>NC_051323.1:60992830-62249915 GCF_015220235.1 Choloepus didactylus
CTGGCCCCGCTGGGGTGTCACATGACACATCGCACAGGGACCACACCACCCTTAAAAAGTCTGAAAACTCCTGAATTCCAAAACACACCTAGTTCCCAGTGTTTAGGATACGGGGTTGTGAGCCTGCATTACTCTTAGGAGCAGAGTTTACTACGACCCCTGGTTGAGTTACAGTAGCAGCGACAGTCAACTCAGGAACACTAAGAACCAAAACCCTGGAAGAAATGGAAGAAGTGAGCTGGTGGGCACCACTGAGGCCCGGAATAAGAACCCCAAAGCTGGGGCTGTTAACCTAAGGCCAGCTGGTCCCTGGAGAAAAGGGCCTTCAAGGATGGGGAAGCTTAAATCAGGAGAGGAAAAGCGGGGCCGAGGATGGAGTGGAGGACTTTGGGATTCAGTTCAAATTTCACATTTACTGGTTATGATTAACTAGCTTGGGCGATTGGCCAAACTCTCCTGAGCCTTTGTTTCCTCATCTCTAACATGGACGTAGCTCTCTCTCTCTCTAGCAAGAGTTGTTATAAATATAAAATAAAATAGTACATGTAAAGTGCTAGCAGAACCTCCTTTCTTCTTTTGGTAGCTTAAGTCCTTCCAGTTTGGCTCTCAGAATATTCAAGAAGCCTGTTGACTACAGACTGGGTATCTTAAATCAGGAGGGAAAACAACAATGATGACCATTCAACCAACCAATGCTCCAAACAGGTAACTCCTACCCCATTGCAACATTTGAGGACTCGCTCCCGTCCAGCTCCTTCCATGCCTCTAGTGAAGCCACACCCTCCAGCCAGCAGTGGGCTGGGGAAGCCAGACTGACAGCCCAGGAGACCTTTGCCCTCAAGTCAGAGATGTTTGTTCCCTGGAGCCCTCATTTTATCTTCTTAGGACCTCTTGTCCTGTTGTAACACACAGCCCCACCCCATGGGGAGTTTCCCTATGAGTGGCGATTGTCCATTGTTCAGATCCTTCTCAGGTCAATTGGGTCATACAAATACCCAAAACCATATAAATCCTACATATCAACTAGGGGACAGGTTAAGGGGAAATGAAAAACAAAAGGGAGTAGAGGTTATCACCCATAGAAATGCAGGGCAAGAGAAGGCTGCGCCATGTTGAATGCAGGAGAAAAAGTGGAAGAAATTCATGGGAGCGGAGTTCACATCAGAGTCTACTCTACAAGGCGGGGCTCAGGAAAACTGTCCTAATTCTGAAGGAAAGCACTCCTCACCCCAATATGGAACATCTGGTATACCATCTGGCACATACAAAGGTTGTGAGACATAGAAGGTATTATTGGTGGTAGCATTCTCGTCATCACTGTCGTCGTCGTCGTCATCATCATCGCCTGCCTTAATAGTGCTGTCGGGTTCAGGAAGATCATCTCTCTGAGAAACTGGGATTGGAAAGAGCACACAGACTCCAGTGGCAGCAGGGAGAACAGCCTGGCTGAGGCAGAGAGAAGATTCAGAGACTGGAAGGTTTTAAACATCAAATTGAGCCTTTATCTACAGTCACTGGGCTGCTGTTGGGCATTGTTGAGAGAGCAAACACGATTTTAAATAGTCTGAAAGGAGCCTGGCAGGAATAAGAAGGAAGAGATGGATCTTGACATTTTGAGGTTGACTTTGAAGATGTGGCCAAGTCCAAGACTTAAATATCTGAAAGATATTTAAGAGGTTAGTTTCTGAATTTCAATTATTGGTGACCCATGACACGGGCATCAGTGGGCAGAAGAGGCTAAAGATCAGATTGCCCCATCTTGGGGGAGCAGTTCCAATTCATCTCAAATGGCTTGTAATGGGGAGCACCTAGTGGAAAACATCCTATGTTTGGAGTCAGAAGACTGATGTTTAAGCGGCGGCTCTGCAGTGGCTGGGTAGTCTCTGAAAATCAGTGTCCTCATCTCTCAAGAGATGGGATGACTATTGGTGGGATGATCTTCTTCATAGAGCTGTTAAAAGGCCAAAGGAGCTGTTATAGGTGGAGCCGCTTCTCAAGCTGCCAAGGATCCCACTTCTGTGCTATGACTTAAATTCCCTTGTTAGAAGACCTATGAGGTGATGTCTCTCACTCACTATCAGTTGACTTTTTTTGTGTGTTAGTTCAGTGTTTTACTTGCAAGCATTAGAAAATGGAGATCTCTCAGAAGGCTACTGGGTAGCCCACAGAATTGGAGGAGAGATGAATTATCAGGCTCAAAAGAGCTCTTTGAACTGTTTCTCCAGAAGCAAACTGGCTGGCACTGCTGAGCCAAGGGCTCTGGAGCTACTCTAGAAGCAGAGCACAAGTTGGGGTGACCACTGATTTGGGGTGAAGGTTGGGCCTGGCACCTGCACCCCTACAAGGTGCCATCTTCATACACCAAGCGTGATGCATGAGGTCCAACTGCCCAGGCCTGAGAGGTTTAGACCAAATCGCATCTAGCCAGTAAAAATATCCAGGCTCCAGGGAACCCACAGAGAAAGCGTTTCCAAAGCCAGCCAAGGACTTCAGTGTACGGAGGAAATTATTAATCACACCCTGTGATTCTTCCTGGTATGAGCTGTCTTTACACTTTAAAAATAAATGGGAACAGAGGCCCCCCAGGCCCTCCTTTCTTTAATGATCCATCTTGGAAGTAGTTGGTAACTCTGCTCCCTGTGCCCCTCAGCGTAGGCTGCCCTGCACCCTAGAAAAACAGGAATTTCTTATCAAATCAACAGGAAATCCTATTTTTACTTGATGTTAGAACTGAAAATACCACAGGGAGAGAGGCACTCCCATATCCAAGCCATGTCCTAAATTTATCCCCAAGTGAAGCTCTTGTCTCCCAAACTGTTCCTCCCTCTGAGACCAGTGCCAGATGCCAGGGTGAGACAAAGAGCTTTGACACCCAAAGAATTTGTATGTTTTTCAAACGCCGGTTAGCAGGGCTGTCACAAGCATAACTCATGGCAAGTCCTGGCTGGGCCTAGGAAGTTGATTAGAGTCATTCCCCAGAAGCTGAAACAGCTAAAAGTAGCAGCACACTAAAGCTCCCCAAGCAGCCATTGCCAGGTTTTAAATTGGAAGTGAGGATGAGGTGGGGGTGGGGATGGGCTTATTCAAGAGCCACCTGGAGAATGGCATGGATTTTCCGTGAGACATCAGCCTCAGGGACATCAGGGAAGGGAAGCCAAGGTTTATTGGGCGTGGACTGTGTGCCAAGCACTTCCTAGCAGGGGTCAGACCATTTGACCTCCCAGCAGCTGTCGCGGTAGAATCTATCATCAGCATCATCAGCGTCACCCCCATTTTCCAGGGGAGAGAGCAGAGGCTCAGGGAGGTTGCTGCAATTGAGGCCCAGGGCAACTTGCTTCCAGAGCTCATGCTCCTTCCTCTTTACCACATCAGACTGCAGGTCACTGGCAGAGCTAATGGATCCAGTGGCAGCATCCAGGACTTGTTCCTTCTGGAAAGAGCATCTGCCTGTTTAGCAGGGCAGCCGCCTGTGCTCAGCTTTAACAGTAGCACAAATAATTGCCTCGGAGAGCGATCACGAATCCCTCAGTGCCCAGCTTGCTTGAACTTTCAAGTTGCATGACTCCTGTCGACTCTGCTGATAGACCCTTAGCCTATTGTCTACTGATTAGTGTCAACTGATACTTTATTTTCTTGCTGAATGTTGTTTTCCAGTGGTAGAGGCCTGGAGGCCAGGACACCTGGGCTTTTTAGCCTGAGCTCTGAAGCTGGGGTCTTTATGTAATTCATGTCTCAGGGCCTCAGTTTCCTCATCTGTACAAATAACATGTTTGGACTAGATCTGCGCTGTCCGGTACTGAAGTCACTGGCCATGGGGGGTCTCTTGAGCACTTGAAATGTGGCTAGTCTGTGTGAGATGTGCTCTATGTGTAAAATACATGCTGGGTTTCCAAGTCTTCAATGGAAAAAAGAACATGAACTATCTTATTAACAACTTTTATGTTGATTACATGTTGAAAATGATCCTAGTTTGGATATATTAGGTTAAATAAAATATATCATTAAAATTATTTCACCTGCCTGTATCTTTTTACTTCTTTTAATGTGGCTGCTAGAATATTTAAAAAGACATTTGTGGTTCATATCATATTTCTACTGGTCAGGCTGCACTAGATGTCCCGGGTTCCTTTCCGTTTGTGGTCTGGTCCTTTAACTTGCCTGGTGAGGTGGGGGCTTCGGGGAGGCTCTGGGTGGATTCAGGGGGCTCTCGCCCTGGCTCCTCCTCACTCATGTGCTCTGATGCCTTTCTCAGAGCTGGCCCGACGATCACGGGGAAGCCCACACCTGCCAGCGTCCTTGTGAGTGTGCACCTGCGGGAAAGGGGCTGCCTTAGGTCCTAGCTGCCGTCAGTGAATGCCTCAGACCCCTGTCCCCTCTGCCCCCAGATATGAGGAAGGGGCCACCCATACCCTCTGATCCTTCTCACCGTGGGGTTTACCACCCTCATAGGGGAGCCAGGCATTTGGCTAATGGCTGAGGGCCTGCCTCAACTTTCAGCACTCGATCTCAGGGTGAGAGATGGTCTGCCATGATTTAAAGCCATGATAAGTTTCTTAAGTTCTTAAGAACTGGCTCTTTTCATGCAGACACAGTCTAAAGAAAGATCGAAAGACAAAGAAAACAAATTAGAGTGTGTCCTAGACAGAAAGCTGGTGAGTCTGGTTAAAAGGCTGGCAGCTGTGAGAATACGCAAGAATTGGGGTGTGATAACAAACAAACAAGCTCATGCTTCTCGTTGTATGGTGCACACTTTGTCGCCAAAGACAGGGTACTTGTGAGGTCAGTTAAGGGCTTTGAATGTTAATCAAGTCGGCAATGGTTCAGGGCACAGCCAGGGTGGATGAAAGTCAAGCATGAGCTCAGACATCTGTGTGCAGTAGAATGAGGAACCCAGAGGAGGGAAGGATGGGTGACGAGTGGGTCAGGGCACTCTACCCAGCCTTGACTGGGCCCAGAGGAGGCAGCTTTGGTTGTCCCACAGGGAAGATGGACACACCAGTGAGACTGACAGTTGATCATGAAGCTTGTCTTGAGTGCCTACTCAAGGATCCTACAGAAGAACGTCATGGGAGATGCACTGGACTGGACGGTAGGAAGACGTGGCTCTAGACTTGAGCCAGCTCCGAACCATGCAACCTTGGGCAAGTCATTTCACCTCTTCTAACCTCAGTTTCCTCACCTGTAAAGCAGGGGATGGGGCTACATGGTCTCTTAGGATGCATATTGTATTATTTGGGATAAGCTGGATTTTGCAGGGATAACAAACAACCCCCAAATCTCAGTGGCTTAAGAAGCAAAAGCTTATTTCTTTCTCACAGTATAAACATATGTCAGGTTTGCAGGGACAGAGACTGATGGAGGCTCCACCTTGACACATGTTTCATGGGATGAAAATGTGGCAAATCATACACTGGCTTTTCAAACTTCTGATCATAAATGACTCTCATCAGTTCCACTTACATTTAACTGGCCAAAGCAAGTCTCGGAAGCAGAGGAGGCTGGGAAATTCACCACAGGAACAGTACAGAGCGCTGCGGCGGGTCAGGGGAGGGTGGGAACGTGTGGCTGAGCAGACTTCACGAGAAGACTTTCTGGAGGAGAAACAGTCCCCGAGGCAGCAGCTGCGTGTGGAAAGGGTGGCAGGAACAGAAGCAGGAGGGCAGCAAAGAACCAGGACTGCTAACATGATGGGGAGCTGCTTAGTCTGGCTCGAGTGTAGTTGCACATGGCGGGGGGTGGGGGATGGTGGTACATAAGAGGCCAGTTGACACGGGGCCTTGAATGCCAGGAGGAGGGGTGTCTGCCTTATTTGCTTGGCACAGACATTTCCAAGCAGGTTGTGACCTTGTTAGGCAGTGTGTGGACTGCACTGGCTGCTCCAGAGAAGGGGTGATGAGAAGAGAATAGGGTGGGAGAGGCCGTGGCTATCTTTTGGGCTGGAGGTAATGAGGCCTTGAGATCCTGAGGCTTTACTCCAGGATGGGAGCAGCAGGGGAACGAGGACAAGTGAGGAAGGTTACCTGGGAAAGAGGCCAGCGCAGGTGTGGGCACCTTAGACAAATGGCTTAAATCTGGTGGCAGGTTGATGGTGTTGGAGGAGGAAGAGGGAGGGGTCATAAGTAGGCATTCCGATGACTGGAAAAAAGGGGTGCCGTCTGCAGAAAGAAGGAAGCCAGGAGGAGGGCTTGCTTGGAGTGCGGGAGTGAGGCAGGTGAGCTCTGTTCTAGGGAGAGCGAGTGAGTCTGGTTCTTTCCTCTGGGCTGCGGGTGCTGAGGGTGCTGAGGGTGCTGAGGTTGAAGCAGTCCTTTTGGGGGTGAAATTTCAAGCCAATGTCCCCAGAGCCCCCAAAGAGGCCATGAGAGGGCCCTTGGGTTGTCCCGCAGTGCTCTGAGCAGGTGCATTCGGTGGCTTCGGTGTCCCTAAGGGGCAGCGGGGATGTGTTGAGGGCTTGCCTGGCATGGCCCCAAGAGGTCTGTGCTCCTCAGGGCACCTGGGGCCCTCTTGGGTGGGGACAGGTGTGGCTCTGCCACTCTCGTGGCCTGAGGGCCTGTGAGGGCTCCTCCTGAACCCCCAGGTGAGAGGCAGTACCCGTGAAGCAAAGACCCACCTGCCTGTTTCTGGAGTCACAGTCAAAGGCGTGGGCAAAGCGTTCAGTGTCAAACAAAGGGGAGACACCCACCCCCACGCCCCATCAGCGCTCAGTCTCTCTATTAGGATTGTTTGCCACCCTCCTGCTCTCCATTCTGACTGACACTTTGCTCCTCAGAGACAGGGAGGAGAAGCAACATTAACAACTTATCAACTCTAACTCTGAGGCCCTCCCTTGTGTGGCTTTAAAGAAATCTATCTCCACTGGGAAAAGATGGAAATCCCCCCATTCCCAGGCTCTCAGAGCTTGCAGAATGGCCCTCTGACGTCTCAACTTTCTTTCTGGAGAAGGCTCGATTGCCGACTCATTCTGTGCATTTTGACCAGATCTCAACGTGCATTTCATAAGCTTCTACAACCCTCCTGAATTAATCTAGAAAAATATGTTGACACGCCACCTTAGCCCCTGCTGCTTACAATCCTCCTTCAGACCCCAAATATGGTTATTTAAAGTAATAATGAAAAGCAAAACAGGAAAGTCTTATCCATTTTGGCAGGAAATGTTGAGCTGCGTGGAAAGTGCAGCTTGGGGGGTCGCTCCCTCCAGGAACTGTTTGGAAATGATTTATGGTCCAAGATGGGGCCAGGCCTTCCTCAAGTCTAGGGTTGGAAGAGGGAGGGAGAGGCTGGGCCCTAGGAAGCAGGATCTGCATTATCTTGGAATGTACATTTCTATTGATAACATAGTCATTGTCTCCACTAATAAGTAATGGTCCTGTTTTTGTCTTTCCCTGGAATAGAAAGTACCAAATTTAGTGGAATAAAAGATGTTCCATTTCAGATTTGAGAAGTTTAATTCTTTAGCAGGTATTATTTTACATGAGGTTCTAGGTGATGGAACTTAGGGGGAAAGACTCACATTTATGGAGGCTGTGATAGACCCTTTACATGTGTCGTGCTATCTTCCCTAATTGTAAGCACTGTTTTCTCCAACTGACAGATGTGGAAGCTGAGGCTTGCTGTGGTTCAGACATAACTAGCAGCGTAACTTTTTTCTTTTTTTTTTTTTTTGCAAGAAGGGACGATCCCATCATGCCTCTGTGGGAACCAGCGTGGGGCCTTCTCTTTGCTGATGCTGTGTTGGCCCCAGTGAAACCTGCCCTGCATTTCTTGTCTGCAGAATCCTGGCCCGCCCAGCCCCACGGGGAGGTCCAGGCTGCCGATACCAATGCTTGGGTCATATTTGATCCCCAGATCAATATGCTCCTGGGTCCACAGAACCAGCATTTCCAGGATGTGAGGAGCTATTTTTTCTAAAATTGTATTCCTGTACCTCTAGCTCTTTCTCCGAGGTCTGTGCCTTGACCCCACAGACTGTGCAGCAGATGACAATCCTTTCAGTTCTCCTAATGCCAAAGAATCTGACGGTGCCTCTAGTTGGAGAACACGGGGCTCTGGCTGTGAGCTGCTCTGACACCACGGCTGCCGCGGTCAGTCTGTCTGCACTCAAACCCACGCAGACTCCAGGCAGGGCTTGCGGATGTGAAGTTCCTGCATGGGGTTCTCCTTTTCACCCCGATCCTGCGCTGTGAGCTTCAATAAAGCTCTCTTTATTGAAAGAATATTTATTGAATATTGTCTGTTGAAATAATGTTTACAGTAGGCTCTGAGTTACATGAGGGCTGAGGCACTGTCATCTCAGCACTTACCACTGAATGTTGGAGCTGCCTGATAAATGTTTCTTGAATGAGAGAAAGAAGGTGCATGTATTAGGAAGGGATTTTTTATCATCTGAGGTTTGCTGCACCATCATGTGACAAGGCCTCTTTCTTCGGGTCCCCATGAGGCCTTCTGATTATTTCTAGTATACCCTTGCCAAAGATAACAGACCTGGATAAAATACTGAGATTGTTGGTTGTTACCAAGGGCTAATCTCAGTCCCTCTTTCTCTCTTTGTTTCTCCTTGGGCTTTATGTCTTCATGTTGGGTCCCTGGCTGTCACCCCTGCATTTCTTACTGCACATTTACCTTGGAATCTGAATCAGGACAAGGCTAGTGCTGAACGTGGTCTGAAGTGCATCTCGAGCTGAGGATTCATGGGTGGAAGATCCATCCCAAGCCTGCACTGGGCACCCACTCCCCGTTCTCCCATCACCTTGAAACGCATGATTGGGAATCAAAAGATCTCATGCCCATTTTACAGATGAGGTTAAATTACCTACCCAGAATCCCAAGGCTAACAGCAGAGTCAGCTGCAATTCTTTGGGTCCCAGGGCTCTTTCCAAAATGTTCTGTTTGCTTCTCACTCATGACAGGAATGAAGGGGAGATGCTCATAAGCTTTGGAGCTTTCCTAAAGTCTAGGAAAAGATACACTAAAAAGGAACCATGTAACTAAACGCTCCTGTGAAATCACTGTTACAAGAAGCAGCAAGCCCGGGATGTGAGAGCAGAGGTAGAGGGTGAGTGAGGTGGGCACTGGGTAAGATGAAGAGTCAAGGAAGGATTTGAAAGTTCAGGTTCCACAGGGTAGCCAGACTCAAGGTGAGAAGACTGGGGGACACTCGAGGAGGCCAGGCCTGTGCACACACTGCAGACCTGAGGCCTTCCTCCCCAGGGGCCCGGGACCCCTTCTGAGAGCTTGGGGTTTTCAGAAAATGGCTATCCAGGGAATTGGTAGCTAACCACAAACTGATGATAACTGGATATATTAGCACCTGCCATGAAGGGAGAGAAATGAAACAGAAGAGGGTGCTTGGGGATTCTAGGAGGAGAGGCAAGTTCTGAGGATTTCTGAGGACAGAGTTTAAGAGACTTTGCAGTTTTTGGAGAATGTTTTGATCTGAAGCAGAGGGCCTGGCCTGGGGCCTGGGCCTTTCAGGAACTTTATTTGTCAGGGGCTGAGAACTAACAGGTGATAGCTCTGACCTTGAGCAGGAGGGCAGCGGCTGGAAGGGCAGTGACCAGAAAGCTCCAGATTGCTGGCGTGAGCTGACCAAGAGCAGGAAAAGGACCAAGACTTCAGCCCTGTGCCAAGCTAACTGAGCCATTGAGAACGCATTTCTGTAATTTATTAATCCATATGCCATATGTGTGCCAAGATACCACTCAATGGAGTAAAAATTTGTGTATAGAAAATATCTATCCTCCTTTCCCAAGCTAACCTTTCTACTTCCTCTAAGATCCCATAATTATCTCGCTCCATCCACCCGTTCCATTTGCATATTTTAGGATGATCAGAATCCCAGTTTGCCTGGTACTCTGCCAGTTTTAGCAGGAAGGTCCAGCATCCCAGGAAACCTCTCGGTTATGGGCAAACTAGGGTGTCAGTCACCCTAAAGGTACTTTCCTCTATGTGCTCCTTCTTGATTTGCAAATATGCCATGTCCCTCCTTCTTAAACAATTCTACTCGAGCTCCTATTTCATTCTTTTTCATCCATGACTTGGTAAACTTCCTCCAAATGTAGTCCATGCTATCACTGTCTGTGTCACTTCACCTTCCAGAGGATTCCTGAACCTTCCCCCATCAAACCTCACAAAACCCTCATTCTTGACAACTTTTCCATAGCATTTGGCACCAGTGGATGCTGGGATCACATTTCCTCCTCCTGGCTCTGAAGCAACTGTTTCTCTGTCTCACGTTTAAGGAGTGAGAACACCCTCTGCTCTCCGTCCATCAGGGACACCCCTCAACACCCACGTCCTGATCCTGTGCTCTCACTAACCTGCCCACACACCTGCAAGTGTCAGGTGGGTGATGCCATCCAGCAGGAAGACTGAATAGGGGCGGAGTGAGCTAGAGAGAATGTGCTCAGTCCAAGGAGGTTTTAACTTTAGCAGCTTTTCAAGAGTTGGTCACCTTGGTTTGAGTGCACAACTTTTGGGGTTCAGCTCCTATATGAAATAAATTTACAGGAGGCCACGCGCTCCAGCCTAGGAATGGAGCATTTCCACTTGAAGCCACAGAGGTAAATCTGGATATACCTTCAGCAAGAATTAACCTCTTAAAACTTTTGGGGATATCCTATCCTTGCTTTTGGAGAAGAGTTCTTGGTCTTAGACTGGTAAAAAAAAAAAATCTCATTGTCTCCTCATATGATTTTGCTTCTATCCCCAGTAGGTTATCAACAAGTTTTGAGCCATGAGGCTCTTACAGGGCAGTCATGACCTTGATAAGAACAGGTGAGGACCACAAGCATTATTAATGTGGTAAAATATCCTCCTTGCCAATAAAAGTCTTTTCACTCATCACAGGCTCATTCATTTTTCCATTGCAGTTAAGAGGCAGAGAGTGACAATATTGCACACATGAGGGTCAGCAACTGCTGAGCAGATAAATCACAAGTAATTTCAGACATGCAACAAGGCCAATGGCTTGAATATTTAACTATTTTTAGACTTTTACAGTGTCACAAATGTAGACACTATAAATTCTGTAAAGAATAATTTGTCTATTCTTCTGGTCTATAGTAGGACTATACTCAAACAAGTCAGGTTTTCTGTATTCTAATTCTTATTATTTCCCTATAGAGTTTGTACCCTTTGTTCCTTTTCTTTTAATTTCTTCATTCCTTTATCAAGAGTTTTCTGTGTTTTTAGAGTTTATACAGTTGGATATAAAAGAAGTAGAAGACATTTCTCTATCCTTGCAAAGTCTCCATTAGGGAAGGTAAGACAAGATATATGCAAGAACAACAACTGTTGAAGACTTTCTACTGCTAATTCTAGGTCTCCCGTTTATTGGCTGGCAACTTTGGGTGAGCTGCTTTATCTCCCAAGTCTCATCTAAGCCTAACTCTTTAAGTTTCTCATCTGTAAAATAGAGGTCATGGTAATAGAGCTTACCTTAGAGGGTCTAAGTGAAATGCATGTACGGTTCTTAACCTGGTATAACTAAGTACTTAGTGAACAAAAGCAATCAATAACTTTAATCCTCAAAATTTCTGGTGATATAAGCATGATTACCTTTATTTTACAGGTGAAGGAAACTGGTAACTAGTCACTCAAGGTTAATGATTACCTTTATTTTACAGGTGAAGGAAACTGTTAACTAGTCATTTAAGGTTAATGCAGGGAAGAGTTGGGCTTCCAGCTTCAGCCTGCTGACTCCCCAGTCCAAGCCTTTTCTATGGGTGCCTCCACTTCTGCCACGCAGGGTAATACTGTCCCAACACCACCAAGCAAAATAGAAGGCGTTGGCAATCGGGGAAGTTAATTTCACAGCTGGGCCTAAGAGTAAATGATGGTTTCAGAAGCTGAGGCTGTGTGAGGACTCTGGGCATCTCGTGGGTTCAGGGGAGCCCCAAAAGATGGGGAATGGGGCTTGAAGATGAGGTGCTGACATCAGGCACACTGTTTCCTTGCCAGGTTTGTCCTTGTCACCATTTGCCTGCCTGAACTTCAAAGACCTGAAGAGATGGAAACTTTGGGTGTGAGAAGGTTGTGGAACTCTCTAATTGCCCATCTGAACCGCAGGCTCACGGTGCTGGGGTGTGCCCTGCACAGCCCTTGAAGGCTGGAAGTGTCTCTGACCACTGCCTCGAGGCACTCCATCCACCAGGCCTGTGCCCGTTTGTCCAGCACCAAATTCCAGCAGATGACCTACGGTTAGTCTAGGCAGTTTGGGAAGAAACAACAGGATTAGGAAATGCCAGCCTGTCCTCTTGTAGCGTACAGTCCGATTGGGAGACACAATAAATAACCATGAAACCCTAAATCAGCAGCATAGTTGTAAGTTACTAGGTGCTGACTGGGTGAGTGCTGTGCAGTCTAGACAGAGAGAGGTCAGCGTAGACTTGTGGCCAGGGCTTAAAAAGGGGGAGGTGGCGGCAACCAGAGTGGGGCTCGTTCCCTGTCTGCCTTCTGAGGGAGGCTGCTGAAAGGCATGACTGGGAGGAAAGCGCACAGAGCCAGGCCTCTGTCCAGGCCAACAGAGGGGTGAGGGAGAAGGGGTCGTCATGCATCAGCCTCCTCTTCTGTGCTGGGTCCATCACAGACATCGTCTCCTTGTGTTCTCATGGGAACCCTGAGTCAGTGGGTTTCATTATCTGCATTTTACAGATGTCATTCAAAGAAGAGTTCAATAACCTGCCCAGCTGATATGCTGCAAAGGCACTGGGAAATATGTAAAATATGTAAACCTCATTCTGAATGTTCAAATTGCTCATTTGAAGAAATTGTTGTGTTTTTCTTTTTTTTCCTTGCAAAAGCTTTATTGTTTACAATTGGTTCAGGGCTTGTTAGAGGGTGGGCAAGGTGGCTGGTTACAAAGAGGCCTGTCAGCTGGAGAGGCAGAAGCCTGGATCCAGGGGAAGGCAGAGAGGCCCCCCAAAGTCCTCTGGGCCCCAGAGGCTCCTAGTTGTGCTTGAGGGTGAGCCTTTTAAAGAGATATATGCCCAGCCCGGCCTTTTCCATGTTCCCGATCCAAAGCTAGGAATCTCTTAATAAAAACAGGATAGGTTGGTTCTGGTAAGGTGTTATTCAAAGTTGTGCTTGGGTGTTCTCCAAAACTGTTGCACCGCTAGAGAAATAGAACAAAACCAGTTATCAATACGCAGACACAGCACCCACACAAATACACATTGGCTCTCTCTCACACACACACATTTGTGAATGCTGAAGTCTTATAGGGACCACGGTGCTCCTGGTGCTTTGTCAAAAAGAGTTGGATTAGGACCAGAAACTACAATAATTAAAATAACTTTCTATGAAATCTTTGCAGGCAGTGGAAAGAGCCAGGGGAAGGGCTTAATTAGTGCTCACAAAGAAGGGGGTGAACTGAAACCAATCATTCTTCCTTTATTACAAAAATTGCCTATTTTTATCTAAAAAAAAAAAATGACTATGTTTTGGGACACATGAATGATACATTTCATTTTCAGGCACTGGGTTGACCCCAGAGCTCCTGCTGACCAGCATTTCTTTTCTTTTCCTGCTGTGGACAGATCTCGAGGTCCACTTGTATGGAGAGAGGCTGGATTTCTCTACAGACACAATTTTCTGTGTGTTTATAAGTTAAAGTAGTGGAATAACTAGAGAGCCATGGCTGGTAGATATCACATCCAGAAGAAATTGGTCAGGACATGTGGGTGGTCGGGGCAGTTACATGGAGACAGAACTCCATTGCTGGGTGTCTGAGGCTGAGTGGGTGTGATGATTTCCAAAATCCCATCCAGCCACAGGACACTGACCCCCTCAGGGATAGACGTTGGGAAGGCATATCCTCTACGGGCAGCTGCTCACCGACACCACCCACAGTGGCCACCAGCATCCCCACCACAATGGTCTATGGAGATCCACTGTGTCTGGGTTTCTGTTTGTTTAAAGAATCTGAAGATGATTCTTTTACTTAGGACTTTTCAAAGATGGTAAAATGACTGAGAACATGGAATAAGATCTGTATAGGTTTACTAAATGATTAACTCTATGTATAGCATGTAGTCATTTATACAATAAATTACAAGTACTAAACAATATGGCTCTAGTATTAAACTTGATCCCTCTTAACTAAGGAATTGGTGAAACTTTAGTCTTGGATGAATGTGCCACAATTCCCCAGGCCTGTACCAGGAGAGACTTTGCTAACCGAGCACAGAACCCACCTTGGGCCTCAGGTGCCTTCTCCCGTCACTGTTCCCGTCAACTGCTACCAATCTCAATCCATCAGAGATGCCACTCAGGCTTTGAAACCAACTATGGGTACCCTGAGTCCCATCATAGCTTCTTTTGTTGCCCCAGTTCTTTGTCATGCATTGATCTTTGATATCCCCCAGATCTACAATTTGGAAAATCTCCTCCTTATCACTGGGGCTTTTATATCAATTGTAAGAGTCTGTCTCTTTCCTATAGTTGTTTCAGCTCTCTGCCTAAACCCAGCAGCTTCATCAGTTTCATTCCTAAGAAAGTATCCTTCCTTTGAAGGCTTGCTTTTTGAAAAACTGTGGCTGGAGGTGCATCCAGGAAAGGATGCTCACTTCCTCATTTCTCTACCTCTGTCTCTCTCTGAGCTGTGCCATGTTCCAGAATGGGAGGGATTTGCTTTTGGTAAGACAAGAATAAATTCCAGATTGAAAGTGATCTGAAAAGTGGTCTCATTCTGCACAGGCTGTGAGTTCTGTGGTCCTCTCATCATTCACTCTGATTGGAGCTACCAGAGGTGTAACTCTGGAACCATTTTTGCCTTCTCCTACATGTTCCATTGCTGCAGATTTGCCTACTAACTCAAATAGGGTCTGGTGCCATGTGGCACTTACTTTCTGGCAAGGCCACACCTCTTCTTTGCATGGTCAACTAACTAGTCCCCATGAGGCTACCTTTTGACTGGATTTATCACTGAGCAATTAATTGACTGTTCAATTATGCCAACAAGTAATTATTGAGCATCTCCTATTCTCTATGTAGCAAGTCAAATTCTCTGGGCAGCAAACACTGAGATGGAGTTTAGCATGCAGAAAATTTATTAAGGAATGCTCTTGGGTTTAACACTTGTCAAAGGGAATGGAAGGAAGCAGGATTGGGGAGAGGGAGCAGTCAAACTGTAATGCAATCCCAATATGGACTCAGCTGAACCCTGGGGCGTTCTGAAGTTGGGATGGCCCTTCAGACCTGTCCCAAGTTGGGGCAGGGAGGCCAGGCTGCCATATGCCCTTTTTGACCATTCATTGGAGGCAGGCTGCCCCAGGGAAGAGCGTGTGGCATCAGGAGCAGCAGATCTCTGCAGCCAAGGGTGATTTGTGGAGACAGCTTGAGGTTGAGGGCTGGCATCTGGCAGCACCACCAGCAGCCCAGGAAGTAAGTCCTTCAGTCCTGAAGGGAGACCTGGGGGCACAGCAAGTCATACACTGTCCAGTGGTCTGCACCTACTGCCCCCCTTGAGAAGCTTATTGTCTGGATGAGTGGTGGGACTAAAGAGGCATGCAAATGTCAATCTATAAGGAAGTGACAGGCAGGGGGAGATCCCAAAGCCCTAGGGAACCCCAAAGTCCTATGGGTTTTGAAGATGATGGAGATGGTGGTAGGAATGGGTTTCACATTTACTTGGAGGCAGTCTCTGAATTTGGGACTTGAAAACTCCTGGCTTGAGGATTTGGTCATTAGGCAGCAAGGTAGCCTTGGTGTGTAAGATGAGGCTGCATTTACACAGATCATTAGACCAGGATTATGAGCCAGTCATTAAGCAAATCCCTGAGGTCAGGAGTGACATCCAGCCAAGTGCTGCAGCTCTGTGTCACTTCACTTGTCTTCATCTCAAGAAGTTCCAGGAAATGTCTCCAGAGAGTTCAGAGCTGTCTTATCTCTGGCCACAGTTCCTGTGGCTCTCTGGACACAAGAGGGTATCAAGAGGACAAGCAGCAGCTGCTCAGTGGCTGGGAAAGTCACTCTGCTTGGGGCAGGAAGTACCAGCTGACTTCCCTGCAGTGGTTTCTATCTTTTGATGCAGTTGCCTGTTCCTGGAGAGGAGGGTTCTCTGGAATGAGGGGAATTGCCCTGGACCGCCAAGAAAGCTAGAAGGCATTTAGGAAGCAGAGAAGACCCAGGGGGCATCCTGCCTCTAAGCAGAGGCCTGCATGGTGGTGTGTCCAAACACCTGCCTGGCTCTGAACCTCTTGCCTTCTTTTCTGCCAGATGACCTGGAACTTCTCCCACAGTGCCCATTCCTGTGCATTGAGGCCCGTTAGCCTCAGGCCTGAACCAGAGCCAGGGGAGCAGCCTCTGACCCCAAGGTCATGCCCTCAGCCTCTCGGTCCCACGGATCGGCCAGTGGCCCCATAGCAAGACTCAGCCACATGGCATGGAGCAGGCTCTGGTGTTGGCAGTGGGGTGTGGCCGAGAGGGGACAGGACGGCCAGTCAGGGGAGGGGTGATCCACTGGCCTCCCGGGACAGAGGTGGGCAGGAGAGCAGGAGGAAGAGGGAAGGCAGAAGCAGTGGCCTGTAAGAAAGGAAACCTGGACTGAAGGCGGATTTCACCAGTGTCATCCTTACGCCAGTGAGAACGAGAGATTCTCTCAAAGGTGAACCAAACGCCAGTCCCATCCGCGATGGCCATGAGAGATACTGAGGCTCGGCTCCTCTCCACACCCTCCTGTATTTGCTGCAGCCTTAGCTTCTTGTCTGCATCAACACTTAAGATATGCTACGAAAAAACCCTGCCTGGCCAAGAAGGGGACTCCACCTTAGACAAGAATGTGATTCTGACCTCTGTAATGAAGATAAACCTGTGCCATTTGGTTCAGGCATTTGATGTACAGGAGGAGCTGCTGTTTCAAGAGGGAGGTTATCTATGAAGTTCTGGGTGGTCTGCGTTGGGACCAGCCCATGCTGCTACCCCCTCCAGTCCCACCCTACTGAGTGCACCTGAGCAGCCTCAGACAAGAAGGCCGGGAGGACGCAGGGCTGTGAAGTCAGCCAGGTGGCCCTGCCCACAGGTGCCCTCCCAGGCACTCAGGCCCCAAACGCTGAGCTCCCCCCAGATCCTCTACACCTCCTCTCTTCCTGCCTTTTATAGGGCCTGGTGGCTTTCCCTCCTTCCCGGTGACAGGACTCTCACCTCTACCCTGAATGGTGCCTCTTCCAGCCTATGCCAACAAGACTCGCCCGTGAAGAGAGTTGATGTGATTGGTGAATTTTCCCACCTATTGTCTCTTTGTGTCTTCACAACATCTCCAAAAGGTTGACATGATGGCCACTGGGAGGAAGAATAATCGGAGGCATGGAGAGGCCACACGGCTTGTCCTGAGCTGGGGACTCGGCCGGCTGAGTGCCCAGGGCCTGTCCTCGCCAGTCTCCTCTTGGTCTAACCGTGTCTGCACCTGCTGACTTTCAACCCATCGTGAAACTCCAAGGCAAGGAGCAGGAACTGCTGTTGTTAACATTTCCTTGTCCAGAGCAGGCCTTCACGGGATTTCAGAGTGACCTGGGGAGGGGCTGGGGAGGGCCTCCTCGGGGCCAGGACCGGAGAACCAGAATATTGGGCCCAGCACAAATCCCTCCAGCGGGAGGCTGAGGGGAGAGCCCTGCTCCCGTTTCCCTCACCTCGGGGCTGGGATAACTTACATTTCCTTAGTACCATTTTTCCTTTCCTCCAGGCCCCAGCAATTTCAACTTCAAAATTTTCACTTGAAACAGGCCAATGAAAAACCAGCACAGTCCCTAGAGGCAAAATTCTCATCATGCCTTTCCTCAAATACATCCGTGGTTCTCAGTCTGTCAGGATGTGATGGGCTGGGAATGCTCCGTGTTTATCTTGAGTAAGAATCCGGCCTTCCTTGGTTTAGGGAGGGGGGGAAACAGGCCGGAGAGGCAGACCGAGGCCCCGTCATCTCCCCATCACAGCCGCATCCGACTTAACCCACACCTCCCAGGGGCCGGTGGGGGGGTGTCCTCCTGCCATCTTCGTTTGTGCTGTAAGCTCGGTGAGAGCAGGAGCGCCATTCGATCCATCTAGAATCATCCCTACCACACCAGTGCCTTTTATTATGGATTTGAATGACTCAAGGAACACATCTCTGTGTCCCTCACAGGGCCTTTTCTGTAGAAGGTGCTCAGTGTTTTTTGAAAAAGAAAGAATGGGCGGATGGAGGGAGGAAGGGAGGAAAAAGGAAAGACTAAGATTGACTATGTATTAAGGGCAGTTAGCATCTCACAGGAAAATAAACACTGCTTTCTCCTCCCTGGGCTAGCACTCTCGGAGCAGAGGGGACCCCTCAGGACAACCCCTCCCCACCCTGCACCCTGTGTCCACCCCAGCTGTGGCCGCCATGTCATCTTCGCGAGTCCGGGCCACACGTTGGCCCTGACGTGGCTCTCCGGTGCCGGGGACAAGCGTTGCTGGGCTGCTGTTCTCATCTATTTCTGTGGTGCAGGCTGAGTGGTCCGGGGGACGGGACCACAGGACAGAGGGAGCTCTGCCTTCCAGATGGAATGTCCCCAGGTTGAGACACGTGCTCTCCCCGGGCCCCCCAAGCCTGGGAAGGGTCAGTAGCCAGGGCAGCGGGAGCCAGCAGGCACTGGCCGGAGACAGTGTCCCTCACCTGTCCCTTCACCCAGGTGGCGCCCCAAGCACCGTTTCCTTCCAGGGAGATGGGGACCGAGCAAACACGGCATGTGCACCCCACAGGTCTCTCCTGGGTGGAGCTGAGGGGGGAAGGAGGGAAGAGCCTTAGGGAAAAGTCGAAGGGGGGAGGGTGGGCCTGGTAGGGGTGGGGGACTAATAGACACCCCCTTTCTCTTAAAAATAAAAAGAAACCCACCCCCTCCACTGCTCCCTCCCATATCTCCTCAGTTCAGAGGGAGATGCAGTGAGGGGCATGGCCTCTCTGCTGGGCAGGGCACTCTGGGCTTGCCCCCAGAGGGGAGCTCTCCCTGGTCTTGGGCTGACTTTGCCCCTCATTTGATGTGAAAGAGAAGTGTGTGGCCGCAGACGGAGGTCCAGCTGGTGACTGTCACCACCCCAGAGTGGCAGGGAGCAGCCTGCAGGAGCAGGAGCCCTGCCACCACCAGCCCAGTGGGGAGCTGGGTGTGGACGCTGGCCCTTGGGGAGCCCCAGGTGAGCCACGCTCTGCCAAAGGTGCCACCCGGATCCCCAAGTGAGAACCCAGCCCCTCCCCCTCTGCCGCCCATGGAATGACGGTCTGGGGTCAAAGGTGCCAAAGGATAAATGTGCTGTATTAGCATGAAGACTGATGACAAACACACTGTGGCAGGAAGCACATCATAGGTACATATAATATAATTTCTATAGTCTGGACATAGATATAAAATAAGTTATACTTGTTTTCGTTTTCCTTCACAGTTGGAGCATAGCATAGTAAGGGGACAGGGGGTGTCGGGCATTGAGTACGGATTTGCCAGGGACACAGCAGTCATGGGGGCCACAGGGAACAAGACCTCAGATCTCTCCCGATGTGGCCACGTTAGCCCAGTGGCTGCCTCTGCACTGGGACGATTTCAGCCACCGGGTGGGAGGCAGGGCAGGGACAGGCACGAACAGCACCCAGCAGGCCACCCCCCCCTCCTGCTGGCACTGTTGGACTTCTGTGATTTTGGGAAACATGGGCCCCAGGGCCAGAAGGCACGATTCACTTCTGTGATGTGACAGATGGCCAGGCCGATGGCTCATCACATGCTGGCTGGCCCTCCTCCCCTGCCAGGCTGCTCTGGGAGGCTGCGAGGGGGCTGCGTGCTCGGCTTGTTCTCCATGATCTGTCACTGGGTGGCAATGCTGGGATCTGGCACACATCACAGTAGAGTGGAGGGTCCGAGGCCCTGGCTCCACATCCTCTCTCCTTCTTGTGGGACCTCAGGGACTTTGCATGGGCCACCTGGACTCCTCTGTCTCAAGTTTCCCATCTGCAAAATGGGGGGGGACAAATGCATACTTCCCTGGGCGGTAGTGAGGGGTTCATGGGATGACATATATGCAGTGGGGCCCTAGCCCTGGGCACAGAGCAATACAAAGCATCCAAACATCACAGCCCGGGAGAAACCAAGTGGACCTCACAAAACCTATGGACCATAACCACCTCGACTGTCTTTAACTAGAGGACACAGGGCAGCTTCCTTGCTTTCTTTCCTGCCGATTTTCTGTTTTCTCTGTCCCCTCCTGGATTCTTTGAAATGAAATGCCAGTCGAGTTGAAAGCCAGGTTTGCAAGGAAGGCAGAGTCTGAGCTTAGGAAACAACTGAGCCCATGGCTAATGACTCCTCGAGTCAGGGACATGGTGCCCTGGAGAACACGTCCTTCCTCACCTCTCCTCCCTGCAGCAGCCCCTTCCCTCACATCTCCTAGCCCCTGAACAGATTTCACAGTAGGACACCAAAGAGGGAAAAACAAATGCACAGAAAAAAAAGTGAATTGCCTATTACAAGAAAATCTTTTGCCATCTGCTTGGAGTCCGGGTTTGGAGCCACTGGGGAGTCTGAGGTGGGTGGGCCATCTGTGGGCGAGTGGGCCGCTTCTGTGGAAGAAGGCAGGCCCCTGGGTAGTGGAAGATGGGAGAGAAAGAGGGATGGAGACTGAGGCTGGAAACCTGGGACCACTGGAATGCATCTGTGCTCCTACCAATCCTGAGAACTTGAAGAAGAGTCCAAACTGGGATCAGCCTGGAAAGCTGGGGAGCCATGTCCCCTCTCACCTACACTGCAATAATACTCAAGATCGGGCATGTGTGTGAGGATCTCATCGCCTCTCCCATCCCCTCCTGCACCTGCCTGATCCCGTCACTCGGCAACTTTCCTCTTGGAAGGCGGCAGCAGGTGGGTGGGCAGCTCGCTGGGCAGCTCGTGCCCCTCCAGCTTGACCTTGATGAGGTGGTTGGCCAGGGCGAACTCCTCGTCGTCCAACATGCCGTCCTTGTCGATGTCGGCCAGCTTCCAGATCTTGCCCAGCACACTGTTGGGCAGCTTGGAGCGCACCATCTCCTTCTTGGCGTTGGCGCCCGTGATCTTGCCGTCCACCGGGGACAGGGTGTAGAAGATCTCGTCGTACATGGGCTTGTCTCTGGCCACCACCCACTCGGCATCATCGATGCCCTCCCCAGCCCCCTCTCCGTAGCCGTGCCCGAAGGGGCTGTGCAGGGTGCCCTCGAACGCTCCCCCCTTGACCATCTGCATGGGCCGCTGGGTCTCCTCCTGGCGCACCAGCACCATGAGCTGGGCGATGTCGTGGGCCAGCATGTCGTCCACCACCTCCAGCAGCTTGCCCTTCAGAGGCTGGAATTTGTTGAAGTCCTGGGCCTGCAGCTGGTCCTGCGAAGAGGGAGAGAAAAGAAGGTGAGGCTAGAACAGGAGGGAGGGGATCCTTCCTTCTGCTGGCAAGCTGCCTCCCTCCAAAGCCAGAAGTTCCCAATCTGGTTCTCTTTCCTCAGTGAAAGTTTGCCCTGGAGGCTAAGCTGATCTGCATCATAAAGTGAGGAGGAGGAGGACAAAAAAGGCCCACTGGGCTCATGGAGTTTTTTTTCAAGAGGGTTGAGCAGTTGAGAGTAGGAGGGAAGTGGGCTGGAGAAGACAGGGAATTTTAATAACCATCGGTTGATCTATTTTTGTGAATTCCCTCTAATAATTCATTCCTCTTTAGGTTCCTTTGGCTATTAAATAGTGACTCTTGAATGCCATACCCCTGAGGCTGCGTAACGTAGGTTCCCACTTTAATACAGGTTTTACTTTTAAAATACTGAAGGTGCTTTCACAGCATTACCTCATTCACTTCCCTGTGCCCCTCGCAGGAAGGGAAGTCACATTCTGTCCCCAATCAGTGAAGGAAACAGTGTGATGGAAGCAACTACAAAACCCAATCCCAGTAGAAGCCAGATGTCACCCCCAAACCAGCGGCTCTTCATGTGGACACTCATGGAAACTGCCTGCAGCGAGTTGTCAAATCCCGGCCTCTCTCCTGGGAGTGCTGATGCAGAAGAAATAGGCAAGCACACATTTCATCAAGCTTCCCCTCCTTGCCTTCACATCACTACCCACACCACGTCCTCAGAAGAAGTGTGCTCCGTTTTGCACGTTTTTGCGATCTAAAACATCCAGCTTCTCCTTGGCCTCTGGAGAGGGACGAGGTGAGAACTTTCTGCCGCAGCACAGGATGCTGAGAAGAGGCCCGAGCATGGGCAAGGTCACAAAAATGCAGAAAGCTCCCCAGAGCTACATTTCAAGATCAAGTGCTAGCTGGACATTTCTCACCTCCCTGCCAGGGCAGGGCTGACGGGAGGCAGTGGGGGCGGGAGGGTGTGTGGAGGGCAGGAGCCCACACCTGTTCTCCTGCCCTGGGGACACAGCCTCCCAAGGTCTCTCCCAGCTCTAATTCCCAAGTGTCTGCCAGCTTTTTCACATCTAGGTGTGTGCGGTGGGCTCCCAGGAGGGGTCCCAATATCTTCCTGGGGGGCAAAGGAGATGCTCCCATCCCCCCACATACACCCCCATGCTGGGGAAGTCAGGACACGTCCAGGGGCCTCTCCTGGCCTCTCCTACCCCACTTCCTTTTCTTGGTGTGAAGATGTTTCAATACATTGAGATGTTAGGTCTAATGGAGCAGGCTGACCATACCTTAAACCCGGCCTGACAGTCCTTTATACCCGGAAACAGGAACGAGAAGCCCCAGCTGCTTATCAGGGAAAGAACTCTCGGAGGTAGGGCCCCCCACCCCTGGGGTGTATAAATACCCCGGCCGTAGACCTCCAGCAGAACAGACTTATCTCTCCTCTCCCAGGCAAAGTGCGTCATGGGGAGCCGCCATCGACCACCCTGGCCTGAGCAGTTGGCGTCTCCAGGACTGGCCGCGACGGGGTCTCTCCCCTGCTCTTGGGGCCCTCTGTGCGCATCAGTCACGCAGTGGCCACGTGCCTGAGCCTGGGTTCCTGCAAGGCACCATTGTCACCGCACTCACCAGCCCATGGCTCGGCCTTTACGTGACTGATTCAGGGCACCTAACAGTGGAACATGGCATCGGACTGGCAAACGATCAGAAGTCAAGTCGTTTATGCTGTGAAAGGGATCCCCACATCAAAAAGGATCTGCATGGGCTCTACACAATGTCATCTCCCTAATGGTGGCTTTCAGATCATCACATGCTTAACAGAAGGAGAAACCCAAAGCTGAAATATTCCGAGCCATGGCCGATTAGCAGACACCAAGACCCCAGGGAGGTGGGAGCGAGATCTTTCCTCTTTACTGAGCTTCTCTAGCTCGGCAGGTGTCATCGCTGGGCCTCAGAAGAAACACTGAGCCCTGGAGCTCCCAGCGAGGCAGGTGCGTTCGATGATGCCTCTGGTGTCCTACACCTCCAGTCACAGCCCCCACAGGCCTAAAATCCCCACCAGCTCTTGCTGACAGGGACGAACCACCTGACAACGGTTCTCCAGGCCCTCACGTGCTCACGACCGAGAATTTACCTCAGCACTCCCACTCAGGAGATGCGGCCAAGGGAATACAAGCCACGGGGAGGCCCGTGTCCACGGGGGAGCTCGCCACCTCTTGGGCACATGCGTCACACATGGTTTCTCGTGGCACTCCCCGAGGCAGTCCTCCGAGAGAGGCAGCCTTGCCCTTCTTTCGCAGATGCAGAAACTGAGGTTTATAAGGGTAATTAATTTTCCAGGGGCTCAGTGTTTTCTGAGTGTGGTGTTCACAAAGGCTGCATGAAGAAAAGCCAGGAGCTATCTCCGAGGTCCAAGTGGGAAACTACCACACCATACTTACTAGTTCCTCTCTGAGCCTCTGTCTCCTCTTCTGTCAACTGAGATGACAAAAGTACCTACTGTACAAGGTGGCTGTGGGCATCAATGTTTGCCAGGCACTTAGCATGGAGCCTGGGACAGACAACGCTCTTAACATGAGGTAGCAATAGTTATGTGAGATGTCACCGCTGGAGGAAGCTGGGTGAGGGGCACAAGCGACCTTACTGTGCAATTTTTGCAGCTTGTGATTCTATAATTATTTTGAAATAATTTTTTTTTAATTAGAGAAGGAGAAAACACCCTACCACCATCAAAAAAAAAAAAAAAAAAGTAGCTGCAGAAGTAGTAGTAATAGATATTATTGCCCTAGCTAAACTTATTGTTATTTTATCGTCTCCTGACCTATAAACTTTATAGTCTCACTACACTGTGACACCCTGTGAGATCCATGCTGGGTGGGATTTTAGCTGTGGATCTGTAGGTTGGGAAGCAGGCTTCTGAGAATATCACTATAGCCATGAATAGTCAGGTATTTTTAATCTCCTGTCTGGTAAAATACAAATTAAAAATAGACATTCAATACATGCATTTGTTCACGTATCCTTCCACTCACACAACCGCCTACTATCTAAGGGAAGCCCAGGGCTGCCTCTCCGTCCCAGGCTTCTCAGGAAGCTGGCGACACCGTCCCAGTGCCCAGTCCCTGCCTCCCCCCTGGTTACCTGCATCCTCTTCAGGTTGGGGAAGTCCCCGGGTGAGATCTGGTGCTCCCGCTCGATTCGGCTGTAAATCTCAGCCAGGTTGTTCACCAGCTCCTTCTTCTTGTTGTCCTTCCCGAACACCGAGGGCATCTCCTTCTTCAGGGAGCTGATGATGTAGGCGTGCACCTGAAGGGCCGGGGTGGAGAGAGCCCTTTGCATCCAGACCCTCGCCCAACCCTTCCGTTGAGGGTCGATCAGACCCCATCTCCTCCCGTACCTCCCTCACACCCCCTCCTGCTCCTGCTTCTAAAATAACTTCTGTCTGCACCTTCTTGCTCCCATGCTCCTGCAAACGCTGGGCTGCTTTTCTCTATCACATGGGGAAAGGGAGACTGTCAGGAGTTTAAGGTCAAGGCAGTAACCAGGATGGTTAACTAGTCCTTCAACAATCCTTCCACTTTACAGATGTGGAGACAGGCAGGGAGAGGCAAAGGGCCTTGCTGGGGGCTGGGGACCACACAGTTGGTAAATGGTGGAGTCGGGCTCCCTTCCAACCATGTGACACCGAGGCTGCCATCATAACCGGTGCACTCTCCTGCCCCCATGGGTGTCAGAGACGGCATGGCTGGCGTCTGTGATATGGTAGCTACAGGACACTCCCACGTGGGTGGGCAGCAGCCCTCGACTCTCAGAGTGGACCCCCAAACCCTAACCCCTGTCTGTGCTGCCCGTCTCCCCGGGGGCGGCCTCACCTTGGCCAGCCTGGCTCTCTTGATGAGGTCGTTGAGCTTGCGCAGGGCGGCGTTTCGAGGAAGACTCTGGATGTCTCTGAACAGGTCCTGCTCCTCGGCCTCGAAGAGCTTGCGGTTGTCGGGGATGAGGAGCGGTTGGGACCAGAAGGAGCCGATGTAGACCCGGATCACCTCGGGGGTGTTCACGATCTTCCCCAGGGACCACATGAGGGCCCCGTAGACCCGCATCAGCTGCTGCGTCTCGATCTGGTCGGCCTTGTTCAGCACCACCCGCATCTTGTCCTCGTGGTTCTTGAGGGCCTTGATGACGTCCGAGAACTCGTCCGAGATGTCCAGCTTGTGGGCATCGAAGAGCAGGATGATGCGGTCGACACGCTCGGCGAACCACTCGAGGACGGCCGCAAAGTCATACCCTGCCGGCAGAGGGACCCGTCAGGGGGAGGGGTCTGCGGCGGGTGCAGGGCAGGGACTCAGGGTGCAGTGGGAAGAGCATGGGTTAGGGAGACAGACAGATCTGGGTCCAAATCTGGGCTCTTTCACAGTGTACCTACTTGGCTTTGGGCCAGTTATTCAATATCTCTGAGTATAAATGGATATAAAAATAGTATCTAATTAATAGAATTGTGAAGATTAAACACACCCAGATCCCAGCACATACAAGTTCAGTAAATGCTAGTTATTACTGTTGATATTATTATTCCCATAAAGCACAGCCACTATCTAGCGCCCCTAGACTTGCTTCTTGTATTTATCAGCCAGGATTCTGGCTGGAAAACAAACTCTGCACATATAACTTGGACAAAGACCCAGAAATTCTTTCCAAGGTCAGAAAGCAACAAAACAGTGAAATGTAAGACGCTGATGATGTTTTGGATCACGCCCATCGCTGGTCTGGGAGAATCTGAAGATCTTGTCATGAAAACACAAGACTTGTTCTCACTTTTGTTCATGAGCTCACTTCTTTCCTTACTCATCAGCCATGTCCCTGAATTCCCAACTCTGAAAATTGCCAGGGATTTCTTCTTTAGGATGTGACTGGGCCTCTCGCTGCCCTGCCTTGATTACCTGGCACTAGTGCTGCTTCAGGTCAGGCTGGTTCCAGAAGCCCCAGGGCACTCACTCTGCTTAACCCCAAGTGGCTGTGGATCTGGGAGGGCTGGAGGGGAAGGTGGTGCCAACAGTCTGTACGTTCATTCTTAGATACACCAACATTTGGTATGGAAAAGCCCTTTTTTCTCTGTGCCTCAGTCTCCTCCTCCATAAAATAAGAGGACAGTAGATGAGGAAGGGTGGCCCAGAGAGGTGAGGTGACCTGCTCAAGGCGCCCAGCCCATGAGCAGTGGCACTGGGAAGAGAGCAGAGGGGCAGGCTTTCCCACTCTGAGCTGGGGTCTCAGGCCTCTCCCGGCCACTCCCTCATGGCACCCCTCCAGCACCCCTCCCTGCAGGTGGGAGCCCTTCCTTGGGCACGGGCACAATCAACAACCCTGGGTCTCAGTAGCAACCAGGGTTGCAAGAGGACACACCCTGGTGATCCCAAGCTCGTTGCCACCATTGGGTGGGAAACCATGCCATCAGGAAAATGCCAGCAGTTCCTTCCCTGCCTCTGAGAGGGAAGCCGGAGACCAGGACAAATCATTAGGCAGCTGCCTCATGGCTGGGTCAGAGATTTAAGGAGAGCTGATGGTCTGTAACCATGGGTCCTCCAATTTGAGTGTGCACGAGAATCACCTGGAAGGCTTGTTAAAACCCAGATTGCTGGGCCCACCCAGAGCTCCTGAGTCTGCAGGTCTGGGGTGGGGTCTTGCTAACCAGTTCTCAGGAGCTGCTGCTGTGGATCCAGGGGCCACAGTCTCAGAACCACTGGGCTAGTGATGCCGCGTAACACTCATGCAGCTTTCACTGGGTGTCCAGCACTGTTCTAAGTGATTTCTAATCATTAACTCCTTTCATTCTCACCATGACCCTATGAGGTGCTGATATGAGCCCCATTTTTCAGATGAGAAGACAGAGCCAGAGAGAGGTCAAGTCGCTTGGCCAAGGTCACTCAGCTGGTAAGTGGAGGGGCTGGGATACAAGTCCAGGAAGGTGGCTCCGGGGTCAGCACCCGGGAGCACTACACTGGACTGGTTTTCAAACGATGTCCTTTCGGACAAAGCCACAGTCTCAGATGGGGTGGTGGCGGAGAGAGGGGTTGGTTTTAGAAGCTATCCCCACCCCACCCCAGTGGTCTCTTCAGAACATGCAGAGACACCCCAGTGGTCTCTGCACAGGAGTCCTAGGACCCTAAAGCTTCCCAGAGGACCCCCTTCATGCTTTCACAGTGACTCTAAGAGAATTCTAACATGTCAAATAAAGTAAAAACCCTCCTTCAGATGCTTCACTCGGTCTTAAACCCCTCTGTCCCTGGTAAATGAAGTTCTTCCGGGTACTACTATGCCTGGAGAATTTTCTCCAAGATCTGTCAGCTGCTCAGTCAGGACACAGCATATGAGTTCCTCCTTACTCCATGAGGCTAGGAGGACCTTACAGTTTAAGTCACAGAGTTTAAGGTCCAACTTCCTGATTTGCAAATGGGGAAACTGAGGCTCAGTGAGGGGAAGAGATGGCCAAGGGTCACCAAAGTACCACCCTCGAGGTAAAGGTCCCTGCTTGGTGTGTATTTCACACTTTGTGCATTCATGGTGTGAACTAGATTTAGCTTCTTCATTTAAGGAAAGGTGCTTTCTTACTTTAGGGGTAAGGTCCAGGAAAGTGCTTTGGGGCCCGAGGCTCAGCCCTGTTGTGAGGTAGGGGCATTACAGAGCCTCAGTGGCTCACCCGAGACCACCCTGCACATAGGAAGCACGAGCCGAGTTCTGTGTTTGTTCTAGCTGGCAAGTCTTTCTCCTCACTACCTCATTCCACCCTCTCAGCACTCAATGAGGCAGGCAGGGTGTGGAGTGTCATTTCTACTTTATGAAGAGGAAACTGAGGTTCTGAGAGGTGAGGCAAGTGGTGGGGCCAGGAGTAGACTGGCCCCACGGGCCCTGGGCTGGCTGCATGGTGGTATCCTGCCTCGTGCCCCCTCCCCTCCCTGGGAAGCACTTCATTTACCAGGCACAGAGGGGTTTGAGACAGAGTGGCCCAACTGGCTCCGCCACAGAGCCCCGGAGGCCCCATGCATTCCCTCTCCAGATAGGGCCTGCAGTTTGCAGCTTGGAGAGCCCCCCCTTCTCCCCCAGGGATGGCTCCAGCCTATTTTTAATCTTCCCTTCAGCACAGCCCGTGGCAGGGCTGCTCTCACCTCCCAAAGGCAGTCCCTTGGAGATGTGGGGGCTGCAGGGGGCCGCAGGGGGGCCGAGGCCTCAGAAAATCAGGGCAGCCACAACTCATTGCTCTGGTGCCTGGGAGGCAACCAGCATGCTTGGCCCTCCATAGCAGGTGGTGAGGGCAGCCGGGCCCCTGGCCTCACGCTGACACAAGCCCCAAATCCAACCTGATGTGGGCTCCAGCTATGGCGGTACAGACCATGGGGAGGGGCAGCTGGGGTGCTGCTGGGCCCTTCCATCTGCTCAGCCAATCCCAGCCCTCAGTGCTCACGCACATACCAGCTCACGCCAGCCGCTCACAACCCCTGACAAGGAAACGGAGGCTTCGAGGGGTTAAGACACGTGACCGAGGCCACGCAGGACGGTTGGAGCCAAGACCAGAACTCAGGCCTCCCGACTGCACATCCAGGCCCCTCGCCACCCCTCCACATGGCAGGAAAGCCAAGGGGTCAGAGAAGCTGCAGAGAAGGATCCCAACCTCCAACCTGTCCAATCCCTGAGACACCGATGATGCAGGGGTGGGGTGGAGGATCATCTGCAAAGGCTGGGGGTGTAGGGGCAAATCCCTGCCCCTCAACTGGCCCCCAGTGCCCACGTCAGTGCTGCCAGGACAGGACAGGATGGCCCCACCTGGGTCAAGAGCTCCTGGGCATTCTCGACGCACCTGTGCACACGGCTGTTCTGCTGCTCACCCCTGAGACCAGTAGGTGTGGCTGTGCCCCCCCCGCACTGGGCCCTCACCCCTCCTGGAGCAGAGGAGGTGCTCTGTCAGGGTTTGCTGAAGACGGCTCAAGCACGGACCCTGCTCTGTGTTTTACTTCTGGGAGATGGTGAACAAGTTATCTCTGGGCCTCACTTTCCTGGTGTGTAAACCGGAACCCACCAGTGACTCGGCCACAGGGTCACTGTGAGGCTCAAAGCAAATAAGACGCTGCAGGGGACACTGCTGCACTGTGACCCTGGTTGGTCTCTGCTCTACCCCCTTCATCAGAACCCTGCCCACGTGCCAGTTTCCAGGAGATGCGTCACCTGAGGATTGCAGCCTGGGCAAGCCCAGCTCCAGCTCCCGCTCAGCCATCAGCTTGCTGTGTGTGCTTGGGCAGGCAGCCTCCCCTCCCTGGACAGATGGAGATTAGACACAAGGAAGACCCTAAAGGCACAGTCAGAAAAGAAGGGCAGTGGCGGCTGTTTTAAAGATTTGGGGATGCCTTCGTGAGGTCCTCTCCTGCCTGAGGACAGGCAGGGGGCTTCGGGAAACCCTTTCTATGATTTTCATAAGCACAGAGACCTATTCATCCTCCTACTTTGGCAAATTCTGCCTGCACCGGCAAGCTGCAACCACATTACCAAGTCAGCAAGACGGGGAGCCTTCTCCCCACCTGTGGCTGTGGAGACCTGCAGCTCAAATGGAATCTCCCAGAAGCTCAACCTCCATGTTGCTGGCTAATTCGGGGCCCCCTTAACCTCCAGGAGGGTTATCTAATTGTGCCAGAGGTCTGGACTCAACTCACCTGCCTGTCCGGGAGGTAGGGTCCCGACTTCTCCAGGTGGGGGCCTCTGCAAGGCCCTGAGTGTGCCCCTCAAGGACGAGGGCAGGGGGTTAGTGCTGCTATTTATTTGCTGTGTGGCCTTAGGCAGGTCTCAACCTCAGTTTTCTCAGCTGTAAAGTGGGGATGATAACGGCTGACTGGATGTGGGGATCAGCGGCAGAGCCGAGCCAGTGCCAAGGGCGGACAGTGGTGGGAGGACATGGACTCCAGGTGTGGGCCCTGTCCTAACGCCTGGGGTGACGGCCACCTTCCCTCCCTGGTCCCGGGCATGGCTCCGAGATCTACAACAGGAGCTTGAGTGCCCGCAGCAGCCCGAGCTCATGAAATATGGACAAACAGGCCGGGGGGAGATGCGAGCACCGAAACTTAAGGGGAGAAGCTGCCCTTCCTGGAATGACTTCCTGGCAAATCCGCTGGCTCCAAGCGATCTGGTCTGCAGACACCCAGCCTGGAGCCTGGGCAGCCTGCAGAGATCTGTGGTTCTCTCCTCCCCCCGAGTGGCTCCAGTGGCCTAAGAAAGCATTTCTAAGTCATGCCAGGCTAGAGGAAAACAATGCAGCCAACACTATAAGCAAGGCACCTCCTTAGTCACCCGCCCGCCCCCTCCACCACCCGAGATGCAGTCCAAGGGGACGTGACGAGGCGGCACAGGCCTGTGCATTTCCAGCCACTCTATCTCGTGTCATCCTCGTGACCCTCCCTCTGCTGGAAGTAACCAAGGTGTGCATTGCTGTGTTTACCCACCCTATGGGTAAGGAAGGGGCTGTGGAGGCACAGAGAGATTAAGGGGCTTGCCCAAGTCACACAGGAAGGTGGTGGCAAACTCCAGACTAGAGACCCAAGTCTTTGACTCCTACTCCAGGTTCTCTTCTCAGCTCCCAGACACGTGTGAGGTTGGAGCCCAGAGGACTGAGCCCTCAAACCAGGCACTTACTTGTGGGGAGAACCCACAAAGCTCCCATTCCCAAAATTATCTTTCAAGATTTAAAGACATTGAAGCAAAAGAGAAATACAAAGGCATAAATTTCCAAAACGTGGGAAGAGTTCAGATGATAACAGGGAAACAATGCCGCACTAGATGCCTCCCAGAAGTAAGCTCGGAAGCGGCCAGAGGAGGCTTGTCCAAGGTGTGTGAGCACACATGGGCACCTGCACGTGGTCCGGGCAGCCCCATAGGCCCCTTGGCGCAGGCCCTGCTCCAGAGAGGGTGCCAGCGGCAGGTGAGGGGTGTGAGGCTGCAAGACCAGGCCAGCCCCTACAAGGTCTGAGCCCTAAAACCTACAGAGGCAAGGTTTGCCCTGATCCCTAACCCCTGTGGTTTTCCTGATGATAATGTGCCCAAAGCCACCGAACTGGGAGTCAGGACACCTGAGTGCCCATCTGGTTCTGTGATCTGGGGCAAGTTCTTAATTGGCTCCGATCCTGCTGAGCTCACCTGTACAGGAAAGAGTCCACAGGCTCTAGTCTGTGATGTGAGCACAAATCCCAAGGGGCTGCTGCTTCTCTAGGGTGGGACCTGCGGGGATTTCCAGCTGAGAAGCAGCCAGGAAATGTGGTTCCCAAGTGTGTGGGCACTCAGCCTTCTGGAGCCCTCCCCCTTCTGCCTCATCCTTGTTTACTCCCAGTAATGAGCCCTGGCCTGGGCCCATCCTGCCCCTTCCAGGAAATGCCCCTTTGCCTGCCTCTTCTGCCCACCCCAGTCCATTCATCTTCACCCAGAGACAAGGGCCAGCCTGGGACCTCCGGGGCTCAGTTCCCAGAGGCCGCCCCCCACCGCCCACCCCAGGCCTGAGCAGGGACCACACTCTGCTGGCTCTAGCCAGGGCCTGAGCGCTCTGTCCTAGGCATCCCAAGGCCCTGGGAGCCCTTGGGGGTGGCTCACCTTCCAGAATGTGGCACATGGGGCCCACCGGCCCATAGATGCCCCCTTTTCTGGTGAGACAGCCCTGTGCCAGGCGAGAGGCCTGGTGAGCAGAATATGGGCTGAATTTCAGGCCCCCACATCTCTCAGCCACATGCGCTTGTGCAGGGCACTGGTTGCAGGACGATCCGTGGGGACCCTCTCTGACCTGGGCTGGAGGAGGGAAGGAGCACCAAGTCTGCTCTGGCCAAATCCAGAGCCCCGAGAGCCTCGGGCAAGAAGCCCGTGGTGGAGTGTGTTTGGTTCTATGGGCACACTTGTGTGCCTGCGTGCCAGGGCATGGGGGAGAGGTGCACGTGTGTGTGTGCAGGGTGTCTGTGTGGGAGGTACAGATGTGTGTGTGTCTGGTTTCATGTACGTTTGTGTGTGTTGTGGAGGCTGGGGGTACAGGCTGGGGGTTGTCTGGGGGAGAGGGAGGAGGTGAGGCATCTACAGGAATAAACGGGAAGTACCAGGTTCTACAGCAGATCGTGAGGGAGGATGGGGAAGGACTCCCTCTGATGACTGTCCCCCAACTCTCCTGGTGCCCTCAGGGTGCTGCACAAGGAGTCTGTGCAGTGGGTGTCAGGGTCCCCATCCTACACACGGGGACACTGGGACTTGGAGAGAAAGTCTGTTGAAACCCACACAGGTTCTAGAAGCCAGGACCCTGAACTCCCAGTGCCCTTGGAAACCCCAGAGACAGGAGTTCCCTTTGGACCCACTGCCAGGCACACACGCCACCCCTCCACCACCCCCAGGTGGCTCGGCTTGAGGAAGACTCTCACCAGCCTTCCTCGAGGAGACAGGGCTGCCCACGGGAACAGGAAAACCCCTTTCAGTCTAAACTCAGGACAGCCCAGACGAACCACCCTGGGGGTTGGAGGGGGGTCTGGCCAGGAGGGAGCAAGCATTTAGGGAAGCAAATGGAAGTCGTGGCATGGGGGCCGCAGCGTCTGCCCTCCCTGGGGTCGGGCTCTACAGCTCAGACCAGCTTCCCTCCTCACGCTGTCCTCCCCATACAGCCCAGTTAGGGAGCCCGGGGCTCCCAGGCCACCCAAGGCGTGAACTGTTAACACGCCCACACCCGCCTCAGTTGCTTCCTCCGCCCCTCTTCTTCCCACGTTTCAGCCCCTGCCTGTCATGCTGCAGACACACAGAGGTGAGAAAGGGAGCTCGGAGGGGCAGGGAGCCGGGCTTTTCCAGCCCTTCTGCAAAGAGCCCCTGCCGTGTCCCTCCTCCCACTGCTCCAAAATGAGGGAGCTGGAAGGGAGCAGGTTGTGTCCTGGGACAAATGGGGTAACCCGGCCCAGGGCAGGCTGCAGGCCCGGAGGCTGCCTCCTGTCTCCCCTCCCTCCCCCAGCCAAGGCTGGCTTTGCCCCTCACCCACAGCCCAGTGTACCCCCGGTGCCGAGCCTGGGCCTGCCCCCCAATGTCTCCCCTTGTGGACAGCAGTGCTGGAAGAGAGCTGCTGCCTGGAGAGGAAGCCAGGGGGGCTCACGGGAGTGCGGGACAGAGCCCAGGTCTCCTTCCAGGCACCCAGCCCCAGAGCCGCCAGGCAGGCCGTGCCCTCGGTGGACAGGGTCTCTGGATACCCTCCCTGGTGGGGTGCAAGGGGTGCAGGGCGCCGGGGCTGAGCACATGCCCACGAGCAGACAGCCCCCCAAGTCGATTCAGGCAAGAGTTCCGGCCACTTCATAGAGAACCCCGTGCCGTTCAGAAGCCTTCCCTTCCGGGGGGCTAATTTCCGAGAGCCAATTTGGCTCAGGCCTCAGCTCACAGTTCCAGTGTTGGGGTGGGTGAGGTTTCTTCTCATCTGATTTTCTTTTCAGAGATAGAAGACAAGGCACAGAAAGGGTTGGGGGCCACCTGGGGTCACACGGCAGGCTGTGGCGGGAGGGGCTGGGGGCGGGAACCCAGGCACAGGATTTTTAGCTTTTTACAGTGTCACTCTCAGCAATTTAGAGCTAGGAGAAAGCAACAACAACGATGAAGATGATGATAATGACGATCTGTAACACCTAATGTTTACTGGGCACTTGCCACGTACCCAGCAGAAGGCTTTCATATATATTAGTTCTTTTAATCCTCAAACAACTCTACAAGGCAGATATTATTCTCCCCCATTTTACAGATGAAGACTCTGAAATGAAGAAAACCTGCCCACGTTCATGCCGTTAGGAAGTAGCAGAGCCAGGCTTGGAAGTCTGGCCATCTGGCTCCAGACTTATGTCCCCTAACCACCACGCCGCACTGCCTCCCTCGAGGAGCACGTTCCCCATATTTGAACCAATGGGCAGGTGTCAAAGTGCTTTCACATGCCCAGCTCCCTTCCGGGAGGACCTGGAGCTCCGCGTCATCCTTCCCCCAGGCTCTCAGCCCAAGGCGCTGAGGCTCGCCTCCCTGCAGGCTGCAAGCTCCCAGGGTGGGGTGGCAGGAATGGCAGAGCAGCCCCGGGTCTGCCAGAGAGCCCCGCTCACCTCGGCTGATCCTCTGCTTCTCCCCAGAGAGGATCCCCGGCGTGTCGATGACACTGATGCTCTCCAGCACGGGGTTGGGCAGCTGGGCACACACGAACCTGCCCGGGCAGAGAGGGAAACCACCATGAACCCTTGTCCTCTCGATGTCTCTCACGCGCCCTCGGCTCAGCCGCCAGCCAACCTTCCCTGGCTCACTCCACCCAACCCCAGTCACCTGCCCCTCTCTCCCCATTGAGCTGGGGCTCTGCTCCGTCCCTTGGTGGGGTTTATAGCAGACCCAGAGGCTGGGCCCCAGTGCCCTTGCATCTCCCCACATCCCATCCCAGAGGGCCCTGAGCCCAGGTGTGCTTGGTAACCTGCTGGCTGTGACCTTGACCGTGGTCTGATTCTAGTGACCCCAAGTCCTCAGCGGGTCCTTGGCCATCACCTCCTTGTCTTGAGTGACTGCAGCTACCTCCACCCCCTCTCTGAGCCTCAGCCTCTTGAGATACTCCTAGAGGAGAAGACTCCCTGCCTCCTCTTCCTAGTGGGCCCCTGGGGGTGGGGAGTGGGAGGAACTTCGAGGGTCCACCCCCAGACCACCACTGCAGGCAATGTCAGGATGCAGGGTCAGGCCTCACTGGCTGGTGGCCTTGGGCAAAGCCACTGTGCTTCTCTGTGGGTATCCTCATTTGTCAGTCAAAGAGTCATTCAACAAACAGCCGCCCAAATCCCACTTGGTCAACTCAGCATGCTGGGTGATAGAGAAGTTCTGGTAAGGGATGGTGGTGATGGCAGCACCACATTGTAGACGTAATTAACAGCCCTCAGTTATATATTTGAATGTGGTTAAAAGGGGAAATTTGAGGTTGTATATATGTTATTAAAACAAAAGTTTCATAAAAACAACTATAGGACTGTACAACACACACAGTTAACCCTAATGTAAACCATGGACTACAGTTAAGGGTATAATTACAATAATATTCTTTCATCAATTGTAGCAAATATACCATACAAAGGCAAGGCACTAATAATAGAGGGGCATATGGGAACTATGAATTTTTCTGTAAACCAACAACTTCTCTAATAAAAATATACTTATAATAGTAATTAAAAACAATAAGACAGCATGCTGGGAACCACAGGCAGAGGTTCTCATTCCTGGCTGGCTTGAAATGCAGACTTCCAGGCCCTAGGCCAGGAATGGGCCCCAGGAATCTGTATTTTGAGGAGGCTCCCTGGGAGATCCTATGCCTGCAAACCCAGGGATGTGGCGATGTCTAGATCTCGACTCCTGGCCTGAGGAGCACAGTCCAGTGGAGGAGAGAGGGCACGTACACAGGGCCAGCACCAGGAGGGAGGTCAGCCGAAGGGCTCGGGGCGGGGGGGCGGTCCGAGGTGGAGAGATGTTTTCAGGGGGGCTTCCTGGAGGAGGAGGCACTCACAGGAGCCAGCAAGGAAGGAACGTTTATTTGGGCACCCAAAGGGTTATCTAAGTGCCACACATGGCTGTTAGGATAGCAGTCGAGCCACATTCAAGGAATCCTGTTATTATACCCCAAAGTCTCAGAATAACAAACTGGTAAACTTTAGATTGCTCTCACTTACAGCCTTCCCTCCTACATGCCTTTTTTGGTGGAAATTAAAAGGGCACCTCACCATCCCAGGTACGTTACGAGGTCCTGTAAAAACAGGCAGGGAAAGGAAGCTCTGCTGCCCGCAGATGGCTGCCAAGAGGGAGTTCAGATCCGGGAGGAAAGGGAGGCACAGGGAGGAGCCGGGGAAGGCTTCAGTGAGGAGGCAGAACCTGAACCGAGACTTCGGAAGGTGAAACAGCATTTCCCACGTGGACAGGGCTGAGGGTGGGGAGCCAGCATGCGTGGATGGGTGGTGGAGGGCATACAGCATTCCAGACTGAGAGAAGGGGTAACGGTGAAAGAGCAGGTACAAACGTGGCCCGGAAGTGAGAGAGAGAGAGGACACGCCATTCCAGGGGTACACGCCACTGAGGCCAGGATCAGAAGACTGCGAGGCCGCGGAGGCAAGGGCCAGATCACAGGGTCCTTGAAAGCTACATTAAAAAATGTGAATTTTACCCACTGGGACATTTTCAGCAAGAGAGAGACACAATCAGATACGACTGATAGAAAAGTAACTCTGTTGGCAGTGTGTCCAGTTCCACAAATATTTATGGAGTGCCTGCTGGGTGCCTGGTACTGTGCCGGATGTTGGAGGGAGAACGACAGATGACACAGTCCTTGTCCCATCCACACTGTGGTCTCCGTTATGCCCGAAGCCCAGGCGCATCCCGGCCCTTGGAGTCTGGGACACGCCCGGGTATCCTAAAGGGAATTCCTACCACACAGTAAGCCAGGAGGCTGCGTGCACGCGGCCGGCGTTTGAAGCCCTGGCTGGGGCTGATTCATCCTCCAGGTAGTGCGTTCCGACGGAGGAGGGGTGAAAGCTGCACTGCCACAGGGTGGGGGCAGGACGAAGGGAGGGGGTGACGCCAAGGAACTTGGCTGTGAAAGGAAAACACAGACGGCGAGAGAAGGGCCTGCAGTCGCATTTATAAGAAGAGACACATTTCCACGTGGCAGGGAAGGAGTCGAGGGAGGTTGAAGTTGTCAGAAAGCGAGTGCGTAATTGATGGAGCAGATCTCTGAGAAGATGGTCCCAAAGCACAGTACGGGGGAAGGGATGAGTTTAGCCTTGGGGAAGAAAAAGATAAGCCACAGTTCTGCTCCCAGACTTCACGGAAAGAAGTGAGGACGATGCAAATGACCGCATTTACAGATAGATTAAAACACACACACATTTGGCGGAATACTTGGACACTGGCTTCCATTTTCTCTAAGTAGGAAGCCAGGTCGTCTGCTGGGGGAGAAGGAAGGCTGGGTGGACTGGGGAGGTCTTGGAATAACTGCAGAGGAGAAGGGGAGGGGCATGAAATGGGACAGCTCAGCAGCCCTGAGATGGGAAACAGTAAATCATGGCTGCAGGGAAGCCAGTGGCTTCCCCTTGCTCGCTGTCGTCCTTCTAAGGGACATGCTTACATCTACCACTCAGCTGTCAAGCGCTCCTGGAGAAAATCACAAAACCCTACCATGCCTTCCATATTCTGGTCACATAGCTCCCACATTAAGCCACATTCTTTCATTCCTTCCTGTTTGTATTTTTTTTCAGTCTTCTCTGTCTGGAATGTCCCCTTTTTACCCTTCCAGTGTAATTTCACTCATCATTTATCACCCAGGTCAAATACCACCTTGTCCACAAAGGCCTCATCAGCAGGTGGCCTCTGCCATCACTCTCAGCTTGGTTATCATGGCTCTCTCGGACCTGCACCTGCTGGACCAGCTTCACCTTATGCTCCCCAGAGAGCTGAGCCCAAGGCTGGAGGGGCTTAGTGTCCACTGAAATAAACAGAGTTCTATCCCTGAGCAGGGTGCCTGGGAAGGAGACAAGGCCACCGTCAGCCATGGCCACCTTTATTTTCTTATTGGGGTCCCCTATCTAGATCAGGTTCCGACAGGTTGTCCTGGAGATGCAGAATCTCACCTGAGTCAGCACCAGCAGGTTGCACATTTTATTCACCAAAATCACAGATTTAAAGAGAGATTCCAGCCTCTTAACCGTCTCACTTTACATGTGTTTGTTATCCTTTTCATAACACTTTCACCTATATTTTCTTTATAAATTAATTTTTTTGTAATTAGAAATATATGCATGAGATAAAAAAAAGTTCAACAGTTCAGTAAGGCACTGAAGGAGATATAATAGTCTCCTTCCAGCTTTCTTCCCCTTCAATTCTACTCCAAGATATAACCTCTGTAAACATTGTAAGTAACTACTGTATACATGCTTCTTTCTCTTGAATTTTCTTTATGCAACTCTGGCAGGAAGAGATTAGGACACAGAGGTTTCAGTTTGCATTTTATCATTTTATAGATGAAGATAATAAGGTTCAAAGAGTTTAAGTGTCTTTAAAGACTATAAACTGCTCTGCTCCCCTCCACCACCCACCTTACACACTGCTCAGTTTCAGTACATTTAAAAATGGAGATGGCAAGATATGCTGGGTTTGATTAATGACATAAGGGTATGAGCTCTCAGGAATGCACCCAACATATGATGGCAATTACATAAGTGCTGTTACTATGGGCTATATGCTACTATATACAATACTATATACTACTTATCATTATAAGCACTATTATTTCAAAATGGGGTTAACTGCTATAGCCCAGACTCATCTCTTCCAATGATCCCAATAATCTCTTTTATACCCCAAGCTTTCCTCTCCTCCACTTTCAGATAGGATCATGCTCGTCTGCTGACATACAGTCATTGCAAATTCAAGGTGTCCAAAATCAAATTCATCACATCCGGCCTTCGTACATTCCCCCAGATGTCCACCCCGGCTGACTCATTCTCTGGATCACTCTCTATCCTGCCCCCACCCACTTCTGCAGTTTAGCACCTTGGCCCCATGGCTCCCCCTCCACCTGGCCTGGACCTCCTCACTCAGCAGCAGGTATCACGGACACTCCCAGACAGCAGGACCACCTTTCTCCATGCACCTGAACACTATTCCCACGGAATCATTTTACACTAATGTCTTAGCTCCGTTCCCTAGAAAAACCAGATCTCACCCTTGAAGGCCTCCCTACCTGCCAGCCCAATTTCCCAGGATTTCCCAACAGGACCCTTTCCCTGCCGCACTGCTTTGGGAGCCCACCCTGCCCACTTGCAATCCCACACTTTATTTATGCCATCCCTTCCCCGTCCCCGTATCAGAGTATTGTTGATTCAAGGCCATCACAGGAAAGTCACAGAAAAGTTCATAGTTTTAGAAAGAAAATATCGCCCAGGATAAGAGATGTGAACAATACTTTGGGCAATGAGCCTCAACTGGCACATCTGAAAAAATGGGAAGCGTAAATAATGTGGGAAATCAAATGAAACAAGACCTGGTAATACTAGTACTACTCTCCAATATTTCCCATCTTCTTTTTTGGTTACTATGTGCTAGGCATTAAGTGTTACCTGTTCGTTATTGTGCTCATTTTCCTTAAACTCCTTGGAAGAAGTATTCCTATTATCCTATTTTACAGAAGGGAAAACTGAGGTAGAGACATTAGGTAACTTGTCCATGATCCACAGGGCTAGCAGCAAGATTTGAACACAAGTCTGTCTGAAGCCAAAGCCTGTACTCTCGACCATTACCCTAAATACCTCCCACCAGAAAAAGTCATTTAAAAAATCGTCAGGTGCAATGCACATGTAAAATTGTGGTGTGGATCTGCAAGTAGAATCAGTGGGACTAGGGGATCAGCCTGAGGATTAGGTGAAAAATAATAACATTAAAGCCCAGATCAGCTTGCCAAGCACTGCTGCGGGTCTGCAGGCTTGAACTTGTCCCAAGGTCCACAAAACCCAGGGCTTCCACCTTAAGTCCACCAAGTTAAAAAAAATAAGAAAAAAAAAAGTCCAAGAACAGGAAAGAATCTTCCTCCACCTCCTTCCAGCAGATGCAAACCCTGAACATGGCATAGGCAAATGCTAGAAACTACATAGAGCTGCCCTGCCTACTTTTATCTGGTGAGGTGCAGATGATGGGACACGATCTCACCCTCTGCTGCACCATTCCCTGTGCCTTGATGCAGAGGAAGCAGCCTAGCGTATGCAGCCCCCACGCACGTCCTTAAGCAATGGTGATGGACACAGCTAAGTTCCCCGCAAGAAAGGGACAATCAAAGAGACTCTAGAAAGGTACCGAGTCTCCCAAGCTCCTGCCCCATCCTGCCACACTTTCACATCCCATACTCCAAGAAGAGGAAAAGAGAACATCCCAAGGTGTCCCCCTCGGCACTCACCTGTTCAAGAAGGCGTTGCCAAAAGCATTGAGTTTCCGGAAGGGCTTCTTGGGATCCACCACCAGGGCGTTCCCGGGGATGATCCCCTCCACCTCCCCCTGCATCACCGCGATGAAGGAGTCGGTGGTTGGCTCAGGCCCGATCCGCATGCCTGGGAAGTCCTGCTCCAGCAGGTACCTGGCAGAAGAGAGCACAGTCAAACGCAGGGCCTCTGCTTGCAGAGCAGCACGCACGTCCCCCGTAAGGAGGACAGAGGGGACGGGCAGATCCAGAGCACTGAGGTTTCACGCTGGGGAAGAGCTGCGAGGGAATCCAAAGAAATGTGCAGAGGAGGCGGAATTTCAGCTGAACTTGAAATACTAACTCTGTTCCTGGTCTTTTCTCCCTTCCTGAATCAGTTAAAAAAACAGTAACAACAACAAAAACAAGGTTTGGGCTCAGAAATAAAGCAAATGGGGCGAAAGTAACTCTACAGTTCTACTGCAGGTGTCATAACTGAAGGTAACCTGCTGAAGTCCCTGCATGAAGACATAGTTAGAAATTACACCATCCACAGACTCTGCTGACATATCATAGGTCATTATTATCCGCTTCATTATTTAATATAAAAATGGACTGTACATGATACAAAACACAAAGAGTGTATTCACCCCTCCACTGCACCCTCATTTCCAACACCCCAGAGAAGGCAGGAGGAACGGCGTGTTGACAGCTCATCTGAACTCTGGGCTCCTGGCCCGAGGCAGCAGTGCTGCTCTTTGCTCTTCTCCACGCCTGGGCAATGAGAAGCCGCCGCCACCTGTCCCCCTCCGGGAGTGAAGTCCACAGGCGCCTTTAGCAGCCCAGAGCAGTGGGCCAGGGTCTGAAGAGGACAGTTTCTAAGGACAGCCAAGCCCTTTAGGAGCTCAGCACAGCCTTAAGTCAGAACTGTCTTGGGTTGGCCGGAGGAGGGTCCCAGGGTGGCCCTCCAAGACCGCAGTGCACCAGGGGAAGGGGATGTCATCCAACAAACACAGGCCCCTGAGGCAAGCCCCTACTGAGTGCTGAGAACCTCCCTCCATTAAAGCCTGAGGACCCATATTTATGCTCGGGGGGGCCAGGGGTGGGGGGTGTCAAGGAGCCCTCAGGAGAACAGATGCCAATTCAGAGACCAAGTTGGGAAGGAACCTGGAGTTCTCCCAGATCAGGGGTCTGGAGCCCCAGCTACACATACAAGCCACCTGCAGAGCTTTAGCACATGGCGCCTGGGCTCAAATCCCAGAGGTCTGCAGTGGGGTCTGGGCAGCTAGTACTTTGTGGAAGTTTCCCAGTTGACTCTACTGTGAGGCCAGGGTGGAGAACACTGTTCTAGACCAACCCTTTTACTTTACTGAAAATAACCCTGATATTCAGTAGCATTTCTACATCCCAGACCCTATACTAGACACTTCACAGTAGCCCTATGGCTGCAGAAACCACGGCTTAGAAGGGTTAAGTGACTTTGTCCAAGTGAAACGGCCAGAAGCTGAGCCAGAACCCAAACTCATATCTAACAGCCAGTCCTTGGCTTTGGAACTGTCTTCTGTGGGGAGGAAATCACCACCAGGAGGGCTAGTCAAGGCCCTGCAGACGTCGGGGCAGAGGCCTTGGCTCCCAGGCCCACTGGAACTCTCTGTCCACCCACACCTCCCCAGAGTGGGCCTGGAGTGATGTCCTGCTCTGCAAAACAGGATGGTGGCCAGGGAGGCTCATCCACCTCCCACATGCGCCTTCCGGAAGTGCTCTGAGCTGCTAATTTACTCCACATTCAAGGGCAGATAAAGTAGGGTTGCTATGGGCTCCATCCCCAAGGAGCCCGCAGAGGAGCTGCTCCCGGGAGGATGCGGCTGCACCCCACAGCGCGAGGCAGAGGCCGCTGTCAGGAGCTGGGCCACCATGCCAGAAGGCCTTGGGTTTAGTTTCCTGGGGGAAGCCCCTCATTGCCTCCAGGATCCCAGCCCTGGGACCGGGGTGTGCGCTCAGGATTTCCTCTGGTCAGATTATCCTTTGGAAAGCCAGCACTGGGTCATGAAGATAAGAAGTCACAACCACTGCCCACTTGGAAGGCCCTTCTTGCTCTCTCAAAGGGCCCTCTCCTCCGAGGCAGGGAGTCTCAGTGGCCTTGGGACCAGCGGACCTGGCTTGGATCCTGGTTTCTCTGCCCACCAGGGCTGTGCCTCCGTGAACCTCGCCACCTTCCTCTCTAACCTGGGGGCCCGTGATGGTTCAGCTCTGCTGAGCACGTGCAGCGTGCCAGGCACTGTCACACACTCTCCGTGGATTATCACGTTTCATTTTCACAACGTCTCGATAGGAGTACTAGGATCCTCCCCATAAAAAGAGCATAATAAGGAAACCTACCCCCTAGGGTGCTGGGAGGGTCAAATTAGTCACAGTCATTAAGTCCTTGAAACAGTACTGGCATCTAGATTATCACCCCATTTTACAGGGGAGGAAAAAAAGGTTAAACGATTTGCTCCAGGCTGTATAATCAGAACACAGCAGAGCTAAGATGCCACACTTGGGTTTGGGAATTCATGATCCCAACCCACTGCCCCTTAGTTCTCCCCCTGGCCAGGACATGCAGCCGCCTCTGGGGACAGGCCAAAAGGGGGACTGTATCAAAGAGTGGGAGAAGAAGACCACAAAAGGAATACAGTTTGGCAAAAGGCTGGCCAAGAGCTGGACCTTGGGGGAAAGGTTGGTTTTGGGGACCCACAAACCCAGGGCATCAGCCCTTGGTTCACAGCTGGGCCTCAGTGATGGGGTGTAGCATGCAAAAGCCACTGCTGTAAGGTGACTAGAGCAGGCTCCAGGTCCGTCCCTAAAAAGGGCATTCTTGGGACTTATACACAATAGGGCCAGAGCCCCAAGGAGTCAAGTTCCATGAGACGTGGCCCCATCTGTTCTTGCCTCTGCACAGGAGCACTAACCTGGTGTCCTTGAATGAGACGCTCTAAGCAGCCCTGCAGAGGGTGGGACAAGTGTGGATTCTTGGCAGGAGGGGACATCACCAAAGGCTCCAGGGATAGCTAAATAAAGAGGGGTGGGAAGACACCATTCTGAGGCAGCCCCGAGAACGCCCGGCTGACTAGGGCCACACATGCTGGAGCACGTTCCTCACACAGGCTCTCAGATGCCACCCAGAAGAGACACAGTGTCCTCAGCAGAACAAAGGGTGCCTCTGCCCTGCCCAACAGAGGCAGCTTCCTGGGGAGTCCCGGAGCCGCAGCCTGAGGCGGCCAAGAGAGGGCCTCGAGGCTGCGCTGCACCTGCCCTCTCAGCCAAGCCCGCCCGGCCCGAGCCTTGCTGCCCACGCAGGGCCTGAAGAAACAGAGTCCAACCACAGTCCCCAGCGAGCCCCAGGGGCAGGCTGGGCCAAGCAGAGAACCGCGGCAGGGTAAATTCTCAGGGACATGTGGGTATGTCTGGCAGCACTGGGTGCCACCGTAACAAAGCCCCCAGTGTGTACAAAAAGGGAAACCTATTGAGGAATCACGTGCAGGGTTTCTTAATGGGACTTGATACAGATAGCCCCTGTGGCCGGGCAAAAGCATTCCCAAGGCAGTGTGGAAAAGGAGACGCTAATTCAACCCTGGGTGGGGACAGCATAAGAAAGAGAAGGGGAGGTGGGCTGGGCAGCCCCTGGGGCGGTGCTGTCCTGGGACCCTGACCACTTAATTGATCCTACGTGCTCTGCGGGATGGTGCCTCATTCGGTTTTGCAGTTGAGGAACCCAAGCTGCAGACTGCCCAAGCTCAGGGCCAGATTAAAATGTCTAATGCTCCTAAGGGCTGACAAGGCTGGGGTGCACCCCTCTTCCTGCCACACAGTGCAGAATAAGTAACACTAGACCATAAAATAGGCATATGTCCAACACAATTCTGATTTTTCCCATGAAGACTATTCTTCATATTTTCCTCCGTAAGGTATTTCCTAATGTTTTCCTTATTCTGGTGCATGTGCCCTGCTTTACTGGTGATGTAAGCACACAGGGTAAGGCCTGGAGCCAGGAATCCTAGTCTGCCTCCAAACTGCCCCCACCCATCCCACGGCCGCGGACCCCAGATCTCTGGTCGCTGCCGGGGGACGAGCCGACGGGCGATCGAAGGGGCTGGGCCCACGGACACCCCACAGGGGGCTTCGGGCCGGGCTTGGTGCCTCTGCTCAGCCGGAAACATGCCTTCATGGGTGCCTGCCTGGTCACCAATATGACCTTGGACAAGTTCCCCAACAGCCCACTGCCTCAGTTTCCCTGGTTTATAAAATGGGGATAATACTGGGTTTCTAACTACTCCAGAGGGATAGGATGAAGGGCTACATCAGACATCTGCCCACGTTGGCACAGACAATAATCAGAAAAAACGAACACCTCATGATTGCCTGTAAGTGCCTGGCACATTTCTACCCCATCCAAAATCCAGTTCAAATACCTCCTCCAGGAAGCCTTACCCAATTCAGTCCTGTCTCCACCCCAAACCAGATGTACTCACCCTCCCCGCAAGTCTCTTAGCACTTAACCTTTTAGGAACACTCTAGAGCACATATCACTTTCTGCCTTTTATTTATAGTTATTCATATTTTATGTCTGTATCTCTGGGTAAGTCGGTCTCTCTAAGCCTCTGTACTTCAGCTTTAAACTGAATTAAGATAACAAGACTTCCTCTGCCGGTCTCACAGGGTTTTGAGGATACCGCAAAGCACCCCACAGTGACAAAGTGGGGGCGTAGACAGGAGATACCCGGTGGGGGCGGCCAAGTTGAGGCACGCAGCAGCTCTGTGCTCCCAAGAACAGCCACCAACATCCCCAGCCCAGGGTAGTCCCGGCTGTGGTTTAGGAAGTTCAAGGATGAACTGATTCTGGCCCAAAGGAGCATCCGGTAGCCAGAGTCACAGGCTCCCGATGGCCTCCCCTGCCTGGGCCCACCCCATGACAGGGCAGCCGCCCAGCCCACTCCCCAGCACTGTCCCCAGAGGCCAGCGTCCTGCTCCTCCCCAGCCCTCTGGCTATCAAAGGGCAAGCTCTGCGCCCTCCACACCATAAGCCACCCCCCTGCCCTTCATCCCTGCCAGGGTGGGCACGGGACCCCAAGGGTCAGCCTCTAAGCCTTTTGACAGAGCTGGAAAGCACAGTACCTGGAACATAACTGGGGGCTAAATATTAGCTCTCTCCCACTCCTTATCCTGATTCTGACCCTGTGACAGAGTTACTGCTAGTCACACATTACAGGTAAGGAAACTGAGGCTCGGAAAGCTTAGGTGACGTGAACCCTCAGGTTAGGCCATGTAAACTTGGCTAGGCCTCACTAACCAGGGCTCTCAGGTTAGGCCATGTGGCCTTAGCTAGGCCTCACTAACCAGGGCTCTCAGGTTAGACCATGCGGCCTTAGCTAGGCCTCACTAACCAGGGCTCTCAGGTTAGACCATGTGGCCTTAACTAAACCTCACTAACCAGGGCTCTTGGTTAGGACGTGGTGGAGCCTGGTTCCTGCTGACCCAGCCCGTGTCCTCCCTGGACTTTGTCCCCCTGGGGTGGACGCCCTTTCTCAGGGCCCACCAGGAGCTTTACCCGATGACCTCCAGACACCTGACTCTCGAGGCAGATGTGACCAGACCTGAGTGAGGCCCTGTGGGAGGGGGTGCATTTTCCCCCAGCCCCTCTCGGAGGTCCAGCAGAGCAGGGCCTGACGGGAAATGGAGGGTGGACAGGGACCAAGGTGCTGCAGAGATCGTGACTGGAGGGACGGGCTTTACAGAGGCCAGTGAGTCTAGCTGGAATGGCGGCCCTCTCTCTCTAGCCCTTCAGCTTTCCAGAGAAACATCTTTCACACATGCTGTAATACCTGGGTGAGGCCTGGGCAGTGGAGAACAGGGTGGCGGTGAGAGACCAGCCACAGGGAAATGCTGAGTCACCTCTGGGGGAGGAAACAAAGAGACCCCAGAGGAAGTGGGGAGAGCTGGTGGGCAGATCTGCCCTCACTCCGTCCATCAGCCCCCAGGTGCAGCCCTCGCAGTGGAGACAGAGACAGGGCAGCTTGGCCCTGGCTGCCCTCGGCCCCACCCTCGACTCCCCGGCCTCTGCCTCAGCTCTGCCGCCACCCAGCTCTCAGCTCTGCTACCCTCAGAATAGAGGAGCCACAGAAAGTGGGCAGCAAGGAGGGACCAGGGGGCCAAAAGGGGATTCAAGGCTGCCTGCCAGAGAGAGAAATGGTGAAGGGAGAGGAGCACAAGCAGGAGGAGCGACTGCCAGGCCAGACGGACACAGAGCTACTGTGCTCCAAAGAGGCAGCCTGTGTTGGAGAGAGCAGCCGCCAGGCCAGTTTGTTGTTTATTTTATTATTCTGGGTTGCTGGGCCCTGGGCCAGGGAAGTTATTTCAGGCAGAGATCACAGCACATTAATTAGTTATTAGAAGAATGTCCTCTACTGTGTTTTCTTCCTGAGACAAGAAATGGACCCCATGGCAAGCCCATATAACTCAAAGGGGATGGACACTCAAGAGGCAAAAAGCCAAGGATGGGGGAAAGGAGAGGCAAGACTTTGTTTCTGAGAGCAGGGCCCTTTACAGGTTCAGGACAGAGACAGAGCTAAGAATCAGGGAGCTCAACCCAAGAAGCAGGGACAGAGAGGGGGAAGAGGAGAAGGCATCTGAGACTGTGGCTACCCCAGCCGAGTCCTGGCTACCCCACGGAAGGGGCTTTATACTGACCTACCCTTTTGGAAACAGGGGAAATTTCCCTTATTTGACTCAACACAAAACAACAACAACAACTAAAATTCTACACAACCTTTGGCCTGGTAATTCTACTTCTGGGACTCTCTGAGAAGAGTCCAATATGTGAAAAAACATTATGCACAGAGATACTGAGTGATTCTACAATAGCAAAAACTCCGAAACAACTTAAAACATCCAAAAGAAGTAGACTGGTTAAACGAATAATCACACAGACATCAGTGAAATATTACACAGATGTTAAAAAGCAGGCTTACGAAGATTTTTTAATTACAGGGGAAAACTCATGCTACAAGTAAAAAAAAAATCTGAGTACAAAATTACATATCTGGCATGACCTCAATTGTATTATAAAATAGCTAAAATGTTGGATAGATATATACAAATATTTAAATGGTTTCCTTTAAGTCATAGAATTATGGATGATCTTTTTCTTCTTTGCATTTATTCTTTTCTGTATTTTTCAATTAAAAAATAAAATTACTGTTCATTGGACTTAATCAGAAGGAATAAATTACGTCATTTGGATATGGAGGGTGTCTCTGTGCCACAGCCCCTCTTAGCCTTCTGGGTCACTCTCCCTCCAGGGGAAGCAGCTTCTGATGCTTGCACCAAATTCAGTTACTCACACAAGTGGGGAAGGAGTCATCTCATACTTGGATGATAAAAAAGAGGAGGGCTCCGCCTTCCTATCTCCCTCAGATAAGGAATAATCTGTGGCAACCTGAATCTGCCACTTCCTTAGACACAGTTAACAGCCAAAGATGACTCAGGCAAACCACGCGAGACTGTCTCAGACCTGCCTGCAGCTCTGGGATCCTGCCTCCAGAGACCCTGCCTGTCCCCATCCTCCCTCCCATTCTGCAGTCACCTGCTAGGAATTCCAGAAGGTGAGACCCTGGGCTAGGCCCCAGAGGTGGTAAGGCACAACTGCTGCTTTGCAAGGCATGGCTGCTCCTTAGAGTGCTCCATGGAGGACAAGCTCCAAATCACATGCTAAGTGTTATAATCAAGGCATGACCAGAGAGCCCAGGAAGGTTGTGCAAGGGCAGGAATGACCTGCACCTTCCGTGGGGCATAAACCTGACCAGATAGAGGACAGAGATTACAAAGGAAAACTTGTACAGAGCCTAGGTAGCTCTGAACAGCTCTGAGCAGAAATGGGTGTTTAATAAAATAAGGGACCTGAATTAGATCAGGGATCTCACCTTAAGGTCCAAGGATGGTCCTGGCACGACTGCCACCCCCCAAAATTGTATGCAAATATGGGATGCAGGTGCATTTTTCTAAAGACAGGTTCCCAGCTTGCACAGGATTTTCAAAGGAGCACCTGATAAGAAGTGAAGAACCAATGGTTTAATCTCTACGGGCCCTTCCAGCTCTAACACTCGAAGATCTCCAAAGGTCAACAGGGCCATCACCCCCAGGTTCTCAGCCTGCTTTGAAATGCTTCGGAAATCACTCAGCCTCTCAAAGCTGCTGAGCCCCAAGGCTGTCCACTCCACAAGAACAATCTCCATCTGGTGTTCCGTTCAGACATGACATGACAGCTGGTGCCCATCCTGCTCCCAAAGGGCTTGTGTCGGAAGCTTGGGTTAGAGAAAAATTAGTACCTGAACAGACCTTTACCTTTGAGCTCTCCTCCCCAGACAAAGCACAGCGCTTTGCAGGTTGTAGATGCTCAAATATTCACGGAGGGAAACGGCAGAACCCCTGTTCCGAAGGCGTTTGCAGGAGATCGAGCACCCCTTGACATCAGTGGGCCACTGGCCCCCACCCCCACACCGTAGCAGCCTGCCTCTCAACCCAGAGGACCGCACGCTCACCTGGACAGCTTGGCAACGCTAGGAACGAGGCTGGCCACCGAGCGGCGGGGCGGGGCGGGCCTGGCAGGGCTCACCTGATGAAGGTGGTCTTCCCCGTGGAGTACTGGCCCACCAGCAGGACCATGGGCTTGTTGTCGAAATCGGCATCCTCCAGGGCAGGCGAGTGAAACTCGTGGAAGCGGTAATGCTCCTCCAGAGGCAGGAGCTTGCTCTTGTAGAGTTTCTTGAGCCCCTCGCTCACCGTCTGGAAGACCTCGGGGTCCTTCCTCCGGCGGTCGTCGGTGCTCAGCCAGCTGAACATCGCGCCCTCCGCTCGACCCCGCGCGCAGCCCCGGCAGGAAGGCGCGGAGCCCCCGCGTCCTGGCGCCCCGCGACACCTCCGGGGAAGGTGCCCCGCAGAGCCCGCCCGCCGGCCTCCGAGCCGCGCCGCCGCCTCACCGGAGAGCGGGGCTCAGCCGCACCATGGCCTGGGCGCGGCTCGGGGATCCCTGGGGCAGCGGAGCCGGGCTGGGAACGCGCTCCTCTCCTGCTCCTGGGACGATGCCCAGCGCCGGCTTCATCCAGCTCCCAAAGCCAGGGAGAGGAAAATTAATCTGGACGGGGAGAGGAGGGTTGCAGTCTTGGAAATTAAAGTCAAACCTGCAATTAAACTGCCGGATGACTGTGTCCCCGGTTTCTCCGCGGCCCTCCCCTTCTCTGCCCGAGCTGCGGCTAAGGGATGCTTAGGCGGAAAGAGGGTGGACCTGCCCGACGCGCGGACGGCTCGGCATCCGCAGCAGCATCCCGCAGCCCCAGGCGCCGATTTAAATGCCAGCCGTGCAGGAAGCCGGCTCGCAGAGGAAGTCCCCGAGTACTGGCAAGGCACGGCCGGCCCAGCGGTCCCTTGAAGCTGAGTAGGGCGCCGCCATGTTTGTGGGCAGGCGCGGCGCTGGGGACCCGCGGCCGCCGCCGTGGAAGGGATGCTGAGCCCGTGGGAATGCGCTGGTAAGTCGGTGGCGGCCTCTGGAGAGTTGATTCGGCAACAGCGCCCTCTCAGGGGCGGCTGGGGAGGCAGAGGCTGACCTCATCACTCACCCTGCTCTCAGATAGCGTTTCCTTTAGCTACTGAGTTCAACTGCTTAGGAAAACGGGCACTCTGGCATGTGGGAATATTTTTCTGGGGCCATGGAAAGACAAGGCCAATGTCAGGTTAGATTAAATAACCAAAACTGTCACTAATCAGACTTCTAGGCCTAGGGTAAAGTCAAAACTGCTCCCATTTCTTCCTTCATTCATTTCATTCCTTCCAATAAAATAAAACAAAACAAGAAAACCCCCACAGTATTTAGCCAGTTGTGGGGCAGACACAATTCTGCTGACTGTGGATACAAAGTTGATCACAAAGACTTTGTGGAGCTGCGGTCAGGCCAGGCTTTCAAAGACGAGATATGAGCAGAGGGCCATGGAGCAAAGGGAGGATAATTAAGGATAATTTGTCTCAAATAAATTTCTCTGGCCAATTTGAGGAAGACTTCACAGAAAGCATGACTGTGAGCTGGATCTTAAATGATGACTGGACAGAGAAGAAGGGAAGACATTCCAGGCAGAGTAAAGGGCATTTGGCAAAGCGTGGGAGCATGGAAGCACATGGTGTGTTTGGGGCAGAGTAAATAAACAGTTTTCGGATAGGGATCAGGAGGGTGGAAGGGAGTGGCTGAGGCCAGGCGTGAAAGGCTTTGCGTACCCAGACAGGGACGAAAGAGGGGATAAGGACTCAATGAAGATTTTATTACTAGTAATCGATAACGTTAGCCAAAGCTCACCATATGCAAGGTCCTAGGTAAGTTCTCAGCCAGCATTGCTTCATTTAACCTTCACAGCCACTCTGTGAGGTAGCAATTATGTCCAGTGCCATCTCAAGGCGGGAGAGGGTGGGAACAGACAGGCCGGGTATAGGCAGAAAGGGTATCTCATCTGTAGAGAATTTAAAAGCAATGATAAAACCAACTAAACATTAATCTGCTTTTTATTAGCACCATTCCAAACCTTGTCAATGATAAAATATTCTTCCCTGCCAAGCCGATGTCTCCCACTACACTCCCTTCCCCAGTGAGGAAACTGAGGCATAGGGCTAATGAAGCAGGAGGGGAATGGGAGAAAATCAGTTTTGTATTTTAGAATAACACTAGTAGCAGTGCAGAGGAGGGACGGGGTGGGGGAAGAGGCTGGAGGACAAGAGTCCAGTTAGAAAACTACTGAAAATATCCAGGATACGGGGCTATAGGGCTAGAGGAGAGGTCAGATTCAGGAGATTTTTTAAGGCATCGAATGGCAGGTCTTGGTAAGCAATAAAAGAGGGGAAATGAGGGGAAGGTGGACTCTGGGATGATTCTGAATTTTCTACTGTTGGGTACAAGACTGTTGTAGATGCTCTTCCATCGATTAGAGAAGTCGGAAAGAGAGCAACTTGGCAGGTGAAGATGAGGTGTTCAATTTCAAACATAATGGGTTTGAAGTGTCCACGGGAGCTCCGAGAAGAGGAGTCTGGTGAGGCTGCAGGGATTTAGGTGGGGTGCTGAAGAGAATCTCTGTAATTACAGCCCAGATCTCTTGATTCCCTCTCTGAACCCCTAAGGTGATGGCCTCTGGCTGAGCTCTCTGTGCCTGTGGTTGACAAATCACAACCATCCGGATGAACACGACCCCACCCTCAGTGTTCACATTAACACTGACATAGGCATCTAAGACATAATATTCAAAGTATTCAACGCCTGCCGTGGCGTGGGAATCCGGCAGTCAGCACCCACACAGACCTTCACGGGGAGCGGGACCCGAGACCCCGTGCCGGGCAGGGCGTTAAGCCAGTAGCATCTGGAGCATGGGGTGGTCTGAGCTTGACCAGGGGCAGGGGCCAGGATGGATAGGGTGGCAGAGGGGAACAAGGGGGCCCCCATTATGGAAGCATTTCAATATTTTATCAACCAATACAGCTTTCTTGTTGGGTACCAGCTGATTGTCGGTCCTGAATACCTTGAAATTTACCCTGTCCATTGATACACGTACCTGGGTCTCAGCCCTGCTGGTAGGAAATATGTCTTCTTTAAAAAAGAAATAAGTAATAAAGCAGTAAAGAGTTAAAAAGAAAGAAATTAAAAAAAAAAAAGTTGGGGGAGGCAACAAAATAAAGTTTCAGTGGCTAAGGGAATTCAAATAGAGTCGAGAGGCTTCCTGGAGGTTACTCCTACGCAAGCTTCACCTAGGTATGCCAAATGGCCACAGTATGATAAGTACAAGTCAACAGTAGTCCCCAAAATCTGAAAGAATGCCTGGATCCCTCTCTGAGACTCTATAAAAAGTTTCACTCACTAAGTTTATTCTTCAGAAACTTAAATCTTCCAGAGAACTCCTGTGCCAACTAAGTCCCCAACCCAGAGGCAATAGCCTCTTCAAGAATATCAACCAGATGTGTCCCCTTTGCTCATAAAGTTGACACCCCTTTCCAACATGAACAGGTTAGGGTGGTCACTGCCTAGACATCCCTGAAGATTGGGAAAGTGATTAAATAAGAGGAAGTGGTGGCAACAGGCAAGATGGAAGTTAACAAAGGATTATGAATACTGAATCTTTATATATTTTCTTTTTATTACTTCCTGGAGTATTAGAATAGCTAGAAGGAAAGAATTGAAATGGTGGAACTGTAACCCATAGCATTTTTTGAAATTTGCTCTATAGCGATTTTAAATTGTAATTTGAAAGTTATCACCTTTTTGTATATATGTTATATTTCACAATAAGGAAATAACTGAAACTATGGTACTGCAACTTATAGCATTTTTGGAAATTTCCTATGTAACTAGTTAAATCATACTTTGAAAGTTACTACCTTTTTGCATGTATGTTATATTTCACAATAAGGTAAATAACTGAAACTATGAAACTGTAACCCATAATATTCTTTGAAATTTGCCCTCTAACTACTTTTTAAATTGCACTTGGAAAGTTATCACTTCTATGTATATATGCTATATTCCACAATAAAAAATATGATTAAAAAAAGATACCATTAACAGAAGAAGAAGAAAAAAGAACCCTAGGGATAAATCTAACAAATGATTTGTAAGATCTTCATGTGAAAAAATGATAAAAGTTTATGGGAAGACATTAAAAACATTCTAAATAAACAGAGAGACATACCACATTTAAGCATGGAAAGATTCCTTCTCATGAAGATGTGATTTCTATCCACCATGATCAATAGATTCACCCATTTATAGATATAATTGCAATCAAAATCTGAACAGGGTTTTCCATGGAAATTAATAAGGTGATTCTAAAATGTACATACAAAAACAAAGGTCCAAGAATAGCTAAAATATTCCAGAAAAAGGAAGAGAAGAAGAGGGAGGAAGAGGAGGAGAAAATAACAGCAGTAGGTACAATGAGGTGAAGGGAACTAGACCTGGAGATGCCATTGTAAAGTTGTGGTGGTTAAGATGGCATGGTTTTGCCACAGAGGTAGACAAATAGAACAAAACAGTAAAAGATCCACATATATGGGAACCTGATATATTATGTAAGTTGACTGGTGAAAGAAGCTATCCTTTGATAAATGGAGCTGTGACAATTGGTTAGTCATAAGAAGAAAAAGTAAAATTAAAAGTGGATTCCTACCTTATGCCATAAACAAAAAGAATTCCATGTATATTAAGAGCTAAATGTGCAAAAGACAAAACCTTAAAACTTTTAGAGGAAGATATTAGCAAAAAATTAAAAAGCTGGACAATATCAAGTGCTGGTGAGGATGTAGAGTCAGCCATGGGAACTCTCAAACACTGATTTGGGGTGGGTGCATGTGTGTGTGTGTGTGGGTGGGTGGGTGGGTTGGTACAGCCCCTTTGAGTAACAATTTGGTAATGCCTGGTGGAGCCGAAGGTGGGCTTGCCCTACCATCTGGCAATTCCACTCCTAGGCATTCTAGAGGAAAACTCTTGCATGTGTGCGTTGGGGGATGTTCCGGTTTGCTAATGCTGCCCTTTTGCAAAACACCAGAAATGGATTGGCTTTTATAAAAGGGGTTTATTTGGTTACACAGTTACAGTCTTAAGGCCATAAAGTGTCCAAGGGAACATATCAGCAAAGGGTACCTTCACTGGAGGATGGCCAATGGCATCCGAAAACCTCTGTTAGCTGGGAAGGCACGTGGCTGGCACCTGCTGATCCCAGACTGTGTTCCAGCTTCTCGCTCAGCTCCTGTGCATTCTGCAAAATGTTGCTCTTGGAGTGTTTGTCCTCTATTAGCTTCTCCAGAACAAAAGTCTGCTTTCAATGGCTGTCTTCAAAATGTCTCTCTAAGTTGCAGCTCCTCTTTCAGCTCCTGTGCATTCTTCAAAGTGTCCCTCTTGGCTGTAGCAAGCTTGCTCCTTATGGTTTACTAGAGCTTATGTAGTTCTCTAGTAAACTAATCAAGGCTCACCCTGAATGGATGGGGCCACATCTCCATGGAAACCATCCAACCAGAGTTATCACCTGCAGTTGGGTGGGGCTCATCTCCACGGAAACAACCCAGTCCAAACATTCCAACCTAATCAACACCAATACGTCCGCCCCCACAAGACTGCACCAAAGAACATGGCTTTTTCTGGGGGACGCAATACATACAAACCAGCACAAGGGATAAGTATAAGAATGTTGATGGCAGCATTATTTGTAGCAGCAAAAGAATATAAAGAATATATACAACTATATGTCTCTCACAAAGCAAATGGATAAATAGGTTATACAAGTTCATGTAATAAAATACATACCACACAGATGAGCAAATGGGGGAACTGGAGCTACTGATGCCAAAACATAGTGCTGAGCAAATAAAGCTGGGGATAGGTTATTATGCATAGTATAATACCATTTCTTTAAAGTTTTAAACCATGCCAAAATCATTATCTGTTGTTCATAGATACATATATGTATAGAGATTTTAAAAACAGAAGCAAAGGAATAAAAACACCAATGAGGAAAGTAGTGTCCTTTGGGGACCAAGAAGGAAAATGGGATTGGGGATGGGTACACAGGAGGCTTCAACTTTATTTGCAGTGTTTTATTTGTTTAATTTGATAATGGACACTTGGCTGTGCATTTATTATTCCTTATATCCTTTATTTAAAAAAAAAACACCTGGTCATTGCATGCACAAAGTTGGATTCTTTCATGATCATTTTTAAAGACAAGCTCTTCATACCTGGCTCTTTTACTGTGCTTTTTCTTTCTTTTTTCCCCTTCTTTCACTTAATACATTTTTAAAATAATATAATGGACCCCAGGTGAACCTATCACCTAATCCAAGGATTAGAAAAATTAGGAATACTTTGCATCTCCCCTATCTTGTCCCCTGCCTCCTCCCCACCCCCAGAGGGAACCACTGTCCTGAATTTAGTGTGCATTATTCCATTGATTTTTAAATTTGTGTTATCCTGTACATGTCAGCCTAAACATATATACTGTTGAAGTTTTCCTGTTCTTGAACTTTATAGAAAGAGTCTCCTGTGGCATTCTAGACTCTCTGGAACTTGGTTTTTCTCCCACTCCACTTTTTGTCAGCAGCACTGGTTTTCAGTTTCCCTCTGGCTCCTCGGCGCCTCCTTCCTCCCAGGTGTCTTGCACAAACCCAGCAGGTGGCTCCTTTATTCTGTCACCTGATGGCTGTTAAGGGTTCCCTGTCTGACAACCTGCACTTCTGGTCCCCCATGTCCTTGCTATGTGACCTCAGGAAAGTGGCTTCCCTCTCCCAGTATCAGCTCACTGGTGTCTAAAATGGGATAGTAACTATTTTTTATTTTTTTATTTTCCAGAATAAAGGATACAATGGATGTAGAGTGCTGATCACAGAGCCTGGTGCATTGTGAATGCTCAGTAAATGTTACCTCTGAATATTATAATCCTCTTATTTTATTCAGTAGGCCCACTCTACATGGGCACTGCCCACAGAGGTATGTACTGCTTGCTAACAGTGGAATTTGTGGAGTCACTACAGGCCCTTGGGGAGTGTTCTAGTTTGCTAATGCTGCTGGAATGCAAAACACCAGAGATGGATTGGCTTCTATAAAAGGGGGCTTATTTGGTTACACAGATACAATCTTAAGGCCATAAAGTGTCCAAGGCAACACATCAGCAATCGGGTACCTTCACTGGAGGATGGCCAATGGCGTCCAGAAAACCTCTGTTAGCTGGGAAGGCACATGGCTGGCGTCTGCTCCAAAGTTCTGGTTTCAAAATGGCTCTCTCCCAGGACATTCCTCTCTAGGCTTCAGCTTCTCTCCATAATGTCACTCTCAGTTGCTCTTGGGACATTTGTCCTGTCTTAGCTTCTCTGGAGCAAGTCTGCTTTCAAAGGCCATCTCCAAAATGTCTCTTTAAACTGCAGTTCCTCTGTCAGCTCCTGTGCATTCTTCAAAGTGTCCCTCTTGGCTGTGGCAAGCTCACTCCTTCTGTCTGAGCTTATATAGTGCTCTAGTAAACTCTTCAAGGCCCTTGCTGAATGGGCGGGGCCACACCTCCATGGAAATGATCCAATCAGAGTCATCACCCACAGTTGGGTGGGGCACCTTTCCGTGCAAACAACCTAATCCAAACATTCCAACTTAATCCCCACTAATATGTCTGCCCCCACAAAATTGCATCAAAGAACATGGCTTTTTCTGGGGGACATGAAACATACAAACCGGTACAGGGAGGATGCTACGAAATAGGGGTCTTTCCTTCCCCTCCCAGGGTCTGGCCAGAAGTAGAGGGAGAAGAAGATGGGAACTGCAGTGCAGCCTAGAACAGAAGCTTGAACCCTGGCCAGGGAGGCCAAGTGTCCCCCATCTTGGGAATCCAGGGTCCTTCTCAGTCTGGCCCCACCCACCATTCCACCTCATTGTTCCCCACAGCCTCACATCCAGCAAGGCTCTGCGCAGGGCTCCTGTTTCCTGGTCAAGCAGGGCTCCTCAGCACTCTCTTCTCAGTGGCTCAGCCTCGTCCCTCGCCCCACCCTTTCTCCATGGTGCACCCACTCATCCCTCAGGCTCAGCTCCACGGCCTCCGCTGTGAAGAGTTAAGGGTTAGTAGCTTGCCCGTAAGAGTTACTCCCTTCTCTCCACCTCCATGCTACCTCACATAGTCCTCAGTTACGGCACCTATCACACTTTATAATAATTATGTATTTAAATGCTTGGCCTCGCTGACTAGATAGTGAACTGCTTCAGCCTGGTGCCATATTTTACTCACTTTGTTTACCTCAGCTGAAAGGAAGAGACCCTCAGCTCAGCCAACTCCCACTGAGGGTGAGGCTAAGTTATTTAACCTCTTTTCATGACAACATCCTATTCCATGAACCAGACCTAACAATGATGCTCCACAATTGGGGATAAAATGAAAACATGTAGGTCAAGGGCCTGATACATTTTGCTACAGATAGAGGAAGCCCTGAATAAATAGTAGTTCACATTCCCATCACATGAATGAGAGCTGAAGGCACACGAGGAAAGGGAAGTCTGGAATAAAAATAAGATTAGGAAACTGAGCTCAGGGAATTTATAAACAGAAAAGAAGATGAAGAAACTGGGTCAGGCTGGCTCCAGGGGTGCAGGGACAACTTTCCCCATTCATATCATTATTGCCTCATGTAATTAATTGTAGGAGTGCAGCTTTCTTGTAAGTAGCAGCTCTCATGGACAGATAACATAGACTCCTCTCTAAGCGTGACCAGGAGCAGAGCTAACCTTGAAGCCCGGACCGTGAGAGGCAGTGGAGTATGTCTGACTACTAATATGCCTGCTTGATGAGTCTCTATCACTCAGTTTTCTCTCTAAGAGCCTTATCTCCAAAAGGCAACATATTTGTAACTTATGGGATGCAATCTACAATGGAAAACGCCCCCCATCATCACCTTCATTGTCAGTTTCTCTCTGCTTTTGTCGCCCCTCTCTTTTTGCCAGGGGTGGTCCTCACCTTTGTAGCATCTGGTCCTCACAGCCATCCTGAAGGCGAAGATGCAGATGCAGATGTTTCCCAGGGACAGAAACTGGCAAAGAGCGTTTGAAAGGTGTGTCCACTCAGGTACCATCTATTGAGCTATCTATCATTCTACGTCCTTTTTCTTGATCCACAAAAGGGATGAGGCAACTTACAAAAGTCCCTTGAGAGAGGCTAGGCTTGCATATAGTTGTGCCGAAGAGCCTCCTCCCGAATGCCTCTTTGTTGCTCAGATGTGGCCCTCTCTCTCTAGCTAAGCCAACTTGGCAGGTAAAATCACTGCCCTCCCCTCTATGTGGGATCTGACACCCAGGGGAGTGAATCACCCTGGCAACGTGGAGTATGACTCCTGGGGAGGAATCTAGACCCGACATCATGGGATGGAGAACATCTTCTTGAACAAAGGGGGGATGTGAAAGGAAATGAAATAAAGTTTCAGTGGCTGAGAGATTTCAAATGGAGTTGAGAGGTCACTCTGGTGGACATTCTTATGCACTGTATAGATATAGATAACACCTCTTAGGTTTTAATGTATTGGAATAGCTAGAAGTAAATGCCTGAAACTATCAAACTCCAACCCAGTAACCTTGACTCTTGAAGACGATTGCTTAGCAATGTAGCTTACAAGGGGTGACAGTGTGATTGTGAAAACCTTGTGGATCACATTCCCTTTATCTAGTGTATGGATGGATGAGTAGAAAAATGAGGACAAAAACTAAATGAAAAATAGGGTAAGATGGAGGGTATGATTTGGGTGTTCTTTTTTACTTTTATTTTTTAATCTTATTCTTTCTGGTGTAAGGAAAATGTTCAACAATAGATTGGGGTGATGAATGTATGACTATATGATGGCACTGTGAACAGTTGATTGTACACCATGGATGACTGTATGGTATGTGACTATATTTTAATATTTAAAAAATTTAATTTAAAGCAAAGTCCCTTGAATTCTAAAAACTAAATTTTAAGCCTCGAGGCAGCAGTGACAAGGGGCCTGGACTGGTGGATGTAGAGACATGAGGTCAGGATGATGAGCACATGGAGCTCACACTGAACACCAGCAGCATGATAGGCTTTGAGCTCTCTGAGCAAAGCAAGGACATAAACAAGACTTTGGTTCCCGGCCCTGTGTTCAAAAGCCTAAGAAGCCAGAGCTGAAGGACCTTCCAACCATTGCTAGTTCGACCATCCTTGATGGGCTGTCAGGGTTGTTTACTGTCTGTCTCCCCGCCAGGGGAGCTAGGGGGAGCTCCTGGAGGAGGAAGCCTTCTTCATCTCTTTCTCAAAGCATCTATAACTTAGGGCCGACCCAGCTGCTAAACTTGACTCAATGCTGATTTGGCTCTTGATAAGCAAAACATCTGGAAATTGAATTGTCTGCAGTTGGCCAAGAGTTACAAAATAATAAAGCTATGACCATCACCAAATATCCATGAGCAGAGAGAAGCCAAAAAAGGCAAAAGATTTGAGTGGGAGTTATTTAAAAACACTGAAGCAGGCTACTGTGGAACCTATAGCCTACCCCCAGGTAGCCCCCCATGTTTTTAAAAGTCTGTTATTCAGTTGCCATGTTTTGCTTTGCTATTTTTAAAAATGTAGTTATTTTTACTTTAGTTCTTATTTTGCTTTTTAATTTTGATTAGGGGTGTATTGTTTGTTTTTTGTTTTTCACTTACTGAAGTAAGATCCCCTACCTGGAAATTTTGAGAATTTATTTTCTTCTCATTTTTTCCTAATTTTTCTGTGGTTCACAATTTTTGTGTGCCTTTTTCATTCATCATTTATTCATTTATTTATTTTTGTATAAAGTTGTGGGGTAATGATCTCTTCTATATTTTTCCCGGATTCATTACCGGTTGTTTCGGTTGAATGATCTTCCATTCTCTTTTGATTTGTCTAGCCCTCTTAACAATAAATTATTATAAATTATTGAATAATATAAATCCTATTTCAGAGTCATCTATTCTGTTTCTATGAGTTATTTGTCTATTTTGAGTAAAGTGCCATTTAAATGACTGTCACTTTATGATACATATTAATATCTGGTCTGAATAATCACCTTCCCTTACTAAAATGGTTTTTAAATTTCTTGTATATTCTCACTGTCTTCTCCTCCTCCTCTTTTTCCTTTTTCTCTCTCTTTTCTTTCTGCTATTTGAAAATAATTATTAAAATTTTGGGAAAATTTTGCTTCAGTTCTTTTTCTCTGCATTTATATTTACTTAATATGATTTTCTCTGCAGTCAATATCATACCATGAATATTTTCACATATCATCAAACATATTCAAATAATTACATTTGAATAGAATTCCATAATTTAATTAATCATTTTCAGTGAGGGACATATAAGTCATTTGCAAAATTATTGTCAACATAATGCTACGATAACATGCTTGTACTAAATCTTCATCAATGGTTCAACTTAGTATATATTTTATAAATGGAATTATTGGACATATTATTAGTGCTTTTGTAACTTATCACCAAATTGCTGTCCAAAAGAGGTACCTTGATTTTTTATTTCTAATAAGAGTTCCTAGGTTTTTTGTTTTCCCTCGAGTCCTGTCTGTTATTTTTTCAACATATTCACGATATTGAGAAGTAGAAAATATCTCTTTTCTAAAAATTAGTTTGTGTCGCATTACAAAATCAATTTATTCATTTGCTTATTACCATTTTTATTTCCTCTATGGATTGTCTATTTGTGTTTTTTTCTCGTTTTCCTAGAAAGACTTGGAGTTTTTCTCATCTTTTCGAAAGATAGCCTTATTTCTATAGCAAGTACATTAACCTCTCTCTGCATGTATATTCATCCAGATTAATTTTTTAAAGTTTTGTTAATTGGCATCTCCTCTTCTCTTCCTTTCACCCAAGAAGAACCATTAGATTTTTTTTTAATGCAGAGATTAATGAATTTTTTTATTATGATTAAACACATATAACATAAAATTTACCATTTTTACCATTTTAAAGTATACGATTCAGTGGCTTTAGGTATATTTGTAATGTTGTGCAACCATCACCTTTAGGTATTCCCAGGACTTTTCCAACACCTCACAAGGAAGCCCCATAACCCATTAAGCAGTCACCCTCCATGTTTCCCTCTCCTAGCCCCTGGCAACCACCAATCTACTTTCTGACTCTGTGGATTTGGCTGTTGTGAACAATTTCATGTGGATGGACTCATGCAATGTGTGATCTTTTTTAACTGGCATCTTTGACTTAGCAGAACATTTTCAAGTTTCATCCATGTGGTAGCACACATTTTGCTTATCCATTGATCAGCTGATGGACATTTAGGTTGTTTCCCATTTTGACAATTATGAATAATGCTGCTATGAACATTCGTGTTCAAGTTTTGCTTGAACACCTGTTTTCAGTTCTTTGGGGTATATACCTAGGAGCGGAATTGCTGGGTCACACAGTAATTCTTCATTTAACTTATTGAGGAAATGCCAAACTAATATCCACAATGGCTGCACCATTTTTCATTCCCACTAGTAATGTATGAGGGTTCAAATTTCTCTATATTCCCACCAAGACTTTTTTCCCATTTTAAAAAATTATTTCAATTTTTTAAATTAGTCTCTTAGGGCTGTTACAAAGTAACACAAACTGGTGGCTTAAACCAAGAGAAATGTATTGTCTCACAGTTCTGGAGGCTAGAGATCTGAAATCAAGGTCTTGGCCAGACCGTGCTACCTTTGAACTGTCTAGGGAAGCATCTCTTCCCTGCCTCTTCCAGGCTTCTGGGGGCTTGCCGGCAATCCTCGGCATCCCTCGGCTTGTAGCTGCAGCACTCAATCTTGACCTTCGTCCTCACGTGTCCATCTCCTCGCTGTGCCTCACTGTATCCTTCTCACCATTCCCAGTGGATTAAGTATGACCTGATTTTAATTTAACTAATTCCACCTGTTTCCAAATAAGATCACATTCTGAGGTCCTGGAGGTCAGGACTTTTGGGGAGCATACAATTCAACCTCTAACAATAGCCATCCTAGTGGGTGTGAAATGGCTTCTCAGTGTGGTTTTGATTTGTATCTCCTTAATGACTAATGAAGTTGAGCAGCTATTCATGTGCTTGTTGGCCATTGTCTATCTTCCTTGGAGAAATGTCTATTCAAGTCCTTTGCCTATTTTTTAATTGGGTTGTTTGCCTTTTTTGGTTGAGTTTGAAGAGTTCTTTATATATTCTCTTATAATCCTTTTTTATTTCTATCAGATCAATAGTAATGCCCACATGTTCATTTCTGATTTTGGTAATTTGAGCCTTCTCTATTTTTTTCAGTCAGTCTAGCTAAAGGTTTGTCAATTTTGTTGATCCTTTCAAAGAACCAACTTTTGGTTTTGTTGATTCCCTCCATTATTTTTTTATGTTCTCTGTTTGTTTATCTCTGCCTAATCTTTATTATTTTCTTCCTTCTGCTAGCTTTGGTTTTAGTTTGCTGTTGTTTCTTGTTTGTTTGTTTCTTTGTTTGTTGCTGTTTTTAGTTCCTTAAGGTGTAAAGTTAGGCTATTGAGTTGAAATCTTTCCTCTTTATTGATGTAGGTGTTTACTGCTATAAATTTCTCTCTGAGCATTCCTTTCACATCATCCCATAATTTTTGATTTATTGTATTTTCTTTTTCATTTGTCTCAAAATATTTTCCAATTTTTCTCAATAAGGTTTTAATTGACAGCAAACTGAATTTGCATCTACACTGAGTTATAGTTGCCAAGAATGACTATAAGGTTCTAGCTGCTTGAACACAAACATGGGAAAGAAAGACCTTTGACATTTGTTGAGAGCATGTTGGCTGTCAGGCATTAGACTAGGTGCTCTCACATAGATGACCCTGTTTCATTTCACCGCCTCAGTTCAAAGTGTCATTGTTCTCCCAGATAAAGAAACCAAAGCTTCTTAGCTCCTAGAATGGGGCAGGAGAGGGGCCCTGCCACAGTTTATCTGAATGTAGGGTTCCTGAATGGATTAATGCTCTCCAGATGTGGCCTGATGGGACATGTTTAACAGCAAGGGCACCAGATGCTAAATTGGGCTGTGAATGCTTTAAGTTGCTAAAGCAAAACAAGTTATATTTGAAGGGCTAGTACAAGGGATAGCAAAAACATGGATGCAAGGTGAACCGAAAACAGTCTACTACTGTGATATCACCCACTTGCAAGACTGCAGATGGCCATCCACGTGCTGATAATCCCAAACATTTGTATCTCCAGCCGAGTCCCCCCCCGCCACCCCAGACCACCAGACTGGACTGGACACTTCCGCCCCATGGGCAGCTCACTCTCAGTCACCGAGATTGAAAGGTTCTCAAAGATTTCTCAGTAGGCACCAAATACAGTCATTAGGGAATAATCATCATTACTATTTCAACAAAAGTTATTATTCAAATGTTTATTCTGTACCAGACACTGGAGTAAATGTTTTAGATTATTACAAAAATGAATAGTTGAATTCTTCCACTAATCTCACAAAGTATATATTATCTCTATCTTATAGATGAGAAAACTGAGGACCTCGGGCAAGATAGTGCCTTCAGGCTACCTGTTTTAGTTTGGTAAAGCTGCCGAAATGCACTACACCAGAAATGAGTTGGCTCTTACAACAGACATTTACTATCTTACAAGTTTAGTTCTGAGGCCATGAAAAATGTCCAATTTAAGGCATCAACAGGCGATGCTTTCCCCCAGAAGACCAGCTACAGCTGATCCTCAGCTCCGCTGTCACTGGCCAGGGACACAGCAACGTCTGCTGGTCTCTCCCCCGGGTTCATTGCTTCCAGCCCCTGGCTTCAGTGGCTTCCTCGCTGTTTTCTGTGTCCTCTCTCAGCTTCCCCTGGGGCTTTTTCTCTAAACTTCTCTGGGCTTTTTCTGTGTGTTCCTCTTCTTTCTTTTATCCTCTTATAAAGGATTCCAGAGAGAGGATTAAGACCCACCCTGGGGCACTCCTCTATTGAAATAACCTAATCAAAGCGTCCCACCCACAATGGGTCTACACCCACAGGAAAGGATCAGGAGAACATGATCTTTTCCGTGGTACATAGCAGCTTCAAACTATCGCACTACCCAATTGGCAAGTGGTGCAGCCAAGTTGAAAACCAGGTCTATCTGGCTCCAAACCTAAGCTCTTTCTGGGACACAAACACCACCCTTCCAGACAGGAGCAGTGAGGCAGGCCACACCTCCGCAAGGCCCAACCAGGAGGGCCGTCCTGGTGCTGGTGTTTTCCGGGCTGCCGTCTCCTTCTCCAGAGCCCAGACCCACAAGTTTATCAGAGATTATGCATTTCGAGTAAAGGGATGCTTGGTCTTTTACATTTTGAAAGGCACACACAGACTCTTCCAAGGAGCTGGAGAGAAAAACCTATTTCAGCATAATCCCTGCCACATTCTGGCTGAAAACTTGAGCCCACACAACTCCATAAAACCCCAGTTGATTCCTGAATGTAGAGAAACTGTATTCTAGGTAACACATGCATTAGGATGGCTAGTTGACGTAATTGCTGATGCAAGACTCCCTTTGATTGGCAGACCCTGAAGTCTCCGTGCTAGGACACATCATTTTAGATGGTTATGCCTCGAAACTCTCAGAATACAGTGACCACACAGAAGTGTGGCTCCAGCTGCCATGCTGCCGATTTCCGGACACTCCTTCTGTGGTTCTTCTGGGCATCAGGCACGTTCTCCTCTTCGTAGCTCCGGGCTTTGTCATGTTTTGTTTACCATCAGATCTTCTCTTCCTAAAGACAGCGTACCTCGGGCATGAAAACCAAAATCCTGCACCACCCCTGGGGAAGAGACAAAGACCTCTCTCTGTTCTTCCAGACAATCAGTGTTCCCTGTCATCAGCATCATAATGGAGACAATCTTTCTGCCAAGAAAGATATGTCTAAAGGAAAACAAACCAACAAATAAGCTAACTTAAAAATAAGACAGGTTAGCAGAGGAAAAATCACAAGGCTCTGGGGGTGGGCGAGGAGTGGAACAGGCACCTCAGGAACAAAGAGAAAGGATCAGGAAGAAGAATGGTTAGAAATACGTTCCTTGTCAGGGTATTGATTGGGGCAAATTTAATAATGCCAAGAACACAATTAAGAATAGAGGCAGAAAACAAGAGATGTGCCCTATGAGATTTTGAAAGAAAAAAGTCTAGACAACATTTTTATCTGTCAGGAAACCAGACTAGGAGATAAAAGACCAACAGAAAAGCAAATCACATGGTAGAGCCATTTTTTTTTCTCTCACTTATGACAGTCTTTGTCCAAAGCAATCTGCCACCCTACAATAGTGTGATTTTTGGTTTCACTAGCAAGGCCCATCATGACAAAAGATCTCCCCTAGGGGCCTATTGGTAGTGGATCAAGTTCTGTACTTCAAAGTCTCTATTTTGGAATTAAATCAACAGCACTTGACAATTAAACTGTATTTGGTCATGACCTTCTTTTCATGAATTAGGTTATCAGATTCTTTCTTATAGTCCCGGGAGAAAACATGCTAAAAAATGGGGGAAAGACAGATTGCTGGATTAATGAACATTTCATGAGCTTGCCAGAAAAGTGCCAAAATGCATTGCCCTTCTAACTGAAATTTTGTGCACCTGTCACATGTAATCGTGTCCCGCATGGCATCTCAGTATGACTCAAAGTGCTGTACAAACCTGCTCCTCTGCACCAATAGTGGATCAGAGGAGGTGAGGCAGAGAAGGCAGTAACCGCAATAGAGGGTGACGGAGGCAGGTTGGTGTGTGTCAATCTTAAGTAAATTGTGCCTCCTATGGTTTCCTGCTTCTGCTTCCCTTTAATCTCTGTCCACCAAAGATTTCATGACTAATTATGACTCAAGGCTGGGGAAATATCCAGGGCCCAATTCAGACATTTCGTTCTGAACTTGAAGCCTTGTTTCTATAACTTTGCTCTATACTCGTTTGATTTTCTATGACCAAGCAACTGCCTGGCACCTGAATACCACTAAGGGTTCTCTGCCTGCCACCTGCTTCCTTAGGAGACCGAGGTTGGCCTTCCCTCTACCATCTTTCTAGGAAATGCACTGTATTAGTTAGGGTTCTCTAGGGAAACAGAATCAATGAGACAGATCTATGAATATAAGATTTATGAAAGTGTCTCATGCAACTGTGGGTATGCACGAGTCCAAATTCCATAGGCAGGCAGCAAACTGGCAACTCCAATGAAGATGTTCGATGAACTCCTCAGGAAACGAACTGGCAAGTTCGACGAACTACTCAGGAGACACTTCGCTGGTCAGCCAAAGAAGTGAAGGTCCTCTATCTGTCTCGCTTAAAAGTCTTCAACTGATTGATTGGATTAAATCCAGCCAACTGCATTCTTGCATTGTGAAGACACACCCCTCATTTACATCATCAGTCACAGCTGCAGCCAACTGACTGATGATTTAATAAACCAGTCTGTTGGTTTATCAACCAGGCACAAATGTCCTCACAGCAACAGTTAGGCCAGTGCTTGCTTGACCAGACAGCTGGGTACCATCACCTGGCCAAGTTGACACATGAACCTAACCATCACATGCAGTATGGCCTGGGCTTGGCAGCTGCTTTGGACCCTCTCCGATGGAGCCTGCCTGCTTAGAGTTTGACCTCAGTGTATTTCTGTAGCATTCTGACCTCAACCCAGACCTTCCCCACCCTTGTCTTAGCTGGGATCACGCCGTGATGTCTGCCCTGTCTCCCTGGCCAGCGTGGCCCACAGCACTGTCCCCTTGTCCCTCCCAGACAGAGTGCTTGTCAATCAGAGTTCACCTGGGTCTTGGGTTCTCAGTGTCCTTGAAATTCTAATGAGCTCCTGATAACTTGGGAAACCGCTCTGCAATTGTGGAACTAGCTTGTCTGTCTTTATGCACAGTAAACTTCTCAAAGACTATTTTCCTATGACATTCTGATAATATTTTGAGTGTGAAGGCATTAATAACTTTGTCTTGGAATTTACTTTGGAACTTTGGAGATGGCTTTTAATTTACGAGCTAGCCCACAAAGTCTCTTTTAATTGTTTTGGTTTGGGGATCAGTCTCTAATCCTTTAAAGTTATATATGCAACTACTATTTTTTTTTTTCTTTCCATTCTTTTTGAACTTGTTATTGTCTATTCTACTCACAAAGAAAATCCTTTCTTTTTTCCCTGTCAGATCAAGGTTTTGAAAACATCTAGCCAAATGAACAAAAATCAAGGGGGATAAAATGTCAGGTAATGGTATTACTTGTCAATTGATTTTTTTGAAGCTTCAGTGCTGCTGTAACGCTGGGGAAATCAACCCTGTCTTTAGGGCCACCAGAATTAAGCCTTCCCAGAGCAAAATCCCCCATCACTTTCTTTGTTTTATCTTATACTTTCAACAAATGGAATTGATGCAAGGAGTGTTTAGAACTTACCCATAAGAATTTCACTCACTTTTCCCATTTTCATTTCTTTTGGACCCAAAAAAGGCTTGTTTGTTAATGTAAGTCTAGTAAAACAACATAAATGGCCCATGCAAGCAAGAGTGAGTGCTTTCGAGCAGTTCTTATTTACTCTACAAGGCACCTTAATTTATCCCCCAGTTAGACTCTTTTACTTCCTATTTCACTGTCTGAAATTCCAACAATAAGGCTTTCATTTGGGTAAGGGGTTTTCTATTTAAAAAATGTAAATACTTATGGGGAGAGTAAGGACTTGTGAGTTATGCATACATTAGGGAGAACCAGTTCAATCTGATTGCTTTCCATGCGCTGAGGAAAAGGGAATTTTGAATGAAGGCAAAGAGGAGGTAAATTAGAGGTTGCTTGCAGGTTTGCTGAGGGCAGGCCTGTTTAGGGCCCTAGGGCACTTCCTGGGTCCTCAAGGCCTTTGTTCTCTTTAAGAGGCCAGGACCAGGAAGTCGGGAATGGGCCGTGAGAAGGTGCCCGAGACGAACTTGACCTACTTGGAATGTTTGCTAAGGCAGGTCCCAAACAGAGAGTCCTAGCAGAGAGGTGAGAGGTGGTGGAGCCCAACTTCTCTGTTGGATAAAAGTGATTTTTGAGCAGAGGAGGTGACCTGCCCAGCCTCACACAGTCAGTGGTGGAACCCGGACCTGAGTCCTAATTTCTCGACTCATGGACCAGTGCTCCTCTAATACTCGGCCACACAGCAAGGGGGAGAAACACTTCCCTCTCCCCGCGCTTTGCCTGGATCTCCACCAGAGCTCAGCATCCGCTGCTCCAGTGATTACACAGGCTACTACGGTCCTCTTGGGAAAGTCACCACTCCTAAAGCCTTGTATCCACAGGAAAATGAACTCCTGGCCATAAATCACAAACTTGCCAACCCACCCTCAGTCTCTGGCCCACTCCTGGGTCAGGGACTGCCTGTGCTGTGCAGAGAAAGACAGACTCGTCCCGGGAGGGACTTGACTTCACCACCTTCCTCTGGGAACACAAACCTGTCCTGGGTGACAGACAGGAGCCTGGGGATGGGACGTACCACCAGTGAACAGCCAGAAGGGCACAGGGCTGGCGGGAGAGGCCAGTGAGCCTCTTGGGCCATCTGTTTCCTGTCACCAAGGACAAGAGTTGTCAGGGGAGGAGATGGCTACTGAGCCTCACCTTCTGCTTCTGAACAACTCTGTTTATCCTCAGCACAATTTTTGCCATGCTCACTGGTGACCACAATAAAAGCAATGCAGACATGGAATAAGCCCCAGCCTTGTGCCAGGTGTGGGGTGCTACACCAAAAGATGGGACAGAGCCCCAACCTTGGGTTCCTGAAACAACCAGAAAATATAAGAAGGAGGATAATTAAGTGCCAGGGCAAGGACATGAAAATAAAAGCATTATGTTTGGGAGACAGCTTGGAGATCGATAATAAGAGCCACATGTAGACAGAGATTTACGGTTTACAAAACACTGTCACATTCATGATTTCATTTGAGCCTCAGGTGAGCTACAAGTTAGAGATGAATTATTATTCTTGTTTTTTGGAAGAGAAAATTCAAGTTTGTGCAACTGGCCAAGAGAAGAGACCAAACAGGATTTTATGCCTAGTCATTTGCTTCCCAAATCCACTGTTTCTGCTGCCCCCACGACACCTTCAGACCAAACAGTGTAAGGAGAGGATGCTGTTCAGCACAGGAGGTGAGGGCAAGGATTCAAAGAGCTTTGAACTCAGTAGGGAAGTTTTAAATTTCACTTAGTAGTGACAGGGAGACATTGTCATTTCTTGGCCAAGGTGAAGAAAAGTTTGTGGAAAATGGTGAACCTGAGCTTTAGTCCCATCCCTGCTGTTTCCCAGTTCTGGTTATATTGGGGAACTTACCACTGTGTGCCTCAGTTTCCTTAAATGTGGATAACAGTACCACCTCACGGGGTGGTGAAGGTGCAGTGAGATCTCGTACACAAGGCACGTGTGCCTGGCATGGCATAAGAGTTCAATAAATGCTAGCTACTATTATCAACATCGTTTTCTTTTTCAATACTAATAAAATGAGTGAGTCGATCATTATTCAGATAGACCACGGGGTGAGATATTGGAGTTTGTGCAAAGGCAACTGTAGAGAAGCAGGTGGGGAGAGAGAGGACGGTTGAGTTCTAGAAGTAAGGGACTCTTTTTTTCCAGTGACATGCACTGAGCCTCTCCTGGGCACCAACCATGGTTCTAGATCTGGGGATACAAGGTGGACAAGCATGGAGGCAGGCAAGCTAGAACAGATGTAATTGCTGTAATGGAAATCCACATGGTGGTGGGAAACTAGGAGAAGGATCCCGGGAGAGTCAAGAAATCTTCACTCAAGAGTAACCACGTAAGTACCAAAACATGTTTTGAGGGAAGAAGAGACAAGTGTGGGACGACTTAACCCAGAATGAAATGTGATCAATAGGGGTTGAAGTTTTTAGCCCTGGATGGCGAAACACATGGAGATAGAATTGGCATAAACGGGGAATTTGGGAAGCAGGTTTGGGAAGGAAGAGGGAGATCTCTGGATAGCACAAAGGAGTCATGAATTTCCTTTTTTGGCAGGACAGTTCCCTGAGGGGTGCCTCAAACTCTGAAGATCACAAAGAAAACCCTCCAGTTTTGAACCAATTGAGTTACCAACAGCTAATATTTCCTCAGCTTTTGCCAGGGTCTCACCTAAACAAAAGGATGTCCAGGAATCTCGATCTTTAGCCTTTGACAGCCTGGGGGTGGGTGCCTGGGGACTTGAGCAAATGTGTTCAGGTACAATGAAATAATGCTTTAAGTCTCTCTCCAAATACCCTCGCTAAGACTGGAAGTGAGAAGATGACTAAAGTCTCCTGTCAAAGCATTATGGGAACAAGTTCCATTTGTGGGATGCTCTGAGGAAATGTTTGGATTTGAGTGATACCATCACAAAGCTCTGGGCGCTGGCCTCCCTTCCTGAGAATACATGGGAGGGAGGAATCCAGCCTCTGGGGAGGCAGGAACTTGGGTTCTCAGCCAAGCACCTGCGCATGGAAAGGACCGCTATGTAAGAGGTGGTCTTGGGCTGCAAACCTCAGACTGCATCAGGATTAGAGCCTGCCAAGTTGCTTAAAGAAGTGAAATCTCCTGTGCAGGTAAATTTCTTTGGCTCCAAGAGTGGGTCCAATTTAGCTGAGAGCCCCTAGGGGCTTCAACAAGGTCTGGGTTCAGAAGGTCAGAAAATGGCAAGGGTTGCTTATTAGTTGCTTCTTTTGGTTCAGATTTTGTAGGTCGGATTGTATATGGAGAAAGTCCTGGAATCTGGAGATCTGAATTTTGTGCTCAATTCTTCTAGCACTTATCAGGATGACGTTGAAGAATATGTCTCAGACCTTTGGCCTCAGTTCCCTATTTAAAAAAAAATGGTCCTTTGGGACTGATGATCTCTGAAGTCCCCTCCAGCTCTGGTTTCTAGAGATAATTATTTGAGAGCATTTTTGAGGCTTGGTAGGTGCTTTCACTTCCCAGGATGCAGACTATTCCAGGGTCTTCTGAGCCTCCTAGGTTTTGGAAGGGGTCTGGAGGCAGCTGTGTGGCACCCTGTGGGCTCCTTATATCCAAGGAGGCAGGCTGCTTACCAGGTACCCATGGGCAGCAAGATCTGTCTGACTTCCTCTGTGAAACAGGATGGAAAGAAGACACTGATGACAATATTCATGTCTCTGAGAGTGAAATGATACCTTCCATAATATTTACCAGTGCCCATGGAGGGCTCCAACATGTCTGTGGTGCTGGGGAGCAGCCCTCGCCCAGAAATCAAGAAATCACCGTCACTGGAGCAGTGAGAGGGCTTCTAGGCAGCAGAAACCCAAACTGAGACTCTAGGTGATTCCAAGCAAGGTTGTGACTCTAGCTCAGCCTGTTAACTCTCTCCTATGGAGGCAGAGGGAGATACTGCTTGTTTGGGTGGGATGTGGCCTGGATGTGAGTTAAGTTTTTTTTGGAGGTCTTGCATACGTCAAATCTAGCCTGCTCTGGGGGGATCTCCCAGACCTGGCAGGGTCTGGACACTCTTGGGTGTCTTTGACCTTCTAGAGGGAGGATTCCTGCACATTACCCCGAGTGAACCCATCTGCAGTGAAGGGAAGGGGGCTCTAGCCAGCGTGAACTTGGCCACTGGACTGTGACTTCTGTGCAGGCAGAAGTTTTGTCTAATTCATCCTGTTTTCATCCTGTTCCCCTACCATCTAGCACAGGGCCTGGCTCTTGGGGAAGCACTCAGTAAAGCCTTGTTTAAATGAATTGAATTTACCACTTGCAAGTCCCTCTTAAATCTCTCTTCTAAACATTAATACAGTCAGTCTAAGGGGATAGACTTCATTTGACTGCTGGTGGCATAATTTATCTTGTGATAAATCTCTCCACCTCAAGAGTAGCCACCATCCCGACTCATAACCCATGGATTGGCTTTGCTGTTGGGAAGTTATGTAAATGGAATCACAGGATTTTTGTATCTGGGTTTTTCCACCCAGTATTATGCTTGTGAATGCTATCTGTAGAGTAGTGTGGAGTTCTACTTGCTCATTCTCAGTGCCATATAATAGTCTATTGTGTAATGTACCTCAATAGATTGTCCTTCCTCCTGCTGTTGGAGGGTGTTTGGGACTAGTCTGGAGAGTGCTGTTCTGAACATTTTTGTGCACGTCTTTTGGCACATGAATTTAATCATTTCTCTTGGGTACACGCCCAGGAATGGAATTGTTGTCCCACAGGGAATACACAGGCTTAGCTTTAGTATTTACTGCCCAACACTTTTCCTGTGATGGATTTGCTTTTCCCAAAGTCTTGCCTGGGTTTCTAACAGCATAGTTTGATATTTGGAGGCCCTAGTCCGGTGTTTGCAGGGTGTCTGCATTTCTAGAAAGACTTGTGGCTGTGCAGTGCCTTGGGGAGTCAGGTGGAGGGGGGCATTTCGGTGTGTGTTGGCGGCAGTTGGCTCGGGGCAGGGGCTTCCTGCATTTCCGCCCGCCAGTGACACCTCTGTCAGGCTCCCTTTGGAGAGTCCTTTTCTGCTTTAAGGCTGACTTTATTTTACATAGATTCTCCAGAGCACTTTGCCCGGGACACCACGTCCCCTGGAATGGGGTCCTAAGGCAAGCCTGGATGAGAGCACAGGAGAGAGGAGGGGAGGGTTAATAAAAAGTCCCCTGAAAGCAAACCTCAGCTTAAATCTGCTGTCAGTGGCACGGTTGGTCGGGCTGGTCGTCACAACAGGACAGCTGCTAAGTGGTTGACAGTTTACAAAAACGTGTTCACATCCTTTCTGTCATTTAAGCTTCACGACCAAATAAGGAGACATCCATCTATGCAGTCAGTCAGTCATTTAAGAAATACTTGTCAAGCAGCTGTTTATTCACAACACAATGACAGGCTCTGTGAATCCAGAAAAAATATAAACCATTCCTGCCTTCAAGAGTGTATTGTGTGGGCACACTCTTCATTGTTCCCTGTAAGGCCAATGTCTGCTCTAAAAAAGAAAAAGGGCCCTTGGGGTCTTCTGTTAGAAATTAAATCTAAATGTAGACAGATATGTAAATGAGGAATTTTTAAAAAAATTATTCCAAACTATTAATTGTGCAGAATCATTTCCTCTTTGGTGAGCAGGTCATGCTCTCTGCCTAGCAATACAGGTTTCCCTGTTCAGAATCAGTAACCAAGAAAACATCTGAAAATGGCCCAGGAACATTTGATGTCATCATATCTACAAAATGAATTAGAGACTTTCGCAGAGAGAAACGGCAGTTCACACCTTCAGGTCTTTTGAGACATGAATATTACTGCACGTTTTAAGAGTCTGTAAAAAAAAAATCAATGCATCAGTTTGTTAGAGAGAAAATTCCGTTGCTGTCTTAATGATGATTTCAGTCAGCCCCTTTCTAACCCGTGAGCTCCTGTTTGGGGCTCACTCCTGTAGGGAGCTCTGTGTGGCAATATTCCACCCCCTTTAGACAGTGCTTTACGTCAGGGGTCGGCAGACTTTTTCTGTGAAGGGCCAGATAGTAAATATTTTAGGCTTTGGAGCTACATGGCCTCTGTTGCAACCAGCCAACTCTGCCATTGTAGTGCAAAAGGCAAAATGAAAACAAATAAGCATAAAATTTTATTTACCAAAATTGGTGGGGGCTGGATTTGGCTCCCAGGCTGTCATTGGCCAACCCCTGCTTTAGAGCATTCAAGCCCCTTCACATCTGTTATCTCTTTTGAGTCCTGAGAGTGGGTGGTTGGTGTCATCCTCATTTTACAGGTGAGAAAGGGAGCCCAGAGAAGTGAAGGGGTCTACCCGCGGTCACATGAGAGAGAATTGCCAGACCCAGCCCCTCCTAGAATCTAGAGCCCGGTGACCCCTGCACACCACCTGTTACCCTAAAGGAGTCCAGCCCCTGCCCAAGGGAAATCATAGGGACTGTACTCAGTCTTATTCTTTTGTTCTCACTCTCAAAAGCACAGAATTCATTCGTTTTTCAATCGGTTGTGTTTTATCACAGAGACAGAGCCAATGTGTAAGAAGCCTAGGTTTCTACTCCAATTTCACCCCGAGGGAGTGGCTGTGGCAAGATGCCAGAGTTCTGTGGCAATAGATTATCCCTGGAGAATCTTCCAGGTTCTCAGCACCGGGGGTGAGGAAATGGTGCTAACTTCTTTTGTTTCCTTCCAAGAGCACCGACTCTGCCCTTCTGGGTGGTAGAGGGCCAGCATGGGGCACGGCACCTGCACATAGTAGGTGCACAAACATCTGAATGAATTGACCATCCATCCAGGGACTCAGGGCATGGAACAGCTCCCTGGGAACTAGCCACCTGATTTCTTACTCTGTTTTTCCCAGATTCCTGGGAAATTCATTTCTGTCGCTGACAGTCTCAGTCTTTCCAGCTTTAACGTATCGTCTGCACTTAATCACTTCCAAGGTGGTTGAAGAAGTAGCTTCTCGAAATGAAATCTGGTGGCTTGACAGATCTTATTATTTGAAATCAAGGCAATACATTTAGTTTGACGCTGCCACATGTGACAGCAGTCAGACCGATTCGTTGGTTTTTCTACTTCTTTTTTTTATTTGAAGTAATTTTACTGAGATAGGATTGTGTATAAGAAAAGGTGCTGATCTTAAGTGTGTAGTTCATCAAGTTTTGACAAATGTATACACCTGTGCAACCAGCGCCACAAACAGTATAGAGAAACATTTCCAGTACCCTGGAGTCTCCCTTGTACTCCTTCTCAGCCAATTCCCAATTCTTGTCCCAAGTAACCACTAATCTGTTTTTTCTATATTTTATTTTTATTAAAAACATTTTTTCTTGAGACAAAAGCAATGCATGGTAAACGTGGATTTATAAAGGAAAGTATAATGAAGAAAGATAAAAATGGGTTGTCACATTATCTAGAGATAGCCAATATTATTATTTAGAAACATTTTCTTCCTGCCGTCTCAGTGTGTGTGTTTAACACTTCGGGGTTGGGGTCTGTATGTGGCTTCCGTGATGATTGCATATGAGTCTATGATAACTGTGTCAGAAATCATCATTTTGCTCAAAAGCCTGTCACTGACTCCAGCATCGTAATTAATGGCACTGACTTGCTCATACCAGAAACCTACTTGCTATTATGAATAAATCTTTTTTGCATTATGTTTTCTGATTAGCTGCTGCTATTGTCTGAGAACACTGTTAAGTGTTTGCACAGTATTTTACCTTGTATTCATTGGCCTTCTTGAACTCTGTTATTAGTTCCCATAGAATTTTGGGGGGAGAGGGAATTTTCTTGGATATTCTACATGTAAATAATAGTGTTCTGATTTTTATGCTTCTTTTTTATTTTTCCCGTCTTGTTGGCTCGCTAGGATTTATAATTAAAAGTGAGTAAAAATGGTAGTTACAGGATTCCTTATCTTCTGTTTACTTTAAAGAAATATTTTAATATTTCTTCAGAAAGTACGCCATTTGCCCTAGTTTTAACAAACATCCCTTTTTTAGATTAAAGAAATTTCATCCATTTCTAATTTATCTTAGGAAAATAGAGATGTGCTTAAATACAGAGCTAAAAATAAAGTAATTATATCACACAGTATCACTATCTGCACATATTTTGTTATATCTCTCCCTAGGATATTTCTTTCTTTTGTAAATGGTATCATATTTTGAAGTCAACTTTGGTTAATCCATGTCATGGCATACTATATGATCATTAAAAATGGTCTCATGGCTTTGATTTATAGATAAAGGAAAGCATTTGTTAAATGTTGTCAAGTGAAAAAAAGATACCGAATGCAATGTGTGTATAATATTATCTCACTTTCATAATAAATATAGTTACGCACAGCAAATAAATCTTTAAAAGCATGTAACAAAATGTTAGTTATGGCTGTCTCTGAATGGTAGAAATTTTTATTTCCTTCATTTTGCTTCTAGGTAAGGAGGACGTGAGCCTGGGTGAGGTTCTGAATCCAAGGGACCCTCAGTCATTAGCCACATCCTGGGCAGTGAGGGATGGTTACTCAGGCTTGAAGGGACAAGAAAGTAAGTCCCTGCCTGTGTGTGGCCTCGTGTTTGTTTGCAGACGTAAATGTGGTAGAAGAAATTGTGGGGAGGAAAATGGGGCTGGGTGGGCGAAGTGTTGTCTGATAGCCCATATTAGGAAGAAAAACTCAGGTGAAAGCACAAAACCTCAGTAACGGTTTGTGGAGCTCTGTCAGTGGGGCCAGCAGAGCACTGGGTCTTCCCACAGGAGGTGCTCTTAAGAATAGCCAGGAATCAGGCTGCCTAAACCAAGAGAGTAAACCAGTATTATCCCATAGGAGTTGTTCCCATTTGCTAAAGCTTCACTGACGAAAGGCCAGTCGTGTCTGGAACACCTCTGAGGCACGTGGCCGAGTCTGCTGGTCCTTTGCTCCAGGTTGTGTTGCTTTCAGTTTACGATTCCAGTGGCTTCTCCATAAGCATCTGTTGGTTCTCACTTAGCTTCTCTGGGGCAAACTTTGGGCTTCATCTCCAAATGTCTTCCTGTCTGCATCTCCAAGCATCTGACTTGTGTCAGCCCCTGAGCTCTCTTAACGTCTCCAGTAAACTAATTAAGACCCACCTTGAATGGGTGAGTTCACACCTCCATGGAAATAATCTAATCTAAAGGTCTCACCCACGGTTGGGTGGGTCACATCTCCATGGAAACAATCTAATCAAAAGATCCCACCCATAATAAGTTTGCACTCACAAGATTGGATTAAAAGAATATAGTTTTTGTGGGGGGACATAATAGGTTTAAACCAGCACAGGAGTTAAAAAACAAGTATATTCACATACCATACAAATAGGTGAATATATATTTCAATAAAATTTAAAATAAAATAAAATAAGAAATTATAAGAGCAGAGGATGCTTCCGCATATGAATCTTTCCAAGCCAAATGGGGTCCTATGTCCATGGATAGGGTCATTCCGTGAACTGGTCATTAGCTGTTCTTGATGAGCTAAGTACAAAACTGAGGGTAAGTGTTTAAATGGATAGCAGTTAGACCAAATAATTTTATTTCTGCTGAATCTGAAAATTAAAAGGGGGGGGGGCTTGTTTTTTGTATATCTTTTTAAAATTTCACTTTTCTGTTAATTCATCTCCATTAAACTTTTTAGAAGTATCAGTCTGTGGCAAATTGGAAATAAAAAAAAATCCTGGTCCTTCCCCGGTGATAATTAGAGAAGCACCATTAGAGAATGGAAGACAGTAAGGTGCGTTTTTTGACTGCGGGGCGGACCGGGGGCCGGCAGGCCAGCAGGACGAGGGGGATGCAGTGAAGGGCAGGTGCTCAAGGAGGGCTCCCGGGGAGGGGTTCATGTCAGGCTATGGAGGACAGGTAAGCTCTTGACAGATGGAGAGGACCGTCCGGTGATGCCTGAGGCTGGGAGGGAGCACTCACGCTCAGCATGGACATGTTTGCGGACTGCCTTGAGGGTGTATTCATCCTGCCCCAAGCACTGTGCTGGGTGTACCGGGGAGTCACAAAAACAAAAGACCCCAAGGGCCTCGGGGTGTGGCACTCAGGGAGGGGCAGCCGGGGCCCTGGGTTCTGGATCTAGCTCTGCTTCAACTTCCCTGTGATGCCCTGGGAAGGTCACTTGACCTTCCCACCCCCCACTAGACTGCAAGAGCCACAGAGTCAGGGTCCAGCTCCAGGGAACAGTGTCTAGCTCAGAGGGCAAGTTCCTAACACAGTGTTCAGCGAGGGAGCAAATGAATGGGTTTCTGTGTTAACACCTGAAAAATGAGGAGGCTAGACAAGACCAGCAGTTTTCAAACCACACAATGAGAAACCTTGCGAAGATGCAACCTGGGGACTCAAGTCTCCACCTTTGAGTTTCTGTAAGATTTCATTTGAAGAAAGAATCTCATGATTCAAATAATTTTGAAAAATACTGAACTACATGATTTCCAACTCTGACATTTTCTGATGCTAAGAGTATAATACTGCAAATAACAGTGGTAGAAAAATTATTGAATTAAATCTTACGCTGCACAAATGCAGACGCAGGAGACCTAAGAGTATGTTGGAATATTGGGGTTGGTGGGGCCCAGTTGTTTTTCAGAGCCCTTAATTAGAAATTCATGGGTGGGCTTCAGAAGGAGGATCCATTGGCCCCCTAAAAATGTAGGTAAAGTTTTACATGACATTGTGTATCAATTGAGAGTGCTATGGCTGTATGTAATAGAATCCTGACTATGGCAGTTTAATAAGCAAATGGTTTGTTCTTCTCATGTAATAAGGAGTCTGAAGGTATACAGCCCAAGGCTGGTGCATTTGTTCAAGACAGTCGTCAAGACCTAGGCTCCTTCTCCCCTGTGGTTTTTGTCCTAATGGTCCCAAAGTAGCTGCTTCATCTCCAGACATCACGCCTACTTTCCAGGAAGGGAAAAGGGAACAGGTCAAAAGCAGTGCCAGCAGAGCCTGTTCCTTTTATTAGGAAAAGCACACCTTTTCCCAAAGCCCCCTTCCAGTAGATTTCTGCCTTCATTTCATTGGCCAGAACTACATGATGTGGCCAACCTGTCCTGCAAGAAGCCCTGGGAAAATGGGTTTTGTAGCTGGATGATCAAAACTGGGATTCTGTTAATAACAAAAGCAGAGAATGAGTTTTGGGTAGGTATTAGGCAACTATCAGTGTTTGTCACGATGTATGTGTGTGTGTTTGTGTGTGTGTGATTTTTTTTTTTTTCTTTTTACATAGCCAAAATCATCCTTAAGGAAGGAGCTAGTTTTGGTTTTGCAGGGAGGCATGAGGGGGACACTGGGGAGGGAGGAACAGCATGTGTGTGAAGCTCAGAGGGCAGAAGTGGGTGAGGCCCCTGGGGGGAGGACAGAACGAGGCAGCCACTGCTGCCACCACCTTGCCAGGCCCACAGACCCTCGAACCCAGTGCCCTGGGCTTCAGCTTCCTGCTTCTCTCCTTTCCTCCCCTTCCCTGAGCAGAAGGGGCCTCTACAACATCGGAGCAGAGGCCCAGGCCAAGCCTGTGGCTGGGGAGACCGCTCCTTGTGCACAGGCCTTGGTGGCAGGAGCCTGTGGGGAAGGTACTTCCACCAGGAACCCGAGTACTTGAGCTAATGCTCAAGGACCCGCACGTTCCTGATTAGGAAATGAACCAGGTGCTTCAGTCTCTCACAGGCTCATTTCTCCCTCTCACATTCTCTCATCTTCCTCCTCCCTGTGAGAGAAAGGCCAAGCAGAAACAGGAAGTGAGTAAACTGCTCTCCATTTCAGCAGCAGCAGAGACCCTGCTATGTCTTCATGGCCGTCTTCCAGAGGGAGAGGGAAGCAGGGGTGTAAGGACTCAATGGGGAGCTCCTCTTCAAAGACAGCAGCTTCCCAGCCACCCTGAGCCCCATGGGCAGGGGTCCCTGGCCTGCAGCGGAAGAGGCCTCCAGTAAGGGGCTGGGGAGGGGGCTCCTGGACAACACACACAACATGTGTCCCTCCAGACCCTCCTTCTGAGGGCTCAGGGCTTTCATCTCCCAGGTCTTACTGTCACTGATCCTCATGAGAAGGAAACTGGGTAAGTTTCCCACATTGCCATTTTTTAGATGGGGAAACCTGGGGTGACGCTGGGGCTAGTCTATGATGCAGATCACCCTCATAAATGTGCAGAGAAGCTGCAGCCAAAAATATATCAGGGTGCTGTTCAGCTTTCTCTGAGATGGCCAGGCTTCCTGAGTCACCGCTGATACCATCTGCTGGAGAGACACATTTAGCATATGTCCAATGCCCCAAACCAGAGCTCCTAAAGCATGTAAATTAGAAGCTATTAATCACCACATGAATATATTCTCCTCTTTACAAAAGGTTTTAAAAAGCAATTGCTTAATGCTTTCAAATGAAATTCATTTCCCCCAAATTTGACTTACACTCAAGATTTCAGGAACATGACTAGTGAACAAAGGAACGTCAGCCTGGGTTAGAAATTCTTCTCTTCTCTGTTTCCCTCCCAGCCAATAATATCAACACCTGCAGCCTTGGATTTATTAAGGCCCTCCTAGGGGTAAAGCCTCCAAGAGTCCTCCTAAAGCCGGATGGCACCCGAGATCCCACTTCTTCTCCCAGGAAGTCTCAGGAACTGCTCACATGGACACTCCAGCACACACCTGACCCCTGGGGAGCTGCCTGTGTAAGGACAGAAGGATTTGGTGCTTGTCCTGCAACAGAGACCAGCCCTCCACTCACAGCCCCCACCCCAGCTCACATCTCAGCATGGGAAGCCAAAGAGGCCATTAAAATGGGGGCAAGAGGGACTGTGTACAAGAATTAGGAAGAGAATACAGAGAAGAGAAAATCTCTAGGAAAAGTGGGAATACTCTCAATAAGAGGCACTTCTCTTTTTAACAGAAATGCCAAGAAAAGGCATTTTTGGTACAACTGCTATTTCTCAATACCTACATGGAGTTCTCTAGGCCTCTGACTTACAAGAGCTGTAAGAACAAACGAGAGAACTGAATAGATAAAATGTGAAGAATCTATATCCCATTTTTTTCTAGGACAGCCCTGATTTCCCATATATTCTGTATCTAAGAATATACACTAGGTAATTAGGAAATTAGGAGTCATTTTGGAGTGTGGGAAAATATGGTGGCTGTAGCTCCAGTAGCATCTTGGCTCTCCACCAGAGTGGCAACCCTGTCTGCCTCCAGGAGCTGCCCAGCAACCCTGAGCCTAAAGGCTGGCTCTGTGCCTAGGAGCAGCAGGTGAGTCTGGGCACCCCCTGGAGACATACACCTGCTGTCTGCAAGCCTGGCCAGGCCAAGAGGGGACTTGAGAGACCCCAACAGGGGAAAGACAGGTGGGCCATAAACTTACTCAGCAGGAAAGCCCAAGCTCCTCCTTGACACACTCCGCTGTCTGCTGGGAAATTTATAACTGGTCCTCTGGGCATCCATGGGAAAGCCACCTTGTCTAAGCTCCTGCTAACCCTAGGTGTCAGTTCCTAGGTCCAAATTTTGTTTTGGGATAATGTGCTCACCCTACAATGAGGCCCTTCATGGGAAACCAGTGACTAGACTCCCCAGGACAGGGTCAAGCAGGCCTATCCACACCCCAACGTTCTTTATAGAGTAACACTAAACAACCCTTGTCCATCTAAGAAGGCACAAGTATAGCAATACCTATTTCACATTTGGGAAGTGGAGCCCAGAATGGGTGAAGTTTTCCCAGAGGAGCAGACAGAGTTACAGAGGCAGGCTTAGAAAAGCTCGAGTGTATTTGGGTCCAAGTTTTCAAATACGGGATTTTCAGGAAGTTGCAAGCTTGTCCACGAAGATGGCTCAATTCCTGGTGTCAAGTCTGGATTCCAGCCAATGCTCCCCACTCCCAACTTCGCTCCCTCACCATATTTCTCCCCAGTATCTGATCCTCTTCCTCTTAGTTAGGCCACAAGTCTAGAGAAAGTAGCAATTGAGACTCAGGTATTTTCTTGCATGGAATGTGTCCTCAGTAGATTCCTGCAGACACTTGTGGGACAGAATTGTGTGCTGGCCGGCCTAGGAGACTGCTGGTTCCTGGCTGCTTTGCAAGCTCTGACTTGTGCCAGGACATCCTGCGCCTGAATAAGAGTGTCACTGAGGAGTGTGCTGGCATCTTCCAATTCTGGTGCGTCTCATCCTGGTGCCCCAGTGTGATGGTTAGCTTCATGTGTCAACTTGGCCAGGTGATAGTACCCAGCTGTCTGGTCAAGCAAACACTGGCCTAACAATTGCTGTGAGGACGTTTGAGGCTGGTTAATAAACCAACAGGCTGGTTTATTAAATCATCAGTCAATCGGCTGCAGCTGTGACTGATGACTCACGAAAGGGCGTGCCTTCCACAATGAGAGAATGCAATTGGCTGGATTTAATCCAATTAATCAGCTGAAGACTTGTAAGCAAGACGGATAGAGGACCTTCACTTCTTCTTTGGCTGCCCAGCAAAGAGTTTCCTGAGGAGTTCGTCAAAGTTACCGGTTCGTTTCCTGAGGAGTTTGTCGGAAATCTTTGGAGTTGACAGTTTGCTGACTGCTCTACAGAATTTGGACTCATGCATACCCACAGTTGCTGAGTCACTTTTATAAATTTTATAGTCATAGACATCTCTCATTGATTCTGTTTCCCTAGAGAACCTTAACTAATACACCCAGCCAGGAAGGACCCACGGGAATGGGGGTTCTCACAGGAGCCACGTGTGTGCTTCCTGGGCTGGTAGTTTTCCACAGCTGTCCTCACCCACCAGCCACTACTCTTGTCTCCCAGTTCCTGAACTTGGGGAACTGGGTTCCCGTGGTGAGAGGTGACCCTCTGCCTGGGAATGAGGCTGGCCAGCTGGTCTTTGTCTCCTCTGACTACAAGAACTTGTTTGGGGGGCACTCCTGGAACAGGCCCATGCCAAGTAAGACAACTACCGGAAATCTCTCCCCACCTCTTCTCTTCTTTTATTAATGTCAAGAGAAGGGGGTGGAGGCAGGTGACTTTCATGAACTAAGACACTGAGGCACATCTTAGTCAATGTAGAAAGGACATACCCAGGGTCTCTTACCCCATCTGAACAAGTTTTCAGAAATTTTGCTTTTCCTTAATGCATGGACTTGTTGAAAAGGGGTAGGAGTTTACATTTCTCTGTCTTTGGGATAACAAGAAAAAGTAGTAGATACATGCCCAGAGAATAGCAGAGCAGGGGCTTCATGAGACTCATTTGGACCATCCCAGGCTATGATGGAAAAGCCCCATCCCTTCTTCTCCCACATGTATTCTTTCCTCGGTCAGGCTTGCTGGCTCTTATGAAGATTTGCAGTTTTGACAGGTGTATGAAGCCCTTGTGGACTTCACTAGAGGGGTGACGGTGACCATCAACCTGGCAGAAGCTCCTGGCAGAGTCTGGGACATCCTAACTCAAGCCACCTACAGCAGAACCCCCAAGGACTGACTGGGGCCTCCCTGTTGTCTCTGTGGAAGGGGCAGGTGCTGGAGAATGGGCTGGTGGATGGCCAAGCCTGTGTGCTCACAGGAATCAGGAAGGTGGGTTGAACTAGGACCCTCTGGTTCCCTCTTGGCCGCCTCCTGCTCTCTGAGAACTCCTGCCAAGGCCACGGCTAATCTTGGTGAGTGTTAATATCTGTGTCCAGTCTGGGCAGTAAAGTACCTGGTGAGTCCTCCAGGACTTGCCAAAGCAGATGGTGGGCTCCCGGTGCCACTCTGTTTCCTGGGGCGAGGGGATGGGCATAGGCCCAGCCTTTGCTGCCTCCAAGGCACCATCCCCACCTCCCTCCCCTGGGGCAGCTCTCGCCGATTGGCCATGGAGCCCTGTGCCTCACAACCCAGCGACAGCCCATATATCTGGTTCCTCTTCCCCAAAGTCCTGCTTCTTTCTCAGATGCTCCCTTTCCACTGCCTCCCAGAATCTCCCAATTGCTCTTCATCTTTTGAGTTCTCCCAGGCATTGAGGGGAAGAATCACAGGGGCCTGCTGACAAAGAGCTTACAGTCAAAGGTGGAGACAAACCCCAGTAGAAAGTGATGAGAGAGCAAACCAGGAACAGAGAGCAGCACAGACAAAGGGCTGCAGGAGTCAGAGGTGGGAGAGAGGATGTCTGCCTTGCCAGGTTGGAGGAAATCAAGGAAGACCATATAAAGGAAGGAATGTTTGAGTTGGCCCCTGAAAGATGGGTAGATTTGTGCGAGGGAAGAAGGGATTCCTGAAGGGAGTGCCGTGGAAAAGTCACAGAGATCAGAAACTGGAAGCTTCTGTCTCAAAAAACACCTGATATTCTTTATAGTACCTGATTCTCCCAAAGTCCTCCAACTCCCTTAAACTCCTCTGCCAATTTCTTCAACTTCTTCTTCCTCTCAGATCTTCAACAAGCTCATTTGTTTGTTTGCAAGAATTTTTTATTTATTTTCATATTTATGTAACAAAATTTATATAGCACTATATTATTCTAAATAATTAACAAATGTCAACTCACTCCTCATTTTAGCACTATGAGTAAGACTATTCACCCCATTCTAAGATCAGGAAACTAAGGTGCAGAGAGATTGAGTAACGGGCCCTAGTATGTAGCAGAACCGCTTTCTCTTCTACCAACTCTCCCAGGGCCTTTGGTTTTCTGTTTCAAGACTTCACTGTAGGGCGAGTCTCACTCAGATATCCGGAACGCTTGGAACGGCACTCCACCCAGCCATTTAAACTCCTTATTTTGTGCAGGTGATGTGCAAATAGGGACACAGATACCTAGTCAAGCTGTGGGAACCTGGGGGAGGGTGGAGTGGAAAGGAGACTGGAGCGACAGGTGAACTTCTGGGACTGGCTGGGAGGGGCGAGAAAGGGGCAGGTGAAGGCTGGCAGACAGGTGCCAACTACAGACAGAATCAAATGTGTTCTTCCCTGGCACCCAGGCTCGAGAGGACAGCTTTCAAACCGTGAGCATCAGTCCGTCACTTTTATAAGATGCTTTATGGTATACAGACTGCCTTCTCATTCATCACGATAGTTAAAACTAATATTAATTTAGGGTTTGCACTTAGCACTATGCTAAGCCCTTTGATTGTTATTATCTCATTTAAACCTTCAAATAATGCTATTATAAATTGGGTAGCTTAAGTCCTAGTCTGTTGACGAAGAACTGATGCTTAGGTTATGTGAATCACCCAAAGTCACACAACATGACTCAAAGCGAGGCCTTTGGTGTCCGTGCCCAGTGCTCTTTCCCAGACACGGTAAGTGCATTATTGTGGTTGTTGAGTCAAAGGCAGACAAATCTAGATTGTCTCCTACACCCTCATTCCCTTTAATTACCTCTGAGTTTTCTGATTAGATTCTCCTACTTAGCTTGGTCGTTTCTGCTGAAGGGATGTGGACTTTTCAAGTTTCCAACTGGTTAGAGGGTGCAGGCAAACAGAGAGCTGGTGATGCAGTCACTTCCCCTCTTGTGATAGAGATTTATAACATGTAACCCTGTATAACTTTTTACATATATAAACATGCCCATAAATACATTGTAACTTAATCATTTTTATAAAGGAAAATAGTAAGACTCAGTAAAATCAGCTGAATTTTACTCCTGACAACACGTGCTGTTTTATATTTGTCACGTTATCAGTAAATAGAAGAGAGCTGTCATAGGAACCGTGTCTAGGTGCAAAAATGGCATCCAAAGAAACAGAAACTTTAAATTGCTATAGAGATATAATGTCACATTGTTGTTGGTTTGTTCATACCAGAAGTACTAGCATTAGAGATGGATGATGGGTTAAATTACAGCTTTGTTACTTCCTACCTGTCTGATCTTGGGCAAGCTTCTTAATTTCTCTGAGCTAGAGGTATGGTGAGGATTAAATAAAATGGCTTTTTATTCTTCAGTGTTGAATCTGCTATTAATCCCATTCAGTGTATTTTTCACTTCAGATATGGTATTTTTTGGTTCTAGAAACTCAATTTGAGTGTGTTTCTGTGTTACATTTCTCTTTTTATTTTGTTCATCAATGAGAATATGGAATATATTTATAATAGTTGTTCTAATGTCCTTATCTGCTAATTCTTTCATTGTTGTCATTTCTAAGTCTGTTCTTGTTTCCTGGTCATGGATCACATTTTCCTCCTTCATATATCTGGTAAATTTTACGGGATGCTGGACATGGCAAATTTAAGTTGCCTGGTGCTGAATTTTGTTGTAATCCTTTAAAGAGTGTTGGACTTCTTCCGGTAGGCAGTTAAGTTGCTTGAGAATTATTTTGATCCTTTGAAGTTTTGCTTTTAAGTGCTTTTAGGGCAGGTCTAGAAAAACCTTCATTCTAGGACCAATTTAGCCCCGTTACCAAGGTGTGGACACTCTGGGATCTCTCCTGAAGATCTCATGAATTCAGTGAAGTCTCTCAACTTTGGATGGTGGCTATTCAAATTATTTCCAATCTTCTGTGAGCTACAGAAATTGTTCTGCTTACCGTTCCCAGGTAATTGTTCTTTCCAAGGAAGTTATTCTTATACAACCTTGTGGAGTTTCGTTTTACCTATGTACAGATTTTATTTCAGCCAGAGACTCAAGGGAATCCATATGCAGATTTCTGGGGTTCTTTCTTTGTGCAGCCCCCTCCTCTCAGATACTTTGTCCAGCAAATTCTAGCTTCTTTGGTATCTGTAAACATCAGACTGTGTCTCCTCAGCTCAGTAAGAAAGCTAGGCGGAAAGCCTAGGTGATGTTAGGGTTCACCTCATTTGAGTCCTTTCTCTTAGGATCACAGTCCTATGGTGCCTGCTGTCTGAAATAGTTGTTTCTTATGTTTTATCCAATTTTTAGTTGTTTATGGTGGGAGGCTAACACAGGATAGTCTTACTCCCTCATGGCCAGAAGTGGAAGTCCAAAATGATGGGCTTTGAAAACAAGCAGTACCACTGTAAGCCCAAATGCCAGCTTTGACATTTAATAGTTTTGTAGCTTTAAGCAAGTGACTTAATCTCTCTTAATAGAAGTTTCCTAATCTCTAAAATGGGGGTAAGAATCCCTACCTCGCATGGTTGTTGCTAATCTTCAATGAAACAAAGTATGCCAAGAGCTTTGCCCAGTACTTGGCCTATAATAAGTGCTCAATTAATGTCACACATTGCTTTCATAATATGGGCTATGAGATTTTGTTGTCTGCAAAGCAGCATGAAAATTATGACAAATAGTGGCACTATAGAGCATTTACTAAAGAATTCCTAACATGTCACCCACAATGCTTTCACTCCCCCATGAAAACATCTTTCTGTTTTCAGGTCAAGTCCATGGGGGCAGCTGAGCCCCAAGGAGAAGATTCCACTGCTGGGGAAAGAGGATGGTGGAGAATTCTGGTATTTGACATGGGAATTAGGAACAAATGCCCAGGCTTGCCTTTCAATGTCCATCCAGTAAACATCTAATGCCTCTTGAATGCCAGGCACCTCATGCACAGAGATCAATCAGACACAGTCTCTGCTCTTTAGGACCTCACAGTCCAGCAGGGGAAATAGCCCCCGAAACAAACCGTCACAGCCTTGTGATGAGTGCAGAGAGGGCTGACTTGGGGTCCACAGACACTCAGAGCAGGGCTTGGGGTGGCCTCCTCTTCCTCTCTAGCGTCCACCCTGCTCTCTTGCTCAATGCATTTAATCCCAAGGATTGTCCTACAAAGGAGATGAAGAAATAACCTTTTGCCAGCCTATAAAACCCCTGACTTGTGACCCTCCAGAGCAAAGTAGCAGTACACCCACCCACCCTAAAACCACTCACCCCTTTTTATGAAAGGCCACCGAGACTCCTGAGCTGATTCTGCTTGTAGGTGTCTGACATGAGACTCGTCTGTTCCCCTTTACCTTTGAGTTTCGTCCTTTAACATTTTCTTCAACCACCATCCCCATGGACCCCTGTTTTCCCATTAGTCGTCCAGTATGGACTGCTGTGCCCTGTCTCTTTGGAAGGTCTTTCACGGAACTCAAGAGCCCTGCAGATGCTATTATTTCCATTTTACAGATGAGAAAACTGAGCATCAGATGCTTTAAATAACACACTCAGGTCACAGAGTTAGCAAGTGGGGGCTAAGATTTTTATCAATTAATGATTGAGCACTGATTTGTGCAATTCTTGTTGAATGTTTATAAATTAATTGACTAGTAATAAATGCCTCAATTCAGCTCTTACCACTGGGATCCACAAAACAGGAACATTTCCCTCCAGCCGCCCTTGTAAGAAGCAGCTCCCCCATTGGGTGGGGTTTCTCGGTAGCTCCGCCTCCCCATGATGGACCCTCCCTCGGGTCTATCTGCTCTCTCCCGTTTCCAAGGCCAGCTCAGTTCTGCATGTGAGCTTGCAGGATGAGGGCCTTAGTTTGGGAGAGAGTTGGGTTACACTTACTTTTTTTTCTTAAATTAAATTCAGTTTTATTGAGATATATTCACATAGCATACAATCATCCATAGTGTACAATCAGCTGTTCACAGTATCATCATATAGTTGTGCACTCATCACCCCAATCTATTTTTTTGTTTGTTTCTTTGTTTTTATATTCATTTTATTGAGATATATTCACATACCATGCAGTCATAAAAAACAAATTGTACATTCGATTGTTCACAGTACCATTACATAGTTGTGCATTCATCACCCAAATCAATCCCTGACACCTTCATTACCACACACACACAAATAACAAGAATAATACCCAATCTATTTTTAAATATTTTCCTTACACCAGAAAGAAAAATAAAAGTAAAAAAGAACACCCAAATCATCCTCCAACCCATCCTATTTTTCATCTAGGTTTTGTCCCCATTTTTCTACTCATCCATCCATACACTGGATAAAGGGAGTGTGATCCACAGGGTTCTCACAATCACGCGGTCACCCCTTGTAAGTTACATTGTTATAAGTTTTCAAGAGTCAAGGCTACTGGGTTGGAGTTTGATAGTTTCAGGTATTTACTTCTAGCTATTCCAATACCTTAAAACCTAAAAAATTTTATCTATTTAGTGCGTAAGAATGACCTCCAGAGTGACCTCCCAGCTCCATTTGAAATCTCTCAGCCACCGAAGCTTCACTTCGTTTCATCTCGCATACCCCTTTTGGTCAAGAAGATGTTTTCAATCCCACGATGTCAGGTCCAGATTCATCCCTGGGAGTCATATCCTGCATTGCCAGGGAGATTTACACCCCTGGGAGTCAGGTCCCATGTAGGGGGGAGGACAGTGGGATCACCTGCCAAGTTGGCTTAGTTAGACAGAGAGGGCCACATCTGAGCAACAAAGAGGCACTCAGGGGGAGACTCTCAGGCCTAATTATAAGCAGGTTTAGCCTCTCCTTTGCAGTAACAAGCTTCATAGGGGCCAGCCCCAAGACAGAGGGCTCAGCATGTCAAGCCATCAGTCCCCAATGTTTGTGAGAACATCAGCAACAATCCAGATGAGGGAGTCCAACACCTCTGCATCCTCCCCCAGCTCTTCGGTGGGGGAGGCGAATATATATTTTTAATCTCCACCCAAACTACTTTGGGATGTGGGGTTGGACTAACTTTACGTTCCCCTTTGGTCCTGGTGACCAGGCTTCATCTCATTCGTCTCTTTGCATGGGTCCCTCTTCCTCTCCATGGGAAGACACTGCAGGATTTTAAAGCACATTTTCATGCTTCTGATCATCTGCAAACTGAATCCGGGACTACTGAGTCAGGTGGTTGGCGCCAAGTGGCTGTTCACCATGCAGGAGGGGAGATGGGCGGGAGAACGGGAGCGCAGCTGGTGGCCAGGTGAAGTCGTCCCAAGGTGAGTGGTTACCCAGGAGCCAGGGCCTCTGGGTCTCAAGTGGCAGGTTTTCCCAGCAAGGACAGGGATTCAGGCAGAGCCACAACGTGTGACTGTGCAGTTTGCATCCAGCCCGGGACATCTGGCTGAGGGGTGAGAGGGCTGTGCCGGCTAAGCTGTGTGCCCTGGCCCTGGGATGTGTCTCCTGGGGAGATGGAGCACCTTCTTCCTGGTTTGCACAAAGCCTTGTCCCCCCAGTCAAGCTGTTAGCCCGTCTGGTACCTTTTCCTAATCAGCACAAAGGACCCTTTGGGCTAGCAGAGGCTTGCCCCCAGGCGTGCAAACATAGCAAAAGGGGCGGGTTAACTCTTGCTTTGGCTTTAGGACAAGACCACTGATATGCTGAAGTAACCACCCCTTACAGGCAGGGTGGAAGTAGTCCTTCCGTCATATGTCAGTTCCTCCTCACCTGGTGCTTGGCAGGGAGACAAGAGACAAGAAACAACACGCCTGAGTTACAAGAGACAGCACGTCTCATCTCAAAATGGCAAGGTTTGGTGATGGTCTCCCTGCCTCCATAGTGGAGACTCAGTGATTCCTTTGGAAGAAAGGGCCTATGGGGGCCAGGACTGCTTCAGCTCTGGCTTCCCCCACCCCCTAACCCCTATCCCGAAAACAGTATTTCTTCCAAAACCCAAAGCTGCTTTGAGAACACAAAGCCCCTGCTGGAATGCAAATGCCCTGGGATCACGGCCTTTCTCCCCCGTTGGTTAGTGGAGCCCCTCCTTCAGCAAACGCTTCCTGGGCCCTCGCTCCACGCCGAGCACCACGCAGGACCATGGGCCACGGTGGAGGAGCACGGGGTCAGGGGTCAGGGTCCTGGGGTGGCCGGTGGGAGATGCAGCCGACCCTGAAGAGACCCAGCTCCATCCCGAGGGGTCTCGGGTGTGGGTCCTGCACAGGCATCCTCAGACGCGGCTAGTCTCAGGGGTTTGGTGGCCTGGCCGGGAAGAGGCCTCAGACAGGGAAGCGAGGGGAGCCGTGGACCTGATCTCAACTCGCTCAGTTCTGCCCCAGACACATTTTGGAAGAAACTGCGGTTCCTGCTGTCCCCTTGGAGGCCTGAGGAGACCAGGGGGTCCCTGAAGACCTGCAGCACACCGGTGTCCGTGCTCCAGAAGCCCAGGCCCCACCGCCACCATCGGAAGCCTCACCTCACCATTGGCTTCTTTAGGGTCGGTGGCCGCTCGGGCCCTGTGGGGGCCAGGGAGGGGTCTCCAACAGTTTATCATTTCTCCCTCTTCGCTATCCTCATTACCATCCACCTCTGTCTGCAGACCTGGCTTCCAATCCTGGCTCTGTTCTCTGGGAATATGTGATCTAGAAAGTCCCTCCCCCTCACTCGAGCACCAGTTTTTCCCTCTGTAAAATGGGGACAATGATATTTATGCAAAGGGTGGAATAGCGGAAGACCATGTGGCAGTGCACAGTTGGCACTTAGTCAACGTCAGTCTCCTTTGCCTCTGCCAAGACACCAAAGGTGCCTTCCCTCGCCCTTCCTCAGAATTCCTGATACTGGATCAAAATGGCATTGACAGGGCAGCAGGTCTTGTTGGGGGGAGGGTGCCCCTGGGTGGAGTCTTATTTATTAGGCTCCATTAGGGTTTGGGCTTGTGGAAAAGCCAGACTCCCTGCCTAATGAGGTCTCTCTTTCCATGTTTTCAGAGGAGCAGGTGAGTCCCACCCTTCACCTCTGGCCTTGGCTTGGGGTGACATTGCAATGGCTAAGCCACTATGAGGCTCAGTTCAATGGAAGAAGCTCCTTCTTCTGTGAGGAGCGGTGAGAATGCCTGACGGTCAGGCCAGCTGCAAAGAGCAGCTGCTATTCTTTGTCACCCAAGGACCCCAAGAAACCCTTGTGCATCTAAAGGGAGGTCTGTGAGCCTAGCTTAGAATCAATGCATGCTAGAATATATCACATCCCTGGAATATATAAACACCCAGAGCTAACATTGAAGACTGTCACAGCCTACAGAAGATGATAAATCACAACTTGGCCTGAGTTCTGAAGCCCAGAAAATAGAGGCTGTAACTCATGGCACATCAAAAAATCAGGCAGCCCACCTCCTTGGGGACGAGAGACAAGGCCTTGGGAAATAGGAACACAGGCAGAGGGACAAGAACAACTCTGTGTGTCAGCTGCAGTGGCCGCCTGGGGGACCAGTTAAGATGGCACAAGGTCTCCCAACCACAGAAGGGTGCCAGCTATTATTTTATCTCCAAGAAAAAAAAAAAAAAGAAAACACAGGAGTGAAAAATTTTGTTTTCTTGTGTTGGATTGAGCCAAGCGAAATGATTTTTATAAAGAAACGATTTTGCTTTGTGTCCTGGGTTTTGTTTTGTTGTATTGTGTTTTGTTTTACTCTCATAGGAACACTGAGTGCTTCCAAAGCTGCTGCTTAATTTAAAAAGAAAATGTTATTTATGTCATGCCTACTTCTCAATAGAATTTGGGTCAGCCTACAATTAAAAGTATAAACAGAGAAAAACTATAAACCAGTTCCAAAATTAAAAAGGCAGGAGAAAAGGAATAAATAGATGTAGGATAGGTAGGTAGCAGTTGATGCTACACAGAAAAGTTAACCTAGGGAATCTACTGATTATAAAATTTAACTCTGAGATTCCTAGCAGCCAACACAGAAAGGGCAACTGGATGACCCTCTGGTCTCATTGTCTGAGACTGTTTCCCCAGCCCTGAGTGGAACCTGCTAAACATGTCTTTAGTGATGGGTAATGTCTTTGCCAGCGGTGGTATATAAACCAGAGAGAATGTCCTTTTGTGGGCCTCATATTCCTCTTAGCCCGGAGTAAGGGCAAAGTGGGGAGGGAGCAAGAGAGAGAGACAGAGAGAGCAGGGGACAAAAGGGAAGAAAGAATGAGAAAGACAGAAAATTAGAGAAGACAACACGCATCCCACAATGCCGGGCAATGCCAGAATCCGAGCTCTGACTCTGTTCTGAGCTCTCGTCCAGTTCTCTTTCCCTCTCTGAGGCTGTTCATTGTGTTGATGTGGAGCATCCGGTGTATCTGGATGTAGCTGTCAGGATGTGGTTGGGAAGCTAGTTGGTGTTCTGTTTGTATCTGTGATCATAAGTCATATTATAATCAACCTTGAAATTGAATCTCATCCACGGAGGCAGCATCAGGAAGGGTAAAGAACAGGGGCTGAACTCCGGGACTCTTTCACTGGGCATGAGACCTAGCTTACCAGAGCATCAGACGTCTCAACTATAGAATGGAAATCACAGGCTCAGTGACATTTCTCACATCATTTTGCATGATGGTGTTTTTAATGTAATATCAAATCAATTGATGTGTTTATTCAGCCCCTGGTAGGGTTCCAGCTGAAGTGCCCACTCCTCACATGTTCCGGTTTTTGCCTCCTCCATTGATGCAAGTTGGCTTTGGCTGATCAGGAGCTACCTCTGTCCTGGCTCCTGGCCACAGCCCCGGGTGATCACCTCGACTGGTTCCCTTCTGTCCTCCCCCTACAGTACATGATGGCCCGAGGAGACTGCCCTTCAAGTTCATCTGGGAAAATGCTCTCCTGAGTCCGCCTGAGGCATTTTGCACTGAGAAAGAAGTGAGTCAGGAGCTGTGGCTGGAGACAGGGATGTACATCATCATGCTCTGCACTTCTGAGGCCCACCAGACGTCAGAACTCATCCTCAGGGTCTTCTCCAGGAAGCACCTCTTTTTGTAGGGGCACACGGCTTCTCCCACTCTGGGGCCAGGCGAGGCAAGGAGGGCCAAGTTGGAAATGGGGGTGGGCAGGGTCTCTGTTGCCAATGCAGAAGAGAGAAAGAGGAGCAGGAGAACAGAGAGTTCTCTGTATGGAGGCCATCCCCCACCCCACTTCCTTCCCACTCTCCCTCCTAACCGGTCAGGAGAAGCCCTATGCCAGACATTAGAGATAAAAAGACAGAGCCGTCGCAGCCCCTGCCTTCCAGAAGCTCACAGTCTGACATAGAAGCAGTTAATTTCAGTATAATGTGATCAGTGTGAGCACTTACATGCACAGGGTGGGAGAAGGGCATCAAGGAGGAGCATCTGAGCCTTCCTTGGTCCCGGGGCAGAGCTGGCTTCAGGGAGCAAACGGTTCTTCAGAGATCAGTAAGTGCTGTTCAGATGTGGGGAGGCCTCCATAACTAGCGGTCCCAGATCTATACACATCCCAAACAAACTTATTATTTTGCCCAAGATTGTTTGACGTGACAGCTCTTCAATACTTAGAATCCAGTTTTTTGTTGGTTTGTTTTTGTTTGTTTGCTTGCTTTTCTAATGTCTTGGCCTTAGGTAGTTTGACTTGATCTTAGGCCTCAGCTGCCATGTTAGACTTCTGAGTCTAAAACTCTGAGTAGGAGGAGTTAGATGAGGGTGGAGGGAAGTAAAGGGCAGGCCAGGCCAAGGCTCGGTGTGAGCAAAGGCATGGAGGCAAGAAACAGCACAGTTTCTGTGCCACTGCACTCTTGAAAGAACATGGGAGGTGAGGCTTGAAAGCTGGCTCTGAACTTTCATCTAAGGAACTTGGAAGATGAGTTCCCAGGGTTGGGGTGTGGGGATATTGGTGAAAAAATAAGGCTCCCAAGATGATCTCCAAGAGGCATCTCTCTTTTTCTATTTCCTCAGTGAAACTGGCAGCCATTCCACTGTTGTCTTCTCTAAGGTGAGTAGTCGGGTGGGATTCCACATGGCTTGGACTGCTTTCAAAGCCAGGGTGGAGGGTTTCTTCCATCTCATGCTGGAGAAGAATATTAAAGAGTCCACAGGACCTTGCAGACCTGCAAATGCTACATCATCTACTGGGCCCTCATAGTACCCGGCTGGGGTGTTTTTGCACCAGAAAGGGTAGAGGAACTGCCTTCCTGGTTGGGTGCTGGCCAGATGGCCCCCAGGCCCAGGATCATAGGCTCCTCCTAGACATTCTTCTGCTGCTTTCTACTGGGTGTTTCTTTTGCACATCTCACTGTCAGGGATAGTTTGAGAAACAAGGGATGTGTGTGAATGCTACAGGAGAAAGTAAAGACAGTGCAAGGTCAGAACTCATGGATTATCTGAAGTCTTTGTCTTATACATGAATTTCACCATTTCTAGGCTAGCAGCCCAAACACTTCTATAGCTGGTCGGAAGGTGCTCATGTTGATCTATTTTTTCCACCTTCTTTGAGGTATAATTGACATACAATGAACTGCACATATTTAGAGAGCATAGTTTGATAACTTTTGGCTTATCTTTATCTATTCATATATGCATATATGTGTTGAAATCATCACTGCAATCAAAATAATGAAAGTAGCTATCACTTCCAAAGTTTCATTGTGCCCTTCACCTCCCAGCCCTCACTGCCACATACTCTGTTTCCCAGGTGACCATGGACCTGCCTTCTGTCACTATAGATTAGTTTGCATTTTCTAGAATTTTATATAAATGGAATACAGTCTGTACTCTTTTTAACCAGCTTCTTTCACTCAGGAAGTCTATTTTAAAGTTCATCTATGCTGGTGCATCTACTAAGATTTACTTCCATTGCCTGGTTATATCACAATTTGTTTATCCATTCACCTGCTGATATTTGGGTTGTTCCTAGTTTGAGGCTATTATAAATAAAGCTCCTGTGAATGTCTATGTACAATTTTTTTGAGGGCATAAGCTTTCACTTGCCTTGAGTACATGCCTAGGATTAAAATGGTCCACTGATGTACTAATAAACTGCCTCCCCTAACCCCCAACCTCAAAAAAAAAAAAAAAAAAAAAAAACCCTGATTAAAGTATTTGCCAATTTCCATCATGAAAATACTCTCACCATGGCTGACTTCAAGCAACCGACCTGAAGTTATCGAACAAGAAGTTGGGAAAAGATGAGCAAATTCAGTTCTCTCGAGATGGTACGAACTGGCACCAGTACACCACTGCCTGCTCACAAGATAGGTGTATGTTTAGCATTTTGAGAAACTGCCAACTCTTTTCCAAAGAGGTTGTACCATTTTGCATTTTCATCAGCAATATGTGAGAGTTTTACTTGCTCCACATCCTTGCCAGAACTTGGTATGGTCAGTTCTTTTTAATTTTAGATGTTTTAGTAGGTTTATAGTGGTATTGCATTGTAATTTCATTTTCATTTTCCATTATTTCTGTCTATATATCTTCTTTGGTTAGGTGTCTGTTCAAATCTTTGCCTTTTTTAAAAAATTGTGTTGTTTGTCTTCTTATTATTGAGTTGAAAGTGTTCTGTATATACTGTACATACAAGTCATTTGTCAGATGTTTTGCAAATATTTTCTCCCAGTCTGCAATTTGCCTTTTCATTTTCTTAACAGTGTTTTTAAATGGGAAATAGTTTTGGTTCTGATGAATTTCAATTGATTATTTTCTTTTATAGTTTATGCTTTCTGGGTCATATTTAAGAAACCTTGTCAAATCTGAAATCACAAGTATGTTTTCTTCACAAAGTTTTATAGTTTTAGCATTTATATTTTGAGTCTATGGTCCATTTCAACTTTGCTTTTATATATGGTATGAAGTAAGGGTCAAGATTTTTTTCTTTTTTTTTTTTTTTTGCCTGTATCTATCCAATTATTCCAGCACCATTTGTTGAAAAGATTATCCTTTCCTATTGAATGGCTTTGGCATTTGATCATATATGTATGGGTCTATTCTAGACTATCCTATGCTCCTTAGATCGATTTGTCTATATTAATGCCCAAACTATACCATCTTGATTATGATCACTCCAAAGTGTTGAAATTAGGGAGTGTGAATCCTTTGGTGTACGGATCTTACACATCTTTGCCAAAATTTACCCCTATTATATCTTTTGAAACTATTGTAAGTGGCATTTTTTTTAAATTTAATTTTCCAATCTTTTTTTAGTTTATAGAAATCCAATTAGTATTTGTATATTGATCTTGGGTCCTGCAGTCTTCTAAACTCAGATATTAGTTCTAATAGTTTTTTTGTAAATTGCATAGATTGTAGATATCCCGTTTAGGTGATCATGCTGTCTATGAATAAAGACAGTTTTACTTCTCCTTTTCCAATCTGGATGCCTTTTATTTCTCTTCTTTTCTTTTTCTTGACTTGTTGCATTGACTAGAACCTCCAATACAATAGAAATGGTGAATAAAAGTGCTGAGAACAGACAAACTTGTCTTTTTTCTGATCTTAGGGGGAAAGCATTTAATGTTTCACCATAAAGTTTGATCTAACTGCAGGATATTAGATTCCCTTGAACAGAGTGAGGAAGTTCCCTTTTATTCTTTTATTCTTGTTTTCCCAGAGTTTGTATCAAGAGTTGGTGTTAGATTTTCTAAAACTACCTTTTCTGTATTTATTGAGATAATTATGATCCCCCCCCTTTTTTTTAAGTATGTTAAAATGATGAATGATAATCCAACCCTGCATTCTTGGCCTATATCCCCTTGGTTGTGATACATTATCATTTTTACATATATTGAGCTGTTCAGTTTGCTAAAATTTGGTAAACTTTTTTGCATCCATATTCATGAAGGATATTAGTCTGAAGTTTTCTTTTTTTGTAATGACCTCATCTGATTTTGGGATCAGCGTAATGCTGTCCTCATAGAACTAATGGGAAGCATTCCTTCCTCTTCAATTTTCTGGAACAATTTATATGGAATTATTACTATTTCTCCCTTAAATAGCTTCACTGTCAGATTATAACAACTATTTAAGGGAGAAATAGTAACAATTCAAGGACCAAAGAAATAGTCAAAATAGAAATTAGAAAGTATTTTGAACTGAATGAAAATGAAGATACAATATATCAAAATTTATGGGGTACAGATAAAGCAGTTCTTAGAAGGAAATGCATAGAACTACACAGCCTGTATTAGAAAAGAAGAAATATCTCAAATCGATATCAGCTTCCACTTTAAGAAACCAAAAAAAGAAGAACACATATAAAACAAAGTTAGCAGATTAAAAGAAACAATAAAAATAGGAAGAGAAATCAGTGAAATAGGCAACAGAAAAATAGAGGCAATCAATGACACTAAAAGCCGGTTCTTTGAGAAGGTCAATAAAATTGAAAAACCTCTAGCCAGCCTAATAAGGAAACAAAGGAAGATGACACAAATTATCAAAATAAGGAATGAGACATGTGATGTCCCTACAGAAACTGCACACATTAAAAGGATAACAAGTGAATATTGTGAACAACTTTATGTCAATAAATTTGACAATTTAAATGTAATGGACAAGTTCATTTGTAAAGCTCACTCAAGAAGAAATAGATCACATAAATAGCCCTATATCTATCAAAGAAATTTACTTCATAATAAAACCTTCCCACAAAAACTCCAGGCCCAGGTGGACCATATACCCTTCTTGGTACTTGACTCAATGTTCTGTGATTTACAAGGTCTCCATCCTGGCTGATACAATCACAAACTATTCCAGCTTTGGGAGCTTTGGGGATTTTTCCTACTATCTCTTTTGGGTCCTTCTTTCCCTGATCTTGGGTAGTTCCCTCACAGTTATGTGTTGTCCAGTACTCAGCTAAAGACTTGAGGGTAACCCCTGCAGATTTCCAGAAGCCTCTCTCCATGCCCCTCTCTCCTCTCTGTGTTCTGTCCCAGGAACTCTGTCCACTTGGGCCTTCCCGGGCTCCCAGCTCTGTCTGCTCAGTGCAGGGAGACTTTAGGTTCTACCTGGGTTCTCCTCCCTGCACCAATGCCTGGGAGCTCACCTTACTTGCTTACCGCCTCTCAGGGATCTCTGTCCTGAGTTGCCTCATGTTCAAAGAGTGAAAATTTTTGCTTCATATACTTGGGCTACATGTTTTAGTTTTAGACAGGAGAGAAAATCTGGTGACTATTAGTCCATCTAGTTCTGAAGCACAAGTCTTGTTGACCTATTTCTAAGTGAGACAAAATGTGACTTATGCTTTTCTCTAATGAATTGCCTTGTCACAGTGCCTTTTCAGGGAGTCTTAGCTAATCTGCACTACAGATGAGACAGATGTGGAAAGTGACGATCCTTGTGGCAGCACAAAGAGACCCTGGAGTTCTGGAACTAGGAGCAAAAGCCCTGGAACCATTCCTGGTACAGTCTTCCTCCTTCTGCATCACTAATTCTGTGTGGGTTGAGATACTTAGCAAGCCCTAAAGGAGAGGTGTACATACACTGAAACATATGTCAGGATGTATTCTGAATGTTCAGGTGTTTCATTGGCAGATATTTCTAATTAGAATAAATGCTGATCAATATCAGAGATATTTGGAGGGCTGTGGACTTAGGTAGATACAATTTCAGGTTGACTATCGAATAACTCACCACAGTCCTGTTTCTTACTCTTCTCTGTGCTCAGTTTGGGAAGAGAGAGAGAGGTTCAGGTGAACAAGGCCTGGAAGCTTTGAGACATGAGTGTGAGCACGAGAGTCCATTTATGCGGGTGAGCAATGAAGTCTTTCTGTGTGTCTCTTCCAGTAGGAAACGGTAGACCAAAATGAAGGGCAAGAGGAATTCTTCACTAAACTTTTTGAAAAGGTAAGTTGACCAGGAGTGGTAGCACAGGGTGGGAGCTGCAGGGGACAGAGTAGAGCACATAGTTCCAAGGCGTATGTGTTCGTATGTGCCTGACCCAATGTACAAACTGGGTTTACAAACTACTTATCCTCTCCCTGGTGGGTGAGTGAATTACAGAGCACTGACCCCATGGAGCAGCCGTCTCACCCCAGGGTGGCTTATGTGGTCTGACAAACCAGTGAAGATACTTTTGTAGTTTTGAAAATAATTATTTCCTGGCTTAGTTTGGATGAGTAGAGATACACGGCAGTGAAAATGAGTGTTTCTGACATTTTGCTAGTTTGAGAGGAACGACTGAATACTTCTTTCTTGGCATATAAATTCCATGTGGCAGACTGCACCCATTTCCTCAATCCGGCAAATAGATATTGAGTATTGACCAGCCCACCCAGGGAGCCCGCTGATGAACTCATATTTGAGTTGATCGATCTGCAAAACTTTGGGAGGAGGGAGCACATCTCCTGAGAGGATGGCAAATGATGACATGGATGCCTTCACACAAAACCTGGGGTAAACCATGAGAAAAGGTTAAAGTCCATGTGAAATACTTTATATTTATGTTTGGAGGAAGAAGAATGTGGAAGAGATAGGCCAACTTCTCCAGGAAGAACTTCAATGCATAAAAGGTAAAAGAGATAATTAAAGGGAATTTGCATCTTAAGATGTGATTGCTTCCTCTTTATATGAAGCCTTTATATGAAGCAAAGGTTTCCAAACCCAGACAAATTACAGCCCAGGGTATGGTATAATTCAGGGTTTTGAGATCATTTCCAGATGGTTTCTTAAAACCAGTTTCAGTTGTCAGTGAAAGGGCCAGAAGAGGAGACTCTAGAAATTATAGAATATAAGAAACTAAGCCCCTTAAAAAAATTTCGAGGCTGGTTCGAGGGAAGTGGCTCATGCATATTTAAAGTGAAAAACATCTGATGACAAGAATTCAAAGAATGTGTGGGGAAATCATTTTCATTTAGTCCTTTGAGAGGGTTTCTGGATTGATAGATCAGGGAACTACTGACTACTGTCAGTTTTGGCAAAATATTTGGAAAAGTCTACCATAATAAATGATGAAATGTGGGCTGGAAAATGGCAATATTAGATGTACTTACAGCAAGTTCTATACAATTCCCGAAGAATTATACACATGTAACACTAGAGGAGTAATCCTAGGTGAAAGTCCACAGATTCTGTTCTTGATCCTGTTTATATCCACAATTTTGATCAATGAGTTGGGAGAAGACATGGAATGTAGACTTATCAGATCTGCAGATGGCACAAGGCTGAGAGGAATCATTAGTATACACGATAGCAGAATTGAAATTTAAAATGCTATCAACAAACTGTGCCAAACCAAAAAGATGACACATAATCTGGATGAAAATAAAGCACTGCCATTTTGTTATATTTAGAAATTGGCTGCACAAGTTTACAACAGGACACCTCATTGGCAGAGTATACAACAGCAATCTGGTTAATTTAGTTGACCTCAAGCTCAACATGAGGTGATAGCTTCAGTTGCTGCTTAATAAACTTACCTGAATTCAGGCTATATTTAATTGAATCATTTAGATTCATGCTTTTGAAATTTTCCAAGAAATATTAGAAACCATGAGGTTGTAATATGTGCTCCATTAAATAAAAGGGGCCAGGTACTGTGGTCAGTTGCACTTGGGGAATTCTGAGTTAAACAAAATTTAAATTACTGCTGATTAATGTGCGTGGCAAATGGAGAAAAGGGTATATAGATATAAAACATGTCCCAGATTTGTTTAAGCACAAAACCCTTTCTCTGCAGAACATCTCCCTTGGTATATAATTTGGGAAATGATGTCTTAACAATTTGGAAGTGATAAACTGACTGTACTCTGCTGAATCAAATTGCATCTGAAGGATTGTGTGCAAGCCTAGGTGCCACATTTTAGAAAGATACCAGCTAATTATAGTGTCTAGAAGAGAGGGATGAGGATTTAGTAACCATGTCACATGAGGAACAGATGGAGAAATAATTAAATGCTTACAATGGAGGGGAGAAGACTAACAGGAGACAAATACCTGTTGAATGCTTTTTCTGGAGGCAGAACTAGATCCCATGGGTCCTTTGGACTTAACATAAGTTTCTCCTGGCTGGAGCGCTCTGGCAGGAGAAGGGGCTGCCTTGTGTAAAAGTGAGCATCCATTACCCACAGATCATGGGTCAAGAAATCCGAGGAAAGAATTCCCCAGGATGGATGGGTGCTTGAACAAGTTGACCTCTGAGATTTCTTTCAGATTTGGGACTCTGTGATTCTAGCACTCTGGCCTTTTCTAGGTACAAAAGGTCAGGTTCATTTGTCCCACTGTGTAAGCAAAGCTTTGCTGAAACTGGTGTTCTCTACAGAGTTTTACTGTGCCCCATGGATATAGGAATCACCACCAAATGTTCTCTTTCTCTTCACTGCTCTCCCTTTCCCATCCTTTCCAGCCCACAGAAATGGTAGTAATTAGAATCTATGGCTGGTGTAGACAGGCCTGCCTCTTCCTGTTGAGGAAAGTGGGGTGCAGTTCTGGGACCAGCTCCCGTGTGGATCCTTTCTCTTCCTTCCCAGGTCTGGGCTGGGAACAGGCCCCCTTCAGCCTTGGTGATGCCAGGGCCTGGCCCTCCTGGATGTGTCTTTGCCATAGTGTGGCAGGATTTATCCTGTTGACTGGGAGCTCAGCTCTGCAGCCAGACTGCCTGGTTTAAATCCCAACCCCACCACCTCCCAGTGTAAGATCTTGGACAAGCCACTCAATCTCAGGATGCCACAGGTCTGCACTGGAAGCTTGGAGATGGTAGTGAACCTGCTCTGTTGGATTGGAATGAAAATGCAAATGGGTTTAACGCACATAAAGGGCTTTGAACAGAACAGCCATATAATGTGATCAGTCACAACTATTGATAACAATAATCGCATTTCCTGATGGGGGAGGCAGCTTCAGAGTGGTGATTAATTATTCTCTGGGTTTTCAAGAAACTTTTACAAGAGTCCCCAGGCTCCTATGCTTTTCATTCTGTGACAGGGGCAGTGGCTCTTCCAGTTACAGACCAGGAAACTAGAGTTTGGGGAAATTAAATGGCATGCCATAGACCCAGCTTTCCTGGTTGTCAGCCCTGCAATTTTTCTAGCAAAACCTCTGCCTTTCTAAGTGGATAATTTAATCAAAGTTGTATCATCCATTCTATCGAGAAGCATATGGAATGTAGAGTCTGAGAATGGCAAATACATCAAACAGTCTTCCAAGAAACTCAGAGACAGTGTAGGGTGGTGGAGAAGGGTACAGACATTGGAGCAGGTCCCAGCCTTGTCACTCACCAGCTGTATGACCTCAAACAAGACAGTAACCTCCCTGAGCCCTCATTTCACTGTCTCTAACACAGGGCAGATAATCCCAACCTCACCTACCAGGAGCAAGTGAAGAAATCTAAGTAGAGCATGAACTCAGTGCTTAACCCATTGTAAGGGCTCAAATAGAGGTGACGCATGGTGGTAATTGACCCAGTCAGTTTGGAAGTTGACATGGTCTACAAAGCCAACCATTAAGCTTTCAGCTTTTCAAAAGACTACTAAATATCATGCACAAGAGGCATCCTAAGCCACTTATGCCTGATTTCTTTTGTAAGCTGGTTTTAACAATAATGATAGAGTTACTGATTTTTATTAAAACCACAACAAATTGGCAAAGTCAAAATGTCCCGCTTCACTAAATGGTAGCTGCTGTATCACCATCATCATCACCACCACCATCACTTCTCCCACTGCTGCTGTGTTCCGGCTCATTCCATTCTATCCTAGGAAGGGCGAGGGAGCCCTGGGATGGACTGGCCATCGAGGGGAGGCCCACTGGGGATATCAGACATTGAATGGGGCCATCCACAAAACGCACAACTGCTGTGCGAATGGCCTGTCGCGAACTGGTGTGCTGTGGTTGTAACTCCCAGCTGACAGTTTATACCTTCACCTTGTTATCAGCTTAACGCGCCAGGTACCGAGCAACCAGGAGTCCAGGGACCTGTGGAAGCAGCTGATGCTCTGTCAGGTAAGAACAAGTCTTATCCACACCTCTTTGCGAGATGGTGCAGAAATGGCCACTCTGCAAAGCTGCATAAGATACTTCTCTCCTCTTCAGCCCTTTACACTCAATGGCTCACCAAAGCTCCTTTAATCTCCACTCACCTAGCCCCTCCTCCTTCTTTCAACTCTCCTCAAAGATCCTGTAGAAATAATCTCCTAAATTTGTAAAGCACACACCTGATCATGTCTCTTCCTTAGTGAAGGCTTTTCAAGACTTCCCTTTGCCCACAGAGAAAGTCCAAACTCCTTAGCACAAGGAAAGACCTTCATAAATTGGCCCCTTCCTACTTCTCTGATCATTACTCAGAGCTGTCCCTTCTTTCCTGAGTCACAAAGTTAGAGTCACCTAAAAGTTTGCATAATGTGCTTAAGCGCATAGACCTCCACCCAGACCTACACCCCATGAGGAAAGACTGCTCCTTTCTCAGAAGCCGAGTTCTAAAGAAATGGAGCAGTGGTGGGCTCCTGGCACGGACCCTCTGCTGGGTTCTTATCCTGGCAGCAGGCCCTGGTGGGGGAGCCTCAGAAGTCCCCAGCAGTGTTTACACTCAGCCTTCAGGGGGTCACAGGTGGTGCTTGGACATGCCTGGCTTCCCGAGCCACTGGCTTTGGTTCTTCGCAGGAGGTTTTCCTCAAGCAGGACAGTAACTGGTCAGGATATGTGAGCTGGACCCAGCCACAGGCAGCCATGGAGGGGGAGGTGGGCACTGGGGAGCTGGTGCGGCCAGCCCTGAACTGGCAGGGGGCCGCCCACCAGGCAGGGGATGATCAATGTTCCCAAGACATCCTCAGATGCAGTGTTTCTCCCTGAGTTTGGAGGCCCAAGGGAGTGGATGTACAAGTAACAAAAACAGTTATTACTGTTTACTATTATGATCACAGCTAACTTTTATTGAGGATTGGCACATCCGGCTTCTCCCTTAATCTCCAACAACACCCTGTTGTAAGCCCCACTTTGCTGAGAAAGAAATTGAAGTTCAGAGAAGTTAAGTAACTTGCCCAGGGTTTACACCAGGACTCTCAGGCTCCAGGGGAGACGCCCTAACCACTAAGCAGACTGCCCCCTGCTGTGAGGCCACTGATGTGCTTGAGAAAAAGACCCTTGTGCTGGTTGCATGAGGAGGTAAGGAGTTGGGAGTAGAGAAAAAATAAAATTAATTGATAAAATAATTAACCATTAATACCAAACCCCATATCAGAAGATCCCCCATGCTCTCAGGAATCAGGTCATTGAAGTGGAGGGATACTCTAGGGGTCTCAGATGGGAAGAGAGCTGGGTACAAGGCTCCCAGCATGCACCGTGGGAGCCTGTGTCCAATGCAGGGTTCATGTTCAACGATGATGTCTGCCAGCTGATGCTTGTCTGCTGTGGAGGCCCCAGCCTCCAGATTGACTGTGGGAACTTTGTCCACCTGATGCTGCATGTGGAGGGCGTGGAGGGTGAGCTGGTAGGAAGGAGTGGAGGGCCGGGGCTTCCTCCACACTCCCTGTGGAGTGCCCGTCTGTCCCTAATTCAAGCTGCCCATCCAGAACAACCAGCCAGGGGAGGCTGGCTGTGTGCCTGTGAGACGTGGCTGCCTCTATCCAGACAATTTATGCCTTGCCTTGTTCCAAAGGCAAAGGTTTGAAGTTGCTCACTTATAAGTCTGGTCACATGTGGCGGCCCATATGCCCACACTGGGTTCCCTCACATTTTCAGCATGGACATGGTTGACTGAGGTGCAGGGATGTATGGGAGGAACTGTTTCATAATCTTTCCAAAACACACACAAAATCAGGTGGTTCCTTTCTGCTGCATTTTCATAGATGTTTACCAAAATTTAACCCAAGATGGCAAAGGGATATACCTCCAGAAGCCAGAGGTGAGACTTTCTCCATTCTCACATCATCTTAGGTACAGATGGCCATTGCAGGTCCAAGCTTGGTGAAGAAGGACTCAGGGAGCCCTTAATTCCTCCAAGCTCAATATTTAGCACTGAGTTTATTTATTTATCCATTAAATATTTACCGGGTACATATGCTAGGTAAGAAGGGAGAAGGAGACTGACTTAGTGCCTCCAATAACTGTGGTCACAATAATGCATGTGACAAAATCCAGAGAACTTCAGCAGCATATAGTAAGCTCCTGACTCACAAGGAGAGAGAACCTAAACGCCAAGGCCTCCATGCCCCTGGCTGTGATCTGGCACACAACCGCTCGTAACTCATTCCAACCCCATATTCAACAGATGGGGAAATACCTCATCCTCCTTTATGAGTGGAACTCAGGTTCACTTGGCAGAGGGCACGGATACAGAGATACAGAGATGGGTAAAGACCTGGGTCCAGCAGTGAACTCTAGCACAGACAGTAACAGAGCTACCCTAGGTAGACTGTTCCCAAAGGCCCTTCTGGAGAAGGTGACATCAAAGTTGAAACTTCAAAGATAAGGAGCCAGCCAGGTAAAGTGGAGAATAGGAAAGACCCAGGCGAGGTGGAAGAGTGTGTGCAATCCTGGCTAGACTAAAGGGAACGAGGGGAAATGGACTTCAGATGAGTCTGAAGTGGTCAGGATCATATCAGGTAGGACTTGGAGGCCAGAAATGTGTACACGGGCAGGGACTCTGTCCAGTCTTGGCTCTGTACCATGCTTTGCCCATAGGAGGTGCTTAACAATTGTTTGTTGAATGAATAAGGAGAGCTATTGCTTGAAAGAAAACAAATCCGTGAATGACATCAACTGTCTTCCTTGATCATTCAAACCACGTATTCATTGAGCACTTCTTGTGTGCCCTGGGTGGGGCGAGCAGTGTTCACTGCAAGGATGTTGGAATCTGGAGTTAAATCTTCTGCTCTTCTTTTCTGAAACGCATCCTTTGTTTGCACTGCTTAGAAAGGCCCCAGTAAAAGCTGGGATTTCTTTCTTGACCACACAAAGGTCCATTTTATGCAATCACTTTTCAAGATACAGGGACCCTCAACACATGTCTCCAATCAGTTACTCCAATGTTCAAGTGTGAAGGTGAGATCCAGCCGGAGGGGCAACGGCTAGAATCTTCTGACTGCAGGGTTCCTGAGCTGCCTAGCCCCATGCCCAACTGCTTTGGCATCACCTCCTGATCCCAGGCAGTCCTTCCCTAGAGGCAGGTACAGAGCTGGGTGGCCCATGAAACAGGACACCACAACCCAAGCGGGCTCCAGCAAAGCAACGTGCTGCCATGGAAAGAGAATGTAAGGCCTGGATTGAAGCCACAGCAATCCATGTAACTAGCTGCAGACCATAGACAAATCAGGGTAAATCTCCGAGCTCTTGCTTCCCAGTATGTAAAATGAAGGGGCTGGGCTAGGAGGTCTCTAAAGGTCTTCTCCAGCTCTGACCACCTCTGGTTTCATGAGGAGGAGATCACTGGGGCCATTTGAGGTCTGCAGGGGTGGCAGCCAACTTGTTGGCATTTTACTCTGTGTTCTTCTCTGACACTATCATCATTTTCATCATCAGCATCATTTTGATGTAATTGGCCTGGGGAGTGGCTTCCCCAAGGTCCCCTCTACGCGAGTAAGAGGGACTGTTCATCACATCCACATAAAGCTGTCAGACAAATGGGGCCATAAATGTAAACATGTAGAATGTGTGCTAATGGGTTTCTGCTACCCAATCAGACTGCACACCTGCACAGAGCTGCCGAGAGCATGCCAAATTGAATTCATGGAAGAAATTCATTGAGAATTGAATACAGAATTAGCCCCTATCTCAGCTGTCACAGACACCATGAGAAGTTAAGGTTGATCATATTTCTTGTTGATTTATACTTCCTACTGGGTGGCTAAACCATCCATTAATGTCCTGTCTTCATGGCTCCCCAGGGGCCGGGGTGGAGGAGGCCCCAAGTTCTGTGTCAGGCTCCAGTACCATGAGTCCCTGCCGACAGGGAAATGAAAGCCTCTTGACTGCTGGCAAAAAGTGGGTGTGAACTGACCATACTTTGCTTTCTCCTTATGTCCCTGGCTAATGATGACTCTGCCCTTACTGAGGACTCATCATTCATGTGGTCTTGGGCTGAGACCACCCCATGCTCAACCCACTCGCTGCTCTTCAGGACCACATCTCCAGCTATCACCTTCTCAGCTGGGAAGATCTCTCTTCTGAAGAGCTCCCCTTTGGATGGCCAGTGTGTTAAAAGGGAACAGAGGTAACAAAGATTGCCTTGGATTTGTGAAGACCAGGTGTCCTCTCCTGTGGCAGGGATGTTATCTGATGTGGCCTAAACAATCTGACTCAGAGCCTGCAATTAACCTCTACACTGCCTCTGTCTCCCCAGCTTAAATGACCCTAGACGCTCCAAGCATGGCCGCATTTAGGATGACAGGCTATGTGTCATGGTCTGAAGAAGGGAGTGATGTATCCTTAAAAATATATACTAGCATCTGCCAATTTTTGGTAGCCATGACTGTCTCAATGGGTTGGCGTGGCGTTGGGTGTGTAGTGGGCTTTCTGGCAGATCCCATGTGGGTGTGGGCTGGGTCCAGCCCCTGAGGTCACTGGGTTGTCATCTGCTGACAAGGTCCCCACCTGATTGGATTGGGAGGTTAGTGGATTGAAAACACAGCTCTCAAAGGGTTTCCTACAGGTGTTTACTTGACCTAGGGACTACAGAATCCATTTCAAATCAGAGCAAAAATTCTCCATGTATCTGCTTCAAAGAAGAACAACACATTCATACTGAATTACCGAGTTAATTAGGGGTGGGCTGAATATCCGATTTTTTGAACTATAGTGAGACCTTACTTTTGTGGCAGCTCTACCAACCCAAGACCTAGCTACAAAACCAGAACAAAGGCCACTTTCCAAAGCCTGTGCATTTTATTCATAAGGTTGGCACCTTGTTAGAATTTTATTTACCCTTAATTTACAAACAATTCTAACCAGCCTGGCTGTCTGGTTTCCAAGTCCATAGCAGACTTATGGAGGAAGCTGAATGAGGGGATATACGGGTGTCTGTTGGCAGCAGAGCCAACCGAGAGCAGACAGCCTGACAGATGAGCCCTGTAACCAGAAGATAGGAGCATTTTGAAACATGGTTTAAGGAGATAGGAAAGTAATTTCTTTAGAAAGCCCTACAATTTATTCCAAATGATAAAATGTAAAATGGTTTGCTATAAAATGCCAGAGACATGATGTGTTACTGATTTTATAAATGATGATTATGTATTTATAGTCTTTTAAATATTTTTATATCCATGTATTTATCTGTGTCTTTGTCTTTAGATTCTGTCATTGTAAATACTTGTTTTAATAAAGTAGTTCTTGCCTTGGCACATAAAGGCAGTTTTGGAGATTTTGGGGGGCAGTGGGGGGGGTGCTGCCATCATCCTTCAAGACCCTTGGACTACCGTGTGCTGGTTTTGTTCAGTGCAGATGGGACTATTTCCAAATTAATGAACTCTGAGAGAGTCCCACTTCTGGCTTCTTGATGGTGGGAACTGCCCTCATACGTCACTCATGGGTTGCCCTCTTTCCCGTGGCAACTCAAAGACAGTCTGTGCCTTGCTACCCTCAGCCAGTCTCCCACAAAGCTGGGTACGGGGGCTCAGGGGGCAGAGCTGTTTGGCCAACCCATCTCTCCTCCCATCACCTGTCATCCCAGGGCATGGTGGGTCAAGAAGAGTTGGGGAAAGCTTGACTGGACAAGGGACAGCGTGAAGCCAAGCCTGGGAGGTGGATGTCAACCATCCAAGGAAAGGAAGTTGAAGCCAAGAGTTCACTGTAATAAAGAACAAATAGGAAGTGTGTAGACCAGGGGTCCTGTCAAGGAGAAGGATGGACTCAGGCCTCAGGTGCCGAGGCAGCAATGTCAAAGGGTCCTGGAGGTCGGCTTGTCCACAAGTCCAGCCCAAGCTGGCAGAGTTCTCTAAGGTGAGCCCTTATCTAGGCTTTCAAATGTCAGAAAAATGACTCCAACTGGTAAAAGGAAAGGACAGTACAAGAGGGAACTGCAATACTTCACCTTTCTTTATCCCTGTTTTCCTTTTCTCCTTTCATGTTTTGTATAAAAAGAATCAGTCACCAAATAGAATCTTTCATATTCCAGATGGACCCCGGGAAAGAGCAGTCAGCAGCTGACCGTAAAGTGCCTGCTTTCTGCACTGGTTTAGAGAAAAGATTTTAAGCTCCAAGATTTTCAATCTGAAATAAGTGTATTTATTTTTATAATAAAAAAGGAGGAAATGCTCCGCCGGTCATGGGTAGGTTCAAGTGGTCTGGCTCTGCCCGGCTCTCCATGAGCTCGGGGGAAAACAGCCGTCTGTGCTGCTGGCCCTGGGCCCTGAGTTACCATGCCTTCTCCAGTGTTCCAAGACAGAGGCGGTAGAAAATCCAACACAGGGGTTGGGAAGGAACATTCTAGCTATGTGACATTGGGGCTCAGTTCATTCATTTGTAAGATGGAGCCAAAAATGCTTACATCCTGGGGTCATTATGAAGATTAAATAATGAGATAGTACTCAAACCCTTAAGTACTCAAAAAAAAAAAGAAACACCTCTCTTTTTTAATCCTTAGGTGATACAAATATTTTTCACAACCATTATAGTTGATTTTTCATTTGTTTTAAAACGTCCTTCATAGTGTCAGATCTTCAGAAACATCCAATATTTCTTACTCTATTTCCACTTTCCTCCTCTCCTTCCATACCCCTTTCTGATCATATGAAACCACTTCCTTGGAGTGTGTGGCATCAGGAGCATTGCCCCAATCTTTAGTGCCAGGGACCCAGGCACCTTTACCTCTGAGAACACAGCCAGGACTCTAGCAAAGCTCCTTGTGAGTCAGTCAGGTGAGGACCCTGCCCTGGCTTACCTCTCGCCTCAGCAGCAGTGAAGGATTTTTCATTAGACCCCAGCCCAGGGACCAGCAGTTTCCCAGGCCATAGGCCAAGCGAGCTCCAGAGACTGAACACTGCTCAGTAGTTGTTCCAGAAACTCTGCTGGGCAATTCTACTGTGGCTTAGAACTGACCTGACACTAGTAATGAGAAGACGGCAAAAGGTGCAGTCTAGAACGTGACTGCTCCAGCCCGATTCGCCCCGCTGGTTAACTCAGCTGGTTAGCGTGTGGTGCTGCTAAGGTCTGGCCTGCTCAGGCAAGTGGGACAGTGAGCTTCATCTTATCCATCTGTCCCTCCTCCATCCAGCCAAACATTCATCTACCTGTCGGAAAACGTTTACCCACCTCCTACAGAGGGTCAGCAAGGTGGTAGGAACTGGCAATAGAGAGCTCCCAGACTCCTGGGGCAACAAGGGACTGACAGGTGGGCAGAAGTGCCCAGTGGCTGGATACACAGAGCACTATGGAAACACAGAAGAGAGGCAGTCAGGGCAGGCTTCCTGGAAGAAGATAACACTTGAGCCATCTTAAAGGGAAAGAGTCTCTAGTTTGGAAAATAAAGGGGGTGGGAGGTGATGTCCCAGGCAGAGGGTACTATGTGTATGAAGACACCAAAGTGAGGATTAGAATGGTGCAGTTGGAAAAAAGCAAGAGATTCAGAGTAGCAGGAGCTTAGCTCTGCAGTGAGGGAGCAGGGAGGGCTGAGGCGGCACAGCCAGGCAGGGGCCAGATCACTGCAGGCTCTGTCACGGGCTCTGGGTTATATCCAGAGGGGCTGAGTCATCATGGACGAATTTGAAGTCTGATGATGAGGAGCTCAAGACTTTCTTCTCCACCAGAAAAGCAAGGAACTCAGCTGAGTGCAGGTGCTGGCCTCGGAGACAGAAGAGCATAGAACAAAGGACTTTCGTGGAATTACTTAACCTCTCTGAATCTCTCCAGCCTCACTGATAACATGGTGATGACAATGCCCAACAGGGTTCTCCTGAGGTTTGGGTGAGAGGATGCACGTGAATGTTGCTGGCATCCGGCAGTACATTTTTTAAAATGTGAGCTTGACCCGATTTTCCTTGGGGGGAGGAGGGCATCTGCCTTCCCACGTCTGTGTCATGTGCAGGGCCTGAGGCCAACGCCAGAGGGCGCGCTGTCCCCACGCAAGGGTCCTCGCACTGCGGCGGGACAGCCGGGCGCGCGGGCTTCCGGCCGGGTCAGTGTGGGAAACCCGGGAAAATTGAGTGCCCTGCCAACCTGGCAAGACCCCAAAGGACAGCGTCAGCCCCACCTGGACCCACTTCCCTTTTTGTACCTCTTTTATTCTGCTTAGTTTTTAATTGTACTGTGCTTTATTTTATACCTTGTAATTTGTTTCTGGAAAACAGCAACAACAAGCCATTTTTAAAGCACTCATGCTAAATGCATCTCTTCAAGTGACAAAATCGTGCCTGGCCCGCTCACCACTGTATCCCAGCACTTAACTTTGTGCCTAGCTCACGTTTGGTGTTTATTGAATGAATGAACACTACTGAAAGTGATTTGGGGTAATCTTGTCGTTAGATAGTCCATCTCTTTGCAAGATGCTAACTGCAAATATTAGTATATAAGGTTTGCTTAAAGAGACACACAGCTGCTCTCTAAAAGGATCCCTCTGACGCCCCTCTATTGCCTAGTGCTGTACCCTCACCGAGGGAGCAGTTCCAACCGTCATTGAAAAGCTCATCAGACTCCACCTGAACAGAAAAATTCCTTGATGGGAAAGGGACTCGTGTGTCACTTTCTCCTGCACACTGAGAATTCGCCCTCCCAGGATGATTAATCAGTTAGGACAAGTAAGAGTTCTCGGGCCCTTTGCTTTCAGGGTGCAAGTCACAGCAGAGCTCTGCATAGTGGGAGACAGTGGTCCTGGGTCAGACACAAATGGGGGTGAGGCTTGGCCGTTAAGCCCCAGCCTGGCTCCTTGCCCTCCTCTCTATTCTGAGCCTCAGTTTCACCTCCATTTCTCCTGCTTGCATAAATAATAATAAGGCCAGCAATTCTGCAGGATGGGATAATGGAAAGAGCAGGCCTACGGCTCTCCTTGGCAGGAGGTCAAAGGGTTTTTAGTTCTGCAAAACTGTCCAGGGCCCTTCGAGGAGATCCCTAACTTCTCAGTTCATCTTTTTTTTTTTTTTTTTTAATGTACATGTGCAGTTGGAGGAAGTTGGACTGTATAACTTATAAATCTGCCTCAGGTTGGAGATGAGACAGTTGCCGAGAGCACAGGCTGGACTTAGATGAGTGTAAATGGCCTTTACAAGTGTCACCGTTGGTGAGTTGGTAATGTTTGAATCTATGGTCTCAGAGGAGGTGGGAAGGATCAAGTGTGATCCCACATGTAAGCCACTGAGCACGGGGCATGGCCCCTGGTGTGATTTGCCATCACCCTTTACAGCCATGTTGACCCCAGGCTTCCAGCAGGGGAGAAGCCAGCAATGTAGTTTCTATTCCAGGGCAAATCAGAGGCCACGAGGCCCTGCTGCCTGATCCCCAAGCTTCAAATCCTCTTGGAAATAGTCTATTTGAGGGTGTTTGCACAAAAGATTCATTTCCCAGAAAAGAGCTTTTGGCTCAATGAAATGATCAAGATGATCATTATCTTTGTTTTGACTCCCTGTTGGCCTCACATCAAGTTTCACCCCAGAGGCAGCTTCTCCAGGCTTGACGTTCCCATCACACAGCTGTCAGGACTCGTTTGCTCTTCAGCTGCTATGGTGACAGGCAGCCCTGCCCCGACCATGCGGCCAGCACGGTACATGCTCGAGCTGAGCCACGAAACAGAGGCTGCTGGGACCCCGGGCCACCCCCTCCCACTCTCCCACCTTTTATATCACATGCACTTGAGAAGCGGGCCCAGCTCAGGCTCCACGGCAGTGCTGGATGGGATGCCACTCTTGCTTGCATCTTATGTCGGTGTAGAGGCAGCTCATGGTGCAGCTCGGTTGGCTGATGCCCACTGGGCATTCTTTTTCTGGCCCTTGACTTCCTTGAGAAAGGAGAGATCAGTGATTGCCAGGGTGGCGTTGGCCCGGCGTTCCATCCCAAGGTGATCCTGGTGTTCTCAGGGTGCAGATGCTCTTTTCTTCAAACTGCCACTGCCTTTGAGTGAGTGAGTGAGTGAGCTTCCGGAAGGACTGAGGTGCAGGGAAGCCTTTCTGTGGACTCCGGTATGTTGTGGAAAAATGAACATGCAGTTGGGTTTGCAGCAGGGCCTAGAGACGGGCCTGTGAGACTGCTGCTCGGGCATGTTCCTCACTGAATAAACTGTCTCTGTGAAGTGTGTGTGTGCATGTCTGTGTGTGTTTGTGTGCATATGTGTGTGTGTATATGTGTTTCAGGCTGTGAGGCACAGGGGCTTAGCAGAGTTCTGAGTTCTGCTGTGGGAGCTGGGATTCCTTAAAGGGGTGAAACTGATCTGAACACAGACCCGTAAAATGGGGAAACACACTTGACCAAAGCCAGTGAGCTCAAACTGTGTCCTCTCTGCCACCAGCTGGCTGCGTGGTTGTGTGGCCTTAGGAAAGTCACTTAAGCTTCCTGGGTCTTGGTTTACTCATCTCCTAAATTGAGATAGTGGCTTCTGTCTCACAGGATGGTGGCAAAGATGAAACGAAATTGTGAGTGTGAGCTTTGCTAATCATAAAGCTACACATGGTGGGGGCTACAGTTCTAGTGGGCAGACTTGGTATAATGTGCATTTACTGAATATTTTTAGAATATTCCATTCTGCTCTAGAAAATAAGAGAAACAAGCATCTTATTTTGGTCTGTGAGCTAAATGAAACTAAGTGTAGAAACAAATGGCCTGTGAGACCTGTTAGTCCTAGATAAAGTCAAGCATATGTGTGTATGAACTGATGGGAAGGGAGAGAGGAATCGAGTAGGCTCTGAATATTCATGATTTATACTAAATATGCATGAGGCACATGAAGCATCAAATATTCATGATACATCAAATATACACAAGCCCACCAGGCATTCAATATTCAATCAGCCACCCATTGATGACACCCATCGCGCTCCCGTTCTGGCCCCTGGAAATGCAGACAAAGCCCCAAGGCTGTTCGGCAGACTAATTGGTGAGCCACAGCTGTGGGCAGCTGCACTTGCCCCTGTGTAAGTGCCTAGGATGGAGCACAGGTGTGATGGGGCTCCAGGAACCTTCTACCTTTGGGACCCTCTTGCTCCATCCTGAACCTCGGTGCTCAAAACCACACCCCTGTGGGAAAGTCTGATGTGGCAGAGGGGTAGGATGTGTGAGCATCGTGCAACCCAGGATTCAGTAGTGCGGGCTTTCTAATCCTCTTGCACAACATTCTAAGCATGTGAACTTACCCCGTCCCCCTCCCTTTGCTTTTGGCTGTGTGTTTTAAATTGATTTAATAAAGTGATTTGAGCATCTTATTTTGGTATGTGAGCCTTGTTGTTTCATGACTGAAATGGCTCACCTGGTAGTAGATTGAAGGCTTCAACTGCTGTAAAATAACTTCCACACAATGCCTGGAGCCAGTATGTGTCAGAGCTGGGGACAGTGGGACAGTTTGCTTCACTGACCCAGCTTGGCTATTATGATGTGGGTGCTGTGTCTACATGTGCAACTGGCTGAGGGTCCCCTGCTGGCACCCTGGGGTGGCCCCCAACTCATCAGCCCTCATCAGAGTGGATCGGCTCCCACGCACAAAACTAAGCGGCCTCTACATCTGCACGCCGTGGGCAGTTTCCCAGCAACCTGGCTGCCCCCGATCCAACAAGGACAGAAAGTGAAATGACTTCACCAACCACCTGACAATTTCACACCCTCCCTGTTGGCTTGCTGATGTTCCAAAAACACTCATCACTCATCACTGCCTTCCCATAACCCCTTGGAAAAGTCATCCATGAGAGGCTTCTTGTCAGAGCACTGAGTGAGAGTCCAGGCTTTGTCACTTATTAGCTGTGTGACTCAAGCAAGTCATGTACACTCTCTGTGCCTTGGTTTCTCCATTAGTAAAAATGATGCCTAATCAGCCTTTGTTACAGTTAAGATTTATTCAATAACCCCAAGCACAGATAAAATGTCATATTATTTTATTCTATTATCTGTGTACATTTTTTGTTAACAAAAAGAAAAAGAAGAAGGAAAAGAACAGATACACAGGCATTAGGCTAGATCCTTCCATACAGAAATAAGAATTCAGTTCTTTCCCTAAAAGAGATTGCAATCTAGTTGTAGGGAAACATAAGAAAATCAGGACAGTGTGAGGTGTGATCCCCTGGCATACTCCGCCTCAACCTGGGGAGTCTTAGAAAAGTTCCTGGAGAACATGGTACTTTATTGGAATGTTTAAAGACATATATTCCTTCTAGAACAGCAAGAAAAAGTTCACAGAGAATTAGAAATGCTGATTCATTGGGAGAATTACAAGCGGTTATAATACCACTTGTAACAGGATATAGAGTGTTTGGGGTAGATCATTTTGGTAGCTTAGTGCAAGATTGATTGGTAAGAGGAGAAACGGGAAGAGAGTCCAGAGAGTCTAAATGACCTGCACAAAGCCCACAGGAAGTGATTTGCCCTCATGACCTACCCTTTCTGGGCTTGCTCCTCAGGTTTCTTAGAATCCCAGAGGGCCCTGATAGATGCCTTTCCAATTGAGTCTCCCATCAAAACACCAGCGGCTTTGGTGGAAAGGGGGGTGAACCTTCCATCTCACACCATCAGAGGCCCAGACACAGCCCAGGAGAGAGAGAGACAGGGAGAAGGGCAGCCATGGGCTAGGCAGAGGGTGTAGAAAGCATGGGGGTAAATTTTCATGACCTTTGTTTTGGCAATGGATTTTTAGATATGAAATCAAAAGCATAAGCCATAAAGAAAAAATAGATAAACTGGAATTCATCAGAAGAAAAATCTTCTGTACATCAAAGAACATCATCAAGAAAATGAAAAAAAAATTGCAGAATGGAAGAAAATATTTGCAAATAATATATTTGATAAGGATCTAGTATCCAGAATATATAAAGAACTCTTATAAGTCAATACCAAAAAGACAAACAACCCAACTGAAAAATGGGCAAAAGACTTGAGCAGACATTTATGCAAAAAATGGCCAACAAGCACCTGAAAAGATGCTCAATATTATTAGTCATTAGGGAAATACAAATCAAAACCACAGTGAGATTCCACTTGACAGCCATTAGGGTGGCTGTAATGAAAGAAAGAATAAGTTTCTACAAGGATGTAGAGAAATTGGAACTCTCGTGCATTGCTGGTAGGAATATAAAATGGCTCATCCATTGTGGAAAACAGTTTGGTGTTTCCTTAAAAAGTTAAATTTAGAATTACCATGTGACTTGCGATTCCACTCATAGGTATATATCCAAAAGAACTGAAAGCAGGTGCTTGAACACATACATGTACACAAATGGTCAGAGTAGCAATATTCACAATAGCCAAAGGTGGAACCAGCCCAAATGTCCATCAACCGATGAACGGATAAACAAATTGTGGTAAATACATACGATGGAATACGATTCAGCCATAAAAAGGAACAAAGTACTGATATATGCTAAAACATGGATGAAGCCTGAAAACATGATGCTAAGCGAAAGAAGCCAAGCACATTGTAGTATTGAATGAATTATCGGTGGATGAATTAAATGAATTAAAGTTTGATGAAGTTATTGTATGATTCCACTTATATGAAATATCTAGAATAGTCAAATTCATAGAGACGGAAGGTAAATTAGAGGTTACCAGGGGCGAGGGGTAGGGGAGAATGGGGGGGTAAGTGCTTAATGGTTACGGGGTTCCTTTTGGGGTGATGAAAATGCTTTAGAACCTGATAGAGGTGGTGGTTGCACGACATTGTGAAGGTACTGAATGCCACCGAACTGTTCGCTTTAAAATGATTAATTTCATGTTATGTGAATTTCATCTCAATAAAAAATATTTTTTTCAAGTAAAGAGAGAGCAGAAAGAATACAACAGTAGCCCTCCCTAGGTTTAAGCTACAGCAACTAAAGAACAACTTCCCACCTGGGCCCCCAGCCCCCACCTGAAGACTGATCCAGACCTTGCTGGCCAGGAGCAGCCACGGCCCACGGAAGGGCAGAGAAGTCACTTTCCAGAAGAACTTTCTGGAAATCTTCCCTCCAGGGTACCAGGGAAAGCTGCTCCTGAGCCAGTGTCTCACCAGAGGACTCTGCTACTAAACCATCTACTTTATGTGCTTCCCATCTCCTCTCACACCATACTGAAGGTTTGCATTCAAGGGTTGAGATTTATAAAATTAATCACTTTTTCTCTGCTTCATCAAAAGCATTCCTAAATGCAATTGACTTTTCCCCCTTTATTACTGCGAGCGTGTGGTGGTGAAGAACACGGCGACGACTGGCAGAGCTTGTTCACTGTCTTGATGCATGCTAAGGCACTAGTAGTTTTACCCAGTGCACCTTCTGCACCATCAGTGCAAATATCAACACAAAGGAAAGGAAAATAATATCTTAGGACTATTATTAAAATAGTTTGACCTTGAAGACCTCCCAAAGGGATGTTGCGGCGTCTCAGTGGTTCCTGGAACACCCTTTGAGAACTGCTGCGTTGAATGACTTGCCCAAGTTCCAGACTGGGAACTCATGGAAGCAGAGCTCAAATGCTGGGCTGCTGGCCTCAAACTCGGCCCTTTCCACCAAACCCGCAGGGGTCCCCAGTAAATAGCATACCTCTTCTTTGCCCTGATTCTTAATACGTTGAGAGTTAAAAAGAGCCCAAATGATATTGTTATTAATGAAAGAGACTAGTTTGGAGGATGTAGAGTTAGGTCTGTTAACCCAGTGGGCTCAGGGGCTGAATGATAGTAAACCAAACTATCCCTGGGGACTTGGGAACACTGGCCTGGAAGTGTGTGTGTGTGTGTGTGTGTGTGTGTGTGTGTGTGTGCGGACAGGTGAGCACTGCCCCCAGGAAGACAGAGCAGAGCATGGGCGTTTTGCAGCTGCTCACTCCCAGGAGGTAGGAGAACAAGAGAGCTGAGCAGAACATGGCCAGTTATCGCTAAATCAGAGTCTTTCCACCTTCATAGGACAGGGGAGAAAACCTCATCTTAGAACGGGACCCTCAGATGCTTGATGCTCTCCTGCTCCATATTTGAGATGTCTTCCCTCCACTTCGTGTCTGTGTTCTCATTCCACCCTGCCAAAGATGGCCTGTGTGTAGCCAGTTCTCAGGATTTCCCATCATTTCTTGAACATGCTCATCACTGCCTCCTCTGGCCTTTGTAACTTCCTACATCCCAGATTAAAGGTAATTGAATGCTTTTTTAGACCTATAAAGCATACAGGAAGTACATGAATACCAACCCCCACCCACCCTCCGCCATGGTGGGGATGGGGAAAAGAAGCAAGCTAATTTCCAGCTGGGCCTCAGAGGGGCACACTGTGTGATGGAACTGCACAGATCAGGGCTCGGTTGTCAGAAATCCCCAGATCAGGGCACCCCAAAGTTCCAGGGTCCCACCAGCCATGCCCATGTACTGATTGCCAACAGAGGATGCCCCTTTAGAGGGGCCAGATATTCATGTCCACCCTCTAAGAAGGGTCACCTCTGGGCACCTGGATGGTGCGTGATCCGCTGCAGAACAGGCCTTCCAAGAGAAGAAATATTTGTGCTTTCAGGTGCACACTACCTGGCCCCTTGCATGGCCCTTGCACAGCGGTGAGCTCTGCTTCCTAAGACTCTGCTGGGACCAGCTGTCACTTTTTCTCAGCCGTCTCTTTGCACTTGCCATGACATCATCTTCACTTTAACACGTGGTGCTTTTGTGGTATGCTGCGCTGTTCAAAGGTGTAGATTGCTTTATGTCCATCGCGTTTTTGAGTCATTTTCAAGTGCCTGCCTCCCTGGGTGGGCAGGAAGGCACCGAAATTCACCAGCCACTCCCACAGCACAATCTGCTCCTGGGAAGATTTCCTTTTAGATAGTTAATCCCTACCAGGATGTGGGTTCCAATTGGGCCTGATCAAAAAGCTTCCCTGGGACCTACCCTGCTCTTAAAGCACCACATGTGTTGGTTTTTTTCTTTGTTTGTTTGTTTGTTTGTTTAACTAATATTGCTAGAAGCCCATGGGGGCTTTATATAAATATCTTTTAAGCCAAAAACAATAGCAAGTACATACGGGGATTAATCAGAGTCAATCCTTTGAGTTTAAGAGTTTGGGGTTTTGAAACTGAAACCTTTGTTTCCATTACAGAGAATAATTTTTAAAAAAGATAAGCAAACAATTAAAGGTTGTTAATAAGCATTTAAAATCTAATCTCAGAAAATGCCCTTTAGAAGACATGAACACCTTAAATCCCAGCTCTTTATCTCAGAGCCCAAATTCTCCCTTAAAGCTCCAAATTTATGAAACCTGAAAGCATATATGCTTTAAGATGTTTCATTTGGGGATTATCTATCTGTTCCCTGTAGCTTGGTTTCTTAATTGTTTGTAAGAGATCGCACCATAAAATCCTGTTTGTAAGGAAAGCAGTCTTTAAGGGAGCCAGTCTGCTTAAGATGGAGGTGCTTAATTGTTTCCTTGGTTTAAAAGACTTGACTTATGACTTCAGGTAATTTACATGGGGAGCATCCCTGGGTACCTCCTTGCTGTATCTGATCAGGCGTACCTTAAATAGGAATCACCTGGGAAGTTTTAAAACACAGAGCTTCCTGGGCCCCAGAACACACCCTGGTTCTAAACACATTCTTCTATGGTGTGTTCTGCTCTTCAGGTTTCCAGGTGATTTTTTCATTGCTTGCATTTTAGAGTGGCTGCTTCCCTGATCATGCACCTTAATTCAACTCTAAATCTGAAATTCCAGGGGAAAGACATGAAAATCCAAATTTTCACAAAAGCTCCTCCAGTGATTCTAATATTAATATTATTAATATTCTAATTATATTTCAGAACACACCAGACAGACCTCTCTTGGCCAGCTTTCATTTGTTCTATCCATCTTCAAGGTGGGCTCAGGTCACAGGTTCCCAGAACATACTAGATCCCGACAAGATGCAATGATTGGCACCCAGAGCTTTTGCATTCTAGAAAACGCCCAGTACTTTTACACCTCTGCATCCTTCTTCCAGTGCTGTCCTCTCACACCTGCATTTTCTCCAGAGCTAACCAACCCTAGAGGTAGATCTGCAGATGCTGCACCTCACCTGTTGGCAAATTGTGTACCTTGTCAAGAAGAGTGCGAAGTAGTCAGCATTCGGTTTACAGTGCTGCCAAACACACGTTAATTTTTGGGTCTTCTTCTTCTTTGATAGACAAATCACAATGTTTCCAGGAATTATAGCGTCTGTTCTGACAATTGGTTTCTCTCTGCCAGTCTGTTGAGAGTAATGTTCCATAACTGTAACAGGTATTTACTTACGGGGGAATCAGCTTTCTGCCCACCTTCTCCATTTGAGAGAGACCTCCACCTGCTGCAGGAGCCTGGGGGTCTGGAAGGGCTGGAGGGTTCTGACTTTGGGAGCCTGTAGCCTGAGGTAGCAGGTCCTGGCACACAGGAAGATCCACAATATCCACAGCCGGTGAGTGTGCTGTAGGCTCCTCCTGGCTTCTCTATACTGAGATGTCCACGGTTCAGTCCTCAAGGACTTCACAGCTCACTGCTTGCCACGTGGAACCGATGGAAGAGCATCCAGAGCTAAGAATCAGGACAGCACGTGTTCAGCAAGGAAGAGGCTGGTGCAGGCTGAAGAATTGTGAGCTGGCACTTTGGAGGAGGAACTTGACCTGGGCTTTGGAAGATGGGAAGGATTCCTGGAGAAGCATCAGGCGGGAAGACATTCCATTCCCAGGGCAGAGTTCGAGGGAGGAGTTGAGGTATCATGGCCTGTCTGGGTGCAGGGGAGCTGGGCCTCCCAGCCTGGGAATAACTGACATGTGTTGGCTTGCGTCATCTCAGGTTCAGTTGGGTACCAGCTGACAATATCTCCAGGTAGGGGAGCTGAGGCAGTGAGGGGTTAGAGTGGATTTCCTAAGGTGACAACACCAGGAAGGGTGAGAGACAAGTCTGGAGGCAGAGGCAAGATTGGAAGGCAATGGAAGTTCTAGAAATCCAGGGGGACTAATTGGCACATGACTGTAGGATCTTGGTTTGTGATGAAAGGACAATGTTGGGAGGATGCACCAGATGAGAGATGTGGTAGGGGGGAAGTGAGGGTGGCCATGCTTATTTTTCTAGGTCTTTCATCTTCCCTCCATAAATGAAAATGTCTTTTCACTCTGATTTTGTATTTGGAACCCAATAAAAATATTACCCAGTTTGACAAGATAGAACTTATTTCCCATAATTCATAGATATGGAAAATGAGACCAAGAGAAAGTGTGCCACTGGTCATTTGGTGACCTTTGCATTCAGTCATGGTGTTGCTGACACCATTGGGATGTGGTCTGTCCCTCTTATTATTAATAATATTATTGATAACATGAGAAAGCCATTCAATCCATTGAGTGCATGGGCATAAGAGAGACACTGGATCAGACGGAAGAGCCGTGTTCATTCACCTGACTGCCGACTTGGTGGGAAGGGGTCAGAAATCTGACGGCCTGGGCATCCCAAAGACAGAAGCCACCTCAAGAGGAGGCTGCCAACAGATGAAACTAAAACTTGAGCTGGCTGAACTAAATATGTTGCTTTTTGCTCACCAACTAGTGGGTGGAGGGCAGGGTTGAGAGGGAGAGAGGAGGCTGGTGAGGAAGACCATGTCAGCTATAGAAAAACAGAGGAGTAATATTTTCTCTGCATGGTAGAGTTGTAATTCAGTTACTCTGTGGCCTGATCCCATGAGTTCAGGAGGTTTTATGCAGGATGGGATTTGTACATTACTCATTCATACATTTAGTCAATGAGTATTGATTAACTGAGCACCTGCTCTGTGCCAAAAAGTGGGCAAGGTGCTGGATATTCAGAGCTGAAGAGACCCAGTCCTTGCTCTCCATGACTCCCAATCTAGTCAAAGAGACCCAGATAGTCAGGGAATTTAATTCAACATGGTGCTCTGATGAGGAGTAAGTATAAAAAGTTATGCAAAGCCAAGGAGGGGCCATCATGCAACTCCTGAGGTGGGGAAAGGCTTTCAGGAAGAGGTGACGTTGTTCCCAAGCTCCAGCTGTGCTAGTCTTCTTGTAGTTGCAGATTCCTCCCCAGTCCCAGAGCATTTGCCCTGGCTGTTCCCTCAACATTGAATGCTGTTCCCTGTACTGCTTGACTCTCTACTTCTACACAGTCTTCAGGTCTTGGAACAAACACCACTTTCTCAGAGAGGCTTCCCCTGAGCCCTCCCCAAATCTAAATGACTCTGTTATTTTTCTTTCCTAGTACGCAGTTCCTCTCCTTTATAACACAGATATATTTGTGTCTATGTGAATTTTTAAATCACTGTCTATTTTTCCCACTAGTGGGGAAGCTCCTTGAGGCATAGTCCCGTCTTCTCTGCCACACAGATGGCCCTCAATCAATATCGGTGGGACAAATGCATAAACTTACCCAACAAAGGCTAGTCAAGAAACCCTCTGGATCTCAGTTTCTTTATATGCAAAATGGGATTGCATGCTAACTGCCCAGGGTTTCTGCAGTGTGGCACCCTGAACCAGGCCCCCAAGACTTCCGCGTCCTAATCCCCCAAACCTATGACTAGATGGCCTTGCATGGCAAGAAATTATTAGATTAAGGCTCTTGGGTTAAGGCTCAAGTTATCCTGGATTATCTGGATGGGTCCAACGTCATCACAGGAGAGGAAAGCAGGAGGTGAGGGACAGAAAGCAATGTGATCATGGAAGCAGAGAGAAATTTGAAGAGGTTGCACTGCTGCCTTCAAAATGGAGGAAAGGGCCATCGGCAAGGAAGGCAAGGAATGCAGCTCTGGATGTTGGAAGAGGCCAGAAACAGATTCTGCCCTGGAGTTTTTGGAAGGAACTGCGTCAGGTGACACCCTGATTTAGCTCATTTTGGACTCGTGACCTCCCGAACTGTAAGATAATAAATTGGTGCTGTTGGAGGCCACTAAATTGGTGGTAATTTGTTACAGTGGCCCTAGGAAACTAATACATGCAGGATCAAGTCAGCTAATGTGTGGGATGGCTCTTGGAAGAGCACAAAGCCAGGAATCATTATTAGTTTTTGATGGCTCCTGCCTTGTTTATTCCAGCTCTGTGCAGTGCTGTGTAAGTTCCTGCTCCCATAATGAGGAGACAGGCTTGAATAATAGCCCTACACCCCAAGGAAGGATATTTTTTCATGGCTTGTAATTGCCATAAAGCTTGAAAACCTTCCAGGTCTTATAGTTCTTAATTATGCTCTCATGCATATGCATCAATTACCCACATGCTCCTACCTAGCTTGTTACTGCAAAGATATTAAAATATATATATATTTGGAACAGTTTCCTCTGCATGCATGTTTCTCTCGCTGAAAATATCCTCTAAAATATTTCTCCGCCACTGCAATAATCTGCTCCAGTTGGGACACGCTTGCCAATCTTCCCCGACACAGAGGAATTAAACCTTCCCTCTCATCAGCTCCAGCCCCGGTGCCTGCTATTCCACCTGGCAATTCTCCCCTCATAAGCTTAATTGCAGATTTGGTGTAATCAATACCAGGGGCTCTCCCAGCTCCTGTCTGCTTGGCTGGGCGAGGTCTGCTGTGCAGGAAGGACCACATCTGGGAGATCTGTCATGTTCCAGGGCCGTGGAAGGGGAAGAAAGGGCATTCGCATTTTTGCTTGCTGCTTTTCCCGGTTAGAAGTGGCTCTGTTGGTTCTCTGCTTCTGGCCTATTGAATTCTAGCCAAGTTTCCATGCTAGAAGTGCAGCTTCACCTACAACTCAACGACTTTGCCAAATAACAGCATGTCACTGCCCTCCGTGGCCTTCTGGTGGCTTTCGGTCCCTCTTGGCTCTGTTTACCTATCTGGCAGTCAATTTCCTTCTTCCCTGTTTCCTTCCCCGCCATGGACTCCCCTTCTTCTTTCTGCTCCTTTTCTCCTTGCCTGTTCCTCTTCTTTTAGAGGTTCTCATAGGAACTGTACTTGTTTGTGTTGAGAAAATCATGGTAGATCTGCATGGGGCATTTGTATCAAATGAGCCACAGTCATTTTGTTGGTAAGCTAAAGGATGGTGATCTGCCCTCAATTTTTTTACTTTTAGGTTGGTCTTATAAAAATTTCTTTGTTTGAGAGAGGAGCTCTTACTTTCGAAAACTTCACTTAATCACATGCAATCTGTATTATCAGATATTCTCTTAAGCTCTCTGTGTCTCAGTTTCTTTTTCTGTAAAACGGAGATAATAAAAAATGTGGTAACTTTGTAGGGAGGATTAAATAAATTAATATGTAAAGTGCCTGGCACACACTGAGCACAGATGCGCCTCTCCATCTCACCCGGGTTTTCATACTTGAGGATGCACATGCATCTCCTGGAGAGTTTGCTTTAAAGGAAGACTCCGAGGCTTTGTCCATCCCATTCTGGCCCCTTCCAAGTTGCTCTCATCCCTGTAGCCAAAGGGAACTTTTGAAAACTCAAGTCCAACAATGCCATCCCTCTGCAGCTCCCACTCCTCCACCCTGCCACTTACAACCTTTCAACGGCACGACTTCACTGTGCTTTTGGGATAAAGTCCCAAAATTTTTACATGACCTCAAAAGCTCTGTGGGGTTTGGATGTTCCCTGCCTCTCCAGTCCCTTCTTGTTTGATCTTCCCCTCATTCTTCCAGTTCCTTGAATGCAACCCATCCCTTCTGGCACCAGGACTTTGCAAACATAGGTCCTTCTGCTTGGAATTTTCTTCCCATCCTTGCCCTTGCCCCTTGGTCTGGTTGATTTTGTTTTCAGCATTGAGAGCAAATCTCCCTTCTGTCAGCAAGTCCCCCCCATAAAGCCCCCAGTGTAGATTAAACGCCTTTGTTATACCATATCAGCAAACAATGTTCCTTTCCTTCATTGCCCTCATCTTACTTTACAATTAAATATTCAGTAATACAGCTACTTGATTGACGTTTGTCTCCATGACAGCAGGAACTTTTCTGCTTTTGTTCACCCTTGTGTCTCCTTTATCTCAGCTGCTAAAACCCAACACATGCCAGGTGCTCAGTATGCATCTGTTGAATGAATGAAGGAAGAGGAATGTGCAGTTTTCACTGTGAACTGGAGAGTTTGTTTTTGAGCCCAACCAAAAAGCACCTGGTTTGCATAAAGGCCTGGGAATCAGAATTAGGCAGTCTCTGCTTAATAAGTCAAAACAGAAAGTTTTGTGAAAACTGGTTTTGGCTTAACTTGGACTCAGGTGCTTAGCTGAATAATTCTAATATGACCACTTTCATTAAGTTTAAGTCCTCAAACTTCTCAAAGAAAGTAGACTTTCCTGACGAAATGACTTACTGCACAGACTTGGGTAAACAGACGTCCATAGAGGGCTGTGTCGATGTGAATTCTGGAGACAAATGTTTTCAAATGCACGAAGTGACTGCTGGGATTGGAAAAGTGGAGTGTGGGGGATTGAGTGGGGGCGGGATTGGAGTCTTTGGTTGAAGGCATGTACTCCCTATCCAGAGCTAGGAATATAATGCAAGAGTAGATGTGGTTGGGGTAAGAGAAGGGCAAGTAAAGGACATGTTCAGGAAAACGATGCTCAGAAGGTTTAAAGAAGATGTGGAAGAAGAAGAAGATAGATTGAATGAAGGGCAGCTGTGCACAGAAACTATGGGAAACAAAAAGGCTTGGGAGGTTCTGAGCATAGAAGCTGACATAGATTGGGGTTCCTGCCCCACCCAAAGCTCCCTTCCCAGGCAATTGCCTGCAGCCAGATCCTGCTTGAGTAGCTTGGCCAAGGCAGTCATGACTGTTTCATGCAGCCTGCTCTGCCTGTTACTTCTCACATAAGCTAATCAGATCCCTCTCATGAAATAAGCTATGGGGCCAGAGTGAGCACCAAGACAAGTCAAGGCTGAAATTACTGGAGTAGAAACCGTGAGAGAAGAAGCAGGTCTGCGACGTGCAGAAGATAGCGCAAGTCAGAGAGGCAGAGATGCAAGACTATTTGACATCAGAGAGAACAGCTGCTTGGTCCCTGTGTCTTACAATTTCTTGGCTTCAGTTCCCAAGAGGTCCAGCTAGGTAGTGGATCTGGGAGTCAGTATCTTTTCAATAAAATCTCCCTTAGCTAGGCTAGCTTAAGTTGGTCTCTGTTCTTCATTATCAAAAGAATTTTGAGAAGCAGTTAGTGACTGAGCATGCAATAACACTCAGGAAAGACAATTGCAACTTGAATTTGGCATGGACCTGGGAGGACCTAACTTTCCCAAAGGCAAGAACACAACCGTAGAAGGAAAGTACTGGAAATATCAACTGGTCTGTCACTAAGCCGAAAGCCAGTTCTTATGTTTATGTTATGTTATGTTTATGCACACATAAACACTGTTTCTCAGGCTCGAATAAAGAAGATTCCCTGAGCAGACATATGACCTAGCGTTGAGTTGGGATCGTGGCCTGCCATGGAGGAGTAGTGCTATGGAACAGGAAGGCAGGGGTCCCAAGTGGAGAATCTTCTTTGTTGCCTTGGAGAATGGCAATGGAAATAACCAATAGGGAAAGAATTGGTTAAGCTTTTCCCTCTTCCCTGCATTCTCCCCCAACCCCTGTGCCCCAGTGGCAGCCTGGCCTTGCAAAGGGCTTGCAGTGTCCTCTGCTTTTCTAGATTATTCCTAACAGGTAGCACCATGTTGATGCTCTTGTAAAATCACATTTCCCTTGGATGGTGTCTCAGCTACCAGCTCTAAATGCTTTCAGATGTTCAGGTCTGCCGACTCGACACCTTCCTCACTGGCATAGGTGTTGTGAGCTAGTCAGCACGTGTTTACTGGGCCTCCCCTGGGCACCCATCTCTGTACCAGGTGCTCTGTGCTCTTGGCTTATATGTGTGAAGAAAACAGTCAATTGACTACTCAATGTGCTATTCGGTTGGAAGCGTTCTGATGCTTTGTGAGCATTGCTAGGGCAACCAGACCAAGAATCTGTTAATTAATTAATATTGCAGTAATTGTACCCAATTCTAGCTAAATCGAAAAGGAAACAGGTTGGGCTGATTTTCTTCTTTGTGAGTTAACTGCTGAAAGAGAAACAGAGTTTTACGGCAAAATACAGGTTTTGGCCCATTTTAAAGCTAATTGGAAAAGACACGGAGAGAACTGGTATGTGTGCAGGGGGTGGGGTGGGTGGAGTTACGGATGAAATAGCTCAGCTCTTAACCAGCATGGCTAGCACCATATTATTTGAAGGTTTTCTTAGGAGAGAAGGAAACCACAGTGTCCACGCTCCATCAAGGAGAGGCTCAAGGGCAGAGTTAGAGTTGGGGTTGCTAAGGGCGAGCACTCAAATCAGGGCTCCAGGTTGAAGGGCTTCTATAAAATTAGTTGGGGATTCATGAAGAAAGATACACAAGTGCATGATTTGTGCAATTTTTGTTTTGTTTAATTTTTTTGTTTTGGGTGTGTAACAGCAAAAAGCAATTAGCGATTGTCCAAGTTCTCATTGGATTGTTGGTGGTTTGTTAAGGATATGGTTTTTGTACTAAAAAAGTGGACATAAATGACTTTTGACTTAAGGATGCAAATCCTTTCTTCTCATAATCCTGGCAGCCATTTTGTGCTTTGACCCCATTCTCTGATCAAAGCTCTTTGGAGATAGGGTGGATTCAAAACGCATTTAAGCAGAAGGAAACCAATGTGATTTCTTTGTGTCTTCAAGAATTTATGCTAAGAAAACTTCAATAGGAGAAGGAGGTCTCAGAGACCAGGTGTTAGGTAGTCATTCCCTACCATCAGCATCCAGAAGCAAAAGCAAGACTGCAGAGAGCAGGAGAATGCACTCATTCATTCATTCCTTATGCAGGCAAAGTTATTTATTGAGCACCTACTATGTACCATACCCTCCCTGTGCACAGATATTACAACAGTGAGAAAAACAGAGCCCCTTCCCTTGGGAAGTTACATTCCAGTGAGGCAAGGGAGAGAGAAAACAGACATATGCTATCTGCTCAGGAAGTCAGAAATGCTATGAAGAAAAATAAGGCTGCTAAGGCCATGGTGATTGGTGGGGGTGAGGCGTTGCTGTTTTCCATAAAGAGGCTGGGACAGCGAAGTGCGGGGGTAATCCAGGTGGCTCTCTGGCAGATGTGCTGAGGGGTGGGACTTGATTTAGCTGTCCTTGGGTTCTCGGAGATACCCTGCTATCCATCTAATGCATTATCCATTTTGGCTTAAGCCAGTTTGAGTGGTTTTCCTTTTCTCACAACTAACAGATTTCTAAGATATTTATCAGTCCACCAGGTGAGCCTGAAGCAGTTATGAGCCATCTACAATTTTGGTCAAGGCTCCCGAGTCAGCACACGTGGCTCTTTATCACCATCTGGTGGCAAGATCCTTAAATTGCAGGGGCCTTAATAAAGAGGCAAAACTCAAGTCTATAAACAAAATAGAGGTCAAGAGAGAATAACTCTGTAATGTTTCTCATTTCAGTTTTAGAAAATTTTGAAAATGGAATGAATGATATTTTCATAAGAATTAAAAGAGCATTTATTTGTGCCAAGATTATTCCATTTCATCTGGAAGGTTCAGGAAAATGTGGAGACTTGAGTTGTGATTTCTTTGAGTTGAGGGCCAGCCGTGGACTCAGCCCATACAGATCACTCTTCACTGGCTCTGAGTGCTTTCTACAGGTAAATCTGGGGCACAGTTCATTCCTGGCTTTCTGATCCCACTCTAGCCAAAAACTTCATCCAGGGGGAATATCGCTAGAATTATATGGATCCCCACAGGCACAGAAAAACGCAGGCATCAAGCTACACTGTAGCTTGCAGTTTTGTCTGCTGCAGTCTCATGTTCAAGGGAAATAATATTTATTGAGTAGCCAGGTGCCAGGCACTTGTCACACATTATCCCAAGGAATTAAGCCCATTCTAAAGATGAGGAAACAGAACAGCAGAGAGTTCAAGTGTCTGGCTGAATCAGTCAAATTCTGGGTTGCAAGCTATGGAAGAATATTCTGGTTCAGAAAGTAGAAATGGAATAATTTGGGGAAGCTCACAGAGAACCAGGGCTGGGCTTCCAGCAGTGCTACCTAACATCACACCGCAGAATGAGTCTGATGAGAAAACCACTGCCACTCTTACGGAGAACCAGATGCCACTATTTTCACCACTGCCTCGTCTGCACAGGAACTCCCCTCGACTGCCTCTGCTAATGCTGCCAGCTCCTTGACTCTTCTGCATCAGGAGTTTGACCCTTCGGCCATCACTCCTCCTGCTGCTCCCACTTCTCCCTGCCCACTCTCTCTTGTCTCAAGTAAAAATTTGGCACGGGGGGCCCTGATTGGCAGAGTCTAAATTGCATGCCTGGGCTCTAGCTGTAAGGGAGGCTTGAAAAGGAAGACACTAGTGTCTTCAACTCCTTTGGGAGAGACTATTTTTGTCCATCATCAAGTGAGGAATGTTCCAAAGACAAAAAGTGGCTTAAATGTAGGCTGTCAACATAGTCAACTGCCCACCAGTTGCCCAGACTGACAGATCCAGCGAGGGCTGGAGTTGGTGCTTTATTTCCAGAGCCCAGCTCTTCACGTTCCCTTTCATGGGGCTGCCGATCAAGAAGGAGGTGCTGAATTAAATAAACAATTCATCGAACAAACACTGCTGAGTGTTTTCGATACATTCATCATGTCACTATGTGGTGGGGGTACAAAGTGGCAAAAGACATGGTCCCTGCCCTCAAGGTGACCTAACCACTGTCAGCCACTCATGAGCAACAGTGAATGCCTGTTTTTTGATTACCTTTGTGTCAGATGCTTTGCATATATTGTCTCTAAATCCTGACTGGTGAGATAGTCTTAACGCCATTTTTTTTTTCAGATGATGAAACTGAGGCTCCAAGAGGCTCACACTATTAACGAGCAGCAAATCCAAGACTAGCCTCGAAGGCCTGTCTGACCACCTCCACAACCTGCACCTGGTGGCCCCTAACTAGAGCTTCCAGATCCCATAGAACTCCTTCCTTTTTCCCAGTCAGTTGGATGGGGCATTTGTGTAGAACTTTGAATCAGTTCCTTTCATGCCATTTCTCAGGGAAGGGTGTGTCCGAGAGACCAAAACCTCCCTGGAAGGATCAGATTCAGAAATGAACTGAGCAGCAGCTTTTGAAATAAGACAAGTCTCAAGGCAAGTCTCAAGAGGAGAAAATGTGGTGCTTTTTGTCTCCCTTTGAGAGGGAGAAATAGTAATGATAAAAAGAGTTCCTAGGAAAGATGGTCAGAAGATGGACTTGGGCTTATTCCCTGCTAATCACTATCCCTTCCCTGGACCTCCCTTGTGAGACTGAAGACCGGACCTAACTTAATTTGCCTTTTTCCCTGGGCCCTTTTCCTGGGGCTGGACTTTCCCAGCCTGATGAGCTGCCAAGGAGCCTGTCTCCACGGTGGACGTGCCTCTCCTCCCCACCCTGTGGTTGAAAGATCTTGAAGGTGATATATTTGAAGATTGAGTTTAACCTGCTGTCTTCCTTAAGGTTTACTCAGGAACAGATGCACGTGAAGATTACTAATAATTAAGGGACATAAAGAAAAATGTCTATAAATGAAGAGGTAGATATACTATGTTCATGGTTGGCATGAGAGACCTAAAAACATCGTCTTACAAATTTATCCATAAATTCAAACTCATACCAAAGACATTCCAGAAGGATTTTTAAAAAGGAAATCAACAAACATTCCCACTTACATGACAAAATAAATGTCTGTGAATCACTAGATCAATTTTGAAAAGGAAGAACAAAGCTGGGGACTCCCCATAGAAAAATGAAGACATACCACAGAGCCAAAGTAACAAAAATATGGTGCTCTGGACACTGTAAAAGACAATTAGACCAATGGAATAGAAGACAGAACTTAGAAACAGACCCAGCCACATATTGAACTTGGTATATAATAGAAGTAACTCCATGGACAGGTGGGGAAAAGATGAATTTTTAAATGAGATGCTGTTGGGAAAACTGGATCCTAAGCACACACTGAATAAAGGAAAACTGTAAAGTGTCTGAAGTTCTTTGAGACCTTGTGGGGGTGGGGAAGAATGTTATAAACAAGACTACACAAGCAAAAACTCTAAGGCAAAATATAACAGACTTGACTACAAAAAAATTAAAGATTTCTGTGCAATCATAGCCACCGTAGTCTAAGTTACAGGTTGGGAGATGATATTTGCATTATCAAAACTGATAAAGGATTAATATCTGGCATATACAAAGAACTCTTGCAAAACGACAAGAAGAAAACAAGGAACTTAATAGAAAGGAGGCCAAGGTTTATAAGTGCATAATTCACAGAGGAGGAAACCCAAATGGCTAATAGGATATGAGGAGATGTTCAACCTCACAAGCAGTCTGTAAAATGAAAATTAAAACACTATTGAGTTACTGAATGGTACCCCTCAGACTGGCAAAGATTAGAAAGTAATATAAAACCAAAGGCTGGCAAGAGTGTGTGGAAATAAAAATTTGCATGAATCCTTGGTGGAAGTAGACAGCAGTGTAAGCCGATTTGGGGGTCCGTGTGGCAGTACCTAGTGAACTCTAGTGCATGTGCACCCTTAGACTTGAGGAGACCTGTACAGGGCTGGGCGTTAAAGCACTGCTGTAAGGCCCAGTGGGAACAGCAGGGTGCTGGAGGAGGAAAATGTGGCAGGTATATGCCATAGAAAAATTGTAATAATAAATAAATAAATAGTAATAAATAATTAAAATACTATGCACTAATAATAACAACACTTAAGTAATCTTGGGTAGCAGGTAGGATTAACCCAATTAATTCTTTCAGCAGCTATGTTTTCCCCATTTTACAGGTGGTTAAACTGAGGCAGGGAGCAAGTGACTTGCTCTCTGTTCCGATAACTAGAAAATGTCACAGAAGGCAGTAAAATGCATGGACAGATACTAAGCATACAATCATAGTATTGAGTAATAAAATTAAGAAAGAGAATAACATCTCCAGCACATACCACTGATAAGAGTTTGTAAAAACTGCAAAAACTAAGCCTTCATCGTTTTCAAGGTTACGTCTCCATCCTGGGACCCACAGGAAACCCATTAGTCCTGTTGGTAGGACGGGAATAAGCGTGAGGATTACGGGTAAAGGGGAAGAAAGGGGTAAAATAACAGGGGGACTTGCATAGCGACGAGGTGGGTGATGACGACGTGACACGAATGGAGGGGAACCACGAGCCCGCGCGGGCGCCCTTGCGGTCAGAGCGGTGCGAGGCTCTCGGCGGAGGCCGAAGATCGCCTTCGGGGAAGGGACGGTGCTCCCCGCTCCTCCGCTCCGAGGACCCCGGGCGCTCGCTCCTGCCCGCCGGCCTTCCCCTGCCCGCCGCGTCGCTGCGCCCTTGACGCGTGGTGCTCCGGCCTGCCCAGCGCTCTCTGCTCTCGGTGCGTTATGATAATAATTAATACTAATAGTGATCAGGCGCTCTCGCTCATGGGGCACGGGCTGCACTCATCTCTTCATACGTGGTTTCGCTTTTAATTCTTAAAACCACCTGAGGAGGTGGGCACCATTTTGTGGGGAAACCTCAGAGAGGGTAACCGTGAATAACCTACCCGAGGTTTCCCAGCAGCCGTGGTGGGATTGGGGCTCACGCTCAGGGCCAGTGGGGCTCAAGCCTGGTTCCCCAGCTCTCCCTCTTCTGCCTCAGAGCCTGTCCTATGTGTGCTCCTTACAACAGGCAAGAGGGGGGCAGGGGACAGGGGTGCGTCAGGCTGTTTTCCAGATGAGAAATGGAAGGTCCCCCAATCTTGCTCAGGCTCACACAGCTAGTCGGGACAGGCCACGGCACACCACAGCGCCCTCCCGACTATCGGCGGTGGGTGCTCTGCTCGTTGGCTCTTGTGGGGTAAATCGTCCCTTCCTTGGACGCTCCTCCACCACCACCTTTGCTGCTCTAATGAGTGTCCCTGGTTAGTCTTGGTATTGGGCAGGAGTGTGTGGCCATCCAGCTGTGTCCTTTGAGGGTGCAGGGCAGGTGACCACTACCTGGTGTGGGGGGCGGAGACACCACCTTTGCCTTGAGGGCGTCTCTGCCCACCTGCCAGGGGACTACGCTTCCCCTCAGTCCAGGCCCACCTTTGGGTGTCAGCATTTTCTCCAGTGGTCTCGGTTACCATGACCTGCAGCCAGGCTCACCTCATTTGAGATCTGAGCCATGAGGAAATGGACCTGACCCCCTAAGGGGGCCGGGAGGAGTTGGGGACCTAGCAAGGCATAAGGCCCTCTGGGTGTGTCTCATTGGATCCACCCAACACCCCGAGGAGGGCAGTATTCTAGTATTCTCCTTTTATGCTGAGGAAACTGGGAAGCGGAAGGGTTCAGTAGCTTGACAAAAATCTACAGCTGACAGCAGAGCTGGGGTTGGAACCCAGGCCTCTGCCCCCTGCGCCCGTGAGCACAGCCACTAAGCTCTCCCGACTCTGCACCACCTGGGCCACGGCCACTGCCTCAGGTTGTGCCAGCCTGCCCCTGTCTGCCTTCGTCACTCTGAATGCCTTTTTTCAGTCCTGAGGTGTTTAAACTTGTTCTTTCCAGCTCTGTTCATCTTTCCTGAGGGATAGTGACTACCTCTGCTGATTTCAGGAGGAGCTTCACTAAAGCTACGCCACCCACAGACTCCTGGGGCAGGTTCGAGAGATCCCAGGCATCGGCAAACTGGTCGCCAAGGCCACTTCCCTGTCTGGTTTCCAGGATGAGTTCTTACTCTCAGGCAGCCTGTGCCTCCTCTGGGGAAAGAGAGCTCCAGATTGGAGCTCCCCGCTGTGGGACTGCTGGACGTTAGGGTGTCAGAACAGTCCCCCTGACTGCTGGCGGGTCCTGATCCCTAAAGGACACGGAGAGCACTGGTAGGGATGAGCTTTCTAATAAGTGCAAAGGGGTTTAAGAAGGACCCTGCCCCGTGAGCAGAGCACCTCCGGTGGGGGTGTCGTGAGCAATGTCACCAAGCTGCTTCCAGTCGGACATTTTTGGCAGCACTGGGGGGAAGCAGAGGGGTCCTCCTGCCAAGCACATCCTATTGGGATGCACCCTTCATGATGTCATTTACGACACCCCCACGGGAGGTGCTCTGTGATAGTAATAGAGGTCATGAGTGGCCGTGTGAGTGTGTGTGAGTGAATGTGAGTGTGTGCCTGTGTGCATGCAAATGAGTACATGCATGTGGGAGTGTGTGTGTGTGCATGTGAGTGTATACACGTGAGAGTGAATGTGTGAGTGTGCGTGTGTGTTGGAGGGGATTCTTTAGCCCATATCTTTCTCTCCGTCCCCACTCCACTGGTCCAGGTTCTACCACAGTTATCCAGCCTTGGTTTCTGTTCCACCACTTTAACGTACACACGGTCAGATTAGGTTAGGATTGTTTTTACATTAGTCTCAAGGGGCTATTCCCACCAGATCCTTAAAGGGGAGCCCATGCAACCTCCCTGCCCTCAGCTCTCACAGGTGCATGCACCTGACACGCACAGACTCACAGACACACACACCCGCGAAAACCTCAGGGTCATTTGCTGCACCCTGGAGATTGCTTTGTCTCGGAGAGTCCGAAAAGAAAAACCAGTCAGCTGTCAAGGGTTTTAATTATTTATTTTTAATTACACAAGTAATGCATGAATATGTTCTGGTTGTTAAAAATTCACACGATACATATGAAATTAAAGTCTTCCTGAGCAAGGAATTTCAGATCATTCTGGTCCTCACCTGTCAGCCCCCAGCCTTGCTGTGGACCCTTTCTAGGGAGTGTTGGTGAACCAGGCAGAGGTTTAAAAAACACAGAGCACCTGTTACCCAGGGAAGGATGGGGAAGCTGGAGTCACTGGTGCAGTGAATTTGAGGCTCTTCAACTGAAGCAATCCTTTCTGTTTAAATGCTGTTGTCTTTACCAGGAATGTGCTTTTAGATTTGCACAATTCTCTTTTAAAAGAATGAGGAAGAGGAGGCCCTGGGCTCCTGCACCTCCGTGAAGACTCACCCTTTTTTCTGACACAAGCTGCCCTTTTACAGAGGCAGGAGTGCAGCATCCTGGCCTTTTGGTGACTTTCCAGAAGACTTTAATGTACACATGGTCAGATTAGGTTAGAATTGTTTAGTCTGACTGACTAAAAGAGTTTCTCCATGTTGCTCACACTCCTCCTGGAGCTGAAGGAACCTGGCCATCTTTGTCTCTTTCTCCACAACATTTTATTTGTAGGTAGTTCCCATAGGACTTATTAAGCCCCTGTATAAATTTACTGCAGAACCAACTGGAAATGAATACAGTATTGGAAGAGGAGTCAGAAACGCACTGAATCAAATAAAGATCAAGATGGAAAAGGTCTTAGAGATCATCAGTTTAGCTCTTAACAAAGAAATCAAAGTCCAGAGAAGTTGGTATAATGGCCCAAATCACACAGGAAGTTAGAAACAGGGTGAGAGCCAAGATTCAGGTTTCTGGACTCCCAACCCAGTGCTCTTTCCATTATGGCAGAGCTGGAAGCCAAGCTGCCACCATCTTCTACTTGGAGGACCTGGGGCTGGTCACAGCAATTCTTGGCCCCACTTTCCCCATCACTCTTACCTGTCTTAGGAAGTAGTTTTGCTCAGAGAATATGAAACTGCTAAGAGGAGATGAAATAATGACTGTTAAATTAAGTGCCATGCACACTGCCCAGCAATTTTCAAGTACAAAACAGCCTGTAGCAAGTTTCCTTTCAGTTACTGGAAAGACAAGCATTCCTAATTAGTCATTCACAGTGGAGTTTCTCAAAGCATGATAATCACCTTACTGAACCAAATGTTTTGGGAAATGGCCCAGGATGCTTTGCTTTTTTTTTGTTTTTTTTGGACTTCTATAAGGTCCTCAGAAACTTGATTACAGACTGGGTGTTACAGAATTAGTTTTAATTCAGTTAATGTGATGATGTTGTGGTTATGTCAGAGGAGGTTGTTAATTTTGGGGGATGTGTGCTGAAGTATTTCTGGGTTATTTAGGGTTTTTATTTAGGTGTTATGTATCATGACAACTGTAATTTACTTTTCAGTGGTTCAGCAATTACACACACACATGTACACACATATGACAAAATGTTAACAATTGTTGACCCTAAGTTGTGGGTATATGTACATGGTGTTGAGTATGCTATTCTATTTTTCTGTATGTTTGAAAATTTTTATAATAAAATGTCCAGTAAAACAAGGTGGCCAAGTGATTTTGAGTCTCTCTAATGATTGATAACCACTGATGTAGAATTGTGAGCCACTGATCAGTGGCAATCTGTAAGTGGTCTCCTTCCACGTGACTGGTTATGAGCTGGGGCTGTCTATGCTCCTGCTTCCAGTAAAATAACAATAACAATAATAATAATAATAATCCTTTTAATCCCCCTCTTGGTGTCTCATCAGTGGAGCCCCTTTTCCTCAACAATACTGGCAAGGTTCTATTTCCCCTTGCTCTGTTTTGTCTGCCCAAGTTGCCTGTAAGACCAAAGCATTGAAATAATGGATGGTGGTTCTCATCTCCAGACAGGCCTAGTGGTGGCACAAACTGGACTTGGAGGTGTTGATTAGACCTGTGGTCCCCAAAATAGAGTGCACAGCAAAATCACCCATAAAGTTTCAGCAGGTTTAGAATGATGCATGGGCATCTGTTCGTAACACCAATCAGAGGGGACGGTAATGAACATCTAGGTTTAAGATCCATTGTTTTAGACCATGATGACAGTTAAGCCAAAGTCATGAGTTTGATACCCAACTTAAGAGCAATTTAACTTGACATGAAGAAAACTCTTCCTTAGTGGCATCCTGCACACTTTACCTTGTTCTACCATCTTAAAATAGGAGCTCTGGTGGCAGAAAATGGACCAGTAGAAAGGAAGCGAATGGATCATGGCAATTTATTGTGCAAATATATATATATATATGCATATATGTGATTTTCCCCTCTTGTGGTGGCTTGGAGTTTTGTATGCAGGAAAACATTTTCTCAATCTTAATCCATTCCTATACGTGTGTGTTCTAGTTTGCTAATGCTGCCAGGATGCAAAACACCAGAAATGGATCAGCTTTTATAAAGGGGATTTATTTGGTTGCACAGTTACAGTCTCAAGGCCATAAAGTGTCCAAGGTAATGCATCAACAATTGGGTACCTTTACTGGAGGATGGTGGATGGCGTCCGGAAAACCTTTGTTAGCTGGGAAGGCACGTGGCTGGCATCTACTCCAAAGTTCTGGTTTCAAAATGGCTTTCTCCCAGGACATTGCTCTCTAGGCTGCAGGTCCTCAAAAATGTCACTCTTAGTTGCACTTGGGGTATTTGTCCTCTCTTAGCTTCTCCGGAGCAATAGTCTGCTTTCAGTGGCCATCTTCAAACTGTCTCTCATCTGCAGCTCCTGTGCTTTCTTCCAGGTGTCCCTCTTGGCTGTAGCTGCTCTTTAGAACTCACTCACAGCTGCACTGAGTTCCCTCTGTCAGTCAGCTCATTTATATGGCTCCACTGATCAAGGCCCACCCTGAATGGGTGGGGCCACTCCTCCATGGAAATATCTCATCAGAGTTATCACCTACAGTGGGGTGGGGTGCATTTCCATGCAAATCCAATCAACACCAAAACATCTGCCCCACAAGACTGCATCAAAGAATATGGCTTTTTCTGGGGGACATCATACATTTAAACCAGCACAGTGTGAATCCATTGTAAATAGGAACGTTCAATGAGGTTACTTCATTAAGGTGTGGCCCAAATTAATAAGGATGAGTCTTAATTCTATTCCTCTCCCTTTTAGGGAAGACATGAGAGAAGGAAGCCACAGAGAGAGCAGCCAGAATCTGGAAGCCAACAGAACCCAGAAAAGAAAGGAGAAGACGCCACCATGTGCATTGCCAGGTGATGGAAAAGCCAAGGAACCCCAAAGATCGCCGGCCAGCCAGAAGATACCCACCCCAGGAGGAAGCAAGCCTTGTAGACTCTGAAATCGTGAGCCAATAAATTCCTATTATTTATGCCAACCCATTGTATGGCGTTTACTTTAGCAGCCGGGAAACTAAAACATCTCTTATGAGAAGCTGCTACATTCTATGGTAGAGGTGGCTGCATTTTATTGATGGGTGAAAAGGGCCTTTATTTGCTGTTCTCTGATCACCAAAGGTATCAACCACCTCAGGAGTTTTGGAAGAAAAGGTAAAAATGTTTTGTCAGCATCAGTGAATTATGATAAAAATGAGTGACACTTTTAATGAAAAACACTTGGTAAACACTTACCTGGCAAGCCTGAAAGGAGAAACTGAACCTCAGGAAACAGAAAATTTTAACCTTTTTCCCCTACCCATCTTTATTATTAACACTTGCTGGGGCTTCTCTTGCAGTAAAGGGAGATGTGAGCAGTTCTCGGCTTAGGTGCAGCCCTGGTTTCTGCAGCAGGACTCAGCAAGGTCCTTGGCTGGCATGCTATAAAGTAGCTTCACTTGTTCTTATGTAATATGTGATTGCAACTTAAACCTTTAATTAACCAGCGATGCCATCAAGAAAGGTTTGCCAAGGAAGAGGATGCCTGGTTTAATTAAAAAGATCTTTAATAGTTATTAAGGAAATCAATTTGGAATTCAGGCCCAAGAGCAGTGATGGGGGAGGAATTCATGGAGAGGAACTTTTCCATCTCTCTGGGTAATAGATTTTAACCCTTTTATCTGCATTGCTTTAAAATTCCTGGGGTAGTGGCAAAGGGGAAGAAGATTGAAGCTTGTCATTCATCACTTGTAAATCTACATTCCAGATCCAAGAAGCAGGCCCTCCTTAGACATGAGAAGCCTAACTTTCTGGAATGCAGTTATCCTGGCAATTGAAAGAAGTAGAAAACCTTTATAAATTGAAAATCTCCTACCTCATCAGTATAAGCTATTTTTTTTTTTTCCCAAAGAGATACATTATTTATCCCTGAGGATTTGTGCTTGGACTGTACATCAGGCTCTTTTACATTACTGCTCTAACCCACCTTCTTCGGATCAAGCCAGTAAAAAGGGATTTGGCTCTTTGGAGCACAAGAGAAATATTATTTTCAGTTGTCTCATGAAAATGATGACACAAAAGGTGAAATAGCCAGAGGATGGGCAAAATAAATTGTCTGTGTGGGGAAAATTGCAAAAAGGAAAGAGTTTTTATTTTAAAAAACAGAATTCTGCCAACAGGGGAAAGATATTAATATCATCCTTTGAAGCAGCCCTGCTGAGTTCAAATGCTAAAAGCACTTTTCAAATAATCCATGTTTAATTAATATTTGTACAGCACTTAGGGAGGGGAATGGAAGACAGGTGCTGAGGATGGCCACAAAAATGACTTTCCTGTGCTATTTCTCAGGTGGACTGAGGCACTGCCTGCCTCCCACCCTCTCTTGTACAAGACCAGAACCCAGATCTTCCAGCACTCAGGCTCACTTTCCAATCACTATTAAACTTTACTGAAAAGCTGGGAACAGGCCTCATCCTTAGTTGTATCCCTCAGAGCAAGCTGCCAAGAGCCTGTGCTCCCGGTGCGTTTGCTGATTGCTTTGCTGGGCATGGGAGCCCACCAAAACACCTCGGCACCCGGTTTCACTTGGCCTGCTGAACCAAGTGAAACAGTTTGGGGCAGATAACCTATAACCCAGGCTTTACCAAGGAGCTGCTCTTTTATTGTCGATGGCTCGTGTGGTTTCTTTGGACTTCATTTTCCTCAAATATAAAGTGAGGGACATTAAACTGGATGACCTCCTTTCCCTCTTATAGTCTGGTCCATCATCTCCCCTTTGTCCTAACCGGGCATATCTGTTTGCAAGCTAGAAGGAAAGCGGGTACACAGGACAATCTCAGTGCTTATTAAAACTTCTGTGGCCACAGTATGGGTTGCAAACTGGCAAGCAGGAGGCTCGGTCCAGACTGCTGAGGTGTTTAACTTTGTCCATCCAGTGTTTTTTTTTGGGGGGGGGGGCGGGGTGAGGGTGGGGATGAATGAGTTCACAACAATTGAGATCCAGGAGATTTCACAGTTATCTGGACCTGTGCTTCTCTTGAGGAGTTGAAAAATTCTGGCACACTCTGTCTACCCGGCAATTGTCAGCCCTGCTGTGTCATCAACACCAAGGTTAAATGTCAGTTATCATCATCATTGTGCTTTTGTTGTTATTTCCCCAACTCCATCCCATTTCCCTCACTCATGTTACTGTCGTGGCCCCTGGAGGCATTTGGGTAAGAGGAAAAGACGGTTGGAGAGATGATAAGCATCTGGTGCCGGGAACGCCCTGCCCTCTGAAGGGATTGTCTTTCCCAGGAAACTGGCTACCTCCTGGCAAGTGTGAGCTGCGAGGGGGTGGCACATCTGCAGTCAGGCAGACAAGATCAGACCCACTGACTGATGTGGGCAACGTAATTATTCCTTATTCAAGCTGGCTTAGTTTGTCTACCATATCTCTTCTTTGCCCCAAAACCTTGAATATTGTTTACTCAGAGTAGCGCCCCACATGAGCCTTTAGGCTCTCCTAAATTCAGCAGGCAACAAAACAACTTTAATGCAGAGACCAACGTTTTCAGTCATCTAAGAAAAGCAATCATCTTTTTAGCAACATCACTGGAAGGTCTCCAAGTAATTAGAGTGGCCATATAATTTATGGTCTAAAATAGGAATTTCTTGAAAATGAAAGGGGGTGCTATTAATACTTATGCCAAGAAACACAGGCACAAACCAGCACTGTTGCAAGGAAACCGGGGCTTGTTTCTACCCTATGCAATATGCAACACCCGCTAATGACTTGATTACAAAATCTACCATTAGCTTCTAGAGGTTGTCCTGGGAACCAGATTTGATCCATCTCCAACCCTGGGCCATGCTTGGCTCTTCTCACTGTTGAAATTCCAGCCAGATTGGAGAATATCCACCACAGTTTTGTTCCTTCCAGGATTTGAACTCTCCCAGTTCAAATGATTAAGCCTACCAAGAACTGGCTTTGACTGTCAAAAGGTGATGCCAGTGTCCATCACACTTGGCCATCTGTAATTGGAACCTGAGAAGTAAATGACAGTTGTCTTTAGATCCTTTCATTTTTTTCTTTTGCTGTGATCTCTTCTTTCAGGTTTCTCTCTAGATAATTGAGGTTAAGGAATTGTTTGCAACTTTTCTTTAAGCGAATAGGGTCACCTCTTTCACGCTGCTAGAACTTTGCCTCTTTTGGGAGGAGGACCATGGTTTGGTCCCCACAGGACACCATCATAGAAGATCAAACTACTTTCTACAACCAGCGAAGACACATCACTATAGCAGTAGTAAGTTTTGCACTTGGCATTTGGGTGAGGAGCTAAGAAAATGTGGGGGCATTTCAGAAAACGAAAGATACGCCCTTTTGAAATGCAAAGATACCCATCCCTTTCAAGAAAAAACTGTACAGTGTTAGTAGCATGGTGAAAGGAGTTGTTTAATGAATTGAGAAAGATCCAGAAAGGTGGACCTTCAGATCCTTTAGAAAAAGCCACCCATCTACTCATCAAAGATGAGAGGAAAAGCCGACTGGCTTTATTCTTTTGACAGAGATGCACCAAGGCGGCAGAGAGAGGAGGAAAGTGGGTAGGTAATAGCTCATTCTCGTTTATCAGGCAGCCTAACCTGTTCTTTCACTCACTTGAAAAAGGCTTTGCAGGAGAGCTGGGACATGTGGCATCCTACAGTGGCAAGGAGAAAGGAGAGGAACACAGAGGAAAGGGGGGCTGCTGTGTGATTTACAATGGAGAACTCGCACAAAGCAGACTGCAGGGGCCGGTCAAAGACTTGGGTCTTTACTACCGTGGAATTAAGACAGACATCTCTTGCGGGTAGCTGAGCTTGTGCCTCGACTTACCAGGCCTGGGCCAGGGGACTTGATATCACCCCCTGGGGAGGGTAGTAGGTACGGGCGTGAGTGCCCTCTGCAGCCCCCCCGAGCCTGGGGAGCGAGGTCAAGGCAGCTCCCTTTTCCTCACCCAAAATGCCACGGGCAGGGGAGGCTTGCCGGAGGAAACCGCCTTTCTCCCAACTGCCCTTTCCCCACTTCCTTATCTTACCCACATACTCCCTTGTGCCAAGGCCACTCCTGCCACCGCCAGTGCGCATGCACCGTGGCCAAAACAACCCCCGCCCGCTGCAACGGCTCCTGCGTCCTCTCAGAACCAATCCTAGCCCCTCTTCCTTCAGTATTGCCATTTTAGGCTACTTCACCTCCTTTCCAGCCCTGCCCCTCTTACCAGCCTATATAACCTGTAATCACCCCTGAATAAATCTCTTTGGCGCATACTCCTACTGGATGAAGAGTGTTTTTGTCCTTATCGCCGCCCTCCATACCTTGCACGCCTCTCGCCGAGGACCTTGGCCACGTCCTCCGCCTCGCCCTCGCCTCCGGGAAAGAGCCCCCGCCGCCGGTACCCTTTAAGCAGCCCCGAGAGCTGAGGGCTCGGCTACCGGCCGCCACTCCCCCTAGAAGCAGTAACCCCGACCGCAACTGGTGCCCCGTGTGAGGAACGTCTCCACACGACAGTTTGGCAGGTCACCCGCTCGCCCGGACGCCCCTCCAGCTTCCCATTTCCTCGCCTGCAAGGTAAAGGGCCGCCTCTCCCTCGCCGCTTCTGGAGCCGTGGGAGGTTCCTTGCTCCGAAGCCGCTCCTCCCTTCCCCCACGCTCTCTTCATCCAGTAGGAACTCCTCCCTTCCCCCACGCTCTCTTCGTCCTCTTGTATGCGCACTTCTATGACCCCCGTTCCTCCTAACACTCCCCCTCTTCCCCTCCATTACTTTGCTGTAGTTCTTTGTATCTTTCTTTCCTCATTTGGTGCCGTGTGCCTCTTTGTAACCGCCCCCCCTCACTGCTCTCGTTGCCAAAGGGCACTGCTTTCTGCTCTCGCCGTCTCCTTCGGCCTTGCAGCCACAGTTTATCTCATTCTCTCTGCTCAGTAAACTACTCCTCCTTCTCCTCCCCGCCAGCCGGCCGGCCCGGCTCGGGAACAACTCCCCCTCCTCTCCCCTCAGCTATGGGTAATCGTATATCTACATGTCAGGCACCTCAAGTTCGTGCTCTAGCGGGTCTCCTAGACACGCATAGCTGTAAAGTGTCTGTCCGGCAGCTGCAGATATACTGGGATCTCCTGCTGCCCTTTAACCCATGGCTCACCACTTGCCATCTTTGGGACCCTGTTACTTATGATCGCCTTATTGATCGAGTCACTAATGCCATGGAACATGAGAGCAAGCGCTTCCCTCCCGGCTTGCTCCCCACCTTGATAACCATCCGCTCCTGCCTTCAAGGCTCCCTCCCCCCTGATAGAGGCCCCGTTAAATCCAAAGAGGCCCTATCATCCCAGCCAACAGATTCAGATAGCGATACTAATTCAAATCATGACTCAGACACGGAGTCCTTAGTCGAGCAGATTAACAACGCGCTCGAGGTGACTCCCAAAAAGCAAAATAACACTGCGCCACGCCAAGATGGCGAACTTCCTCCTTCTTCTTCCATCGAGGGGAGGAAATGCTCTGGCGATGACATCAGCCCTAAGCTGGGCCAGAAACCGCATACGCTTTACCCCGCCCTTCCACAGGGCGGAGCTAGTCCACCATCTTATGCCTTGGGCCCCACCCTTTCACAGGGCGGAGCTGATCCACCTTCTTGTGTCTTAGCCACGCCTACCGCGCCGCCATCTTGCGACGCTTGGGGCCTCCCACTCCCACCTCTCCCTCCGGCGAGCTCCCCTTCGGAGCCGCTACCGGCAGCTGCCGCCGCTCCTTCCACCCTGCCGACTGACAACCCCTGGCTGCCTTCTGCACCTCAAGGCAACCCTTGGGGCAACGCTCCCCCTACCCCCACTCCCGCGCCAAGCCCTCTTCAAGCGCGTCCTCCTTTCTCTCGTGCTTTTCGCTGCTTTCCTCTTAACCTTGCCCCCACCCCACAGAGGCCGCATGACTGGTATCCCATTGACTTAGATGCTATCAAGCAGCTTCGCAAGGCCGTCAGGGAGGACGGGTTAGGTAGCCCATATGCTTCCCAAATACTACAGGATCTCGCTATGAACTATTGCATCCCCCAAGACTGGGCCTCGCTTGCCCGTTCAATTTTTAACCCCGGTCAGTTTGTTGACTGGCGTGCTCACTTCCAGGCAGAAGCAGCTAAGCAAAGTGAGCAAGATGCAGCCATTGGAGTCTATCATCCCCCCGAAGCCTATATGGGCACTGGAGCGTTTCTAAATGCGTCTGCTTATATTAATGCCCCTGCTGCCTTCTGGACTGTCCTCAGAGGCATCGCCTTGCGCGCGTTTGCCGGCTGCTCTGCCCGTCAGCCTAACAAATTTACCAAGCTCTTCCAGGAACCGAGTAAGCCTTTCGCCACCTTTGTCTCCAGAGTCGAAGAAACCTGCGCTCAAAAGGTAAGTAATCCCCAGACCCAATATTACATGTGCCCATCCTCCAATCCTGGAAAATCGTGCTGTAATTCCCCCAACAAGTACTACTGTGCATACTGGGGGTGTAAAACATTAGCCAATAATTGGAAGCCTCCTGTTCCTGATCATTACCTTACCCTAAAGTGAACCCCTACAGGGTGCAAACTCCCTACAGTTAACTGGCTCGGCCAAGAAAGTGAGGGATCCTGCACACATCTTAATCTTACAGTGCAGCTCCCCACTGATCCCTCCTGGTTACTCGGTCAAACTTGAGGCTTCAGAATCTATGAAAAAGGAACCGACCGAGGATCACTTATTCTAATAAAAAAGGAGGCTGTAAACCAACCAGGCCAAAATACTGCATTAAAAACACCCTCTGGCATAGGTCCCAACCAAGTCATTAACCCCCTTTTTCCACAGCCTTCCAGCCGCACCTCAAGTACAAGCAGCGCATCCGGAAACCGCACCTCAGCTACAAACAACGCATCGCCAACCCCACCACCCCAGCTTCCTCTGCCCCCTTCTCGTTATTCCTCTCCCCTCCTCAGCCTCATCCAAGCCGCCTTTGCCTCAGTGAACTCCTCCAACCCCAATTTTACCTCCTCCTGCTGGCTCTGCCTCTCCACCTCTTCCTCACTGTACGAGCCCGTTGCCTCCAACCTCTCCTTTTCAGAAAGCACAGAAGACAGCCCCTCGGAATGCAATTGGAATACCTCTGCCGTCCCCCTAACCTTTCATTCAGTCTCCTATACAGGAAAGTGCGTCCGCCCTCGCTCCAGTAACTCTCCCGACCTCACTGCCTGTGCCAGCTACTCATCTCCTAGCAGCTCGGCAAAATTTCTCATTCCTCATAACTCCTCCCAATGGCTCTGCTCCTCTACAGGACTCACCCCCTGTCTCAGCACGAATATCATCAGCGAATATAAAGAAACTTGCCTCCTAATTGTCCTTATCCCTAGGGTCTTATATCATAGCGAAGAAGACTTCTTCCTCCGTCTGGAAAGAACTGCAGCTCCTGCCCTTCTGCAAAAGCGAGAGCCCATCACCGTCCTTACAATTGCCTCCCTCCTAGGTCTTGCCGGCGCTGGCACCGGAATCGCTGCACTAGCCAGTCAAGGCTCCGCCCTAACTCACCTCAGGGCGGCTGTTGACGAGGACATTCGCCACCTACAAAACGCTATTTACCATCTAAAAAATTCTGTCAATTCCCTCTCTGAGGTAGTGCTCCAAAACCGCCGAGGTCTTGACCTTCTCCTCCTCAAAGAAGGAGGCCTCTGCGCCGCCCTAGGAGAAGAGTGCTGTGTTTATGCCAATTCCACAGGTCTCGTCGAGGACAGCCTGAAAAGGGTCCGAGAGGGACTGGAAAAGCGTAAAAGAGATCGTGAAGCCACCAGTTATTGGTCCAGTTTTTTCACTCCCATCCTCCCATACATCCTTCCTTTTCTTGGCCCCCTATTAATAATTATTCTAGCTCTCATCTTAGGACCCTGCATCATACGCAAAATTGTCCAGCTTGTAAGAAAACAAACAGATGCCATTTTTTCCTCGTTCGTGCAAATCCAGTATCAGCGACTCGCCACCTCTGACGCCCCCCACTCCAAGATGACAGCCAACCCTCCGCGACCTCAACGCCACCGGTCGACCCGCCGACCGCGAGGCCCTTCTCAATCACCTGAACATCGCTCTCGCCTCGAGTTCCAGCTTCTCTGAACCCCTGAACTTTAAACCCCTGAACTTTAAACCCCTCACCTTCGCCCAGCCCGCTGCAGCGAAGCCCTTGTCGAGCGCCCGGGCACCACACCAACACTGAGCTCCAGCCTCGCTAAGCCACCGTCAACCCCTTTTTCCCTTCCCTTACCTCCCCCTTCCCTCACCCTTAGCGGGCCTCTCCGGTAAAGCCTCTTCCTCTAATTAGAAAAGAAAGGGGAATTGCGGGTAGCTGAGCTTGTGCCTCGACTTACCAGGCCTGGGCCAGGGGACTTGATATCACCCCCTGGGGAGGGTAGTAGGTACGGGCGTGAGTGCCCTCTGCAGCCCCCCCGAGCCTGGGGAGCGAGGTCAAGGCAGCTCCCTTTTCCTCACCCAAAATGCCACGGGCAGGGGAGGCTTGCCGGAGGAAACCGCCTTTCTCCCAACTGCCCTTTCCCCACTTCCTTATCTTACCCACATACTCCCTTGTGCCAAGGCCACTCCTGCCACCGCCAGTGCGCATGCACCGTGGCCAAAACAACCCCCGCCCGCTGCAACGGCTCCTGCGTCCTCTCAGAACCAATCCTAGCCCCTCTTCCTTCAGTATTGCCATTTTAGGCTACTTCACCTCCTTTCCAGCCCTGCCCCTCTTACCAGCCTATATAACCTGTAATCACCCCTGAATAAATCTCTTTGGCGCATACTCCTACTGGATGAAGAGTGTTTTTGTCCTTATCGCCGCCCTCCATACCTTGCACGCCTCTCGCCGAGGACCTTGGCCACGTCCTCCGCCTCGCCCTCGCCTCCGGGAAAGAGCCCCCGCCGCCGGTACCCTTTAAGCAGCCCCGAGAGCTGAGGGCTCGGCTACCGGCCGCCACTCCCCCTAGAAGCAGTAACCCCGACCGCAATCTCTGAATTCTCACTGCCACTCCTTTTGCTGCCAGGGAACCCTGCCAAGGCTGGGCCCGCATGTGTCCCATCCCCTCACTGTGCTGAAATCTGCCTGGCTACTGGGTACCTCTCCTTGTGGTCCAGAAGGAGTAAAGATCTCATCTGAAAACCCCTTGGGCCTCTCTGGATGAGATTTCATTAGGCTGGCACCGAGGGCATCTCGCTGGTTGTGGCAGTCCTAATAAGTGTGCAGATGGCAAGACACACACACGCGCGCGCCCGTAGGCACACACTCTCACTGAAGTCATGCAGCGGGCAGGGAGGTGGGACGTGGGGAATGTGATCTGAAGGGAACAAAAGGCTGCAGCCTCTGCAGTGAGCTGAGTGAGAGTGACAAGGACAGCTAAAGGAAATGAAAAGTGAAGTGCAAAAACCCACAGCAAAAGCCACCGGGGAGCATATGCATTGGACTTCACAGCTTCCTCCTGTTTCCAGCTTACATTTGCTCCATATGCTGCTTTACACAGCTTTCCGGGGCCGTAATGGATTTTATTCTTATAGTTTTTATACTAACATGAATGACTCACATCTGCTCCAATACCCAATTTGCTCTCTAATGTCTTTGGTTGCCCAGAGAGAACAGCTTACAGAGAACTTGCTAATGATACCCGTGGCAGAGTTCTAATCCAGGAACCAGGAAGCTTAGAACCCTGACTGTGTACGAAGGAAAGGTTTGTGAGAGAGTGGGGCATTACAGATGGGGAAACTGAGGCTAGAGAAATGAGGAACTTGCTCACGGAAATCAAGACCAAGGAGGTGGTACACTTCAGTGCCCCAAGATTTTCTTAATTCAGAGTATATTTATTTTTCCCTTTTCCTGCCATGTTAAATCTTTTGCCAGAAGTTTTTCCTCCCCATACGGGCTGTGATGAGAAAAATGTAACTTGGATTAATCACCAATGATAGCTATTCCCTCACCGGGATCAACTGTGCTTTGCATTACTGAAGCTGAATATTAAAGTTTTAAATATCTTGTCTGAGCATGGGGAGTCCCTGATAGGCTGGATCCCGGGGAGATCTACAGGGCTGGGCCCAGCACGGAGGCTCAACTGACTTCTACCTGAAATCTATTTCAATCCAAAGGACAGTTAACTGATTGGACAGCCCTTTGGCTGGATCAAGTAACGATACTTAGCAAAACTAGATTCCTTTGACAGCTTCCCCAGGTCCAGGGAATCTTCCCTTGGAGTACAAAATAACGATTCGAGGAATAGCACCTTGCAACAAAATCCCTGCTTCTTCCCAGGCCCAGTATGAAGCTGCTCTCACTCCAGGGCCTCAGTTTCCCCATATGTCAAACAGTCAGAATGAAGCACTCAGCATTTCAGCAGCAGCCAGCGTAGTGCTGCACCATCCCGAAAGCTTGGCGGTGGTGTTGTGTAACTGTCTGCCATCTGTTACTCAGAAGCAGCATCACAAAGCGCTGAGCAATGGACTACGGTGCTGCAGCTCCTGCCAGGAGCTGACAACGTCTCAGCAACTTGCCCGGGGGTCTCCTGCAGAGCCGGCTGCAGAACGCTTTGCAGGCCTGAGACTGCAGGTCCAGGGTGAGGCATCTGGAAGAGAATGGAATGCTGGAGCCAAGGAGCAGTGCACATGCTGCAGAGATGGGCTTTCTGTCTGCTCCTGACCCCCGTACTCCTCCCCACCACCATGACGTGATCTACCTGGACCTTTGCCTGGCATCAAGCTGCCTCACCTTCTGGCCAAAGCAGTGGCTGGGGAGCCTACCCCAACCTTTCAGCAGATAGGATTCTAATAAAAGCAAGTGCTGGAGGACCCTTTGGGTTCTGCATGATGATCTGAGAGCTCAGCTGAACCTTGAGATGGGCTGCCAAAAGAATGCTCAGCTTTTCTGGGCTGATTTGATTTCTACTGCTGTTCTTGACCAAAAACTTACCTACCGTCTGGCCAAGAACTCTTTGGGGTAGTGCAGCAGAGCAGGCCTCTGGCTGAAAGAGCAGGTACCAAACACAGGAGGTCTTGAACAGCCTTCTCCCTTTCTGATTCACTTCTCAGGGTCTCCATTTTAAGCAGAGAATGAAATCCAGAGGCCTGCTTTACACTCTCCCCACTTCCATGCAGGGATGGGAGCTGTTTCTGTACTGAGCCTGTGGGCAGAGGGAGGTAGGGGGATGGTAGCTGCAGCCGTGGGTACGTAGTTATCTTCTCCCCCAAAAACTTGACAAGGCAAGCAGCCCTCCAGTTAAGGCTGCACACGTTAAAATGGCACACTTCCGGTAGCCACAGCACCTGAGGCAGAAGCAAGGCTTTTTCTTACCCTCTTTAAGCCCCCAGGTAACACCACCACCTTGCATCCAGCCTTCACAACTACTCGCTCGTCAGACGGGAACCTAAGGTGCAGAGAAGAGAAATGACTCCCCTGGGAGTCACACAGCCATTGTGGCCAAGCAAGGTCTATAACCCTGATGACGGCCATTAGTGCAGACTAGCTAAGGCAGAGGGAATTGGATTTAGAATTGGCTGTCTCTAGAATCAAGTGGTTTTAATCTGGAAGTGGGGGGCTGATGCTCTTCCCAAAAGAAGCTGGGAAAGGGGGCTTTTGAAAGATATCCTTCTGTACCCAGTATCCCCCTGCCCAGGGTCACTTTTCCAAGACCCCTTGTGGTTGGTCCCACTTTGGACCCCCTTCCTTGCAAGCACAGGACCCTGATGCTTACAAGAGTGAAAACCCTTAAGGGAGATTATTGCACTTTAATTTTTAAAAAGGTTTCTTTAAAGGTAAATTTAGACCAGCGCAGGTTCCATCAATAAGAAAAGGTGGCCCGGCACTCGCAGGCAGGCAGGCAGGGAGGCAGGCAGAAAACCGCCCTAGGGAGTTGGTTGAACTCGGCCTTGGCCCTGAACAGCGTGGGGAATGAACCCAGGTTGGGGCAGCAGCCCTGCTAACAGCTCAGCGTCCCAGCGCCGGTCCCTGGAAAGCGGGTGCGGTGAGGGCGGGACCGGGCGTCAGCTAGACCCGGGTGTGAGCGCCACGTGCACCCCCGGCGCGCGCGGGAAAGTGCTCCCAGGCATCGCTCCTCCCGGTGCAGGCGGGGCCTTTGGTCCCAGCTTGCAGCTGGGGGTGGGCACCGGAATCCGTGGGTACACAGTTCCCGCCTCGCCCCGCCTCGCCCCTGGATGGCCCGGAGCTGCGCGCAGAACTCGGCGCTGGCGCCCACTGAACGGCACGGTGCGCCTCGATCGGCCGGCTGCGGTAGCGCCCCCTCTCAGAGCCCCGCTCCCCCCAGCCCGCTCTCCCTCGGAGTCGGTCTGTCGGTCGTGCCCACCCTACCCGTCTGTACCCCCTCCCCTCCCTCTCCGCTCCCTTTCCTCCCTCCTCCCTCGTGCTCATCCCGGGTGTCGCACACAGCCTCGGAATTCTCCCTCCCCGCAGCTCGAGTCAGTTTCCCTCTCGGCAGCTGCGGGCAAGGCGGCGGCGGCGGCGCCGTGGGGAGCATCTCGGCTGCCGCCGCGCTTCCTCGGCTGGAGCGGGCGTTCGGCTGGGCTGCCCCTCGGCCCTTCTCTGCCGCGCCTCCAGGCGCCCGGCGGCCGCCACCCCGGCTCGCTTCTCTCCGGAACGGGAGGGGCTCCCGGCAGCATCCCGCCGCCCCTGCACCTTGATCTCGGAGCCAGCGCTTCCCAGAGAGAGGCGCTGTCGCGGGCTCCTGCCCCGCCGACCCTGACCGCCGGGGGGTGCCCCAGGGACGCAGAGCCGCTGGGAGCGGAAGGCAAAGCGGACCATGCGGCGCTTGACTCGTCGCCTGGCGCTGCCGATCTTCGGGGTGCTCTGGATCGCCGTGCTGCTGTTCTTCTGGATAACCAAGAGGAAGTTGGAGGTGCTGGTGGAACCCGAAGTGCCGAGCTTCAAGGTACAGGGTTTGTGGGCTCCGGGGAAGCCGGGACGTGGGGTAGGGGTGGGAGATTGTGGGTGCTGCGAGCAGGTAACCGGGTGCCAGATGCGGCTGCGGTGTGACATTTCTAGATTTTAAAAAGCTCGGGGACATCTCTGGTCCCGCAGTGGTGCGAGTGTGAGTGGGTGTGGGCGGTGGGCGCGCGCTGGCGGGTAGCGCGTGGCTCCCAACTTGAGCAGCGCGCCCGGGCTCCCGAGCGGAGGGGGCGCTGCGGCCGAGGAGGTGGCGGCGCCTGGACGCCGCGAGACCGTCGCCGGCGGTTGGGTCCCGTGGCTGGGCCGGGGCAGGCGCCGGTGAGAAGTCTGGCGGCGGCGGTGACCTCCTTCCCGCAGCTGCCAGGCCCCACTAGGGGAGCCCGGAGGCCCGGGTTCGCCGCGCGCGCGCGTGTGTGTTGCGGGCGAGCGCTCTGCAGTCTCCCGCGCGGCTGCTGCCCGGGCCCACCCGGCCTGTTGCCACGCGGCTTTGTAACTGTTCCCCCGAGCCTCGCAGCTGCAAGGGAAGTTGAATTTGCCCGGAACGCCGCTACACAGCTTGTAAAAACAGAGGCGTTGGTATTGGTGGGGAGTTGGGGAAATGGGAATCCTCGTGGCTTTTCCAAGTCCTGCCCAGTCAGTTCATGTGAGCGGAGCCAGAAGGTTCTTCGTCAGGCTCATTCTTACCTCTCGATTCAGAGCCCGCGCGTGTTCCTCAGTCTCCTACCCTCCCCGAGGCCTGGCTGGGGGATTTCTGGGCCAGCCAGGCAAAGTTTGTGACCTGGGTCCGGAGCAGTCCTCCAGGGACTGGGAAGAAAGCCCCCGAGGAACTTATGGTCCCAAGCCGGGGACTGGAAAACAAACAAACAAAAACAAGGAGAGGGGAGGGGGCAAGGCGGTGGGTGCAGGAGAGAGGCCCCTGATGTAGTGGGGCCTTCCGCACGAGGGGGCGGATGGGTTGGGTGGTTGTCCCCTTGCTGCATAGGCTGAGAAGCAGCTTCGTAGGCTTTAAGTGACTTGCTTTAAGGTCACTGCACTGGTTTGGACTCAGACCTCCCCCACTCAGGATCTTCCCTCTCTCTCCAGCGGCCTCTCAGGGCCCCATTTCACTTAGTCTTCCAGCACTTACACTTTGGAATCTTGCCAGTGTTCAGATGCCTTCCACATTTATTGAGCACCTACCACGTGGCAGGCAGCGTGCTAGCAGGTGTGGAGATTCACTCATAAAAGAACCAGGACCACGCAAGTGTGCTGAGGGCCAAGATACTGTGATGTGTTGGGTGCTGAGGGAGCCTGGGGACTTCCTGGAGGAGGAGGACGCAACAACTGAGTTGAGAAGGGTGAACAGGCTTGCCAGGAGGGAGGGAGGGCGTTCTAGGTGCAGGTTGACTGCAGGAGACCAGCCGAGAGGAATGACGCAGCACACTGTGCGAGTTGGGCATGCTTTTAGAGTGTGGAGGATGCAGGAATGAGGCTGGGGAGGTGTGTAGGGGTCCTCGCTGGTAGGGCCTAAGCAGGGGAGTGGCGTGGTCACACTTGGTGACTTCCAGTAGCCTTTATTACACCAGAACAATTTTCTCACTCATCTCAAGCCCTGCCCGTAGATCTGCAGAGTTTTTCTCCTTTTTCCCTGGGTGTTCTGCTCTTTGTGGTGCAGTTAATGGTGCCTGCAGGGACATGAACTTTCTCTGTTTTGTGTTGAACCTCATTACCTTTAGCTTGCTTATTCTTGGTTTACACAAGGGATCTGGGACCAGAGATGTCTCCTTTGTGCACTAAACTTCCTGGTCCCTCTTCCTTTCCTGTCTCTTTTCATCCTGGTGTGCTGTGTGCCAGGCCCTGTGCTAGGATTGGGGGCCACTGTGAAGAGTACACTGTGCCCCTGCACTTTGTGGGGAGCGGCTCTCACAAGTTCCTGGCCGAGGCAGAATTATAAACAAGTGAGGACAATGCAGTGGGTGCCAGTGGCTCCACAGCTGAGATTTGGCACAATGCTGCGGAGCCGCAGAAGAGTGGGCTTTCTAGTTTTGACTACTTGCTCTTTTCTCTTAACATTTGATTCCTTCTTTTCCCCATTTTCTGTATCTTTCTCCTATTACCATGAATTCTTTTTTGTCCCGTGAATTCTATGGACTTCAAAAATCTCAACATCTCTTATTATCAGCTGCCCTACTTTTTTGTTTGAGTTTTTCTCCTTCCTCTTTTTCATCTCTAGGTGTGACTTTGTTTGTCTACATATATGCGTGGTGTGTGCTTGTGCATGTATCAAGCATCCTTCCGTAGCCTAGTGATATGTATGTGAAGAGAGAGGGATTGAGAGATCCCCTCTGGAATAGCCCCAGAACAGTTTTATTCCCCATGGCTGATCTGTACAGAAAATGTACGTGGCTTGTCCAAAGCAGTGGGGTGGTTCCCGAACCTGGTTGCACACCAGAATCACCTGAAGAGCTTGTTTACAGTACGGATTCTTGGGCTTTGTAGTAGAGATTCTGATTCCATGGGTTTGGGAGAGGCTCCTAGAATCAGTATTTTTACAAGTGCTCCGTGGGATTCTGATGATGCCTGTTGACAGGTGACATTTGGGAGCTAGAATGAAGAACAGCAAGTCTGTTAATTTCTTTGCAGTTCAGTGGGCCTCTTGTAGGTATGACCTCATTATTTCATTTTTCTTCATTCTTCTCGAGTTCACTCATGGACCTAGCTTATGTGGGCAAATGTACTCATGTACAAATAACTATAGCAAGCATTTGCAAAGTGCTTCACAAATTCACTAATTCCATTTCACAAATATTAGCTCATTTAACCTCCACAGCAATCACATAAGGTGGACAGTACCACGGTGTCAATGAGCTTGAGTACAGAGATTAAACAATTGGCACGAGAGGATTAGGCTGATCAGTGGCAGGATCAGGAGCAGGCTGGAGCAGGATCCTTCTGGCAACTGCTGGTCCCAGGCTCTTTGCACCCTTTCCATGCCACTGAGCTGCACAGACTGCCTGGATCTCTCCCTGCGGGAGATGTCTACAGCGTGTGCTTTCTACTGGCTTTCCCGCGCTTTGGTGGTGCATCCCTAGCACCTTGCCCTCAGAGAGCTCTGGAAAGTTTGGTAGCATTTGTGGGGATGCTAACGCAGGAGCCGTGTCAGAGGGAAAACCTGTTCTGCTCAGGGGGCCTAGGGGGCTTCTCGAGCTGGGTGGTGTGCACCTGGGCGTGGGGATCTAATGGGGGCTGGACGGTTGCAGCACCAGTGGTTTAGATATCATTTGCCAGGGCAGAGTTTGTCTCCCTCAATGGTGAGTTATTAGTGAGTTACTCACAACGGTGAGTGAGATATTTGTCTATGGCAGGGGAAAAGAGAAAAAGTCGGGTTTGGAATGAATTCAGCATACTAGGCTTTCATGGGAAGTGTTCCTGCCTGATCTTGGGGACAACTGCTGCCTTGGACACATTAAAATCTTGGGGAGGTTTTCGCCTCCATTTTTGCCTTCCCAGCTTGGTGGCGGGGCCAGCGTATTTCCCACAGCAGGAGCAGAGGGCTCCCCTTCCCTAAAAATACTCAGATAAATTGGGAGTGGTGTAGGGATTGGAGAGGGCTCCTGGGTAGGGAATCTTCCAGCTCTTAAGATTGTAGGGGGCACACAGCCTTCTCCCGTCTACCACAGGTTCTAGTGACGAATTAGGGAAAGCTGCCTCTCCTTAGCTAAGGGCTCTCCAGAGGGGCCTGGCAATAAAACAAACTCTATGCCCAGTCACAAGTCAAGAGATATGGAGAAGGCATGCTGTGCTCCTGGTTTAAGAAAATTAATTGGCTTTTTTCCCTCCCCCTTAGATTCAAGGGCTGGTTCTATTAATAGCTCAAGTACAGATTTCTTGACGTTTGAGTTTTTAATGCCGATTCAATTCTTTTACTAAGTTTTCCCCCCACATATTCAGCCCAAGCTTTAATTCCTAATTGAAAATCATGCAACAATTTTGATGTTTTAATTCAAACTGTATTTTGGCAGTAAGTACTACACCACTGAAAAGCACCTGAAAAATGTTTTTATTTCTTCTCTCTCCTATCATTTGTTTGCCCTTTGAAGAATTATACAAGAAGTGACAGAATTAAAAAAAAAAAAAAAAAACAACCACTGCAAATTTGTCTTTTATTTCCATAAAACTAAATTTAGTCCAGGAGCTTAGGGCTTAGTAAAAGCGAAAGAATTTTCGGCCTGAGGGTAATTTTTGAGGAAGGTATTGGAAATGTAAAGGCTTAGAATAAAGTGCCTGGGGCCCATGTAAATGAATTTGTGCTGTACTAGAAGTAGAGCAAACACTATTACAAGATAGCTTGTCTTTTGGTAGGCATTTGCATACCATCAATTCCTTAAGTAATGTGACACTGTTATTTTACTCCCCATTTAGTAGATAATTTCTCCCATTTAAGGAAGTCCTGAATTTTAGAGAGGGACCCTGTTAATCTGCTATTGCTCAGGGCGTGTTCATTGAGCTCCATCAGGGAACTTTGTGGCATGGCCAGAGGGATCCTGTTATCACATGCTCCGGCGTCCTTTCATTCGCTCTGCTCTGTGTCAGTGCTGTGGGCGGTGGGCTCTTTTCGCCTCCATTTTTGCCTCTAAGGCAGTTCCAGGAAACAGGTGTTGGGGGTGTCACCTAGGGCTTGAAACACTGCCTGCTGCGGCTGTGGCTGCTGTAAGGGGCTGGGAAGTACCCACGTGGCAGATTGGCATCTCAGGCTAAAACACAGGTATTCAAGAAAGAGCAGGTCTTTGCTTTGTAGATATCAGCAAGCTCTTTCAAACCCTGAGCTCCCCATCCAGCAGGAAGTTTGCCCTTGGTCGTTTTTGGTCCGCGCATGCCCCGGTGCAGCTGCCCCCGCTTGCTCTCCCAGGCCGCATTCTCTCCCAGGGTGGGATGACCTGCTCCAGGGGCCCCCACGTCTCTGTTCCTGGGGAGTCTCTTGGTCTGGGCTGTGCCCTCTCCCCTTATCCCGTGTTAGTGGCCTCCTGATGTGCCTCAATCCTCCCCCGAGGCACAAACTGATACCTGCTCAAATCAGGGAAGACAAGGAGGCAAAACCGGGAAAAAAATCTGCATTACTGTCCCTGTAGGAAGCTTCCCCAGCTCCATCTAGAGACTGCCCTTTTTCAAGGTTGCCTGTCTGTTTATATTACTCATAAGTATTAATTTCTACTTTCAGAGGTCATTTATAAACTGAACCTGAGCAGAATAAGGCTGCCATTGGCTGAGGCCTAACGCCTGGGATCTTCAAGCAGCTTTACATGCACCCGGTTTTCCCCCTTTGCCGAAACTCTTCTCTCCCCACCTCTCCCACCCCAAAGTTTCAAAATACTTTTTTTCCATCATCAGGCACTGTGGTGGTTTGGAGTTATGTTCCCCAGAAAAACATGTTCTTAACCTTAATCCATTCCTGGGGTGTGAACCCATTGTAAATAGGACCTTTTGACGAGGCTGCTTTGGGTAAAGTGTGGCCCCAGTGAATCGGGAGGGGTCTTAATCCTTTCACTGGCAACCTTTATGAGCAGAGTAAAAGTCAGAGGGAGAGAGGGTGGGGGTAGGAAAGCCATGGGGAGCAGCCAGCTCCAGAACAGAAGGGAGAAGTCACAGCCATGTGCATTACCATGTGATGGAAAAGCCAAGGACCAAGGAGCACCGTCAGCCAGTCCCAGAACGCCACAGTCTTCAGGGAGAAAACATCGCCACTTTGATTTTGGACTTCTATTCCCCAACCCATGAGCCAATATATTCCTGTTGTTTAAGCCAACCCATTGTGTGGTATTTGTTTGAGTCACCGGGAACCTAAAACAGGCACCCAGGAACCAAGTTTGAAGAAATGTGTGGTCTGTGCTCTTGTTTGATTTCTCATGTTTACAATTTTGTCTCCTTCTTCCAGACTCTTTCAAAATCCCTGGTGCATTTTTTGGGAAATGATCCGAGTTAGAAAGCAGGGATGGATCCGTGGCTTCTCTCCTAGGGGGAGGCTGGGAACCCTGGGTTGGCTTTTGCACATTCGGCCCCGAGTCAGAGCATGGCAGGTGGCCGTCTGTTTGGGGAAGCGGGACTGGCTGTGCCCTGTGCCCTCTGCAGCTGGCTGCAGACTCTTCCCACTTGCCCGTGGCCATCCCGAGCTGTGTGCCGAGCCTTCTTCCTTGACTTGGACACTCAGAGGCTCACACTCCCCCCAGGGTCAGGAAACAGAGCCCATCCATCTCCTGTTGGCCCCCTTCATGCCATATCCAGGTGTGGTTTTACCCTCTGATTTGTCTTATGGACGTGGCAGCCTGGGCTTCTCTTTCTGCTGTCGCTGGTGTCAGGGGTGGCTCAGGCTTCCTCTTTTTGAGGCTCTGTCTCCTTAACCATGAAATGGGGAGCAGACCGCGAGGACACTGCTCTCCCCACGGGCCTCGCCAGCCGCTGGGCCACTCGGGGCTAGCTGTGAGGAGCTTGGAAGGGAGACTCAGAGCAATAAGTGATTATACCACAGATACTCCATGTCTATTGCTTATCTTTTAATTATTTTACCAGAAACGGTAGATTAACCAAAAAAATAAATCAGTCTCCCAGTCCTCAGATGTGGAGCTGATTAAGGAAGAAGCCCTTTGGAAAACAGAACTAAGTCTCTCTCTCTCTCTCTCTCTCTCTCACTCTCTCACTTGTGCCCTGGGGAATTCTGCACAAGCTCCTGAATTTTGCTGGCTCTGGTATTTTGGTATTTCAGAATAAATGGCCTGATCTGACCTTCCGGGGCTGCAGTCTTTGCATCTGGCAGTGGCTGCTGCCGTCACAAGCGCTAACGAGTACCAGGAAGCTAATGGGCGGGTGGGGGGAGGGAGGTGTCTGTGGCGTGAGAAATGTATGCACCACCCCGGGGATCCTCTTGCCACCCCTCCCCTCTGCTTCTCATTCTCCCTCCTTCTCTTATTCCCCTCTCTCCGTCTCTCGAGAAGCTAGCGGGGCTGTAGAGCAGCGAGCCCAGGACACCCGGCCATCCTGGCTGGAGAGGTCTGCAGGGGCCGCGTGGCCTGCCCTCTGCTCCACAGGAACCGTTGCTTCCCTGCAGGTGCCAAGGTCAGAAGCAGCCCACCTGACTGCTCTCGGAAGGTGCAGGGGCCCCTCTGCACACAGGGCAGTTCTTTCTGGAGGAGAGAGGCAGATGCTCCGGGCCAGCCTCCCCTGCTCTGACCCCCAGATACCACCAGAGCCCTTATCGCGGGAACAAGGAGACATCTGATCTACCTCCTCCTGGGCAGTGCTGATTTCAAGCACAATGCCTCTTCTGCATACCATTTCCCGGGAATAAGATTAGGCTCTTAAAAAAAATAATTAAATTCCCCTCTTGTCACTTGTCTTCTTCACTTGTACGCACTCAAGAGATGTGTCCCGGAAACGCGGGAGAGCAGCGGCACACACGAGTGGTCCTGCCACTGGGTTTGAATCCTGAGATGAAGAGAACAGCCAACCCAGCTGCCTTCTTTCTAATGATCCCACTGTTTAAAACCCAATTTGCATCTCATTGCAGGCCTGGAGAGAAAGTGGGAATCATTTCTGACCACCCCCATCCACTGGCTCTCTCCAAAGAGGTTGGCTCTCTCTTTCCTCTGGCCTCACCAAGGTTTAGAAAATTAGGATTTTCTTCCCTAGTGGCCCGGGCTGAAGATTTATGTAGCTTCTCTCATTCCTCTGAGAACACTCTAATCATTCATTTTTTCCCCCCAGCCATAGAGAGACTGGGCCAATCAATATTTATGCCCCCATCACTCACAGCTGCAACATGCAGGCATAATGGATGTCAAACTCCTTGATGGCCATTGACAAATTAGCTGGTGCTTGTATTTCAGGTTCATTGTTTTCTAGGATCTCGGGGAGATCAGACTGTGTGGTCCACTGATTAATTAAGCCACCTAGATAATTGCCTATTAATAGATGACGAATTGATGGCTGCCAGCTGGGTGCTGAATTGACTAATGTCCTGATGGTGGGCAGGTGGTCTTATCAAAAGAGGAACTTGCAGAAAGACTTGACTAATTAAAGGGTGAATCAGGAAAGGGAAGATAAGAACCCACCCACCCCCCCATTATTTGTGTGATGTTTTATAGTTTACAAAGTGTTCATAATCACAAATGCCTCATTTGATCCTTACTGCAATCTTATGAGGTAGATATTCTTATTATTCATTCTTGTTTTTATGAAGCATGATGAATCTGATGTGTCTTCATTTCCTGGAGATGCTCTAATGAAGTACCACAGATCAGGTGGCTTAAAATAACAAAAAATTTATGCTCTCACAGTTCTGGAGGTTAGAAGCCTGAAATCATAGGGCAGAACCCTTTCTTGCCTCTTCTGGTGGTGTCCGGCAGTCCTGGGCATTCGTGGCTGGTTGCTCCATCACTCCACTGTCTCCACCTCCATCTTCTCGTGGCTGTCCCCTGTGTCTGTCCTCTTCTAAGGACACAGCAATACTGGATTAGGGCCACCCCAGGCAAGTGTGGCCTCATCCTAGCTTGACTATACCTGCAAACCACCCTCTTCCCAAACAGGGTCACGTGCAGAGGTACTGGGGTTAGAACTTCAACTTACCATTTTTGGACAAAGTTCAAAGGGCAGGCAAAAGCCAAAGCAGTCTACCCTGTGGTCCCCCCCAAAATTCAGTTGCCTCCCACATGCAAAATACATTCACTCCATCCCAACATCCCCCGAAGTCTGAACCCATTCCAATCCTAACAAGTATAATCATTTCAAAGTCACAAAGCCCATCTTCTAAATCATCTAAATCAGGTCCGGGTGAGATTCTGGGTATGGCCCACCTGGGGAAAAATTCTTCTCTCTCTGTGGACCAGTAAAATTTCTTTCCTCAGGGGAGGAGACTTTGGCAAGGGGCCTTGAACCCAGTCTTTTGACTCCAAAGCATATGCTCTTTCATTATGGCCATGCTCACCATTGAGCTAGATTCCTTCTCCAGGGGACAATGAAACATATATATATATTTTTTAATACAGGTATATTATATGTGCATTTTCATGTGGACACAAAGTTGGTGCTCTTTCTGGAAAATGACCCCCTACTTCTGAGAAAGTGCCACATTGGTGCAGAAGGGAGCTGAGGTGTGGATTAAGGGCAGGCAAAAGCCAGTCTCTGCAGCCACTCAAGGGCTGGGAGGACTTGGGGTTTGCTTCCAGGTTAGGCCACACTTAACATTCCCTGTGTCCACTGCCTTCTGCTGTGGGAAGATGCTGGGGCTGAAGTTGAGAACTTGGGGATCACAGGCTGGCAGGGCTTGACAGCAGGAAGTTATGCTCTCCTGTTGTCTGGAGGCCACTCCAGCTCAGAAGTCAACAGGATTGTGGAATTGAGACTGAAACCTTTGATTTGAATCCCTTTCGTGATGCATGTGGTCTTTAAACAATCAAGCAATTCCCTTCCAAGAGGAAATGTCCTTTGAAAGAAGCTATCACTGTTTGAAATGCAAGGCTGGTAGGTGGAGGAACAACTCAGTGACTCAGTGAGGTGAGTTTAGATTCCCCCATCTGTCTTAGATCCCCCCTTTCTAAGACAGGGCACCCCGCCTGCTGCTTGCAGTTTAGCCTTGAAGGCCAACTGCTGACTGCTTGATCCTGCAGGTAGCTGAGCTGCTGGGTCTACCCAGTTACAGGGATCTGCTTCCTTGGACTGGTTTGGAGGTTGGTGAGCAATACTGATGTATATGTGTAAACTTATGAAAGTATAAAATCAGGAGGCTGATGACATCTTCCTGGATTTTGTCTGCAGTTCAGGTAAGCTGCCGGAAGTCTCCTGGGGCTGCTTTTATTTCATGGCCTGAATGACAAAGTCAGCACATTACTCCGAAATCCCAAAGAAAACCATGACTTCTCACTCGGGTCCATTTCTACAGAGCATGGCAACGTTCTTTAAAGGGTATTGTTTTCAAAGATTGTGCATCTAATAAGGATGAAAAGAAATGGAAGTCTAGACAGCTCTGATGTTTTCCCTACCCACTCGGAGGCCCTGATGGCTTTGTAATCATTTGCTCAATTCTTGATCAGATTACCTTCCTGTAATTGTCCCAGTGTCTCTTAAAACTGAGGGTATAGTTTCTGGCTCCAAGTTTTAGCTTTTCTCTTAAACTGAGCCTATGCTTTAGAAAACTTGTTGGCAGTATCTACTAAAGCTGAACACGTGTATGTACCCTACGCCACTGCAATTTCACCTGAGTATATATTCGATAGCAGTGCATACATGTTTTCAATGAATGCCGTGTACTAGAATTGAGATTGGCACACGTTTTCTGTAAAGGGCCTGATACTACATATTTTCAGTTTTGTGGGCCACATGATCTCTGTTGTAATTATGCAAATTTACCCTTGTAGCATGGAAGACAATACATAAAAGAGCAAGCAGGGCTGTGGGCCAATAAAACTTTATTTGTGGATGTTGAAATTTGAATGACACTATTTTCATGAGTCATGGAATATTATTCCTTTAATTTCTTTTGAACATTTAAAAATGTAAAATCCATTCTTAGTTTGCAAGGTGTACAAAAGCAGGTTGCAGGCCAGATTTGACCTGTGGGCTGTTGTATTCCATTTATATAAAGTACAAAACAGGCAAAACTCAGGTATGGTGCTAGAAACCCATTTCTCCATTATCCTTGGTTGGTGCTAGTGCCTAGAACAGGACAGGGGGGTGTTTCTGGAGAACAGATCTTCTTTGGTTTCTTGAGCTAGGTGCTGGTTACACAGGTGTGTTTACTTTGTGAAAGTTCTTTGAATATATTCCACCTCAATAAAAACTTAAAAAAAGAGCAAAACTAAACTGTGTGGCTTCTGACTCCGGTTTTATCACTTCATTTAGGATCAGGGCCCAGCAGATGTCATTCTTTCTTACAGCCGCTGGTTTCTATTCCCTGGATAAGAGTCTTTGGAGAAAGTTCTTGGTTGGTCTTTCTCTCTCCCCAGATCTTACTCCCTTGTGTAGACAGTGAGACAGGTGACAACAGGTGTGGCACAGGCATCAGCAAAGGGTGTGCTGGCAGTTCGTTGCCAAGTCGTAGGGAGCTGAGGGGTCCCAGGGGAGTGTGGGGGCAGTAGGAGACCTTCAAGGCAAGGGGGCTATGGCTGATGACCAGCAGGTAGAGCTGCCCCCAGGGCATCCTGTAGGTAAGAGGTGGAGTTACTGGCGTGGAGAGAACCAGCTTCTGTATTTTTTTTTTTTGCATCTGGGGAAAAAGCAGAAATCAGTTGGAGCATCTAGTAAGTGCCACGTGCTTCTCGCGTCTGCCATCTGATCTCCATGATGACCCTGTGCAGGAGGTGTTATTGGGTTTTCAGATGAGGAACAACCGGGATCAGAGATGTTAAGTGACTTGCCCGAGGTCTCCCTGCTCAGCCGAGGAACTGGATTCCAAACGAGATCTGCCTGAGTCCACACCCCATCCCTCTGACTTCCAGGCTCACCCCAAGCTTCTTTTCCTTTGCAGTCACCAAGAGTCTGGTCTCTTGAAAGGATGGCTTGAATATATTTTCCCCTTAGCAACCAGCGTTTATAGCCTGCCTCTGTTCTGCTTCCCAGAATTACACACATCTTGCTTAGACCAGAAGCTGTTCAATGAAATAGTTTTCTATCAGAAGCTGTCTCTGCCAGGGCCACTCATTTCAAAACAACATTCAGAGAGAAAACCTGACAATGTTTTTCAGAGAGAAATACGTTGTGCTTTCACCTCCGTCTGACATCCCCTTTTGAACACTGCCCTCCTGCAGAGGCTGAGAATGTGCCTGGTCTGAGGGTTAAACTTTAAAAAAGGAAGTCTCCGAGTGATCACATGTCTTGAGAGGGTTAAGATGCCTTAGGAATGCCCTCAGACTCATGAAAGAGGGGACAGTGAGGAATTAATCGAGAGATGCTGGGGATGCAAAGGCTGCAGTGGGTGGCTAAAAACTCCCTGACATCACCCCTTGGAGAGGAATAGTCCTGAATCCAGCATAATAACGCCAATTATTTGGTTGTTTGTGCTGAGGAGTTGAAAGCTATCGTGTGCCGGGAAAATACTCAGCATGGAGCAGTAATTATGGCTTGGCTGATAATAAAGGCTGCATCGGATTGACTGCTAATTAGATTATTAATTGGAGTAGTATCAAAAACAAATACCCATTAACTGTGAATAAGCTGCGTTTGGGATATTTTCTATTTTTTAAGTTTATTCCTTTTTATAATGCGCAATTTCCTTTCTTCTCTTTCTGTGCCGAGACTCCCCGTTTTCCCCAGTCATACTAAGCGTATTTGTTTATTGAGCTGCAATTAAATCGTTGTTTTGTTTCCTTCCATTTTCAGAAGGGGCTTGAGGGAGCTGACGGTACTGAGTGTCAGTGTCAGGCTCCAGGCGGAGTGTGTTCCCACTTTCCCACAGGCTCAGAGGCTTTGTCAGGGGAAGGGGTCGTGGGCATTCCTGGGAGAATTTTGGGAAGTCAGGGCTGAGGGTAATTGCCAAAAGACATGACCTGTTTGTTTGTTTGTTTTGCTTTTTTTTTTTGGTGGCACTCTGGTGTTTGGTCTTTCCTATCCTGCATTCAAGGAGGATGGGATGGACATTTGTGTACTTTGGGTGCCTGAATGTGACCCCCCATGCAAAGGCTACCTTGCTACAACTAGGTTGGTTCTGTGTCCCCAGAAGTGTGAGATTCCAGCTGTTTTCCTGCACAGGGTGGCTTTGAGGTCCCGGGAGCTCCCCGGGTTGTCTGGAGAGAAGCTGGCTCCGCAGGGGCCAGGGGCAGCTCTGGCCTTGCCTTTGGGAAGTGCAACAGCTGACACCAGGTGTCCTGCACCACGTGCTCAATACCGAGCTCACTTGTGGCCACCATTTGATGGCAGGGATCGATGTAGAAAGGAGAGCTTTGGGTGGGAGATGTGGTGGGGTGAGTGGGGGAGGGGAGGACTGCGTGCCATTTGGGGGAGATGCTGGGTGATTGATCACGCTAAGTCATTGTTTCTTCACCACCACCCACGGGGTAGGCAGGCTGTGATTTAGCTGGTGCCTGTCAGCACAGTCACACTGGTTTATTTAAGGGTGGGACCTTTTCCATGAAACAATGCCTGGGCCATACTGATAGTAAAACTTTCTTTTTTGAATATTAATTCTGGATGACAAAATATTAATTCTGGACAAGGCCCTATTTTACCAGAGAGGAACCTGAGGCTCATAAAGGTCTAAATGAACAGAGCTAATAAGTGGTGGAGCCAGACCCCTTGCTGGGGTGCCACTGGGATTTTTGGCAAAGGAGATAGAAAGATGGATGAGTTCCTTTAAAGAGCTCCGAGTGCCTGTCAAACGTGGGGAGACAGGTTTATGTGGCCTCTAACCAGAGTGGGCAAATCCACCTGCACCGACCATTGGGCCAAGTCCGTCCATTCATCCGGCAAGCCCACCTGGTGCCCTGCTGCAGGTGAAACCCTGTGCAAGGTGTGTGTGGGTGGGGGGGCGGATTGTGTGTGGGTGAGGGGAGTGGGGGGACATGGAGACCAGAGCCAGGAGCAAGATCTGAGGGAGTAGTGGGGCCTGAAGATGCCTGTTTCCAGAATTCTGTTTCCAGAATTCCATCTCTTGCTTGGACTTCATAAGAATGTGTCACTGGGGATGGCTGTTTAATGAAGGGACTGAAAGATGGTGAGATGTCTTTTCTCTCACTTGAGTCAAAGATGAACTTGAGGCTGCAGGGATGGTGTAAATCGTTTAGGGGTCCAGGGATAAAAGCCTGAGACCACTGCTTCTGAATTTACTAGGAGTTGTTCTGAGGTTCCATTTCTTCCCCCGATCATGTCATTCTTCTGTTAGCTCAGAAAACTGTGGTGAAGTTTAATCTCATCCTTGAAGCTGTTTCACTAAAATAGAAACCTGTTATTCCACAGGGTCTCCTGTTAGAAGAAGAAGGATTTAGGGCGGTCTTTTAAAGTCATCTTAGTGATTGTTGGAGGAGCACGTTTGCCAGGATCCACTTGTCCCCAAAGTGTCTGCTCTTTCAGAACCATAGCAGAAGAGAGGAAAGCCAGCTTCAGGGTAGAAAATATCGGCCAACTTAGCAACGTACTTTCACTTAACCAGTTCAGGGTGCCTGTGGTGGGGTCTGTGCCCTTGAAGCTCCCACAGGCCAAAGCCGGAATCTCTCTCCCCGTCGCTTTTTACAGCCTATGAGCAAGGAATGGTTTTTACATTTTTAAAAGATGGAGGAAAAAAAAAAAGAATATTTCGTGACACATGAAAATTATAGAAGTTCAAATTTCAGCATGCATAAATAGTTTTACTGGGACACATCACACTCGTTCCTTTTCGTCTTCTCACAGCTGCCTTCATCCTGCAGCTGAGGCTGCACACCCACAAAGCCCTTTATGGAAAAGGTTTGCTGACCCCTGCCCTTGACCTTTCCTTCTCGAAGTGCGGTCTGGTCCATGGACCAGCGTGTTGGCATCACCTGGAAATTTGTTAGAAATGCAGAATCTCAGGCCACTCAAGACATCCTGATGAAAAATCTGCATCTCAGCAAACCCTCAGGTGGTTTGTGTGCAGTTAAAGTTTGAGACGCGAGGTCTACCGCCACACTTCCTTATTTCCTTTGAATTCAGTGCAGTCCCAAGTTCCCATTCCCCTGGGTGGGTGTGGGGTTCCTCTCCCACCCACGGTTTCACCAGGGTCCTGGCGGCCTCCTCGGAGATCGGGGAGCTGGAGGAGCCTCCGATCCTGCGGTGCGGTGCGCACAGCCGTAACCTTAGGGACCTTGTCATTTGCTGCTGCTCAGCTGGGGCCCCAGGCTTCCTTGTGATGCTGGGTGCCTGCGGCCATCCCCCTGGGCCCTACTGCTCCCGGGGCTCCGCCACACGCGGGACTGGCTCGTTCCCCTTCCCTTCCTGGCTGAGAAGTCCTCAAGGCACTGCTTTTTGTTGTTGTTGTTGCCCTATGGGCTACTTTGCACAATTCTTTCACTGAGCACAGGCTTTTCCAGCGGACAGATTGGTTATCACCTGGCGTTTCTGTTTAAGTCCTCACAATACCATGTCTCTGGAGTCCTGGTTATCTGCTGCGGGGTTGGGTTTGGGGCGGGTGGGTGGAGTGCAGTGAGAGCAAGTACAGATGACCATTCCAGCGAATCACCCCAGCGCCAGGCGGGGGAGGGCGGCGACACCCCTGATCCGGGGACAGCCAGCGAGTCCCTGCCACATCTGGGATGTCTTGCTGGATGGAGCACTGGAGGTCGGGTCTGTGGGAGTTTAGAGAAAGGGAGAGGTGAGGGCCGCAGAGGGGAGGGCGGCTGCCTGCGGGGTGGGCTCAGCAGGGTGGTCCAACTGGAGATGAGAACTGGCCGGATTATGGAATGATCAGGAAATAGAGCTGTTTGCTTATTTTTTGTTCTGAGATGAGAGGGTGTCTGGAAGTAAACAATCTCACCAGTTGGGAATATCACTCTGCTTACTGGGGACTTTGTTTAGTAAATGTTTTGGGTTTAAGCTTCTAACTGCTCAGAGAATGCAGATTGCATTAAATGGGCAATGTCGTGGGGTTTTAACCTGGCATTCCCTTTTCCGTACTCTGGACGAAATGAGAGGTGCGGTTTACGTTCTCTGTTTCTCAGTGAGCTTGATTCTGGCTTTTCTTACCCACCTGTTTTCATCTTTCATTCGTGTAGCTGCTCTTAGGGAAGTCACCTCATCTGTCTAGGCTCCCTACAGAAGAGGCCTTGGCCAGGCTGTGACCCAGGCCCAGCAAGGCCATGTCGTCGGAGGGGCGTGCTGGGCCCGGAGCTGAGACGCACAATGTGCCAAGCTAACAGCAAGAAAAGTCGGGTACAAAAGTGTGTCCATAGCAGAGTCCTGTTTTGTTTAAAACAAGATATATATTAAGAAAAAAAATCTGAGAGGGAACATAAAAATGGGTGATTTACATAAGTGGGATATTTTCCATGTTGTTTTTCTCATTGCTACTTTTGGGGAGGGTGGTTTGCTAATCCTTTCCCCAAATCCTTCGGCTTAAACTCCCCCACCGTTAGATAAGCAACATAACAACCCAAGTATGTAAATGACCCTATCTTTCTCTGTGCACCGTATAATCAATATGCAAACATATATGAATATTTACAGATCTGTTTTGGTCATTGTTTTAAACAAAAAGAGAGAAATCATATTATATATACTTCTTTGCACTTTGTTCTTTACTTATCCATACATCCTAAAAATCCTCCAGATCAACTAGCTCATTCTTTTTAATGACACATACTAGTCCATCATTGGATATGACTTATTTTATTAATCATTTCCATTTGATGGGTGTCCACCCATTTCGTCTCTCATCTCTTTCAAATATACAGTGCTGCTGTAATATCTCTGTACATGTATTCTTACACACCAGTGCTTTTACTTCTATGGGATAAATTTTGAGGAGTGGGAATTTTTGAGATTGCTTTTAAAAATAATGTAATAATTCATATTTCTTCTAGCAAATTATGAGGACACTCTTTCCCCAGCATCTCCTTTAGCATAAGTATTGTCATTTTCATTTCTGCCAATCTAAAAGATGTACAGTGGAATCTTACTGTAACTTTATATTGTCTTTCAGGTAAATTGAGTATGTTCTCATGTATTTATTGCCCTTAGGTATTTGCTCTTTTATGAAGTGTTTATTCATAGCCTTTGCCCATTTTTCCACTGGACTGTTTATCTTTTGATTGTCAATTATGAGATTCTTCATATGTTATAGATAGCTCTTTATTAATCATGTATGTTGCAGATATTTTTTCTAATCAGTTGTGACTCTGTTGAATTTATTTCTGGTATCTATTGCCATACAATTTTTACTTATTTTTATATATAGTCAAATATGTCTTTTTAAAAAATAGCTAGTTAGTGTTCTGTTTCGATTAACAATATCTTAACTCCAGGTTGTACATAGGACATCCTAATTTCTTCTTCTATGTGATTAAAAAAAATTAAATCTTAAGTCTATCTGGAATTTATTTTAATGTCTAATTTGATGTATTGCTTCAACTCTATTTTCTTTCTGATGGATAGTCATTTGTGTCAACATCATTAATTAAATAAACTATCATTTCCCCTGCTAACTGAAAATACCACCTTTGTCATATGTTATAATCCCACAAACATTCTTTTCTATTTTTGGGAATTCCATTCTTTTCTACTGACCCATTTGGCTCCTGCTATGATAGTCTTATACTTGTTACCAAAATTTGCTGGTTAAATCCAGTGGTTTCTTCTTCTGAACTAGTCTTACGGTATTTCCAGGCTTAAAATCATATCATTAGCAAACCAAGTTAATTTATCTCTCCTTTTTGAGTATTTACCTTATTTCTTTATCTAGTTTTGCTGCATTCCTGTGAACATTCAAAACAATGTTGAAATACTGTGGCAGTACAGGACTCTTTCTTGATTTTGATGCAAATGGCTTTAGTGTTTATTTACCTTGTTTATGAAATATACTTTATCATAATTTAGTCATTTCCTTTTTATTCCTGTTTTATTTCAAATTTTTATTAGAAATGATTTTTTTATCATGTTTGATAGAATTGTATGATTTTTCTCCTATATCAAGGTAGTGAATTACATTGCTTTCTGGATTTTTGAACCATCTCTGCATTCCTGAATTTGAGATTTGAGATTAAATCTAAATTTAAAATTTGAGAGTACTGCATATACTGCTTTCATGAAATGAATCAGGGAGTTTTTTTATTTTTACCATGTGTGAATGGTTTAAATAACTTTGGTACATCTGTTCTTTAATGGCCACATGGAACTCATCTGTGAAATTACCTGGCTCTGTTGACTTCTTCAAGGGTGGTTCTGTAATCACCTTTCCAATCTCTGCAGGTGTAGACGAGTCTGGTGATGGCTCACCCAGCTCTGGCCGCCCCTTTGGGCACACGTGACGATTCCATTTTCCATTCTCCCTTATGCTAGGTGGCACCTTTTATCTTCCGTCCAGTAGAATGGAGTGGAAGGGATGGGTTCTACCTCTCAGCCTGACCCATAAAACCTCCCGTGCCTACTCTTTTGTACTCTTCGCCTTCTGCTAGAACAGTGAGATGACCAGCCTCTCGGGGTGGAGGATGACGGGAGGTGAGGGGCTTTGGTCTCTGAATAACTGCGTGGGAGACGTTTCCTCGCAGGCCAGAAAACCCACCCAAGACCGCTGTGTCAGCAAGAACTTCGTGGATCCTAAAATGTTGGGATCTATCTGTTGGTTCAGCGTAGTCCTACACTGTTGCATATGGTAACTGGTCTTTTCAAATTCTCTCCTTCTTTTTGGTCAATTCATTCAGTTTCTATTTTGTTAGGGAAATGACCCACGTCCTCAGGTTTTTCAGAATTTACCATAGAGCTGCACATGGTGTTCTCTGTAATTCCCTATTCAACATCTATGGCTATATCTCTGATCACATTTCATATGTATTTTACCCTTTCTTAATCAGGCTTGTAAGGAGTTTACCTATTTTGTGGGTCTTTTCAAAGAATCAGCTTTTGTATTTATACACGTTAATAGATGCTTTTTTTAAAAAATTTTCACTGATTTTAGCTTCAATTGTTAGTAATTCAGTCTTCCTACTTTGTTTTTTGAATAATCTTTCCTCTTTACTAATTAGGGCTTGTACATTTATATATTTTCTTTTGCATGTAGCATTTGCTCTGTTCCATAGCTTTTGGTCAGTCTTGCTCGTTTTGATTCTTACTGGATGGCTTTTATTTTTGATTTTCTCTGTGTCCAAAGAGCTACCCAGAAGCATGTTTCTTAATTTCCCAATCCCTAGGTTATTCAATACATTTTATTATTTATTATTAATTTTATTGAATTATGAGAAAAATAATTCCTATAAAATCTCTACTTCTCAAGTTCTTAAGTTTTTATTTATGACCAATTGCATAATCAATTTTAAAGGTATACTTGAACATATTTTAGAAAACCCTGAATATTCTTTATTTGATGCTTGTAAAGTTCTTTCTTTAGATATGCATTAGATAATTTTTTTTGGATTCAATTTATCATTGTCTGTCTTTGTTTATGTCATTTTTTTTTTGTCTACTAGATCTGTCCAATTCTTAAATCATGCACAGTAATTTTATTTTATCACAATCTCCTGCCATCAAGGGTTTTGGCTTTTCATATTTAAATGCTATTATTGTTGGTTCTTAGAAATTTGTGATTTATAGTTGCATAAATTGTGCCTCAAATTGCCCCTTATCTGACATTATATTTTCTGTCCTGCTTTGTTTTTGTTTGCATTTGCCCATCTCTTTATTTTTCACCTTTCTTTGTTACATAAAGTATGTTTCTTATAACTCACTTGTCGTTGGGTTTTATTTTTCAATCCAATCTTATCATTTTTGCATTTTAATAGGAATATTCAGCGTATCATAATTAGTGAAATAGCTGATGTAATGGGATATTTACTGTGTATTTATTTATTTATTTTATCTCTTTTTCCATGTTGTATTTTCAATGGTTTGTCCAGTTACAATTTCAACTCCTCTTTCCTTTGGTAATTTGGAAGTCTTGCTATACGATCACTGTGGTTGTTACCTTCCTTTTTAGGACACCCAAATACATATTTCAATGGAAATAAGACAACAGCTATTTTACTCCACCAAGATGCTTTCTTCACCCATTCATTATCTTCCAATGAAATCGAGCCTTTTAGGAGTACTTTTACTTCCTTAGACTTCCTTCTAGCAGACGGACCTTTAGCAGGCTTTTACTCACCCTGTCTTCTACCACCTCTAAATCTTAGGTTTTGCTGAGATAATTTCACACTTTTAGAACTTAATGCCAAGTTTTTCCTTGCAGAATGTCTCTTCATTTTAAGTAATCTTTTTTTACCACTTATGTCATGTTTCCCGTTGCTTTAATACCATGTATTTAGCTTTAACTGTACAAATTGCAAGGTTTATCGCCCATCATCGTTTCATCTTCCCTGCATCTTTCCAGTCTCAAAGCTACAGTAGTTTCTTGACTGTTTTCCTCAGAAGGCGTATGTGCGTTATCTTTTCCATGAATCCTAGCTTATCCACAAATATCCTACAAATAGGACAAGTGGATAATGTTCTGGCTTGGATATGGGCCTTCCTCCCCAGCAGGCTGTGCATGGTTTCCCACTGTTTCTAGAGTCCAGTTTTGCAGATGGCAAATCTACTTGGAGTCTAATTACTTTTCTTTGTAGATTCCTTGTTCTTTCTGTTGGAAAGTTTGCGAGACTTTCTTTGTCCTTGAAAGTCAGGAACGCACCCTGGTTAGGTCCTTCTCTGTAACTTCTTCAAGGAGCTCAGTTCCATTTGTTAGTCAGCTCTTCAAGTCAGGGACATTTTCTACCTTCATCTGTTTAATTCTTGTCAATTCTTTATTTGCTTCTCTCTCTTTTTTTTTTTCCTTTCCTTCTGAGATTCATGTTATTTGCAAGTTAAGTCTTCAGATTTGTTCTCCAAATATCTTTTTGCCCCTAATTTTTGTTCCTTTCTATTTTTGCTCTTCTTGTGATATTTTTCCACTTAATCTTCTAGGCCACTAATTCAGGACTCCACAGTGATCCTACTTTTCATCAACTCATCTATCTACTGAGACTTTTAGTTTGAGTGTGTGTGCATGCACTGCAACTCAAATCTCATTAAGTGCTGCATTACTTGTGTGTGTGGGTTCCCTGTGTCTCCTCCAGCAGTTGTTTCAGACAGCCTCGCTTCTAAGTGCTCTGCTCATTCATCTCTCTGGCCCTTGGTCCCCATTGTAAGCGGCTATTTTCCTTTGTCCAGTTCACAAGACAGGAGACCAGCTATCTGGTGCCTTCAGGGAGGCAAGAGTGAGTGGGAAAGGTATGGCTGACTCTGTTCCCATAACTTGGAGTTATACTACTTGGCAGGTGCTCAGTTCCCTGAGGCAATAGTACGGATCCCCTGAGCTGCCCCAGCTCCAGGCTGGAGGGGACTCAGCAGCCCCTTCAGCCTCCCAGTCCTTCCTCTGGGCCACGGGAGCTCCCTTCTTTCCAGCGTGCATCCTGTTTTGGGTGCAGCTGTCCCCAGGATCGGGGTAGCTCTGCTCTTGCTCCACGTCTCTCTGCTGCTGTTTGCAGGGCTCTCTTTCACTCCGGCATCACCGTTCTCCAGGCCTGTGGAACCTGCGGCCCCACTCCCTGACCCCAGGTCACCCCTGCTGCTGACCTCCCCAGCTGCTGGGCCCAGGAGGGCACCCCGCAGCCGGCTTGGACTAGAGAGGGACAACTCTGGTTGTCGGCAGGCATGTTCAAGCCGCCACTCTACCCACATCGCTTCTGCAGTTTCTGAAATTTCAAACCGTGAATTTTCAGAAACTTCCAAGTAAATATTGTTTTAAAACTTAGTGTTTTTGATAAAATGATGAAGTTCTGGTAGGAAGGTGAGAAGGTGGAATGCTGGCATCCTGCCACATTCGGGGAGAGAGGTTTTTGTTTTTGTTTTGAAAGGATAGTTATTCACTGTGAAGTGTTACTGGGATTTTACAGGAGCTTTATTTAGTAACAGAACTGGGCAGATCTGACACATCTAGATAGGAATCACCTCCTTATTGGATTATTTTGGGGCTCTCAGGTTGAATCCATCACAGAGTAAGACTTCCAGAAGCAATTGGTGATGAGATTCTGTAACCAGAGAAAGCTGGATTTGGTGAGGGCAGGGGGATCAGAAGGAAGAATTTGGGGATGGCAGGAAGGAGGTTTGTAGTGAAATCTGGAACAGGGTGAATGAGATTGTGGGCCAATGAGAATGATACTGAATCTTGTTCTAAAGATGGGACAGAGGGTTAGCTGATGACAGGGTGCCTGGTGGGCCCTAATTTGGAGGGAAACTATTAGCCGGGACATTATCAGACATCCTTTCAAGCGAGGAGAACAGGAGTCCAACCTAGGTTGTGAATCTTTGCCATTTTTCCTAGAAGATGATGACATGCAACAACAGTTCATGAAGAAGACTTCAAGAGACCCTCACCTTTTTCAAGACTTATAAAGCCTCTCTTCTGTTCTAAACACCGTGCCTGGTGCTGCCCCATGCAACTCACTTAACCTTTTCCCAGTGCTCTGAGTTACAGCTTACAACGAAGAAGGAGGCTCTGAGGAGCCGTCACTTACTCAGGGTCACATAGCAGTGAACGCCTTGATCAGGAGGCTTGGCTGATGCGACCTCATTGTTGCAAAGTACAGGGTTTGGTCCAGGATTTGCTCAAACGGCACTTAGAGTAAGGAAGCACCCACAGTCTGTTTGCTCTCCTGCCCTCCCTGGGCTGGGCTGGTGGCCCTCCAGGAGTGTTTCAGAGGACACGGCTGCTGGGGGGCAGGAGCAAGGCTGCGGGGTGGGGCCCTGGGTGGCGGGCAGGAGCAGGGCTGTGGGGTGGGACCCTCAGCCTCCCCTAGACCACAGACTTTCACTGTGTTGGTGACTGAAGTAGGAGCTCAGTTCCCAGATACTAAAGGTCCTCTGTGGAACAGGGAAGGTTATAAAGAAAACAACTACAGGCAAATACGTAAAGCTGATAAAACTGTAGGGAGAGAGCACCCAGGCACTGGCTCTCTGTGGGCCTTTCCTCCTGATGAAGGTGCTTCTGGCAGCCTATGAAAAACAGTAAAAGGTACAGAAAGCATGAGAAACATGGAACGTAGAGTAGTAATGTTGGAAAGGATCTAATTGAAAATCAACTTGTATAGAAAAAATGACTAAAACCAGATAAAGATTTTTGTTTGGAAATTTCTTTAAGCAAACATAAATTTACCCGCGTCATCTCACTTCTTTTTTAAACACAAAAAAGCGTTTGCCATGGACCCCAGGCTGTCACAGTGCCAAAGCCAGATTTGTCCACAGGGGTGAGCTTTTGCATAGTTTGCTGTAGTTTAGAAGTGTTTGTTTTCAGTTTGAGGGGTTGTAGTTTGAAGTTCTGAGCGAAAGCCACATGGTGGGCTTCTGGTAAAGCTAGGCAAATAGTTCTGCCTGCTGCAGACTTTTGGCTTTCCTGCTGTTGTGTCAGCGAACAAATTAAATGTCACAAATGCTTGATGAACATCTACTGTGTGTCCCGTGCCTTGCTCAGCACCATGGGAATAGACTTGGAAACCCAGGCCCTTCGCCCTGGGGACGGGTGTCGTCTTGCAGGGCAGCCACCCTGGGCAGGCCCCAGCCTGCTGTCCTTGGGACTGGGAAACGCAGAACCCCTGGGTCTGCTGGGCAGCCCAGTATGGAATTCCCGGTCCACATTCTGGAGAGACGCTGGGGTGTGAGCACAGAAGCAGGAGGCCGCGTGGGGTTCTCCGCCTCTCTCTGCTGTTTTAATTCCTCCTTGCTCTGCTGGGAGAACATGGGGGCGTCGGGAAGTCCCAGCAGCCAGCTCGTAGCCCTTCTGGTTCAGCCCGGAGGCCATGGGAGGGCTGTAGAACCCCAGCAACTGGCTGAAAATCCCCTCTGTTGCAACGGCCTGGCCCCAAGTGCTTCTTAGTGTGTGCCCAGAAGCTGTCAGGTCACACTTGACAGAGGGGGAGAGGAGGCAGTGTGGGTATCCTGGTTACTGGGTCATGAACATTTACCGAAGGCTTCGACGTCTCCATCATGCCAGTGGAGGGAAGAGAATCCGTCCCGGGCTTTAATGACCCGGCACAGGGAAGGCTGGAAAGTTTTAGCTCCCAAAACATGTCTGGCCAAAGGGCCACTGAATGCCTCTCTGCACTGCCCAGTGGCCCTGCCGCTCGGCCTCAGTTCCCCGTGGACTCAGCTTCCAGCCCTGGCCCTTGCTGGCTGTGCAGTTTAGGCAGATTTCTTGGCTTCTCTGATCGTGGTTAAGTGGGACTACTCCACTGGGTTGTTACAAAGTTGAGTTACTCCATGTATGCTACCCAGTAGAGGACCCAGAGGGTCTAGGCAGACCCCTTCTGCTCCTTGCTACAAGTCCTGGGAGCAAGCAGGGTGGGTGGGCACTTTTCCTGGGGATGTGGAAGACTTGGAACTTTTAGTGGGGCATGAGCTGTGGGCAACTCTTTGGATCTGTGGGTGAACTTTCTTTCCTCTTCTCTCCCCTCTCAGGAGTGGGGGCCCCAAGGCTGCGGGGAGGCCCGGGGAAGCTGGGGAGGGAAAAGTGGCAGGTGGGCACTTTCACGATAGACAGTGGGCAGACTGGGTGGGCTTTGTGTCTCGGGTCCTTGATCTCACCCAGCTTCTTGAGCTCTTCATGAAGAAACCAGGTCTTTGTTTTGCATCTGCTGGTGTTGATGGGCTTTTTATTTTTCTAGGTCTTGCCTAGTGAGCAGATACTTCTGCTACACTTCTTTCTGATTCTCTCCACCCACCCTGGGGCTCAGGTCCTGCCTCCCCCTTCCCCAGTGCAGGGGCAGCAGAGTCCATGGCAGGAACCTCCAGGGTTGAGGGCACACCTCAGTGTCCCTGGCACGTGTCAGGGCAGTGGAAGTTCCGTTTCCCCAGGGATGAGGTGTGTTGGTGGTGACCACCTCTAAGCACGGCCCACCCTTTCCAACCATCACAGCCTCCTTCAGCTCACCCTTCTCCTTCTCAGCCCCCTCCAATGTCTCCCCCAGACCTCAGAGTTGTCTGTTCACCCAGAGCCAGCCTGCTCAGGGACCCCATTACCCCTGTCTTTGAGCCACAATCCCCTAAATCACCAACACAGGGTCCTTCTCACAGGGCTCAAAGTTTCTGGAACAAGGCATTTGGTCAAATTCTGTTTATAAATTTTTATCTTTCTTTCTCTGAATGGGTTTTCTTCAGGTCCTTTGAGAAAAGTTTGAGCTTAAGGCTTGAGCGACACGTTGAGCAGTCCGGCTTTCTCTTCTTGCTCGTGAAGCATCTCAGTAAAAAGGCCTTGTCGGGAGCCAGGAAGCAGCTGAAGTTTAAGAGCCAATTCCAGGTCCACGTCCTGGCTTTTTAAATTTACTTGATGCTTCGATGTCTCTGGAAAGTGTATATTCCCCAGAAATAATAATAGAAGAGGTATTTTTAAGTGATATTTCAGTTCTAATGGTATTTTATTTTTTTAATGGTAGCCATTGGTTGCTGCTCAGTGGAATTTTAAACCGTCTAATGTTGTCTTACAAACGGAGCACGTGCACTAGGGAAGACCATGTTCTCGAACCCGGGTTCCTCGGGGAATTTGGGTTAGAATCGCGGTTCTCACCTTCCTTCCTCGTCCACCTGAGTCACAGTGAATCAGCTCTTGGACAGTTTTCCTCACGAATCTTGTGGACTTGTGAGTCTCGCAGAGGCTGTTTCTCTCTCTCTGGTCAACCAGAAAGAAAAAAAGACCAACGAGCTTGACATTAATGCCTCTGAATTTTAGAACAGATGGTTGTCTGAGCACTTAGGAAAAAATGGGGTGATTACCAGGACCGGCATGGCTCCCTGAAGAACGAGCAGACCATGTGAGCTGTGGTTCCTCTTTCTGTGGTCGTTCTGCTGGGAGGTCATGGGAAGGACATGGGTGGGATGGCCAACACCAGCCACTGGGCCGTCACCGCCTCCTCCAGCACCTGAGGGAGACGGCGCCGAGTGCCCACGGTGCCAGGATAGGTCCACGGTTTTCATGGAAGCGAACCCAGTGCCTGTATATCCTCTTACACTTTGGCTTTGCTCATTGGGTGTTGCCTTCTGGGGAAGAAAGAGGGTTGTTTCTTTCTGTGACTTTCTAAATCCCTGGCCTACACAATTTTCCAGGATGCCTAGTGCTTTGGAAGACACGTCCCTTGGAGTCACTAGCTCTCCACAGGTGGGACAGCCTGTGACGTGATTATCCAGTGCATGAAGAAGTGGGGACCGGAGGACTGGGAGCCTCTCTGTACTAACAGGGGATGCAGGGATTTAGGAACTAAGGGAGAAGGGAGGGTCCGATCTGGCTCTTCTGAGGTCTGGAATACTGTTTCAAAGAAAGGCAGCGTAGAAATTAAACCACTTTTTAAAAGATGGGGTGCAAAGACAAGGAAAGAATGGATTTGTTTTTAACGATTTCAAGCAGAATTGAGGCTGCTCCTGCAATTGTTGGAAATAAAATTGGTTAGAAAATGATGTCAGCAGAGAGTGGGGACTGTGAACCAGGAAAATAAATGAGCTCTGAAATCACCTTCTATTTTATAAATATTGTTTCTGGAGCTGAGAAAATTGAGACAGATGATTCCTTTTCCTCTCTCCCAAGCTCTGGGTGCAAGAAGGCCTGGTCTCCCGTTTGCACCTTGCGAAGAGCAAGCCGTCGTGTCCTGGTGCACTAAGTAGCTTTGTCTGCATTTAGACATACTCCATTTCCCTTTCAAGGACCACTATCATCAGTAGCCAATTACAAACACACCTCGTAACACATTATTGAGACACACTGCACGCAAATAAGCTGGAGAGATGTTTAATGGTTGTGCTGCATCACGTCCGTTACAATCTGTCCGCACTGCCGTCGAGATGAGGTGCCAGTTCCTGGGTGAGTGCCTCTGTGTATGTGTGTTTACGTGTATTTCATTTTCACTGCATCCTAATCAGGTATAATTTGAGCCAAGTAAGTGTAGACTCCCAAGGAAGGGAAAAGAGCACAATTTCACATTCTGACAGGCACCATTTAAGCCTGAGATTCCTTGTCTTTGGTTTTTAAAAGTCTCAGCGTTATTAGCATCCTCAATTCATCCGAGATCAAGGGATGATGCATTTGGAGACTCAGTGGGGGCTTCCTTCTGTTGCCTGTTTCTCGTGGAGTGACAAAAGGTGGGCAATTTAGAGAAACGCTCCATGATCAGTTCCTTCCTCCACTCTCTCATCTGCTGTTTTGGTTTTGCGACAAGAGTTGGCTGAATTCCCTTTTCTTTTGCCATTTGCAATTGGTGTTGGTTTTGATGTAATGACTGTGTTTTGCCACAGCCACAGCTGTATTCCAGGACCGGGTGAAGTGGCAGCTGATTGTCGCTGCACTGGGGCCTTCCCACCTCATGAGGGTGGTGTTCCGGTGTGTGGGGTGTGGAAGCTGGGAATGCTGGAATAGCCGGGCTCGGGGGTAAGCTGGAATCCCTCTTGTTGAAGCTGGGAGCCTTCAGGTTTATCAGGTCCATGTGCTCTCTGCACAGCTGAGGATGCTGAGACAAGGGAGGGCGAGTGGCTTTTCGTAGAGGACTCAGCTGGAGGGTGGCAGCACTCACCTAGAACCTGAGCTCGTGGCCCCTAGTCCGAGCTCTTTCCACTTCACCTGCTCCTAGCTGAGCAGCGTTTGCCTCCATAAAATGCAAACTCCTTCGGGAGCAGGGAGCCGGGACGGTGACCCGGATGCCTGCTTGATCTGACCCTCCAGCCACGGGAACCATCCCAGAGCATGCAAACAATTCTCGCTTATATAGTCTTAATTCCCCAAGGGCACGATTTCCAAGCCAACGGAGGCTTCTGAAAGAAGCCATCTGATTTCGAAGGATTATTTTATCAAAGGATTGTTTTTAGCTTTGTTGTTTTGGAAAAACGGAATGCCCGATGCTCCCACCAGTGTAGTTCTGGGCCTTCCTTGAAGATGTAGCAGAGAGAAGAGAGAATAAACCTTGCGTTTGTCTTTGAGTCAGCCAGGAATGTTTTTGGGCTTACGGGAAGCAAGGTTGGGTCTTCTAGAGCTTGTTTGTGTAGCTGAGTGGGTGATGTGTCCAGCTTCTGAAACTTGGAGACATTTACTGTTCACACTTCATTCATCTGTTCCTCAGTCCTTGGCAAGCAGATTGCTTTTGAAGAATTTATGTTCTCATCTGCCACTTCTATTAGGAATGGGTGATATTTATGACGGATTTAATGCCAGCTGGGTCCTGGGGCCCTGGTGATTTGACGTGGTTCATCTGCAGCCCAAAACCTCGCGGTTCACATGGGGCCACGGGCAGGAGTCTGGGTCTGCTATGTCTCGAGCTGCACTGCCGGGCTGTGGGAGCCTGTGTTTGCTCACAGCCAGGCAGATGGTGCCAAGCATAGTGGCACGTTCCTGCTGCTACTTTTGCAGCCAGCAAGAGAAACGAAGCAGGGCAGCTAGCAAATTGGTCTTGTCTAGAATCTGCTGTGTCTTTGGGTATGAAAGTATGTCTTGGTAGCAAGGCGGTGAGAGTCTGAGGTGTGGGGCCAGGTCCTCATCCTAAAGAACAGCTGCTCCCTGGCAGTAGAAGAGAAGGTCTCCAGCCCCGGGGGAAGACTGCGGGGAGAAGAGAAGAGAGGGCGAAAGGATCAGCACCATGGAAAGCCTCGTGTTTCTTGACGTCAAGGACCCCTCCTCGACAGGAATGAGACTTGCCTCCTGTCTGTGCCTTCTGCCCTCTGCTTTGGTGACCTTCGGCAGCAGCTGGCGGGGAGGACAGCCGTCCCCTCTGCCCGTGCTGCCGTGGAGAGTCTGAGAGGCTGTGCTTGGTCAGTAGAGCAGACGACAGGACGTGGACAAGGCAACCTGTTTCTCCTCTTGGATGCCATACTAAAGCCACAAGGAGAACAGTAACAACCCACCAAAATGTCATTTTGGGTGATATTAGAAGGTGCATGTGATCTGTGGAATCTGAAGTCTGCAAGAGCTGCCACCAGCACCTGGGGTTGGAGAAGCCGTGAGAGGAGGTGGTGAGGGTTAGGGGTGGCAGACAGGGCCAGGAAAACTCCTGTCCAGGAGAGGCGCCTGGTCCAAGGAGCCAGAGTGAGGCTTCTGACTTAGAAACAATGGAAAGAGCCTGGGGTGAGGAGGCTGAAGGAAGGTACCTCCTGGGCCTGTTTTGCTTCCTCAAAGCAGAGGAGGTGGAGATTTCAAAGGGTCATCCAGAAGAAACCTATTCACAGGAAGTGATGTCTGCTAGCAAAAAAATAAATAAATGAAAGATTGATCTCTCTCTTTCTCTCTCCCCCTTCCCTCCCTTTCTCTCTCTCCCTCTTTTCTTTCCTTCCTACCTTTCCTTTTCCCTTCCTAATATTTTTCTTATGATATAACATGCATACAGAAAAGTAGACAAATATTTTTTAGCTTGATAAACATTTACATTTGTGCACACTTACATAACTATTATCCAGATAGAACATTTTTACCACCCCAGAAGGCTCCCTTGTGCTTTCTCCAAGGAATTGCCCGTCTTCCACAAAATAAGCTTGTTTAATAAGGAAAGGCTGTGCTCATCCCTCCTCCCGTCCCACAGAAACTTCCTGCAGGAGCTGCTCAAAGAAAGTCCACCTCATACAATAAGTGACACAAAAGAAATTGGTAGATTTATTGGGAGAGAAGAAGCAAAGATATTATAGAGGGAACATGTCAATGACAGTCAAAGAATTTACCCCGAAATAGAAAAAACTCTCCCAGGAAAATGGATTTAGGGAGCTGATGAAAATTTTAATCATGCATCTCAGAATGAATTTAAAGAACTCCATGAAGCAATCATTTCTATGAAGAAAGACCAGAAAGCAGAAACAAGAATTCTGGAAGGGATGACAAGATGGCAGGAGGAGATGAAATGTGAAGCCAAGAAGGAAATAAGAGTAAGAGACAAAACATCTCAACAATGAAGACAAAGTTGGAAGGATCTCAAGGGAAAATAACACTATGGAAAATACAGTGTGGAACATGGATGATGCAAATGAGAAAAGGGAATAAATGCAGTGGAAATAAGGGAGTCTAATAAAGATTAGAGAGAAAACGATAGATATAGGGGGCAGGCAAAGAAAATCCAACAGAAGGATAATTTTACTATCTGAAGGAAAACACAAGACAATGAAATAGAACAAACATTTCAAATATAAATTAGGAAGGTTTTCATGATAGAAAAGAAGACATGGATCTACATGTTGAAAGAGCACAACTTTGAGTGTCAAGGAAAATTACCCAGGACTGTTAGTACCAAGATATATCCTTAGAAAGTTTAGACATGGGAGATAAGGAATAATTCTTTCCCTTCTCTTCCCAAGGAAGCAGGGTAAAGGTGTAGCCAGGGAGGTGCTGGGCAGAGGAGGTGGCTGGAGTGGCTAGCAGATAAGTTACAGGAGGCACATAAGTTAATTTATTGAGCAAATAAGTAAATATATAGAAGATGGTAGGAACTGTATTTCTCATTGTTGGAGAAGGGATTTACAAACCTGGAATGGGGGAGGCTAGAAAGAACCCGGGAATGGTTGGTTTGGAATGAGAAGTTTCAGTATACGTGTGTGTGTGTGTGTGTGTGTGTGTGTGTGTATGTTTGTATATATATGTGTGTATATACATATATATACACACACACACTTATATTTCCTAGCTCGTTCTGCTGAGATGGCTTGGAAGCAGTAGCGCTCTAGTAGCATGACTGTGCACTGAGTATTTGGGTCATGGTTTCTAAACACTCTCCTCCAATAAAGGTTACCAGGGCTCCTCAGAGAAGGGCTGATTTCAGGAAAAGGACAGGGAAAGCTGAAATATCTTGTTATGCCATAAGGTAAGGGAATGCTCAAAAAATGATGGAGATGTGTCAAAAGGACACAGGAGCCAGCTTAATGCAGCTTCCACTGACCAAACTGAGGACAATGTAAGCATCAAAGTAAATAATAGGAGTATCAAGTCATAACCTTTTGAATAAAATAGGAATTTATGAGCCTATACTGAGATCAAAGAATGGATGGATGGATGGATGGATGGGCGGATAGGTAGATGGGTGGATGGATGGGTGGCGGAGAAAGGGAAACTTCCTTACAGTAGAATGCCAATTAATAAATGTAGAAGGAATGATAGAAATAGGTATTGGCCATTTGGCAACCCTCATAGTGGTAGCTGATACAGGTGGGAGTTGTCAATGGATTGTAAGTCTTGTGACTGGACGTTTTATGAGGATCAGGATATTAGCAGAATATTAGAATAGCCTCCCACAAAATTCTCGTCAGATACAGTGGGAGCAACATGACTTTTCAGTGGTGGAACCTGGTGGACACCAGCTAGACCAGATGACCAGTGGTGGGATGAGTTGACTAATGTGCCCCTGATGGGTGCACTGAGAACTTGGCATCCTTTCTCTTGTCTTCCTGCCAAGAACGAATGGCTTGAGTCTGTTTACGAGGAAATATACGATGGATCCTGATCCTGCAGAATGAAAGGTCTGTACTCTGAGACTTTCAAGGACACGAGAGGCAGAGAAAGACTGAGGAACTGTTCCAGGTTGAAGGAGACTGGTGAGATGTGACAGCTAAACACAGCGCATCTTCGTGGATAAGATCCTGGAACAGGAAGGGAAGAAGACATTGTTGGGACAGTTGGGGACATTTGATAGGGGTCTGTGGGCTGGATCTGTGTTGTATCAGTGTTGACTTTGACTAGAAGCGTTGTTTGGTGGTTATATAGGAGCGTGGCCTTGTTTGGGAGGTGGGCGTCGTGTAAAAAAAATCTGTATCTATCTCTGCATCTCTCCAGAAGTGGGAAAAATACAGTAAAATATCACCAGCTGGGGAATTTGTGTGGAGGAGGTATAGGAGTTTGTACTGTTCTTGCAACTTTTCTGTAGGTTTGACAGTATTTGAAAATTAATTAAAAAAAAATCCTGAGACAGAACAACAAATAAAAAGAAAGCAAGGAAGAATCTGCTGGGAATCCAGGCAAAGAGATGAAGTCACCGTAGAGGAGAATACTAGCAGGTGGCCCCGTTTCCATGCCCGGAAGACAGTGGAGTAACATCCTCAGGGTAAGCAAGGAAAGAGAGTGGAACCAAAGATTTGTAGTGTCCTAGCCATCTTTTACGGATAAGGATAGTTTTGAGCATGTGATAACTCAGGAATTACTGTTCCCACAAGCCCCTCCTGAGCAAAGTAATCAAGGGTGAACTTCAGCCAACAAAGAGAAGACATGAGCGTAGGCACTGAATATTTTAAACTGTAACACTGAACTAAAACGTGGACCAAAACAAATATGCAGATTGCTGCAGCAGAGGAGAATGCAAATGCTCTGTGCCCTGATGATGTGGAAGTAATGATACAGTCCACAGTTCCCGGAAGGAGACAGAAGTAGTTCTCTGGGTGCTTCATTCTGTAGTGATGGGGAGCCAAATTTAAAATTGACAAATGAAGTAATATAAGCTTAATTATATTTGACAATGAAAGGTAAACATTAAGAAAGATAATATTATTGATGGAAGTCAGATGGTGGAATAGAGACGGCAGCACAGCAGGAGGAAACGGTGCGGGGGGCTGTGAGGTGCATTCGCGGCCCCTCTCTGCAGGCAGCTTCTGCCTGCTGGCCCCCCCATGCCCTCCTGATGGGCACCCAGGCACCCATGCCCCTTTTTCCCCCACCTCACCCATGAGAAAATACCCCAGCTCTCTTTGCTTATAGAATTAATAAATTCTGCCTAAAGATACCGATTAAGGTTATGTATAAGGTTGTAGTTATGATGGTAAGCACTAGAATAAAACCATAAACCTTCTAAATATCAGAAGAACCACACAGGAGAAACAATTACAGAGACTAAAAATAATGCCAAAAAAAGCCAGAAGACATAATATAAATTAAGAGGACTGAGAACAAACCTGTTTGTCTTATCACTGAATATAAATGAGTTTAACTCACCTTTTAAAAAGACTTTCAGATTGGATCACAAATCAAAACCAACTCTAGGTAGCTTAAGAGATGGCCTTAAAGGAAAATGATACAGGAAAGTTGAAAAAATAAAAGGGTGATTAAAGGAGCAGCAGGTAAATGCTTTAAAACATTGTTAAAAAATAAATATAGAAATAAAAAGCAGTTGTCACAAACTTAACGTCAAAGTGAAGTTTGGGATAAAATTCATTAAATAAGATTCAGAGAAGTCTTCGTAATGCTAAAGGGTGAAATTCACAATGAATAAAAACTATAGCAGCAGTATTCAAAAGACAGGAATTTCAGGAGATGCAAAGGGAAATAGACAAAAGCACACTAGTAACAGATATCTTTAATTTACATGTTTCAATCTCCAGATACTGGACAAAGAATAAAAATCAATACTAAAGACCTAAATAAGTAATAAAATACATTTGATTAATAAATATCAAACTCTAGAGACTGAATGAAGAAGAAAACATCTTCCAAGGGCCTATGAAACATTTACAAGTATTGACCATCCACTAGACCATGAAGAAAACCCCAATAAATTCCAAAGGGTAGAAAAAAATTCAGGTGTTATTTTCTGATTACAGTGTAATTAAAGTGGAAATTCATACTAAATCAGAAAACCCAAAACACCATTCCACTGAAAGTAAAATAAAAATGAAAGGAAACACTTAATTTATGGTTCAAATAGGAAAATTAAAACTGAAATGGCAGATTTTTTTGAAAATAACAATTAATGAGAATACTAAATAGTAGAGCATATGGAATATCTCTCAAGCAGTGCTCAGAGGAAAAATCATGGCCTTGGATATTTACAAGAAAGAATGATAACAGATGAGTTAATCATCTAAGTTAAGGAATTATCAAAAGAAAAAAACAGAATGAAACAGAATGTAGCAGAAGGAAAGCAGAACTAGAAATAGATAAAATAGAGAGTAATGAATTAGAAAACAAAACATTGAAATAAATCTCAAAGCTGGTTTAGGAGAAAACACAACAATAAAACAGATAAGCTATTAGTTAAACTAATGAAGAAAATGTGGGTGCAAGTGTAGATACATAAAATAAGAAATGGTACATGGGGAATAATGACAGAACAGGAAATTAAAGGAATCACAAGAGACTGATTTGCTCATCTCTGTGCAAATGTATTTGAAAACCTGAATGAAATAAATTATTTTTCAAGAAAATAAAATCTACCCAACTAATGCCAGAAAAGAATCTGAAAATACAAGCATCCTGATTTCCAAGGTGAAAAATAAAAAGAGTTATCAAAGAGATATACCCAGCCCCAAGAATATAGCACCAGCCCAGATGATTTTACAGGGAAAAGTCTATGAAACTTCTGAAGAACAAAGAATTCCAGTATGTTCCAGATCATAGAAAAAAAAGAGAAACAAGTATAACAATTACCAAAATCTGAGAAGACACAAGAAGGAAAACAAAAGGCCAATCTCACTTATGACTATCAATAACAAAATTCTAAATAAAATATTAGCAAAATGAATTCAGCAGCACCTTAAAGAATCATACATCAAACTCAAGAGAACTGTATTCCTGGAATGCAGATATGGTTCTACATTAGCAAATATTAGGAGAGAAAAATGATAGGGTAATCTTCATCATTGCTGAAAAGACATATGACAATCAAATGACTGTTTTTGATTTTTTTAAAAAAATAAATAGAAATAGCTAGAAATTTTCTTAAGATGCAAAAATACTGCACATCAGGCTAAAAGTCAGTGTCTTGCTTAATGGGGAAACATTAAAGGAATTACCACTAAAGTAAAGAAAAACAAGGATCTGCAGAATTATTGCTACTAGTCATCATTGTACTGGTGATACTTGCCAATGCAATTAGATAAGAGACAACAATTAGAAAAGTGAGCAGGAGGTGATGGTCACCATATGTAGATGCTATGGTTGCATGGCTGGAAAATACAAGAGAATTCACTGAAAAACTATTTCAAATAATGAGAGAATCCCATAAAGTATCAATGTACAAAAATTGGTAAATAAAAATCAATACCTTTCATATACAGAGATATTAATATACAAAGGCAGAAAAGCCCTCATTTAACAACAAACATATTAAAATAGCTATTAATAAACTTAGCAAGAAATATGTGAGACCTACATGAAGATTCTACAACACCATGGAAGGACGCAAAAGGAGCCTTGAACAAATGAAAAGATATATCATGTTCATGGATAGAAAAACAATGGATATCAATCTCTTTAAGTTAATTTATAAATTTAATAAAATCTTTTTAAAAATACTAATGTGTCTTTTTTTAAACTAGATAACCTTATTTTGAAGTTCATATGAAAAAAAATAAACAAGAATAGCAGCAATAGTCTGCAGAAGGAAAGCAATGTGGGAGGACTCAGCCTGTTAGGTAGTAGATGCCTCGTTTATTAAAACTGTGTGTTACGGGCACAAGCACAGAGAGTTGAAAGGAATACAATCATTAGTCAAGAAATAGGCCCAAATGCATATGATCATTCAGTATTTGGGAAAGGTAGAGCTCAAATCACACTGGAGGGGATGGAGTATTAAAAAGGTGCCATTGGGATTCCTGATAGTCCTCTATGAGGGAAAAATAAAATTTGACCCATACCTCACAACTACACCGGAATAAAATTCAAAATTAAAATAAGGTTAAATTGTAAAACCAAAACTCCAAAAGTACCAGAAGGAAACACAGGGGAGGCCGTTCTTACCAAGACTTAAATCCAGAAGCCATAAAGGAAAAGTCAGATATATTTGACTAGATAAAAATGGAAAGAAAACAATATCATCTGAATAGCTAACAGAATCTACATAAGTAAATTGGAAAGAGAAATGACAAAGGAGTAATTTTCTTAGTAGGTTAAGAGCTCTGAAAAGTCAAGAAGAAGAATAGCAATTTAATAGAAAAAAATAGGCAAAGAATATAACCAGACATTTCACAGAAAACAAAATATATATGGCCCTTAAATGTATTAAAAGTGTTATCACCCTTTTTTCATTAAAAATTGAATTAAAACTGTATAGAGATACCGTCTTTCATCCATCAGATAGCCATGCAATGGAAGATGTAGAATGGTGTGTTTAGTTTCCTGGCTGTCATTGCAAATGCCATGCAGTGGGTTGGCGTAAACAATGGGAATTTCTTGGCTCACGGTTTTGAGGATAGAAGACCAAAATCAAGGCGTCAGCAAGGCGATGCTTTCTCCCACCAGCCTGTGGTGTCCTGGGGCTGGCTGCCGGCGATCCTTGGTCCCTGGCCCCTCCGTCACATGCGGTGCACGTGGTGGCCTCTCCTGACTTCTGTTTTCTCCCGGGTTCCATTGACTTCCAGCTTCTGACTGCTCCCCGTGGCTTTCTCTCTATGTGAGGCCTTCAGTGATAGGATGAAGACTCTGGGCCTCATCTTAATTGAAGTAATGTCATCAAAAGGTTCTGTTGGCAAGAGTTCACACCCACAGGAATGCATGAAGTTTAAGAACATGCTTTCGAACCACCACAGTACACTATACTACCTTTTGTATAAAAGGTGATGGTGGTATACAAATATAAAAATGTTTTTGCATGTGGGAAAGCAAATGAATGTCAACCATGTAGAAATTTGAAAAAGGGATGGTATTCAGGAAAAAACATAATCAAAGCAAACTGGAGTCTATGGTCAACAGTGACATTGTAATATACCTCCATTAAATGTAACAAAGGCAATATGCCATTGCTAAATGTATATGAGAAAGGGATATAGGGGAGTAATATGGGATTCTTGGTAGTGGTGTTATTTGCTGTCCTTAGTAGTATATTGTATTGTATGACATGTTATTTTTCTTTTTAACATTTTTTCTTATTGCTAAAAAAACAAACAAACAAACAAACAAACAATTTTTCTTGTAGTAATCAGTATGTTCAAATGCTGATTGTAGTGATAAATGTACAACTTTATGATGATACCATGAACAACTGATTGTACATTGTGGATAAATGTATGGTATGTGAATATAAGTCTATAAAATTGTAGGAAAATATATATATAGGAGTAAAAGTGTTGGAGAAAACATGGTGAGAGCAATGATGCCTCACCAATATGGACTAACTACAATGTGTAAACTCAGAATTGAATCTTAGAACATAGCCTAACGTGGACACAATAATTGTAATAGTACCTAGATTGTAAGCTCTTACAGCAGTTAACTCTATCCCTGAATTGTAAGGCCTATCTCTAAACTTTGAGATGCTGATCCCCTAGCGTATGTTGTCACAAACATTGGGACTGGTGGTTTGATGTGCTGAGCCCTTGAGCATGGGACCTTGCCCTTATGAAGCTCATTACCACAAAGGAGAGTCTAAAGTTGTATGTAATGGTGCCTAAGAGTCTCCCCCTGAGTACCTCTTTGTTGCTCAGATGTGGCCCTCTCTCTCTCTAACTGAGCCATCTCGACAGGTGAACTCGCTGCCCTCCCCCCTACGTGGGACCCAACTCCCAGGGGTGTAAATCTCCCTGGCAACGCAGAGTATGACTCCCGGGGATGAATGTAGACCCGGCATCGTGGGACTGAGAGTATCTTCTTGACCAAAAGGGGGATGCAAAATGAGATGAAATGGTTTCAGTGGCTGAGAGATTCCAAATGGAGTCAAGAGATCACTCTGGTGGACATTCTTATGCACTATATAGATAACACCTCTTAGGCTTTAATGTATTGGAATAGCTAGAAGTAAATACCTGACACTACCAAACTCCAACCCAGCAGCCTGGACTCCTGAAGACAATTATATAATAATGTAGATTACAAGGGGTGACAGTGTGATTGTGAAGACCTTGTGGATCACACCCCCTTTATCTAGTGTATGGATGAGTGGAGGAATGGGGATAAAAACTAAAGGACAAATGGGGTGGGATGGGGGGATGATTTGGGTGTTTTTTTTTTCACTTTTATTTTTTATTCTTGTTCTGGTTCTTTCTGATGTAAGGAAAATGTTCAGAGATAGATTGTGGTGATGAACGCATAACTATGTTATCATACTGTGGACAGTGGATTGCATATCATGGATGATTGTATGATGTGTGAATGTATTTCAATAAAACTGAATTAAAAAAAAAAAGGTGATGGTGGGGTCAGAATTCGAATTTATATGTGCATCTTTATATATAAGACATTGTAGAAAGATATAGCAAACTAGTTTACCTTTAGGGGTGGTGGTAAGACCTGGGGATGGACAAAGGTAGAAGGGAAACTTTTCTCTGTTTTCTCTGTATCCCTTTTCTTTTAACAGATGAATGTATTATTTTTTAAAAAGTGGTAATTGTACCAATGGGACTCTGACATCTCTACTGATGCATTTATGTCATGATGTGATGCACCCCTAATGCTTCTACTTCAACCAAATGTAATTTGCTCAAAGCCTCTCCCTCTCTTTCTAAGCCAGGGTAACAGAGGCAGAGCTCTGCAGAGTCCATAGTGAGTTTTTCAGGTAAAATCAGCATCCTCTCACATCAGTAACTTTTATCAAGCACTGGAGTGTTTGCAGAATGCAGCACATTTGCTGAGTGTGCACTTTGCATCTCCCCTGAGGATCTGGATGGATCTGGATCAAGTGTTAGATGCTGGTTTTGCAGCTTTTTAATAGAGATACACAGTGGTGATTGACGTCAGCTTGAGATGACTCCCTTCCAATTGCAATGTAAGTCTGGGAAGCTCTGAGCATAGGACCTAACATGGTGGAAGTGCAATGGATCATAGAGATTGACCTGTTTCCCTGGTGAGAAAACAGCCCACCCAGGTAGAAGGTACTTGGCTGGTCAGTGCAGAAATAGACTAGAACCTGAGTTTCTGAGTTCCAGTTCTGGGCTGTTTCCCATTGGCCCCATTTCCTGTGACCACAGAGATCGTGTGGTCAGTTGCTACGGTTACTTTACTGACAATACGGTATTAGGTGAGTGTTAGGGGCAGAAGAGAGAAAACAGCTAATCTTTTAATGACCCCATTTTATCTCCATAAAGTCATAAAATGTTGGAACTAGAAGAGCCTTAACTACCTTCTTTAGACTAAAGCCCTCAATTTTAGAGGAGGTCACTGAAGTGAGAAGAGATGTGGCCAGGGTCTCGGGCTCAGCTAGTGGAAGAGACTGCTTTCTCAGCCATTCTGAGACAGGGCCTGTGGTGGGCAGAGTACTGACCCCCACACACGTCCACAGCCCAATCCCCGTAGCCCATGGATATGTTAGGTTCCATGGCAAAGGGGAATGAAAGTTGCAGCTAGAGTTACAGTTGCTCATTGGATGACCTTAGGAGAAGGGATTATCCACGGGGCCCCATGTAATCATAAACATCCTCAAAAGAGGAGGGAGACTGAAGAGAAAGTCAGAGGGAGGCAATGTGAAAAGGACTTGACTGGCCAGTGCTGGCTTTAAAGATCTCCATCTTCAAAAACAGGAGAGCAGAGGACACAAGCCAAGGCTCGCAGATGGTCTCCAGGCCTCTAGGAGCTAGAGAAGCTATGGAAGGCCAACTAGTGAACAGCCGTGTTGCATTGTGCTTGTGACTTGAAGCTATCTCACAACAAAATTTACCAAGATTAAATCATCTCTGCATCATCTTCTCTGGGTTCTTGCCACCTTGCTTGCTTTTCCTACTCCCATTGTTGCTTCCACAACTTGACTTTGCTTTTGATGCTTCTTTAACTCAGCTCATGGTGTCTTTTATTTGCACTGTGAATGATTCAATAGACTATGTTCATTGATTCCACTCTAGACTTGACATTTGCCTGGTGGTTCTTTGGCATCAACTCCTGACCTCTTCCTGATTTTTGTTTTGATACTTCTACCTTGTGACTCTGGCTCCTGGCTCCTGGGCCAATCTGCTCATTGGACAGATGAGTCCCTGAGGCCAGAAAGGGGAAATGAACTGCCTGGGTCCCAGTATCTCTGGGGCAACAAGGGGCCAGAGCCAGGTCTCTGCTACTCTGTGCCCTGCCTTGCGCCCCACATGCCCCCTACAGTAAGTCTCCGTAGGAATATCACTGCTGGACCAGAGGCGGCCTGTACCTTCCAATCTCAAGACCAGCCTCATGTTCCTTGGGAAAGTCACTTAATGATGAACTTCAGTTCTCCATATGCAAAATGTTGAGATATGCCTGGCATGTGGAATAAACAGGAACCAAGGGAGGCCCAAGGCCATCCTATCACCAGAGCAAAGAGAGTGATGGAGAACATCTGGCCACATAATGCCCAATTCTAGCTTTGCTGTCTGATCACACAAGTAGTTTTGGCCTCCAAGTGGGGCCATGTCAGAGCTTGCAGCTGGTGTAGATCTTACTGCACTGAACTGAATGTGAACAACCTTGATTTGATGACTTTGCAGCCAATCAGGATGCGTATGAGGGGCTTTTCAAGTCCTGCTCGGGGTAGTTCTAGTTTGGGACTTAGAAGAACCTGAGAGCTCTACTGTTCTGTGCTCAGGGATATTTTTCTTTGTAAGAAGTTGCAAGAAGTGTTTTCCAGTCCATTTTCATTCAATGCCTGCTGGATGCTACAGAAATAAAGTGATAGATAATAAGAAATGTAGCACCTGTCATTCGTCTTTCTTCACAACGGCATGGTGTGACAGATTTGTGTTATCCTCACCCTAAAGAGGAGAGCTACGGACATAGTGTGGGCAAGTTACCACACCATGTCTTTGGTCCATGCTCAGGTTGTGTGTTCCCAGACACCCCAGGTGCTGCTCCTTGAGGTGGTGGGGCCTCTCCTCCAGGTGGGTTGATAGAATCTTCGATTCCCAAGGTTGGGAAAGACTACGGGCACAGGCTAGGCCATACGTGCTCGAGTCTGCTTTCCCTTGTTACTATATTAGCTAAAATTCTTTGAGCTGCAAGTAAGGGAATTATATCTCAAGCTAACTTCTGCAAAAGGAGATTGTTTTGTGTCAATCCAGAAGTGTGGCCATGGAACCCAGGCCTCACGAAGAGTTTGGAACCAGGCACCGAATGCAGAGCTGTTGGAAGCCAAGGGAGAGCTCTTTCTCCATCTCGTTCCTCTCCATATTTCTGCTTCATTCTTCTTAGCACACCATCCTTGTCTGCTCAGCCTACTTGGTGGGCATAAATATCAGCCCCCTGGCCACATACAGCACCCCTGCCCCCTCCCTTGCTCTTACCCTGACCTGCTCGAAGTTCTTAGATAAGGGGCCCTGAGGGACCCAGCCTTCCTCCAGGAGCTGGTCCTGGTCCAGCAGGCTATGGCGGAATCACACTGTGCAAACCTGGTGTCCAGGCGTCTACCCCGGGCACGCCATGGTGCAGCTCATTTGCCAGCTGAGTAACCTTCCTGAAAGGTACCCACTACACCGACCAAACGGTCTTCTGGCCTCTTCTTGAATATGTGTCATGACGGGGAACTCATCCCTTGAGGCAGCCCAGACAGCGGGGATCCTCCTTACATTGAGCTGACATGTGTCCTCACTCCAAGGCCTACTTCCTGCAGCCAGGGAGAAGGGTCCCTGTCTTCCTTCATAGGGCAGCTCTGTGGATCTGTGAAGGTCCCCCCGAGTGATCTCCCTAACCATTCTTCCTGTGACGCGTGTCTGAGTGCCGGCATTTCCTGGTTGCCCTGCTGAATAGATCCATTTTGTCTGTGTCCCTCTTAAAGTGTAATTCCCAGAATCAAATCCTGACTTACTCTAGATTCTTTGCAAGGACCAGCCTTGGGCAGATAAAGAGATGGTGGCAAACTTTTTTTTTTTTACTAAGGGACCACTTAGTAAATATTTTTGGCTTTGTGTTCTCCATCACAACTCACCTCTGCCATTGTAGCCCCAAAACTGCTGCAGACAGTACGTGATACATGCGGGTGGCTGTGGGCTGTGTTCTAATAAGACTTTGTATGTGGACACTGGGATTTGAATTTCATATAATTCTCATGTGTCTTTTGATTTTTTTTCAACCATTCAAAAATGTAAATACCATTGTTAGCTCGCTGGCCGTAGAGAACCAGGTGGCAGGTGGGATTTGGGCCATAGCTTGCTGACCCCTGGTCTATATTCTGTAATTAATCAAAACAAATACAATCAAAACAAATACAGTCGTGCCTTCCCATGCCCAAATCACCACCACTGCTGGAGGAGGAAGATGTTGCTGCTGCAGATAAAAGTCAGAGCAACTGTCTAAAAAGTGGAAATACCTCTGGGAGAGGTGACGTGGCCTCTCAGACTTTAGTATGAATTTAGTATGAATAGTTTACCTCTGTAAAGCCCTCGATGGTTCTACAACATGCATTATTTAATTCAGTCCTCGCAGCACCTGTGAGGGAAGCCTTTTACTGTCCCCTCAGGTGGAGAGAAAGACCCCTGAAGACGAAGAGATTGCCTCAGGCTCCGGGGTTCAGGCAGAGCCAGCTCGTCCCGGTGGGTCAGGGACCTGCCCACCTGCTCTGTCGGAGTCCGACAGACCGTCTCCTGCACACCCCCCGGTGCTTGGTCACTGCTAGAGAAGGAAACGCAGGTGATGAAGAGGCCACCTCGGCCCCAGAGAGGCTCAGGGGCGGGTGGGGTGATTCCTACAGGCGTTGGTGCTTGGTTAGAAGGGGAGAGCGTGCTCCCGGGAGCTCAGGAGAGGGGCCCTCACCTGCGTGGCCGAGGACGGAGGCCTCTCGTGGCCGTGGGCTGCTGTGAACAGCATCTTTTGCTCCAACAGGAGGAGGAGTGGGCCAGCTTGATGATTCTGGATATGGGAAGACGATGGGAACTTGGAAGGGCTGTGAGCCCCTCGCCCTCGAGTTTGCCTGTGGCAGCTCTGAGACCACGCAGCGTGTGCTCTGGGCCAGTCATGCTCTCTCCACAAGTAACTTTGTTGGGTGTTGAAAATGGCGGCAGAGGACCCTCTGAAACCACCAGGCGAAGATTTCAGGCCTGCTCAGCTGCCCTGACTCAGGCCGAGGAGGCTCTCTCAGAGCAGCTCCCCCTGCTCTCTTTCAGGCATAAATAAGAGATGCCCGGTTGGGATGAGGGTGCACGCCACTGCTCGTTATTTCTGGGACTCCTTGTATGAAATGCAGGCTCTCTAGCATCACCTGTCAGATCTGGCGCTTTTTGTTTCATTAAAAATAAAACAGAAAGGCCTCTAAGCAATGGCTTTAAAGAACATCTGGAAAATAACCCTTCCTGCTTTCCCGGGGAAGGTGTCAGTGTGTCCAAGGCAGGATTGATGAAAGAATTTTTGAAGCAGTCAAGAAAAGAAAACGAATCAGGCTTCAGGGAAGTTGGCATAAGAAGTGAGAGGAAAAAAAAAATAACCACAAACTAGAAAATGTGTCTGCCTCCAGGTACAGTAGTTCCACTAGCTAACTCTTTCCAGCTGGTCTTGCCTGATTTGTTTTGGTCCAAGTTGGCTATTCTGTGAAAGGGAACAATGACAGACAAATATATATATATTTTTTCCTGAGCCAACAAACAAGTAATTACTAAACCACTTTGGTATGACTCTCACAATGCTCAGTGGTGTGGGGGTTTAAAAGAAGTCATCGACGTGCCCACTATTCTTGTCAAGGTTAAGTCTGGCAGAAGGAAAAAGATGCTAAAATCCTGCATCAAAAACAATGAGAAGGTCTACTCAAGTATTGAACTGGGTGGCGATTCCATATGTCTTAGGAAAGGGGGAGGGTTGTGGTAGGCTAGGGTGGCTTGTAAAGGCTTTTAAGGAGAGGGTGGGGCTTATTAGAATTTAGATCAGCAGAGAAAGTTAGGAAGACTTTTAAGGAAGGACAAACACCAAGCAACAAGGCTCCCCTCATCACCACCGCCAGTGCTCTCCGCTGACAGCCTTGCCTTGTGGTTCATTGGGAAATTAGGACTCCTTATCTTTCCTCTACCAAATCCTTTACACCTTCCTTCAACTGCACCCACATTTTCCCCTCCTGTTTCAGTGGAGATGTGACCCTTTGTGCTCCAGGTCTCTACTGTGCTCCAGATGTCATCCCCTCCCACTCCTCTCAAAGACGTTGTCCCTCCAAAGCGATCTCACCTCTCTTAGGCATCTAAATAAACCCCCTTTGGTTTCAGTAGATCATTCCCATTAGTATACAAACATACTCTAGCGTCATCTATCTCCACAGTAGGCCTCCCTGGACTACACACTCTCCCACCTATCAGTCAGTTGTAGCCACAGTAATGCAGCCTAGCAAATAACCACAGCATTTCAGTACCATAAAACAAACCTCAATTTTTGGTTCCAGGCCTGTCAGTTGACTTGGGCTCCAGGCCTGTCGGTTTACTTGGGCTCCAAGGTGTGGGTTTTGTTCCAGGTTTGTGCCACATACGGCTCATCTTCCTTCCTCCAGAGGCTACCCTAGGTGTGTTTTTCTCCTGGAGAGAGGCAGGTGCACAAGCCCAATCATGAAAGCACACTTGAAACCCCTGTCCAGGATCCGACTGCACATCCCACTGCCCGAAGCAAGTCCAGCGTCAGTGGGGTGGGAAATCCACTCCTCCCAGGCAGGTCAAGGGAGAGGGGGTGGATATTTGCCAAACAATAATCCGCCATACTTCTCCATCTTCAGTAAGTGTGCCCAAAAGGGGTTGTCTACCCAAGAGGTGCCCACGTCCTTGCCTCTCCTCTCTTCCTCCCACTCCAGTTGCTTCGGCTCCAACCATTCCACCTAAGCCCCTCTTGTCAAGTTCACAAGATCATCCACGTTGCCAAATCCAATGGATGTGTTTCCATCTTCTTTCTTTCTCCATCTCTCAGTAGCATTCCACACAGTTGGCCATTCCCTCCTGCATAAATTCCTTTTGTCTTTTGGATTTTATGACTTCACCAGGTCCTGCTTTCTCTCTGCCCACCCTGACTGCTCCTCCCCATCTCCTTCCTAGCTTGTTGTTTTCCCCCAGCTCATCAGTCATGTTTCTAAGGATTTCCTTCAGAGCTTCTCTCCCCTCTTCTTCTTTCTCTGGACTTTCCCTCTGTTTGCAGAGTGTCAAATATCTTCTATATTGATGACTCCTGTATCTATATATCTTTAGCAGAGTTATCTCTGAGTTTTAGCCTCCGCTTATATGTTCAGCTGTCTTGACATTTCCATTTGGATGTGACGCATGCATCTCAAACTTGATGCATCGAAATGGAATTCTTGTTTTTCCCTCTACAATTTGCCCCTTCTGTGTCCCCACCTCAGCTGTGAAAGTGTTAAAAGACTGAGTTGGTGCCTGCCTGAGTCTTTGAAAAGTTTCCTTTTTCCACCTGGAATACTTTTTGCCCTCCCCTCCTTGCTGCAGCCCCTCCCCATGGCTGGTGCCTGTTCATCTTCCAAGTCTCAGCTTAAATGTTACCCCTCGACCTCTGTATTTTCGGCATGATCTTTCTATAAATCTACAACTTCTCTAATAAAAAAACAATAAAAATAAATGTATGAATGGTCCCACTCTGGAGAAGGCTTCCTTGACTATTTTATCTAAAGGAGGTCACATTTCCAATGCCATCTCATTTTTTATGTCCATCTATGTTTCCTGCGAATTACCGTAATTGGTTGTTCTTTTATTTGTTCCCTTGGATTTTGTCTGTCTTCCTAACTAGAAAGTGCACCTCGTAGCAAGCACTCTATAAGTATTTGTTGAATGAATGACCTTGAAAGGACCTTGGAGATTGTCTAGTCTGCTTTTTGCCACCCTGCAGGCTGTGGACCCCTGGGCCCTATGGAATTATTTCCCTGGATCCAAGGGTTCATAATGTGCCAATCATTCATTAGCTGTAGGTGAACTAAATAATAAATCTGGTGCATGTGTGCTCCTATTTTTCATATAATGGTGTTGTAATGCATACAATACAAATACATTTTAAAGTATTGCTCAAGACATAGAGGCTTTTTATCGTCATGTAAATTTTCTTAGTTAATGCATGTTAAAGTCCAGTCTTATGTGGGGAATCGTTGTTCAATTCAAAGGTTGAAAAACAACAACCATGATTAATATAACTTCTGCCTTCATATATCTTTATAGGTGCAGAAAGTGAAGTCAGAGATAAAGTTACTTACTCAAGGTCCCATTCTCAAGGTCTCAGTAGAAAGGCCTGGAGGGGGATGGGAGGGAGAAGGGTGGGGGCCGGGGTTCCTGTGGAGCCTGGTGATGATGGGCACGGAGCTGCCTTGCATGGTTGCAAGGCTGTGACCCCTTGGAGGGTAGTGGCAGGTGTAAGGGTAGACCAGATAGCTACCCTGTGTGTCCGAAAAGCAAGTGTTCCACTTGGAATGGAGTGTGGCCTGAGTCTGGAGATCTGGGGATGCAGGGAAACCCAAAGACTGGTGTGGAGGTGGCTGGGCAGAGCAAGTGTCACACGGGGGCAAGAACCAATCATTTCAGTAAGAGAAGCACTGAGAAAGCACAAGAGGGGCTGGGGGCTCCCAGCAGTGCATAGAAAGGAAATGGAGTGACTTCTAAAGAGACCCCTAGGGGCAGGAGGAGAAGGGGAAAGTGGCACAGAGGTGGCTGAGTCCAAATGGGATTTGGGTTTCCCCAGGATCTGTGGCAGTCGAGTGCACTGGTGCCCAGGCCGGGGTGCGGTGGAAGCTGACTCCTCCCTGCTCCTTCTCCTGCTACCTTCCCGTATTTAAAGCTTCCCATTGTTGCTCAGGAAACGAGCACACGGGTGCATAGGTTGCCACTCAGCAGCTCTTTCACGGAGCTGGGACTTACCTGCGGCCATTCTTGGAACATCTTTTGGAGACTTGCATGAGCCTGCTTGAGCTCTGGCCCCTCCCTCTCTCTGGCAGCTCTTCTCATGTTCCTGATGGCCTTGGGGTGCCCCAGTGTCCCTGGGAGCAAGCATGTGGAGGAGGTCCAGGCCTTCTTTGGATGCCTGCAAGACAAGGGAGCAGGGAACAGAGACTTCGAGTCTGACTCCCAGTTGGACGTCAGTCTGACCCAGTTAAAATACCTCTTGATGGGGGAGTACGATGGTTTCTGTTTGTCTTGTGGGCCTGGCACCCTGGCTGATTAGCAAATGTTTTCTTGAATCATGCTCTCCATGTATGGGGTGCTACACTCTTCCCCGTGCAGCACTCATGAGTCTTACATGTTATCTTTGATACATCAGCTATGAGCAAGCTACAGATGAAGAGACTGAGGTTCCGGGAGGGTAAGAGACTTGGCTTAAGCTGCTCAGTTACCAAGGAGCAGAGCCCTTCCTTATTCAGGTCTTGATGTGTGGCATGCGCAAACCCACACTTCTCCTTTATTACCCCACTTCAGCAGTTTTTCCGAGGATGTAGTCCCTCCCCGCGACCCAGGCCGGCTGAGTGCCAGGTCGGGGGCCCTGAAGCCCTTTATAAACTTGGGGAACTGGACCTGTGAACTGTGCTTTAAACACCACACAGGGCAGCTGGCCATCAGGCTCTTGTTTCTTGGATTTGCCATCATCAGTTCAGTGCAGGTTTTCGATCCATGTCTTGCTCAATCCACATCTTAGGGTTCCAGAATCACCTCTTTCTGGTTCAGCTAACACACTGAGCCACTTAACTAACTGTGTGGCCTTGAATAGCTCACCTCTCGTGACCTCCTTTTCCACCTCTCTGACTCAGTTTCCTCATCAGTGAAATGGGGATAATCCTGCTTGTTTGTTTTGAGGATTAAATGAGAGTAAAATTTGTGAACAAGCCTAGCACGGTGCCTGGCCCCGATGGGTGTTCAGTACGTGTCAGCTCAGGCTGCATTTGTGGATTGGTTGAGCGAAGATGAAAATGCAGGTCTCCTGACTCCAGGCCCGGTGCTCTTGCTCCCGTCCTCTGCTCCGCATAGGCAGCCTCTGGCAGTGCTCTTCTAAATCCATCCCGCAATCCCTCAGGGGACTGAGGAATCCCTAGCAGCTTCCCCCCGCAGCCAGCCTTTCACCAGGAGGTCTCCGGGTCCTCCTTGCTTTGGCTGTTTTGAGATCCACCAGCAGAACGAGGAGGAGGTGGAGCCAAGGCCTCTCCACAGAGACTCATCCAAGGAGGCACTCGATGAGAATCCCACCACTACCCAACCCCCACTCCCAGCTGACTGGATGCAGGGCCCCTGGATTGGTGCCGACCATGGGGCAGGGGGCACGGGGTGGAGGGGGAAGCCGGGTGAGGGTAGAAGCTTTGGGAGCACCCGAAACCCAGTGATCCCAGGGATGCCTGGACCCTGCTTCCTCCCCACTCCTGCTCCTCCCATCCCCTCACCCCCATGCTCTGTTTTCCTTAACTAAAACTGACAGGAGGAAATGATTAGACTGAGCAGCTCGTTAATGATCACTGATTCATTGATTCACATTCCCTGTACCAGGTACTTGAAGGGAAAAGCCAGACCAGGATGCTTATACAAGGAAACTCTGCCTTACCCCCAAGAAGATGCAGTACCTGACTCTTGGCCTGCACCTTCCTCTAATCCCTGTAGCTGTAGGTGCTTAAGCCCACCTGCAGGTTGCGTCCCACCCCCATGCTACGAAACACCCCCATGCTACGAAATCAGGCTGGGAATAGGTTGCCTGGCTCTTTGCTGGGTGTAGCACTGAAAGAATCTTGCATCCTGGGAAACCCTCGGCCCTGGGCAAACGGAGATGTTGGTTACCCTAGGGAACATTCCATCAGCAGCAGCAACATCTTCATCATCATCGCCAACAGGTGACAGCTAATCCTGAGACTTCCCATATGCTATGAACTGTGCTTTAAATCTTTATGAGGTAGATGCTACCATTCAGGAAGCTGAGGCACGGAGGTAACTGAATCTACCTGATCGACACCTGCACTGTTCTGTTTCTCTGAGCCCCCCATTCGTGTTTTCATCATCAGGTCATTTCTTGTTGAGGTCATTTCTTGCTGTAATCCTCTCTATCTAAACACTGGTTTCTTGTTTCTTCTAAGCCGCTGCCTTGCACTGGCCTCTGGCTCTCATTCTCTTCTGTGGCTGGGACCCCCTGAGTATTACAGTTCCCTTGGGTCCCAGGCAGGCCTTGTCTTGACCCTGTGTACCCCAGGATTCTATAGGAGCCTGGAGTATGGCACTTGAACTCTGTTCCGGTTTGTTAATGCTGCCTTTTTGCAAAATACCAGAAATGGATTGGCTTTTATAAAGGGGGTTTATTTGGTTGCACAGTTACAGTCTTAAGGTCATAAAGTGTCCAAGGTAATGCATCAACAGTCAGGTACCTTCACTGGAAGATGGCCATTGGCGTCCAGAAAACCTCTGTTAGCTCGGAAGGCACGTGACCGGTGTCTGCTCCGGAGTTCTGGTTTCCAAAGGGCTTTCTCCCAGGAAGTTCCTCTCTAGGCTGCAGCACCTGTTTCTGTCTGTGAACACTTTTATAGGACTCCAGTGATTGAAATAAGACCCACCCTGAATGGGCAGGGTAACACCTCCATGGAATTATCCAATCAAAGGTCTCACCCACAGTTGATTGATCACATCTCCATGGAAACACTCAATCAAAGGATTCCAACCTAATCAACACTAATACGTCTACCCCCACAAGACTGCATCAAGAAAATGGCATTTTGGGGGACCTAAGACATCCAAACCAGCACAAATTCTTACAGCTGAGACTTGGCCCTACCACCTGCTGCTTTAAAACCCCCGTGGCTGCTTTGACCCGTGCCTGCTGCTTGCAGCCAAAGCCCCTCTTGTATATTGTCCATCTGTCTGGAGGCACTTCCCTCCTCCCTGCAGCCAGGACCTGCAGTCTCCTGATTGTCCCATGCTTCTGCCCTGGCCATCCTTGGAACCACTGGTCAGTCTCTTATTAATAATATTCCGTGCTTGTAGCCTTCCAGGGATCATCTGCAACTGGTCTGAGTTTGCAGAAGCCTCTGCTCCCTGCCCTCTTGATTTGGAAACACAACCCTTTCCATATCAGTGTGAGCATTGTATAACTAGAGTTAAAGACACATAAATCATGGCACATAACATAATACACTCCAAAGGCGCATATAAATGACTGTTGGATAGGGTGGGCTCGATTAAAATCAAATTGATTCAAATCATGATTTGAATCACTAGTCAGGAAGAGTCGATTAAATCAATATTTTCCCTTCACGAATGCATTCGTTTCTGATATAATTTTAATGCACAGGCCTTACAACTCTGACAGAGATAGATGTGGTTTTCATTTTTGGAAGTTACATACCGTGCATTTTAAAGCTGTGATTTATTTTGACATTTCATCGAATCAGTTCTGCAGCCATGTCTGAGACTTGAGTGATGACTTGGTTATTTTATTTACCAGAGCTAATCAAACAAATGTGTATAATTTCCCCAACAAAATAAGCATGTGCACTTCTGAATGTTTAACTATTTTTGCTGTATGTATCAAAATATGCTTTTGCTGAGATAAATTAGACCGTTTTAGGCAGATCCAACCCAAAAAGCTTAAAATGTAAAATGTTGGATTTAACCCAGTCTTTATCTTTCCTTCCTCCTTATTCACATATTAGAAAAAGTAAAAAAAGGTAAGCTTTTCTACATTTGTAGTTCCCCAACTATTTTTAAATTGAGTCTGAATTAGTCTTATTTGGAAAACACTCATAATGTGCATGGAGAAAAAATAACTGCAATTACAAACTTGGTATTTTTTTAATCATTGCTGAAAATCCTTGCGTTCAGTGGACTCCTACTGGCTACTGGTGCAACCTCCGTGAAGCCTTATCCGCATCTTCGGGGATTAACTAAGGTTTACCATATCTGAAACAAAGTCTCTTCACGGAGGTCAGTTGCATTTTATTTTCGGAAACAATTTTCCCAACAAAAAATTGAAGAAGCATCTGTGGCATTAGACCTGCCCCATCCGTATAGTCTTAATTAGGCCTGTCTTATCGAAGGGCATTGCTCTCGTTCCTTCCGACAGCCCCAGAACATTTGGGGTGGAACTCATACCCCCTTAGGGGCCCCAGATAACTTATTTGAGTTTATGGGTTTGCCTCTAATTTTGTTGAACCTGTTTCTGGCTTCAATCCATGACCATACCTCTCAGAACAAGGCCACACACAGTCCCTGCCCGCTGAAAAATCAATGCCTGCATCTTTCAAGCTGAAATCTGTGCCCCTTAGCTTTGTTTTCCTAGTACTTGGAGAAAAAAACAAACTTATGTGCTCCCCTGTTCATATAGTTCTAGTTGAATAAAATAATAACATTTTTAGAGTTGGGAAGAACAGTGATTTCCTAATTCCATCCTCCAAGTTACTTCTTTAATGTAAAAATCAGGTGACTTGCACAAGGTCACAAAGCCTGGGACAAGAAGACAGGCTCTCTGAGGCTCCCAGAGTGGGGTTTTCCCCATAATAACTCAGGTCTGGGATTTAGGTGTTTTCTCCTTTTCTGAAAAGTAGTATTTTTTTTAAACTATTCTCCACATATGAACATCTAATCTATTGTTCATTTACAGCAATAGTCATTTGCTGGACTTGGAGTCTAGGTTGTTCTCAGGGTTGCCAGATTTCACAGGTAAAAATACAGGATGCCTGGTCAAATTTGAATTTCAGCTAAATAGCGAATAATTTTTAGTATAGTATGTCCTGTATTTTATCTGGACCCCTCTTCTCCACGAGGACAGGGTCATATGTGTGGTTCCTAAGGTGTCAGGTGATACAGGCCAGTTTTCACTGCAGATTCGACTCTTCTGCTTTCTGTTCATTTAAAAAATCAATATGGTCAGCTCAGATTTTGCCTCGTGGACTGCTTGCATTAATATGCAAGTCTGCTCACTGCATCCTTCTAGAGGGGATGCTGATATCTATAGAATTAATGCTTGCCTCAGCCAACCTGTGCAGGCCCGGCTGCAGGGGACTGGCCATCTCCACGGTTGCTAGAGGCAAGGGCAGTGCCTGAGCCCCAGGGGTGCCTACATCTGGGGGTGACCCACTCCGTGGGGCTGAGGGACATGGGCATCACTGTGCCCAGAATAAGGAGACCTAGATTGAGCTGTGAGACCCTATATGACTAAAGAAGCCTGTAGAATGTTCTTGTCTGACACAGCCACTTTACTGGTTGACAGGAGCCTCACCTGGAAGCCAATTATGCCTAAGTGCATGGCTTTCTGAATGTCCACCCGTCGTCCATCCTGACGTGGGGCCTGGGCTGTGGCTCTTGGTTCAGGCAAGCTGGCTCCCCAAGGGCATGGCTGCCCGAGCCTTGTTTCCTGACATACATTTCCATCTGTTAATTTCTTTATGTGCTTTCTTTTGAACATGCTCTGTGGCCGAGGTCTAGGTCTCCTCATCCCAAACCACCTAGGGATTGCTTTGATAAGAAATTCAGACTTAGATCCTTCATGCTAAAGCCATTTTGTCGGCTTTAACGCTGGGCACAGTTTTCCGGTTACCTTGAAAACAATAGGGTTTTCTTAATAATCTGTGTTCCTTATTAAGAGAAGGACTGATTAGGAGGCAGAGGGTTGACCAGATGAACGTGTGATTATCTAATGTTATCAAATCTAATTAACATTTTCAGAGCCTTGCTGAAACTCTCCAAGTCATCCAGCAGGATCATCGCCATTCAAGTTTTCTCCTAACGAGCCTGAACTTTCTCCGCCACAGCTTAAGCTGATACTCTTCGGCTGTTGTCCCTGTTGACTAATGAACATAATTGGTCCTGGGCTTTTTTCCAGCCTCTTCATTTCAGAACCAGCCACTGACTCCACCGGAGCTAATCTTTTCTTAAGATTGCCCTGCCCCATCACTTTTTTTCTCCTGGGTTTTCTCCTCTGGCACAATGGCAATGTCCTCAACTCCTACATGAGCTGTTTTCTTCCAAGTTGCCCCCATGTCCTGGCCTGGCCTGGCCTCCCTTCCGTGAGGCTGGGCCACGATCCCTTGGTAAACCGGGACAATTTCCCTGCAGACACAGTGTGATAAATCTCCATCAGGGCCCTCATCCCGTCCGCAGTGGCCTTTTAACCTAGACTGTAATGGAAAAGCTCTACACACCCAGGGAGAAATAGGATTGGATGCTGCTCCCTGCTTATTAGGGAGTGAAACCCAAAGAAGGTGAAACTGTGAGAAATGTGTGTATTTGGCTGGTGCTCAGGGAAAAGGAGGTTTAATTAGAGACAGATAAGAAGGTAAATGAAGATTTCTGGGGACTCTGAAGGAGACTTCTGGGCACTTTCAGGGCACTTCTTGGAAAATATAGCTGTTTATTATCCTCAATTTTAATTTACAACTAGGCTTTCATTTGCCTTGATAAGGAAGTCGTAGACTTATGAGACAAGATGAGCATCTTAGGAAGTTTGTAATGGGAATGGAGATGGAGAAAGAAACATTTAGAGAGAGGGAGAGCATTTTTCCTGATATCTCTGAAGGGTAAAGAAGGACAGATGTTGAAGAGAGAGAGAGATGTTAAAATGGAGAGAGAGACACAGACCGAGATGGAAGGAGCTGCACTATGGATGGTGAAAGATGGATGTATATACAGGATCTTATAACCTCGAGGAGTATGTGTGAGAATAAGTAAGGGGAGAACTAATAGCTTGTAATTGAGTCAAGGCCCTTTAAAATCAGACTCTCCTGGGTTTGAATACTCACCTTTGTGACCTTGGGCATGTCACTTAGCATAAAGTCTTTGTACTTTGTTTTACTCATCTGTAAAATGGGTGTAATGATGCCCACCTCTTATTCTGAGCATTATATGAGATGATGTTTGTAATAGCTTAGCACAACATCTGGGAAATCCAATAAATAGAAGTTGCCATTATTATAAGGATTGTTACTAGAATGGTAGAAATAGTATCAGGATTCTACAGTTAGTGCTGTTATCACAGGGGATGGTGGCACTGTGCGGAATTCTGCACTTGTATAGGACACTTGAAAGCTCAGTCTGTGTAACTTTGGCTGGGGTTTGGGACTGTCCGGCTATAGTGACTTTTTACAACCCAATTCACCTTGGCCAGTCCCAGTTGACCCCTGCTGTCCCAGGGCAATTATTAACCGTGCCTCCATTCATTCTTAAAAGTGTGCCAGTTTGGATGACAAATCATCCTACAGATAACTCCTAGTGTCTAAATCAGTATGGCAGTATTATTGCATTATTGTCTCCTATTTTCTCAAATGGGGTATGAGTTTCTTGAGGCCACTGTAGATACACACATGTGCATGTAAATCTGTATATGTGTAGACACACACACATAGGCCTTCCTTTGTATTTGCAGCAGTGCTCGTCACCAAGAGGTAGGTGCCCTCGGGGTCCTCTGGGACCCTCCTGTCCTGCTGTTTGCTGACCATTGGCCTTTCGAGAGGGGGGTCTTCAGAGGCTGGTGCTTGTGGAGCTTTGAATCACATCCCCCATACAGACATCTTCAAGTCCTAACTCCTGGTCCTGCAGCTGCCAACCTATCTGTAAATAGAACCGTTGAACAGTCTATTTAGCTTAGATGAGGCCAAACTGAATCGGGGTGGGGCTTCATCCAGCATGGCTGGAGTCCTCATGAGCAGAGATGTTTGGGCACAGGAGCAGGAGACAGACGGGGAGAGAGACGGCCACACGACAGAGGCAGAGAGTGAGTTAGGGGTGGCCGGCAAGTCACGCCCAGGACACTACGCACCTGAGAGAGAGCTTAGTCCCGCTGACCCCTTGCTCGTGGACATCTCGCCTCCAAAACTGTGAGACGATACCCGTGTTTAAGCCAGCTAGTCTGTGGCACAGCAGCCCAGGCGCTCTAAGACAGTGGGGTAACAGGAGTAGTGGATACAGGGTCTTCAGAGGAGCGGAGTTGGTTCTAAAGAGTGGTGCCAGGGTGGAGCACAGCCGGTCATCGAGTTTCTCCAATGTCAGTTTTCTTATACATGAAACGCGAGTGACGATGTAGACCTTGAAGGCTTGTGAGAAGGGTTGCATTGCACGGTGCCTGACTGTAGGGGGCTCAGTAGACAGGAGCCTCTAAATGTATGTGGGCACCCATCATGTTCCTGACTGCCCCTACTCAGCTCTTTCTCTGGTTCTTCCACTGCTCTTTGTCCACCATGGCTTTCGGCTCTGTTGGTGACCCAGGCATGCTCAGGTTAAGACAGCTTATGTCCAGGGTAGAAGGATTGATCCATCCATCCATTCATGCATTGATTCAATAAGTATCTGTTGATCTGAGTGACAGCCGTGGTGCCAGCCCTGCGAAGTACCTGGCAGCAAGCAGATGAGGTCCCTGCTCTTGTGGGACCTGTGGCTGTCAGAGCCCTTTGTAGGAGGCTTTAGAAAGATTTCTCTCCCTAAATCATGAATGGGCATGTAGAACCTACCAGAGCCACAGGTCCCAGCATGGGGGAAGGGTCTTCTTAAGATGGGCTCTGAATTTCCTGACTGCCTTGAAGTTCAATCATGTTATTCAAACGGAATATTAGTGATGCACCAATCAATTCAACAGTGAAAGAGGAAGGAGCAGCCTGCCAGTCCTGGTGGAGTAAATCATCCCGTAAGCACGCGAGGAGCAGCAGCCCCTAATAGCTCTTGTAAACATGCTGTCACTCTCGGGGTTGGGCACGGTCCAGAGGAACGTCTCCCTGACGTTCATCTCCATTTTCCTGAGCCCAGAGATATCCAGCTGTGACACACAGTCTGCATCAATCAAGAGATGCTTTTCAAACTGGTGTTTCCAGGACCCAGAGATTGTTTCTGATTGTTTCCAGATCAATCAACAAACTTTTTTGAAGCAGCTTCTAGGTGGGTGGAGGATGGTGGCTCAAAGATGTGTGAGACAGTGAGGGAGAGATGAAAGAGGAGTTCACGGTAGTTGTCTGTTGTTAGCTCCATTTTACAGATGAGGAAGCTCAGGCTCAGAGAGGTCGAGTGACTTTTCCAAGGTCACACAGCCAACAAAGGTAGACCTGAGAGTTGGAGCCTGGCTGACTCTGCAGGCCGAGTTCTTTCTCAGCCCTGCACTGCCTCTCTTCTTAGGTCCTAAACAGGTGGGCTCAGACAGGTGAGGAGCCATGGGCAAGGTGGGGTGAGTAATCGCCTTCCCATTAGGCTGCTTTCTCCAGATGGCCACTGGCTTCCCCATGGATTCAGAACTTGGTGGCCCCCAAAACAGAGAGAGCCCCTTTCCACTGCTGCGGTAGTTTTCCTCACCCCTCTTTTCTGTCAGCTGACCATCTCCATTAGACCCGCTCCCTCTTCTGCAGTGACTTGATCCTCCGTTATCTACTTCCCCTGCACATCAGTGTCCTTGCTCACCCACATTGGCTTCTTCCAGGCAGATGTTTGCAAAGTAAAGCCCCATTTGTTATTATTATGTGCAGAGAATGCAGGACTCAAATAATGCACAGGTAGATAAGTAGTGAGCCCCGATAATACACAGGTAGATAAGTAGTGAGCCCCGTGTGGCAGCGGACAGTCCCGGAGCACTCAAGGGTTCCACTCCACCCTTCTCTAAGCCACCTCTCCCTGGGCCATCACAGTCATCTCCAACTGGTCTCCCTGCAGCCTACTGCCCACAGAGGCCAATGACACCCGAAAAATCAGCTCAACCCCCTGCCTACAGCCCTCCAGGGACTGCCCCTCACACTGAGAAAGCATCATGCCCTGCGAGGCCGCACACGAGCCGGCACTTGCTGCCCTCCCTGGTCCCATCTCTTCCCTCCACTGCCCCTGCCCCCACCCCTGCCCCGCGGGCCCCTTGCTGGTCCTTGTGCCCACAGCCTGTCCCTTCACCGGGCCTTTGCCGTCACTATTCTTCCAGGAATCAGCATCGTATGTCCTTTATTCAGGTTTCTGCCCAAATGTAACCTCTCCAGAAGCCCCTGCCTCCACACCCCACCCAAAATGGAGCTCCTTCCCTCCCTGCTAATCTCTGAATTTTCTTTCTTTTTCTACATTGCAGAGAAAATGTATCTATTTAATTGTCTGTCTCCCTACTAGAATGTAGAGTGCAAGTTCCATGAGGGCACGGTCTTTGTCAGTTTCCATCTATGTATGTAGACACACGTACATACACACACACACGCACATACGTGTACACTACATATGCACACATACATGCACATGTGTATCCCCTGTGCCTAGAGCAATACCTGGTACAAAGTCTGTATGCAGCAGATAATTATATTTATTTAAGCCTCATCTGTGAAACACTTCTGAGTTCATGCAACACTCCAGGCACAGCTGAGGTTACTCGTGTTACCTAAACTCACAAGAACTGCATGGAGCGAATCACGTTGATCCTCCCATTTTGCAAATGGGGACCCTGGAGCAGAGAGCAGGTCGGGATCAGAGAGCTGGTTAGTGTTGGAGCTGGGGCTGTTCAATTCCACATCCCAAGCCCTTAAACTCTATTCCTGGGTGACCGTTGTGGCCATCACTCAAGCTTTTTGGGATGTTATTCCCTGCACAGGTTGGTAGTCTGCCCCCCGTGGTGCACGGTATTTCCCCTGAACCTCAGTGGTTTTCTTACCCACATCATCTTCTTTCATATTCCCAACACTTAGCTGTTGTTAAGTGCAAAACCCTATGTATCATAATGTGTAGAGAACTTAGGGCTCAGAGAAGACCCAGGTGGACAGCTAGCGAGTGCAGTGCTGTGCAGAATCCACGTGGGGCATGGGGGAGCCCCGGGCTTGGGAGTCTGTCGTTGCATGTGTCCCCACAGGGCCTCCCTCTGCAGGGGGTGTCCTGGCACGGGTGCCCCTCACTCTGTACCCCCATCTATAGGGCCATGAGGGACATAGCTCTGTCCCCTTTATTGAGCTGCAGAATCCTCCGGAAGGAAGCAGGGTCGGGTTTGCAGCTGGATGGAAGGTCCTCCAGGTCCCCTTCAGCTCCAGGAGGCTGAGTCTGTAGGTCCAGTAAGGGAGAAGCAAAGGAAGGCAGAACTGCCCAAGCAAACCAAAGGCAAAGAAAGGAAAAGAGAGGGGGACAGACGAGGGGCAGAAAGAGGGTAAGGAGTGGGAAGGCAAGGATAACACAGGAGGGTGACAATGGAGTGGAACAAAAGGAGAAGAGGAAAGCGATGAAGGAGCAAAAATAAGTAAGAGAGCTGGAGGGGAAAAAATATATATACTAGACGTATACGTGTACGTGTGTGTGTACCTGTGTGCATGTAGATGTATATGGACATGTGAGAGAGAGAGAGAAAGAACTGAACAGCATGGAAGAAGGAGCCGGAAGCAAGGAGGGGGTCGTGTGTTCCTTGCAGCCCGAGTCCACTGCTGCTCCTGCCTCTTCCATCCTGTCTCCCCCAGCAGAGGTTGTGGTTGTGCCTTTAGTCCTTCACCTTTGCCCTCAGGATCCCCATATTCTCCTGTGTGTCTATCACACCCCCTTTCCTGGCCCTCCCGGTGCCCTCCTCCTCCTCCTCTGCCTTTCTCCCACGCTTGGGTTATGCCCACCCCTCTGTCCACTCCACCACTGCAGGGGCGCATCTCTGCTAGTGGTCGCTCAGGCCCCTAGAGCAGGCCCGACCTGCGGGCACACGGGAGTTGCACGGGGTCCAGTGTTTGGCTTAGTGTGCTGTTGTTGTCATTTTGAAATGGTTGATGATGTTTTAACACGGGGCTCCACGTTTTCATTTTGCACTGGGCCCCACAGAGTATGTGTTCCTTCATTTTCAAACAAAAATTAGAAGAGTGGCTCACAGCACTGTCCTTGTTTGGCCTGCCCGGCTCGTGGCTGTCGGCGGCCTCCCCTCTAGCACACTGATAGATAAGTGGCTGCTGAGCGTTTCTCAGGCTGGTGGAAAATGAACGCGTGGATGCAGCACAGGGCTTTGGGAGCCTCACTGTGAGCCTGGTTGAATGTGACGTAAAATGGGAATGGGAGGAAGACGGCCTTCAAGTGAGGGGCCTGCCCAGGGGTATGTACATGTACCTCTGTTTCTGGGGACACCACCACCTGGGCAAGGCTTTGATGACGTTGCCATCTCCAGGTTCTTTCCATCTTCAGGGGAATACTGGGGGACTAAATGGTCCACTTTAATCATCACCCAAACTGACCTCCTGAGTTTGTTTATCGGCTCTGTTCTGGTTTGCTAATGCTGCCGCTTTGCAAAACACCAGAAATGGATCGGCTTTTATAAAGTGGGTGTATTTGGTTACAAAGTTACAGTCTTAAGGCCATAAAGTGTCCAACAACAGGGTACCTTCACTGAAGGATGGCCAGTGGTCGCCGGAAAACCTCTGTTAGCTGGGAAGGCACATGGCTGGTGTCTGCTTGCTCCCAGGTTGCATTTCAAAATGGCTTTCTCTGAAATGTTGCTCTTGGGGCGTTTTGTCCTCTCTTAGCTGCAGCTTCTCTTCAACATGTCGCTTTCAGTTGCTCTGAGCTCCTTCTGTTTGTGAGCTCCTTTATAAGACTCCAGTGAACTAATGAAGACCCACCCTGAATGGGCAGGGCCACATTTCCATGGAAACATTCAATCAAGAGGTCACACCCTAATCAAAGGTGTCACTCACAGTTGGGTGGGTCACATCTCCATGGAAATACTCAATCAGAAGGTTCCAACCTAATCAACACTAATACATCTGCCCCCACAAGATTACATTAAAGACCATGGCTTTTTCTGGGGGACTAATACATACAAACCAGCACAGGCTCCTTTCAAGAGGCTGGACAAGCACTGGGCCCACCTGAGCTGATGGCAGGCACTTGGTGAATGAGCAGATGGTGCAGCAGTCCTGGTCAGCCTGGGGAAGGTGGGCTCAGCCATGGGCTTGGATTGTAGGTCCTGCCATGTGGCCGTTGGGCCTTCCTGTGACTCAGGCATTGGCTGACGGCTTCATCTCTTTCCTCCCCGAGATCCTTGGAGGATTTAAGTGGCCGGAGGAAAGATTGCGGCTTTGCTGTTGGGTGATGAAGCCATTCCCCTCTTCTCTACCAGGGTTGACATGTCTCTCTCCTCCCTGTGACAGCACCTGCTTCTCTCTGAGCAAGGCAATTCATCACCCCACTGGGATGGGGGAGACAAATGGCAGCAGTTACGTGAACTGAGGAGGATTAGATAAAACCAGAGAGCTATCACACACAACAGTGGACAGTCATTTAAAAGGAAATCCATCTCGTCGCTGCCCAAGGTGACTTAGGGGGGAAAAAAAAAGACATCTTCGGGATGTAAGTTCAGTTTTTACTGCAGAGATTCAGTCTCCGGGAAGCTTGGACCTGGCGCCTCCAGGATGCATGATCTCGGATTGCTTCAAAGGAGTTTTTCTGGAGCCAGGGCTGAAGGGAGGGCTCCGGGACAGACTGCCTGAATCCAAATCCTGACTCCAGCCCCCATTGTCTCCCTCTCCTTGGTCCAGACATTATGTCTAACCTCTCGGAGACTCCATTTCCTCATTTGTAATGAGGAGATACTTAAAAAAAAAAGCGTTTCCTTCCAGGGCCATTGTGGAGAGCACGTGAGGGGATCCAAGCACAGTGCTCAGCATACAGCTAGGATGCAGTAAGCGATAAATACTGTGATTATTGAGCAGGTTCAGGCTATCTCATCTGTCCACAGACAAATACACTAACAACCACAGACCTTCTCCCTTTCCTTGTGTGACCTCATGGAATAACAATAAGGCTGTTGGATGCTATTTCTAAGACCCTGACTCACCATATCCCTCTAAAAGGGAAGATGAAGGGGGGGTGAGCCCAGCCTCTTTGTCTTTTTTTTTTTCCAACATCTTTATTGAGTTGTTATTTATATACCATAAAATTCACCCATATAGAGTGCACGGTTCAGTGGTTTTAGGATCTTCACAGATACTAAATCTATCACCACGTCTAATTTTAGAACAGTTTCATTCCCCAGTGACCTTGTGTCATTAGCAGTCACTCCCTGGTCCCCCACCCAGGCAGCCGTGCAGCTCCTTCCTGTCTCCGTGGATTTGCTTGTTGTGAAGTTTCCTATAGATGGAATCACGCAATAGGTGGTTCTTTGTTGCCAGCTTCTTTCACCCAGCATCATGGTTTTAAGGGCCATCCCCGTGGCACCTTGTGTTGGTACCCTGTTCCTTCTCATGGCTGAGTAATATTCCTTTACGTGGCTCGTCTGCTGGTGGACCTCAGGGGTGTTCACAGTTCCTGGCCGTTACGAACAGGCCAGCCTCACCCTAAACAGCCGGGGACAGCACTGCTGGCCCTCGCTGCAGGGCCATGGGGAGCTGCTGTGTCTCTAGTGTGGAGACTTTTGGGGTTGCTGGGGGGGGCTGGGGCAGCCCTGGACCTTCAGTCACTCTTTAGGGGGAGTTCCCCTGTCCCGGTGTGCAGCCTTCATCTTTCCTCAGAAGCAACCAAAACCCAGGTGCCTGCTGGGCTGGGCCCAGCGGTCCTGGACGTGGGCTTCCTTTCTGGGCAGACTTGGGGGCAGGATGAGGCTCCCTGGGAGGCAGCAGGGGGCAGGGTCGCCAACGCAGAGCGGGGAGGATGGGCACCCATGTGGGGACGGGGCAGGTTCCAGGGCTGCAGGGCCACGTCCCAGCCCTTCCTTCCCTCCCAGACCTCAGAGCCTGAGAACCTCAGTGCCCTGCATGTGCAGCTGCCAGGACTGGGCCCTGCTTGGCCAGGGGGTGACTTCCGGCAAGTCAGTGGTCACCTCCGAGCTCGGGTCCTTGTCTGAAAAATGGGCTATGGGATGCCCGTTTCATCAAGTTTTTGTGAAAATTAAGTGAGCAGATGACAATGAAAGCAAAAGCACTGTATCAATACAACGATTCATATATATGTGTATTTATTTATTTATGTATGTATGTATTTTTGCAAGAGTAGCCTCAGACTCCTAAATCCTCCCTTTGTAGTAGGAACAGGTCCCCTCTCTTGTAAACTGGGTAAACTGAGGCATGGGACGCCACCTCAGTCTCAGCAAATCCAGCCCTGCTCTCCTGAGTGAATGTGGCATCTGTGCATCACAAAACCTGCTCGGGGTGGGGTCTTAGGGAGAAGCCCCTGTGTCTGTAAAGTCCTAGTATGCGGCAGGGAAAGCCTGGGGCTCCTTTTCACCAGCAGGGTGCTTTCTCTGGGGCTTTCAGGGGCCTCCCCCTGTTCTTTGGCCCCCTTCGCCCTCCGGCCGCCCAGCCCACCTGGGGAGCAGCATCCTCCCACTGGCTTCTCTCTGGTCCGAGGCTCCTGCGCTGTCCCTCCTGCTGCAGCCTCCTCCCCGCGACACAGACGCTAGGTCTGCAGGGATCTTCTGCTCTGCCTCCCCTGCGCCTCCCCTGCCTTCTTCCATGTGACAGATGAGGGAGTCGGGGCCCAGGGAGGGTCCCCATCTCCCCATCTGGAGGCTGGCAGGGCGCATCTGCTTGCCCCGAGGATGGGGGAAGGTGAGAGTCAGCGCAGATGATTCATGCCCCGAGGGACGTGACGATGGAAGGACGCTGGGCGCAGGAGTGAGAGAGGCTTGGCTGAAAGGGGGCTGTTCCTGTGTCCACAGGTGGGGCTGGTGTGGGCGGGGTGGGTGCCCTGCCCGAGAGCTGGGACGGCTGGTGTCCTGTGCTCCGTGAACAGGCTAACTAAGGTGGGCACGCGACTGTCTCAGGGGCCCGGCCACTTCTCCAGGAGTCTGGGAATTGGGTTTTCCGTCGCCTGGGGCAGCTTCCCGATAGGACCAGGTTTCTCCTTTTGGTTCCTGGAGAGTGACCCAGCTCTGGGGGGATAGGCAGGACTTGGGGTGGCTGGTCGTGGTACCGGAAGGTGGCAGCTGCAGCAGGGGCGGCCAGCGTGCAGCTGTCAGTGCCAGCGCGGGCCCTGCATCTTTCTGTGCCTCTGCACACCTGCTGTCAGGCCCCCGCAGGCTGCGCTGTGCTCTGGCTCCTCACAGAAACCAATATTTGCAGCTGATTTTATCTTTCCACCGGGAGGGCTGGGATGATGATGTTTTGGCCAAGATGTACCTCCTGTCCGACTCATGTCAGCATTTCTGAGGGAAGAGCTCCAATTAAAGCCTTCCCTGCACATCCCCTCCTTGCTGGCTCAGCCCCAGTGACATAAATCAGCCCCTTGTTTCTCTTTCACAAGCAAACTGAGACCCTTAAAAGGTGGCTCGACGCCCCCTCCCACCCCCTCCCGCTGCCCCCGGGAGTCCTCGGGCAGAGCTGGTGAATAACGGCGGCCTCCCGAGATCCAGCCTTGTTCCTCCAGCTTCTGACAGGCTGCTGGGCACTGCACAGCTGGCGAGGGTGTTGGCAGTTCTTTCTTCTCCCTTAATGGTGGTGCTCGGGCCCCTGGGGTGGCCTAAAACGGCTCAGCTAAGAAGCTGATGAAAGGCCTCTAACCAAGCCCACACGGACCAGGACCTCCATATTGCTACAAACTGAGAAACAAGGCAATGGGAAGGGGCACCTGCCATCTGCATCTGCCACCCTGGGCTGAGCACGAGACAGCTGCTCTCTCCTTGCTCTCCACATCAGCCCCAGGAGTAGGAGGAAGCAAGCAGGACTCAGAGAGGTGCAGCCACTTGCCCTAGGCCACACAGCCAGGGAGACTATGGGGTGGGAATTTGAATCCTGAGCTCTGGTCCCGGCTCTGCTGCTTCCCCCTGGGTTTTCAGGGGGCCAGTGGGGGTACTTAGATCAGTTAGGGATGTAGAAATATAGGCACAAGGCACAAAAATGTCGCAGCTGGGATTCAAACCCAGGACTGCCTCGTTCTTTCTACCCGTTCTGTGTCCCCCTGGGCACGTTCCTACAGGAGGCTTTCTGTAGTATTTCTCAATGCAGGGACCCCCCCAGTGCAATTTGAAAGCGATTCTTTTCACAGTGCTTCGGCCCACACATACATTTTTAAGTGCAATATGGTGAGTCAGGCCAATACATCTGAGACCGTGCAGGGCCATGGACAAGTGGCCCGGGCTGGGGGGTGTCCGCCCACATGCCCAGGGCCTTCCTCCCAGCCCCTTTCCTGGTTCTCACCGACCACACTCAGCACCTTCGCCGGCTGTCCCCGGGCCTTGTCTGCTGGTAGTTGCCAGGCGCTGAGTCCTGCGTTCTACATGTCACATCTAATTTGACTTAATTCTTACCAGATTCCTGAAAAGGATCCTCCCCATTTTTCTGAGGCAGAAACAGAGCTGAGAGAGAGTCAAGCACTTGCCTTCGTTCACCTAAGTGGAGGGGGCGGTTTGCATGGACTCGGCGCAGTGTTTTTCCACCGATAACATCTCAGCCTTTTCTGGAGAGAGGGACAGAGGAGGCTTGAGGAAAGAGTAAAAGTTATCATCTCTGTCCTCAAGGTTTTGGGGACTGAAAACATCCACAAAATACTTAAGGTAACAAAACCAAACCTTGGATATTAAGAACCAAGGGGTATGGCATAGATGGCAAACTCCCTGGGAGCCCAGAGCTTGGAGGACTTCCAGGCTGATCTGGAAAGGAGAGGTCAGTCTGGGGCTTGCTGCCAACCCCTCTCTGTCTCCCCCACTTGCCATCCCCGTGGGGAGCTCGGCCAGCCCGAACGTGAATGCTGCTTCTGCCGGGAATGGAGGAAGACACAAATCACTTTAAATGTGCTGCCGGTTTTTCACTGCTCTCCCCCTTCTCATCCCTGTTTATTCTGGAGATTGATACAGACAAAAGAGAAGTTATTCCCAGGAGAGGGCCTGGCTGTGTCATTTTTAAAGACACACGGAGTCCCTGTCCGCCTTGCCTTCCCCCACTGTGTGTATTGAGAGCCGAGCAGTTCTGAGACATGATAGAAGGGCTAACTGCTGCGGCTGGGCCTGGGCAGGGCTCCTGGCTCAGTGAGCTCGGCCCTCTCCCCTAGACAGAGATGTTTGCTTCCTGAGCCAGGAACCCTCCCAGGAGAGGACTGTCCAGCGGGGGCGGGGGTGGGAGTGTCCAGCGGTGGGCGAGAATGAAGCCCTCATGGTGCAAGGTCCAGTGGGACACTCTAAATTCTGCCTGTCCGATAGAAATTGTCATCCTTTGTGCCATGTCTTTTGACGCATAAACATACAGTCTTGGCTATTTTATAAACTTGTTAAATAACCTGAGAAAATTAGAATAGATGTAACTTTTCAAACATTTTCCCTGGTGGACTCCTTTTAGTTCAATGGAAATTTTATACCAAGTCCCTGATATGAATCGGACATCAGGGGGATGGAAGGGGGCAAACCTTACCACTTGTCCTCTTTCACGACCATAGAATTTGGGGCTCTAAGGGAGTCCTAGGATGCAGTGAATAGTTGACCCCTGAGGTTGTTTCTGGATCTAATATTCTAGAAATTTACTCTCTTACATTATCCCACTCTCTAGTTTGTGCCTGTGTCTGGACTTCAGGAGCCGGTGAAAGCTGTGGTGGCAGAGACATTTTACGATTGATTTGTGTCTTCACGCACATTAGGAGCATAAAACAGATTTGTCCTCAGTTGAGTTCCAACCTTGATTCCCTCTAAGATCACATGCCTGCGGCAGGTTGCCTGGGGAAGAGAACTACTGGCGACCAGTTGAGATGAGATTTCCATTCTGAGATCTTGCGGAGTGGCTGGGAGCTGTTTTCCCTTTCTTGCCATCTGTAAAAGGGGACTCTTTGCCCAAAAGGACTGAAATGAGAATGCAATCCTCTTTTTGGAAGTTACTCCCTGTAGAGTTGTCTTTTTGAATCCCTCCCATGCAGGCAGAATTACATGTAAGGCAGGAACTCGGTTCACTTTCACACGTGTTGGAACCGTTGTGTTTTCGGGCACAGCGTTAAGCGCTGGGGGTGTGAATAGACTTAAACTGTTGTTCTGTCCTCAAGGAGCACTGGGTGTGGGTGGTGACTGCAGGCACTGTGGGCGGAGGGAAGAGTTATAGGATGTCGTGGTGAGTTTTCAGCAACAAGGCAGGTAGACAGGAGGCTGCAAGGCCTGTATTCCGCAAGGGCCAGGGAATGGGCTGAAACGATATGGAATGAAGGAAACAGCATTCCTGCCAGGGAGGAGAGCATGCGCCAAACATTGGGAGACGCTGCAGGGCTGCGTCTTTTAAGGTTGCAGGTTGCAAGGTGGTCTGGGGTAGTTGGCGTGTTGGGTTCTGTTGGGGAAAGTAGCTGGAGGTAAGACTGGACCGAGCGTGTAAGGTCCAGGTGGAAAGGCCAGGTCACCTACAGGACAGAGGGCTCATTTTCATGGTCATGGCTCAGTTTTACCAAAATCATTCTGATGTATACTGTAATGAGGAGATTGGGGGACCCAGCTGGCCTTGGGAGAAATGAGGGAGCCTGGGTGAGGACAAGATGATTTCATTTAAAATGAGAGAGCAGAGTGAGTGGGTGCAAAGATATTTGGGGGTGTTTTAAGCAGTCCTGGAAGGAACGTGTGGAATGAGAAAGAGAAAGTAAGGAAGAGGCCAAATTTCTGGTTTGAGAAACTCATTGAAGAGAGGAAGTTAACTGACTGAAATTGGAGTTGGTGGAGAAAGAGCCCTTTGGGTGTGGGAGGTGGAGATGATGCTGGGGACAGGTCGAGCTTGAGGAGGCAGGGCATGTCTGTTAGGGAGTCTGGAGCTCAGGAGAGAGATCAGGTGGATTTGGGGATCCTTGGCATATGAGTGATGGACTATTGCAAGGGAGCAGGTGAGCAGTCAGGGATGGCTTGAAGGGTGCGAAGGAAGACGCAGACATTGAAAAAGAAAGGAGAAGGAAGATGAGACCGGCCCAGCTTCACTTAAAAGCCTCCTGGAGGGCACCAAGTCTGCAGTTTCCAGAGCTGCCTCTTCTTGGGCAGTGGAAGCCCCTCATCAGGCCCTGGGGCTTCTCCAGAAAAGTCCTGGCTGGGGAGAGAGCAGCCAGGTGGAGGCCGCGGCCTGGCAGAGTCAGGTGGTTTCTGCAGGATTGGCTCTCGCGGGCCTCGTGCCGGCTTCCTTCAGAGAGAGTGGCCTGCTGGGCCCCGAACACCGAAACTAATCGAGTGAGCTGCTTCACTTAACCATGTCACCCGGCTGTGCACCCCGGCTGTGAGGGACCCATGGTGGCAGCCGGGCCCCGGGGGTCCCGGTGATAGCCGCTAGCCATTAAAAGTGCAGCGAGACGGGGGGAGGTGCCCGGGAGCTGCCATTAGCAGCATTTAACAGCAGGGCTGTAGTTAATGGTTAGCAAGTGTTTTATGAACAGGTTCCTCATGCTCTGCAAAGGCTGATTCAATTTATTCGGAATGGATTGGCTTTCCCCTGTTAAGCTCGGAGGGTATAATCAATTCCTTCCCTCCATTGAAGGCCCTCTCTCTGGCAGGAGGCGTCCTGTTTAACAGGGCTCTGTCTGAGTGAAATTGGGCTGTTCCGAAGGTGGTAGATGTGGTGTGTCTGAGGACGCCCTGTTGATTGTTGGCCAAGCCGAGACCCGAGGACTTATTTCTGGAGGCAAAGGAAATCCAGAGAAACTGCTTGGTTGGAATATTCTCCCCAGCTCTGAAGGGAAAACCCTGGTCTGGGGTCTCCTCAGTTCTGTTCCTGGCTGGAACATTGGTTTCCCTGTCACCCTTGCAAGCCGGTTACCCCGTCTGCCTCGGGTTCCCTCACCCGTGAGGTGCAGCCAACCCCACCTCTTCCTCCAGTCACCGTGAAGCAGGCTGGGGAGGGGAGGGCTGGGGATGGTGCAGACCCCAAGCGCTCAAGGAGGGTCAGGAATCCTTCTTGAAGGGGCCAGGCAAAGAGCGCTTGGCATTACCATAAATCCTGTGTTAAACTGAGTATCTAATAGTATTTATTCAGGCCAAGTAGCAGTTCGGGACAGCTCCATATCATGTTGGCATGCATCTGTTCAGAATAAAAGTGGGCTGTGATTTCGAAGAGAACTGACACTGATTTTCATTTGTGCAGGACAGGTGAGGGGGGGCAGGGCCTCCAGGCTGCTTACTGTCCCCTTCCAAACAAAGGTTGCGGGAATCTTATCCTCCCCCAGCCCCGCCTCCTGAAATAAAGAGGTGAAGCTTGTCAACCCTCCAACTTTCACTTACACATGAGGCGTTTCTTTTATCTCTGGGCCTTTTACTGAGATTATTTCCACTACATTACGCAGTTGACCCGTGTACGCCTGATGGCTGGAGGCAGGTTGCCATGTTCTTTGATGGCCTGTTTCTCAGAGGAAGGGCCTGTCCTAGCCCAAGAGCTGCTGAAGGGCAGGGTTCGGTTGAGTCATTTAAATCTGCTGTCTGAGGTCCTTTGTGTTAGAAAAGAATTTGTGATGTGAGTTTAGAGAACTTGACAATGAGGTCTGGTTCTGGGACTGACCAGATGCGTGACTTTGGACAAGATTCTTTGTGTCTTGGAACTTTGGTCCCACAAATGAGCCATGTAATAAGACTCGCTCTTAGTGCCAGTGGGACACTGGGCATTGGGCACTGGGCACGGGTGAGTGAGAAAGAAGTGAGGAATGAAGGGGACAACGTGGGGGGATGGTGCCAGGAAGCCCCTCCCACCCTGGGGCCAGCCTGACCTTTCCCTGTCTGGGCACTGCCTGCTGAGCGCTTCTCTCTGGGCGTGATGCCTCCAGGCCCCTTGTGCCCCCAGAAGTCCCCCCAGAGGGAGCCTGGCTGGCCATTCTGGTTAAGGGACAGAGAACAAGCTGTGGGATAACCTGTCCTCAGAGCTCGTGACCAGCCTTGTGGCTCTAAAGCCAATGACCCACCGAAGCTGACCACGGGCCAGGCACATAGCTGAAGCCCTTGCATGCGTGGCCCCCCGTCATCTGCAAGCCTTGGGAGCCTGGGGCTCAGAGGGGTGAGGTGCCTGCACGCAGTCCTGCAGCTCGTGGGCGTTTGTTTCCAGGGGGCCTGGAAGAAGTAGGAAGCAGGTGGGGAGCATGGGACTGAGGGAGTTCAAGGAAGCAGCCCGTAAAGATCTGTGTTTGGGAGTAAGGGAACAGCAGGGGCAGTGACCCCCTGGGAACCAGTCACAGCAGGAGGCAGTCACTGCCAAGGGCTGTACCGGGCAAAGGTGATGGTGTTCCTGGAGCCTGGAGCTGCCTGGGAGCCCTGGCCCAGGGACCCTGATGGGAGCCGTAACCCCAGAACACAGCCAGGGCCAGCAGCACGCTAGCCAACGAGGGAGGAAGCAGGAAATAAATGCCCCCCCCCCCATTTCTTTACCTCCCTCCCTCAGGTCTCCTGCTAGCTGAACCCAGGGGTAAAGCAGAGGGCAGGGGGCTTGGGGATGGGCTAGCTGTGGCCATCTACCCTGAGTACAGAGCCGGCAGAAGAGGGCAGAGGCACTGCATGGGGTGGGGGCCCAAATAGAGGACAAGCAGGACACAGCCCAATTCTCTGACCTCAGAATTAGGGCTCCTGACCATTTTGCTGAGCTAAACAAGGGCGACATGCTCTCAGGTGTTGTTGTCATGGGACAACATAAGGCGAAACAGAAGTAAAAGCAACATGCCTAGTGATTGTCCTTCCAGGGACTGTAAAGGGGCTGTGTGACACGTCGTTCTTCCGTTGGCCCCGGAGCCAGACCCAGTTCCTCAGCGACTGAGCTGGGTTTCCGACGTTGGGGCTGAGCTTTACCGTCAGACAGTGCAGTTGTTGCAGGTATTTTGAAATGTTTAACTTCATGTCATTACCTCAAAATTACAGCAGTTTTTGGACCTGCTGCTAGATTTTGTTAGCCAATGCATTAATAAAGAAGCACTGTATTACTGTACACAAGTTTTAAAAACTATTTTGAAAACTATTTCAGTATCATTTTTTTTCCTTTGCAATGCTGTGCATTTGATTTTATGCATTTGTAAACATTTTTCTGAGAAGGGGTGCACAGGCTTCCCTGTGGCACGCATTTGCACACGCACACACAGACTCTCACACTCACACATGCACGCACGTACATGCACACATGGTCCAGGAACCCTGGGCTAGATGCTTTCAGGCCCCAAGTATGTGGACGTGTAATCACAGGTCCCTAATGGTGGTGGGTGATGCCTGGAGGGTCCGAGGCCCCCGGCCCAAACCCTGGGACTGGGCCTGGGATGGGTCAGGCTCCTTCTGCCTCTGGGTTCGCTGGCCTCCACATAAAAGGCCCCCCTTCTTTCTCACGGCCATACTCACAAGTAAATGGACGAGGTAAAGCAGAAGACTGTCACCTTCTACTCCGAGCTGCTTCTACTTGTGATCCCCTCATCTCCTGCCGACCTCACCATCACTTGGGCAGCTCACTAAAGCACAGCTCCCCACCCCCACATCTACCGAGGCAGAGTCTGGGGTGCAGAGCCTAGGCATGTGCGTGTTAGGAGCTTCTTGGGTGATTTCTGGGCGCGCTGATGTTTGAGAACCAGAACCACTGCCTGTGTTCTTTGGGCTTTTAAAGTGACCTGACATTCAAATTACTAATTGAATTTTTAAGAACCCATCTAATTTCTAAACTAAACTATACTCCTATCAGATTGAGAGAATAAAAGTGAAGAGAACCTCTACTTTCAGCACCAGCCAGCTCAGCTAGAAGCCTGCTTGTCAGGCTAGGCTTGTGGGTCTTGCCATTCTCTCTGGCTGGGCCCTTTTCAAAGAGAAATAAATCAGCTAAGTGCCCTATAAGCAGGTGTTTCTTCTGCTGCTCTGAAAGACGGTGGAAATAACAGATCCTCCCTCTCGGTCCCGTCCAGCAGTGCGTCGGCCAGGGAGCCTGCCCAAGGCCCTCTCGCTGTAACAGGAGGCTCCGCTCAGGGCCCGGGGCACTGCTGTCATCCGTTGCCCAGGCGCAAGGGTGGCAGGGGCACGCCGTGGCTCACGGATCGGGTAATGGGATAATGGCCCCCTTGGTCTCTAGCGGCTGGAGTCTCAGCCAACCTGGACTGCTCTGTTTTGACCCTGAAGTTTGGAATTGCAAAGGCCAGTCTGTGTGTCAAGTGAAATGACAAGGCTGTGGTTTTATATTAGCACCTTTAATCCAAGCATTTAAAGTGTCATTCAAGGGTCACAGCTTCCAAAGGGATAAGTGCTCATGCCATTTACGTTTTTTAAAATCTGAGAATAAGTGGAAAGCAGTTTGCTGGTGCCTGACTAATGGGTTTACACTTTCCAAATTTTCATTAGCCCTTCCGTGGATTGCCAGCGCATGCGAATGATCTGTTTGATGGCTTGAAGATACACAATAGCTGTGCTGTGAATCATAAATTCAGCTTTCATTCAAATTACTCCATTTCCAGATCATGACTTCTCTTATGAGCTATATTTTCATGGCCGAATCTCATCCTGCTTTGCAGAGATAGTTTAGGGCACAGATCTCCAGCAGTTTCTCTCCTGGTGGCTATGCATGACCTTGAGTCTCATTCTTGCCACCCATAAAATGGGCAGATATTCCCCAGCTCTCCTCTACCTTTACTTGCTTTTTATTTTTATTTAATTGCTTTTATTTTGCTTCCTGGCCGCTCATCCTTGAAAGATGTTATCCACTAAGTAAACAGCTCTTGTGTTATCACCCTTTTGTTTCCCCACTTTTAATCATCAACATATATTTGCTAAATTGTGCTCCTGATTAAAATGAGATTCAGTAATGCTGAGTTGATGTCATTCCAGTCAAAGGCCAAGAAGTGTGACATTTCATTTCTCCTGTGGGGCTTTATCCAGGCAGGCAAACAAATGAAGTCTGTTAGGCTTTGGAATACATTGAAAGTAGCTTGTGGGGCCTGTTGTCACCATCCAGGGCCCCTGGAGGCCGGGAGCCCCTGGACTGCCACTCCAGTAATTCACTCATTCATTCATTCATTCAGGCCTTAAACACCCGTGGACGAGGCATTTGGTCAGGGGCTGGGGGTGAGCCTGGAACGAGACAGACAAGCATCCGCTGTAGCCAGGGGACAGATGAACAAACACAGAAATGTCAGGTGGCGATAAATGCCACACTAACAATAAAGCAGGATGACAGGCTGGAGAGGGACAGGGCCCCTTTCCATCAGGCAGTTAGAGAAAGCCTCTCAGGGGAGAGGACATTTAAGGCGAGCCCAGGCAACCACTGGAAATTATCTTTGTTCACATGACAGAAGTAAGTCCAGTCATATGCAAATTTGGTTCAGCCTCATCTCAAACCATTTGTTTTTGTTTTTAGTTTTTTTTTTTTTTAAATCAGAATAGCCAGTAGGTAGACAACTTGCTACAGGGGTCTGGAGCATTCATCACACTTCCTGGAAGTGGCCTCTTTATTTGTCTCTTTCCCTAAATAATATGTGATCTCCGTGAAGGCAGGGACACTGCCGTGCTGTCCCCTGGGTCCCCAGGCCCGAAGCGGTGGCCGGCACGCAGTGGGCCTCACCGAGCCCACCCGGCGCAGGGTGAGCATGCAGTCGGTGGAATGGCTGCGAGTGAATGGATGAATGAACCAACAGACGTTGATTCTTCTCTTTCCCTGGGCTCTGCATGGCGCTGCTCCGGAGGGTTCTTAACCCGGCAACGACGGGCTCCAAGGCAGGCAGGAACAGGTAAGAGAAGCCCGGAGGGCTCTTACCAGCCTTGATTTCAGCTGCTGGTCTCTTGACTATTATGGTCTAAAGACTGACATGCGTTGGAAAGAGAAGGTTTAGTCTTTATTAAATGTTAATGCTCTGGTACATCTCTTGCTGAGAAAGCGTGGATGCTTGAACAGGCAAGGAGGCCATGTGCCTTGGTGTGGGAGCTCCTGGAAGCACTGCAGGGAAGTCTTAGGGAAGCCCTGGCGCCGAGGCAGGTGCCGGACGCAGAGAACCCGCTTCTCAGTGGTGGGGGCCCGAGGCTTCAGGCACAAAAGGAACAGGTGCCTGGGGAAGTGACAGGATTTGTGATGTGGCATGGTCTCCACGTGCGTTTTCATGGGCCTCGTTTGAAGATGGGTCTTGCTTAGGAACTGGACTTGGCCAAGATCCTGTCCAGGGCTATCCAAGATGGGCAGGACAGGAGAGCCTGATGGGGCAGGTGGGGAAGGACTGGGACCCACCTGGGTAAGGTAAGTGGGTCTCCCCCAGCTGGAGGTGCCAGTGGGTGAGCGTAAGCCTGCAGTAAGCACCGGTTTGGGAATTCTGGTCATCTTCGGCCCCTTATCCTCTGGAGACGGTATCTGCTTCGGAGTGGACGACTGTCCCGGCAGGCAGGACCCTGCTGGCAGGGGGCCCCCACCCATTATATGGGGTTTAGGCCCTGGACCCAAGGATGGGTAAAGGGCCTGATGTTCTCGGGCAGGCCCCAAGGCCTCGAAGGGGTGCCAGGCAGAACAAAAGCACAGCACATGGGTACAAGAAGTGCAATGCAAGACCAGTTGGGGGCACGGCGAGGGCCAGTTGGCAGAACTGAGGCTCCTGCTCTGTTGTGGGTCTGGGGCTGGTGAAAGCCCTCCTGCCTCAGCTAAGGCTTTGGCCTGGGCTCAATGAGTGGCATCCGCTGTGAGGAATCCGGGACCAGCTGCCCCTGCGACTGGCCACCAACTCTCTTCCCTTTGAAATAGAGACGCCAGGTAAGATACGGGACAACTAGGTATAATAGAATTTCAGATAAACAATGAGTAACTTTTTTTTTTAATTGTACATGTGTCCCAAATAGTGCATGAGATGTATATAAAGGTGATCTAAAATTCCAGTTTAATTGGAAACCCTGCATTTTTATTTGCTAAATCTGACAACCCCAATTTGAAAGCAAATGGTGGAAGGTCCCAAAGAGGCCACAGATTTCTAAAGCTGCTGCCTCCTTTCCCATCTTCCGTAGTAGAGGCTGATTGAGGCTGGCATTTCTCTCTCACCTCTCAAGCACGTGGCCCTCTGGGGTCAGCACTTGAGCTGGGGTGTGTGGGCTGAGTGGAGGAGGGATGCCCTGATGTCCCACAGATGCCAGGCTGCCACGGAGCAGGGTCCAACGTGCAAATGGGGAATCTCTCACCCCAAGGAGCCATGGGGAGATGCCCAGCTTCCTGCTGCTGCTGTTTGAACTTGGCCTGCAGTGACCTCTAGGATGTCACATTCGTCACCCCACCGCATGGTTCATGAGTGGTTCCATCGGGTGAAGGTTCTCTGTTCCTCGGAGCAGGACACTGTGGCTCCTGGGTGCCTCTGTGGGTGCTGAGGTTGCCTCCAGCTCTCTGGAATTCTGGGTCAGGTCTCACAGAGAGCCCATGGGCACTGGGCAGCTTCCTGGGTGCTCCTCCTTGCTCTGACACAGGAGAATTGTGGGCAGGACCCCTGCCTGTTCCAGCATGCTGTTGACTAAGCCAGCTTCTCCATGAAATAGCTCCTCGGCAGGTGGGACATGTGCTGTCACCACTGAGAAAATTCTCGGCCTGGGGTCACGAGTGCCGTGGCGATCCCACGCTACTGAGGTGGGGGTGAGTGAGAAGTTGAGTGATGGGTTGTTATTTTTTAGTTGAAAATGAGAAATCGTGGGGGAACATCCACTAAGCCATTTCTGAAATGTTTGTCACTTACTGTGTGTGCCAGTTTGAATGTATTATGTCCTCCAAATGCCATTATCTTTGATGTAATCTTGTATGGGCAGACATTATCAGGGTTGATCAGATTGCAATTCTTTGAGTGCTTCTATGGAATGTGCCCCACCCAGCTGTGGGTGATGACTCTGATGAGATATTCCCATGGAGGCATGGCCCCACCCATTCAGGGTGGGCCTTGATCAGTGGAGCCATATAAATGAGCTGACTCAAAGAGAAGGAACTCAGTGCAGCTGTGAGTGATGTTTTGAAGAGGAGCAAGCTTGCTAGAGAGGAACATCCTGGGAGAAAGCCATTTTGAGGCCAGAGCTTTGGAGCAGACGCCAGCCACGTGCCTTCCCAGCTAACAGAAGTTTTCCAGATGCCATTGGCCATCCTCCAGTGAAGGTACTCGATTACTGATGTGTAACCTTGGACACTTTATGGCCTTAAGACTGTAACTGTGTAGCCAAATAAACCCCCTTTTTATAAAAGCCAATCCATCTCTGGTGTTTTGCATTCCGCAGCATTAGCAAACTAGAACACTGTCATTTTGGGTACAGAGAAAGACATACTCTTAAACAATCAGTACAAACTCTTTATTTCGGTGGCTGAGTCATGATGCTGTGACGGCACCAGTGACGAGGCGTCCCGGCCTGTGAATCCACAGAGGTGACTGAGTGGGGGGCAGTGGAGGGAGAACACATGCCTGGCCCCCACCCGGATTTTCTGGATCCTCTGGGCTTTCTCGATCCACTGCACCTGCCCCTTCCTGCCAGAGGGCAGGGAAACTGCTGCTGCCTCCGATGGGAAGAGAGCCGAGCAAGGGGCGGAGTCACGTGGGGAGGAGACGGGACTGTGGCCTGGGGCTGGACCCTGCCCGGAGCGCAGGACAGGAGGAGGGAGGACACAGACCAGGGTCCCATCCCTCAGGTCCCTCAGTCTGCCCTCCACTCTGCCCTGAAGGTCAGGGGGGCCTCCAGGCGGGCCTGGTCCAGCCGGGTGGGAGAGCGCAGCTACTTGCCCTCTTCGTCAGGTTATGTTGCAGTTTCCATCTTGGGGCTCGTGAGAGTCTCCCCCACCTACGGAGCCAAATTTCAAAGGATTCCAGCGACAGGCCGCCCGGTGCGGCACACAGTACCCTGCGTGGCCTGAGGTTTCCCGCCCAGTTCATTTCATTGCCTCCATCGGGTGGCACGTCTTGGGGGGCGGGGGGTTCTCTGCAGCAGCTCCTGCCTGCAACCCCTTTGCCCTTTTCCTCTTCACTTGTGACCTGCCTGTGACTGGCAGGCTCCTTCTCTCTGGGTGGCATCCCGCACGGGGACCCCAAACCATGATGGGTGGTGATCCGTGATGGAGAATCTCTTACTTCCAAGAAGACTGCACCTTCACTTTTATTTTTTTTTAAATTATTTTTTAGCTTAGAATCTTCTGGATTTGCAGAAAAGTTGCCGAAACAGTACAGAGTTCCCGTATACTCCTCACTTGACTCCTGCTAATGGGATCATCTTACATTACTGTGGTGTGTTTGTCACCTCTAAGAAATTGACATTGGTACGTTACTCTTAACTAAATTCCAGCTTTATTCAGAGTTCAGTACCCTGCGTGGTGTGAGGTTTCCTACCCAGTTCATTTCATTGACGTTGTTTCCACGAATGTCCTTCTGTCCCAGGGTCCAGTCCAGGAGCCCACGCTGCGCTCAGTTCTCGCCCACTCTTCCAGACGCAGGTCTGCGGTGGCTCTCTCCTCGCTCCTTCTCGCTCCTTCCCACGCCCCCTCTCCTTCCCCCTCCCTCCCACACCCGGTGGAAATGCCGCTGGTTGAATGGTCACTGCCTGGAAGCAGGTGGCAGTGTCTGCTGATCTTCATCCAGACCCCACCCCTGGGCTTTCTTCCCGCTTGTGCCCGGGGAGGACGGCAGCTTCCTTGGCCGCTTGGTAAATATTTTACAACATCTAATGGAATCAAGATGTTTACTCTGCAGGAAAGAGAAAGGCATTAGTGAAAGAAAGAAACGGGCCTGCTGGTTGCTGATGCTTCAGGTTTAGTGAGAGGCCTGGGAGCATGAATGATTTCCACTTAAGGAGCTTGAATGCTGGCCCGCGCCCGGAACAGCCCGGGGGGGATTTGCTGCTGCCTCTGGGCCAGGGCTCTGGCCGTGGAAGCCCCCCGGGTCAGGATGAGGGAGCCGGGCTCCTCGCAGCCTCTGGGGAACCATCCGCCGGGCTCCGTCCCCTCGAACCTCACTCCCCAGGATTCTCTCCTAAGGCTCTTCCTCCTCAGCCTGAGCCTCCCAGCCGGGCCCTTTTGGGGGTGTCACTGGGGACTGTGCTCCACATCTGGAGCCTGTGGGGTCTGCCCCCATTAGAACCCTGGCTAGTTGTGCCCTTGATATGGGCTTTTCTGGGAGTTCTCTCACGGCTGCAGGTATTTCTTGCTCCTTCTGCCCTGGCTCCCCCACCTCTGGGTCCCACCTCCACTTTTCCATACTTTTGTCCCCCAAGAGTTTCATTTCACAAAGAAGTGAAATAAAAATGCTCATTAACACAGGCACGTAGAGGCTGGCATAGATGGTTTTGATGCTGCTTGCAAGGCGTGGCCTGGAGCGAGGGACAGGCAAGGAGAAGTTAGAAGGGAACTGGCACAGGAGGTCGGAACACAGCCCCCAACAAAGTTGGAAGTGAGTTTTAGAGACCCACAGGATTGTTTTGGCCCCTTCTTTCCAGCCCTGGTCCTATGCACACCAGTGTACAGAGAAAGCTGTCTGCTTTGCTGTCTGGCTTTCTCTCCATTCTCTTGTTCTCTCCAACTGAGCACCTGCCCCTGCGCACCCCAGACAGGGAGTTCCAGGACTCTCCGTGGCCTGAGGACCACAGAATGAGCTGCCGGCGCCGTTCCAGGGGGCCCTGGGGACCAGGGGCGCTGAGCAGTGGCGCCCGCTCTGGGTTGAAGCATTCAGGATTTCTGAGGAGCCTCTGTCCTCTTTCATCGTGGCCTTGAGCAGGAATTATGCTTGCTTTGAGCATTTAGTGAGTGCTAGTTTGTTTATGATGCCATAGAATAAGCTGGTCCCTGAGAAGGGCGTGGCCTGACAGGTGACACGGAAGGGGCAGACATGCTCTCCCCCAGTGGAGAGCAAACCAGGATGATAAGTAGAGCCAGTGAGTGAGTAAATATGTTATACTATTCAGAACTAGCTGGATAAAGTACAGAGGAATTTGCAAGGATAGAAAAGGGGGATTTCTAATGGCGTGCTCTCCCTCCCTTCTCATAGGTTAGGGAAGGCTGCAGGGTGGGCTGGAGTTGGGGAAGGAAAGGACACGGGGCCTGTGGCTGGAGGGAATGCGTGGTCAGGGTGGGATCCTGGTGGGGGCAGCGGATTAGGTGAAGGGCGGCCCGATCCTGACTTGTAGGGGTGGAGGTGGCCGTGGGGGTGTGGGCGTTTGTGGTGTCTCATGAGGATTTTGAAGTCACAGGGAGATGTCAGTTCTGATCTCAAGCGCCTGAGGGGCTTCTCTGGGGTCTGAGCAGCGGAAAGCGAAGGAGTCAGTGCAGAGTTGTTAGGGGAGAGAGGATCCGACTGTGGCTCCCAGTGATGGCTTAGTGTGGAGGAACAGTGGTAGGTTAAGGTAGGAGCGAGAGGAGGACACTGGAAGTTGGGTGTGGGCAGGGGGAGGGGAGGGCAGGGCTCCAGCTCTATAAACCTCCTCCCCCGTCCTCCCTCAGGGGACGGAATTCTGATCTGACTGGGTCTGTTTCTGAGATGCTGACAGGTGCATATGTCACTCTGCAGTGAAGGGGAATGAAATCACTTGGCTGTGGCTGTCCCTCCTCTTTTCTGGTGGCTGGAAGACTGTCATGCTAAGTTTCTCTCCTCCCTTCCACTTCATGCAGCTAAAATGATAAACCGTCCTAGGACCTGGTCACCTCTGACACTCTTGTCTCTCTCTCTTTTTTTATCTGGCCATTCATTGCTGTAGTTTCCGTTGCTGGTGGGTAGATGTGGAGGACTTGGATGGAAGCAGGGAGACACCCAGTCCCTTCGCTTTGGGCTCCCAGGGGTGCCGTGCAGCCCAGCTGAGTTACCACGAGGCTGCAGCTAACAAAGAAGTGAGCGCTGTCTTCGTTTTGCCTTTCTCCTTTCTGGAGGTCCTCATGGTGGAGGAATGGCTGGCCAAAGGTACCCTGGGCATTCCTTGGCCCCTACCGTAAGTTACGAGCAGTCACTAGGCGAAGTGCTTCTCGTGGAAGGTCCTGTCGGGTTTGCCTGGGGTGGAATCTAAGCAGACTACCTTGGAGCCCACACACATCCACATCCAGGCATAAAATACTCTGCAGGACACTGCATTATAGGAGATAGCAGGGCCCTAGCCTCTAATTCCTGACAGAAAACAAGGAAATAGTCCAGGATGCATTTCTTGGCAGCCTGTCTGCCTGGGCCTCTCTCTGGGAGAGTGGTGTGGGCAATGCAGAGGCCCAGGACTCCTGCTGGGGGGTAATGAGGTTATCTCTGACTCTGAGAACCCCCCTCCTCCCGTGTGGCTGTGGGGACCTGCCTGGGTCCAGGGCAGATGATTTCACAGTCCTCGTTGTCTGGGCCACATACCTCTGAGAGAGCTGGAAGCTGGCTGTCGGTGTTTGGAGGCATCCCACACACTCAGAGGCTTTGGATTAAAATGCTGTAAATCCACCTATTATGGACCCTAAGCTGGAGCCCCGAGGGGCTGGTGCTTGGCTGCAAGCCGACCTGCCCCAGGATGGGCTGGGAGCTGGCACTGAAAATGTGCCTGGAGCTGAAGACTGGTGGGGAAGCCCCTCTCTGGTCTGTGTGTCTTCTTTCTGGGGGCTGGTGAGAAGATCCAATCACAACTTTGTCTCTTTCTCTTGAGTTAGATTCAGAGAAGCATAAAATATTAGGGTGTGAGACTCACCTGCAGAGATGGTTGAATGCAGATTCCAGGCTTTACATGCAGGGTTATAATTCAGCAGGTATGGACCAGGAATCTGCATTTTGAAAAGTCTCTCCTGAGGGGTCCTGGCATGCAACGAGTTTGGGAACCTTTGCTCTTCTAGAAACAAACTCTTCACAGTCACTAGTCCAGGCTCTCATGAGTTTGAATATGGAAAGAAGACGGAAACACCTCGGGGCCCCTCTCCTCTTTGTTTTCAGTCATGCAAGGGTAAGAAATATTTCCTAGGAAGGTGGAGCCGGGTGCTCATCACATCTCACAATACACAGTCCTTGGGAGGACTCGGTTCTGAAGCTCTTCTGAGCCCACTGAGCGTCTTACAGTGAAGCGGTAAGGTAGGCAGCTGCAGGTAGCATGGGGGTCCAGGGCTTGGGGGATTACGACTTTCCCAGCAGGATGCCCCCTTCCCCACACTTAGAGCGCCTCTAAGGCAGCCCACTTGCTGACTTCCCGTCACATGCCCATCACTTTCCTTCCCTCCTTCCGTGCTGAGTCTGATGTGGGAAGGGAGGTGGAGGGGACCTCATGGCAGCCTGACTCCTGGCAGCTCAGCCTCATAGGCTCAGCCCCGCTCTCTTTCCTCCCGACGAGCTCTTCTTCCCCAGCTGACTGCTGGCGTCGGGCAGCCGGTGTCCTCCAGGGGTCCACAGGGGAAGGTCGTCTGGGCTGTGAGATTTAGCCCCACACGGGGTAGCGGAAGACCTAGATGGAGTCAACTTGCAGCCACGCCACCCCCTGGCATCTAAGCCCAGGTGTGAGGTTCTCAACCTCTCCGTGCTTTAGTTTCTCCAATTGTAAAAGGGGATTTCCATTTCTGTCTTGCCTACCTGATAGACACATTTCAAAGACCAAACGAGCTGATGGACGTGAGGATATCTGGAGACTTCTAGAGCAAGGTCCATGAACTTGAAATGCCCTTGAAGGCCCGATGGTGACATGAGCGCGTGACGAGGGGCCCGTGTAGCGCAACGAAGATGGGTGGGGGCTGTGGAAAGCAAGAGCTCAGTTAAGTGAGAAAAAAATTAAGTACCAAGGGCTCCAGATAACTCCTGTCTATGAGCCAAATTTGGTCTGTAGGGCAACTATTAACCTCCACTGTACTTTCTTTAAAAGCCAGGGGTATCATCATAAACTTCCATACCACTTTTCATCAGCTCCTGTATAGCAGTGCCCTGCAGAGTATTTGATGCCTGGATGTGGATGTGTGTGGGCGCCAAGGCAGCCTGCTTAGATTCCACCCCAGGCAAACCCGATGGTACTTTCCATGAGAAGCACTTTGCCTAGTGACTGCTTGTAACTTCCTCAGTAAAAGTTTGTCATCGTCATTACTAGTATCACTGTTATCATTGTTGGTGTATTCTCTGCTTTGTTCCACAAGGATTGGAGCGGATCACACAGCAGGGGCAGCAGGTGCTAACATGGTCCACGGTGAGCACACAGGTGTGAAGCAGGGCTTGCCGTTAACTTTTTCATTTTATGTTGAGCTTCCCGATCGCCATGGGGAACTGGGAGAAAAGGCTGGTTACTAGCTTCTTACAAAAATGGAGGAAGGGCCATGGAGGATCCTCCTGGATCCTCACCTGTCTTTTATTCTAGAAAAGTTGAAAAACCCTTCCTTCTGGGTTGAGGGGCTGTGAATGTACCTGGCTGACTCAGGCCTGTGAGCACCTTAATTGCTAAACCTCAGCGGGTCCCTGGGTGCCGGGATGTGGACACGGACCCCTGATGGCTAGGGCTTTCCAGGTCAAGGTTGGGGCCGGTTGCCTCACCTTCCAGAACTCCCCAGATCAGGGATGCTGTTCACATCCTTGAGCCCCAGCCTCTCTGACACCTCCCTAAGCAACCTGCTCATTCTTCTGTTTCCGACACGCAAATGGCTACTGAAATCTGCCTCCCATCTCCCATCCTGAAGCCCCTTCTGAAGGTTTTTGAGATGGCATTTTCCTCTGAGCATTATCTGGTTTGAATTTCCAAAGCCTTCATGGACCTGACACCCCATACTCTGACTATCCAAGTATACTTGGGGGAAAGTGCACCCAGTAGTTTCTAGAAGGTTCATTTCTGGTTTGTGCAATGTTATATGGAGTGTTGAAGCACACGTTCCTAGAATGCAGAAGCCACACATCTGTTTATCTTGCTCTGGCTTACATCCTAGGCACAGAAAGGACACTTAATAAATCAATGTTCTAACGAATATAGCAGTGTTGGCAGTAAATGATAATCAGGAATGCAAAAGAGGAAAAAAAAATACTTGCTTTGAATGGGAACTTTGGGCTTTCAGGGGAACGCGAGCGCTATTCAGTGTGCTCTTTTTAAGAGGGCAGTGTATTGAGTCTGCAAGCACAATGCAATTGCCGGATAAAATGAGTGGTGTATTATTTTACTGCTGAGTCCTTGCAAATATTTCTGGGATCTCTGATGTGTCAGGACAAAAGGCCTGTCTTTTCACAACAACTTTGTGGCTTTAAGAGGCTTACTAATGGGAACACAAAGAAACAATTACATGGAGAAAAATGATCTTTGAGTGACGGAAGGGGTCTTACAGTCAGATGAGTTGCTAGTCCTTTATCCACGTTACAGGAGACGGTACGTGGAGCTGGCTGTCGGGAGACCTGACAGCATCTGCAGTGGGTGTTCCTTTGGGTGCTGCTTTCCCAGATGCACGGAGGCCTCCTGAAGCCCGGCAGGCCCATTCCCTGCTCGTCCTTTCCCCTTGCACCCCCTGCTGCCACCACTGAGGCCATCGCGACTGCGTCTAGGGATCCACCTCGAGGTCAGCTACTGTAGTAGATTGCAATTTCTTGTTTGCAGCTCAGTCTTTGGACTGTGAGGGACCAGTGTGGTCTCTTACTCAACTTTAAATGCCCAGGGACATAGCATGTAGTAGGTCCTCAATATGTGTTGGTTGAATTAATTAAATAAGTAATGGAAAAGCACCAGAAGGTAATCAGCTGGTCCACCCCTCCCTGGTAATGTGCAGTTACAGGCAAAGGATGTCACAGGGTTTGGGAACCTTGTCCAGAGTCCCCCAGCCAGACAGTGGCCTCCCTTCTCTGAGTACAGCACTTCTGGCTATTGCTGTTGAGTTGTGGATGTACCTTCTTGTCTGTCTCGTCGTTTTTTCTTCTCTCATTCATTCATTGACTCATTCAGAAGTTATTTACTGAGCAGCCACTATGGGTCAGGTACAACGACACCAAAAAGATAAAGAACCCTCACCTGCAGGAGCTTACATTTCAACAGACGATACCCAGTTGCGTAATAGGCATGCTCAATAAGGAAAGTAGAAAGTGCGTCAGAAGGTAGTAAGTGCTACCTGAAAAAGAAACAGGAGAGCAGGGAGAGGGGTGGAGATACCGAGGTTGGGGGAGGCAGGTGGCAGAGTGGGAGCAGGAGGGGTAGATTTGAGCAAAGACTGGAGCCCTGCCGTCCTGCAGGTATCTGGGATGTGTGTTCTGGATGGAGGGAAAAGCTAAAGCAAAGCCTCCAAGGCTGGAGTGTGTCTGGAGCAAGGGAGCTGTATATCCGGAGTGGAGTAGACTAGGGAGGACAGAAGGTGAGAAGCAGACAAGGTGAGACAGGTGGTGGGGACCATATCAAGAAAAGGTCTTTGGCTTAGATCCAGAAGGAAATCAGGAGCAATCGGAGGATGTTGAGCAAAAGTCTGACTTATTTCATAAAGGATTATTCTGGCTGACGTTTCGAAAATAGGTTTTTAAGAAGTTGAGGGTGGAAGCAGCAAGACCTATTAGGAAACTGTTAAAATAATCGAGGCAAAAGATGATGGTGGCTTGGACCATGGTGGTCGTGGTGGGGGAGGAAGTGAGAAGAGGCAGATGGGGGCTGTATTTTGAAGGTAGAGCTAGCAGGATTTCCTGATGGATTGTATGCGGGGTGTAAGAAAGAAGGGGGAGTGAAGGATGATTCCAAGGTTTTTCTCCTCAAGAGATGGAGAGATGGAGCTGCTCTCAACTGAGATGTGGAAGGCTGCATGTGGAGCCGGTTGGGGTCAGGGGGCTGGATTGGGACACAGGAGCCTCCCTTGGTCTCCCCACTCCCCTTCCATCCCACTAGACCACATGCCCCACCCCCCTTTTTGAGCCCTCAATCTTTATTCTTCATCAGTTAGTTCACATGCCACCCTTTCAGTATTCCCTTTTAAGATTTACAGCTGCCTTCTTGACATCTACCTTGATTAATTTTACCTGGCTGAAGTCTCCCAGTTCATTCCATATTCCTTACATAGATATGCTTTACTTAATACAAGAGATGAGCTTTTGAAAAGAGAGGTTTAAGCCACCTTTTTAAAAAATGTTAAAGCCTATTTTAGATTCACCAGGTGCTAACTATTTAAAGTCCCCTCTTATCAATACTTTTGCTGGGTGAAGAATCCTTCTGTTAGATGACCATGGATCCATACTAATTTATCAGTTCTGAAAGATGGGTTTATTAGGTGTGAGATTGAGGGCATACTTCTGTATCGCATGTCTCTGCATGAGGCACCTGCTAAGCATCTCATCTGGGTGGTCCTCGGGGACCTCAAGCTCAGCCTGTTCTCAGCCAAGCTCATCGTTGTTCTCCTAAATCCTCTTCCTCCCATACGCCCTGTTTCATCCGGGCTTGAACCCTCCTCAGAGTCATCATTTGAGGTCTGTCCTCCTCAGTGTCCCCGCAGCTTGTCATTCCTTCACGTCTCTGGAGTCTCGCATCACTCACATTTTCTCTGCGACCCTCTGCTCTCTGTCTCGATTTCTGAACCCTTCTCCCTGGGCTGCTCATCACCACTCATCCTGTCATCCTCCTTCCCTGTGCAGGGCAGTGGTGAGGAAGTGTCACCTGTGCCCCTGCAGCCCTGAGCTCCACTGGTGCCACCTGCACCGTCACCGTCCCTGCCCTGGCACGCACCCAGGCCGCCTCATGCTGCTCCAGTCCTTTCTGTCCTTCAAATACAAGCCGAATGCCCCTTCCGCTTTGAAGCCTTCCCCTTCTGCAGCAGACGTGCCCTCTCCGTCCACACTGCCTTGTGCACATTGCTTTTACGGCACGCGTCCCTCTTCTGGTCGTGCCGAAACTCCACTTGTCATAAATGTGCCGAAGGACTGTGTGTCTGTCCTTTATCGTGTCTAGTTTTTATCATTGGCATGTGTTGTTGTGGGCTCCTGGCCTCCATCCCTTCCCGTGCCGTCCCCACAGATGGCGTGTGTCGTGTTAGGCACCGATTTTCCGTCCGTCCTTGTGTTTCAAGGTTGCGGGACCCTGGTGGTGGATACACAGTAAATTGGGAATTCATCCCAGGCACTCTGGCCTCTGGTTTGTGTACGTATTCGTTGATTTGTTTATATCTCATGTGGCGGGTATGAATTGTAGGACACAACAGTAGGGTGAAGGCAATGTCACATTTATTTCTCTAAATCAAATTTAATTTGTGCCAAGCTTCCACCTGCCAAACTGGCAGGAAATTCAGTCTGTCTTTGAGAGCGCACCACCCCCGCTCCCTCAGGATTGTACAGAAGCCAAGGGTTTCTCACCAGTTCTGAAGAGCTGGAGAAGGACCCTTCGATTTCTGGTCCTCACGGGTCACATCCACATCCAGGGCCAGGCCGGGAGCATCTGGTCTCTTCTGACCGTATGCTCACCATAACTCAGAGCACTGCCGGGCGGAAAGCCTAGCCCCCACCACTCAGGGACCCCCAGACCAGGCCCCTTCTCAGCCTCAGGGGACATTCTCAAAACTTCCTCCCTCCCCTGAGTTGTTCCCCTGCCCCTTTGAGACTGGGTGGGTCTGTCTTTTTGGTGCCCAGCAGATTCTACACAACAATTTGTGTTGTTTTTTAGCAACACAAATTGAATTAGCCATATAACCTCTGAAGGCAGAGACACAAGATTCTTTAGATGAGGGAGGGAATATATCTCAATTCTTTCAGCCTCTTTCAGTATTGCCAATACAATACATTGAAATCTGAATGCATTTCCTGTTACATAATTCAGTAGAATGATTTGTACTGAGTACACACGCCATAAGGGGAATACAGAAATAGAAATTAAGAAATTGGAATAGGAAAATATATATACAGATAGATAGTCACAACAAAGAGGGAAAGAACCCAAAGCTCCAGTAACTTGAATTGCTATAATTAAGCTTTACATTCACCTCCGAACTTCCCCAAAGTGAAAAGGGGAATGTGGCTTCATAACTCTCTTATCAACAAGGGAGAAACAATCAGGTTCTCAAGGGAAGCCAAGCTTTTTCTATTACTTGGTTCTAAAATAAATTCACCGTGTGAGCCTTTTTAAAGGCAATAGCAAGCAAAGTACTCTACCAAATTCTTATATCCCTGCATATGGGTCTGTTTCTCATAGCTTGTGCCTCTCAATAACCACTTGTGAGGAGGATAAATGTGCCTGGAGGGCTGTATGTAGATGTTGGCTCTTCTTTTACTATCTTTATCTCCTGTTTAAACTCCTAAATATGGCCAGATGTTTCTGCTATCACCACCATACTGCAGCCTATGCAGAACAACTACTGAAGTAAACATCTCTTAAAGATCATAACCTAAGTGGCAGAACAGCAGGGCCAGCCTGGGTGGGTGAGTTGCACTCCTGATGGTGCCTTTGCTTGTTTGTGGCCACGCATAACTCCCATGGAAATCTCTTTGTGCCCAGAAATTGGGATTCCCATATTCACTGCTGTCTCAATTGCAAACGTGGGCCCTGGCATTTAACAGGTGCTCAATAACTCTTTGCTGAATTAGCATGCTTGTTTTTTCTCCTCTTTTCACATCTGTAGCATGATCTTTCAGTTACTGTCCTATCTTTCAGGAGGAGTGGGGAACTCAATGAGAGTGAGAAAGGAGCTCCTCTAAGGTGGGCCCCTCTCCACCCCGCAGGTGACAGGTCTGGGGAAATGGCCATCTGATATTTAGGCACTAGAGGGAAGAGCCTCCTGTGCTTTCAGTGAGGGCAGTGGAAGCCGGTGGGCTGCTGGGAGGAAAACCTGAGGTTGGGGATAGAATGATTGTGATATTGGGAGGCTGGGACCTGCTTTAAATCTTAAAGTGAGTCATTACTTCCTGTAAGATCTTGGTCAAGACATTGAGTTTCCTTACCTGTGAAATGAAGAGAATATTGTCCATCTCAATGGTTCTTGGAAAGAAGAAGTCTCCCTTGAGTGAGGACAGCTAAGGAGATGTAGCTCATTGTCACCGTTGTCACTGTCCATGGCAACAAGGCCAGGCCTCCCAGGCCAGCCAGTCGCACGGTGACCAGACCAAACGAGAGGCTTCTGGAAGTTGGTGAGTGAAGCACTTCCAGCATGGTGGTTTTGGGACCCCAGAGCATCTGCTCCTCCATAAAAGCCACAAGGACACTGGCAAAATTGTCGAAATCAGCCTCTTCCCAAACTCTGGATATTAGCCAAAGACTTGGAGCAATCCAGAGAACATTTATTCAAGAAAAATGGCTGGACCTCAGTAACAGCAGCAAGCTTTGTGGTGTTTTAACTTGCCCTCTTTCTTCTCCCCACCATCCTTTAAAACCAGCAGCCTCACAGCCACACTGCTCTGGAATGAGAAGGTCTCTCTCTGTACCCAGGAGTTTCATTCAGAAATGGAGGAAGCAAAATAAGCATCACTGGAATTTAGCTGGAGAATCATGAGTAAGAAAGGGTAGATGTGCTGGTTTGGAGCTGCTGTGTTCCCCAGAAAAGGCCATGTTCTTTTAATCCATTCCTGTGGGTGGGACCTTTTGATTAGGTTGTTTCAACCAAGATGTGACCCAGCCCATTCAAGGTGGGTGTGCCGGTTTGAATGTATTGTGTCCCCCAAATGCCATTATCTTTGTGGTCTTGTGAGGCAGACATTTTTGGTGCTGGTTAGATTTGCTTGGAATGTGCCCCACTCAGCTGTGGGTGATGATTTTGATGAGATGTTCCCATGGAGGCGTGGCCCCGCCCATTCAGGATGGGCCTTGATCAGTGGAGCCATATAAATGAGCTGACTCAAAGAGAAGGAACTCATTGCAGCTGTGAGTGACGTTTTGCAGAGGAGCAAGCTTAATAGAGAGGAACGTCCTGGGAGAAAGCCGTTTTGAGGCCGGAGCTTTGGAGCAGATGCCAGCTGCCTTCCTAGCTAGCAGAGGTTTTCCAGACTCCATTGGCCATCCTCCGGTGAAGGTACCCGGTTGCTGAGGTGTTACCTTGGACGCTTTGTGGCCTTAAGACTGTAACTGTGTAGCGAAATAAACCCCCGTTTTATAAAAGTCTATCCATCTCTGATGTTTTGCATTCTGCAGCCTTAACAAACTAGGACAGTGGGTCTTAATCCTTTACTGGAATCCCTTATGACAGGATAAAAGGCAGAGACATTTGGAGAGAGCAGAGAGAGAGAAATGTCCTGCAGATGCTAAGAGAGAACCTGCAGATGCTCAGAGAGAAAGCAACTGGAATCAGAAGCTGAAAGCACTGAAATCTAGGAGTGAAGGACCAGCAGACGCCAGCCATGTGCCTTGCTGACAGGAACCCCAGATGCCAGCAGCCTTTCTTCAGAGAAGGTATCCTCTCATTGATGCCTTAATTTGGACATTTCCACAGCTTTAGAATTGTAACTTGTAACTTTATAAACCTCCATTTGTTAAAAGCCAACTCATTTCTGATATATTGCATTCCAGCAGTTTTAACTGATATAGTAGACAACAGGGTAGACCACTCATTTTAAATGATGGCTTTGAAAGAGAGGACTGGGACAATTTCAGAGTCTTGAGTTGAAATTTCATGGTTCTTTATTTTGAAATAGAATTTCTGCTGTGGTTTACCTGTTGGTAGAAGTGTCAGGGCCATGAGGAAGACCAGGGAGGACAGGAGACGCCATGGTGTCCCTGCTTCTGGGGTTTTGGGCTTGGCAAGTATGATCCATGCCACTCTGATAGTCAGGAGTTCCCATCCATGGAAATAGGAGGGAAATGACCGGCAAATCAAAGATGCCCCAACGTCAAAAGAGCTCAGTTGCTCTTCGCTGACGCAAGCCCGGGCGCTCAGACCGGACTTCTGATTCTTTGCTGCTATCTGCCCCCTCGCACACAGGACCACTAGGTTGTGTCCGGTCTGTTCTCCAGTCCCGGATCACAGTCCAGCCCTAAACTTGGGCTTGTCACGTGACCCCTGTTCCTCCCAGCGCAGGGCTGCTTTGGGAGCTGAGTGACCCAGTGGTCCTGCAGGGCCCTGGGTGCAGCCTTTCTCGCAATGAGCAAAGCGAAGCTTGAGGCAGGGCTTCCAGGGGAGGTTGGCAGGGCCCTGATTGCTGAGAAGTGCTGCCGGGAGGGGAAGGAAGTAGCTCGACAGTCACCCTGGCAGGAGGGGGGCAGAATCAACCTGAGCTTTTGCTTTGCATGAGCCTCGGGGCTGCTGCAGTCATTTCACAGCCCCAGGATGCTTTTTAATATGGTTGACTTCAGAAGCACCAGACAAATAAAAGCGGCAAAAGTCGAGCCAGCTGCCCAGACAGCTCGTCGGTCTCTTACAGCCTGGAAATGAAAATCGCCCTGCTTTCCAGTGCCGTCCGGTGACGCTGAGGGGCCCTGCACTGCGGTCCTTGTTGTGACTGTGGCCACCCTTGTTCTCCCTGACCCCACCTGTCTTTATCGTTCCCAGCCCTGGGACAGGTGAGGGTGACAGGTCCCTCATGTTGTGTGATGGAGAGGTGTTTGCTGCGAGTGTGTCCTTGTGGTCTGTTGTGAGTCCTTTGGAGCTGTGTTCCCCAGAAAAACATTTTCTTAAACTTAACCCATTTCTGTGGGTGTCAACCATTGTAAGTAGGACATTTCGATGAGTTACTTCATATAAGGTGTGGCCTAGGGTGGGTCTTAATCCTACAACTGAAGGCCTTATAGGGAGGGCCACAGAGAGAAAACACCACAGAGGGTGCAGCCGGAAGCCGAAAGTCAGTGTAACCTGGAAGACAGGAGGGAAGCCAGGAGAGGCCACCATGTGCATTGCCGTGTGACAGAAGAGCCAAGGACCAAGGATCGCCAGCAGCCAGCCCCAGAACATCACTGTCTTCAAGGAGAAGGCCTCGCCTTGATGAGGCCTTGATTTTGGACTTATCCTTGTCTCAAAGCCAGTAAATTCCCATCATTTAAGCCAACACATTACGTGGTGTTTGCTTAAACAGCCAAGGAAATTAATACAGTTCCCAACCAGCCATCCCTTCCAGTCCCCAAAGACCAGGGGCACAGAGGATGTTCTGGAAAAACATAGCTCTTCTATGGGTTAGGGCTCTGGCCTGGAGAATCCCCGAGTAGCTGCCCACCTTTGGGAGCTGGCCTCAGCACTGTGAACTCCAAGGACTCCTTTTGGCCTCCACTAGAGTATTCTCCCCCAAACCCCACCGTGGGTTCAGCATGGCCTTCCTTAAGGACAAAGACGCCTTCTCCCAAGTAAAGGAAGGTTCCTGTCCAGAATAATGTGACAACTACAAGTTCCCAGAGGAGCAGGTAGAGGGGAGCAGATCCACAGCTCAGCAATGCCAGAGACAGGCTCAAAACAGGAAGACTCATGCTAAGGAGAGAACATCTGACCCTAGTATTGTGTGTCCCGACCGGTGCTTTTGCCCTCTCCGGGGTGTTGGGTGGAAGGGGGAAGCTCCACCTGTCCCTGGAAGCTGGATTGTGCAGTCAACGTCCTGCACACCCAGGACCACATTTCCTTCTAGGATTCCAGGGGTGGCAGCTCATTCCAAGCCTTAGGCAGGGGATGTAGAGGTTTCCTTTTCCCACATGATCAGATTTAGATGGAGCCTGGTGTTGTGAATGTGTGCCAACACGGTGTCACTGTTCTGAGACCAGGTCTCCTCCACTTGGTGAGTGGGGGCCGGAGGAAGTGGTGAGCAGGGTGGGGGGAGGCGCAAGTGGCATCAAAGATGAGAGTTTAATCAAAGAATCTGCAGGACAATAAAAAGGTGGACTGATCCAAACTGTGATTTTAATCACTTTAGCGAGCCAAGGTGTAATTTTCTCATTACCAATTCTGTGATGTTAACATGGCATCTAATAGTAATTTTTTGAAAACGATGGTCCAGTAACATCAGTGAAAATGTACCCAAGTGATGTGCTTCCTTTTTTTTTTTTTTTTTAAATTAAATTCAGTTTTATTGAGATACATTCACACACCATACAATCATCCATGGTATACAATCCACTGTCCACAGTATGATAACATAGTTATGCGCTCATCACCACAATCTATCTCTGAACATTTTCCTTACATCAGAAAGAACCAGAACAAGAATAAAAACATAAAAGTGAAAAAAGAACACCCAAATCATCCCCCCATCCTACCCCATTTGTCCGTTAGTTTTTTTTTTTATCTTCATTTTATTGAGATATATTCACATACCACGCCGTCATACAAAACAAATCGTACATTTGATTGTTCACAGTACCATTACATAGTTGTACATTCATCACCTAAATCAATCCCTGACACCTTCATTAGCACACACACAAAAATAATAAGAATAATAATTAAAGTGAAAAAGAGCAATTGAAGTAAAAAAGAACACTGGGTACCTTTGTATGTTTGTTTGTTTCCTTCCCCTATTTTTCTACTCATCCATCCATAAACTAGACAAAGTGGAATGCGGTCCTAATGGTTTTCCCAATCCATTGTCACCCCTCATAAGCTACATTTTTATATAATTGTCTTCGAGATTCATGGGTTCTGGGTTGTAGTTTGATAGTTTCAGGTATCCACCAGCTACCCCAATTCTTTAGAACCTAAAGAGGGTTGTCTAAATTGTGCGTAAGAGTGCCCACCAGAGTGACCTCTCGGCTCCTTTTGGAATCTCTCTGCTACTGAAGCTTATTTCATTTCCTTTCACATCCCCCTTTTGGTCAAGAAGATGTTCTCCGTCCCACGATGCCAGGTCTACATTCCTCCGCGGGAGTCATATTCCACGTTGCCAGGGAGATTCACTCCCCTGGGTGTCTGATCCCACTTGGGGGGAGGGCAGTGATTTCACCTTTCAAGTTGGCTTAGCTAGAGAGAGAGGGCCACATCTGAGCAACAAAGAGGCATTCGGGAGGAGGCTCTTAGGCACAATTATAGGGAGGCCTAGCCTCTCCTTTGCAGCAACCGTCTTCCCAAGGGTAAAACCTACGGTAGAGGGCTCAACCCATCAAACCACCAGTCCCCTATGTCTGTGGTCATGTTAGCAACCATTGAGGTGGGGTAAGCCAATACCCCTGCATTCTCCACAGGCTCCTCAAGGGGGCACTACATATTTTTTTCCTTGTTTTTTCCTTTTTTTTTTTTAACCTTTCCTTCCTTTTTAAATCAACTGTATGAAAAAAAAAAAAAAAAAAAAGAAAAACATACAATAAAAGAACATTTCAAAGAGACCATAACAAGGGAGTAAGAAAAAGACAACTAACCTAAGACAACAGCTTTACTTCCAACCTGTTCCTACTTTACCCAAAGAAAGTTACATAATATAGCAACATTTCTGTGAACTTGCTCCTACTATATCCATCAGAAATTAACAGACCATGGTCATTCCTGGGCATCCCCAGAACGTTAAATAGCATATCTGTTCTTCTTGGATTACTGTTCCCCCTTCCTTAATTGCTCTCTATTGCTAGTTCACCTACATTCGACATTATAAACCATTCATTTTACATTTTTCAAAGTTCACATTAATGGTAGCTGTTCTAGTTTGCTAATGCTGCAGAATGCAAAACACCAGAGATGGATAGGCTTTTATAAAATGAGGGTTTATTTGGCTATACAGTTACAGTCTTAAGGCCATAAAGTATCCAAAGTAACACATCAGTAATCGGGTACCTTCACTGGAGGATGGCCGATGGTGTCCGGAAAACCTCTGTTAGCTGGGAAGGCACGTGGCTGGCGTCTGCTCCAAAGTTCTGGTTTCAAAATGGCTTTCTCCCAGGACATTCCTCTCTAGCAAGCTTGCTCTTCTTCAAAACGTCACTCACAGCTGCACTCCGTTCATTCTCTTTGAGTCAGCACATTTATATGGCTCCACTGATCAAGGCCCACCCCAAATGGGCGGGGCCACACCTCCGTGGAAATATCCCATCAGTTATCATCTACAGTTGGGTGGGGCGTATCTCCGAATCCAAACATTCCAACTTAATCCCCACTATTATGTCTGCCTCACAAGATTGCATCAAAGAATACGGCTTTTTCTGGGGGACATAATGCATACAAACTGGCACATTCCACCCCCTGGACCCCAGAAAAACATATTCTTTCCAAATACAAAATACATTCATCCCACAATACCACAGAAACTTAAATCATTTCAGTAACAATAGTTAAGTACAAGATCCCATCAAAATCAAATATAGGCGTGGTCAGTCCTAAGGCATACTTTTCCTTTAGCTTGGATCTGTGGACTTAGAACAAGTTATATGCTTCCAATATACAAAGGAGGGACATTCATAGGATAAACATTTCCATTGCCATAAGGAGAAAGAGTAAGGAAAACAGGTTTAACAGGACCAAAACAGTTCCTAAAACCTGCAGGACTAACTCCATTAGATTTCAAAGTCTGAGAGTCATTTACAGAACAACGTTGCATCCTTGGGGCTTGAGAGAGTGGGAGTCTAACCCTTCCTAAGGGCCTTTTCGGCAGCCCTTTCCTCTCCAAATGCTTAGGTGAGTGCTCCAACATACCCACACATTGGGGAGACCACCTTCTCGGCCCCACCCTCCTCAAACATCGGGGCAGCTCCCGGATTCCCTTCCATCTCCGGGGCACACGCTCAACCCCTTCAAAACAGTGTGGTGGCAGCCAGGCTCTCCCCAATTCCCTGGGAATGTGCTCCACCCTCTTTGGGACCTTGGGTGGCAAAACTCTTCCAGAGCATCTAGGTGGAATGCCCATCCTTGACCTCCGGGGCAAACTCACCCTTTCCATGTGTGTGGGCTGCTCCACTCTCCCAGCCCAAGGCCTCTTGACTCCAGACCTAAACCTCCATGGCTCTGTCTTTGAAGAAATTTTTCCTGCAATTTGTTCCTTGTCTGTCTCCTCCAGTCCAGACTGGCAGCGGCTCTGTCTATAAAGATCTCGCAAAAATTCTGTTGGCTTTGCATGAAGCATGCAGGGGTCAAAGCCATCAGACAACAGGATTTTCCACAAATCCTTTCTGCTTAACTCCTTTTCCAATCTTGGCTTGTACTGAAATGGCGGCTGGGTTCCATGTTTGGTTACATCCTCACGTTGGGCTGTAGCTTCTGGGATTCCACCCCCTAGAAGCCTGTAATTTTCCAAGCCATCAACTTCTGGCTTCTTTGAACCCAAGAGTTCAGTTCTAAGTTTATCTCTCTCTGTTCGCATTTTACTATAAGCTGCAAGGAGAAGCCAGGATATGTCCTCCACACGTAGTCTGGAGATCTCCTCAGCTAAGTATTCCAGGTTGTTGCTTCCAAATTCTTCCTTCCCTCTGACACCAGGACTCAATTTTGCCAAATTCTGTGCCACTTTAAAACAAGGATCGCCTTTCTTCCAGTTTACAACACATTCATCATTTCTGTTCAAGTCCTCATCAGAAGTATCTTTAGAGTCCATATTTCCACAAACAGTCTCTTTAAAGCAGTTTTGGCCTTTTTTATCAAGCTCCTCACAATTCTTCCAGAGTCTTCCCCTTATCCATTTGAAAAGCCGTTCCAACATGTTTGGTATTTGCAAACACAGCAGCAAAAGCACCCCACTTCTCCGGTACCAAAATCTGTTCTAGTTTGCTAATGCTGCAGAATGCAAAACACCAGAGATGGATAGGCTTTTATAAAATGAGGGTTTATTTGGCTATACAGTTACAGTCTTAAGGCCATAAAGTATCCAAAGTAACACATCAGTAATCGGGTACCTTCACTGGAGGATGGCCGATGGCGTCCGGAAAACCTCTGTTAGCTGGGAAGGCACGTGGCTGGCGTCTGCTCCAAAGTTCTGGTTTCAAAATGGCTTTCTCCCAGGACATTCCTCTCTAGCAAGCTTGCTCTTCTTCAAAACGTCACTCACAGCTGCACTCCGTTCATTCTCTTTGAGTCAGCACATTTATATGGCTCCACTGATCAAGGCCCACCCCAAATGGGCGGGGCCACACCTCCGTGGAAATATCCCATCAGTTATCATCTACAGTTGGGTGGGGCGTATCTCCGAATCCAAACATTCCAACTTAATCCCCACTATTATGTCTGCCTCACAAGATTGCATCAAAGAATACGGCTTTTTCTGGGGGACATAATGCATACAAACCGGCACAGTAGCATATAATATTTCTCTTTCTGTGCCTGGCTTATTTCGCTCAGCATTATGTCTTCAAGGTTCATCCATGTTGTCATATGTTTCATGAGATCGTTCCTTCTTACTGCCGCGTAGTATTCCATCGTGTGTATATACCACATTTTATTTATCCACTCATCTGTTGAAGGACATTTGGGTTGTTTCCATCTCTTGGCAATTGTGAATAATGCTGCTATGAACACTGGTGTGCAGATATCTGTTCGTGTCACTGCTTTCCGATTTTCCGGGTATATACCGAGAAGTGCAATCGCTGGATCGAATGGTAACTCTATTTCTAGTTTTCTAAGGAACTGCCAGACTGACTTCCAGAGTGGCTGAACCATTAGACAGTCCCACCAACAATGAATAAGAGTTCCAATTTCTCCACATCCCCTCCAGCATTTGTAGTTTCCTGTTTGTTTAATGGCAGCCACTCTAATAGGTGTTAGATGGTATCTCATTGTGGTCTTAATTTGCATCTCTCTAATAGCTAGTGAAGCTGAACATTTTTTCATGTGTTTCTTGGCCATTTGTATTTCCTCTTCACAGAACTGTCTTTTCATATCCTTTGCCCATTTTATAATTGGGCTGTCTGTACTATTGTCATTGAGTTGTAGGATTTCTTTATATATGCAAGATATCAGTCTTTTGTTAGATACATGGTTTCCAAAAATTTTTTCCCATTGAGTTGGCTGCCTCTTTACCTTTCTGAGAAATTCCTTTGAGGTGCAGAAACTTCTAAGCTTGAGGAGTTCCCATTTATCTATTTTTTCTTTTGTTGCTTGTGCTTTGGGTGTAAAGTCTAGGAAGTAGCCGCCTAATACAAGGTCTTGAAGATGTTTCCCTACATTATCTTCTAGGAGTTTTATGGTACTTTCTTTTATATTGAGATCTTTCGTCCATTTTGAGTTAATTTTTGTGTAGGGTGTGAGGTAGGGGTCCTCTTTCATTCTTTTGGATATGGATATCCAACTCTCCCAGCCCCATTTGTTGAATGGACCATTATGACTCAGTTCAGTGACTTTGGGGGCCTTATCAAAGATCAGTCGGCCATAGATCTGAGGGTCTATCTCTGAATTCTCAATTCGATTCCATTGATCTATATGTCTATCTTTGTGCCAGTACCATGCTGTTTTGGCAACTGTGGCTTTATAATAAGCTTCAAAGTCCGGGAGTGTAAGTCCTCCCACTTCGTTTTTCTTTTTTAGAGTGTCTTTAGCAATTCGAGGCATCTTCCCTTTCCAAATAAATTTGATAACTAGCTTTTCCAAGTCTGCAAAGTAGGTTGTTGGAATTTTGATTGGGATTGCATTGAATCTGTAGATGAGTTTGGGTAGAATTGACATCTTAATGACATTTAGCCTTCCTATCCATGAACATGGAATATTTTTCCATCTTTTAAGGTCCCCTTCTATTTCTTTTAGTAGAGTTACTTAGTTTTCTTTGTATAGGTCTTTTACATCTTTGGTTAAGTTTATTCCTAGGTACTTGATTTTTTTAGTTGCTATTGAAAATGGTGTTTCTTCGGTTTGTTCATTTCTAGCATATAGAAACATTACTGACTTATGTGCATTAATCTTGTATCCCGCTACTTTGCTAAATTTGTTTATTAGCTCTAGTAGCTGTATCGTCGATTTCTCAGGGTTTTCCAGATATAAGATCATATCATCTGCAAAGAATGACAATTTTACTTCTTCTTTTCCAATTTGGATGCCTTTTATTTCTTTGTCTTGCCGGATTGCCCTGTCTAGCACTTCTAGTACAATGTTGAATAACAGTGGTGACAGCGGGCATCCTTGTCTTGTTCCTGATCTTAGGGGGAAGGCTTTCAGTCTCTCACCATTGAGTACTATGCTGGCTGTGGGTTTTTCATATATGCTCTTTATCATGCTGAGGAAGTTTCCTTCAATTCCTACCTTTTGAAGTGTTTTTATCAAAAATGGATGTTGGATTTTGTCAAATGCTTTTTCAGCATCTATTGAGATGATCAATTGATTTTTCCCTTTTGACTTGTTAATGTGTTGTAATACATTGATTGATTTTCTTATGTTGAACCATCCTTGCATGCCTGGAATGAACCTCACTTGGTCGTGGTGTATGATTTTTTTAATGTGTCTTTGGATTCAATTTGCAAGTATTTTGTTGAGGATTTTTGCATCTATATTCATTAGGGAGATTGGCCGGTAGTTTTCCTTTTTTGTAGCATCTTTGCCTGGTTTTGGTATTAGATTGATGTTAGCTTCATAAAATGAGTTAGGTAGTGTTCCATTTTCTTCAATGTTTTGAAAGAGTTTGAGTAAGATTGGTGTCAGTTCTTTCTGGAAAGTTTGGTAGAATTCCCCTGTGAAGCCATCCGGCCCTGCGCATTTATTTGTGGGAAGATTTTTGATGACTGATTGGATCTCTTTGCTTGTGATGGGTTGGTTGCGGTCTTCTAATTCTTCTCTGGTCAGTCTAGGTTGTTCGTATGTTTCCAGGAAATTGTCCATTTCCTCTACATTATCCAGTTTGTTGCCATACAGTTGTTCATAGTATCCTCTTATAATTTTTTTAATTTCTTCAGGATCTGCAGTTATGTCACCTTTTTCATTCATTATTTTGTTTATATGGGTCTTCTCTCTTTTTGATTTTGTCAGTCTAGCTAGGGGCTTGTCAATCTTGTTGATCTTCTCAAAGAACCAACTTTTGGTGATAGTTATCCTCTCTATTGTTTTTTTGTTCTCTATGTCATTTATTTCTGCTTTAATCCTTGTTATTTCTTTTCTTGTACTTGGTTTAGGATTGGTTTGCTGTTCATTTTCTAGCTTCTTCAGTTGATCCATTAGTTCTTTGATTTTGGCTCTTTATTCCTTTTTAATATATGCGTTTCGTGCTATAAATTTCCCCCTCAGCACTGCTTTTGCTGCATCCCATAGGTTTTGGTATGTTGTGTTCTCATTTTCATTTGTCTCTACATATTTAGCAATTTCTCTTGCTATTTCTTCTTTAACCCACTGATTGTTTAGGAGTGTGTTGTTTAACCTCCAGGTATTTGTGAATTTTCTAAGTCTCCGATGGTTATTGACTTCTAATTGTATTCCATTGTGGTCAGAGAATGTGCTTTGAATAATTTCAATCTTTTTCAATTTATTGAGGCTTGTTTTATGTCCCAGCATATGATCTATTCTGGAGAAAGTTCCGTGAGCATTAGAAAAGTATGTGTATCCTGGTGATTTGGGATGTAATGTTGTGTATATGTCTGTTAAATCTAATTCATTTATCAGATTGTTTAGGTTTTCAGTTTCCTTATTGGTCCTCTGTCTGGTTGATCTATCTATAGGAGAGAGTGATGTGTTGAAGTCTCCCACAATTATTGTGGAAACATCAATTGCTTCCTTTAGTTTTGCCAGTGTTTCTCTCATGTATTTTGTGGCACCTTGATTGGGTGCATAGACATTTATGATTGTTATTTCTTCTTGCTGAATTGCCCCTTTTATTAGTATGTAGTGGCCTTCTTTGTCTCTCAAAACATCCCTGCATTTAAAGTCTGTTTTATCTGAGATTAATATTGCTACACCTGCTTTCTTTTGGCTGTAGCTTGCATGAAATCTTTTTTTCCATCCTTTCACTTTCAATTTCTTTGTGTCCTTGTGTCTAAGATGAGTCTCTTGTATGCAACATATTGATGGTTCACTTTTTTTGATCCATTCTGCGAATCTATATCTTTTAATTGGGGAGTTTACTCCATTTACATTCAACGTTATAACCGTGAAAGCATTTCTTGAATCAGCCATCTTATCCTTTGGTTTATGTTTGTCATGTATATTTTTCCCCTCTCTCTATTAATATCCTTTATTGTACCCATACCGAATCTCTTTAGTACTGGACCTTTCTCCAAGTCTCTCTGTCCTTTCTTTGTTTCTCTGTCTGTAGGGCTCCCTTTAGTATCTCCAGTAGGGCAGGTCTCTTGTTAGCAAATTCTCTCAGCATTTGTTTGTCTGTGAAAAATTTAAGCTCTCCCTCAGATTTGAAGGAGAGCTTTGCTGGATAAAGTATTCTTGGTTGGAAATTTTTCTCACGCAGAATTTTAAATATATCATACCACTGCCTTCTTGCCTCTATGGTGGCTGCTGAGTAGTCACTACTTAGTCTTCTGCTGTTTCCTTTGTATGTGGTGAATTGCTTTTCTCTTGCTGCTTTCAGAACTTGCTCCTTCTCTTCCGTGTTTGACAGTGTGATCAGAATATGTCTTGGAGTGGGTTTATTTGGATTTATTCTATTTGGAGTTCGCTGGACATTTAGGATTTGTGTATTTATGTTGTTTAGAAGATTTGGGAAGTTTTCCCCAACAGTTTCTTTGAATACTCTCCCTAGATCTTTGCCCTTTTCTTCCCCTTCTGGAACACCAATGAGTCTTATATTAGGACGTTTTATATGATCTATCATATCCCTGAGGTCCGTTTCGATTTTTTCAATTTTTTTCCCCATTCTTTCTTTTATGCTTTCATTTTCCATTCTGTCATCTTCCAGGTCACTGATTCGTTGTTCAACTTCCTCTAGTCTTGTACTATGAGTGTCCAGAATCTTTTTAATTTGGTCAACAGTTTCTTTAATTTCCATAAGATCATCTGTTTTTTTATTTAGTCTTGCAATGTCTTCTTTATGCTCTTCTAGGGTCTTCTTGATATCCTTTGTATTCTGTACTATGGTCTCATTGTTCATCTTTAGTTCTTTGAGTAGGTGGTCTAGGTGCTGTGTCTCTTCTGATCTTTTGATTTGGGTGCTTGGGCTTGGGTTATCCATATCGTCTGGTTTTTTCATATGCTTTATAATTTCCTGTTGTTTTTGGCCTCGTGGCATTTGCTGAACTTGATAGGGTTCTTTTAGGATGTGTAGACCAATTGAAGTCCTTATCTCTAATTTATCAGATCTACAGCTTCGTGGAGTACACTTTCTCTAACTAACCAGCAGGTGGCGTCCACGAGCCACCTGTTTTCCACAAGCCAGTTCTCTCCTGCTGTGCCATTGTGGTGAGTGGGGGAGTGAGTCTTGTGGGGTCCAATTGGTGTACCAAGCTTGCGTGTGTAGTTGGTGTTGCCCGCCCTGTATATGGGGCGTGTTTCTGGGCAGTCAGGGAGGGGGGGTGGCTCTAACAATCAAATCTCCCTGGTGATCCTGGAGTTTTAAAGCTGCTGCAATAGTCTAATCCTTCAGTTCAGTCCTGCCACAGTTTGTCTCTGCCACTGACCCACAAGTCCTTGGTATTGGAGTATGGCTCCTGAGACTTGCAAGTGGATCCCTCTTCCAGGCCGTGCACCCCCTGGTCCTCTGTTGAGGGATGACTGTGCTATGTCACAGGTGAGCGCCGTCCCCCCAGGGCAGTTCTGGGCTGCTGGGCTATGTAGGGAAGCTCCCATTCTGCTGAAATGATGGCTGAATGGGGCTTTGTTTAATTCACACTGCTCCACCTTCCCAGCTCTGGGACAATCAGCTGAGGTTGCAGGGAAGGCTAATGTCCACACCCGGTTTTGTGGAGTGTGCCTGTTATTTGAAGCACTTCCGTCACACTGGGTTGTCTGGGGCAGCTCTGGGCTATGGGGCTGGCAATGGGCAGGAGTGTTTCCTGTCCACCAGGATGATGGCTGTGAGCGGACACCCCCCTTTTCTTGGGAAGTTGTGGTGTTTAGTGAATTTTCTCAGCCACTGGATTATTGCCTTTTGTCTCAGAGCTCTCTTAGTTCTGCTCTTGTCTTGACCTGCCCAAATTGCAAGTCTTTAAAGCTTTCTGTATTGGGCTTCTTAGAGTAATTGTTTTAGAAAAAGAAAAAAGGATTAAAAAAAAAAAAGAAAAAAAAGAAAAAAAAAAAAAAAAGGGCCCTCCTCACAGATCTAATGGGTTATTGAAATGCTAAGAGACAAAGCAATTAGGGCCATTAAGGAAAGGTCCACAGGGCAGAGAGATCAGCTTTTCTTCGGGATTTGCATATGAGCCTCAGGGCCTGAGCTCTGCCCTTCCCCTTTCTATGTTCACCAGAACTCCAAAAATCCTCCGCTTTTATTTTGGAGTTTTTCGTGCTGTTTTTTTCTATGTCTGTCTCCTCTCTGCTGGGCTGGCTGCTCTCAGATTCTCTGTTGTCTGGTCTCAGTCTATCTATGGTTGGAGCTTGGATCAGTAGAATGAGTTTCCGATAAGGGCTGCCACTGCAGTTCTCCCTTCTCCTTCCCGGAGCTGACAGCCCCTCCTCCCACGGTACTGAGCCTGGCAGGGAGGGGTGCGGGTCCCCTGGCCGCAAAAACTTACAGATTTCGCTGATCTCAGCAGTTCCACGTTTTCATGAGTGTTGTATGAAGTATGCCCAAAGACAGATTGCTCTGTGGTGTCCAGTCCACGCAGTTCCTGGCTTTCTACCTACTTTCCTGGAGGAGTAACTAAAACATACAGCTCACCAGTTTGCCATCTTGCCCCGCCTCTACCCCGATGTGCTTCCTTTTATAAAGTTTTCCAGCCTTCCAGTTGAGGACATGTTGGGGCAGGGAGTAATGGGATTTGCTCCCCAGTCCCTGGGGCTGCCTAAACCCTGTGGTCACCCGGTAGGACTCCTGAGGCCATCCAGAGATCCCCCTGCAGTGACCACAAGATGTCAGAACTGAACATGAAATATCTACAATTTTGAGAAAAGACTTGGTTTACGTACAGGTTATGACTTAAATTCTCCGAGTATAGATTGAACTCTACTACAGGAAACCCCATTTTCAGATTAGAATTGCACAATGGGAGCTGTCTCCATGTGTGTGTACATGCACTGGTGTGCGCGTTCTCATTATACTTGAATATTAGAGGCCTTTATGGCCTGAAAGTGGGGTTATCGAGATTCTTCACCCCGCCTCCCATTGAATCCTACAAACAGAGAAAAACAGGCGTTTAAGAACTCCTGATGTAGTTCTGCAGTAATTAGCAACCCTGACGAAGTTATGGGAGAGTCTGATAGGGAATGCATTCAGTCGTTGAACTATAATTTTGGGAGTATCAGCTACATGGTAAACACTTTCCTAGGTACACAGAATGTCAGAATGGAAAAAATGCTGTCCTCCTGTCCAGCTGCTCACAGTCCAGAAGACAAACTAGTGATAACCAAGTAATGTCAGGTGCTCAGGTGCTATCAGAGGGGACGTGCTGTGGCCAGTGGAAGGTATATCAGCCAGGATATAGGCTAAGCCGCCATAACAAAGACAGCAAGAATTTCAGTGGTTCTTCCAAACTGGAAGCTGCTTCCCCTCTCTCTCAGCAGCCCGAGGTGGTCCGGGGTGGGTGGGGGTAGGTGTTCTGCACCGTGAGGTCACGTGGAGACCCAGGCTCCGCTCTTGGTTCTCCATGCCTTTGTGTGTTGTCCTTGCACGGTTAAGACTGGCCATCGGCATCACTTCCATGTTCCCGCCCTCGGGAAGGGGAACGGGGGGAATGGAGGACCCCAATTCCCTTTTTAAAGCCTGTTGTAAGAAGAACGCCCACTCACCTTCCATTAGTTGTGTGGTTCCACTGGACCGCAAGGCAGCCTGAGAGTTATAGCCATCAGCTAACTGGGGGGTCATGCACAACTAAAACTCCATGGGCAATTCAAGGGGACAGCGGTCAGCCTTTGTGCAGGAGACCTCACTGAGGGGTCCTGGGAGAGCTGTGGTGGCTCCATGAGCGGCTGGCTCTGGGGGGCCAGGGGCTCGGATCCCAGTGGTGGACGACGAGGTGGCGGCAGCAGTGGAGAGAGACGCTGCAGCGGCTCCTGTGACAGCAAACGTGGAGCTGCAGGGGGCAGGTCTGTGTGCCTAGGAAGTGGCCACCCCTGACTTTTGTTCTTGTATTCCTCGACTTCGAAAGTCATGGAACTTGTCTCACCATTTATTTTACAATGAACGGAGCAGATCTAGGGAGATGCAGACTCAAGGTCACACCGCTGGGGGTTGTTGAGCCCACGCGCACCCACACCTCCTTCTCTCCCGGCCATGCTCGTCCCTGTGCACACATCAGAATTGTCGCTGGGTGAGAGTTTGATAAATGAAAACTTGGGGAGCAACCAGGAGAGTGGAGGGGATGCACACCCCCTTCCTCGCCCTCTGCCTTCCTCCTGGAAAGCAGCCTTTGGGTTTTTGTTTGTTTGTTTTTTAACATGGCCAGTGCCTCAACTTGAAGCAACTCTCAGCGATTGCTACTTAGCACGGGAGCCGTCTTTCCCTTCCCCTCCCCTTCCCTTCCCCACTAGATTTCCTGGCGATGAAATACCACCTTGGCTGAGTCGGGGAATTTGTCATTTTTACTTCTCCACATCCTAGTGTCTTCTGCTCCCGGTGACAAATAAATCCCTGGGCTGATGGCTGGCCCCGGCCGTTCATTAAGCAAATAAAGCTCCAGCGTGGGAGTCAGAGGCTCGTAAATAATCCCTGGTGTTTTATCCCTTCTCTCCTACTGCCTCCTGAGCTTTGCATATTTATAATAAAGGAGCAGTTTTCTGACACTGGCGAGGGCAGGCAGCGGCGGCTCTATCTGGGATGGAGGCGGCCCCAGGGGCAGGGGCCGGCTGAGGACGTCGCTGTGAGCCCTGAGCATTGGCATTATCTTCTGAGCAGGGGCAAACTGGGGGCTCTGTCTTGGTCAGCACGGGGTCAGCCCTGTCCATCGAGGTGGGCAGGAGTGGGGAAACCTGGCAGAAATGGCAGCTTCAGCTCGTCCCTCCTGGGGGTGGGAGATCACCTCAGGGGAAGGATAGGGCAGTAATGCTTGTGGAGCCCTTGGCAGAGCAAGGGCTGTCTAATAACGAGAAGGGTTTGTGTGTGCCCCTGCAGAGAGGCCCACACCCTCCCACCTGGGCAGCCTCCTGGGGTGGGGGCAGAGGCTGGACTTCCTGCCTTGGGGAGCAGGAGGGAGAGCAGACCAAGTTCATCCTGTAGCGACGACAGTTATTACAGGCATGTTTAATATTTCAGAAGGGTTAGACTTTGCAAAGCATGTTCTCATGCACGCTGTGCCTCACCGAGCACGCTCATTAGCAGTGGACAAAGCAGACCTCTTTAATCTGATGATGAAGACATTTCTGGTGCAGCTGCTTCATCTGCCCCCGCCCAGCATCCCCAGTCTCTGCACACGTCATGTCCCCGGGCAGCAGTGGTTGCCAACATCCTTCCAGAGGGGAAGACTTATGTGTAGAGGGGTGCTAGCTACACAAGTACACTATCGTGGATGTGATTTTTTTAATGCAATTTTATTGAGATATATTCACATAACATATGATCCTTCAAAGCATACAATCAGTTGTTCATAGTTGCATCATATGGTTGGGTGTTAATTACCACAAGTGGATGTGATTTTAATTTAGATTCCTATTTAGCCCTGGCGGGTGGAGACGTGAAGTTGTGTTGATAAATAATGTACCACTGACACTGTGTACAATCCCCAAAGGAGTGCTTGGAACACGCAAACATTACCCCACTGGTCTCCAGGTACCAGGTTTCTTCCTAAAGCTACCAAATTTGACCCCTCTCCTTCTGGGCTCTGTGTGCTCTGGGGTAAGACCCCGATGTGAAGGTCTGGCCTCTGCCGGGCCCCTCGGCTTCCCAGGGCAGGAAGAGTCCATCTCTAAGGCCTGGGCTGGAGCACTGGATCTCTGCTGTGGCTGGATGCAGTGCCAGGTGGATTTTTAAAGTATGGATTGTGACCCAGTAGTAAATTGCATTTTGTTAGGCATGAATGAAACAGGCATTACAAGTAGAAATGACAAGTATCCTTCATAAGATGTTAGTCTCCGCAGTGCTTGTAGGCATAGGTGGGCTTGTGCTGCTCACAGTGTGAAATGTGTTTCTTACCCTGGAACACCCTCAAAAAAGTGGGCTATGCTGAGAACACTGGTGAGGACTCTGACCTTGGCATTGAGAGTCCCGGGTTCGAGTCTCATCTGTGCCTGTGAGGTCATTGCCCCCATATTCACACACCCACTGGCAGAGGCCAGACCTTTGTCTTTGTAGGTGAGTGAGACAGAAATGACCCACTGTCACTGCTTGTGGAGTGTTGGAGCTGGAAGGATCCTTAGGGATTAGCCAGGCCTGTGGGAAACTAAGGTCAAAGACTGGAAAATGCTGGTCCAGTGACCCAGTGTGTTAGTGGCAGAGCCAAGATCAGAACCCAAATCCTGTGATTTGGGGGGCGGCCCGGCCCCCCTTCTGATACGTGATGTGCACAGGAGCCTCGGGAATCTTCTTAAGCAACCTCTCCAGCAGCAGTCAGGGCACGACTTGGCTTCACCTGCTCCCGGCTTCATTCGTCTCGGAGCCAGGGCCGGGCAGCCGCTTCAGTCATCACACGCCACACTCTCGTGGGTGTCCGGGAGGAGACAACCAGAAACTCTGCATCCAATTAAAAGCAACAGGGAGCTGTAAGGAAGACAGAAAGTGATTCTCCTGCTTGGAAGCCAGCCAGGGCATCCGCGTGCCAAAATTAAGAAGGATCATAACCACAGCCATAATCATGGGGAGAAAGAAGTGTCTACAAGGCCTCGGGGACTTGGCGAAGTAATAACAGGAGAGGGGGAGACCAAGATAGACACTCCGACCTTCTCAAACCACCTTTAGAAAAGCCAGTGACCCAGCCCTTGATGGAGAGAAATGTGCTCCTGGGAAGGGCTTGACCTTCCACCTGGGTCTCGGGCCGACGGCACGCTCAGCATCTCTAGGAACGAGCTCCCCATCTCACCTCTGCTTTGCCTCCACGTTAAAGGCACCTTCACACTCGTCCCCACCCAGGTCAGACGCCCCAGAGCTGACTCCACGGTGGCCTCCTCTTCCCTCCTCCTCCTCGTCCAGTTGGTCAGCAAGCCCTCAGGGTTCCCTCTGCTGCCCGTCACGTGCCCAGCCCCGTGTCCTCACCCTCTGGTCAGTCCCTTCACCTCGCAGTGGGTGATAGCAGTGGCCTCCTTGGCTCGCTTGCACTTTCTTTCCTTCTGTCTCTTCATGTCTCTTGGTCCATCTGTCCTTCTCGCCACATCATAGGATGTTAGCAACGGGAGGGCATCTTCCGGATCGTGCCATCCAGCCCCCTCTCATGGGCAAGCAGAAAGCAGGTGGGGGGCGCCCCAGCTCTGGAGTCAGACCCACACTGGGATCCGCACATCGACTTCCCTCGTGCCTCGCACTTTCCGTCTCTGAAACAGGGAATACCTACATCTAGAAGTTACGGCCAGGAGGAAACGAGACGATCCATGTAGAGATGTAACCCAGTGTAAGTACTCAGATCAGTGCCAGCTATTTTTATGATTATCATGGATTTAAAAATAAAAGTCAGCCCAAGGCGATGACGTGATTTGCCTGCAGCACACAGAGGGTCCCCGAGGCAGAGCTGCGCCAGGACCAGGTATTTTGGCTTCTGATCCGAGGGCTCGTCTGTGCCGTTGCCCCAGCCCACCATTGCTGTCAGGAAGGTGTCCTAGGGCCCTGCCGGGGCAGATCACTCCTTGGAAGTTTTCAGTGGCTCTCACCGCTTCTCCAAATAAAATCTGAACTTTGGGGCCTGAAATTCATTCAGCAAATAATTTCGTAGTAGACCACTAGCCAGGCTGGGCGTTAGGGATGCTCCGTGGAGTTCCTGCCTCACAAAGCTCACCTTCTGGAGAGGAGACAGAAAGCAGTAGGTGCTCACCTCTAAGGCGGTGATGAAAGCTGAGAGGAAACAGAGCAGACGGAGAGGAAGGACGCCCAGACAAGTCCTCCGAAGAGTAAGAGCTGAGCAGGCGGGAGTGAGCCCTGCGGGAGCCGGGGAAGGCATCCCTCCAGTCTTGGGGCTCCTACAGCACTTCCTTAGTTCCTAGACACACATTTGCTAGCGTGAGGACACTGCCTGGTAGAAGAGTCACACAACAGCTGGAAGCCCCGTGGGGGGTGCTGTTCTGTCTCTGGGAGAGGCCGGGTCTTGGTCAAAAGTGGGAGGAAGCGGGGCTGAGTATTGGGTCAAGGCCCAGGATTGCCCCAGGGCCCAGCAGCCATCACCCTCCGCTGGCGGAAACCCCTAGGGACTACGTGGCCATTTGGGGGGTACGTCCATGTCCTTACTGAAAGAGAGGGCAGGCTTTGATTTTCACGCTTGTCGCTATTTCTCCCGAGAGAATCAAGGAGGAGTGAAAGAACAGCTTGCCTGCTTTACCCCTTTCCACCTCTTTGACCCACATCATCCACCGAGACACATTTGCAAAACTTACGCAGTGTCTCTAAAAATATTCTAGCCAACTAAAAATAGAAGAGTAGGATGCGCAAATGTATTCTAGAGCCACAGAGGTAAAGAAAGAGTCTCTCTCTCTCTCTCTCTCTCTCTCTCTCTCTCTCTCTCTGTGTATAAAACCTATCTGTATCTATCAATTCATCTGTCTTTGAGGCCTGCACTGCACACACACTTAACTTGTTTTTATTAATTATGACAACAGTCCTGTAAGGTAGATATTATATCCCCATATTAAAGATGAGGAACACTGATTTCTAGAGAAGTGAAGGCACCTACCCCAGGTCGCACAGTCGAGATAGGACAGAGTGCACATTTAATTTCAATCTTCTGACTTGAGGATTCCAGATCCCATGCTCTTTCTACTACACAGGGGGCCAACAAATTTTTCTTGTAAAAGGCCAGATAGATAGTAAATAGTCCAAGCTTTGCAGCCAGTCTCTGTTGCAGCCACTCACCTTGGTGAGGAAGCAGCCATAGACACTGGGTAAACAAGTGGGCATGGCTGCATTTCAGTAACACCTTATTTTCAGAAGCAGGTAGCAAGCCAGTTTTGGCCCATGGGTTGGAGGGAAAGGGCCCCTGGCCTTTTCCCTGATGGGCCTCTTACCCTCCGACCCTTTGTGCCCACACCTCCAAGGGCCCCGGAGCCTCCTTCCAGGCCTCCGCACGGGCCATCTGCCGTGTGGCTTTCCCAGCTCTTGAGGAGTCTCTCCTGGCTCCAGCGGGGTGGTCACACCCCACCTTCCCTCCAGTCCACCGGCAGGTGATTAAGAGCCCGGCTATAGATTTCTGACAACAGAAGGGACCGCCTGGCTGAGATAAGTGTGTGCTGGGGAAGGGACTGGCCACGAGGGATGTGGGTTTCCTTCCGGGAAAGGGGTCGTGAGCATGTAATTGGATTTTCGGAACAGTGCAGACTGCTGGAGAGCCGCATTCTCTCCAGGGGGACCGAGGCTGGCGCCCAGGAGCCGGGAATGAGCTAGACGGATTCTGCCGGTCCCAAATGATCACTAGAAGCTGTTGGGCACTTGAGAACCAGGAGGCAGGTTGGAACAGAACAGAAAGAGGTTGGCTCCCCAGCAACGCACATCCCCTCCCCAAGGAAAGTGGGAGGCGTGCGGCTGGGAAGGGAAGGTCACTGCCTGACCTGGTATAATGTGGAGGGGCAGAGGATTGAAGAGCTTCTCCACGATGACGAGCTCCTTGGGGCTCTGGGAAAACCCTCCTGATCCCAGAGGCCACCGTGAATTGGGGGCACATCAGGGACTGCCCACCGCCAGCTCCGTGCTGCCTAGAGGACACTCAGATATCCTCGGGACAGGGCCTGTGAGCAGAGAGGGGCTGCTCCAGGCCCCCGGTTCTTTCTAAGTCTCTCTGTTCCCTGAAAGTGTCACTGGCCCACCCATGGGTGCTAAAAACCATAGGCGTATTTTGATGAAACTGTTACAGAAAAATCAGCATTGGCTTAGGTTCACTTTAGGTTCCATCCCCTTTTTTAATGAACATAATTAAAACGTATGGTTCTAGAGAGTGGGACTATTTTCATGTCCCAGATGACGCTCCAACCTGCTTTGCTGTGTTATAGCAGCAACACACACGTGTACATCATGTGTTCCCAAATCCCTGACCAGTTTGCACCTTTCTGTTCACTAGAGATGCTGTCACGGGGTTGAGTCTTTGTGCCACCTCTCGACCCTCTCCCAGTACATGTCTCTATTTAAATTCTGGCACAATAATAATTCCCCTTATTTGTAGAGAGATATTAGGTTGTCAAGGCATTTTTACAGCATCCTTTTAGTTAATTCCCACCATGAACCAGGCAGGGCAGGTGCCGTGGCTCCTGTCTTATGACGGGGGGTGGAAGTTCCAAGCAGTCCTCTTGGGGTCACGGAGGAAGTCGGTGCAGAGCTGGGATGAGCTGCCATTCCCTCAGAGGTCGGGGCTCAAGGCTGCAGCTGGGGTGCCAGCCCCTGGACACGGAGGAATAGCTGCTTGAGCCCTGCGAGCGACCCTTGTGTCTCTGCATCTGCCCCGTCATAACCCCCGTGACCCTTCTCCGTGGGCTGCCGGCTTCCTGACGGCAGGCCTGGGCTGTGTCCGTGTCCCCCAGCCTGGCCCAGGTCCTGGCCCAGGTGGGCTCCCAGTGAGTGATTGTTAAGCGAATGGAGGAATGAATGAATGGCTCTGGGACCTGGTGACCAGAGTTGGGTGCCAGACACGAGGCTCTCCTGTTCCTTAAGGAGGGACTCCTTACAAATGAATAAAGAGCACACCCCACGCATATGTAAGTCTCAGTGTCAACCAGTTCTCAACCCACACCAGATCCATTAAGGCACACTCTTTAGTGTTGAAATGGGGTTTCAGCGGAAGGGCCCAGCCCCCTCTTAGAGAGAGCCCCTGCCTCCTGTTCTGGAGGGTGGTGGGGTGGTGATTTGGCAATTTGGTGGTTTAGGGAACCTGCATATAAGCCTGCTGCCCTGTACTGACATGGTCTGTGGGGAAGTTATGTACCCTTTCCTGTCTTGGAGGGCGGTATTGAGGAGTAGATGAGATGATGCCCCCAAAGTATTGAGCATGGCACCTAGACACCCCCTCTCCAGGATCTCCACACCGCCGTCTGTGAGGGGACAGGGGACACACATTCACTCCCTCACCTAATGGCCTTTCCCTGATTGTCTGCCTGTGCCTTACAGGAGGTCCTGGGGACAGACCAACAGCCACAGGTTTCTCTGGCTATCAGGGAGCTGCAGACCACCGCGAAGACCCTGAGGTTATGTGCTTGCTAATATTAATTGCTCTTTTTTATTATTACCGTCAGCTGGAATCGTGTTCTCACATCCCAAAGATCCTGCAGCCATTTCCTTACTACTCACTTCTCTCCATCCCCAGATGCCCTTACTATTCTAGGTGTCATTTGCTTCAAATACTTTTTTTTTTTAACCCAAAAAAGGGTCTAGCCCTTCTAGACTCTGCAGCCAGAGTGAACAATCCATGACAGTTACTCCTCTGAAGGCCTTTAAAGCTGAGTCGTCCCTGTGGCCGAGACGGGCGTGCCCTGGGTTCCACCCGCCAAGGGCCTTGCTGCCTGGGTGAGTTAAATCTCCAGCTGCTCTCCTCACTCTCTTGCCTCTCGCTCGCAAGGCTTGCTTCCTTCCAGACGTCTCCAAGCCCCCCCTCTTCTCATGAAAATTACTTCTGGGGCCAGCAAGCAGTGGCCTGAATAGTTGGCCATGACCTTCGTCAGGAAATGAGTGGGGTGATGTCCCCAAAGGCCTGTGGCGAGGGCCATTTCACCCTCGTCGCTGTAACTGCAGATGCCCTTTTTACTCATAAAGACATCTCACTCTTGTTTAACAACATTAAACCATTAGTCTCCATGCCACTGGGTTCAGTTAGTTCACGGTGACACAAGCTGATCATTAAATCCCTTCTTCCCCGCTTAATCTCTTTTAAATTGGTTGCCTTTTAATTTAATCAAGTGCCCTCTTTCTCAACCACTCCATGTGGCCTGGATGTCAGGGCTGGCGTGTGCCTGGGTAAGAGGAGCTGGGCTTTCTAGGGCTGTCCCTGGGTGGTGTTTTGGGGCTGGAGAATATGGGGCATTTTGCAAAATAGGGATCCTCTCCTTGCAGCTGGGCGAGGTGAAAGGTTACTGGTTTTGCTCCCCTCCTACCCACCCCTGACTCACTACCTGGGGCAGAGGTTTTCAGTCTTAATCAATCTGTCCCCTCCAGGTAAAAGCAAAAATCTGTTTTCTCAATAGGACGTGGAAGTATTTATAAAAGTGGACACTGTGTCATGTGCATTGTTTGTAGTAAATTCAAATGTTCTGAAGGGTGTGGTAGAAGTTGGGAGAGTCTGTATTGCTAGGACCTGTCAGAAATGCCTGCGGTGGGCAGGGGAAGGGGGATGGGAGCTGGTTGCTCAGGATCCACGGTCACACCTAGCAGGGCTTCTGGGCCTCCAGAGGATGGGCCCAGGCCTGCAAGATGCCAGGGGACAGGTCATGGGATGGAAGGAGTTTCGTCTTAGGAACGTTTATGAATGTGTGTGGACAGAATTGATAGGTGAAACAGAAATGGCATTAGTGGAATGATCACAGGGCCAGACAGACTGAGGTTCAAGTTAAACGTCAGCCACAGTTGTCTCCGAGGCCTCTGCACATCCATAAAACAGTCATCCTATGATTCACATTGCAGGGTTGCTACGAAGATTGAGTGAGTAATGATTATAATGCACGTAGCGCAGAGCCTGGCACATCGTAATGATAATGGCTAACATCTACTGAGCAATTACTATACACCAGGCCCTATTCTAAGCTTTACAGAATTGCTTTCTGACTTGGGTGAGGTTCCATAGAAGTGGAGTCTTGTGAAAGTGATCCAATGAGAGTGCACCCAGGCAAAGGGGAGTGGGGAAGCAAGGTAGGGCAGAGGGAGATGCTCAGAGACACCTGAATGGCAGACTGTGTCCAGCCTGCCCATAAGGACATGGTGGTGGCTGGAGACCAGCTTCAGGCTGGTCCCATCAGGAGCCCTGGGGCAAGGGCTGCTCAGTCGTTGGCACTGGTGGCCCCGCAACGTCGGGCGGTGTAACCTCCCAGGAGAGGCAGCTCCGGTTCAGTGGTGGCCATGTCTCTGTGGAAGGGGGCAACTGCGAGGAGTTAGCAGCCAGTACTCGCAGCGGGGGTGGGGGGGATGGGAGGGCCAACAACAACACCCATCATGGTCCACTTCTCCATCCAGTAGAGTCTGTACTCCATCTCCAGCGGAGCCCAGCTTCTCTGGGCTTCTGTTTGGTCACGACTCCTAGGAAAACATGTAAAACGACTGGCAGAAGGAATGCTCGCCTCTGCTGCTGCTGTTATTCCTGAGACTCGAACTGATTCTCATCATCTGTCTCCACCACCCATGCCAGATCCCCCTCCCTGTCGACCTGCACTGGGGGAACTCTGGATTATGAACTGTTCTGCAGAGTTGGCCCTGCCCTGAGGCAAGAGAGCCAGCCTTTGCGCCCTGTGTCCATTAGCCACTGGCTGCCAGTGACTCCTGGAAGGGGTACCTCCTAAGCAAGGCAGTTCCTGCTTGTTGGGGGAATCCTGTGGGAAAGGGGGAAGCTTTGAGTGATGAGCAACCGGGGGATGGGTGCACTGAGTCTGCAAAGAGGACCAGGGTGGGACACTAACAGCCTCCAAGGCACCTTGTATCTTCTCTCTAAACATATTCTAATCTCATTATACTGATGGAGAAACTGAGGCACAAAAAGATGAAGGGATTGTTCGAGGGTCACAGAGCAAGTAAGTGTGCAAGCTGGGTCACCTGGCTCACAGTGACTGCACTTCACTGTCCTCCAAGCTGCAGCACCCACACTGCACACCCTGCTACACACATGCCATCGCTGTAGGAAAAGACACTTATTTTGGGCACCACGGAAGGAAGCTAGTAGCAGGGAAAGGTAAAGTGGGCTCGAGCACAGGGGCCCCAGGGACACTTACTTTTAGAGAGCTCAGTGTTCCAAAGATTTGGGTGAATGCATTCTTTTGGGAAAACTTTATTTTGAAATGATTTGAGACTTACAAAAAAGTTGCAGAATAGTATAGAGACTCCCTGGGTATCTTTTGCCCAGCTTCTCCTAGCATTAACATCTTACATAGCTGTAGTACAATTATCAAAACCAGGAAATTAACTATTAACTGAACAACAGACGTTATTGAAACTTGGCCCGTTTCCCACAAAGTTCCTCTTTCTCTTCCAGGGTCCGAAGCAGGATCCCAGGTTGCATTTAACTGTTTTGCCTCCTTGGTCCCTTCCAATCTGTGACAGTCTCTCAGTCTTCCCTTGTCTTTCATGGCCTTGCCACTCGGAAGACTACTGGTCAGTTATTTTGTAGAATGTCTCTCAGTTGGGTTGGTCTTATGGTTTCTCCTGATTAGATCGAGCTTATGTGTTTTTGGCAAAAATGCAACAGAAGTGAAGTTGAGCCCTGCTCGGTTTATCATTTCAGGAGAGGCACGGTGCCCACAGGTCTGGTTACTGGGGGTGTTAGCCGGGACCTCTTGGTCAAGATGATGCCTGCCGGGTTTCTCCACCATAAAATTACTTTTTTTCCTCTTTATAATTAATAAAGATCTCAGAAAATGTATTTTGAGACTATGCAGATATCCTATTTCTTCTCAAACTTTTCACCCACTGATTTTAGGAGAGGTGGAGGCCATTTCCCCTGGAGTTCTGGACGTCCCGTCTTTCCAGCGTGCTCTCACTTGGAGAGGAACCTGGGGTGCCCACGTGGTTTGGCAGTGACTCTGGAAGGCAGCCTACTGTCAGCGGACACTTCTTTAAGGCTGGCAAATGGTCTTGGATCTGTCAAAGGCCTGATGGCTTTTCCCTTCCCCTCACCTGCTAGTTTACAGTTCAGTCTCATGTTTCCTTTGTCTCCCCCACCCCGCCCCGCCCTGTGATTTGCTCATTGAGTTAATTATGGCAACAGAGAACTGGCAGGTTACAGCCAACTCAGAACCCTGTGGTAGGCCCAGCAGGGACTTGAGAGATCCTTGGGGATCAGCCTCTTATTTTACCGACGAGGAAACACGGGGAGGCCAAGGGACGTGGCCACAGTCCCAGCGCGGTGGGCGGCAGAGCCCAGGAAAGAGTGCAGCTCCCTGACCTGCCGTGTGTCCCTCACGTCCGTTCCTCGGGGCTGGTCATAGTGAGTGCCCGCCAGGCCTCTAGGGAGATGCACCCCCTGGCCAGCAGCCCGGGACCCTCCTGAGGTGGAGGCTGGCCTCCTCTGCCTGGTGGGAGACGGTGGGGCCCCGGCACCCCTCTGTGGGGACGGCGTCTGGGGTGATGTGCCTCCTTGTGCTTTTTGTTTCTTGTCCTCCTTTCAACCTCATTTCCCCCCCTCTTCTATCACCTTCATCCCATAGTGAGCAGTTACTATGTCATGTTACTGTGCGTTTTTATTTAATCCTTAAAACTGTGAAACAGGCATTAGTCTCCCCATTTGACGGGTGAGAGACTGAGGCTCAAATGGGCTAAGTCGCTGACCCCACATCACACACACATGGTAGGTGGGAGAGCTGGCGGCCGCACCCAGGTCTTGAGAAAACCTGGGCGGATCTACTTTGTTTCTCTCTAGCAGCTTTCATGAAAGCCTGCAGAGATAGAAGTTTAAAGCCATCGTTTACATTGCCATTATTTTTAGAGTGTTTATAACACTTTCACAGTGTTTCATGACCACTCCCACAGTTGTTGAGTTTCAGTTTCATAATTAAAATAGAGTCAGCGCTCTCCTGGTTCTTTTACTCCAGTACTGGGCTTTTCATTTTGAACCATCTCAGTGGCTAGATGTCATCATCCGGTAGATTTTTCAAAACGGGCTCATGGGTGCTGTGATCCCAGAGCAATCTGATGGTGACAATGCCCGCCTCCCGCTGTCCACACTGGCACAGCCCCCAACAGGCTGAAATGCTTGGAGTCAGACTTGGAGTCAGACTTCGTGGGGGCTGCTTCACTGGCGAGGGGTACCGGTGCAGTCACCCAGCCGCGTTCCCCGTTTGCAGGTGACTTGTTAGTTCTCACTGGACACTTGAAGATTTCTTTCTGGAATCCTAGAATTCTAGACCTTAACCAGAAATTGTCTTACCAGCAATTGTTCTGTATCAATTTTCCATGGAAAGGGTGTGCTCTTTTGAAGTGTGGATTTAGTTACTCATTTCAGGGGCTTTTTAAAAAGATGACATTTTTGTGTGTTTGTCTGTTTCTCTGCTTCAGGTGTACCCGTTTTCTGAATCTGCGTCACCTATGCTGTTTCTGTATAGTTTTTCCTGTTCTTTAGTTGCTTTAATAACTTAAGTCTTTCCCCTCTGCTGTCCCAGTGGCTTGTAGTCGAGCCCACAGCTAGTGGTTGGTAGAGCAGCACTGGGCCCTTTATCAGTGTCACTGATTAGCCTTCTGCTGCGTCTGCTCTGCTTCTCGGAGTTTCTACGTTTATTTCTCGGTTCTATAACACCATTTTGTGGGTCTCTATTTTTTTCCCTTAGGTCTATATTCCTTCATTTTATTCCTTTGTTTTTGTCATCTAATCTCTTAGTTCTCATTTTATTACATGCATATTCTTAAGGTGTTCTATAGTGTGAAGCATGTTTGGGTAATTTCCTCCCATTCCTTATGTTATGTTTTCTTCCAGAATAGGGATACTGGATGTTGTGTGTGTGTGTGTGTTTTGATGCTATGCTTCCCCCACTCCCCCACCAGTAATATGTTTGCATCATTGCCATGTAGCTTGTTTCCTTCTTGACTGCTCTGCTGATCCTGATTTAGGGTGAGTCAATTCCTGATCCTTTCCCCTTGTGCCTGAGCCTGTTCGTTTCCTCCCCACAGTTGGAGGGCTGGGTTTCTTTGTGGCTGGGGGCCTGGCCGGGCCGAGGCTGTCGTCCAGCAGCCTTTCCCAGGATGCCCAGCTCTTCTGCCAGATGTAGGGCATTCAGAGTGAAAACCCAGATCCTAATCCAAGGCATATGCAGTTCCCCGATAAATAGGGAATTATAGTAAGTATCAAGACAGGAGGAGGGGACACTTTTCAGTTGCCGGAACTAGGTTTCTTGTCTTACTTCAAGCAATGGTGGGGAAGGGGGCGATGTGATGTAAGGATACAGGTGTGTGGGAGCCAGGAATAGAACCAGACGAGACTGAAAGAACAGGGAAGGTCTTGGAGGCCCCAGTAAAGGCTTGGCCTTTATTCTGCTGATGGGGCTCAGCTGTATTTTGGAAAATGCATTCTAGCAGCAGTGTGCAAAGTTAAATGCAAGTCTAAAAATACAAATCTCTAGAGCATATCTGTTGATCAGCTCTACAAAGAGGTCAAGAAAATATCTACTGGACAGGGAGACGGGTTGCCGGGGCACCAAGGAGTAGCTAGAGGTTTCTGAAACAGGCTAGTGCCCCTCACCTTTCTTTACCTCTGGCCCATGTTAAACACCTTGAGCTTCTGGGCAGCAAAGAACACCCGGCTTTCCTCCCGGCGCTGTTCCCGCGGACCTCTGCAGGTGTTTTCTTGGGCTGGCCAGGTCTTAAGGTTGTTGTCTTTTTCCAGCACAGATCAGAGCAGGGGCCGGTTATGGGGTCCCTCTGTGCAGTGCACCTCATTACCATTCAGCATGGGATGGGCAGGGGCTGGCAGAGCTGGGGACACGGCTTTGACCCCCTAAGGTGTGGCTGGCCCAGGTGGGCTCTTCTTTGCAGGGAGGCACCCACTTCTCCACCCTGGACTTCACAGCCAGCTGTCTCTTGCAGCTCCAGGGTTCCCAAGTCCTTGATCCTGCATGCAGAATCTTGTGTCTATGACTGCAAGTGCATTTTTGGGGGGAGAAGGGCCATAGCTTTTATCACATTGATGAGGGGGTCCTGTGTCTCTACAAATAGTGAAGAATGTCTCTGCTACCCTTACACTTTATAGGTGGGGAAACTAAACAGAGATTCAGGGAGCAGAAGTGATTTGCCTAAGGATGCAAAGTAGTGGCAGAGCCAGATCTAAGAGTCACATCTCCTGCAAGTCTCCTGGAATCACTCTGTGAGAGCCTTCCCACCCCAGGGACACACTACTGTTGGCTTCACCTTCCTAACAAATGAAATCGTAGCTGCTGTCTATTAAGTGCTTAACGTGGGCACAGCACCATGCATAGTGCTTTAGTTATATTAGCCCACTGGCTCCTTAAAACAGTGTCACAATTTCATGTCTCAGGCAGTTGAGGCTCTGAAAGGTTAAATGGCTTGTCCAAGCTCACCCCAACAGTCACTGAAGGAGAGGGATTGCAAACCCAGCTCCTTCTCTCCTTTCTTTTACTCCTCCTGTCTCAGCCTGGTCCAGCTCTCTAGCCCATGTTAAGACTTGCCTCCTCCTGGGAGCCTTCTCTGATTGGCCCAGCCCTTGCTGGTCTTCCCTTCCGTGGCAGATGGGACCACTAAGGGTTCTTTATAGGTGGGTGGTCCTGGGTGACGCCCAGGACTGCCACTTCCCTGATGGCTGCCCTTGGGTATCTTTACTTATCAGCCTCTTTCCTTGTTTACGACATGGGCAAGATATCCAAATCCTGGGGCTTTTCTAAGGATTAAATAAGATAATTTCTTTGAGTCATTTATCCCACAGACATTTGCGAGTCTCCCATTGCTGGGAACTGTGCCAGTAATAACAGGGGTGAGCAAAACAGGCTTGGTTCCTGCTCTCCTGAAGCTTGTGGCCTGGCAGGGGTGACAGGCATGAGCCATATAATTAGACAGAGTTACCTGCTGTGGGCTGTGACTTCCATGTTCCAGGAAGGAAATGTACAAGGTTCTAGGAGAGTGTGCAAAGCGGCTTGATTCAGCCTGAAGATTCATGGATGCCCTCTTTAAGGGTGTAGCGTTTGGTTTGAGAGCAGGTGGATGAGTAGGAGTTGGTCCAGGCAGAGAGCACAGCAGACATGGAGGGGGCCTGACATGGGAAAGAGTTTGTTTTTACTAACCAAAGAAAGGCCAGTGTGGCCGGAGCATAATGAACAAAGGGGGAGGGACAGTGGGATGAAGCGGGAGATTGTGCAGGACCAGGTAGGGCAGGGCCTTGAGGGCTGGCAAGGAGCCAGGATGTTTCCCAGGTGCGGGGGAAAGCACTGAAGGTTTTTTGAGCTGGAATGGGAGAGATAGGATCAGATATCATTTTAAGAAAATGACTCTGGAAAATGGATTGGAAGGGCCAAGGATAGAAGTTTGGAGTCAAGTCGGGGGCCATTGCACTTTAGGAATCTGTGGTGGTGGGCATGTTCTAGATATAGGAGAGAATGGAAGATGGGTGGCTGCAGGAGGAGGAATTGATGGGATATGATGATGAGTTGGATATGTGGGGGGGGGATTGGCGTGATGATGATGTAGATGAGGGCGAGGGAGGAGGAAGTATCAAGAATGACACTCAGATTCTTGGCTGGAGCAACTACATAGGTAATGGTGGCATTTCCTCACTGGGAAAGACTGGAGGAGAATATCAAGAGTTCCAATTGGAACCCACTCAGTGTGAGATGCTTGTGAGATACCCAAGTGGCTCATCAAGAAGGCTCAGCCAACAGATCTAGTCTAGAAAACATATTGGGAATCATCAACCTGTGGATGGTTTTGAAACCACAGGAATGGAAGAAGTCAGCTCTGGTGAGCAGGTAATGAGGAGGAACCAAGATTACATCTATGAGCCGTTCCAACCTTTAGAAGCCAGAGAAGGGGAGATGAAGAAGAGGCCAAGGTATAAGGAAAACCCCAAGAGAGGGGAGGAGTGTCCTGGAAGCCAAGAGAGGAGAGCACTTGAAGGGGGACTTCACCTGTGGGATGGAATGTTGCTGAGAGATCAAGGAAGATGAATGCACCAAATCGTGCTCAGTGCTGGGCACCTGGTAGGATAGCGTGATGGTTGATCTCATGTGTCAGCTTGTCTGAGTATGGTGTCCGGCTGTTTGGTCAAGCAAGCCCTGGCCTGATTTTCACTCCAGGGGTATGTTGTAGATAGATGATTTATAGCATTAGTCAGTTGATTGCATCTATGGCTGATTGAATCTACAGTTAACAAAGGAGATTGGCCCTCGGCAGTGAGGGGAGTCTCTTCATTCAGTTAGTGATCTTAAAGCCAGAACTGAGGATTCCAGAAATCAGGAAGAAGATTTTCTGCCTCGTCTTCAGCCAGCTAGCTTCTCCTGGGGTATATAACTCCACTTTCTTCAGACTTTCCAGCTTGTGGCCTGCCTGAGAGAGTTTGGACGTGCCGTATTTCAGAATCACCTTTTATGAAGTTCCCAGCTTGCAGCCTGCCCGCTGGAATTTGGACTTGCCAATCCACACAGCCTTGTGAGCCAATTCCTATAATAAATCTTAATATTTATGTATGTAGATATATCCTGTTGGTTCTATTTCACTGGAGAATCCTGCATAATACAGATGGGAACCTTTTCCTTGTCACTCTCCCCTTCTTAATTTGTTCTCTTATTTCTGAATATCAGGCCTTTTCCCTCAATTAAGTTGCAGTAATAACTCTAAAAATAATGAATAAATGAATGAATGCATTCATGCATTAAAGCAAATGCAGAGGAGTACTATTGGTGAGCCTTCCGGGTGAGGTGTGATTACCCTCTTCTCTGTACCTGCAGCCTTGGACTTGCTTTTGTCCAAGGGGAATGCTGAATGCAGGTTTCCTGGACACCAGCAGCCGCTGGCTGGCCATGGGCCTGGAGGGGGCCACGTCTCAGCTTGTCAGCAGCCTGGCCTGAGCGCAGCCCAGCGCGGGTCCTTTCGCCGCTGGCGCAGGGAGCCGCCGCCCCCAGCAGGTTGCTGGAATCCCAGTCGCCTTCCCTCCCTGAGCAGTGTCGCCTGCACTGTAATCACACAATTATGATGCCATTAAAATGTCACATTTGGAGAAATCCATATAAACAAAGCATTAACAACCGCTTGAAAATTGTAGTCTTTACCACTAATGACCCACTTTCTCCGCTCCCGGCACCCTCCCACCGCCCGCGCGCTGCCTCCTTCCCCAGCCCCGATTTCAGAGGCAGGCGGGGAGGCGCGGCCCCTCTTCTGCCGGGAAAGCTTTCACGTTTAATGCACAGGGAGAGGTGCTTGGACCGGCTTAGTGCGCAGACGAGGGGAGACCGTGCCCAGGCAGATCTGAGATCCCAAAGGAAGCATCCTCGGAAAGAATCCGGTCCTGGGAAGCTGCAGAAAGCCCGTGGTGTGGATGTGCGCTGTCACTGTGACTTCCTCCTCTTGGGACAAGAGTGTGAACCCTGAGACAAGGTGGTCACGCTCCCAGGTGACACCTGGCAGCTTTCCTTCTGCCTCAGGGGACAGGGGCCCTGCTCTGGGGTTCTGGGCCCCGACTTTGGTTCTGCAGGAGGTGACAGGACTCCTCAGAATATGTCTCCGAAAAAGTTGACCAGGTACTGCGTTTTGTCACCAGAATCTCATTTGAATGCACTAAGGAAATGGATTGCTTAAAGGAATCTTGTAGCTGGGACTTTTATAAAGCAGAATATAAACAAAACCAGCTCTGGTGGAGTGATTAATCTCTTCCTCATTATCTGAATTGCAAATCTGCATTCTCATACAGTATGAGATTTGATTAAAACGAGAGTACGCACAATTCAGGAAAAGTAAAAGAAAGGCTAGCGTGGATTAAAAGAAGTTGCATTAGCGCACGGGAGACACTTTAAATGTCCTTCTGACACCTGACGTCCAGGAAGCAGATCCGGATGGACCTGCAGAGGAGATTGTGCCACAGGTGCTTTAATGAATGGATAGGAATGGCTAGTGATGTGCTGTTATTTGGGAACAAGAGTTGGCACCTCAAGAGTAGGTTCCTGCTGTGTTGTGGCGATGTCAGTGCTGAGGACGGGCTCATGAGGATTTCTCCCAGCTTGTCAGCCTACTGCCCTTGTCACTGGCCATGTCCCCAGCAGCACTAAATTTGCCCTTGGCTGAGGTGGGCATCCCACCCGCACACAAATCCAGCAGGCACAGCATCTGGGTCCTCTGGGTCTACTTGACTTTAAAAGAACCCCGTCCATTAAAAGCCAGCCAGCGGCCCGCGTGGGCTCCCACGGAGGCGAAGTCTCACAGTCATCCCCTCCTACCCCTCACCCACATACTCAGCAGCTCACCTAGTTTTGAGGATCCAGACGGCATCTGGACGTCACCTAATTTACAGAGCAGAGGAGTGCGCTGAGCTTCGGGCCATCCTGCGCGTGGGATCTGGGGAGACCTGCCTCCACCTCAGAGGCAGACAAGAGGGGAGCAAACTGCTCGGCGCAGAGCTGAGGCTTCTTTCTAATGTCACCTTTGAGGAATGGATGGCAGGGCTCAGGGAACGCTTGAGTCTGAAACTTTTTGCAGCCAGATTCCACTTTAGCACCTTTTGGTGTGTGTATTAAAGGAGTTTCCCGGATAACCTTGGCAGAAAGTGTACAGGTGAGTGTCTGCCCGTGGCCTCCCCTCCTCCTTCATTTGCCCGCCTCTTGGCATGTGCTGATCCCTCTGTCATTGCAGGGTTGAGGGGCGTGCATGGAGCCCCCTGCCTGGGTTTGAACCCCCCCACCTCCACTTGCTAGCTGTGTGACCTTGGCCGTGTCACTTCGCCCCAAAAAACTCAGTTTCCTCTTCAGTAAAATGGAGTTATTAATAACAACTATTTCTGTTTGTTTCTGAGTATTGATGGAATGTATGAGGTTTTTAGAAGAGAGCCTGGCACATAGTAAGCGCTATACAACTATTAGTTGCTGTAGGTCTTTTTTTTTCCTTTAAACTTTATTTCAAATAATTTCAAACTTACAGTACATTTGCAAAAATAATACAAACCTCGTACAGAGAATTCCAACATACCTGCCACTCAGATACCCAGATCCACCAATTTTAACCTTTTGCCTCATTTTCTATATCATTTCTATCTACCCACCTATCTGTCTATCTATCTATCTATCTATCATCTGAATATTTTAGAGTAGGTTGCATACATCATGCTCCTTGAACATTTAATACTACCATGTACATTTCCTAAGGACAAGGATATTCACTATATAATTATCTTAGGTGCAATTTTCAAGTTCAAGAAATTTAACATTGATATAAAGCTTACAGTCTGTATTTTGATTTTTTCCTGTCTCAGTAATGTAATTTTGAGGCTTTTCTGCTCCTGTGTTAGGTCCTGACTAGGCTCACATATTGCATTTAATTGCTATTCTCTTTAGTTGACCTTTCTTTATTTCTTTTGTTTGTGATTGTGGGAACATATATACTGCATAAGCCTTCCCATCTCAACCCCTCCCAAGCAGACCATTCAGTGGGGTTAATCATATTCAGTTCCCTCACTACTATCCATTACTAGAACTTTCTCATCTCTCCAAACAGAAACACTACACCTATTGTGCATTCCCATTACCCCCTCCCCTATTCTGGTAATCTACTTTCAGTCTCTATGAGTTTGCATATTTTCCAGTATTTTCTTTTTAGTTTCTGAGAGACTTAAATTTAACATCCTAAATCTGTAAGTGATCTCATTTGCTTTGATACCAACTTGACTTCAGCAGCATTCACAAACTATGCTCCTATACCTCTCCTTCTCCCCACGTTTATGTAGTACTTGTCAAAAATTACACATTTATATGTGAGTCCAAAGCCATTGACTTATTACATTTCATTCATTTCCCTTTTAGATCCTGTAGGAAGTAAAAAGCTGGGTTACAAACTAAAAATGCAATTGTATTGGCATTTTTATTTGCACATGTTGTTACCTTTACTGGAGACCCTTATTTCTTCATACAGCTTCCATCTATTGTCTGTTGTTCTTTTCTTGCAACCTGCAGCAAACCCCTTTTTAGCATTGTCTGTGGAACAGGTCTAATGGTGACAAACTCCCTCAGCTTTTGTTTATATGGAATGTCTTAATCTCTCCCTTATTTTTGAAAGATAGTTTTTCCTGGATATAGAATTCTTGGCCTGCGATTTTTTGCTTTCAGCACTTTAAATATGTCATCCCACTGTCTTCTTGCCTCCATAGTTTATGGTGAGAAATTGGAACTTAATCTCATCAAGGCTCCTTTGTATGTGTCTCCTTGTTTCTCTCTTACCACTTTTGATTTCTCTCTTTATCTTTGACATTCTACAGTTTGATTATATTATGTTACAGTGTGGTTCTATTTTTGTTTATCCTGTTTGGAGTTGGTTCCACTTCTTGGATATGCATAGCCATGTCTTTCTTTAAATTTAGGATGTTTGCAGCCATTATTTCTTTAACTATTCTCTCTGCCTGTTCTCTCTTTCTTCTCCTTGTGGGACTTCCACAATGCGTAATTGGTATGCTCGGTGGTTCTTCAGGCTCTGCCCACTTCTCTTCATTCTTTTCTCCCTTTGCTCCTCAGACTGGATGATTTCAGTTGTCTGGTCTTCAAGTTCACTGGTTCTTTTTTCTGAGCGCTCCAATCTGATGGTGAATTCTTCTAGGGAATTTTTAAAATTTCAGTTACTCTGGTTTTCAATTTGGTTCCTTTTCGTAATTTCCATCTCTCTCGATATTCTCTTAATGTTCATCTATTGTTTTCCTGATTTTCTTTGGTTCTTTCTCTTTGTTTTTCCTTTAGTTCTTTGAGAATATTTAGGGTCACTTTTTAGAAGGTTTTGTCTTGATATGTCCCATCACTTCCTGTTTCTTTGTATGTTTTGTGATCTTTTGTTGAAACCTGGAGATTTTGACACTTTAAATGTGGTATCACAGTCCACTGGAGGTTGAAATGTGAGCTGTCTGTTCCTTAAGCTTGCTGGTGTTGTGAGCAAGTGCTCTCCTTCAGAGCTTGCCGTACAATGGGCTTAGAGAACAGCTCCAGGTACAAGCGTAATATCCTCCCTGGTCCTTTCTGTCATGGATCTTGTACTGGGCATGTGTGGTGGCCTTAGGAATTCCCCATTTACATGAATCCAAATGTCCCCTCTTCTCTAGGAAACAGCATTTCCTCATAGTTCTGGGCCCTGCACTGTATGTCCCACAGCCAGCAAACCCTTGCCCCAGGCAGCTGCAATTTGACTGCTCCCCACAGTGTCCTGTGGGGGAGCTCTGTGAGCCGCCATCTACATGCAGGGCAAGTTCTCGGATGATGAGTCTGCAGCAAGTGTCCTGGTTCAGTCCCTCAGGCTGCACCAGGCAGATTGGCCCAGACATACACACTCCCAATATACGCATGAGGGTTTCTCTGCTTCCTCCAGGACCAGAACCAGGGACTCAAAGTGGGAGCCCAGGCTGGCTCCATGCCAACTGGTGACTGGAAAGGGAAGAGACTAGCCAGGCCATGAGGACATCCCACCATGTTTAAGTGGCCTTTTTCTTGATCCAACACTCACCCTATTACTGAAATCCTATAACTGTTTTCTAGAGCTTTGAGAATGATGTTTCTGCCAGTTCTTGCTGGTTTTCAAAGCTTATGTGGCGGGACAGAGACTTGTAGCTTCTCACTCTGCCATCTTGATTGGGTGAGCCTGTGTTTTGTAGTATTCAACTAGCGGCTGATGGTGGTGATGGTGGTGATGGTGGGATGGGAGATTGTGCCACGGGTGAGAGTTTGTCAGCCTTTCACATCAGGCTGCCATAGCCGTCTCCATCCTGATTCCTCCCAAGGTCATTTTGGCCCTAAAGAAAACCCAGAGGAAGATTTTCAGAAGCTGCAAATCTTGCCACATGCCTTTTTTGTGCGTGTGACTGCTGGACCACCATTTCACTGTGGGCCCAAGGAAGCCAGGCCCCCAGGAGAGAGTCCAGAATAGGAAAAGGGGCCCAAAGTCGAGCAGTGGGCCCTGCAGTACAGCTCAAAGGGCTTCCGACCCTGCCTCCAAGCTTCCTGAGTCTCTCTCCAGAATCACCCAGCACAGTTTCCTGCAAACGCCAGGCCCCACCTCCACATCCATAAAAAGGGAATTAGCACAGAAACCACACAAAGCTCAATTTCTAGCTTCCAAGTTGGTAATAATCCCATATATTATGCTTCTTGTGATGGTTTCTTTTGTTATCATTTGCATGCTACTGTGTTTTGCTATATACACTGCTCTTCCCAGTCACTGTTCTAGATGGAGCTTTTGGGTACAAAAGACTTTCCAAGTCCTGGGAGCCAACAGGGTGGAGAATGACCTGTTGCTGTAATCACAGCTGGACAGCATGATGATGCATCCGAGCATGGAGGGCGGCCATCAGAGCCCCCATTTCAGCCGCAGGGAAGGGAGAAGCTAAACATAAATTGCTGAATGTAAATTGCATTTTTCCTCCATTAGCATTCCGTCTCCAGAAGAAAGAATAGTAACCACAGCCCCATTGACAATAATAATATGTTACCCATGCATTATGTTTTACCAAGCAATTTTTCATGTCTTATCTCATTTCCAAGATCTAATTCAGGCCTGTAAAATTGCGTGTGGTAAAGATTAGTATCACCCTCTCGGCAGAGGAAGAAGGCAGCAGCGGGACGTGAGAGGATGTGCTGGGCAGGGCCAGGCTCGGGCCCAGGCTTTCCCGCCTCCTGTCCTCGTGCAGCCTCAGTGGGATCACCAAGGAGGAAGGGGTGATGGGACCATCCCCTCTCTGCCCCGTCCCTGGGGAAACACTGTCTCAGCTGCAGTTTTCCATCGTGTGAAAATGGAAACTGAACAAGGTGTCCCTTGAAAGAGAAAAGGAGTCGCAAAGGCACAGCACGCTGTAGGAGCGCTTTCCCCCTGGCTTCCTTCTTCCCTCCTTTCTCTTTACCCTCCCCCTTTTATTCCCTTCCTGAGCCGGGGGGGTCGCGATTTGGTGTCCTGCAGGCCAGATTCAGCCCATGGATATGTTTTGTTTCACCCAGAGGGAGCTTTAACCAGTGTAAGTAGAACAGGCACCTGCTCCCACTGGCATTTCTGTGATCAGTGCCCCTGACACATGGACATTTGTGGCCCTGCTATATCAACGTGGTGCAGGAGGGTTTCTTGACGCTGGCTTGGCCCCGAGTGGCCTTTTGAGGCTAGGGGGCTTTCTGATGATGCCTTAAGCTATTTCCTGGGCCTGGCTAGGGAGGGGAGAGAAGTCTGCCTTTTGCAGGGAGACCTTGTCTCCCACAGTGAGAAATCCAAACCTTTGTTTTTAGTGTTTTTTGTCTTCTTGAAATGGCTTTCAGTGGAACAGGCCCTGGCCCACGAGGCCCCCAGCTCTGTCCTGGCCAATCATTGTGCCCCCCCAGGAGGACTTGGTCTCCTTTCTTCCATGCTCCCACCCTAGGGAGGGACTGCAGCATCTCCCAGCTGGGGAGAGGACCCTGTGCTCAGAACGCAGGCACCGGTCAGCACCAGGGACAGTGCGTGTCAGCATCCGGCTGTGTCCAGCTGGAGGTGGCCTTTCCAAGCCCAGGTCCAGCCCCTCTTCTTGGCCCCTCTCCTTGGACTCTTCTGGGCACTGGTGCCTACGCCCAGTTCCTGCTCTCCTCCAGGGCCGGCCTCTGGGTATCACAAATCTGCCCTGCTGTGCCATTCTCCAGGCCTCCAACTCCTCCTTCTCCTGAGCCCTGTGTGGGTAGCTGGCTGCCTCCTGCCTCCACCTCTTGACCTCTGGCAACCAGAGCTTGAAGGGTCAGAGGCGTCTCCTGTACCAGCGATCAGCTTACTGTTCCGTCACTGACCACAAAGGAGATGCAGAAATAAACGGTGTGGGTAGGGCCAGCAACTAAACTGAGATTCACCTCTCCCCCAAGCTCCGTGCCCACCAGCAATCGGGAACTGTGCTCCAAGTGGCAGGTGATTTGAGAGGCCTGTCTGCATAAAGGAATTTGGGGACTCAGTACTTGAAGGTGGGATTTATAGGGCATTCGGTAGGGGAGCTGGCACTCCAGCGTCAGAGCTCCCGCACCCCAGCACGTGCAGGGGGGCCACCCACAGACCCTGTCCCCCAGCCACGCAGACTTAGACTCCCCCAGCACCTCCCTCTCATGCGAATTAGGAAGCAAATTAATCTCCATAGAAAGAAACTGGGCTTCTGTCCATTTGGTTAATCATGTTATATTTCACAGTTGGAATTTTCAGGCAATTATAATAATTATTGGAACTTCTCTTCCTCCCGAAAGGAGTTGTGTTCTTGTTTGATGTGTAATTGGGACGGAGGGGGTGAGAGCAGATAGCAGGGCCCTGTTGGGGAGGGGGCAGTTGGGCAGTGGTCGCTGCTGTTGTCAGAGACTAAAGGAGGCTGAGTCACCTGGAGGAAGAAGCCACCTGAGCCAGCTTTCTAGACACCTGGCTTGGGGGGAAGGAACGGCGAGGAATGTGTGGGAAAGGGGCAGAAGGAGGTAGAAGAGAAGAGTAAACTCATCCTTGCTGAATTATCTACTACCTCATCTGGCCCGAGAAATCGCCCTTCCCTCCTCTATTATATGTCCATTCCATCTATCAAACTCTTTCAGAAATAACTTTCATATAATTAATCCCAACCACTAAACTACAACACTGAAGGAGCAATTGCCTAATTCTGAAGAAAATTTAAATTTATTACCAGCACCCAAGATAAAATGAATACTAAAGAGAAGGAGAGAAAACCCTGCAGAAGATAAATAGAAAGCCAAGTGGGATATTGACTTGATCCTTCTCCAGTGCAAGGTAATTTGGCTTCTAAAGTGAGTTAGATCATAATAAATTTAATTTAGGTTCCTGCACATCAGTTAAATAACTCCCAAGACAGAATTCCAGTGAGGGGAAGAGGTGATAATACATGGTGGAAATATTAAAATGAAGATCTTATCTAATAATCCATAATTGATGTGCTGTCCCTTGATAAGAAAAAAAAGGCTTTTCCAGCATTTTCCTTTGTCACGAGCCGGGTGAGCGGAGAGCTTGCTTGCCCCTCGTTTGTCCTGCACACTGGGGATGGTTGTCACTGAGAGTCGTTCCTTCCGCAGACTCTTCACTTGGGGTGGGACTGATGTCAGCCGTGTTGGAGTGACGGCAGCTTATGTTGCACCTTCTCACTCTGGGCTGGCCCTAGGGAGAATAAGGTCCCCCACGACTGGGTGGGCCACAGGTAGGCACAGGGATTAGCAGATACTTTTGCATCTTGTGACTGCCTAGCAGGGGAAAAAGTGGGCCCGTGGGTCAGTGGAATCTCAGGTGACGTGGAGGGAAGAGAGGATTTTTTAAATGCGTTTTTTTATTGTGACCTTTAACATATATACATAACAGTGATAACTTTCAAAGTATGATTTAACAAGCAGTTAGAGAGCAGATTGCAAAGAATGTCATGGGTCACAGTTCCACAACTTCAGCTGTTTCCATTATTGTAAAATATAAGATACATACAGAAAGCTGTTAACTTTCGAGGTACAGCTCAACAAGCGGTTAAATAGGTAATTTCAAAAATTGTTATGGGTTACAGTTTCACAGTTTCAGTTCTTTCCTTATCATGCTGTAAAGGGTATATACAGAAAGGTGAAGACTTTCAAAGCACAATTCAACAAGAGGCTATAGAACAAATTTCTAAGGTTGGTGTAGGTTAGAGTTCCATCATGTCATTTACCTCCTTCCAGCTATTCCAACACCCCAGCATCTAAAAAAATGTATATATTTATATAAAGTTTCAGTATTCAAAGACCTTTGTTAAATCTTATCTTGTTTGTCACTACCCCTTCCTCTTACCTAATGTCTTTCTCCATGGAAGATGGGTTTTGAGGTAAAGAATCTTGGGTTAGAGTCTTGGGACTCAACTCACAATTAAGGTGGTTTTGAGCACATGTCTTTTCTTCCTGGAGCCTCAGTTTTCCCATCTGTGAAATGGGGATGATATAATTGGCCTGGCCACTTCAGAAAGGTAATAAAAATGATATATTCAAGTGAAAATCCTTTGCATTTCATATGAGCATTTCCGTTTGGCCTGTGTAGTATTGACTTTCAGTAATTTTACTATTCATTTATGAAAGGGCTATTTGGTGTTTTCTCAAATATTTTTGTTAGTTTTTTGTTTTTGCTATTTTTTATGCCATATTTTCAACATTTTATTTAAAGTTATGCTTTATTCTGTGTCTGATACTTCCTGTATCTGAAATCTGTGGAGGATCTAAATTGGTTCTTTATAGTTTCCACTGACTCACTTATAGTGATTTGTTTCCTTGTGTGTCTAGAAATTTTTCATTGTGATTTAATCTTCTGATGAGCTTTGTGGGAATTCTTGGGACCTAAATTGGAGATGCTTTCCTCCAGATAGAATTTACATTTGCTTCTCCAGGGAGCCAGGGTGCAACTGATCTGGGACCATTCCATCCCTTCTTGGGCTTAATTACGGGGTACTCAGGGGCAGCTTTTCCACCTTTTAGGACCAAAAGTTTAATTTCTCAATGACCTTGACTCTCAGGGCAGCCTCACATTTTGCCTCTGCCTGCCATTCAACTATCTTAGCTCTGGCTTTGGCTTTCCCCTTCTCCCACGTTGAGGATTTTCCATCCAGAAAGCCCAGCAGTGTATTCAAAAACATTTGTTGAAACTTTTCCAGGATCTAGTGTATTTTAGCAAAAGGTCCCCTGAGAGGGTCTGCTCTGCCGTGGTGCTGGAAGCAGAAGCCTCTGTTCTGGGAAGCCAGAGGCTGCGGTTCTGGAAATAACCCGGCACACGGATGAGAACCCCAGTGCTGCACAGCCAACTTATGAACTGGTTCCACTGAGAACCGGGGAGATGGTACAGGTTTTGAGACAGACAGTTACGAGTCATGTGAACTTGGGCAAATCATTTATCCTCCCTGTGCCATCTCCTCATGTGTAAATTAGGGGTAAGATTGTCAATTGCTTATTGGCTTTGTGAGGATTAGAAGTAATTTAAGGTGCCCCTCGCTCACTACTTCCTTCCAGAGTCTTACAAGGGGAGCAGGCAAGAGTCAGTAAACAAAAGGGGAACAAATACTGATTTTATCACCTTAGGCAAGCCTGCAGCCTTTTACCACCCCTGAGCCTGGCTGTTTGGTAAAAGCTGACTTGGCACAGGTGGGATTGGCTGAGGATGAAGTGAGGCTTCCTGTTTCCCGCATTGAACTAGACCCAGGACGAGCACACTCAGGAGTGCCTGTGGGAGGGATGGCCAAGCAGACCCCAAATCCACACACTTCCCCGTGATAGGGTTGAAAGTCCTCTTCTCCTTGTAAACGTGAGGAGAGGGGAGAAGAGTGCTCTCCCAAATAAATAAAAAATAGGGTAGTGCCTGGCATGTAACCAGTGCCCAGTAAATGGTGAGTGCCACCCCGGGTGCAGCTTGTTACCAGAACGGCTTCTGTCTGTGGAATCCTGAGAAGCTAGTTGTCCTCTCCAAATGCTTGCGAGAGTGCTCCAACATTTCCACACATTGGGGAGACCACCTTCTCGGCCCCACCCTCCTCAAACATCGGGGCAGCTCCCGGATTCCCTTCCATCTCTGGGGCACACGCTCAACCCCTTCAGAACAGTGTGGTGGCAGCCAGGCTCTCCCCAATTCCCTGGGAATGTGCTCCACCCTCTTTGGGACCTGAGGTGGCAAAACTCTTCCAGAGCATCGAGGTGGAATGCCCACCCTCAACCTCTGGGGCAAACTCACCCTTTCCATGCGTGTGGGCTGCTCCACTCTCCCAGCCCGAGACCTCTTGACTCCAGACCTCAACCTCCATGGCTCTGTCTTTGAAGAAAATTTTCCTTCAGTTTGTTCCTTGTCTGTCTTCTCCAGTCCAGACTGGCAATGGCTCTGTCCATAAAGATCTCGCAAAAATTCTGTTGGCTTTGCATGAAGCACACAGGGGTCAAAGCCGTCAGACAATAGGACTTTCCACAAATCCTTTCTGCTTAACTCCTTTTCCAATCTTGGCTTGTACTGAAATGGTGGCTGGGTTCCATGTTTGGTTACATCCTCACGTTGGGCTGTAGCTTCTGGGATTCCACCCCCTGGAAGCTCATAATTTTCCAAGCCATCAGCTTCTGGTTTCTTTGAACCCAAGAGTTCAGTTCTAAGTTTATCTCTTTCCGCTCGCATTTTACTATAAGCTGCAAGGAGAAGCCAGGATACCTCTTCCACATGTAGTCTGGAGATCTCCTCAGCTAAGTATTCCAGGTTGTCGCTTTCAAATTCTTCTTTCCATCTGACACCAGGACTCAATTTTGCCAAATTCTCAGCCACTTTAAAACAAGGATCGCCTTTCTTCCAGTTTGCAACAACACATTCATCATTTCTGCTCAAGTCCTCATCAGAAGTATCTTTAGAGTCCATATTTCCACAAACAGTCTCTTCAAAGCAGTTTAGGCCTTTTCTATCAAGCTCCTCACAATTCTTCCAGCATATTCCCCTTATCCATTTGAAAAGCCGTTCCAACATGTTTGGTATTTGCAAACTCAGCAGCAAAAGCACCCCACTTCTCTGGTACCAAAATCTGTTCTAATTTGCTAATGCTGCAGAATGCAAAACACCAGAGATGGATAGGCTTTTATAAAACGGGGGTTTATTTCGCTACACAGTTACAGTCTTAAGGCCACAAAGCGTCCAAGGTAACACCTCAGCAATCGGGTACCTTCACTGGAGGATGGCCAGTGGCGTCTGGAAAACCTCTGCTAGCTAGGAAGGCAGCTGGCATCTGCTCCAAAACTCTGGCCTCAAAACGGCTTTCTCTCAGGACATTCCTCTCCAGCAAGCTTGCTCCTCTTCAAAACATTACTCCCAGCTGCACTCTCCTTTCTCCCCCCGAGTTAGCTCATTTATATAGCTCCACCGATCAAGGCCCACTCCGAATGGGTGGGGCCACACCTCCATGGGAACATCTCATCAGAATCATTACTCACAGCTGGGTGGGGCACATTCCAAGCAAATCCAGCCATCACCAAAACGTCTGCCCCACACAAGACCACAAAGATAATGGCATTTGGGGGACACAATACACTCAAACCGGCACAGAGGTCAAAAAAGAAAAAGAGAATTAGGACAATAAGAAAGAACTATTATTCCCAAGTTAGAGAAAGAAGAGAAGGAGACAAAAGTATTAGTGGAATATAGCAGCAGCTTCAGAAGCTAACAGAAGGGAAGGATATGCCATGATTTCCGAGCCAAGTAATTAGCTTGAAACTGGAGTGAGAGAAAACAGGCTCAGGGAAGGATGGAGAAAGGGGGATTCAAGATTTCTCATGGAGCCATGTTAGGAAGAAAGAAATTAAGTAACTTAACAGATATGCTTTTGAGCGTTAGTTTTTGATGCTGGATTTGGCCAGGAGCTTGACACACTTAATCAGACATTTTCTATTTAAGACAAAATCGTTTCCAGAGTTCCAGATGATATTTCTTTGTTTTCTGTCTGTGGCATCAGAGCATCTTTCAAAATACCCACTCTAGATTGATTAAATCCTGGTCAGCAGAAATAAAGTGGGGGCTCCACTTGGGGGCCGTGGGAGCTGATGACGGGTCTGGGCACGGTGCTGGGACGGGGCCCTTGCAGGCCTCCCGAGAGCTCGGTTTCTGAGAGGAAAGCTGCTTCCTGAACCTAAGAAAGTTTGTGGATATGTTTAAGAAACTTTTCTGGTTCACATGAGCCAGAAGCAAGGAATCTCAAACACGGTACAGCATGCCGCCAACGGAAAGTCGGGGGGTAGAGAGGACAGCTCTGGACCCTCAGGCTGGACCTGGGGGCTCCTGAATTGAAGAGCTCGGGAGCTGTCTCCTAACTTATTTCTGGAAGTACTGGGCAAAGTCAGTGACCCTCCACAGACCCTGGGAGGGCCACAGCCGGCTCCTTCCTTTGGGCTTGCCCACGCGTTCTGCCCCAACACGGGCTCTCTGCGGGTCCTCGAGGGGGATCTTTATCCACTCACTCACCCGTAGTAGAGTAGACACTCTTTGTTGTTTCTGTTCCTGGTAAGAAAGAACACACCATGGCGTTGGGAGGCTCTGAGGGAGGGTTTGTATCAGCTAGCAGCTTCAGAGAGCCTCTAACCTCTGTGACCTTGGGAAAGCCACCCAACCTCTCTGTGACCTTGGGAGAGCTGTCCAACCTCTCTGTGACCTTGGGACCCACCCAACCTCTCTTCGACCTTGGGAGAGCCACCCAACCTCTCTGTGACGTTGGGACCCACCCAACCTCTCTGTGACCTTGGGAGAGCCACCCAACCTCTTTGTGACCTTGGGAGGGAGATTCATCTAACCTCTGTGACCTTGGGAGGGCCACCCAACCTTTCTGAGACCTTGGGAGGGCCACCCAACCTTTCTGTGACCTTGGGAGACTCATCTAACCTCTCTGTGACCTTGGGAGGGAGGTTCATCTAACCTCTGTGACCTTGGGAGAGCCACCCAACATTTCTGTGACCTTGGGAGACTCATCTAACCTCTCTGTGAACTTGGGAGGGCCACCCAACCTCTTTATGACCTTGGGAGACCTCCCAACCTGTCTGTGAACTTGGGAGACTCATCTAACCACCCTAGGCCTATCCCTCCCTATATAATTGGAGGGTGTTTGAGGATTACACGAGCAAATAGGTGCAAGCTGCTTGGTAAAATATAAATTTCTATTCAAATAGTCATAGCTATTATCTGAGGTGCACCTTCACTGTCGTCTAATACATTCAGCATCACTCTGGAGAAGCCAGGCTCCGGTGCAGGCAGCTCCCCCTCAGTGGGCCTCGGTGCAGCGCAGTGGAAACGAGCTCTGTCCTTGTGACAGTCCAAGGGGCACAGTGCCTCCGAGGACACCCCAACTGGCTGTTTGCACGATACCTCTTGCCAGCCTGGCGGCTGCTCTGGCTCTTAGCTTCCCAGGACCAGCATCCCAGCTGAGTTTCCTGGTGCCATCTCCAAGAAGGCAGGTCCTGCTAGAGCAGCGCGGCTGCTTTACGAGGTGGCAATGGCCAGGCAAGCAGCCGCCCCCAGCCTGGGCCCTCCTGGCCCTGGGCCCCTAGATGATGTGAGTGGTGAGAAGGGGGGTTGATGAGCCCACATCCTCTGGCTATGTGCCCTCTCGCCAGCCCCTCGCCTCACTGCAGGTGCCTCCCCCCCCCCACCCGCTGCCCCGGGTGACAGAAGGAACCGTCCCATGGAACCCAGCAGGTCCCCAGTGCAGGCTTCCCTCCCCCCCTGCCCAAGTGGCCTCCCCGCAGCTACTTCTCTTCTCTCCACTCCATCCTGCACACGGGGCCAGACACGTCTTCCCTCTGTGTTCCCTGGCTTCGTTCCGGGGTCTGCTTTCACTCATGGCCCCCTTGGCAGCCCACACTCCAGACTCCCCATTCCAGAGCTGGACACCCCCTGAGCAGCATCTCCTCTTTCCAGCCTTTCTGCCGTTTACCTGGCTTCTCACTCCACACACCTTCCCCTCCCCATCTCCCTTAACCAACACGGAAACCCTACTCCTCCTTCAAGACCTACCTCATTTGCCACCTCTTCCAGGAAGCCTTCCCTCATTTCCCTTGATCTCAGTGCTTTCAAGCGTGGTTATCCAGCCTGTGGAGCTGACCGCATCCTGTGTTGGATCATAGGGTTTCTGCTGCATGTCTCTCCAGAGGGTGGGGTCTACCGTGTCCATGTCTCCCCCTCCCTAGCACAGGGGCTGTGGCTGTGTGCTCCTTATTTAGAGGATTTCAATGAATTAAATGGGAAATGAGCTTATGGGAGCCCCATCGCCCTTCCCACGAGGTTGGGAAGTCAGGATTGCCCTGGGGTGATGTCCCAGCCAGGGTGGCAGCCGTCAGACCATGATACTGCACAGCTCGGGCTGAGAGTCTCATGTCTTTTCCCACTCAGCCCCCACCTGGACTCCCCCTCACATGTTTCTGTAGCAGCAGAATCACAGGACTTTAATAAAATCAATTATCACTGGTTTGCACAGTTTCATTTTGTGCTATTAGCAGGAGAATGCTATTTCAAAAGGAGATAACAGAGAAAGAGAGAGAGAGAATGAAAGGGAGATAAGTACCGGATAAGCTCAGCGTGCTGCCTGAGATGAATGTGCAGGCGGCGCCTCGAACCCGCGTTGTGGGCCCAGCATGTACCCCTGTCCCCAGGCCTGCCTGGGCCTTCCCGGTTGGGGTCCTGAGATGCAGAAAGTGCATCCCAGTTGGTACCGAGTGGGGCCGGTTCTCTGTTTTCTTGGTCAGACAGGCAGCTTTGGAGACGTGCACAATGACTGGGGTCAAAACACATGAGCAAAACAAGGTGTCTCCTCGGTGGCAAGGCCAGCTCCGGGGCACCAGCTCCGAACCCAATGGCAGGCGGACACTCTGGGAAGGCGTTCTCCCCAAAGTCACACCTTTTTGTGGTTTTGATGCCCCTCAAAGTTCTGAGCTTTGTTGGGCACAGACTGGCTCTCCCCTCATGGTGGTAGCACTAGTGTCCAGTGGGAAATGGCCACCAAAGGCAGACATCCAGCTTGGCGAGGCTGTGAAGCCCACACCTCTTGCTGGCTGCGTGTGGAGTCTGTTAGCTGCAGGGCCAGTGTGGGCAGCTGGGGCTCTGGCTGGGGGCCCTCTCCCCCCCTTCCCTGTAAGCATCCTGGGGAGTGCAGGAGACTGAGTCCTCGTGTGGCTGCTCCCTATTCCCATCTGCAGGGTCCCAGACAAGCCACATAACCTTTCTGGTGCTTCTTAAAACCACTCAGATCCGTGGGCTGGAGGATGAAAGGAATGGACGGGGGGCTGGTGGCTGGCACACCACTGAAGATGGATTGCCCACTTCCCGTCACTGCCATGCCTATGGTGGAGCAAATGGCAGTCACTGGGTACCTCCTGTGTGCCAGCTAGTGTGCCAGCACTTTTAGGCCAGGGAGTCCCAAACAGACCAGGTGTGCTCCAGTTTTCCTGGACAGCCTGGCCTCTGGGATCAGGGCACTAGAATTCAAGTCCCAGCCCTACCACTCCCTGATTGTATGCTCTCGGGCAAGGCCTGTACCCCATCGAGGCTGTTTTCTCATCTATATCATGGGAATGCAAGAAATATCCATGTCAGGGAAGTGCTATGAGAATTACACGAGTTAGTGTGAGTGAAGGTCCCCGAACAGGGCCTGGAACCTAGAACTCCATACGTGGGAGCTGCCGCGGCTGTCGTGGTTCTGTTGCTGATCCGGTTACTGACGAGTCTGTCCGTGGCCTCCTGCTGCCCCCCGTCTTTGAGCCAAACCATGCCGAAATAAGCCTGGTCTCAGCGGACAGCTGCACAGGGGTGGGGTGCTGAGAGATGGGCAGAGGGGGCTGGCAGAGGGCAGGAGCCGTTCTCACAGACTTCTCGTTCCCGCCACACAGCCTCCGGATGCTGACTGGGATGACACGTGGGACCAGTTTGACGAGCGGAAATATCTGAACGCCAAGAAGTGGCGTATCGGGGACGACCCCTATAAGCGGTACGCGTTCAACCAGCGGGAGAGCGAGCGGATCTCCAGCAATCGGGCCGTCCCGGACACCCGCAACACGAGGTACTCCCTCCGTCTCCCACTTCTCTGCCCCAGCGCACCCCTCCCCGCAGAAAGGCCAGAGCGGCAGCGGAGCTCAGTGCCAGGAACTGGGGCCGGCAGAGCACCTGCTGCCAGGTGGACACCAAAGGGGTTGTGGTGTGGCCGTTCACGCTGTCTGTGCTGCTCTTTGCTGCCCCCCACTTTCTCCCGGGAGGTTGGAGGGGCTGGGGGGCCTCTTTCACCTGTGCCTTGACCTTAACCCAGTGGCCACCCTAGGTGACACTTGCCCTGAAATCATGGAGCACTGGCAGATTTTCTCTGGCAGATTTCCCTGGCCTGGCCTGGCCTTCAGCCTGGGGGAGTGCAGGGTGAGCAAACCCATGGACGTCAGTTTGGTGGTCTCTCCTGTCGCTGGGAGAGATCCTGGCTTGGACAGCCCATGCGTATTTTGCTGTGTGAGAAGAGAATCCAGAGGGGTTGGTCCCGCTGTCGACTTCCATTGCGGCCCAGTCACGCAGCCTCCTTTATGCCACCCCCTTGTTCGGACCTCACTTTCAGGCCAGGCCTGATGGCGTGTGGGCGACTTTACTTCCCAGCACAGTGAGGTTTTGTAAGGACCCTTTGCATCCTTTCCAGCCCTTCCTGAAGTCATCCAGTCTGTAGGCTTCCCAGTGAGGCCAGTGTGGCCAGAGTAAGCAGGTCAGTGCCAACCCCAGCTCCTGTCCTTGGGCCTCCAAGCTGGGAGGCCCAGAAGTGCCGGAGCCCCACGTGGGTGTGTTTCCTGTCTGCTGCAGGAGGGCCACTGTGCATGGGTCCCGACAGCCTGGCATGCTGGGGGAACAGGGATTTGAAGGTGATGTTAAATCGAGAGGCTGTAGGACTGCTATGGGCTTCTTAGCTTTCTGTATTTGCTTGGGTCCTCAAACTGTGGTCCCTGCGGTTTACAAACAGGCGGGGAGAATTGTCATGACTGCCAAGGCTGATTAACCTGCTGGTGCTTAAGTTGGCAAAATGTGAAGGCTGTGGGGTGGTTTCCCCAATGTTGTACCACCTGGAAACCTTGGCTTATGCAACATGTATCCTGTCCTTGAGAGTTATCATCATTCAAGTCAGAGACTCAATTTCCCCAAATAAAGCAAGGGGGATCAACTGGATGATGTCTGCGGCTTCTTTCAACTTTGACAGTCTGTGAATTTAATTCTCCCCTCAAGGTACCCTTGAGCCTTTTCCTAAGCAACGGTGCCTGGCAGCCGCAGGAAGCTGAGGACGGAGAGGGCTGTTCCTGGAACTCTCCTTTCTGCTGTCCTGGAAGTTTCTTACCGCCAGAGCTCTGTATTATTCCTATACAATCGCCCAGAGCTTACTCTGGTCCTTGGCTTCCAGCAGAGCTTTAGTTCACTAGGTTATTATATTTCCCTGAGCAGAGACCAAATTTAGGAGGGTGGGCAAGAGGGAGGAGACAGAAGGTGGAGACCCCACTGGGTCTCTGGCAGGTGGGCAAGAGAGGGACAGATGCTATAGCCTGCAGGGGGACAGTGGGACACCTCGACAGGAAAGGGGCTAGAGCATCTGGGTGAGAGTTGCCAGAGGAGGGAGGTGTCCAGGAATTCACTGGGAAGGCAGGTACCCAGGGATACCCTGAGCATGGCTGGTTCTATGATCTGAGGGAGTTTTACAAGGGCCGGGCATGCATGGTGGTAGTTGACAATGAACTGAGCCCATCCTGGGGATCTAAGTTCACCAGGTCCGATTTGGGCTCCACCCCTATCCCAGAGTGCTGCAACTGTTAAATGAGTGTGATCTGTTGGGATGGCAGCAAGAGGAGAAGAAAGATGTAGACAGAATGCAGGGCCCTTTGGGAAAGGTGTCAGTGTCTGTCTGCCTCAGGGCACCAGCCCGTGCCCTGTGGAGGCTGGGATTGTGTTAGAGAACTTTGGTTGTATGGAACCTTATCGGAGTGAGCGGGAAGGGAGAGGAAGAGGATGGAGAGTGAGGGCAAGCACACGGGGTGGGTGGCCCCCCAGGGCCTTGAGCATCTCCAGCATGCAGCACCCAGGCCGGCGTGTGGGATAGTGCTGCCCCAGATCTGGGTCCCCCTTGCAGTGACGAGAGCTCAAGATGCTGCCAGCAAGGTCGGTTCTCCCCCAAATGGGCGCAGTTGCGTGGTGACCTTCGATCCCCAGGCTCTCCCGCTTCCAACCCTTTCCTCTCGGGGAAACCTTGTCCCTGAGGTCGAGGTCAGCAGCTGAGTGCCTGATCCTTCGGTGAGCCCAGCCTCCCTGCTGGATCCCAGTTTTGTCCTGTGTCCGGTGGTGGCTCCAGGGCTTGTTGACCTCAGCACTGTTGACATTTTAGACCGGAGGATTCTTTGTCTGGGGGGCTGTCTGTGCATCACAGAATGTTTAACAGCAGCCCCGGCCTCTACCCACTAGATGAAAGTAGTACTACCCCACCCACCTACCCCAAGTTGTGACAACCAAAAATGTCTCCGGACATGGGCACATGGTCCTGCAGGACAAGATCTCCGTGAGAACCACTGCCGAGGACTCATGTACAGGAGCCCGTCCCCGAGAGCAGGGGGAGTCAGGTCTGCTCTGCTACACAGGGTGCGGGTTGGGGGGTTGGTAGCACAGCCCAGGGTTAAGGACGCAGCCTCTGCGATCAGGTCGCCCAGATTCCAGTCCCAGCCATGCTGCTTCCTCGTTGAGTGACCCTGGTAGCTTCTCGGTACCTCCTTTGTAAAATAAGAATAGCGATCTCTACCCAATTAGGGTTTTGTAAGGAGCAAATAATACACGTCAAGTACTTGCCTAGTGTATAGAAAACACTGAAAAATATTCAGTTGTTGTTGCTATGACTGGGAGTCTGGGCAGGCTGACCCCGCAGGGCTGGAACGGAAGGGCCGGCTCTCCTAAGGCACCGGAAGATGCTCAGGGGAGAGGAGCAGCCAGTGCAGTAACCCAACAAGCATCACCACCCCGAGTTCCTTAGGAGAATGGCATAGTTGGCAGGGGCGGCAGGGGGCCCAGGGAAGAACTGAGGTGGATTTCAAGGTGAGGCTTGATGCCAGGGAAACAGAACGAGTAGAACGAGAACCCCTGAGCTCCACGGGAGTGGAGTGTTGGTTGTGACCATAGCCTCGGCGTTTTCGAACCAGGCTTCCTTAAAGAGTCACTTGGGGACCTTCCGAAAAATGCCGATGCCCATGCTCCATCCGACTGGCTTCAGTGTCTTTTTCAAGCCCCCCAAGTGACTCTGCTGAGCAGCCAGGGTTGAGAACCACTGTGTTGGTAAGTGCTTCTCGCTTTAATGGGCAAACACATCACGTGGGGTCTTGTTGAAACGCAGAATCTGGCTTGGCAGGGCCGGGCTGGGGCCTGGCCTCAGATCACACTTCAGAGAGCAGCGGCACTCCAAGTGTGGCCCCCAGACCAGCAGCTTCAGCCTCTGCACCACTTGGGGACCTGTTAGTAATGCAAATCCTTGGGCTTTGCCCCAAAACTACAGAATCAGAAGCTCTGGAGGGGGACCCCAGCGTGGGGGGCTGGAATAAGGCCACCTCCCCCCCCAACTGCTGCAGCTCTCACCCGCTGTGTGTCTGGCTTCTCTGCTTCCTTCCTGCCCCCCACTCGTCTCCCAGTTCCTTCAACTGCAGGGCCCACCTCCCCCATCCTCCTGGCAGTTAGCATCACCACCGCCCAACAGCTCCTACTGAGGGACGACCCCTGACCGCATGACCACTGGCTCCTGAGTGGACCTGACCCCAGTGACACAGGCTCTGCCCACATCCCCCTTCCACCCTTGTGTTCCCATCATGCCTTGCAGCTGAGGCTCTGACCTAACTGCCTTCCAGGGGGAGGGACACCATGCAGCACCCACCCCAGTGCCCGGCCACGTTAGGAATTCAGTAAATAACGTTGAACACGCGAAAGGGAGAGGAAGACTGGAAAGATAGTGACCACCTGTGTGATGGGTGGAGGGGAAAGAGGGGTCACAGAAGCTGCTCCTGGCTCTCCTTCAAGCTCTGGGGCCCGCACACAAGGGAGAGGGAGAGGAGGCTTAGAGGGAATTAAAGGAAAAGGGCTTTTTCACTTCAAGAATTCTCATTGTTGAAACAAGAAGAGTGAAGAAACGGCCTGTGGGAGGAGTCCAAGCTTATTAAATTTGCTTCCAATTTTCTACTACAGTAATTGGATTCTGATTTATAGGATGCATTTGGACCACGCCTGAACCAAAGGACTATTAGCTGAGCCTTGGAGCAGGCGCTGCCGAGAGGGCAGGGGTCATGGGAATGCTGGGGAGTCTGAAGATTCCCTTTGGCTGGGGTCTGGGGCCGGTGCTGAGGAGGGGGCAGGACAGGAGGAAGGCTGGAGAAGTTTCCGCCCCACCGGCAGCCGTGCTGACTGAACAAATGTCCCGCCGGCGTGGGGCTTCTTTCTGGCAAGTCAGAAAGTGGTATCGTGTTAGAAAAGAAGCCCCGGAGCACTGGGGGGTTGATTTCCCCACAGAGAAGAGAACAGAGGCAGAGGAACCGTTTTCCTCTTGGCCCTTTGCCCATTGGAGCCCGTGGTGTTTTGTGGGATGCAGTCAGGTTTACTTGAGTATTGGATGATGGAGAAGATAAGACTGGGGCAGGGTGTGTGGAGGTCAGGGGTGGACAGTGAGTGATGCCCACGTCCAGTAAGATCTGCAAAGTGACTTTCTACGCCTTCACGTGGATCTTCTGCCCACCACACTTTGGGTCTTGCCCTTCCCTCCTCACCCCTTACAAGGTTTGCCATGATTATCAAAATCTGGAGGCTGGAGCCCACTGCCACTGGCTTTCAGCTGTGTCTCTGCCGTGGCTCCTCTCCTCGGGCCACAGGAGAGGAGGAGGGACAAGGTAACCAGCGAGGCCTTCAGCACGTTCCAGCTCTTCTCGCTCTCATCAGGGAATCAGGAAACCGGCTAGTCCTAATGTTTCCCGTCAGGCCCAAGATTCTGAGGAGACCTTCACTCCCCCAGTGTAGGCAAGTCCCGTGGCGTCATGGGGTGAATACGACGTGGTCTGTGAGAACTATCTCAGCAGAAGGAGAGACAACATCTAAGTGGGGTGAATCTGAGATGTCCCGGTGGGCTTCTGCTGCTTACAAAGCATGGGCTGGTCCAGCAAACAGTCCGGTGGCCCACTCTCTCCCATCACCACTTCTGTTGACAACAGCTGGATTTGCTTGCATCCAAGTAGCACATGAAACATCTGGCAGATGAGAAGCCGTCAAACGGAATCACATTCCTGGAGAAGGGGGAAATGTTTTGATAAAACAAGTATACATTTTTGGTGTTGCCTAGCGATGCTTATTATGGGGTTGCTTCGGCTGCAGGGACAGGTGGCACGATGGACTCAGACCTGGCGCCGCGGGCTGGAAGGAATTGGAGCCATGGGATTCTCATGGGGTTGCCTTCTTCGGCCCCTGCTGGATCCTATTGTTCCCCTGAGCATCTTCTTCAAGCTTTTGTCCCATGCGGTGTTAAATGATCCGGCAGCTGGGCGCCCATCGCTTGCCCGGAGGGAAAATTCCACACTTCGATACGTCTCGCCAGGAAGACATTTTTCCTCTGCTCCTTTCCATCCTGGGAAATGAAGGGCCAGTGGTCCAGTCTCTGATCGCCTTTCTCCCTCCTTGTATTTACTCAGTTGGAATGTCTGCCAAAGACCATCATCATTTCTCTCTGTGTGCTCGTTGCTTAGCAGTAATAGGATAAAAATCTTTATAGCAGGAATGGCTAAGCATAAAAAATGCTGATATCCCCTTAGAGTCAAAGTTATTCTACCAGCTCAGCAAAGAGTCAGTGATTCTGCATCCAGGCAGAAGGGAGGGCCTGGGGAAACCCGTCACAAGCACTTAGCCTTTGCAAACAAGCCGTCCTCATCTGCTACACTCGGGTCCCTCTTGTGCACCATTTTTCAACACAGGAGTTTGTGAGCTTGTTGACGGTGCCTCTGAGTGTGCCTCACTCCAGAGTTTCAGGGAGCTTTGGGGGAGGAAGTTAACAGCAGGACAAGTTTCTGAACAGCCGGGAAATGGCTCTGCTGGGAACTGGGCTGGTTGCCCGCCCGCGAGGCCCTGGCCAGCTGTTTGCAGAACCACCCACGGTGCCTCCCCTCGGGGTGGTTTCCTACCAGTGGGGATTTGGCACCCTGGTTCTTTCAGTGCTGCGCCTGCAGCCCCTCCTGCCACCCCCCTGTCCTTTGCGTTTCAGGAAGATTTCTCAAAGGGGCAACTCCTCAGCCTTCAGGAGGGGGCTAGCCGCAACAAAGCCTGCTGATGGGAATTCATCTGGACAAACTGCCTTAGCACTCACACCTTGTTTTCTAGTTAATTTTCACCAACTTTGACCTTGGATTTTGCATCTCATTCATTCATTCATTTCCTCATTCATTCTTTGATTCGTTTATTCAACACACTTACAGAGCACGTGCATGTGCCAAGCTCTGTGCTGGGCATTGGTCCCCACTACTCCAGAGCTCATGGTCTAGTGGGGGAGATGGACATGGGACAGGGTATTGTGCTCAAATGTGAATCGCACCCAGGCTGTAACCTCGATTCTGGTTTTCATTCACAGACTTCCTGCACTCAATTTCCATGTGCCCGTTTTCTGCCTATCTCCAGTTTGGGTGTAACTGTTTCTATCTTGGCCATGTAGCAAACCACAGGAGTTAGGAGCTGTCCTGTGAAGAAAGCAAAACAGCAGTAGGCTGGCCTGAGGAGGAGAAGGAATTTACAGGTGAATGGGAGAGAGGAGGCTTTTGGAAGGACATGGCCTGGGCTGGAATTGGAGGAGACAGGTGGGATTTTAGCAGGGGGCAGGTATTCTAAGTGAGGGAATAGTAGAAGCAAAGAGGAGGAGGTGGAAGGGTCATGGTGTTTTGTAGGAAGCAGCCCAGTTTGGGGTGGGGGGATAGTGGAGACAAGGAAGGGGGTGGGGATAATTCTGGAAGGGAAGCTTGGGGTCACGTGGCCGAGTCTTGAATTCAGGATAAGGAGCTTAGAGTTAATTTGGTAAACACTGGGATGGTTTCACTTTCACCCTGCCATTGCCTCATCCGTCTTTACAGCAGCCCCGGGAGGTGCCCTGAGTAAGCAATACAACCGCGGCCAGCACCCACCTGCTGGAGGGAAGCGACCAAGATGGCACTGAGCAAAACTGTGCCAGGGAGCAGCAGGGTGCCCTGCCCCAAGAGAAGGGTGGGCAGTGGTATAGAACAAAATTTGAACTCAACATGGGGGTGACCTAAAGGGTGGAGCATGATATGGGATCTTGGCTTTAAGGCGCTGGTGTCCTCGGGGCTGGGATGCGGTGAGGGCTCACACTGGAGAATTTGTTCTAAGGTAGGGCATGAGAGACGAGAAGCAAGAATTGGTCCTGGGGGAAAGGGGCTGTTGGGGTCCTGGGAACGAGGTTGACTCCTTCACCCCACACTCATTGCTTGGGTTCAGGACAGAGCACCAGTGCTGAGCTGCAGAGATTTGGGCAGCAGAGCAGGCCTAGCAGATTCAGCAGATATCTAGAAGAGGAAACACACACTCAGAGAGGTTAAGGGACTTGTGCAAGGTCACACACACCTGGCCAGCGCTAGAGCTGAAACTCAAAATCCAGCCTTCCGATTTTAAGCCCATATGTTTTTTTCATGCTATCACAAACATAAGAGCCCTATTAGGTCCAAGTTCAGCAAGTGAGTGTGATTGTATGTGTTACTTGTGCTTGTGGGGCAAGAAAAAATGATGTATGAGAATTCCAGGTTTCCCGATTGAGATGGTCTGATGATTACACATTAGCCTTGCTGGGAGGCACTAAAATAACATATTTCAATTAGCTAATGAATCGGTAGTGTCATCTGGTGTCCTGTCACCCTGGCCAAATCCTGATGGGCCGGGATGCTAAGAAGTACCTTGTCTGGCTTTGAAAGGAACTAAGAGGCTTTGCTCTGCAGGCAGATTTCCCTCCCTCCCTGGCTTTGCCTCCTTGACCACACGTGGCCTGAGGGAGCTCCCAGTGGCAAGAGATGCAGGCGTGTGGTCAGGGCCCAGGATGCAAAACTGATTTGGAATTAAATATTTGGCTATGGGAAATTCATTCTACAAATTATTGAGTGTCAGGCTCTAAGGGATGTATCAGTAAACGAAGCAGACCCAAAGCTTTGGTCTCCCGGAACTTCAATTCCCCAAGTGAGTAAATCGCACCGGTGGATAATTGGGAATTCCCTGCCTGCCTTCCACAGGCAGCTAGCACCTTCCACCTTAGGGATCACTTCCTATGGGAGGAAAGTTCCTTTCAGCGGCCCATGAAATTCAGCCCTGGCCACGGGATCAGGGTTTCAGACACACCAAGGGGGATGTCATAGTGTTTCTCTCTCTGCTGGATTATCTTTTTTCCTTTTAATCTGGTTTTCAGGTGTGCACTTCTAAAGGACGGGGAAGAGGGCTAGAGAGGAGACCCTGGGTTTGTACTCTGCCTTCTGGTGTGTTCTCTTTAGTGCTATGGGAGCACTGGAAAGGGTGGCGTTACCAAGAGGAGAAGGTGGCACTGTTGAGTTTGGCCATCTCTGCGTATTTCACAGGCTGTACTGAATTCTTAGAACTTAGTGGCTTTTAAAATCTGCCTGCAAGACCAAAATCTGCCCTAACAGCAGAATCTCTCCATCATTTCTTAGGTAAACTTTTTATGAAAGTGCAGCATACCTCCAGAAATGTGCATGCTTCATAAGTCTACAGCTTGTGGATGTTTTCCAAAGAGAACACACCCACATTCCTGGATTAAGAGAAAGAACGCTACCAGTTTGTCAGAAGCTGCCCTCGTGCGCCTGCCCAGTCGGTACACACCATGAGTAACCACTATCCTGACTCAAACGCCATAGATTACTGCTGCCTGTTTGTGACCCTAAGACAAATGCAGTCACACAGCATGCACCCTTATGTGTGGCTCCCACACTCAAAATCGTGCATGTAAAACTCATCCACATTTTTGCAAGATCTGGTTTGTTCATTCTCATTGCTGTGTCGTGTTTCTTGGTATGAATAGATTACAATACATTGCACTTTGTAAATAAATCTGTTCTATTTGTGCCCCTTTGGGATTTTCCCAGTTTGGGGTCATTAGGAATAGAACTGCATGAATAATCGTCGACTTGGCTTCTGGTGAGCATACATGTGGTTCTGTAGGGTATATCCTTGGGGGCTTTTGTAGATGTGTCAAACAGTTGAACAAAGTGGGTAGAACCGTTTCCACTCCTGGCCAGTGTATGAGCTTCTCCGTGCTCCATGTCTTCATTCCCGACCACCGTCTTTTTTCTTTTCTGCCTTTCTGGGGGCCGAGTAGTGGCGTCTTACTGTGGTTTAAATGTGCCTTTCTCTGTTGATTGGGGAAGTCAGGCGCCTTGCAGTAGTTCATTGGCCATTTGAGTTTCCTCTTTGGTGAAGTGCCTCCTTGGGTGTTTTGCCCCTTCTCCCTTTACCTTTCATGCCCTGTGCCCAAGTACCAAGCACAAACCCGTTCTGAGTGACCTGTTCTCAGCTGAGTGCTTTTGGCATTTTGTCCCATGTCTGGAGGCAGTGTGGTGGGACGGGACGTCAGTGGCCCGAGGCTGAGAAGACCTGGGTTCCATCTAGGGTGTCACCCCCCACTCCAGCTCTCTGGGTGTCCGTGTCCTCCCACGTGGGAGGAGAGAGATGGGTATTTGGGTCACGTCCAGTCTGTCTGCCGGCTTGAAAATACTTCTGCCAGGAAGACTGCGTGGCGACTGGCTGGGGAGCCGAATCAGATTGGAAGCTATTTCCAGCAACGGCCGCCCTCCATCTCAGCGGCGTCTCCCCTCCCCAAGGCCTTGGATTAATCTTTTCTCTCACAGACTTTCCTTCCTAACAGGGCTTGAGGGCCCTGCAGAACTATTAGCGCTGTCCTTTTTATGGCCGCCTTGTCCGTTTGATTGCAGGGCTGTCCCCGTCCCTTCCTGCCTTCCACCTCAGTGGAAGCCGCACCCAGGCCGGGATACAAATGGAAGCTGGTTTGCCACTGTCTTCTCACTCAGCTGAGAGCCCCGGGATGTATTAAACACAGCGACAGCAGAGCTGTTCGTTCCTGGAGTTGGCACATCTCGGGGATTTGGGCAACTTTGCTGCATGCAGTAGTCACCGGCCCACATTTCTCAGAGTAGACGAAGGTGTTGGGACACGTGGGCTTTTTGCCATTAAAACCAAGAACACAGTCATGTGCAGTCGCCATTTCCCCCCAGCGTTTCAGAGGGTGCTGGCTTGGTGTGACGCAGCCCACGAGCCTCGAATGCCAGCAGGAAGCCAGGCGCGCTGACTTGGGTGGCTCTGGGGGACCTGGGGAAACTCCCAAGTCCTCAGAATAAGAATCATCATACCTTTGACATAGGTAAGACTCTACAGAGCACTTCCACATCTCTTTCACATGATGCCCTCAGTAGTCCCTTGGGGGACTGGGTCGGTCGTTGCCATCTCACAGAGGGGGAAGCCAAAGCCCAGGCGAGATGACTGGCTAAGTGGCAGGGCCGTGTCGCCTGACTTGTGAGTTTTGAGATCAAGCATCTCTGCCACTTACTAGCCATGCACCTGGCTGAGTTACTCCAACTCTCCCAGCCTCAGTTTCTTCATCTGTAAAATGGGATCATAATGCCACTTGCCTCCTGACTGAGCCCAATGCACCCACAGTGACTGTTTGCTGTGGTTATTAGTAGCCAAATTCGAGTTGGTGTTTGCGTCAGCATTCACATCCAGACCCGTGATCTTTCCATGCACCGTCTCCTTAGGTCAAAGCATGGCTGGGAGCAGAGGGGGTGGCAGCTCCCACGGAGAGAAAGGGGCACTGTGTGTGCTTTGGAGAGGTCCTGGCCCAGCACCCCTTCGCCCCCACCCCTGAGCCAGGCTGCCGTGGCTGCTGTCTGTGAGCTCGCGCTGAGCCTGGAGCACGGTCGGCAGTGGGAGAAGGGGCGCGGGGAGGGAAGTCGTGCCCGCCTCAGCCTTGGCTCCCGTTGCCAAACGTTCGGCTCGTCTGAATGTCAAACTGTCTTAAAATATTGGAAAGCAAAAAAAACAACGAAGCAATTGCAGTGCCACATCTGGTGAAATTTGTACTTAAAGATACAAGGGATTGAAGCCAAGGCCAGCTGAGGGAGTGGTAGAGGGTCAGGGGCCCGGGGCACGAAATGGGTTTGACAAGAGATGAAAAGAGCAGGCAAGGAGCTGACAGCTGTGCGGGGGAGAAGCTGCGGCAGGAGCTTCCTGCACGGCCCGGGTGAGAGACGGTGGGAGGGAGCGACAAGAGCAAATGGGCCTCCCTCTGCCCTTGGGCCGGCTGGAAAAATAGCTGAGGGTGTGTGATGTGACAAAGGACGGGCTCTCTGGGGCCATGGGGTCCCTCAGCCAGCCAAGGTTTGCCTCTTTGCTACTGCGGGGCAAGATCAGTAAATGCCCCTTGCGGTTATCCTCAGGGGCCCTGAATCAACAGCAGAAACCCCTCCTGTCTGTGTGACCCTGTCATCTGCAAGCTGCTCCTACCCCTGACGCCAGCTGGCGCTCACAGTGGCCCTGAGCTAGCTGGAGCTGGCTTCTTTGTGTCTCTTCTCTTGCTTCCTTGCTCCTCCCTCTCTCCTCCTTGGTTCATCAAATGGACACATTGTTTATTCCTTATGCAAACCTCACTGAGCCTGCAGGGGCCATCCCTGCATGTGGTATGCACTTGCTTTGCCCATGTGTGCTCCATCTCATAACAGGTCCTGCTGTGCCCCCTTTAACCCAAGCTGAAACCCCTGGTGTCGCCACAGTCTCCTCCCACCCGCATCTTGCTCAGTGTGCCTGCTAGATGTCTCCTGGGCCCTGGCCCTGCTGCCATGCTCAGCTGTTGTCCCTCCGGCCTGGGTGGCTGCAGCAGCCCCTACCTGCCTCCTCCCTGACTCCAGCCCCACACCTCCACCGCAGAGAGCTTCCCAGACTCACACACATCAGTCCTCACCCGGAACCTCTTTCTTGGACGTCTGCCGTGGCTTTTGGCTCATGCTCCCCGCTGTGTCTCTCGCCGCTGCTCTGGGAGCACGTCCACCCTGGGCAGCCCGGGGCATGCAGTTGCCGGACCGGGTGGGATGGCTCAGGGCCCCATGTCGTCGCTGCTGGCTTAGCTTAGGAGGCTCTTCCAGCCCCCAGGATCCTGGGCAGGGGTCCCTTCTCCGGGAAAACATCCTGACCCCTCAGACTCCTCCTTGCCCCCTGCTCCCGCCTACTCACCTATTATGCTGAGTCACAAGCATCAGTTTACTCCCTGTCTCCCATCCCAGACTTCGAGTCTCTCGAGGACTTGTGTTTGCATTTCCAGAGCCCAGCACAGGGCCGAGGACCCAGCCTCGGCATCAGTGTCAGCGGAGTGGACTGAAAAGCACCTCGTTAGTTTATCCTCAAACTTTCTGCTAGAAACTTCAGGGCTTGGGGGTACAGGAGTGGGACCAAATCCTTGTCACCAGGGGAGAAAATCAAGTCGTGGGAAATTTAAGATCAGCTTCACCAGAAAAATAATTCTGTGTCAGCACACAACTCCTGTTCCATAACCAGCCAACGCTTGTTGACTGTACTATTCCCCTGGCGCCTGGAAGACACCTAACTCTGTTCTCAGTCGAGTCTCACAGCAGCTCACTGTGATCCCAGTTTTAGAGAAGAGAAAATCGACTCGCAGCGGTTGAGCAGCTTGCCCATGGTAAACATGTGGAAGAGTGGGCCCAGTCCACAGCGTGGCAGCTCCGCCTGGGAAGATGGCCACTCGGAGAGGGAAATAACGACACCAGGCAGCCTGGGAGAAGCATGATGGAGGAAGCAGACTTAGCTAAACATTAGCCAGCAGCTCAGCTCAGGCAGCCCTTGGGGGGAGGGCAGCAGCAGGGACCCCGGGGGCAGGTAGCAGGGCCAGAGGCCCCCGACAGGAACCCTGGGAGGCAGGGCTGCAGAGTTGGCGTGGAGGGAACAGGCTTTGGAGTGCCAGCCTCAGAAATTGGGTTTTAATTTCAGGGAGCTCCTGAAGGTAGGGGAGAGAGTCACGTGTGTACAGTGGTATCTTAGAAAAACAAGTGTGAAAAGCTTGGGAGGAATGAATTGGTGGGAAGAAGGGTCAAGAGGCCATTGTAATGTGCAGGCCCAGGAGTGTGAACCAGATTTGGGAAATGGGAGTGGAAGCTCAAGGAGGGGATGGAGGCAGAATTTGGTGCAGGGTTGCCTCTGGGAAGGTGCAGGGCCCTGCTTTTGCTGATTTCTCTCCACTGAGGGCACTTGGCCTTCAGCCAGACCACCGCCCAGCTCAGCGTGCTGTCTGCATCCCTGCCGTCCTTAGGCTACAGGACACGTCTCAGCTTCCGTTGGAGGAATTTCCCCCCTTCAGGTAGAAGGAAGCAATGGGTCTTGGCTGATCCTTTACCTGGAGAGTCGGAGATGTATCATGAAAATAGTTCAGGGAATATCAAGGGCAGAAGTCGGTTTTTACCAGGTGAAGGCCATCCCAGCCCTGTGGTTTTCCATCTTTCCAGAGCCTTCCAGCATGCAGCCTTCTCGTGAAGACAAAAGGCCGAGAGAAAGGCCCATATGAAATAAGGGTTCGGGAGCAGAGTCTAGGTGACCATCAGAAGGTTTTTGTGGAGCATTTGGGGGCAACACCTGGGGCCAGGCCATCTGGTTTCCATCTAGACTCTGCTGCTTGCTGACTGGGGTCCTCAGGTCTCTTCCTCAACGAGCGAGGTATCGTGGAATTAAAGCTCTTGGAGGAGTACCCGGGGCATTGTAAGGGTCCAATAAATTACCTGTTATTACTAGGGTGTAATGTGACTCAACCAGGGTTAAAATAAGACATGAAGGAGCCCTGGTCCCACACATCAAAGAATCTTTTTCAGGAAACATTTCAAAAATAAGCCCTGGCCCACCTCCACACTTCCCGGGCCCAGCCAGGCTCCGCCTTTGCGTGTGAACACTCCCTTGCGTGCCCACAGCTGCCATCTGGGGGTGTTGGGTGCCAACCGGCCGGGTCCTGGCAGCGCCCCAAGAGAAGCCTCTTCGCAGCCTCCAGGGAGCTGCTCGTCTTTCTGGAGAGAAGGAGCAGCTGCCTCCCCACGGCATCCTCCAGACCTCAGCCACCCCCTTACCTTAAGGGACCGGTCAGCGTAGGAGACCAAATTAGTTGTCTGGAAAAATGAAAAGGAGCTTTGATGCATAGGGAAGCAGTGGTTCTTTTAGAGAGGTCCCTAAATGCAGCCAGAAGAGCACACAGTCCCTAAGTCCAGGTGTGTGTGCTCTGAGACTGCTGGCAAGTGGCAGCCCAGGCAGGAGGAGGGCCGTGGGGGACAAATGGGAGACAGAGCTGGGGAAAACCATACAGGCTTGTTAGCATCGGCAACACCAAAGAACAGGGTTGGGGCTGCTGGCTCCGGAGCAAAGATTGGGAAAAGGCCTGTCTTTCAGGTTCTGTGTATAGGTTGTCTGCTGAGGGTGTTCAGACAAAGGCTTGGGCTAATTTAGTACAACACGGCCTCATGTGGTAGCTTCAGATGCCCGTTGGTAAATTAGTGCCAGTCTGATCTGTGGAGTAGAGGGGAGAGGAGACAGGGAGATTTTCTTCAAGCTAAATTTTGCAAGTTAAAGGACTTTTTGTTTTTCTGAGATTGTGATCTTCTTTGGTGTTTAGACATCCTTTCTTTTGTGAAATGATGAGGGTAGATGAGAATTTTAAAGAAACTCGTGCAAAATAAAATGTTGGAAATCTAATAATAATCTCTATAACTTTTTTATATTTTATTTTAGCCATGAAAAAAAAAAAATCCCCAAGTCTGGAAACCATTGCTTGACCCTAATGATGAGATTTTAAAATGGATTTCTGTATAGTTCAAGTCCAGTAACTACCTTGGACGATGATGTCCAATAGAAAGAGATGCAAGCCATATATGTAACTTTTCATTTTCCAGTAGCCACATTCAAAAGAAGTAAAAGAAGCAAGTGAAATTAATTTTAATACTATAGTTTATTTAACCCAATTTTTCTAAGTACTATCACTTCAACATATAATCGATGTAAAAAAATTACAAGTGGGATATTTTACACTCTTTTTTCATACTAAGTCTTTGAAATCGTGTGTGTATTTTAAACTTAGAGCGTAGCTCCATTCGGACAAGACACTTTTCAAATGCTACAGAGCCTTGGGTTGCTAGTGGCTGGGGGCTGTGGGATTGCACAGCGCAGATCCAGAATAGTGCTTGAGCCATATTTTGATAATCCCATGGGACAGGATTCAATCTGTCCCCCTCTCCTTTGAGGAAGCTTTGTTCCTGGTACCCAGGACTTTGATAAACAAGGAGAGTGACGTCTCCAGCCTGTAAACCCAGCTGAATGTTTCCAGTGCAACAGAGACTGCCTAGAGCCTGCCCGGATACTCTCCCAGGGCAGCCTTAGCCCGAGGCTCCCTGTTCTCCCCACCACAGCCCCATGCTCCGGCTTCTGGACTCTTCTCCAGGTCGGGTGGCTGTTCGGCCTCTCTTCTCTGGATGATGGCCTTGGCACCTCACTCAGCTTATTGTTCTGCAGCTCCCTTGAGCTGGAGCCAGCCGTAGCTGGGTAAGGTATGTGTTTCCCCATGGCGGTGACCCCACGGGAGCCTCCCCTGCTTCCTCCCCCATCTTTCCACACACTCAGTTCCTCAGACATGTATTGTCTGTCTACCCTGTTCAGTCATATGCTGGGTTCCAGGGTCACAGCTGTGGAGAAGGCTCAGGCCTTGCCTTCGTTGCAGCTAACAGTCAGTAGAGGAGGCCAGAAGCCATTTTACACCACTGGGAAATAAATACCGAGACAGGGTGAGTGCAGGGTCTTCTGGGGGCACACTGGAGGAGCCTTAGGGATTAGAAAATGCTTCGCAGGAGAAGTGACTTCCTGGCCAAGGTTAGAAGAGGAAAGAGTAGTCGGGCCTCTGGAGAGCGGAGAGGGGCTTTCCCACCCAGGGGAGAGAAAGTGCCTGCCAACGCCAGAGTGGAGAAAGAACGGTTCAAGCAGAAAGTGGCTGAAGCTTTGAGGGTGAGAAAAGGAGGAATAAGAGATAAGCTGAAGCGGCGCCAGGTCACTGAGGATGTTAAGCCATGAATAGGAGTTTAAACTTTAATTTTGTGAGCAATTGGGAAGCTTGAAAGGATTTACAGATTTGCAGTTTTGAGAGATTATTCTAGCTGCAGTGCGCAGAATAGATTGGACAGGGATAAAGCCAGTTAGGAAGCTGGGGCAGTAATCCAGAAAAGATATGATTGGAAAGTGAAAAAATAGCCAGGTTGAGAGATAAGGATGAATTAATAGGACGAGATTTAGGGTTGGGTGTGGGGCAGGGAGAGGCAGGATTACCCGGACTCCTGGGTGAGGGAAAATGGGGGATGGTGAGGCGGGGGACGCAGAAGGACGAGCCGGCTTGGCACAGGAGTGGGAAGGCAGAGGGGTGGACAAGTATCTCCTTGGGACATTTAAGAGAAGATGCTCCCTGGGATAGGGTTAAGGTCGTTAGCAAACAGATGGGAAATTGAAGCTTTAGCAACAAGTGAGAAAATCCGAGAACAATATAAAGATTCCAGAAGACCAAGACCTAGGAGAGAATTTTTTGGTAACATCAGAATTTAAGATGAAGGAAGGAAAAGAGAAACCTGTGAAGAAAACCAAGAGGAAACAGCCTAAGAAGAAGATAACTACTGTAAGTGATTTCTTGGAAGCCAAGAGCAGAGCACTGAACACTTAGTAAAATGTGTGACCTTCAACGTCAAATGCTACAGAGATGACAAGGAAGATAAGTCTGGAAAGCTTCCATTAGATGTGGCAAAATAGAGCAGTAACAGGGACCTTAGTGGGAGCATTTTGGGGAGAGAGGGTGGCACTATCTGACTGGAGTCCCCAAGTCTGAGCACATAAGAAAACTGAGGCAGTTCAATAGCTAAGCACCAGATCTCCACTCGGCCACTAACCCTCAGGGTGACCTTGAGCAGGACAGTTCACTGTTCTGGGCCTCAGTTTCCTCATCCATGAAAAAGCATGAAGCTAGAGCCCACGTTTGCTAAACCAGAGTCCCACAAAATTCTGTTTGATAGGATGTTAAATGATACATTTATTCAATATATATGCATTTAATATTTGAATTCCCATTATATATGGTGGTTGTGTGTTGGGAAAAAAAAAACAATGAAGTGCAAAAAAAAAAAAAAAAAAAAAGGGGGTGAGGACAGGATTTGAGGTCAAAGTTTGGTAAATAGTAGGCTAGAAGAACTCTCAGAACTTTTAACATGTTGGTATATCATCAGAAAAATCATCCAGTATTTGTCCTTTATTTACTGTTTTTTTAAACTTTATCAAAAATTAAACAAACAACAACAAAAAAACACAACATTTCAAACAAAACAAAGCAAAGGATTAAGAAAACAAATCCTTTATTTACTATTTAGCAAACTCTTTTGACCTTTGTCCACTTTATCTACCACACATGCATAGACATCTTCTGGAAATACGGTCCCGCAGCACGCAAGGGAGGGACTACGTAGGTTGGCTAGATGATCTAGATGATCTTCTACAGTTCCTGCCAGTCCAGTATTACAGGAACGCAGGGTGTACCTGGAGTTAGAGAGAGAAAGGTCCTCCAGCTGCTGGTGGCTCCAAAGTAAAGTCGGACAGAGACCAAGCCTTGAGGCAAGCCCAGACGTGTACCCCCATATTGTAGCATCCCCTACCCGTCACCAGGTAGGTTCCCAGGTTATTAGGAAAGACTCCGTGGCATATTCTTACTTCCAGGGACACTATTCTAATCTACACCCCACAATTAACCTGATAGTGGAAATATCCTGGAATTGTCAAGATGGGACTTTCTTGTAAATCGTATGCTACTAGACCCAGGTTGTTAAGAAGTGTAGGAGGTCCAAGGAGCAAGGCATGAAGCAGACCCTGAGCTGACACGGCAGATACGGTGGTGACCTGGATAGGCCCAAACTGACCAGGTCACCTGGCCAGTGGCCATGTGTTCATGGAAGGGAGGGGTGTCTATGACAGAGTCTCGGCCAGTTCTTAACTGGGCTTCTGCAAGACAACTAAGCCAAGCTGTAAGGCCCCAGGGCATCCATTTATGGCGTAAAGTAACTTCTCCTCTGCACATATAAGGGTACTTGCTAATGACCACCCTTGGGAAAAGTGAGAAAACAGTTACTCAGATAACTGTTTTGTAGTTAGTATGGGGATCCCCTGAGGGATTTGGATCAATAAAGTTTGGGGCAACCCCGAAGGAGACTCCTGAAGAACTTCCCTCTGGATACAGGAACCCCAATGCACCCCGTACCTATCAGCATCTTGCAGCATGGAGGGCCACCTGAGCATGAACAAAGGGTTCCTTGGGGGCTCTGGGCACATGTGAGGGGCCTCATGATGCCTGCACATAGCTCTTCCACCGAGGGAATTTACCTTCCACCCCAGGCGAGTCAGAAACACACAGACTTGTTTTATCAAGTAGCTAAGCATGCCTGTGTTCATCACCTGTGCTCTGTTAAAAAATTACCCCAAAACTTAGTGGCTTAAAATAACGACATTTGTCATCTCGCAGTTTCTATGGGTCAGGCATCCAGGCATGGCTTAGGTAGGGCCTCGACCTTGGGGTCTCCACCAGCAGCAGCCTAGGTGTCATGGGGGAGCTGCCGTCAGCTCCAGGCTTGACCTGGTGAGGATCCGCTGCCAGCTCCCTCATGTGGTTGTCGGCAGGATTCGGCCCTTCCTGGGCTGTGGGCTGGAGGCCACGCTCAGGTCCCTGCCACATGGGCCCCTCCAACATGGCAGATTAGACGAAAAGCTGTGGGTCACAGCCATTTGTAACCGAATCACAGAAGTGACCCTTCCAACTCTGTGGCCGAACTCTGTTCCTTAGAAGCAAGTCACTAGGTTCAGTCCACACTCAAGGGGGGTGGGCATCGAGAGCCATGTTTGGAAGCTGCCTACCACAGAGGCCACGTTCCTAAGCCATTTGCTTCCCTGCTCTGTCCCACTTCTCCCCTTCCTCCTGCATTTAGTAACGTGCTCCACAGTTCAAATGCGGCCGTGTCCTGGGAGAGCAAATCTCACTATTCTTTTAAGTGGTCCTTTATGGGACTCAGGATTTCTGCAGTACTAAGTGAGGGGGGCTGTTGAGGCAAGATGTGGGAGAAATATTTGTTTATGTGGATGAACAAATTAATCTGCTTGTGAAATCCCAGTGAAATTGACATGAAATAAAAATTTCATGCCTTACAGTAATAATCAGTGTTGCCCATGAAATGAGATTAAAAGGAATTTCTGATTTTACAGTTGTCCCACTTGTTATACTGCTTGAGTTTTTCTTTTCTAAAGAGTTGAGCTTGAACCTGCAGGCCAGTCATGGATTTGGCATTTTCTTTTCTTTCCTTTTTTTAGGTCGTCTTCCTTTTCCTCATGGTTGAGAGCAGGCTTCCTTACCCTGAACTGAGCTGGGGATATGCTAGATGTTTTCAGCTCTCAAAAACAAGTCTACGATTCTAAATGCCTGTAGCACGTTCTTGTCCATTGTCCTGGAGTGACCGACATTATGGAATGATCGCTGAACCAAGAGCTTTTTCCCTCTAGTCCTTCCTTCCTCACTGTTCTGGTTTGCTAATGCTGACTTTTTACAAAATACCGGAAAAGGATTGGCTTCTGTAAAGGGGGTTTATTTGGTTACACGGTTGCAGTCTTAAGGCCATAAAGTGTCCAAGGTAAGGCATCAACAATTGGATACCTTCACTGGAAGATGGCCAATGGTGTCCGGAAAACCTCTGTTGTCGGGGAAGGCATGTGGCTGGTGTCTTCTTCCTTTGCTCCCAGGTTGTGTTTCAGTTCCTCTCTCAGCTCCTGTGCTTTCTTCAAAATGTTGCTCTTGGGACATTTTGTCCTCTCTTAGCTTCTCTGGAGCAAACACTGGGCTGGCATCCCCAAAGTGTCAGCAAAAGTCTGCTTTCAGTGGCTGTCTTCAAAGGGTCTCTTTTGGCTGTAGCAGCTTCTCTGAAGTCCTTCTGTTTGTCAGCTATTTTATATGGCTCCAGTGATTTAATTAAGACCCAACTGAGTGGGTGGGGCCACACCTCCATGGAAACAATTCCACCAACAGGTCACACCCTAATGAAAAGTGTTACTAGTCACATCTCCATGGAAACACTCAATCAAAAGTTTCCAACATAATCAACACTAATACATCTGTTCCCACAAGACTGCATCAAAGATAATGGTGTTTGGGGGACAAAATACATCCAAACTGGCATAGTCACACTCTTCAGCTCTGAGTTGGGTCCAGTGGCAGGAGAAAGGAAAAGAGCAGACGTGGTTCCCCACGAGGCCTCGTCAGGGCTGGAGAGGAACAGAGCGAGGGTGTGGGAGCATGTTGGGGAGAGGAGGGCTGTGCCCCAGGAACCCACGGAGCTCCCCCCTTGGGCCTGTGGTAGGTCGAACTACCTACGCCAACAAAAAGCAAGTTCTGAATCTCAGGATGGGCTCCTCTGGGTGTGGACCCATTTGTAAATAGGACCCTTGAATGTGTTAAGGGTGACTTGTATCCTTGACGATCCTTTTTGGGTGTGGACAAACTAAATGAGGGTGAACCTTAAGCCCTGGGACCGGAGGCCTTATTAAGAGAGGAAATTTGGACTCCGCCAGAGAAGGCCACACCATCATCAGGGAGACAGATGACCACGTGACCGGAGGCCAAGATGCAATGCAAGGACCCCAGTGCCTGCAGCAGGACAGCAGCAGAATGCCACAGACTTCAGGGGAAAGCAGGGACTTGCCAACACCTTGAGTTTCCATTTCTATACTCTGAAACCTTGAGACGATAAATTCCCATCGTTTAAGCCCACCCATTGTGTGGCATCTGTCAGAGCAGCCCTGGCCAACCAAGACAGGGACAGACACTTAGTTCCCAGGAAACTTGTCCCATTCCCACTTTCATCCCTTCTACCGTGTTTCCCTTTGTCTCTGGGCTGCAGATTTCCCGGAAATGCAGCATAAGGGGAAGGATGATATCCCGTTAATTTTCACTGCACGGGCCTGTCCTCTGTAGTGGGCTTTGGAACTGCAGGAATTGGAGGAATGAACCATAGCTTTCTATTTGGGAATAGCTGTTAACATAAACAGTCCACGCAGGGCCTAGTTGAGGTCATTTCTTTGCCTACACTTCCTGGCTTCATGTAGGCAGTGCCTGGAAGCCCCCGTTAGCATGGCCCTATGAAGGCTCAGCCAGCAGTTTCCCTGCCTTTCTCTTACTACACAGGAGCAGCAGCCTGTCCCTTCCTTCTGAGCGGGTCATTGCAACTGCTGATTTCCCGAGCTCAATGGACATTGCTTCTTCAGGTAGTGGTTGGCATGTGAGCACCTGCCTGCAAGTGCTTGGAATAGACCTTCATATCAAGTAACAACAGGAAGCTGGCATCTACCCTACTCCCTCCCACCATGGAAGCTTTGTGGGGTGTGCCAGTTTGGAACCATTATGGACCCCAGAAGAGCCAACATCTTTTAACACAATCTTAGGGTGGAACCTTTTGATTGAGTGTTTCCATGGAGATGTGACTCACCCAGCTGTGGATGATAACTCTCACTGAATTATTTCCATGGAGGTGTGGACCCTGCCATTCAGGATGGAGTATTTAAGAGAGGAGCTAAGAGCCAACACAGACCCAGACACTTGCTGACACTTAGAGACTCTTGGAGATGCAGAGAGAAGGATGTTTGGAGATGCTAAGCTAAGAGATGAAGCCCAGAGTTTGTCCCCTCTGGGAAGCTAAGAGAGGACCCCCAGATACTTAGAGAGAAATTCCCTGGGAGAAAGAAGCAAAGATGCACAGGAGCTGAGGGAGAGGAGCAAAGACAGAAGCCCAGAGACATTTTGGAGAAAGCCATTTTGAAACAACCCGGGAGTGAAGGACCAGCAGATGCCAGCCACATGCCTTCCCAGCTGACAGAGGTGTTCCAGATGCCATCAGCCGTTCTTCAGTGAAGGTATCCTCTTGTTGATGCCTTAATTTGGACATTTTCCTGACCTTCGAACTGCAAATTTGTAACCTAATAAACCCCTTGTACTGGTTTATATATATTATGTCCCCCCAGAAAAAGCCATGTTCTTTGATGTAATCTTGTGGGGGCAGACATATTAGTGGGGATTAAGTTGGAACATTTGGATTAGGTTGTTTCCGTGGAAATGTGCCCCACCCAACTGTGGGTGATAACTCTGATTGGATAATTTCCATGGAGGTGTGGCCCTGCCCATTCAACATGGGCCTTGATTAGTGTACTGGGGCACTATGTAAGCTCAGACAGAAGGAGCAAGCTTTGGTACAGCCAAGAGAGACACTTTGAAAAATGCACAGGAGCTGAGAGAGTAGCTGCAGATGAGAGACAGTTTGAAGACAGCCCTTGAAAATAGACTCTTGTTCCAGAGAAGCTAAGAGAGGAAAAATGCCCCAAGAACAGCTAAGAGTGACATTTTTGAGGAACTGCAGCCTAGAGAGGAACGTCCTGGGAGAAAGCCATTTTGAAACCAGAACTTTGGAGCAGAAGGCAGCCATGTGCCTTCCCAGCTAAACAGAGGTTTTCCAGACACCATTGGCCATCCTCCAGTGAAGGTACCAGATTGTTGATGTGTAACCAAATAAAGCCCCTTTATAAAAGCTGATCCATTTCTGGTGTTTTGCATTCCAACAGCATTAGCAACCAGAACACCCCTTTTAATAGCCAATCGATTTCTGGTATTTTGCATAATGACAGCACTAGCAAACCGGAACATGGGGTGAGAGACAAGGATACTGGGGTCCGACAGGCCTGGTTTCAAATCCCCTTTGCCAGCTGTCCAGCTTACCTGCCTGGGCCTCAGCCTCCTCAATGGCCAATTCATAAAACAGTAGCCATCTCCTAGGGTTATGGTGAGCGTTCAGAATACGTAGTGCTTGGTCCATCACCTGGCCATCTGGGTTCCACAAACAGCAGTTTGAGAACTTTCCATGAGGTGCAGATTGTCATCACTTTAAACCGGGACACTGAGCCTGGTGAAATGACAGCCAATTTCAAGGGACTGAGGGTTGACCCAAGTGTGTCCCGTCCCCAGGCCCTTTTGATTTCTGTGCATCTAGCTGCCAGTTTGTATGACCGTCCCCCTGGCTCCCTAACTGTCCTCAGTCTCCTTCCTGAGATACCAGAATCTCCCTTCAAGAGTAAAATGGGGAGGACAATAACATACTAGCTTCCCGTAGGGTTGCTGCCGGCATTTAATGAGCTTGTGTAATAAAACAATTGGCACTGAGCCCATCGTCTCAATACCTGATAACCGACAGTGGTTGTCATTCCGTGGGCTTCTGACAGGCCCAGGTGGTGCATGTCCAGGTGCCAGGGCAGAGGTGGGCTGTGATCTCCTGGTGGAGAGTGAGGCAGGGAGAAGCTTCCACCTGGTGCCCTGGGGTTAGCATCTCGCAGCGCTTCTCTGGAAGCTTCATTTGCCAGTCAGTGACACTGAACACTCAAGAGATTGACGGTCCAGAAAGCCTGTTGCATGTCCCTTGAACTTGGGAAAATCAAAACAAAACCCAAGTCTGAGTCCAAAATCAGATGGGAGGAGCTTGTGTCATTCGTGAGCGGCTGAGCAGCTGGGAGTCTGCTTTCCTACAGCGGCACCTGCCCTTCCTCCTGGTTCCGGCCCTGGGGCACCCCCCACCCCCACACCCGTCTTTCCTGCTCACTGGCTTTTCTCTCCGGTAAAACCTCTGAATTTTTAATAAATTATGAACGTGCTCTCCTGTCCGCTGGCGCCAGATCAGTGTCGGCATCCTTTTTCATTCCCCCTGTGCCCCTCATAGACCTGGCTGTTGAGCTGATCTTGTGGATCTCTCTCACGGAAAGCCCACCATCTGGGCAGAAGCCCCTCAGGCATCCAGCTCTAACAGTCTTTCTCGGCCTCTCAGCCTTGTGGCCAGTCCCCAATGTCTGTCCCTAAACGGGGCTGTGGGTCTCGGATGGTAAGTGGCCTGTGCCCAGGGGCTCAGCGGCTGAGGACCCTGTCCCAGTGCCAGCGCCTGGGCTCCCGGGCTTTGAACAAGGGCGAGCCGCAGAGGACAAGTGCAGGTTGGGTGTCCCGGACGTGCGTTCCACTCAGCTCAGCTGGGTGGCCTCGGCTGGGTGTCCTCGAGCGGGATGCTAGGCCTCTGTTTCTCTCATCAGGTCAGGTGAGGGCAGGCACGATTAAGAGCTCCGTGAGCAGTCAGCAGGGCCAGAAGGAAGGCACTGGGCAGACCCGAGGGGTGTGGGGCGCTCCGTCCTCCTGCCCGGGCCTGTGGGTTCTGGCGGAGCTTCCGGGATTTTCCTGCCCAGCCGGAGAAAAACCCTTTGCCGTCCTTTATCCTACAGGCCGGGCTGCAAGAGGCTCTGAGCAGCGCCGGGAGCACAACCTGTTGTGTCACCGAGTGCTGCCCAGTGTGGGAGGCCGTTCTGGACCGTCTCCTCGGTCCCTGCCTTGGCTCACCTCTGCACTGGTTGTCCTGCTCACTGAGCCCGGAGCATGCCCGGAGGCCGGGGCAGCTGCTGCCGGGGGAAGAGGGACCTTCCGCAGCTCTGTCTGCATGCATGAGGTCCAGACCCCACAGCAGGTCTGGAAGGCAGGTGCGTGTTCCCACTTTACAGGGGACATTGGCATCAAGGCTTGGAGACGGTGAATGACACGTCAGCGGGCACACAGCCGGTTCTCAGCGGGTCCGGGTTCTCAAAGCCCAGGTTCTTTGCGCTGACATTGATGCTGTGTTCTTTGGTCCCACACCCCCCCTTGCCTCCAACACCCCCTTGCTCCCTGGCTGCACAGGGCGGGAGCCCTCACCAAGGAGCCCCTCCACTCACCCAAGGTCTAGCTCCTCCTACCTGGAGGAGTCGCCTGCAAGTTTGGACTTGATATTAAAAATAATGATTAGTTACTATTTGTCAAGATCTACTATCATTACCATAGTAATAGCCTAGAAAGAAATCTACAGGTTATGAATTAGTATGTGCGTTTTACAGCTGGGGAAAATGAGGCTTAGAAATGTAAAGCCAATACCCAGTCACCCAGTTACACTGCAGCTACAAACCAGTATTTGTGACGTTCCATTTAAGTGAACCGTGCTTACGGGATGTCGGCCACAATCCTAGCTTCCGGTTACTGATGCGTGAGAACGTTTAGCAGTACAGGTGTGGGCCCCAGTCTCCACTTTGCAGATGAGCAAGCAGCAGCCTGGAGAGGCAGGTGAACTGCCCAGTGTCCCACAGCTGGTCAGGGGCATCTGAGCCCTCAGGCCAGTGTGTAGAAGCCTCCTGGCTAAGCCTGCAGGCCAGGAGCCATGCGCGACTGGAATGCCCTACCCCGTTCTGTCTGTCCTCCCATGCCTTGTGGAGGGCAGCCCTGGCACCCCCTGTGCCCCACGGAGCCTTCTTCACGACTCCGGCTGGAGGAACAGCCTCCTGGCCCTGCTGCCCATCGCTCGGTGTTGGTGCACCTCCCTCCCTGGCTGGTGCCACCAAGACAGGCACGGCCCCTGTCCCCTAAAGCTCTCCAGGCAGAAAACTCCCAGGATCACCAGCTTGTCCCTGAGAATTTATGTCACAAACGCTGGGTTTGGGGCCCCTCCTGGGGTGTGCAGGAGAAGCCATCTCCAAGGCAGTGCCTGGGGTCTGTCCCTGCAGTGGGTCTCACAGCAGCCCCTCCCCAGGGCAGGGGCCACAGAAGCCAGGAGAAGCTTGAAGGGTCACTGTCCTGGCGGTGGCAGCCCTCTGAGCCACCCGCTCAGTCTCTCTCTTCTCCCGTCCCTGTAAACCACACCTGATGGCGACAAGGGGTCTGCACGTCCCTCCACTGTATTACCCCCTTTAGAAAGACAGGCGGTTATCTTCCCTGTTCCCCTGACCTCTGTCTCATTCCTTCTGGTGCTGACTGTGCCCACTGCCACCGCCCACTCTGCCAGGGTCTCCCAAGCCCACCCAGACCCTGTGGGACATCAGGCAAGGACCCGCCACCTGCCTTCTCCCTCCCCAACTTGGTCTGGTCTATGAGCAACGTAAGGCAAGCCCAGGACAGCAGAGTAGCCCCGGGGGGCTGAGAGGCCAAGCCCCTTCTCACCAAGGGCCATTTCAGTGCATTTCCCTTCCTTTTTATTAGTTATCTCATGCATATCAAGTCACCCCAAAACTTAATGGCTTAAAGCAATGATCGTCATTGATTGTCTCTCACAGTCTCTGTGGGTCAGGAATTCATGGCATCCTGGCTGGGTGGTTCTGCTTTGGAGTCTCCCCATAAAGCTGCAGACAGAATTTTAGGAGGGCCACAGTCATCCTGGGCTGGAGGACCCACTTCCAAGCGGAGGCCTCGAGCCCCTCCTCGTGGGCATCTCTCGGCAGGGCTGCTTGCGTTCCTCGGGGCATGGCAGCTGCCTTCCTACCGCACGACCGAGGCAGAGCCTGCAGGGCTTTGCTGCCCACATGGCCACTTCCACCGTGTTCCATCGGTCGTGTGAGCCAGCCCTGATGCAGTGTGGGAGGGGCCATCAGAGCACGAAGGCCAGGAGGTGACAATCATCTTAGAAGCTGACTACTACACCTTAGTCTTCAGCTGACCTGGGAAAATATTTCTTGACTTCCTTTCTCCCATCCCTCATGAATGGACATCTGGTATACTTAAATTCTGTTTATGGGGACACGGAAATGGACAAGGACATAGGTCCTTCCCTGTAGGAACCCATAATCAAACGGGAGACAGTCTCATCCTAAGAAGTGCTAGAAGAGAGATAAGTGCCGAATTATGGAAGCACAAAGTCACAGACATGTGACTGCTATCTTGGGGAGTATGGAATGCCTTGATGGCAGAGGAGACGTTTGCTCTGGGTTTCGTAGGATGGGTAGGAGCTCCCCAGGTGGAGAAGGGCGGAAGGCCATTCCTCCATCCAGAACAGTGTGAGCAATGGCAGGGAGGTACAGCAGCAGGGGCGGCTGCAATTGTGGGACGTCTTAAAGGCTGGACCAGGGTGTTTGGCGTTTATCCATCAGGAGCCACTGGGGGACTTCAAGCTGGAGGAATCTGTGGGGAGCATCAGGTAGGACTGACTGGCAGGAAGACCCGTCAAGTGGCCATTCATTCATCCCCGTGAGGAGTGATGGAACTCGGAACTGGGGTCACAGAGTGGGGGGCGGGGGTGATACAGGAAGATTTTATTAGGAGGGGAACTTTTTCTTGGAGTAATTTCTCTGGACCAACACCATGCACCTGCAATGCTTGCTCCTGCAAAGAGCCTTTAGAATTATCAGGGGGGCCAAAGGCTTGTCAGGACTCTTGGTCTGGGACTGAGGTTCTTAAGTGTTTTAAGTTAGTTGTCTCTGAGGATCTATTGAAAACTGTGAACCCTCTTCTCAGAAAAAAAAAATATACATTTGTACACACGGTTTTGCAAACAATGTCAGAGGGATCCTGTAGCCTGGAAGCCCATCCTCAAGGCTCTGGGCTCCAAAGTAAAAGCTCAGACCAAGCGGAAACTGGGAGAATGCTTGGCTTCCCAAACGTCTGTTATTTATTTCCTCTTTTAATACCCACTTGCCCCATAATTGGACAGCCCCTGAAGTTGCCTGAGACAGAAGGGAGCATTTACCCAGCGATAGCCTCTGGTGGCACCAGCCTCGCTTGGCGGGTTTATTTTCATTATTATAGTAATTTTCAGACTGTAGGCTACAATTTTCACTTGCAGCGAGGTATTAAATTGAAATTACCCCAGATGTAATTGTCACCCAAAATAGTCTGGGACACGTGGAAAGGAGTGCTTCCTCAAGATGGGTTTTATTGCTTATGCCGGGGTTTTAGGGCTGTGCCTCTTTCAACAAGTCAGATTTAAGGGTGGAAGTGGGGGGCAGAGAGCCGTGGGCTGTGGTGGGCTGGAGCTTTTGACCTTGAACAAGGAGAACCGTCTGCCGTGGGACCTGCCCTCAGCCCAGAGGCCCAGGCAGGGGTTGCCAGAAGGGCACAGGCTGGGAAGCCCTGCCCAAGACCTGGCATTTGTTTTACTTTGCTATGAGAAACCCTTGTACGTAAACTCAGGCATGCACAAAATACCAAAGATATTTTCTGTGTATCAACTTGATTTGACTGCAAGCCCACGTTCCCCACAGCTGGTGGGAAATTCAGCTCAGTCGTTCTCGGAGCTTGCTCAACCCTCTCAGGGCTGGGCCCTGAGGTCCTGGGGTCCCACCCAGGGCTGTGCAGCTGGGAGGACTCTCCTGATTGGGGGCCTCTGTGATGCCCTTGGTGCCTGCTCTTCAGACCTGCTTGGTACCCAAGGGTCTTACTTGTCCTGCTGCCTCTCCTTCCCCAGGTGCACCCTGCTGTTGTACTGTGTGGACCTCCCCCCCACCAGCATCATCATCACCTTCCACAACGAGGCCCGCTCCACCCTGCTCAGAACCATCCGCAGGTAAGTCGGCCTCTGATCTCGGGTTCTGCTCTCTGTGGGCCGGGCCTGTCACGTCAGCATCGGGCATCTCCAAGCAGGTGCCAGGCAACGCTCTGGAACTCAGGCCTCCTCCCGACAATGGGAGAGGGTGGCTGTTCTCCAGGGTCTAGAGGGTGTTAGGTCACTGGCCCCTGGTCACAGCCTGGAGGTAGTGGAACTGCGTGCCCGAGCCCCGGCCCGTGCCCACTATGCCACCTGCCTCTAGAACGTGATTCTGATCTTCACAGCTGCCGAAGAGACTGAAGCGCAGTTTCCTTAACTGAGGGGAAGCAGCACACCCCACCTGCAGGCTGTAAACCAAGCCTTCCCCGGGCTGGGACTAGGTTCTGCCAAGTGCCCCCCAGGACAGTTTTCTGCCTCTCCACGGCCCCCCACAGGCCTGATGGGTCACTGGCGGTGTGGGGCAGACAGCCAGGGGTGTCCTCAGCATTGGCTTTGTGTGCCGTCTGCCTTCTGTTCAGTCCCTGCTCCCCATCAGGCCTCTTGCTCTCCTAGGTGACCCCTTGCAGGTGTGGCCTCCCACAGAATGCCCAGAACACGCCCCAGCACCAGAACACTTGTCTGGAGTTGCTGGCCCCGGTTCCCAGAAGCTGCAGGCTGTTTCGGCGCCCCCTTCCCCCAGGCAGCACCCCTTCCTCTCCTCCGCGCCCCTCCCCCTGCGCCCACCTGGACACCACCAGCTTCCTCATGCAGGAGGACGGGAACAGCAGCCCTGTCTCTGCTCCTCATGGCTGGGCAAGGCGGGGAGGCCATCGCTGTGCCCACCCCGCAGCGGAGGGAGCAGACTTAGAGTTACTCTGTCGGTGCCTAAGGTCACTCAGCAGATCATGGTGAAGCAGGCTGCCGACCCTCCTGTGCCGACGTCAGGGGTGGTGTTTCAGGACCACTGGGGTTGGTGTGGGGCCTGGGGTGCAGCAGCCACCCCCTCGGCAGTACCTCCGTGCCCCTCGGACACAAGGCCTATCCCAGCTCCTCAGACAGTCCCCTGGTCCCACAGAGGAGACGCGATTAAATGGGGGCTAAAGAGAGTACACCAGGGACTGCAAAACCTCTGGCCATTTCCATCAAACAGCTCAAACCTTTCCTCTCTTCTTCCCACGCAGGGCAGGCAGGGAATTTCCAGGAGAGGGGAAAATGGCCACAAGGCTTGTGATGGGAGCTGCGCTGAGCTCTAGAGCAGCCCTGAGGGAAGGCCTCCGTCTTCAGCTCCACCTGTCACTGGTGATGAGCTAGGCTGGCAGGGACTCACTCAGACACGCAGCTTGCACCTGGCATTTCCACCTGTCCAAGGGGTGGCTCTCTCGGGCCCCCAGATGTCCACAGCCACTTCCTTCTACCATCCGCTTGCCCAGGGCTAGCTTCTGCATTCCCCAGATGCCTGCCTGATTCAAATGTGATTTCCCAACGAGGCTACAGCTGTTGGCAAGAAAATGTCCCAAGTCACTGTCAGATGTCACTGTGAGTCGCCCAGTAGCTTAATGCAGTGCCTTGCTGATTTGTACGTGGCATGGGTATGCACAGGGAGAACAGGACGGGGTGAGTCCATTTCTGGTGAAGAGAGGAAGGAGTTTCTGGGTTTAGGTGGAGCAGAGGCGGCTGACCTGCAGCGCCAGCCCTCGGCCTCACCACCGTTGCGAGCTGCTCGGGCACAGCAGCAGTTTCATGGAGCACACAGACCTGCCGCCCACGGTGGCCACTCTACAAGGACACTGGTCAAGCCTGCCAGATGTTTCCATGGGGACATTGGCGACCTCTCAGAGCTGTGACTGACCCCACACAGCCCGTCAAGGGCTTCCTCGGGGCTCCTTCTCCACACCTATCCACCTGGCATGGCACCCACTGCATCTCTCCCCAGAGTGGTCTTCAGTGACCCCCTTTCCAGCAAGGACTGTATTTTCATCACCTCTCTCTTAGCCTTTGAGAGCTCAGTTTCCTGATCGGTGAGCGGGGAATAATAATCACACCTGCTGTATAGGGTTGCCGTGAGCCCAAATGGGTGACTTCCAGTAAAGGACTGCAAGTGCAAGCACGTGATAAATGCTAGCCATCTCATATCTGCATGGCTCATATCTGAGCGCTCAAAAGAAAGTGACTAGGGCAGAACGTTTGGAGTCAGAAGACCTGGGTCGAGGCCCAGCCCTACCTCTTCCCAGCCATGTGGCCTTGGGCAGGTCACTTAACCACTCCTGTAAAAACAGATAAAGACATCTCTCATCTTTCAAGTTCTTTCTCGTTTCTCAGGACACTGCAGGAGCATCTCTACACAGGGTCTCACAGGCCCCCCGGCTCCCCTGATACTATACCGATGTTCTCAGGAGCTTGTCGGCTGCTGCCCTCAGACTAGTCACTTTCAGCTCTAAGGAATAGTTCTCCTTCTGCTGCTTCTCCTCTCTTTTGATTGTAATAAGAATAGTTAATTAGTGATATTAATGTCTTAAATACATACTGAGCTTCACGGTGGCCAGACACGTTCTGTCTCTGCCCTCAGCTGGAGTCTCATCCTGAGTGAGATCAGCATGTGGTGACCCGGGGCCCACAGTCAGGGGCTGGGAGGCAGAGAACCAGGACTTTCCTGACCTCCCAGGTGGGAGCCCAGCACAACTCGGGGTGCAGCCTGGGGCCTCTGTCCACCACCCTGACGGAGGCTGCCCCTGAGCCTATGCCTGGCACCCCTGCACTCTGGGAGGTGGCGTGGCGCCCATGGGCACCGTGGCTTTCAGGAGGTATCCTTAAAGGGCTGGACGATGCACCAAACTCTGCTGGGCAGTTTGCTGAGAGGGCCTGTGGCCCTGCCTTCTGCCCCTAGAGTTCCCGATGCGACTCAGAAAAACAGCAGAAGGGGGTCTGGAAGCCGGCTGTGAACAAGACAGGTGTGTACCTCCTCTGCAGGCTGAGTGGACGTGAATTATAGGGAAAGTACTTCTAGAAACTTCCATGGTCAGGTACTGTGATGGTTTGAAGCTGTATGTACCCTAGAAAAGTGAGTTCTTAAAGCTAATCCATTCCTGTGGGTGTGGAACCATTGTAAGTTGGGTTTTTTGCTGAGTAGGATCTTCAGAAGTGGCCCACCTCATTCAGGGTGGGTCTTAATCCTCTTCCTGGAGGCTTTTACTAGAGAATGCAATTCAGACAAAGAGAGAGAAAGGAAAGAAAACAAGAAGTTGGAAGCAACAAAACCCGGAAGAGAAGGGAGAGACTGGCAGATGCCTCCATGTGCCTTGCCACGTGGCAGAGGAGCCCAGGATCACCAGCTTCCTGTCTTCAGGAAGTGAGCATCGTCTTGATGATGCCTTGATTTGGAGGTTTTCATGGCCTCGGGACTGCAGGCTTGAGGCTAATAAATTCCCATTACTAAAAGCCAGTGCATTCTGTGGTGTCCGCTTCTGGCAGCCTGGCAAACCGGAACAGGCACCACCTGCTTGTGATTCTTTGCCTCCCTTCACTCCCCCTCCAGCCACACAAATAAACTGCTGGCCGCTGAGGGGACACCGAACTCTCTTGCCTGCCATCAATGAAATGATCCTCCGTCAGGTACATTTCACCTTCACCTTTCCAGAGTTCCGGATGACCTTGTCCCCAGGCTCTCGCAAGGGGAGCTGAGGAGGAATAAATTCGCCTCTCGGCTCCCTCCCTGCCACACCTGCCCTGCACCTGGCAAGGCCTCTGCTCCTCTGCCCTCCTTGCCTGTTTCTAGGGAGCCAGGCCAGGGGTCAGGAAGGCACATGGGGGCATTCAGAGCCCAGCAGAGGCAGGGCGGAGTGAGGGTTCACATCAAAGGGGGAGGGAGAGTGAGTCCCAACCGTGATGAATTGGGGGGCTTTTATCATTGAAGGAGGGAGAAAACAAGACCCAAAGAATGGCTTCTCTTCGCTGATGTCACAGTGCATCCCCGTGTGTATGTGAGACCCAGGGCTGTCCCCTTCCCCTCCACGTGTCCCCTCCCATCAGGGTTCTGTAGCTCACCTGGCCACTGAGTGTCCTCGAGCCCCCTCGCTGCTGCCAGATGGCGCAGAGCAGCTTAGCAGTCTGGCTGAGAATGTCAGCCATGGCCATGCAGTCCTGGCTCTGGTCTGGGTGTGCCAGTTGTGTGACCCTGGACAAACTCCATAAATCTCTGCCTCAGTTTCCTTTTCTGCAAAATAGGGACAAGAACAGTAGCTACCTCACATCATTGTCGAGAAGTTTAAAGGAGCTCAGATAGGGGAAGGACGGTGCCTGGAGCATGGTGCGCCTCTACAGGTGATGGCAAGTGTTGTTAGCAGTCTCCTCTGCCTGTTTAGACGGCAGTGTTCTAACGCAGTGGCTTGTGAAATTGAGCAGGTGTCTGAATTTCCTGGGGGGCTTTTTGAAACAGTTTCTTGGGTCCCATCCCCTTAGATTCAAACTCAGTAGGTCTTGGGTGGGGCCTGAGGATTTGCATTTCTAGCAAGTCCCCAGAAAATAATGCTGCTGCTGGTTCAGGGATCACACTTTGGGAACCCCTGCTGTAAGTCATGCATACTGCTATTATTAGCTTAAATAGCATTATTATCAGTGCACTGAGAGAGCGGCCTCTGCGAGCCTGCCCAGTGCGTTGAGCTGCTCTTACACCTAGTGTATCCTTGGGAGGCAGGTAGAAGTATCTCTTCTGTGCAGCTGAGGAAATGGTGCTGAAGGTTAAATCCTTTCGGAAGCCCTCCCGGGTAGCGAATGGTGGGTGCCGAATCAGCACTTGAACCAAGTCAATCAGAGTCTGGAACGACTGAAAACCACCACTGACCGACCTCGGCCCTTCATTCAACTGGCATTTATGGAGCATTTGATAAAAACCTGCCTGCATATAGCACTGTGGAGTCACAAAGCAATTGCAAATATATTTCGTCATTTCATATGCACAAAAGCCTGTGAAATAGGTCAAGTATTAATATCACCTGCTTTTACGAGGAAAATGTAATTACAGAAGAAAACGAAGGCTAGGAGAGGCCCAGGGCCTCGTTCCCGATTGCACAGCTAGTAGGTGGTGGAGCCAGCCTGGCCTCCCGTGGCTTCACGGTGGGGGCGCAGTGGGTGGGAAGCAGGTGCAGCTTGCCTGGGAGATGGGCCACACATGGGAGGCTCAGTTCTAGAAGAATTCCCAGGGAGAGCATGACCTGTGTTTGCCACTGAGCAGAAACTCCCATGCTAAGACCCAGCACAGGGAGGGCAGGGAGGACCTGGATGGGGGTAAAGCAAAGGAACAGCTTCTCCTCAGCCGGGCCCTGGAGAAGGGGGAGAGTTTGCTTTGCTGTAGAGGGAGCAGTGAGGGGTGCTGGGGGGAGAACCTGTGGGAGCAGAGGAGGGAGAAGGGAGCCCACAGGGCATGGGAGGTGGGGGCTGGGTGGCAGGAGGGAGGCCCCCAGGTGTGCCACCTGGGCCGGGCCGGGCCCCAGGGGGCGGGCCTGGCCTTCCTCCTCATGCCACCTCTGGAGGAGCTCAAGCCACTTTGCGGAGACCCCACCATCTCTCCAATGGCTCTGATTAGAGGCGCAAAACAAGCCAGGTGTTACCAGGAAATGGTGTAATTAGCACTCTACTGCTGTCGATTTTGGGGGGTTGTTGCTTTATTTTTTTCTTTTTTTAAACTCTGAGCATTTTTTATTTGCTAATCATCTCTCAGTTCAACCAGCACAGAGCCAGCATGCGATTTACCTTTTGATGTTCACATAAGAGAACTCTTGAATCTCAAAGAACAGGCAGGGATTTGGGGGAATCGAATGCAGAAGCTACAGTAATCAAAGCTCATTAGAGTTTATTCTTCAAGCAGGTCTCTTCCCCTCCCTCTGTCTCCTTCTCCCCCTCCCTCCCTGATGAGAGGGCTGGTTGTGGGTTTTGCAAGTGTTTTCTTTGGGACAGAACGTGGCATGGGGTGTCCGCCCAACCCCCCTGGGCTCAGATCTCTGTGCTGGGGTTTCCTCTTCCCCCTTTCGTGAATTGCCATGGTGAGAATGAAGGCGTCATAAACACAGACAGCTCCAGGAGAGGTTCTCCCAGAGGGTCTCTGCAGCCTTCACAGTAGGAGCGGCTCAGGATGGGACTCCTGAGAGCAGGGCCCCCTCAGCCGCTCAGCCAGCCCCCATTCTGCACCCCCTCCCCTACATACTCGGGGGTCTGGGTGCTGCACTGTGGGCAGTGTTTCTGAGGAGCCAGGCAGATCGGGGTGCTCAGGAGAAGTGAGATACAACCCACTGGCAGCCCGAGAGCCACAGTTAACAGGGAAACCCGGCCCCTGCACCTTGGAGACAGAGCCACAGCCCAGCAAGGCCAGCGGATGCCAACTCAATCCAAAACTCACTTAACAGTGCACAAAAGCCATTTATCGTCCCTGAGTGCCAAACACTGTGCGAAGTGCTTCTTACACGTGTTCCTGAATTCTCCTAGCAGCCCTGCCCAGTGGGTACCACTCGTCCTAGCCCTCATTTATAGGTGGGTGTATTTGCACAGAGCAGTCAAGTACTGGCCAGGATTATCCAGCCTGTAGTACTTAGCTGCTAGAACATGCACTCTGGTGTCTGGAGGTCCCTTCTCTTCTGTTCATCATTAGACCAGGCCCAGCACGTAGTAGGTGTGCACGACGTATCTCTTGAGTGCACAGTTGTGAGTCATGGCACTGCCACGGGCTCCAGCAATGCAGAGGTTAATTTGACAAGGCCCCTACCTGCTCCCAGGAGAATTGTCATCCAGAGGGGTCAGTGGACATATGAGGTACCCACTCAAACCTCAGAGTCGAACAGTGATAAGTGCCACTGGGGGCGACAGGACAAAATGCTGAGGGAGCCCAGGGCGGAAGCAATTCATTCTAGCAAGTGACATTTGAACTGGGCGGTGTGGGCAGAGCAGGGCAGTGGCAGGCAGTGGATGGCGGGGGCGAGAAGTCCCTTGTTTGTAAGCGAGCCAGGCCCCTTCAGATCCCGGCTTCGGGCGAGAGGAGTGGCAAATACAGGTGGGCTCAGGTCGTGAAAGGTCTCTGGAGGTGTGCTGAGGATTTGGGGGTGGCGTCAGCAGGAGCCACTGCAGTATTTTATTTATTAACTTACTTGTAGTAGTGAGGCAAGTCACCCGATCAGATCTGAGCTCCGGAAACCTCCCTCGGAGGGTCCTGTGGAGAGTGGCCGGGAGCTGGGGGAGGCTGGGGGCAGAGCAGGTGCTGCAACAGGCCAGGCAGGGGCGTTGGACCAGGGCGCAGGACTAAGGGGAAGTGCTTGCGTGGTATTTTCGAGCAGAACCGGAATGTCCTATGCCCTAGTTGGACGACTGGTTTGAGGGACAGGGAGGGACGCCGAGGATGACCCCTGGTTCGCTGTGTGGGTGGCTCGATGTGCGGTGGTGGCATCACTAAGGCAGGGCTACACCCCTGATGCCACAAAGGTGAGCACTGTGGCCAGACAAGCCATTGACTGTTCCAAGCTTTCCAGCCTCAAAAGGAGCGATGCTGTTTAAAACTTGGGCAAGTGTATATATTTTGCCACGAGACATCATCGTGATTTTTCCCTCTTTCCATCTTACAGCATCTTAAACCGCACCCCTTTCCATCTGATCCAGGAAATCATACTAGTGGATGACTTCAGCAAAGACCGTAAGTAATCTAATTGCTCTCACTTTTTCTCTACGCACCAATGTCTGTTCCCAGCACCTGCGTTACAGGCAGAGGGGAGTCCACTGATCTCCTGGGGCTGGAGGAAAGCCTGGGTTTGGAATACTTAGGGAAGACTTGGCGTGTCCACGTCTGAGCTCAAGAAGGAGATAAGCCTTACATTTTAAAAAATCAAGTTTCTTGGGTGAGTTGCTGTGAGTCTTTGAGGGCCTCACCAGATAACTTTAAAATTAGACACTCAATTTGTTGGTGTGTGTGTATGTGGATGTGTGTGCATGTATGCTTGTACACACCTGTCACTGCCCCCTGGCCTGCATTCCAGGCATGGGGAGAGACACAGAACCTTCAGAGGAGCAGTGCTGGAACCCAGAGCCCGGCAACCATGCCCACTGCAGATTCCCGACTTGTGTGCCACGAGAACTTGCCTGCCTTAGCTGAGGCTGCCTTGCCCCCTCCCTGTTGTTCCCATGGGAGGACTGGGCTGCGTGGACCCTGGTGTTCGGTTTGCTAATGCTGCCATTATGCAAAATACCAGATATGGATTCGCTTTTATAAGGGGAGTTTATTTCATTACAAATTTAGTCTTAAGGCCATAAAGTGTCCAAGGTAAGGCATCAACAATTGGTACCCAGTGCCAGTTTGAATGTGTTATGTCCCCCAAACGCCATTATCTTTGATGCAATTTTGTGGGGCAGAGATTTTAATGCTGATTAGATTGGAATTCTTTGAGTGTTTCCATGGAATGTGCCCCACCCAACTGTAAGTGATAACTCTGATATTTCCGTGGAGCGTGGCCCCACCCATGCAGGGTGGGCCTTGATCAATGGAGCTGTATAAATGAGCTGACAGGCAGAGGGAACTCAGTGCAGCTGTGAGTGATGTTTTGAAGAGGAGCTACAGCCAAGAGGGACACTTTGAAGAATGCACTGGAACTGAGAGAGGAGCTTCAGCTTACAGAGACATTTTGGAGACGGCCTTTGAAAGCAGACTTTTGCTCCTGAGAAGCTAAGAGAGGACAAATGCCCCAAGAGCAACTGAGAGTGACATTTAGGAGAGAAGCTGAAGCCTAGAGAGGAACGTCCTGGGAGAAAGCCATTTTGAAACCAGAACTCCGGAGCAGATGCCATCCAGTGCCTTCCCAGCTAACAGAGGTTTTCTGGACACCATTGGCCATCCTCCAGTGAAGGTACCCGATTACTGATGTGTTACCTTGGACACTTTATGGCCTTAAAACTGTAACTGTGTAACCAAATAAACCCCCTTTTTATAAAAGCCAATCCATCCCTGGTGTTTTGCATTCTGGCAGCATTGGCAAACTAGAACAGGTACCTTCACTGAAGGATGGCCATTGGTGTCCAAAAAACCTCTGTTAGCTGGGAGGGCAAGTGACTGGCCTCCACTTGCTCCCAGGTTGCATTTCAAAACGGCGTTCTCCAAAATGTTGCTCTTGGGGCATTTTGTCCTCTCTTAGCTGCAGCTCCTCTTCAAAATGTCAATCTCAGTTGCTCTGAGGTCCCTCTGTTTGTGAGTTCTTTTAATAGGACTCCAGTGAACTGTCAAGACCTATCCTGAATGGGCGGGACCTCATTTCCATAGAAACATTCAATCAAGAGGTCACACCCTAATCAGAGGTGTCACTCACAGTTGGGTGGGCACATCTCCATGGAAACACTCAATCAGAAGGTTCCAACCTAATCAACACTAATACATCTGCCCCCACAAGATTACATTAAAGAATATGGCTTTTTCTGGGGGCCATAATATATACAAACCAACACACCTGGCTTTGGACCCCGTCTCCTGGCTATGGGACAGTGAGCAGCCAACATACCATCATCTCCTACCTCATGTCCCCCAGTCCTATCAAAGAACCTGTGTCCCACCCATAATCACATCCAAAATCCACTTTCCCCAAGGAAAGCATGTGGATGTTCCCAGACATCTGTGTGTTAAGTTTGAAAGGTTTAATAATTGTAGAAGCACTATTAAAATTCAAAAATAGAGAGTGCTGACACCTCCTGGGAACCATCATTCCAGCATCCTGGGCGCAGTTTCAGGCAGTCAGCTATATCCTGGCAGAACTACCTCTTCCCAGAGATGAACCAGGAGAAACTGGGAGTGGCCACTGGGGAAGGCTCCAAGTTCTAGGAGTGTGAGTCTGTCCCCACCAGCTCTGATGCTAGAGGCTGAGTTGGGGAGGCACTGCCCGCTGGGATCTGCTGGGCTCAAGCTGGAAACCCTAGAAGTTTCAAGCTTGGAACCTCTAGAAGTGATGTGAGTGGGTTGTGTGCCAGATCCAGAGGGATAAGGTCTGGACTCTGAATTTTGAAACCTCATGATCTGATCCGTCTTCCCAAGTGCAGGTGGGATTGGAGGTGGGGCTGCCTGATGCTGAAGCTGGAGAAGGCCATGCTGCTACCTGCAGGGTGGCACTCAGAAGCAGAATAGCTCAATAGTTATAGCATGGACTCTGGAGCCAGACTGCCTGGGTTCAAATCCTAGATCCGTCACTACTGAGCTATGTAGCTTGGGCAAATTATGAACCTCAGTGTGCTTCAGTTTCCTTGTGGAGATAATAATAGTGTATACAAATTATGTAATAACAGTATATAAGGATGTGTTAACACATTTAAAGTACTTAAACAGTTCCTGGCACAGAGGAACCTGTATAAATCTTTGCAATCACTCTTTAGATTCCAGAGCCAAGTAGAGAGGCTGAGGTTGGTAAATTACAGAAGCAAATCCAAAATGGGGGGTCAAGATGTGGAGTTCAAAACTAGGGAATTGGTGAGCCAAAGGAGTGGTGGGGCAAGCAGGCAAGGTAGAGGCCACCAGGGCAAATGGCTCAGGTGGAGTCCCCTGCCCACCTCCTGCTCAGTGATGGGGAACTGAGCCAGCTCTGTCTAATGGGCTTAACAATCAAAGGATCTCCTGTGTCCAAAGTTGGAGGAAACTCCAAAGTTGATCTCATCCATTCTCTGGCCTCCCAGCATGTTATTACCAGTTTATTACTGGGTTATTATCTCATACTTGTAATGAGCTATAAAGAAGGAGAAATGTCCCCAACTAACCATTCAGAAGTTTCCCATCTGGAAATTTGTCAAGCCAGCACGTAGATGCCTCTGTATAACTGCTCTACTCCAAAGATACCCACATAGGCTCTGAATGGGCCCCCTTGTATAAGGATCAGAGTGACCAGTCAGCTCCACGCAAAGCCCAGAAGCACCCTTGAGTCAGGATAGGGCACTGTGGGTTGGTGGGAGGGAGGGGCAGGTTGCCTTACCTGGTCTTCAGATTCACCTGCAGTGCCCACTTACCTCACGTGAGTGGCTCCCAGACATTCACCAGCATAAACTTCTGTCTTTGCAGCCGATGACTGCCAGCAGCTGATTAAGTTGCCCAAGGTGAAATGCTTCCGCAACGAAGTGCGGCAAGGTGGGTCCAGTCTGCACTGCTGGGCGGGGATCTTGGTGTTGTGTGTGTGTGTCTCTGTGTGTGTGTGTGTGTGTGTGTGTGTGTGTGTGTGTTCGTCAGGTGTGGGGAGGAAATGCTGGATGCTTCCCTATTACAATCTGCTAAAGCTGCTAGAATGCAACATACCAGAAATGGGTTGGCTTTTACAATGGGGATTTTTTGGTTTACAAATTTTCAGTCCTAAGGCCATGAAAATGTCCCAATTAAGGCAGGAACAGGATGATACTTTCTCTGAAGAAAGGCCGCTGGCATCCAGGGTTCCTCTGTCAGGCAGCAAGGCATGTGGCTGGCGTCTGCTGGTCCTTCGCTCCTGGCTTCCGTTGCTTTCAGCTCCTGGTTCCAGTGGCCTCTTCTCTGAGCTTCTGTGGGTCCTTCTTAGCATCTCCAGGGCTTTCCTCTCCAAGCTCTCTCCAAACTTATCTAGGTATCTCTCTCTGAGCTCTCTGGGCTTTTTCTGTCTTTTGTCTTCATCAAGGACTCCAGTAAAGGATTAAAACCCACCTTGAATGGGCTGGGTCACATCTCAGTTGAAATAACCTAATCAGAAGGTCCCACCCACAATAGGCCTGCACCCACGGGAACGTCATGTAGGTTTTGCACCCTTTCCTGGGGTATATAACAGCGCCACACCAGCACTCTCCCCCTCGGCCTTGCCAGACAGTCAGCTGACAGTGGCACCCACTTGGCCATTTGTCCCTGCCTACAGGTCTGGTCCGGTCCCGGATTCGGGGTGCCGATGCTGCCCAAGGCACCACCCTCACCTTCCTCGACAGCCACTGCGAGGTGAACCGGGACTGGCTCCAGCCACTGCTGCACAGGGTCAAAGAGGTGAGTGAGACCGAGGCGCAGGGCGCGGGTTATACCCCTTCCTCTCTCCGGGCCTCTCAAGCTCATGACTTCACAGCTTCCCAAGTCCTGGGAGGTGGGCAGGACAGCTTCTGTCCCCCTTTGTGCCAGGGGTAGAGCAAGGACTGGGACCTGTTTGTTCTGTAACACTGGGGCCACCTGCTAAGTCCCCTGCAGCTGGCCTGCGTGGTTGGGACTGCGGGCAGCTGTAGGTGGCACACCCAGCTTCCTGGGCAAGAAAGGTGCTGTTTCTCTCGGACTGCAGAAGGCTCCAGAAAGGCAGGCCTTGTGAGCGCCGCTCGTGGGAAGGAGGCGGCGGAATTCACCAGGTGTCGTCACCCCTTCCCTGAGGCCTGTCCTGCCTCCACCACACCCGCACATCCCTTGTGTCACCTTCACCCTTGCCCAGAGGCCCCGCACCACGGCGGACAGTCTGGATGCCAAGAGACCAGAAATCCCCCCTCTTTCTGCCCCTAGGGTTCCGGACGCTTCCCCTCCCATGTCTCGGTTCTTTCTCTGGAAAGTGGGGAAAAGTTAATTTTTCCCATTATTAGTTTATATCCCCCAAAATCTGTTAGCTGCCCTGCCATGTGCACACCTGGAACGCACCACGGTTGTGGGGGTCTGTGTTCGTAACTGGCATTCGTCCTGTTCGTTAACTGACACCCTGGCCCTTTCAGCGGCTGTGCACTGTGGGAGGCCCCGTGTCACAGATGAGGAAACAGGCTCAGGGGAGCCATGTGGCTTGGCCTGACAGTCCTTAGCTGGACCCTTCGGCACCAGCACCCCCGATCTTGCCTCACCAGCCTCTTCCCCTGCCCTGGTTTCCTCTCTTGGTGTTTGGTGGCCCCTGGACTCCTACGTGCATAACGGTGGTAAGAAGATGAAAGGGTCGATCTGGATAATCCTCACCAACATCAATCATTGCAATGAGAGATCCTTTTGGTGGGATTACAAAGTTCTCATCCAGAGGCCCAGATGTTAAAAATCCATCCGGCAACCTGAGATTGGGAGGTTTTTTACACTTAGCGTTGTTTAGAAAAATCCCCTCTTCCCCTCTTGGAAATAGTCCAGGTGAATCTCACTGGAGGGGAACTCGCCCTGCCCTGGAGCCACCCCCACCCCGGGTCTGCCGTCCCCTTCTGCTTGCACCTGTGGCCTCAGCTTCCTTCCAGGGCCTTCTGCTCTGACACAGCCAGGCTGCTCCATGTCCTGAGCCTGCCCCCCAATTCCCACAGCTCCACTCTGGCCAAGCCCTTCCTTTCCTGGCAGTGCCCTTCCCCTCCTCTCCAGCTGTCCCAACCCCCTTACACTTCAGGGCCCCCACGGTCCCCTCCTCCAGAAACCCTTCCCTACTGACACAGTAATCACTCTCGGCAATTATTGGCCACTTGCCCACAGTTTCCCTTCCTGGGTTTAGTTCTCTCACCGATCGCCAACCTCCGCGGGCACCAGCCACCTCATAGAGGCCGTTGTGCCTGTTGTTGAGCAGGGACTCAGGGCTCAGAAATGATAATAAACTAGAGGCAATGGGGAAGGGGTCCAGTTGGAATGGGGGAAAGCAGCCTTGTTCTCTGCCCCTAAATTAATTCAGCCGCATTGCCTGAGCTGGCATTTTGGACAGAGTCCTGAGGGTTGGAAGGAGCCGTGTAGCAGGAGGGGCAGTGTGGCTCCCTGTGGACCTGGCACTGCCGGGTTTGCAGTGGTCTCCAGGGTGGGGAAGCACAGAGGGTGGCCACAGGGGAAAGGAATTGAAAACTTTACCAACAGTGAAATTCTTCTTGGGGAAGTAATATGGAAAACACTTTGGGCACCTTATTGCGGTTGTGCAAAGTCCACTCCCCAGCAGTGACCTTGGCCCCGGCCTCAGAGAGGCTTTTCTGCTTGAGCATTGCTGACCAGCCCCAGTCCTGCCACGACTCGGGCTGGGGTTCAGAAACCGAGCTCCCTAAATAAACAACCACGGAAGGTTAAGGTTTGCAGAATCAGAACGAAGACGAAGGTTAGAGAATCCAGAAGCATTTAGCTGGGGAAGAAAGGAGTAGGGGAAGGAGGAGATCTGTTTCAGGGACTATAGGAAGGAGACAAGGGGTTTCCTATTTAAATTAAGATCACATAAAAAAGATAGATGTGAGTCAGGAATGTGGTTCAGGAATATTGGAAAACCTCATGGCAGGGGAGCAGAAGAGGCTGCCAAAATCTCGTTTCCCATTACAAAAGCAATCCACAGTCATTTCTGAAATTTTATAAAACTTAGAACATTAGAATGAAAATTAATCAAAATACCATGCAAAGGCACCCACTATTATTAACATTTCTTTCCACTGAGGACCTTCTACCCTGGGCAGAAAGGGTCTTTTTGCATAGCTGCAATTATGCTTTATTTGTACGATTATATTCTGCTATTTTTGTGTTAGCTTTCTACACTAGCATTTCCAGAGCAATGTTTCTAAGGCAATCTGCCCTTTGTGTGGAATGACAGGTGTGTTGTCATGCGTGCTGAAATGATCATAAAGTTCATCTCCCAGGAGAAATGAGGGGCTGGGGGGGTTGTAGCTCTTCACTCTTCACCCCTGGGGACCTCCTCCCCCTCCCAGGTTGCTGGCCATGCACCCTTCAGCCCAGACTCTCACCAGTGTGGGGCTGCTGGGCAGGGCGCGGCCGGGCCTCGGCCCTGACCCCAGGAGCAGTGGTCACCGCGGAGTACCAGGCTGTCACAGCCTCTTCCTGGGGTCAACTGTTTTTTTATTATGGCAAAATACATATAACATAAAATTGGCCATTTTAACCATTTTAAGCTATATGATTCCCTGGCACTTGGTGCATTCACAGTGTTTGTGCAGCCGTCACCACTCCTGAATTCCAGAACCTTTTCGTCACCCATTAGCCGTCACTCCCCACTTGTCCCCCCTCCAGCCCTGGCCACCACCAGTCTGCATTCTGTTGCTGCGGATTTGCCTATTCTGGACATTTCATATAAATGGATTCATAAATATGTGAGTTTGGGAGCCTGGCTTCTTTCACACAGCGTAGTGTTTTCCGGGTTCATCCATGCTGTAGTGTGTATCCGTTCTTCATTCTCTTTTATGGCTGAGTAATATTCCATTGGGTGGACATTGCCATGATTTGTTTATCTTGTCATCAGCTGGTGGACACTTCAGTCATTTCTGCCTTTTGGCTATTGTGAATACTGCTGCTAGGAGCATTGCTGTACCAGGATTTGTCTGAGCACCTGTTTTCAGTTCTTCTGGGTCTCTGCTGGGGAGTGGCATTGCTGGGTCATGTGGTAATTCTCTGGTTAACTTACTGAGGACCCTCCTCACCCCCCGCCCCTCCCCAGGCTGACTTGGTCCCTGGAGGGTGAGTTAAAGGAGCTTTTCTTTTCTCGGATTTCTCGGACCCCCTGAATGAACCTGCGAGGCCCTTCCCGTCCCAGGGGCTCGGCTGGAATCCCCCCCCACCCTGAAAAGTGCTCTCACCCAGAGGGTGTGGCCATCCACCAGCCCCACCCCGCCCTCTGGTCGAAGCCTTAACCTCCTCCTTCCCAAGTGTGACCGCTGCCTCCTGGGGGTCAGCTCGGCCTCCCAGGCCAGCCTCCTCGGGCCCACCACCATCTGCGCTGACGCTCTAGCAGCAAAGAGCCGGGTCATCAAGCCCTCCGGGGCTGCAGCAGCCTCAGGGGGCTGCAGAGGTTTTCCCCGGGGCCCTGGCTCTGGTTCCCTGAGCCCGTCTCTACACGCGTGGGAGGGTGGATGTGTCACTGTTCACGTCTTGTCTTAGAATCAGAAGTGATTTGATCCTGTGAGTGGAAGAGGAAATATTAAGCTGTAATTGGAGTTTGGGATTTTCAGAAATAGAGATAAGAAAGCAATGGGCTCTAACTGTCATCAGCTGTCCTCAGCTGCTGTTTTACATATTGAAAATCTCCCCAATTTACCTTCTCTCCCTTCAATTACATGACAATACTTGAAATAAGCACCAAGTTGGGATTTGTTTTTTTCTTTTTCTTTTATATGCTTTGCTTTTTTTTCCTCCTTATCTGCATAGTTCCTTAGTAGGAAAAAAGATTGTAAAATGTCTCAATCCCTGCAGCATTTGGTGAATTTATAGAAATAACAGCCTACTTATTCTTCAAAGCCCTTTCACACACTTTCCTATCTTGTGTCTCACAAAAGCCCTGTTGGAGAAGCAGGACAGTTTTGCAAACAATAATTTGTCTTCATTTTATAGATGCAGATACTGTGTCCCAGGGCCTGTGCAGTTGTGTCTCAGGCCACAGCTGTTCTGCCAGGCCTGGAGCCAGGCCTCCCGCCAACCAGTGCAGGGGTCCCTGGTCCTGCCCCTCGGTGTCACCGCCTCCAGGAGCCCCTCCTGCTCCCCCACACCCTCTCCAGGACAGTTTAGAGGCTGTGTGTCTGGACATGACTAGGCTCTTCTAGATTCTTCTAGATCATGTCTCTACCACAGTTGATGCACTTCTAAGACAGTAAGTGCTCAATAATGTGGGTTGACTTACGGAGTGAGCGATCGTCTCACCCTCCGACAGTGTGCTTTAAACATGTGAATCAGAGGAGAAATGAGGGTCTGGAGCTGCAGCGGTGTTCGAAGGCCAGTGTGTGTGCCTTCAACCTCTGCCATTCTCCCTGTGAGGGCCAGGGTAGGAGTTTAGGTTTCTGGGGGTGTGAGGGAGGGGGCCATAGTCCAGAATCGGCCAGAAATTCCATAAGTTGCCTGGTGGATCCTCAGTGTGAATCTAGCTTTACAGCTGTGTGGCCGGCCTCCTGGGTCCCCGGTCTGGGTATTTCCTGCTGAGGCCTGGCTGTCTGGTGCAGCTGTGACTGGCCCACCTGCCTTTCTCTGGCCACTGACACAACATCAACAAATACCTCTCAGCTGGCACCGAGCAAACACCTTCTTCCCACTGGGCTCTGGGCCGGGGGTGAGGGCTACGAACCCGGATGGCCTCACACAGAGAGGCTCTGGGGGTTGCTCATAAAGCACCCCTCCAGCTCCCTTTCAAAGTCGTGGCTCCAGCACATCCAGCCCCATTCGTCCCCTGCTGCCTGCCTGGTCTCCGCGACTCCAGGTTGTGACAAGAATAACAGAACTTGGAGAGAGAGTGCACAGACGCCTGTCACAGCCCTGGACTCAGAGCCCATGGGTGGGGAAGCCTGTGGCCAAGGTAAACAACCAGCACTTTTTACTTTGCATTTCAGTCTCCAAATATTCAGGAAAGATTTAAAAAAAAACGAACAAATAAGATTTCAGTTTACGGGTCCATAAAACCACCCTCAGGTGCAATAATTTGCTAGAAGGACCCTCAGCACTCAACAGAGCTGTAATAGCCATGATTATGGCTTGGTATACTGAAAGGATACAGATTAAAATTAGCAACAAGAAAGGCATGCAGGGCAGGGTCCAGGAGATGTCAGATGCAAGCTCGCCTTTGCCCTCTCCCTGCAGACAGCGCTTACTCCTCTCAGAACTCTGTGTGGCATTATGTGCAGAGTACCGCCAACCAGGGAAGCTCACCCAAACCTCGGTGTCTGGGTATTTTCTGGAGGTCGGTCACGTGGCATGGCTGACTACCCATGTGCCTGCCCTTGTCTCCATGCCCCTCCAGAGGTCAAGCTGGCACTGCTGGCACAAGGCCTCACACCATTTGCATAGACTATCTGGAGTGGCCCCAGGCTCCAGGAAAACAAAGACCCTGTCATCAGACAGGGTGCTCCAAGGGCTTTGAGGTCACCTCCCAGGAGCTGGGCAAGGGCAAAACCTTCCTTTACTGCACAAGGATCTCCATAAGGACATGGTATAGCTGTAGAGACCCCAAAACTCAGTAAGCAAAAGTAAAATGAGGGCCTTGTCAGACGCACAGAAGAAAGTCAGTCTCTGAACTTGTAAGAACAGTCCAGAATTCAAGTCACCAGAATGTCTTTGGGTGGGTGTCAGTGTGTAGGTATCTGTGCCAGCGGATTGTGTGTGTGTATGTGTGCATGCGGTGTGTACATGCACACAGACACTCAGAGTGGCCCGGAGGAGCTGTGCCAGCTGGGCAGGTGTGTGTTGCCTGCAGATGAAGCATCTGTGTGCATCCCAGAGGTAGTGGCAGTGCATTGAAAATGGACGTTTCTTTCCATGTGGACCATTTGGTTTTCAGAGGCAGCATGTTACTGTCAGAATGAGTCACATGTGGGAGACTGAGGGCCAAATTAAGCCTGTGAACTTAAAATTAGGCACTCGGTGAATCTGGAACTTAAAATAAGAAGGCAACCTCATTTAGGAGAGAGATTGAATGAGGAAATTAAATGGCTTCAAGGAGAAATAGAGGTTCCTGCCCATGCCAGCCAAAGGGTGGTAGATGCAGAGGACTAGAAAAGCCTTCCTTTCTGGGTCACCTGAGAACCTGCTGATTTCCCCAGGCCACTCGATTCCCATTTAGCAGTCCAAGAGCCTCCTTCACCACTGATCTACACTACACACCGGGCCCCAGTTCTCCCCCTCCTGCATGCCAGAAACAGGGGAACTCAACCAGGCTTGGGAAACTTAGGTATGTATATAGCCTTGATTGCCCCTGGAACTGGTGAATTTGGCTTGTATATTTGGCAAATGATCCCTGGGTGCTTTTGACACTGACAAATAGAGAGGCCTGGGAAAGTAGCGGGAGATGAGGCTGAAAAGCTAGGTACAGGCCTGTTTTTTGATGGTCTTCCATGCCACGCAAAGGACTTTAAATCTATCTTACAGGCAGTTGAAGGTTTTAGCAGTTGAGTGGCAGAGCCAGATTCGCATATCAGAAAGACAACTTTGGCAGCCATGTGTAGAATGAAAAGGGAAGAGGATTATATTAATTTCCCACCTGCTGAAACAAATACTATACCTTGGGAATTAAACAATGGGAATTTATTGGCTCATTGTTTTGAGAGTGTCCAAGGAGGTGTCAACAAGCTATGCTTTCTCCCTGAAGACTGTGGCGTTCTGGGGCTGGCTGCTGACAATCCTTGGTCCTTGGCTTGTACTTGGCAAAGCACATGGCGTCGTCTTCTCCTTTCTCTTCTGGGTTCCGTTGACTTCCCACTTCTGGCTGCTCCCCATGGTTTTTCTTCTCAGTGTCCAATTTCCTTTGCTTATAAGAACTTTAGCCATATTGGATTCAGGCCCACCCTCCTTCCATCTGGGCAACTTAACTAGTAACATCTTCAAAGGTCCTGTTTACAAATGGGTTTACACCCCCAGAACCGGGAGTTGGGACCTGAACGTGCCTTTTGTAGGGGACACGATTCAATCCCCAAGAAGGATGGGAGTGGGAGGTGGGGTTAGGAGTCCATTGCAGTACTCCAGGCTGGAGGAGATGGAGGAGAGGCAAGGGGGGGATTTGAAAGAGCAATTTTCAATTTTAGAATTAGATTCAGCAAGATTTAATCCAGTGTGATGATTCCATAGGGAGCCTGGGGAGAAGGTGGTGAAGCCACCACTGGAGGAGCTGTGTGGAAGCCACCTGGAGTGGCCCATGGCATGTTGGAGTCTGGAGCTAGGAGGGGAGTCAGCCTGGCGGTGGAGACTTGAGAGCCTCTGTCTCCAGGTGACAGCTGAAGTTAGTAATCTCCAGAAACGCCATGCATCAACTTGTCCATGAACCATAGCTAATAAGATACTTTATCCCAGAGAAAGAAAGTGTTTGGAAATTCCAGAAGGGTCCCCCATGGGCATGTGGCTCTGCTTCTCAGGACTGCAAGCTTGGGGTCACCTGTCGGGCTGACGGTGTCTTCTGAGGGCCTCCCTGATGTGGACGGATTTCTAGCGCCCCCTTATTCCTGGCTTCCCCTTTCTCCGTGGACACCTCCACCACCTCTCCACCCATCCGCAGATGCCCATTGGGACTGAGAAGGCCCTAGGAGTCAAGGAGAAACTCTTAGCATGTTAAGCATCTAAACTAGAGAGGTCACTACAACCGTCTCCCCATTTTATCGATGAGAAAATTGAGATCGGCGATGGAGACGCTCGGTTGAGGCCACAAAGCCAGGCTCTGGCACTAGCAGGTTGCGGCCCTCCCCATCTCCTGACCCCGGACAGGCTCTCTGACGCCCGGGTGTGTTGATCCGCAGGACTACACACGGGTGGTGTGCCCGGTGATCGATATCATTAACCTGGACAACTTTAACTACATCGAGACTGCGGCGGAGCTCAGAGGCGGTGAGTGGGCCCATGCCGCCTTCTTCCGTCTCCTGGTCGTGGCTTCAAAGGGGAGGCGTGAGGAAGAGGCCCCTGGTGCAGTGTCCGGAACATCCGACCCTGCTCCTTGTAGTGTAGTGAGCTCCACCTCGGCCCTGGCGATTTGGGACTGGGAAAGGAAGGGCCTGGGGGTGCCCAGGATACTCCTGACACAGGGCTTAGCCCAGACCCAGGAACGTGGGTGGTACAAGGATCCCCTGGCTCCGTGGGCACTGCCCTGTCCTAGGGACCCACCACACCTCCACTGGGCACCTGCTGCTGCTGCCCACCCCCAGACATTTGGGTGCTTCAGGTAGTCCAAGAGGCCCTTTGCAAACCTGCTTATGCCTTCCTGAAGCATATGGCCCTGGGCAAATGTGTCTCCTCATCCTCTGCCCTTTCTTTGCCACCCCCACCCGGCTGAGAAGGCTCAGAGATGCAGTGGGCAGTGGAGAAAGAGGGGCCGCTGTGGATGGACATTTGGCAGCCACGTTCTTATCAGCCCAGGCGACCAGCAACCCTGGGAGCCTGGGTGGGTTCTTGAAAAGGTGCAGAATGGGTGGGCTCTGCAGGCACTTCTGAGAGACCAACTCACCCGGCTGGTGCCATTTCAGGGTTTGACTGGAGCCTCCACTTCCAGTGGGAGCAGCTCTCCCAAGAGCAGAAGGCCCGGCGCCTGGACCCCACCGAGCCCATTAGGTAAGTAGGAAGGGGTGGCACAGAGCAGGGACGGGCTGCAAAGCCACCATCACGTGGTCTTTCCCAGCGTCGCGTGGTGTGGGGAACACAAAAGCTTGGGAAGAGAGACAGAACCTGTGCAGCCAGCACTACTTTTGCCCTATTTTAGGTTTCTGTCTTCATAGGCTCTTCTCTCTAAGGGTTGAGGCCTCGTGGGATCCTGTGCGTTGTCCACCCACCCACAGGCCATTGTGTACTTGTGCTTCCTGCTTAATATCGGGGAGCCCAAGATGGTCCCATTAGGAAAAGATGGTCCACTGGGGTGGGGCAGCCCAGGAATGGGGAGTCAGCCGCTGCGGTAAGTGGAGGCTGACAGCAAGGCCTGGCCACTGCTGCACGTCACTGAGCACCTCCGCTGTCCTCTGTGTGAGAACCGAGTGGGTGGCACAGACTGCTGCTTTTCTGTGCCGTCCTGACCTGCATTCTCTCGCCCAGTCCCCTTGGTGGCCCCAGCACGTGGTGGCAAGGTGGCAACCCCTCCTGGGGGTTTGGTGTAGAGTAGAGCACAGCGGCCCCCCCATGGGGAGCCTGTCGTCTCAGCACCTAGAGTGGACAGCCCTGCCGGTCCTGTCTAACCCTGAATGTAAACATGTCCTGGGCCCCTTGGGAATCTCCAGGCGGAAACACGTCTGCCTCAGTGGGGGCCAAGAGTAGGAGAGCAATGCCTGGAGAACTGCAGAAAAGGCCACCGGACGGGGAATTCTCAGGCCAGTGATTTAGGGACACCCAGGACTCGTCAAGGTCATTTCTGGTGCCTGCCATATAGTAAATGTTTGATAATTTTCACTGCATTGATATAACTCAGATTGAGGACTAAAGAGCAGTGAAGAGCTGAATGGTGGTGCTCCAGATAGATGGGTGGGGCCGCTGAGAACTCTGTGCCGGGGCCCATAGTTCATCCATCGTCGGCCCCTCCTCCCCTCCCCAGCCTTCGTGATCTGGAGTGATGCCAAGAGGGAGATTGGCGCCAGATGACACCGCAGATATTGTCCTTTATTTCTGGACAGATAGTAGCACCTTATTCCCGTGCTGAGCATCCTGCGGTGCCCTGCAGCTGCATGGCGTGGGGTGTGGGTGTGGGGGGAGCGTCCACCGGTCCTGACACCTCGAGGGAGCAGAGCAAGCCCGAGGCAAAGGCCACGGTCCAGGGACTCTCCCTGCTCTGTCTCTGTCCCAGGGGCAGCGTTCCCAGATCATTTTCTCTTCTGGTGGGAGTATCTCTGCTTGTCCGAGAGCAGGTGCTTTCCAGGGTTGTGCCAGTCCCGAAGGAACAGCATGTTGTTTTCAGACTTGCTCTCCATCGACTCACTGTCCAATATGGGAGAAAATGCACCTCCCGTTCTGGGACCCATTTAATGAGGGGCAGTTTCCTAAGGGCTCACCCACCCACCCCAGCCTGCTACCTGTTGATAGGTGCCTTCTGCTAGGCCAGCTCCACTTGTCCCACTACTTTAGGAGGTTTCTGTCTCCCGGGATCCTCTGTCTTACAGACTCGCTTCCTGCACTTGCCAGAATATTTTCTGGGGCTCTGACACCCTTCCTACCTCCCGCTCAATCCCTTTCCTTTCAAATGGCTTCTTGGACATCCCTCTCAGCAGTCAAGAGCTCAGGGAGATTGGGGTGCAGCCCTGAGAAAAGAAAATGAAGAGGAAGGGCGAGGCGGGGAGGAAGGGAGAACGTCCAGTTTCCTCCCCTGCCCTGGTCGGTGTCCCCCTGCCCGGCGCCCGCTGACGGGGGCCCCCGATGGCCCTGCTGGACCGAGGTGGTGGGAAAGGCCCTCAGAACGGCTGGGGCTCTGCGTGAGTCCTGGTCCCCTGGTGGAGGGCGCCCGGGGAGTCAGCCTATCTGCGAGGTCAGGGAATTTACAGTCCCAGAGAGAACGTTCTGCAGTAGTTCTTGTTTGAGGTAATTGGAAAATATATTGGCCCTTCTGAAGAGGAGCAGAAGTAGGAGGAAAATGGCCTTGAGTTCTGGACTCCCTGGGCAGGAACTGATTCTCCCTCCTTTTTCTTTCAAATGCCCAGGACCCCCATCATCGCCGGGGGGCTCTTCGTGATGGACAGGTCCTGGTTCAATCACCTGGGGAAGTACGACGCGGAAATGGACATCTGGGGCGGGGAGAACTTCGGTGAGTCCCAGTCCTCTCCCACCTGGCCCGGGCTCTCTGTGCGTCCTGGGGGCTCACTCTGGCCTGGCCCTGGGGCCTCCCTGCATCCTTGTGTCCTGTGTCCTTGTGTCCTGTGTCCCTGAGTTGACACAGAGTCTCAGTCGCTGGCGAAAGGCCAGGGACCGGTAAGTCCACTCCTTTGGGGGAAGGCTGGGGGGTTGCTGCAGGGGTGGAGATAACGGGAATTTCTTCATGTGTCCACATGAATGCTGAGGACAGAGGGAACATGCCCAGGCAGGCTCTTTGGGGTACACTGAGGTGCAAAGGCAGGGATGACCAAGGAGGAACCCCAAGTCTGAGAGGCTCAACCTAGGAGCATGGAACGTTGGAATGTGGAGTTGGAGGGAGACTGACGAGAGACAGAATGAGCATCAGGCTATGAGTAAAGCCCTTAGCACCGGTTAATGGGGAATCTCCATTCATTGCTGCAGAAACACGGCAGGGATCTTGTCCATGTCCTTTAGCCTGTGAAGAAGGCGTAGGGTAGAGCAGCTGGGCCACGGGGCCCAAACCAGTCCCAACAGAGGGGCAGGTCTGGCCACTGTGGTTCGGAGCTGGAGTTTGCAGCCACAGGAGAAAGAGCCCAGACCCATTCCATCTAGCTGGGGACTCTGAAGGACCCTCATTTTCCACTAAAACTGGGGATCATGACCTACTTCTTGAGGCTATTATGAAAATCAGTTGAGATAAGGACCTAAAACTCCTGGCACAATACATGTTAGTTTACTTTTACTCCTTCCAGCAGGTGAAACCTAAGAGATGCCTAGAACATAAGCTCCACCAGGACAGGGGTTTTGTGTGTTTACTCATGCCTGTGCCCCACTACTTAGAACCGTGCCTGCCTCCTAGGAGGCCCTCAGCAGCTGTTTGTTGAGTAAATGGATCACAGAGAGGAAAAGGAGGAGCCCCTAAGGGCAGGCCCCCTTCCCCTCCCTGGGCCCTGGGGCTCCATCCCGGCCTTTAGCAGTAATCCCGCCCATCCCCCAAGGCCTCGGTGTCCCCCCTGTCTGGCCTCCAGCCTGGTTTATGGCTTCTTCCTCAGTCATTAGAGTTATTTCCCGGAAATGTGTGGCTGCTGGCCCTATCCACAGCATCTGTTCTCCCTAACTGGGCAGTCTAGAGATGTACATCAGAGAAGTCGGTCTCCTGCCGGACAGGGACCAGATTGGAAGCTCGGCAAACAAAGCAGAAAACTCCCACCCCACTAACCAATTGGAATCCCTTCCCCGGGACTGAGCCTGCGAAGGCCTCCAGAAGAGGGTGGGTGAGGTGGGATTCCAGGCCGGCCAGGAGAACCAGAGAGCCAGGCAGCCCCTTGGCATTGCCACTCACTCACTGGACAGAGCCAACCACGTGTTCTCACACCCACAGCTCCTCTCACAGCCCCTGGCAGTGGGTCCTGACCTTTCCCCCTGGGCAGCGTTGTGGGTGGATGCAGTCCTCCAGTCTCTGCTTGAATGGCATCCAAGATGGTGCACGCGCTGCTTCACAGCACACACTTTTTTTTTTTTTAATTCATTTATTAATATTATTATTTTATTTTATTTATTTATTTTTTCTTATTAAATTCAGTTCTATTGAAATACATTCACACACCATACAATCATCCATGTTATACAATCCACTGTCCACAGTATGATAACATAGTTATGCGTTCATCACCACAATCTATCTCTGAACATTTTCCTTACATCAGAAAGAACCAGAACAAGAATAAAAAATAAAAGTGAAAAAAAAACACCCAAATCATCCCCCCATCCCACCCCATTTGTCCTTTAGTTTTTGTCCCCATTTTTCTACTCATCCATACACTAGATAAAGGGGGTGTGATCCACAAGGTCTTCACAATCACACTGTCACCCCTCGTAATCTACATTATTATATAATTGTCTTCAGGAGTCCAGACTGCTGGGTTGGAGTTTCGTAGTTTCAGGTATTTACTTCTAGCTATTCCAATACATTAAAACCTAAAAGGTGTTATCTGTATAGTGCATAAGAATGTCCACCAGAGTGACCTCTCGACTCCAATTGAAATCTCTCAGCCACTGAAACTATGTCGTCTCATTTTGCATCCCCCTTTTGGTCAAGAAGATACTCTCAGTCCCACGATGCCGGGTCCACATTCACCCCCGGGAGTCTGCATTGCCAGGGAGATTTACACCCCTGGGTGTCGGGTCCCACGTAGAGGGGAGGGCAGCAAGTTCACCTGTCAAGATGGCTCAGTTAGAGAGAGAGAGGGCCACATCTGAGCAACAAAGAGGTACTCAGGGGGAGACTCTTAGGCACCATTACATGAAAGTTTAGACTCTCCTTTGTGGTAATGAGCTTCATAAGGGCAAGTCCCACGCTCGAGGGCTCAGCACATCAAGCCACCAGTCCCAATGTTTGTGACAACATCAACACCAGTCCATGTGAGGATGTCCAACACATCCACACCTTCCCCCAGATCCTCGGGGCTGGGGAGGGGAAGGCTGTAAATATATTTTTTATTATCTGCCCAAATTACTCTGGGATGGCACACACTCTCTTTTGTAGAGGATTCTTTGTTGTTGAATTGTTAGGAAATTCTTCTAAGCGGAGGCCTCCTTCCCCCACCTCCTGTCTGTCGGGGCTTGTTCTGCCCTCTTGAACTGTGCGCAGTGAGTTTGACCCCTTTCCACGTGGCAGGCACGTCTGGATTCCAGCACACGATGGTTTTAATGACGGCACGTTCTTGTCCCACCTACCCAGGCCTTTCCTGGCAGTGTTGGCACACGTCATCTGCTCAGATCACATAGCAGTCTCATCTCGTCTGCTTCCGAGGGGGCTGGTGTTAACAAGTGGTGATGCGAATACAGAAGTTGGGAGGGGGTGCTGGGAGGGGTGGAGGCATGCTGTAAGGTTCATCACAAAATGCTGTAAACCACAAAAAAGGAACTGGAGACAGCTATCACCAGAATACTCTGTTTTCCCTCACCCAACATTCCTTTATGTCATAACCAGCTGCTGGCACTTGAAAGCCATATCTGGGTTTTATGGATTTTGGTTGTGGTGGTGGTGGTTGTTGTAGTATTTTATAAGGCAGAAAATGCAGTGCTTTTCCAGTGGTGGATATATCATGAGGACAGTGTCAGATCTGCGGGTGGGGGTAGTGAAGCACCCGAGGACAGGCGGGGGGATGTGAACAGGAGCCCTGCAGGATGGGTGAAGCCCAGCGGTCTGGGTAGGGTTGGGGAATGATGCGTCAGCTGCAAAAGGGAGATGGCGCCACGAGGTGAAGGAAGCTGCGTGTTGGAGTGGAGGATTCCCAACTCTAGACGCGGCAGGAGCCCGCCCACCCGCATCCCTCAAATGGACATACCCAGAAGATCCGATCGTGCACCTTCTCTCCGTCCCCACCAGAACTCTCCTAAGGGGTCCCTCCGCCTCTGTCCATCTCCCACCAAATCCGCCCTCCTCCAGACATGCCAGTGGAGCCTCCCGCGGTCCTGGACGGTGCCTGTCCCTCTCAGGTGGCTTGGCCTTTCCTCCACTCGGCACCGAGTGCCTGTCCCCTGGTGGAGGTCAGCCCTGGGTCACCTCCTCCAGGACCAGGGCACCCCCTGCCCTCCCCACCCTACCCTCCCTCACCCCTCACCGCGCTTGGCCTCCTGTGTCTTTGTCTCTTGGTTCGTCTGTGCCCCTCGCCCTGCCTCTCACTGCGCCTGGGGCTCTTTAAAGGCAACAACGCGTCGTTCACCTGCTTCCCAAGGCCTGGGACTGTGCAAGTGTCTCCCTGAGCGTGTGAGCAAAAGTGGGGGCTGAACGGGGAGGGTGACACGTATATAGTCCATGGGGTGCCACTTAAAATAGCTGCCATTGTGAAAAACGGAGCCCATGATTCATGGTTCCCTTTAAACCTGATAATAATAGTAATAACAGCAGGTGGAGGTGTCTCTCCTTTCTAAGAAACGGGGTTTCTGCGTGCTGCAGACCTGTTCGCATATGTGGCATTGATGTGACAGCAGAAAAATCCCTGAGGCTACTGGAAAAGTCTCTATCTAGGACAACGGTGACCGCACTCACTTGCTGCCAGGACGGTGGTGACAACGCTCACGGTCCGCTGCCCGGCCACACGCCTCGCCTTGCAGATGCTCCAAGCAGCCCCCGAGGGACCCGCCGCGGCGGCCTGTGACAGCCAGGCCCCACTACCTACTCTGGTTTTAAACCGAAGGCCCTGACCCTGCACCGACATTCCCACAAAATATTTCCAAGATGAGCTGAATAGTTTTGATAATTACATCAGGGCTCAGCACTTGAGCAGCCTTTAGGGAAATGTGGCTTTTAAGCTATTTTGTTTCTTTCAGAAGTTGATTTGCATTACAATTGGATGGTTAAACTCCAATTTACATAACACAGGATGCTTGTAATATATCTACTCACTTCAAGCTGCATCTCACTTTTAGGTCTGGATCTTTTAGCCTTAAAAGGAATCTGTTGCCCAGGAAGAATTGTGTGTGTGTGTGTGTGTGTGTGTGTGTGTGTGTGTGTGTGTGTGTGTGTCGATGGGGGGGTGGGAGGGTCACAAAAGAGGAGGCCTTGGCACTTACCAAGGAGAGGATGGGATTCCTGAATTCAGAACAGGGGTTTCCAAAGCCCAGCAGGCATGTTGTTCCCAAAAGATGGTGAGAGGTGGTGGGTCCAGAGAGGAACTACACCACCCACCATCTCTAGGACGTATTCGGAGACGTCGTCTGTCAGGCTTGGTATATGTGTGTGTGCACGTCTGTGTGTTATAGAAAGAACATGGGCTGTGGAGTCACAGGCCTAAATTTGAATCCCATGTCATCACTGGCAATCTGTATGTCTTTGAGAAAGTTGCTTCACCTCAGCGAGCCTCTGGCCAAGTCTTCAAAATGATCCCTGTGGTAAGCAGAAAGGTCCTCCAAGGATGTCCACACCCCAGTCCCTGGACCCTATACGTTCTGTTACCTTACATGGCAAAAGGGATTTGCAGACGTAAGCAAGGTTACGAATCAGTGACCTGAAGATGCGGAGGTTATTCAGGGTTACCTGGTTGGGTCTCCTCTGATCATGTGAGCCCTGAGAAGCAGAGAACTTTCTCTGGCTAGAGGCAGAAGCCGTGCAGCAGAAGGGAAAGTCAAAGAGTTTGGAAGCCTGAGGGCTTAATGCACCACTGCTGGTATGAAGATGGAGGGGACAACACGAAAGGAGATGAGCGAGGCCCCCAGCTGACAGCCAGCAAGGAACATAAGAAACAGAACCCTGACAGCAACGTGAACTTCCCCAGAGCCTCCCTAAGTGAGCACAGCCTTGATTTCATCCTTGTGAGACCTTAATTGGAGGCCTCAACACAGACCCCCCCTGACTTCTGACCTACGGGACTGTGAGAGAATAAATGTGTGCTGTTTTAAGCTGCTAAGTTTTGCAGTAATTTGTTCAGCAGCAATAGAAAACAAGCACACGCTGTGAGATGATGTACAGCATCTCTGCTGCACCAGGATGGGCTCCCTTCCCCTTTAGGCCACAGTGAGCGACATTTGCTAAAGGGGGATTGTAATCTGACCTGCTGGAGTAGTTCATTCCTCCTACTTTCTCACTGGGTCTCACCCTTTCCACGCTTGACGGCTCAAGGTTAGGGAAACAGCCTCATCTGAAAAGAGCATCCACGTCTGATGAAAAGCCAACTTTTCCCCCCCAGAGGAAAAGGAAAGCTAGAGCAGACCATCCAGGTCCTTGGGGTCATCTTTTCCTGCCACTTGGACTTCCCCAAGTCTAATCAAGTTCAGTCGGAGAGGACACCGGTTGATCATTCTCCGTAGGGAAATATGGCCTTTGCAGTTGTCTGTCCACTCGTGGTCGTGGCTGACCTTCCAAGTCAGGGAGGGGCCCTGGGTTCAGCCTCGAGTGCCCAGACGGGCGTGAAGAGCCTTTGTACCCAGATCCAAGGCTGCCTTTCGTGGGCCAGTGAGATGGTCTGTACTCAAGTCCGTTCATTATTGAAAATAATAATAGAGCTTCCTGGCCCAGGAGGCCCTGGGAACCTAAAGATTATTGAAAAATGGTCTTCATCCCCATAGATGTATGTGGGGCTGAAGAGTGAGGATAGCTGATGAGTGTCTGCCTCCTTCTGCCCACCATGTTCTCTCCGGCTTTGTCCTCAGTAGCTTTTAACTTGGCCCAAAGTAGAATGGGTAACACTGTTGTCTGTATAACATATGTGAGTCCACAAAATAGGAGGCTCCATTCAAAGCCGGGCTTGTTGCAGTCAGCGGCGCCCGTCCCTGGTCAGTGGTCCCCTTCGCCACTGGTTGGAAACCAGGTAATCCGAGGAAGGCAAAGCCTGGCCCCGGTGGGTGAGGGGCAGCATTTGAATAGCTGTGGTCTGACTCCTGGGGAGAAAGCCGCCCCTCTCTCCTGGATTCCTGGGTAGAAACTACTGATGGGTTGATGAGGAGATAAGAAGGAAGGAGCCGGGAATGGAGGATGGAGAGGGCACTTTGCTCTCCAATATCAGTCTGAAGTTTAAAGAAAGGAAGAAGACACCTGTGCTCCTTGGAGGACAGAATAATTGCTCGTCTCCCTGCTTGGAGTTCAGAGTGGATTTGCGTCTGTGTGACGTTTATCACAAGGGAGATTACAAGGGTGCTGACTCAACAAGAACCCGTACAGACCCTACACACAGTCGTTCTGATCCCTCCTCCTCTCACTCAACAGAGGCGATCTCCTGGAAATGATGGCTCTGCTGGAGCAGCTCCAAGCTGTCCCCGGGAGGCCCCCTGCCCCACCTCAATCGACAGCGGTTCTCGTGGTGCTTGTACAAGCCTTCAGTGCATGGGCACCAGTATTACAAGACTTTTCCAAAGGTTCCAGCAGCTACCTGCAAATGTCTGGGCCTGGATTCCACGCCATCATCCTGTAGCGAGTGGTATAAATAGGGGTAGGGCAACTCCGTGTCCTTGATTTTAAATGATCCAAACTAGAGTCCCTGTAAATCATTACCCTGTTCTGAAAACTCCGAACTGCGTCACTCAGGCCAGCTCTTGACTCTGGAAACAGCACAACAATCCATGTCAGGGCTTGTGGCTCAAATAATTTGAGTTAGGATAATCTGGATATCAGAGCAGAGAAGCCCTTAACTTACCTCGGGCTGCAGCAGCTGGCAGGATTGGATGAGTGAGCTGGTGAGGTTGAGATGAGATAGTCATGTTTGTCTTTCTTGTAGTTTCTGGGTGCCTTGATGTCAGTATCTTTATCTCCTCGGCTGCGTTGGCTGATGAAAGATGTTAGGTACCCAGGCGAGGGGGTCAGGGAAGGGGTGTGCGTCTTGGAGTTACGGAGATGAGCTCAGCTCCCAGCTGCTAGCTGTCAGTTATCGCATTGGAACCTCTGCATCGTAAAATAAGAAGAGTAATAACATAACACTAGCGTGGTCATTAGGGTGGGACCAATGTGCTACCACCTGAGAAAGAACCTAACAGAGCCTGTCCCGGCAGTGAGCGAAGGGGTCGTTTTCCTCTATTGCAAATGTTTGCTGAACTCAGGTAGTCAGAATTGTTTAGCTGAGGCGGCAGAAACAGGCAGGGAAGGAAGACTGAGAATGGTTTTGGTGGGGGGAGAGGAGGCAGGGTGCAGGGGGCTGCGGGAAGTTCCTGAGATGGGGAGAAGACATACTGTGTCTGCTGGTGTCCTGGGCTCCCTGCCGGACGTGTCCACCGTTGGAAGTTGGTGCCGGAGCCTGGACTACGGCTGGGGCTGGGGGGATGGAGGGAGGCTCTCCGCATCCAGGGAGTCTGGGCATCAGATGAGGTCTTCAGAGGAAGCAGTGCCAGGATGGCCTCCAAGGCAGAGCCTTTGCATGGAGTCGGAGAAGGCCAGGAGACCAGAGGAAAGGCCAAGGACAGGTCACGTGAAGTACTTTCCACGGTGGGAACCTGGGCGTGATTGTGGCAGAGGAGAGAGAATCAGAAGACTCAGAGAGAAGCAGAAGGTGGGCCAGGGGAGCAGAGGGGAAGAAACAGGGTGTGGGGCCGGAGGGAGGAGGGGGTTGAGGCACGGGTTGCAGGGATTTGCTTTGCAAATGAGGAGAGGCATATGTTTCATTTGAATACATGGAGAGGAAGAGACCATAGCTGAAGCATATGCATATTTTTAGAAGAAAGCTAGCACAACATTTTTAGGTTACTTCTAGCAAGCAAGGATTTAATCTCTAGTTTTGAGGGATTAGAGGGTTTTCTATTTTAGGAACTGGAAAAGCCCCTTTTGAGTCCCTGGAGAAGACAGTAGTTGATCGAAGTGCAGTAGAACTTAGACGCATCAAGGAAGTCGTACTGAGACTCAGATTCACGAGTGTACAAACATAATTCCACTGACCACCCCCCAAGGCCCTCAGTTCACTCCCTGCCACATGGAGATGTGGCTGTCGGGCGGTTGGTTGAGCTCACTCACCTACCAGGTGACTCTCGCACAAACACCAGCCCAGAGGGGCACACAGTTCAAATAGTGCCTCAGCAAAATGCCAGATCGTGTGTGTCGTGGACCTTTATGGAGAAATCAAACCCCCAGATATTAAGTTCACAAATTGGAAGGGTCTCCCACGGCCGGAGACGGACAGTAGAAAGCTGTGAGCCATCCAGGAAGGTGGAAAGGGGCATGGGGGTGCCCACACCCATCACTCTCCGTGCCTTAAAGAGACTGGCTGCAGAGGGGTACCTCGTAATAACGGAGGCTGACCTTTAGGTGGGGGTTAGGGGTGCACAAGTATTCTCAAAATCTTGTCTCATTTGGTCCCAAGAGAGATCCTGCGAAGTGTTTTTATGAGCTGCACCCTACACGTGAAGAAACCAAGCCTTTGCAAAGCCCAGTGAGTTTTCCCGTGGATCACTGTAGCATCGGTCTACTGACCTCCCCAAACCAAGCTCTTCCTGTCTCTGTTCCCCCCATTCTTGCCATCATTCAGTCGCCATATTGAGAAGTCTTTTGTTCATCCAAGAGTGTTGGTTCCTGGGCGTGAGTTGGTGCCTCGTTGAGATGGCATCAGCTTTGGAGAGTTGGGGTGGAGGGAAGTGGCAGGGACGGCTGGAGGAGAGGGAGGGCCTGTGGTGGAGAATCCGGTGAGGCAGGGGGTTGGCCCAGGCGGCCGGGGGATGCAGGCCTGGGCGGGGGTGGGGGTGCTCTGGAACCCTCACCCACCCGTGCACACCCAGCCTGATTCCACAGGGCCCTTCATGCGGGCAGCCACAGTGGCTTTTTCATGATCCGCGCTATGGAATCTGGGAGAGCAGGAAATCCCACAGATCAGAAGCCAGCCTTTCCTTCCGGCCACGTACCAAGAGGGAAGGGGGGCAGCCTGCCCTGGGTGCAGTCAGTGTGGGGGTGCATGGTCTGCAGAGAATTTACAGGCAGTAATAAAACGGTCTACGTTTTATTACCACCACACGCTGGCAATTGTAAACAATGTCAGGGATAAAATATGCCTCCCCTCCAAAGCAGAACCACCGCCCCTCCCTTCCCAGCCCCCACCCCCCGCCTCCGTTTGCCTTGGCTTCTTTCTCCGGGCAGAATCCCTGCTTCACGCCTGTTCCAATCAGTCCCAGGGGAGAAATGCAGCCCACCCACCAGAGCACAGCCCCCTCTGCTGACTCCACTCACCCCCACCCCACTCGGAGCTTCCCACAACAGCCCCATCCAGGGGGCACCCCCAGACCCACTTTGTAGCTGTCATGTCCGCAGCAGCTCGCAGCAGCGCTACTAGGCAGACTTCCTCCTCCCGGCTGTGTTCGGGGTCCCTACAGCATCAGAGAATTGCAGCCTCTGCGCTGGAAGGAGCGTTTGTGAACCCCTTGTTCAGATGCCCTCCGGGGATTTAGTGCTCTCTGCTGCAGCCTGGCCATGTGGCTGTCTTAGCCTGTCCTGGGTGGCACACTCGTTATTTCTCATGACAGTCACTTTAAAAAGATGCCTCTGTGTTCTCAAATGAAAAGGTCTTTCCCTCGGACTGGCTGCCCCCTCCCAGGTCACCAGGAGCAGAAGGTCGTCCCCGTTTTCAGAGGGGAAGGCTGAGGTTGCCCAGCCAGCAGGCGCGCAGCCATCCAGCCTGCCCCTGACCGCTGTGCGGGAGGCCTGGACCTGCCGCCCCCTGCCTGTGTCCCCGCGCCTCCCGGACCGGCCGAGCGGTAAGGAGGGCCATGACTGTCTTGCAGAAATCTCCTTCAGGGTGTGGATGTGCGGGGGCAGCCTGGAGATCATCCCCTGCAGCCGCGTGGGGCATGTCTTCCGGAAGAAGCACCCGTATGACTTCCCCGATGGCAACACCAACACGTACATCAAGTAAGTGGGCGTCCCGGGGGCTCAGGGGCTGGCCGGAGCTCAGGCAGCAGTGGGCTGTGACTGTGGCCGCTGTCCCTGGTCCTCTCTTAGGTCGCCCGAGTGTCCGGGTGGACGGGAGCCCCAGCAGGGGGTGTCCATCTGCTAAGTCCAGCATCAGGGCTGGAGGACCCAAGGCTGTTTCCATCCACCGATGCCCCTGGGACTTGACCAGGCCCCACATATGCTCAGTAAGGGCTCAGGGCTCTGGACATTTGGGGTTGTTGTGAGGGGAGGGTGCTTTTGCCCCCAGTTCTAGAAGATCTGCTGCTCCCCTCTTCAGCCTGGGTCACCAGCGGAGAGGCCTTTGGGAAGGTGAGGGGATGGGGGAGGCCCAAGCGGATACAGCCCCCGTGCCTGCTCCAGAAGGGTCTCGACCACGGTGTCTCCTGCCAGGGCCTGGTTTGCAGACTCCAGGGCCTTCACCACTGAGGGTGCCACCACCCTCTTCCCTGCTCCCTCCCTCCTCCTTATGGCACATCCATATCCTCCTTTCCTTGGTTTCTCCTCTCCTTTAAAGATAACTCACATGTAGCTCCTTTCTCCTTTTCTTATCTTTTCCTTGAGCTTCTTCTTTCCTTAATCTTGTCTGTTAGCCTCTGACAGCTTTGCTCACCCACTTGTTCCCCCTTCTTCCCTTTTTCTGTTGTTTGCTCCATTTGGGAAGGGGGAGCTCAGCACCCATTTCTCCTTTCTCTTTGTTGGAGGTGCCACCCTCCTCTTCCATGCCCATCCTTCCTCGGCTTTTCTCGCACGTGAGTGGGCACAGGTCACCCTCGTGCCCAGCAGTCCTGGAGGGGCCTGGATTTGAGCAGTGGGAAGATTAGCACCACCTTTTGCAAAAACAGCCAGTGAGGGAGCGACAATGGGAAAATCTGTAGGCCTTGGGGGAGCCGGAAGCCAAGACAAGGCTGCCTCAGCTTGCAAGGTTTTAAAAAGCCGAGAGAGGCTGGGGACATCCGGCATAGGAAAGCGGTATGGTGGGCCAGCCTGGGAGCGAAGGGCCCAACCAGGGGCTCCCAAAATTGTCTTAGAGACTGGGCCCTGGCCAGCAGGCGTCCACACACCACTCGCGGGTGACTCCTCCGTGGCTTGAGAAACGGGGCACAGATGTCTCTTAAGCACCTTCCAGTTTGTAGATGGTTAGGCCGGTGGACAGTGCCAACGAGGTGCAGTCAACTTCCCTCAGTGCACCTAACTGTCGTTTCTAGCTTGGAAGGGCCTCCCTGCTCCTTTACCAAACGCCTGTCCTCCGAAACAGAATGGCAGTATCGGCAGGAGCAAGGCCTTTCTGGTTAGACCCCAAGTTCAACACCCACGGGCCTTGGCAGGTGCTACCCTCACATCATGCCACTGGCCATCTGCTCTGCATCTGATTGTTTTCCACTCTCTTTCTCTCTACTTTTCCTGTGTCCTTGCATCTCTGACAGCTCAATGATGACATTGTCAGGGTCTGTCTCCCCGCCTCTTTTTCTGTATCCTTTGGGACCAATCTCGGAGCAAATACCTGATTAAAAAAACGAAAGCTTGCTGAGCATGCTGGCAGCATGCCTGAAAGAGACGGCTCGATCACTTAATTCTTTACACTGGCACCAAGCTAATTGCATGGCCTCAGGAAGCCCTTCCATGACTTACTTTAGCCTTGGAGAGCCTGTGACCTCAGCCTCAACTGTGTGGTAAAGCGGGGAGCCCCCAGAAACAAGAGCCTGGGAGGAACAGGGGTGAGAGATTAGCCTTTGGGCTTTTGGTTACTGGCCGCAAAGGGGCACTCTGGGTTCTCCCGGCTCTTGTCTCCCTATTTTTGGGGGAGCAGCAGAAGTTCCGTATCTGAAGTGACGCATCTGCTCTGCACCTTTAGGGGGACAGTTTGTCATTACTGCTGAAATCCTGTGTCTAGGGGTAAAGGCAGCCCTGGGGACTGGCTGGGGCTCAGCTGGACTCAGCACCCAAGGAGCAAACATGCCAGCAGACGGGGCGGCGCCTCGCCCCTGGGTGCGTGTGTGGACTGGCTGGGCTGCAGCACCCCCACCCCCTCACCCCTCCTGACACCCCTTGTCTCCCCAGGAACACCAAGCGGACGGCCGAAGTGTGGATGGAGGAATACAAGCAGTACTACTACGCCGCGCGGCCCTTCGCCCTGGACAAGCCCTTCGGAGAGTGAGTGTCCTTTCTGGGCGAGGAGGGTGGAGAGCCAAGTAGAGCCCAGCTCACGGGCCTGAAGCCCCCCAGGGTCTGGCCAGCCCCTTGCGTGTCCCTCCCAGCCCCACCCGGTCCCAGGCCTTGGGCAGCTCTCATGAAACGCTCATCTGGCAGTGCCTCGGCGGGTAGAGCTGAGCTCGGCATTGCACTGTGAGCTGCTGTTGCAGCGTTTTATGGGATGTCAGCTGTGGGCTGAATGGCTGGATCCCTCCAGGTCAGCATTCTGGATCTTTCGTTTAGTTCTCAGACACCCAAGCCTGACCGTTCCTTCTTCCTCAGAGGAATAGTCCGCCAACAGAGGTCCCGCCCAGCAGTGCCCCAGCCTCCTGGCAATAGAAACGGAAAGGAAAGGAATGTTTTTTTTAAGCACTGGATGCCACCGCCTGAGCTATCCCGTTAATCTTCCCAGCACTGAGGGGTGGGCTTGCTTACCCCCATCTTACAGATAGGGAGACTGAGGCTCATGTAGGTTAAGTAACTTGCCCTAGATTCACCACTGTAAGGGGAGGAAGGCTCAAAGCCACACCTACCTCATTCCAAAACAATGTGGCATTGCCTTCCCGAGCCCAGCACCTATTTGAGTGGAAAAAAAAAACTTCACTTACACCACCATCTGCATTTCCTTGGGGGCAGCTAATGACTAGTCACATGCTGGCCGTGAGCCAGGCTGCCCAGCAGAGGGGCTTTCCCGTAGCCTCCACTTCAGAGGTCGAGCCTGTCACTGGAGGGTTTAATCAGAACCAGCCGAAATGATGTCCACCTCCGACATCCTGAGCTCATCCTGGCTCTCCAGGTCTCAGTCAGGATCTCCCCAAGGCCCCATCCTCCTGCCTCCCCAGATCTGCCGACTCATCAGCCTCTCTTCTTTGGCCCTGCATCCACCCCCCTGTCTTCACCCCTTTTCCTCACCAGCTTCGAGTCCACTCTCTGGCATAAGACAGTGTGTGAAAGAGCCTGTCCTTATACTGGCCCCTCATTGTACATCTGTCAACACCCCTGCAAAGCTTCCTCCTCCCTGGATGAACGTGACTTTCTGCTGTTTCCTGCTGCTCACAGGCTCATCAAGTTTGCACCTAAACTTGCTCCTTGTCTCCTATTCCCTAGCTCGTGGACAGTCCTCCTTTGGTGACCGTCCTCCATGCGTGTCGGAACTCTGCATGGCACCCCCCTCCCCTCCTGTGTCCAGCCTCCTATCGTGGTGAGACTGGCTCCTCATGCACGGAGCCCCAGTCCTGGCTAAATGCAGACATTTGGCATTTTTTTAAAGATTGCCATCATTCCTGCCCCCAGGGAGGTTATGGCCTGGCAAGAGAGGCACACTGTAACATGTGCTTTTAGGTGTAATTCCTTAAATGACAGGCGTCGTTAGTGCTCTTTAAATGCCCTGGTTCCTTGAGAGCTCCTGGCCCAGATTTGGGGTCGGGGCCTGGTCTGTGGGGTCATCAGGAAGGACAGGGTGTGGGTGGAACTTGGATGGGGAGAAGTGGAGGGGTTTGAACCCATCGCTTCTCTCCCTGCCCACCCCCACCTCCCTGCCTGAAAGCGCGATCGGCTCCCGGGTTTCTGCGACAGCCTCCTCCCTGCCTCCCTGTCCCCGATGCCTCCCCTGCTCCGCTGGACCACCAGCAGCCTGCCCCTAACGTGCACCCTCGGCTTAGCACCCACCGATGGCATCCTCGGCTTTCACATCCAAAGTCGCCAGCGGGGCCTCCATGGAATGTCTTCACCTCTCCTCCGTCCCACTCACCCCCTCCCATCGCCCCCACCCTAGACCCTATTTTAAGCTCCTGCAGTGCTGGCCCTGCCAGGAGAAATCTTTCATTTCTTCACATGCACTCAGCTCCCTTTGCTATTCCTGGGCCTGCAGCAGGGGTCCCACTGCACGTGCTTTCTGGCTTGCCCCTCTTCCCTCCAGATGCCAGCTTCAACGTTATCCTGGATCACCATCGACCCCCCCAGGCAAGGGGACACCTCTGAGCTGCTCCCAGTGTCCCCCGTGCCCACCCCATGTCCACAGAGGGCAGGGATGACTTGCTTCATTGTTTTATTTTCTCTGTTGTTTGATAGCTCGCCGTCATATCACACATCAGGCACACTGCCTGGCGCACACTAGGCTCACAATAAGGATTTAATGAACAAAAACACAACCAGGCCCCAGGCCCAATCAGAGAAGAGGATCCTCTGGGGCTGGGCAGTAGGGGTGGCATTTTGACTGCAGAATCCAAAGTGAGCTTTTTAATAGACCCAGAGCCCTGGGGGTGAATTGCTAACACACACTGCAGCCTCCAGTGCAAAAGAGAAACATGACCGAATTCCATCCTCAAGGAAAAGCACAGGGCCTCAGTGCCGTGACACCACTGTGAGCTATTGCCATGAGGTTCCCTCGGTCTGCTGGAGTTATAGAAACCACTTCTTGGTTCATTTCTCCAGCACCCTCCAGAGAGACATGGGCTCAAAGCCCTGCCCCCAGTCACGTTTGTGCTCCCCTCGTGCTGGTGCCTGGCCCTGACCCAGCTGTATTTTGTCATTGCCCCCACCTCCCACCCCCCTCCATAGTGTCCAGAAGAGAATGAACCTGAAGAGGTCTCTGCAGTGTGAGAGCTTCAAGTGGTACCTGGAGAACGTCTATCCAGAACTCAGGTACCCCCCCACCTGGCTGAGCCGTTGCTGGCTGCAAGGAGAGGCCCTCGGCTGGCTGGGTCTGTAGAGACAGACCATGGCCAACTGGATGAGGGTTTTAAGTATATGAAGAACTGAGAAGACCAGTGCCTGAAACCCGTATGCCTGAAACCCAGAAGGGAAATTATATTTACCAACAGCGTGAGGGATTTAGGTTAGCTAGTAGCAGTATTCCTCACCTGCTGTGGTTTGAGCGCTGGGTTGCGAGCAGAGGGCACGGACTCAGACCCCGGCTCCTCTCTTCCCCTTGGCCTTGCTGCCATGTTCACAGAGGCCTCTTCCCTTCCCCAGCAGTGCAGATCGTTACAACAGAGCCCGGGGCGGGGGGGTGGGGTGGCCCTGCCAGTCTCAAGGCACTGCCCCCAACGGCTCCAGCTGCTGCGGTTACTGATCCAAAGAGCACTGGATTCTCAGATCTCCTTGTGGCTTTCTCTAGAATCCCCAGTGATTCCTCGATCGAGAAGGGCAAGATCCGACAGAGGCAGAAGTGCCTCGATTCTCATAAGGTGCCAAACGAAGAGGGCACCCACCCCCGGTTAACCTCCTGTGTCAAGATCAGTGGCGAGGATGTAAAGTCTCAGGTAAAGGAACTGGCTGGGGACATAGGAAGGAGGGGACACGACTCAGCCTTGGCGACGGCTTTACCTGACATCGAGTGCCCAGTTATACCCAGACGAGTGGCCCCTCTCAGTACGCGTAGTACTCAGGTTTCCAAATGCAGAGAATTTCTCTTAAAGACAGTGTAAAAGGCCTGGAGGAAAACGACCATTAGCAGGGGTTTTAAGAGTCCGATGTTGGCGTCCTGCCTGTTGGCAGTAAACATGGGCTGGGTCAGGCGGGGAGGGTGTCACAGCCGCCTCGCAGATACAAATGGCCAACAGAGAAAAGCAGGCTGCTGGCACCACAGCCACCACAGTAGACAGCCTGGGGTACGAGTCTCCCGGCAGATTTATCTCTGACTTCCAGGTGGTCACACTGGATTTGGTGAGACCTTCCCCATTGTCTGCGGCCCCCATCTCTGGCCAGTGCCCTCGCTCCTCCCCATCTTCCCCTCACCTGGCCTCCGGCTCCGCCTCTGCTGTCTCCCACAGCCCCCCAGGTCCAGAGAGGCTACTTAGCCCTTCTCAGAAGGTTTGCCTGCGCCTGGCTTCGTGCATCCAAAGGGGCAAACCCCCATGTTTTTGTGGGGCAAATTCTCCCTTCTGGCATAGAACTGCTCTTTTAAAGGCTGCCACCCTACCCCCGGGCCTGCCCCTGCACCCTCTCTGTAGCACTTTGCCCTGCTGAGTGCGCTGAGGCCCCCCACCGTGTCACCCCTCTCCTGGGCTCGGTGGCACCCCCTGTTCTGCCTCTGTCCTCTGACCTTTGTGCTGGCTCCTCTCCCCCAGCCCCACACCCTCTGGTTGGCTGTTCAGCAGGGGTCTCGGGTCACGGCTCTTTTCACTACAGACTGTTTCTTGGGAACTTTTGTCTTGCTTTCAGCTTCAGCAGTCTCCTGTGTTCCATTGATTCACACATTCTGTATCTTTATCCATCCTGAATTCCTTTTTTTGTTTGTTTTACTTTTTATTTTGAAATAATTTCAAACTTACAGGACAGTTGCAAAAATAGTACAAACCCCTTACAGAGAGTCCCAACATACCCCTACCCCCTCGCACCCCCAGATCCACCAGTTTTAACATTTTGCCCCCTTTGCCATATCATTCTGTCTGCCATCTACCTGTTTTCTGAATATTTCAGAGCAATTTGCACATATCATATACTCCTTGAACACATAATACTTAGATTTCCTACAAACAAGGATATTCACTTTTTGTAACCACCTTAAGTGCAGTTATCAAGTTCAAGAACTTTAACATTGACATAAAGCTTACATTCTATATTCCAATTTTTTCTTATGTCCCAGTAATGTCTCTTTGAGCCTTTTCTCCTCTTTGTTAGATCCCATCCAATATCATGTATTGCTTTTAATTGTCATTGTCTCTTTAGTTACTCTTTCCTTCTTTCTTTTTTTTTGAATTGTGGAGGCTTATATATGACATAGATCTTCCCATCTCAACCCTCTCAAGCAAACCATTCAGTGGGATTATTCACAGTCACACTGTTGCAATACCCTCACCTCCATCCATTACTAGAACTTTCCCTTCACCACTAAGAGAAACCCTACACATTTTGAATTAACTCCCCATTGGCCCGGCCCCTCCTCCTGATGACCTTTGCTTTACTTTCTGTCTCCATGAGTTTGCAGATGCTCTAATATTTTCTTTATGGTGACCATGGAAGTTAAATTTCACACTCTAAGTCTATAAAAGTCATTTTCTTTGATACCGACTTACCTTCAGTAGCATACATAAACTTTGTTTCTGTATTTCTCTAACCTTCCATTTTTATGCAGTTCTTGTCCTAAATTACATATTTACACCTTATAAGTCCAAAACCATTGATTTATTATTACATTTTATGCATTTGCTTTTTATATCCTGAAGGAAGTAAAAAATAATGGAGTTACAAATAAAAAATGCAATACTACTTATATTTATACTTACCCATGTCATTAGCTTTACCAGACCTTTCTTTCTTCATGTGACTTTCAGTCAGTTGTCTAGTGTCCTTTCCTTTCTACTGCAGAACTCCCTTTAGCATCACTTGTAGGGACAGTCTAGTGTTGACAAAGTCCCTCAGCTTTTGTATACCTGGGAATGTCTTAATCCTGCCCTCATTTTTGAAAGACAGTTTTGCCAGATAGAGAATTCTTGGTTGGCAATATTTTGCTTTTAGCACTTAAATATCTGCTGACTGCCTTCTTGCCTCCATGGTTTCCGATGTGAAATCAGCACTTAACCTTATTGAGGATCCCTTGTGACATGTTGCTTCTCTCTTGCAGCTTTCAAAATTCTATCTTTGGCATTCGACAGATTATAACAAGGCACAGTGTGAGTCTCTTTGGATTTATCCTGCTTAAAGTTCTTTGAGCCTTTTTGATCTGTATATTCATGTCTTTTGTTAAATTTGGGACATTTCCAGCTATTATTTCTTTAAGTAATTTCTCTGTGCTTGATGGTGTCCCACAGATTCCTCAAGCTGTGTTCACTTTTCTTTCCTCTTTCTGTTCCTCAGACTAACTTCAACTGTCTTCTCTTCAAGTTCACTGATTCTCTCTTCTGCCAACTCTAATCAGCTGTCAAACCCCTCAAAGGAATTTTTAATTTCTGTCACTATGGTCTTCAGCTTTGTTTGGTTCCTTTTCATAATTTCTGTCTCTCTATCAATATTCTCTTTGAATTCATCAGAAATCATTTTCCTGATTTCCTTTAGTTTTTTATCTATGTTTTCCTTTAGTTCCTTGAGCATATTTAGAACTATTTTTTAAAGGTCTTTGTAATGGCTCAGGTCTGATCTTCCTCACTGATGATTTCTAAAGCTTTAATTTTCTCCTTTACCTGAGGCATCACTTTCTGTTTCTTTGTATATTTTGTAATCTTTTGTTGCAACTTCGCCATTTTCTTATTTTAGTTGGTCATTGCTGGAATTTAGATTCTGAAACATCTGTTCCTTAGCTTGTATCCAGCTAGTGTTAACACAGAGCTTTCCTTAAAGCTAGCAAAATAAATAAATAATAACAAAGAAGGAGGAGGAGGAGGAGGAGGGGAATGAAAGCACCTTCCCCGTCTCTGCAGCGTGCGCTGAGTGAGTGCTGTCCTTCAGGGGCGAGCTCCAGGCCAGCGCGTAGGGGCTTCTCTGGTCCTCGCCGCACGTGCCTCTTGTCTTGGGCGTGTGCTGCGGCCCTAGGAAATCCCCCAGTTACGTGGATACAAGTGTCCGCTCTCCCCTGGGAAAGAGTTTCCTCAGGGTCCAGGCACTGCACTGAATGTCCTGCGGGCAGCCCACCCCTGCCTCGGGCAGCCACCCGACCGCTCCAGCCCTGGGAGCCGCCTCCTGCACACGGGGCAGGTTCTGGGCAGCGAGTCCCTCAGGCAGCACCAGGCAGGGTGGGGCGGACACACACGCTCCCTCCAGAACCGAGACCAGGGGTCCGCTGCACGCTGAGCCAGTGAGGGGAAGGAGGGTCAGCCAGAGGCCCCAGATCCACTGCTTTCAAGTGACCTTTTTCTTGAATTGGCATCCATCTCGTCACTGCAGTCCTTTAACTGTTTCCTGGAGCTTTGAGAAAGATGTTCCTGCCAGTGCTTGTTGGTTGTTCGGAGCATCTGTGGGGGACAGAGCCCAGAAGCTCTCACTCCACCATCGAGATGGGGGCAGGACCCACCCATGAACCAACCCTCCCTTCCTTCCTTCCTCTCACCTCCCTCCCTGTCTCCCTCCCTCCCCTCTTCCTCCCTCCCACCCTTCCTTCCTTCAGGTTCTCTGCTAACTGTGATGACACCAAGATGAAAGGCTGGCTGCTGGCCTCGAGGGCCCCCCGAGAGGTCTAATGCAGAAACAGCCACTGTGACATGGTCTCTGTCCTGGACAGACAGAGTTAGTCCAAGAGGCTCTAAAGCAGGGAGACGTGGCTCCCACTTGTGCCTGAGGATCAGGAAGTCCTCCCAGTGGGACTGGAATGAGCCGCATGCTGGGAGGCATATAGGAAGAGGCCAGTGGGGAAAACAGGTAGCCCTAGAAGGGCAGCCACGCACAGACCTGGGGAGAGAGCGGGGATGGTGCCTTGAGGGCCATGGGAGTGGGGAGGGGGGCAGTGAGGGTGAGGCTGGACAGGAGGCAAGAGCCAAGTCTCCGGCTCCTTGGCCAGGCAGAGATGGTCAAGCTGTAGCTCCAGGGGAGGGATGCTGCAGGTGCCAGCAGAGGACTGGGGGATCCCAAGCCTGCACCCCACCTCCCACCCAGGCTCTGCCTCTCACACATGGGGCGACCAAGTCACAGCCATTTCAGACTCTTACTGGGTGTGGGCACCTGGCAGCACTCCAGCCCTCCGCCCACCCTCTGATTCCCTCCTGTGCCCCCCAAGGTTCCAACCCTCTCTCCTGCAGCCCCTCTTTCTCCTGCACCCCCTTTCTGGACAGCCCACCTCATCTTCGTTCGGAATAGCTGTTTATTCTTCATGCTAGATCACCACTCCTGAACTTCAGCGCTCGGCATTTGGGGCTGTGTAATTCCTGGTTGTGGGGCTATCCTCTGAATTGGAGGATGTTTAGCAGCATCTCTGGCTCCTACACGATGGATGCCGGTATCACCCACTCCGCATCCAATAATGAAAATCAAAAATGTCCCCCGTGGGGCAAACTCTGCCCTGGTTGAGAATCCACCTTAGGCGATGACAGCAGCCTCCAGGCCCTGCCCTTCACCTCCACTTCCCACGTGATCACCGCATTGTTGTTCCCAAAGCCTTATCTCCATACAGCCTTCGATGGCTCCCCATTGTCTAACCTAGACCCTGGGCCTGCCATCTGAGGCCTGTCACCACCTGGCTTCAGACTACCCCACTTTCTAGCTTTCCAGTCTCTCGCTCCAGCAGGACAGGGGAGGGACGGGTCTGAGTCAGACAAGAAAAGGGAAAGGAAATAGAGGTGTCAGTTTTGCCTTAGGGGCGGCAGCTTGGCTGAGAATGGCACAATTTGAAGTGGCATTTTATAAAATGTGGGAGGAGGGGATGCGCCCCCTGTCTTGTGACTCTGTGTAGCTCCTCGGGGATCCCAACTGCCAGAAGCCCGATTCCCCCTCCCTGGGACAGCATTTCTTTGGGCTGACTCCAGCAGAGCAGGGGCTTTTCTGGCACGCACCGTCCTTGGCTGGATAACTAAGTGGGAGGGAAGGGCCCCGGATGTGGGGGCCTCTGGGAGGGTCCTAGTGCCCAGGCCCCGAGGAGGGGTGGCCAGGCCTTTAGCTGACCAGAGGCTGGATGCCCGACCCCTGACCTTCCTGGGGTGTGAGAACGGGGGCACGTCAGCCACCTGTGGGCCGTCTAAAGCCATCGCAGTAACGGTGTTCAAGTGAGCAAAGAGTTAGTTTCCAGGAGATACTTTTAAAGCCATCACTCCTCTCTCCTGGGTAAAGACCAACTGAGTCTGTGGAGCAGAAATATGAGTTAGGATAGTGGAAGAAGGCCGAGATAGGAAGATGTTCAGTCCCCTTCAGAAGGCTGTCCCCAGTCCCTGCTCTGCCCCAGGCAGCAGGCTGTGCGGTGTGACGCAACGTGGCATTGCACGGAGGAGACACGGCCAACAGCAGAACTCGGCTGCACTCCTGAGTGGTCCGGAGGGCTCAGACCTGTGTCAGACCAATAGAACTCACATTCCACCTAGAATAAGCCTCCTCCCTGCAATGTAGGGGTGGAGTATATGCCTTGTAGAATTTTTTTTTTAATGTATTTCCCTTACGTTGTCTTCTCTTCCCTTCAGTGGCCACTTCTCTTTGCTGTGTAAATGATCAGAACCGTCTCTCTGCTTCCCAACCCTTCCTGCTAGTGGCGTTGATGGGGTTCTCTCCTCTTGACCTTCCTTTACCCTTCTCTCCCCATGTCTGTCCTCTCTACATGTCCTGCCACTTGGCCCGTCCTGAGGGCAGTGTTGATCTGGCCCTCCCACCCTTGACCTGCTCGGCCCTCGCACCTGCTGCTTCTGTCTGTGAGAGGCCACTCAGATGGTGACATGAGAATCCTATTTAGTAGGTCTTATTGTTACCCCATTTTACAGATGATGAAACCGGGGCTCAGAGAGGTTGTCTGAGAGCATACACCAGTAAGTGGTAAAGGCAAGAGTTGGAAAATCTGGGCCCCAAACCTACCCTCCCAAATGTTCTGCTGTGGTGAGGCTGGCAGAGCCACAGCTGCTCCTGGAGCCCCTGAGGCTCCTCTTCTGGGTTGTGACACTGAGAAACGAAAATCACATCCTCCTCAGTAGGAGACACCTTGGCCAGGTCCCAGGGGCAAGCCCATGGAAAGGGCAAGCAGGTCATTCCCAAGTCAGGGTCTAGGGTCGGCAGGCCCGAGAGTCAGCCCATACCCTAGCATTTATGGGAGTTGAGGCAGGAGGATAAGTGGACATCCGCTCTCCAAACATCTAGATGCTCCTTGGATTCCACACCAGGCCCCGGGGACGCATGCAGCACTGCCCCCTAGCCTGGCCCACCCCCCTTCCCTGCCCCACACTGTGAACCCCCGGCTTGCATATCCACTTGGTCATTCCCTCTGAATGCTCACCCCTTGGGCCAGGTGTGTGTACCCATGTCACAGTCCATCCCCAGGAGGACAAATCGAGGAGTCCTGAAACCAGGCTCGGGCCATTTGGCCGGGGGATATCTGGAGTGAGTGGACAGCAGAGAGCAGGCCCCAGGAGCTCTGGGTCCTGGTCCCAGGTGGCCACTCACTGTCCAGGAGACACGGGGCCCCCACCCACCTGCCGATGGAGACACTCAGACCGTGGCTTCTGCAGCTGGGCACTGGCTCACATCTCTGTGCCGCCCCGTGTCCACCCACCCCTCATCCTCCTCACTCCCCTTCTCTGCCTTCTCTGCCTTGGGAACAAACTTTCTAAGCCTGTGTATCCAAGATACCAGCAAACAGATGCCTTGGGTGAAATGAACAAGAAATACATCCATCAGTTTGTAAACCTGTGAAGCCCAAGAAGTCTCCAGGTTAACGAGTTTCCTCTTAACCTTATTGGATTCTCTAGAAAAATGTTTGTGAAAGGTAAAAAGACAGAGGCACCAATCTCGTTTCTATCCCCATTTAAAGAAAGGAGGAAAAAAATTTTTTTAACGTGTCCTTCTACCTGCATCCCAGCGGTTCAGGCTGCCGGCTCGTGAAGCACCTTACAGGCAGCCGATGTCCTGGATGGTGAGACGAAGAGGAAAGCTCTTCCCCAAGCCCAGACCCAGACGGGCACTTTCAGGTCTGCCGGCCGGCCGGGCCACTGGCTCATCACCCTCCCTGCCTGACCCAGCCCTCTCCCCTTGCCTCCTCAGCCCACCCTCGGGCCACCACTGTCCCTGCTCCAGCTTATCTCCTGGTCGGAAACCAAGAGGCAGTTTTCCATGCACAGCTCCCCAGCACCCTCTCTTCCCACGGGCTGCCCCCATCATCTGCAGCATAACAGGGACAGAAGCAGGCCTGTGGCTGGTACAGCCCATGCCCCCAAGACCAGGCTGGGGATCCTCCACCTGCGCACTCTTGCATGAGGGCCAGGTGAGCTGCGGGGGTCTGCTGGGTGCAGTGAGGACGTTTACAGCATCCCTGACCTCTGCCCACCAGAGGCCAATAGCACCCTCCCCCCAGTCATGACAATCAAAACGATGTCCCCAGAGACAGCCAAATGTCCCCTGTGCTGCCCCAGGCTGGGGCTTCTTACCTGTTAAAGTAGGGGGTACCCCCAGAATATTCCAGTGCAGCCGCTCTGCCTGGGTGGTGGGCTCCTATTTCAGCGCTTCTCTCCTTCAGTTATCTCTGCTGAGGATAATCTTTCCTCTCTCCATCTCCACCTGGGCTGGGGGGCTGTGGCCTGTTTCACCGCAGATTGCACAGCTACTGCCAGACAGGCATTTACTAGAGGGAACCAGGGGGCCGCCCCATCAGCACCCCTCTCCCTTCTCCCACCAGCAGTTTCTTCCACCAGAGACTTTCTTTTAAGCCCAGAAGACCTGGGCAATCCTGCCGGGACGCTCCCCTTCTGCCCCATCAGTTCCCCTCCTCCAGGGGGAGCACAGAGAGGCTGGAGCCAGGGGGCTCTGAGGCCGTCCACACCAGCCTCCAGGGTGGTTTCAGGGTTACCCTCCGTGGGTGCAGATGCACCTGCATCCAGGGGCTGCGGGGTGAGCAGGGCATCCACCTGGCTGGTGCTTTTGCCCATCACCCCCCATGTAGAGACACCACCCCAGGGCCCAGCTCTTGCTGAGCAACCACCGCTGCCTTCCAGGGGCACAGGTCTGATGAACCCCTTCATCACCAGCTGTTCTGGGAACTGGAATGTGCCACAGAATGGGAATCAGAAAACCCCTCCCTGCTTCTGTCCTGTCCCTCCGGCTCCTGTGCTTGCCCCACTCCAGTCTTCTCCCTTGCAGACATGGCCAGAGCTGAGCCTTCCTCTGGGAAATTGGGAGGCAGGATTATTTAAATGCCAGTAAAGCACCAGGTGATGCAAAGTCCACTTCCTGTAAAGTCTTTGCTCTGTGCTCTGCCATATTCTCACACCCCCTCTGGGGGCTGCTCGGTGGCTTCCTCAGCCCCCGGCCCCTGGGGTGTCCCACACGTGCTCCTTCCAGAAAGGCATTTGGGGACAGGGTGTCTGGTGTCAGAAGGCTTCAGGGCACTTACGGTAGGATTTGAGGCCCCTAGGATATTAAAGAAGAATTGTCAAAACAGACTATCAGAAATTGTGAAGTATTAACTTTTGTGTCTAATCAGCTAATACTTTTAACACAAAAAATACAATGCCGTCATATGCGGTGATCATAATCACAGAATTTGTTTTTAAAATGTGAATTCGTGGTTCCCTACAGGTTGTAGGGGTGGGTGATGGGACAGAAGGGAGCAACCTCATCTTGTGTCACTATCAGTGACCGTCTGGCTGCATTTCCAGAGAACAGTGAAAGTCTCAAGTCGGCCGGCTGGACCATGGCCTGGGCAGCTGGCTCCCAGGAGCCTCTGGACCCAGGCCTTGGGTGCGGGGTCCTTCTCCTCCCCAGAGTGCAAGGAATTCTCGGGCCCTTGCCCAAGACCTGCTCCGTCTGCTAGATACACTGCAGGTAACTGGAACCTCAGTGTCCCTGGCCAAATGACCCGAGCCTGGTTTCAGGACCCCTGGGTGTCCCCCTGAGGGCGGACTGTGACACAGGTACACACACCTGGCCCAAGGGGTGACCATTCAGAGGGGGTGACCAAGCTGGGTATGCAGGCTGGGGGGGTTCACGGTGTGGGGCGGGAAAGGGGGGTGGGCCAGGCTGGGGGGCAGCGCTGCGTGCATCCCCGTGGCTTGGCATGGAATCCGAGGAGCATCTAGAAATTTGGAGTGCAGGCCTCCACTTATCCCCCTGCCTCAATTCCCATAAGTGGTAGGGTATGGGCTGACTCTCGGGCCTGCCCACCCCGGACCCTGATGCAGGGAATGACCTGCTCTCCCTTTCTGTGGGCTTGCCACTGGGACCTGGCCGAGGCATCTTCTGCCGAGGAGGAGACGATCTGCATTTCTCAGTGTCCACAACCCATAAGAGGAGCCTCAGGGGCAGGCGTCTCTTCCCAGGAGCTCCAGGAGCAGCTGTGGCTCTGCCAGCCTCAGTGATAGCAGAGCATTTGGGAGGGTAGGTTTGGGGCCCAGATTTTCCAACTCCTGCCTTCACCACTTACTGGTATATGCTCTCAGACAACCTCTCTGAGCCCTGGTTTCGTCATCTGTAAAATGGGGAAAATAATAATACCTACTTAATAGGATTCTTAAGAAGATCAAATTAATTAATTTGTGTAGAACTCTTAGAACAAGGCCTGACACATAATAAATGCTTAATAAATGTTAGCCATCACTGGCAATGTAGTTACCATGTTTATCACGTGACCCCTCCGTGTACAGACCATGTCCCCTTTGAGCTTCTCCTGGAGCAAGGCAAGTGATATATGACAAGCATGGTGATGCTCACAAGGCCGGAGAAGTTCTCCATATGCCCCAACGAGGATGTTTTATAACTTTGTATTATAGAAAATTTTGAGTACATAATAATACAGAAGTGGAGAGAATAGTATAAAAACCCCCATGCACCTGTTGCTGAGCCTCAGGAATTATCATCTCATGGATGGTCTATTATCATCTATATTTCCATCTACTCCCCAGGGAGTACTTTCTGGTCTAGGTCTTCTCCCAACCTGAGCAGTTTGAAAAGAGGTCAAGGGCTTTGCGGATAGGAGCCTTTATTAGGGGCTGGCAACTCCCAGGGGGCTGAGCCCCATCCAGGTGTGACGGGCAGGTGAGGACCCCAGATCGGGAGAGGCAGCTTCAGCAGCCAGCAGGCCAGGCAGCCTCGGTGAGGACAGGCCACGGGGTCAGGGCCTGATGTTCAGAGAGAGTGGAGGCCAAGGCAGGACCTGGGGCCAGGAGGGGGCTGGCGTGAGGCAGGCAGGGAAGGCCCAGGACAAGAGGCAGCTGGACGCCACCAGGTCAGCTTAGGGGACGCTTGGCCCGAGGGCAGGGGCTGGCCTGCTAAGGGGTCCTTTTAGCATCCTTGAACCAAGGAGAAGTGGCCCATGTGGCCTGGTCCAGAGGCCGAGGATGGGCGTCCAGCCACAGCATAGTGTAGGCAGCCAGATCCAGCCTTTACCAGAGGTCCCTCCCAGCAGCTTCCCTTGGGATCCAACTCGGGAATCGCTTCTGCTCCATGACGAAGGCAAACGGCAGGCATCATCCCCATTTTACAACCTGGGAAAACGCTTCTTATCCGGGCTCATATTTTGGGCAGCGTTACACCAGCCACTTCCCTCCCCCAATGGGGAACTGGGAGGTGCTTTAGGCTGCTCTGTGATCTCTGGGACTTCAGAGGAAACACGTGAGAATTACTCCTTGTGACAAACCCCACAGAATGTCTCGGTTCTTTATGCTGTCAGAACTCTGCTGGCCGATCTGATTTGTCAGCCTCTCTCCCTGCAGAAGATGTTGAACCAATCACCTATCGTGCTTGCACGTTGCAGGGCATGCATCCTCTTGATATAATTTTATTTCTTAAAACTTTCTTTTTTCCCTCTGAGCTCTTCTTTCACCGTTCCCTTGGAGCACCTCATCCCCTCTGTCCCTCGTGCTGCCTCTTGTCGTTACTCTCATGTTCTCGGGACACGAGCTTGGATGCCTCTTCCAAGGACAGTGGTTCACGTCAGCACAGCTGGGGGTAGCCTGCCCAGAGGCGGCTTGTGATGTCCAGTGCAGGGAACAGATTCCGACCGAGATGTTTTCTCCAAATAAAGAGGCCAAGCAGCTCAGCTGGTGTGTGTGTGTGTGTGGGGGGGGTCCCTCCCTGAACTCCCAGAGGCAGCCCACCTGCCCCGGGTCCAGTGCTTTTCACAGGGGACAGTGGGGACAGAGACCACCTCTGTGGCAGGGGACGTGGCCTTGAGTAGCCTCTTCCAAGGTGGCTTTGTTACAAGCGGTGCCTGCCGGGACCCCAGCTTTGCCACGCTGTCCTCACATCCCACACAGCCTCGGGATCCCCATGAGGACCTTCTCTGGCCTCTTCTCCTCCCAGATATGGGCCTTCACGTACACCCAGCAGATCATGCAGGAAGACTTCTGCCTCTCAGTCCCCACCGTGTTCCCTGGCGCCCCGGTGGTTCTCGTCCTTTGCAAGAATGGAGATGTCAAGCAGGTACGTGCCCAGTGGGGCCAGGTGCACCCCAGGACATGGCAGCCCCCAGTAACCGGTCTGCCTGTGGGGCTGAATCCTGTGGGCAGGAAAAAAAGATTAGAAGAGGACAGGTTTGGGGACAGAAAAGGAGTCCTGGTCAAGAGCGGAAGGTGGTGCCAGTCTCGGTGGCAGGTGTGCAAGCCACCTGGAGGCGTCTGGGCCCCCGGCCACACCAGGCAGGCTCCTCTCGTGCTGTCCTGTCGTTGCTCTAACCCTCTCTCGGGATCCCACGTCAGGTACTACAAGGATGAGCAAGATTCCAGCCTTGCCCCTAGCGGCCTGGGGTTCCACAGTGTCCCCCAGTGTGCCTGGCTCCCTGGATGTGCCGTGTGTACAGTTCCTCTAGCCTGGGATCCATTCAGATTCCTAGCAACGTGGGTATGGGAGTTAGAACCCAGGATTCAAATGCCTGTGTTATGGCTCACTGGCTGTGTGACCCATAGCAGATTGCTTAACCTTTCTGAGCTTCCGTTTCCTCTATGAAATGGGGTTGAGGATGCTCACCATGTAGGGCAGCTGTTATAGCAGTTGACTGAGATGGTGTGCACGGAGTAGAGCTCAGTGCCTGCTACACGGTGGCTCTCCAATACGCACCCTTCTCCTTCTCTCCATGTTATGCGAAGTGAAGTCTGGCAAACAGCAGCACATAAACAACCTCTTGGCCTGGGCACCTGCGTGTCGGGCCCTCAGAGAAATAGAGGTTCACTGTGTTGGGGCAGCCCAGGGGCTTCTCTGCGTGGCCTGCTCTCAACATCCCCCAGTTCTTTCCCACTCCTTTGTAACCATGCAAATACAGAGGCTGGATCATTTTGTTGTTGTTTGCACCTATACTAATTCGTATCACATTTTCTGGCCTATTGCTTGGAAAGTTATTGCCTCCTAATGAGTTTTCCTAGCAAACATATTGATTTCACTTTTATTTTTCTATCCAATTAAAAGGCACCAGCTATAATACTTGGCAGAGCAATTAGTTGTAGTTTCATTCCCCCGTGAGACTGCGTGAAGTCAAGTCTCCGAGTGACCCTAGACGTGGTGTGAGCGTCCCGTTACACTGGATCTCCCGATGTGAACAGTAGGGGCTGGGGCATTGGCCAGAGAAAACCTGGTTCACACTCTCTCCTCTCCACCTTCTCAGCAGTGGACCAAGAGCGGTTCACGCATCGAGCACGTCGAATCCCACTTCTGCCTGGACGCAGATATGTTTCGTGAAATTGTCATCAACCCATGCGAGTCCTCGCTGATCAGCCAGCACTGGGACATGCAGAGCGTTTGAGGGGCCTTCCGGACCCCGCGTGTGCCAGGGAGTGGTGCATCCCCAGACGACGCAGGCCTGGGCACCAGGCTGCCAGCAGCCGCCACTACTCCAGGCGCCCCGCTCTGGGAGCAGGGCGAGGCCACCCGCGACGGGAGCAGCTTCCTTGGGGAGGATGGAGGGAAGGACTGACGCCAAGTGGGGCTCAGAGAGATGCCCACGTGTTCTCAATGCCGTTGAATTCCAGCCCTGGCCGGATCTTCCCCTCACTGGTACCTGGAAACAGATAACCAGTGGGAAGTGTCTGTTCTTTTCCTTCTGGAAATGGCACTGGGAGAGGCCAGAGAGAAAAGCCTTTCCTGTCACCAGGCCAGGACTAAATTGAGAGGTAAAGAATGGAGTTTGTTTTCAAAACAAATAAAGATAACCTTAGTTTTTGCTGTGTATGTGTCAGTGTGTTTCTACTTAGGTCAGCTCAGGACTAAACGAATTCTTCATCTCAGGGGCTGTGGGTGGTTTGGAGGGGTACGGGGGAGGCCGGGGGCAGCGTGGACAAGGAAGAGGACAGGGAAATAGGAAACCTGTGTTCATATTTCACTCTGCCATCAACAAGCTGTGTGATCTTAAAAAACTAACTTCCCTGGCCATCTGCTTCCTATTGTGTCACGTGGAGAAGTAAGACCGTCCTCTGGCCACTAGCCTAGTGTTTCTCACTCCAGTAAATCCCCAGTTCACCAGTGGGCACTGTGGTTGCCCGTTCCGGATCACTAGGGTGTAAGGGAAGAACCAACTGATATTGTTTAGAAGTTTCAGAAAGATGCTTGTACAGTCTCTGCCAAGTTCACCATATGCCGTTTAGTAACTGTCTTAATTATCTGTTGCTGCTTCGGAAATTACCCCCAAATTTAGCAGCTTTAAAGCAGCACCCATTTATTCTCTCACAGTTTCTGCAGGTGAAGAATCCAGGCACGGCGTCACTAGGTCCTCTGCTTTTTGGGGTTTCTTTATAAGGCTAGTTTTGGTACTGCCCAAGGCCACACTCACCTCAGGGTTCACCTCATTCAGCAGTTGCTGGCACAACCCACTTCCTCGCAGGCTGCTGGTGAAAGGCCTCGTTCCTTTACCTGCCCCCTCGGTCTCTCCCACATAGCTGCTTGCTTACCAAAGTGAGCAAGCAGGGAAGGCCCTAGTGCTGGCAGGAGAGCAAGTGCACGCAGGGCAGAAGGCTCAGTCTTTGATAACCTGACCTGGAGTTGCCTCCCATCACTTCTGCTGCTTTCCAAGTCACCAGGTCCAGCCCCCCATCAAGGGGAAGGGGCCACATACACAAGAGAGGGAATGCCCAGAAGTGGGGGGTCACGGGGACCTTTGGGGGTCATTTCCGAGACAGCCTACCCCAGTCGTCCATCTTGCCTTCTTTCAGAATGTCCGTCAGTGAGGAGCAGTGGTTTGAGCTCATCATCATAAAAATCCGTTTCTGTAGGCTAGTACAGCCTTAGTGAAGGGCTGAGTGTGTAGACCCAGAATCTCCAGAGGCTGGATGGATTTGCTTACTCAGTCACCCTAGTGCTTTCTTTACTTGTGAAGTGACTACTGTACCCTGAAAAGGAGGGAGGCCATGGATGGGTAGACACCTATAGAAGAAGACATTTGGGCGTCTCATTGAACACCGTCCACAGGGCTTAACCCAGCCCTGCGGAGAAGAGAGAACGGGCACGTTCCTCTCGCCAGGGTCCTTTCCCGGAAAAAAGTGAAGCAGATATGTATTAAGTAAACACCGGCGCCTCGTGTTGTCCTCGTCTATTTACTTGTCGAGCTCTGAATATGGGTCTCTCTTTAAGTTCCTGAACAGCCTCTCTTTGTCCCCAGCACTGGGCCTGCCACCTCGGGCTCTCCTACACTGAATATTTTCTAAGATGAATTATTGAAAGAACTATTCCCTGCCCAAGATGAAGTGACTTTATCTACATTTTACTTCCCCCATAAAGTCAAAGAATGTAGGTGGTCTTAGGGGTCTCTCAAACACCCAAGGGGATGGGTGGCCTTTTCCCCCACGGGACAAACATTTGTAATCTCGTCCTCTTCTGATGTGGCAGCAGAGCTAACATCCAGCTATCCCATTTCATTCCCCTTTTCCATGGAAGAGCTTGGTGGTAACAATGATGAGTCACTGAACACGTGTACAGGTGTGTGGGGGTAATTTGCCAGTAGAGAGATCATCGGTGCCCATTTGAGTTGCAGACATGTTTCTTAAGGCTGCCTTAGTGGAAAAGAGAGGTTGACAACTCTGATGATACAAATAGGAATCACTAAAGCTTTGTAGAGTTATCAGAATGCACGCTGAACTGATAGTGATGAAGCCCAAGGAAGAGTAATTTGTGATTTCCACTCAAGAATAGAAGCCATTCCAAACCTCCACCAATTTGAGATGGAGCTGAAGATACTCTGAGAAGAGATCAAAGGCACAGAATGAGTGTGGCCGTGCTGTGCCTGGCAGTCAGGTCTTTGGGTGGATACTGACCTAGAGTCCTTTGCCAACTCTGATAATTGAGTATGAACACCAAATTTTAGTAAGCTGGAATTTAGTAAGCTTACTAAGGTCACCAGTAGTTGAGGGTGAAAAGGGAAAATTGTCAAATAGCATGGCATCAGCCTATGAGCACCTAAAAGACATGCACTCTTTAGATCTTATGGGTTTGCAAGATTTAGACTCCAAACTGTGCTTGGAGAATCATCACCCTAGAGCAGTCTCACCACACTGCCAAGCAAGGAGGTGGTCAGGTTTGGTGGAAACCTCCTCATCCAGGAACACACCCGGCCAGGAGAGAAGATGTGGTCAATCTGGGCTGACGTATCTTAATGGTGTGACATGCAAGCTAAATGAAAGGGGATTTACACATACATTACATGTATGTGTGTATAGGTACACACACGTATACGTTCTAATGAACTGGGAAGAGAGAGGGAGGCAGGGCTTCAGGCTCTTTCTGGTGGCTGGATTAGAGTTGGGGGGATAATGGTTTTGAGTAGATGGGAAAAAGGAGAGTTTTTAGGAAATTCCAGGCTCAGCACAGGTGGCTGAGCCTGGTGCCAAGTTGGATCTGAGACTGTCCTGCAGCAGTTTATTTCCTCATGTGTTCTGTAATTTCTTTCTGCAAGCTCATTTCCGCAGGAGTTCTTTCCTCTGGGCTTACCGTGTGCCCGGGTCTGGAGGCCTCTGCTGGGATTTGTTGATTCCAAACCAATTTGTACATTGATTTCTCCATTTGTGGTTCCCACACTGTGAAAGTGGTGAGAATTTGGGCCCCACATCTATGTTTGGCACAAGCTTAGATTTTCATTTCTTGCAAATTACCCTTTTTGTGCCCAAAATTGTGGTCCTCCTTCTGGGTCATGGCCACTCGCCCGGCCTGGGGAGGGGGGTAGGGTTTACCTAGCCCCTCCAGGCACCCGACTATATATAGGGTCTCGATTCTACCTCTGCTTGGGTGTCAAAACCCCAGCCCTGGTGAGATAGATATATCTGGCTTCAATTCCCCTGCGGCTTTCACTCACTACTCTGGCTTCCAATGCCCACCTGTTTCTGAAATCGAGAATTGTCTCCCCTTTCTTCCTTTCAAACGCATCTGTAATTTTAAGTCGTTTTCTTGTATTTTACTCGATGTTTATATGTGTGGTGACTGGGGAGGAGCCTTCCAGTGGCAGCTCAGACCAAAAGTCCTGAGTGCTGTAATTAGCCATCACCACTGTCTTTCCCGCTGGCTGTGGGACCATATCTTCCCACAGACACTCAATAAATTTCTGTGAATGAGTGAGAGAATAAGCCTGTGATTCTTTAGTGCCACTTCCTAATTACCTCCTGGCTACAGTTATCAGACATTAGAGTTTTAAAAAGCAGAAGCAGAAATGGAAAACTGGGAAGACAAATTTATAACAATGAAACCTAGTTATAATAAACATAGATTTAGGGATCATGCATATTTTACTTCACAGTGACAGACTTTAATACTGCGAAGATTATCAGTAATGGAAATCTTTAATACTGCGGTAGAAACCAGCAAGAGAGGATTTGTTCCTGTAAACTCTAGGGTGTGCTGATGGGGTGGAGGGCGCCCGGCACTCGGACTTCCTCTGGAGAACTGTGTGTTCCCGGCATCTGGCCGTCTGTGTCCTGGCTGGCCGTGGGGGTTTCAGCAGATTCCTTCAAGTACAGGGTTTTCCCAGGGTCACCGTAGCTTACCCACAGTAGGGTTGAGGCCCCTCCCTTCCCCCACCCCACACATTAGCGATCTCGTCTGCCGGACCCCTGGAGACAGAGCCTTGGTTCATGACAGCGTGGGGGACAGCATCTGGGGCACAGAGGCGTTCCTGAGGAGTGTCACCTGCGAGCTCTGGCAGCCGTGCACCTCCCCAGGCAGCAGGCGAGAGGAGGCAGGGGCCCCTTCTCCCCCAGCACCCAGGGCCAACCCCCCAGCGCCCTTGTGGTCTGTGGTCTCGGGCGGCCCAACTGGGATTAGCAAAATCCAAAGCTACCAGTGCTTTTCCATTTGCCACGGCACCAACTAATTTAATGAAGCCGTCACAGTGCAAACCTCAGGGCTTATTGGAAAAGGACTCGAACACGACATTATTTCACAGCAATAGATTGCATCATTTTCATTTCACAGCTTTCCAATGGGAAATAATAAAACAAAATTACCAACATAATGAAGAAAGAGAGGAGGAGAAAAAACAACAACCTTGGGTGAGAGACACATCCTGTCATCGTCTGTGCTGTGACAGGGGCTGGTTACCCTCTTCAGGGTCGGTAACTGTTACCTGGCTTCGCCCTGTGGAGGGAAGCGGCCCGGGTGCCTCCGCTTGCTGCCCAAGATAACGGGGCTGCAATAACTCACTGTCCAGAGGCGGCAAGGAGCGGCAAGCACCCCGGCGGGTGGCTCGCTGGAAAGCCATCTGAGAATCCCAGCCTCCTAGAACACGGTCCTCTCCCAAGATCTGACTGCCAGATTCAGTCATCCCTCCATCTTTTATTAGAGAGGGGAGGGAGAAGGGAATTAGCCTTTATTGAGCGATTATTATGTACTAGCACTCTGTGCACACGCTTTAAATTCATTATTTTATTGAATGCTAACAGCATTCCTATGAGGTAGATATTATCACAACTTTCTAGATAAGGAAGTCTCAGGGATGTCGTGTAACTGATCAGGGTTGCCCAGCTGGTAAGTGGCTAAGCCGTCTGTCCCCCTTCTCAGTGACTGCACTGCCTCCAACTTACTTGGCAACTCAGCCCCCCAAATGTATATAAATCACCAAGCAATAAATATTTACTAGGCGCCTATTATTTGACAGGCACTATCTGGCCACCAGTCCTTGCTTTCAAGGACAAGCAGAGGAGAGAAGCACATTTATTTAAGAGAGAGAGAGGAAGCACAGGAAAAGGGGAGGGAGGGAGGATTGCTCGGTAGGATCACTGCTACAGTAGAGATCAGTTGAGTACAGGGACACAGAGCAGGGAAAGCTTCCCACGTTCCCCTAAATCCTCAAAGAACGGGATGGCTGTGTTGAGTTGTGAGGTTGACAGGACAAAAGGAAGAGAGGGTGGGATTCCAGACGGAGGAACCCATGTTTGCTTCTTCATGCTGTCTGAATACCTGGTTTATCCCTCACTTTAATAGAATGTAGGCAGGATCTTTTAAAGATTTTAAATTATTTGTCTTGAGGTTGAAGAAGAATATGAGACCAAAAGAAGACTCAGCTCTCCTCTAGGAGACCTTTTCTGGGCACACCCGGCAGGAGGGGTGCAGGGAGGCGAGGTGTCAGGTCTGTGTCTCCATGGCGACTGTGTCCCCATGTCCTTCTGTATTCCCACAGCACTCTGCGTGCATCCTGTCTTAGCATTTGCTTCATTTCCTTTCCTTCCCCGTTTTATGTGTCCATCCTCCTGCCTCCCATTTGCTTTTCAGCTTCTGGAAGGATGGTGCCCACACCGTGTCCAGCAGTGTCTTTATTTATTTGGGGGTCTTGGACCACACTGGATAGTCTAACAATGTGATTTATGGTGGGGACATTGAGCAATGTGTTATGAATTTGACCTCCAGAGGGGCTGGAGACTAAAAGTCAGCTATGTAGACAGTTCACCATATCTACATAACAGCCTCAATAAAAACTCTGGCCTCCACTGCTATTCAACTTTGTGTTGGATGTTCTAGCCAGAGCAATTAGGCAAGAAAAAGAAAGAAAAGCCATCTAAATTGGAAAGGAAGGAGAAAAACTATCTCTATTTGCAGATGACATGATTCTTCCCAAAGAATCCGCAAAAAAGCTACTCGAGTTAATAAACAATTTCAGCCAAGTTGCTGGACACAAAATCAACACGTAAAAATTGGTTGTGTTTCTATACACAAAAATGAACTATCCAAAAAGTAAATCAAGAAAACAGTTCCATCTACAATAGCATCTAAAATGATAAAGTGTCTAGTAATAAATTTAACCAAGGATGTAAAAGATTTGTACACTGAAAACTACAAAACCTAACTGAAAGAAATTAAAGAAGACTTAAATAAATGGAAAGAAATAACATGCTCATGGATTGGAAGATTTAATATGGTTAAGATTTCGGTACAACTTAAAACTATTTACGTGTTCAATGCAATCCCAATCAAAATTCCAGCAGCCTTTTTCGCAGAAATGGAAAAGTCAACCATCATATTTATATGGAAGGGCAAAGGGCCCCGAATAGCCAAAACCATCTTGAAAAGGAACAAAGTTGGAGGATGCAAATTTCCCAATTTCAAAACTTATTACAAAGCTACAGTAACCAAAAAATGTGGTATTGGTATAAGGACAGATGTATGGACCATTGGAATAGAATTGGTCACACACACACACATACACACACACACATCTATGGTCAATTATTTTTCACAAGGGTGCCAAATCCACTCAATAGTGAAAGAATAGTTCCTTCAAACAAATGGCACCAAAAATACTGGATATCCACACACGGAAGAATGAAATTGGACTCCTACTTCATACCATATACAAAAATTAACTCAAACTGGGTGAACAACCTCAATATAAAAGCTAAAGAAAGGAAACTCTTAAAAGAAAACATGGATGAAAATCTTTAATGCCTTTTATTAGGCAGTAGATTCTTAGCCATGACCAAAAAAAAAAAAAGAGCAACAAGAGAAAAATAGATAAATTTGACTTCATCAAAATAAAAAAAAATTTGTGCATCAAAGGACATTCTCAAGGAAGTGGGAAGACAACCTACAGAATGAGAAAAAATAGTTGCAAACCATATCCTGGATAAGGGTTTAATCTCTGAAATATATTACAAAAAAAACTTTTACAAAGTGACAACCAAAAGACAAATGATCCAATTTAAAAATGGGCAAAGGACTTGAATAAACATTTCTCCAAAGAAGCTAGTCACATGACCAATAAGCACATGAAAAGATGTTCAGCATCATAGCCATTAGATTAATGCAAATGAAAATCATAATGAGATACCACGTCACACCCACTAGGACGTCTTTAAAAAATGGGATATAAGCATTGGTAAGGATGCGAAGAAATTGGAACTCTAGTGCATTGCTGGTGGGAATGTAAAGGTGCAACCACTATGGAAAACAGTTTTGTGATTCTTCAAAAAGTTAAATATAGAATTACCATGTGACCAAAAATTCCACTCTTAGGTATATACCCCAAGGAACTGAAGACAAGGACGCAAGCAAATACCTGTACACCAATGTTCCTAGCAGCACTGTCCACAATACCCAAAAGAGGGAAGCAACACAAATGTCCATGGACAGATGAATGGATAAATAAAGTATGGCATATCCATATAATGGAATACCGTTCAACATTAAAAGGAATGAAGTTCTGATACATGCTACAACATGAATGAACCTTGAAAACAGTACGTTGGGGGAAATAAATCAGACACAAAAGGACAAATATGGTATGATTTCACTTATATGAAATATCTAGAATAAACAAATTCATAGAGACAGAAAGTAGATTAGAGGTTACCAGGAGCTAGGGGGAGAGGGAATGGGGAGCTGTTGCTTGGTGGTTAGGGAGTTTCTGTTTTGAGTGATGTGAAAATTTTAGTAATGGAAGGGGTAATGTTAGCACAACATTGTGAAGGTGGTTGATACCATTGAATGGTACACTTAAGAATGGTTACAGCGGTAATTTTTGTGTTGCATATGTGTTAGCACAATAAAAATAAACACACACAAAACACAACAACTCCAGACACCAATTCTCAGGCAAGCTTCCCTGGTTGGCAATATTCTGTGTGCGTTGCCACACATCGCTACCAGGAGTCGACACTGTCCGTGACTCCACCAGGAAGAGATTGCTGGGAGCTTCAAGCTTGGAACTTGCCTGGACTCTGCCCCAGGCATCTCTTCCCTTAGCTGACTTTCATTGATATAAACCCCAACCATGAGTATAACAGCTTTCAGTCATTTCTGTGAGACTTTCTAGCCAATTTTCAAGCCTGAGGGGCATTGGAGACCCTGAACTTGTAAGTTGGTGTTAGAAGTGAGGACTATTTGGGGGACTGCCCCCGAACTCTGCACTACTGCTACTGATAATCATATAATCATATAACAATCCTTGAATCCCTACTATATGATAAACACAACATATATATCAATTTATATGTATTATTTGATACTTTTCAACAACTCTTACGAGGAAGACATCATTGCCCCCATTTAATTGATGTGGAAAGTGAGGCACAAAGGAGAAGGGTTTTCTCAAGACCCCAAGACTACTAGTGTAGAAAGACGAGCAGCCCAGTTGCCTGCCTGGTTTCTTTCCTCTTTCCGCCATGCTCCCAGTGCTTCCCTACAGTTGAAGAATGTAGCTCTCCCCTTCGGGAGGAACGGCCTTTTCTCTGTCTTTCCAGGGAGACATCTGCAAATAAAACTGAAATCAAATCATGCTTGTGTCTTCCCCTCAGCCTGTGGACTGGCTGGTGCCTGTCTCGCTGCTGTCCATTATTCTGGGAGGTGAAGTGTGGCAAATCATGATATTGATAATTGGGTGGCATGAGAGGTGTCTGAAAGGCAAGAGGGCATGGCGAGGCTGCAAGCTCGTTTCATTATACACCCTTCTTTTTCATTCCCCATAGCTTTCTGAGACATTTACTTAGAGGCTAAAAATATTCACGGTTCGATGCAACCCCAGATCTGAATTATTTTGTAAAACTTGTTAAGTGCTTTTACAGTTAGCGAGCAAGAAAGTATTTGACTTCTGTGCTATTTTTAGCATTTAAAATACAGGAAACAGCCATACTTTTGAGCCTCAGACTCAGTATTTGCCAGCAGGCTGCAGTCCCTAGCCCTTTTAAGTACACAATACAGGAAAATCCAGGTTTACAGGGAAGGCAAATTAGAGGAGATTATTTATGTGCTGACAAAGATGCCTCTGTGCAGGAATTCCAGTAATTCAAAGACCTGCATCCTGGGTCAAGTCCTACCATATAATGGCGTAATCTTCTGAACATCAATACTCATCCCTGTAAAACAGAGATAGGTGGAATTTCACCTGCCCCCGGCTCTGAGAATCCGATGAGAAGGGGATTGTAAACTGAAGTGCCACACAAAGGTGCATCGCATCTTTGATGTGAGGTGTGGTGGGCTGGGGCAAGGGGAGAAGGTGCCCCCGGCCCTGGGGGGTCCAGCCTCCCACCTCACCAAAGCTTCTGAACAGTCGCCCCGAGTTCCCAGAGCAGAATACGAGCTGTTCCAATTTCCCTCGCCCTCACTGTTCCACCCTGCAGCCCGGGGGTTCCGTTAAACACCGCGGCTCCTGAGTACGTTGTAATTTCTGATCATTAGTTACAAGATTTTCACGTTAATTCTGATTCTGCAGATTGTGCTGAGATGGCTCTGTTTCTCCCTCTTTATTTCGGTCACGCTGCACAGAGCCTGTTCAGGCAGACAGTAAATCCGGGGGCTCACCTCCCTCCTGGGGAATGATTCATCGGCAACTCTGAAAAGGACACAGCCACCAGGGGTGTCGGGTGGGGGGGGGGGTCCTCCTTCCAGGCTTCTTTCCAGGCGACTGACTGTCGGGGAGGTTTGCCTCTGGCCCCAGGACACAAACCTGCCGGTAATTACAGCAGGAGATAACAAGATTTCCCCAGACTCAGTAGCAGGCAAATCGAGGGAGGAAAACACACACGAAACCACTCAGGACGGCTCAGCAAAATAAGGTTCCTGCTTTCTGCCTCTTTTATTAGATCACATGGGAACCATGCAGCTGAATTGGCTGTAGATTCATCTAATCTGAGAGGCACTGATGGGATTTTGTAACCGGCAAGGTTGGTTTTGGGCCCTGCACCCCAACTCTCCTTCCCTCCTTGTGCCTAGTTGACAGTCGTAGCCATTGGCACAAAGAATAGGTTTATTGTTTCCTTGGTCTAGTGGCCCCACCACCATCACCGCCAAGCTTGGACCTAGGAAAGCAGGGAGCTCATCCATGCTAATTGGTTGTTGGCGTCTCAAGGCCCTTCCCAGGGAGCTGGTGGTATTTGGGACATTTCTAGTAAAAGCCAACACCATGGAGCATTTGCTGTGGGCTGAGCTGTCCTTCTGATGTATTAACTCCCTTAATTGCCATGTGGTCCTGTGATGTAGGTACAATAATTATCCCCATTTTACAGATGAGGAAACTGAATCACATACAGGTTAAATCGCTCCCTGGAATCACCCAGTGTCCTAGTTTGCTAATGCTGCAGAATGCAAAACACCAGAGATGGATAGGCTTTTATAACATGGGGGTTTATTTCACTACACAGTTACAGTCTTAAGGCCACAAAGCGTCCAAGGCAACACATCAGCAACCGGGCACCTTCACCTGAGGATGGCCAATGGCGTCCGGAAAACCTCTGCTAGCTGGGAAGGCAGCCTCAAAACGGCTTTCTCCCAGGATGTTCCTCTCTAGCAAGCTTGCTCCTCTTTCACTACACAATTACAGTCTTAAGGCCACAAAACGTCCAAGGTAACACCTCAGCAATCGGGTACCCTCACCGGAGGATGGCCAATGGCGTCCGGAAAACCTCTGTTAGCTAGGAAGGCAGCTGGCATCTGCTCCAAAGCTCCGGCCTCAAAACGGCTTTCTCCCAGGACGTTCCTCTCCAGCAAGCTTGCTTCTCTTCAAAACATCACTCCCAGCTGCACTCTCATTCCTCCCCCCGCCCCCAGTCAGCTCATTTATATAGCTCCACCGATAAAGGCCCACCCTGAATGGGTGGGGCCAAGCCTCCATGGGAACATCTCATCAAAATTATCTCCCACAGCTGGGTGGGGCACACTCCAAGCAAATCTAACCAACACCAAAACTTCTGCCCCACACAAGACTACAAAGATAATGGCATTTGGGGGACACAATACACTCAAACCGGCACACCCAGGTAGTAAGCAACAGAGCTGGGATTTGGTCCTTGGTTCCAGATTCCATGTCCTTAGCAATTGCACTCTGTCACTGAGACCCGTTTCTGTCACAAGATCCTGCTAGAGTGGCCCAGTTGTAGCAGGACGGTTCAGTCTTCAGGGAGCAGGAGGGCCTGGGTTAGACCTGTGATGGGGACAGGGCAGGGGGCTGCAGGGAGAGAACCAGCTGGTTTGCTGAGAGGAATCCTAGCTAGAGGAGTCCCCCACACCCACCCACCCAAGTGCAAGGAGCAACGGTCCAGCAAGCCATCTGCGTCTGGAAGGCTAGCACAAGGTGGAGGGGTGCCCCAGACAACAGGTGATCCAGAGGCAAGAAACACCTGGCAATGTAGGCAACATAGGAACCAGACACCTGCCAGTGAGCTGGACCTCAAGCTGAGGTGGGCTTGGGAGCAGGGGGGCAAGAGTGAGTTAGGACTTCAGAACCATCCTGGCAACAGGAAGTACCAAGACAGGTTCCCAGGTACGAGAACATGGTATAGACGGTGGGGACCAAGTCTGCAGGAGCAGGCAGTGGACCAGTTATTAGGAAGGGAGAGCTGAGGCTAAGCCGCTGAATATAGGGCCAGGGCTCCTGAGAGCGTTGGGAAAAGGGGCAGGGCAGAGCCTGCAGGGGGGACGGCCTGTGTCCAGCTGAGCAGAGAGCAACCCAGGAGCACAGAGGGCCAACCGGACCTTTCCAGGTGGGAAGTCCCAGCAGGTGCTCCACATGGGCAGTGAGGAGAGGCAAACGTGGCCAGGGGTACAGCGCGGCTTCCCGTGATCTGGACATGTCTGGCCGCCCTCACCCCAGTTCTCCTTGTGCAAGCCTGGAGGTTTAGACAAGTGCATTCGGATGATAACAAATCTCAAACCAAAGGAAAAAGTGGGTGGGGGTGGAGGGAAGAGACAAAGGGAATGTGCTGTTATTGTTTAGAAAATGAACAAAACAGCTGGAGGTGAAGCTTCCGTGGCGGGCTGCCATCTCTGATTCATGCCTCTTTGTATTCCCAACTACGTTGGAACAAGCCGGGAAGAGCAATTAGCACCTCGCGGGCTGCGCCAACCAGCATGGGGTTTATTAGAAGGAGGCGACCGTTTACCAATGTCAGGGACACGCTTGTCATTACGCAGAACAGGCCGTTGCCTGAATGCAGAGCCCCTGCTCCTCTCGGATGCCCAGGGAGGTGTGTCTGGGAGGTCAAAGGCCCAATGAGGTGGGGAGCCCAGACTCAGCTGAGCCAAGTGTTGGGGGCAGCGTGTTGGGGTCTTCCAACTTCTGTCTTCACATGAGCTAGGGGTAGCAGGAAAGGGGAGGAATTCATGAAAACAAACAAGAGGCTGGGGGCACCGCCACCCCCACATGTAGCTCTGCCCCCACTTCTGATGCCACTCCTTCCTCCTCTCCCCTCCCCTCAGTTTGGCTTTTGCCCACAGATCTCTCCACTCATGGCCAACTTCTTTCCTACTGAGATTCTGTCTAATGCACAACCTAACAACTGCTCGTTCATAAGGGAGTCTTGCCCAGTCTTGTCGTTCCAGCTTCTGGTCACTCCATGTTGGCCCCTTCCTCTCGATGCCCACCTGTAGCAATCTTACCCTGTCTGATAGGGCCAGTAGGTGTGGCCTCCTGCTTGAAGTCTTCCTGGATTGTGCAACCATGTGGGCTCTCCCCCACCTCTAAACAACCTGGGACCTGTTTGTGCCTTTCTTCCAAGCCTCCTCGTCTCACGTTAGGGTCAGGCTGTCTTACCTCCCTTACTACAGCGTGTGGATCCTCCTTGGGAGCATCTCACACCAGCACAGGGCTGACACGGGTGAGACAATGTGTCTGTTGAATGAATGAGTAAATAAATGAATGAATTCTAACCTGAACCAAGTGGAAGAGTCTCCATGACGCTACTGACTATCCAGGAATCCTTGTGCCACCAACTCTGACTCATCCTGCAGAAAATCCATCTATAGGGTCTTGTTTAGAAAGTGTGGGAAGGGAGTGGAGCAGATGCCCTGGGAACCAGACCCTCTACTTCCCTGGGGAAATTCCTGACTGTCCACAATCTCACGAAAGGGGACTGGACCTGGACAGGGAAAATAAAGGAAGTGGATGCATTCCTTTATATCAGAACTGCGACAGACTCTGTCCTAGGCCTGCTGGGACTCCAGTGAAGGGCAGCAGCCAGGCCCAGAGGGAAGAGGGCAGGCAGCAGGAGTGCTGGGGGCATGGCAGCTTTGCAGTGCCCATCACCGTCCCACCTGGCAGAAGAGCTCCAGGGACAGGACTTTCCTGGGGCAGTGCAGGGGCTGGCAGGATGCCGGGGCTCTAGCCAGGTGGGCCGGGCTTCTTGATGGGGGTCTTCTCTCAGACAGGACTGGGGAGTCCACTCGGGACCTCAGGAACTGAGCGGTCACAGGTCAGGGAAGAGAAGGCCCCAACAGTGGAGCTGTGAGGACAGACTCCAGAGGTTGTGAGCCAGGGGCTGCCAGCGTGTGCCCAGCTGGGTGTCCAATGGGGCTAGGCAAGTGCTCACGGACCTGCAGCTCTGCAGGGCTGGCCAAGGCGGGGCTGGAACACCTCGGCAGGGGGGTGGCACCACCCCCAAGAACTCTCTTGCCTTGAGCCCTCCCCCCCCTCCCATGAATTCTAAGAAACAAGACAGGAAAGGGGAGATGGGAACCAAAGGAAGAAGTTACTATCACAAGTGCAAAGTTGAGTGTTGAGCCTTGGAAGAGGCCTGTAGCAGAGAGTGGATATAAACCTAAGCTTCATCCAAATTGCCCACGAGTAATTTGTACAAATGCGGGTGGGGGTGGAGTAGGGAGGTGCATGTATAGTTGGTGTGTGTGTGTGTGTGTGTGTGTGTGTGTGTGAGTATCCCACAGAAGTACAGGAGCGCACCCCCTGTTTCCCTCCCCAACTCCTCTCTGGCAAGTCTGGGGGGGCTGCCCAAGCTGCCTTCCTCCTCTCCTCCCCCTCTCCCGATTAAAAAATCCATTCTGTATTTCCTATGTGCAGCACCCTTAATATTAGGTCTAAAAACAATTTGCAATCAGTTGCACTAATTAATCTAATTGAATTTAATTTCCCTTTCTTGTGTTAGGGGTGAGTGAACTCCATATGCTGACTTATGTAAAGCAATATGCAAATTTGTATCCTAGCCCAGAGCTTGGCAAATGTTCTCAATTACGAAATAAGGGTGGGGGTGGGGGGCGACACTGTGGTCCTGGGTCCGCGAACCGCTGCAGTGTCCGGCCTGGCGCCCCTCTCTTCCGGCAGACTGGACACACTGTTTTCTCGCTGTGCCACCTTGTTTCTGCCCCAAATTCACTGCTGGGTCCCTCCCACCAGCCCCTGGAGACCCGGATAATGTCTTTTCTATGTCACCTCTCAAGAATTCGAGTTCTTCCCCTGCATTATGCCACTGCTCCTTCTCCCTCAGGAATAGATCCACACATTTGCTGGAATGACATCTGATAAGCACCCCAGGGGCAGGCATTCCTTTAGGGGAGGGGCGGGTGGTGCCTTCCTGGCTGCCCCAGATGCCGCCAGCAGAGGGCAGTGTGGGGCGTGGGTGGGCGGAGCCTGGCATCAGTGAGACACCAGACATGTGGTTCCCACGGGGAGGGGAGGCTGTCACCCACGGAAGACTGGAGCAGGGGTCATGAGCCACACTGAGCCCGGGCTGAGTCCCAGGGGTCCTTGTGCAGCCCCCAAGAGCTGCCAGACAGAAAGGCACTGAGAAGAGATGAAATGGGCAGTGAGGCTGTGGCTCAACAAAGAACTTGTGCCCCTGGTGCTTCAGCTCAGTTAAAATCCAATGTCTTCGTGTTGCATTTGCTTCACAATAATCCAAGATGGGGAGAGGGAGATTGCACAGAGTAGAGAAGCAACAAGACCGGCCACAAGTTAAAAACTGTTGGAGCTGGGTGATGGTACATTAGGGTTTATTGTACCTTTTTCTGTACCCTATGTATGTTTGAAATTTTCCTTAATAAAACATTTTTTAAAGCACTGCTATTGAAGGTGGATCTAACTGCTCTTTTTGCTTCCAACTGAGGGGGAGCTTGCAAAGGAAATGCACACTTACCAGATATGAGAAAAACAAAAGGCAACTTTACTGTTATCTCCTGCCACGTCTGGATCAGTGTGGATGAAGGCTACAGCTCCCATCCCACCTGCCCTGGCAGGTAAGGCAGGTACAATCTGCAGTGGAGAACAGGGTGCGAGGACATACTCTCCCAACCACTGGCAGGTCCCGCGGGTGGCTGAGTCCACCTCATTTGCCCAGGGGAAGGGCAGAACTCCTGGCAGCAGGCTCCAGCACGTAAAACCAGGATTCAGGTGAAAGATTGGAGAGGAAAGAGACTGAAGAATGAAGACCTCGTTGGGGGGTTTGCAATGTTTTTGCAAGAGAAAAACAAATGTGAGGGTTTAAGGGAGGGATAATGATATGGAGAGAAAGAAGCATTCCCAAGGATATTACACAGCATTTAAGTTTGTCTGGATGTGAGGAACGAGCCAGCCGGAAGCTTCAGAGATTTCTCCAGAATACCTAAAATGGTGATGGAACCATTAACTGAGAGAGGAGGGGGTGGGGGACCAAGATGAAAAGCAAATATTTGTTCTCAGACAAGTTTAATGTCATGCAATGTTAGAATCCAAGTGGAGCTGTCCAAGGTGGTTGGAAATTTGAGCTTGGAGCCCACGAAAGAGGCGAGAGTTGGAAGGAAAGATGTGGATAAAAAGGCATATAAGTGACACCAGTTTATGAGATGAGTGAGATCATCCAGGGAGAGAAAAAGAGAAAGGATGGAGTCCCATTCATTCCAACGTTCAAGGGCAGGGGGAGGAAAAAGGGACAGCAGAGAAGACTGAGACAGGAAATAAAAGGAGCAATTCAAGAGGTAGAAAGACAACCAGGAAAAATGATAGTGGAACATATAAGAAGGGGTCCATGGGCTACAGAGAAGTCCTGTAAGGACTTCAGAAGAGGCTACCAGATTTCACACAGTGTTAACCTTGGCAAGAGTATGGGGGTTTGAGGAATTTGTGTGAATGCATATCTTTTGTATTCAAATATTATATAATACTCAAGAATCTATTTTTTTAAATATAAGCCATTTCCAAGCCTAGGTCATTTATGCACAAAATCCAACTTTCCTCCAATGTGTTAAATACACTTGAAAAATAATTCAGAGATCTTCAAGAACAATGAAGAACTTTTCAAATTAGCCTCTAATCGGAGGAAGAGTTTATTAGTGAGAATAAGTCCAGTTGAGATGGCAGAGGCTAGAAGACAAGGAGTGATTCATTAAGGACAATTTAAGATGGCCCCAAGGGAGTGTCCTTGGCATAGAATGTCACTTCACCATTGCCACATTTGTTGGTTTGTTTTTTGTTTGTCTTACCCTTCACTCAGTATTTCATTCAACTGAAACTGACTATGGTGTCACCAGGTGCCAGGCACATACTACATGCTGGAGAAAAAAAGATGCTCAAGACAAGCCCAGCTGCTGAGGAGTCAGTCAGTGGGAAACTATGAAGCCTCTAGAGGGATCCTATCACAGAGCCCCAGGGTCCTCCAAAGCTGAACCCCAAGTTCCCTGACCTTATTGGGGGCTTCTCCCACAAGACGGCATAGAGAGGAGTGGAATTTAATTAGTCCACTGGAGCAACTAATAAACAACCAGGAACAACTAGTAAATAATCTGGAACAACTGTTGGGGGATAACCGTAACTGTCCACATATCACACACCAACCTGGATTGGGTGGAAAAGCTGAGATTGCAGCATAAAATCAGTAAGTAAAGACTGTGGAACCACGCCGGGAACCCCTGCCCCCCATGGCAGGCTGAGCTGCAAAACCTCGCTGTGGGAGAAAGCAGTATTCCTGGAGCAAGCAAATATAGTGCAAGCTAGCTTCAACTGGGGTTTTAATTAACAAATGTGGACTGCTGAACACAAGCTACAAACACAGACACACCCCTAACAAGCAGACAGAGGCTTTTAGAGATGACTGACCTTAAAGAGCGAGAAAGGCCAGGTGCTGTCTCTGACCAACAGGAAAAACTGGGGGGCAGTGGACTGGCTCTGAAAGGGGGTTTTCTTTCCCTTTTTCTCTCTCTCAACCTGAGTGGCTCAATGGAGAAAGACTCAGCCATTTTCAATTTGCAGCACTCTGACCCAGACAGGTAGAGAGAACAGAGTCAGACAGACAAAGAGCAATTCAAATGCAGAAGATAGCTCCCTAGGTGGTTTACCTTCCCTAAGACGAATCAAACAGGACCCAGCTCTAGTACTGGCTTTCCCTTCAGAACTCAGAACCCAGAGCCAGGGGGAAAACAGCCAAAACAGAAACTAAAGGAGCCACACATCCTTACATAGACGGGAGTGACAGGCTGACAGGCACCACCTGCTGGGCAGGTTAGGAAAAGCACAGAGGCTAGAGGCTTCAAAGGAAAGTCTGTCATTCTTCTAAGATACACCCTGAATATAAACCCATTCTGAGACCTGAACCTGTTCTGGTCTGGGAAAATCTGATTGGGTTAACCAAGGAAACCAGATGCCTAGACAACAGAAAATTACAAATTACAATAAGAAAAACTAGGATATGGCCTAGTCAAAGGAACAAACTTACACCTCAATTAAGATACAGTTGGGGAAAAAATACTTTAACAAAACAATCAGTTAAAGATTTTCAAAGAAATATGCTAAATCAACTCAAAAACCAAAACAATGAGTTCAGAAAGATACGATAAAAGTGATGAAGGATATAAAAAGAACACTGGGTGAGCATAAGGCAGAAATTGAAAGTTTGAAAAAACAACTGGCAGAATTTATGGAAATGAAAGGTACAATGCAAGAGATGAAAAACACAACAGAGACATACAACAGCAGATCTCAGAAGCAGAAGAAAACACTCAGGATCTGGAGAACAAGACACCTGAACTCCTACACACAAAAGAACAGATAGAGAAAAGAATGAAAAAATATGAGCAACGTCTCAGGGAACTGAATGACAACACATGGCACATGAGTGTATATGTCATGGGTGTCCCAGAAGGAGAAGAGAAGGGAAAAGGGGCAGAAGCAATAACAGAGGAAATAAACAATGAAAATTTCCTATCTCTTATGAAAGAAATAAAATTACAGATCCAAGAAGCGCAGCATACCCCAAACAGAATAGATCTGAATAGACCGACGCCAAGACACTTAATAATCAGATTATCAAATGTCAAAGACAAACAGAGAATCCTGAAAACAGCAAAAGAAAACCAATCCATCACATACAAAGGAAGCTTGATAAGACCATATGCCGATTCCTTAGTAGAAACCTTGGGGGCAAGAAGGAAGTGGTGCGATATATTTAAGATACTGAAGGAGAAAAACTGCCAACCAAGATTCTTATATCCAGCAAAACTGTCCTTCAAATATGAGGGAGTGTTTAAAATATTCTCTGACAAATAGACAATGAGAGAGTTTGTGAACAAGATACCTGCTCTATAGGAAATACTAAAGGGAGCACTACAGACAGATAGCAAGAGACAAGAGTGAGAGGTTTGGAACACAGTTTTGGGTGACAGTAGCACAGTAATGTAAGGACACTGAACAAAGATGACTATGAGTATGGTTGAAAGAGGAAAGTTAGGAGCATGTGGGACACCAGAAGGAAAGAGAAAAGATAAAGACTCGGAGCCTATAACTCAGTGAAACCTAGAGTGCTCAACAATTGTGATAAAATGTACAAATATGTTTTTACATGAGGGAGAACAAATGAATGTCAATCTTGCAAGGTGTTGAAAATGGGGTGGTATTGGGGAAAAAATACAATCAATGCAAACTAGAAACTATAGTTAACAGAAACATTGTATTATGCTTCCTTTAATGTAACAAAGGGAGTATACCAAAGCTAAATGCCCCCTATAAGAGGGGGACATAAGGGAGGAGTATGGGATTCTTGACATTGGTGATGTTGTCTGACTCTTTTAGTGTACTTTAGTTTAATTCTGCCTTTCCTTTTGTTGCTTTTTAGCTGTCATTTTTTTACTTTTTTTCTTTTTCTTTTGTCTCTCTACCTTCTTTGACTCTTCCTCCTTCTTTGTGGAAGAAATGGAGATGTCCTTATATAGATAGGGGCGATGGTGGTGAATACATAAATACGTGATTATACAGGGAACCATCGACTGTTTACTTAGGATGGAATGTATGGTGGGTGAACAAAACTGTCTTAAAAAAAATGGGTTGCTGAAGAAACCTTGAGGGCACTATATTGAGTGAAATAAGTCAGACACATAAGGACAAATATTGTATGGTCTCACTGATATGAACTAATTAGAATATATAAACTCATAGACATGAAATATGTTATCAGGATATAGAACAAGGCTAAAGAATGGGGAGCAGTTGCTTATTATGCACAGAATGTTCAACTAGGTTGAACTTAAGTGTTTGGAGGTGATGGTAGCACATTGTTGTGAGGATAACTAACAATGCTGAAGGGTGTGTGGATGTGGTTGAAAGGGGAAGTTTAGAGTCACGTATGTCACCAGAAGTTTAGTTGGAGTTTAAAAGATGGGAATGTATAAAACAGTGAATCTTGTGGTGGACAATGTCCGTGATTAACTGTACAAATATTGGAAAACTCTTTCATGAATTAGAACAAACGTACGACACTACAACTAGAAGTTAATAATAGAGCAGTGTATAGGGGAAAAATATATGTATCACAAACTATGTACCACATAGTTTTAACATTCTTTCATCAACAGTAACAAATGTACTATACCAAAACTATAAATCAATAATGAAGGGGGGATGGTTAGGGGTATGGGACTATTCGAGGTTTCTCTTTTTTTGTCTTTATTTCTTTCTGGAGTAATGAAAATGTTCTAAAAATTGAAAAATAATTAATTATGGTGATGGATGCGCAGCTGTATGATGGTACCATGGGCAATTGTTTGTGTACTTTGAATCTTTGGATGATTGCATGGTATGTGAACAATCTCAATAAAATTTTAAAAAAATCTATGATGAGCACAATATCAAAATTTTAAACAAAGACAGGATCAGGTTGGGAGAGGGACATGGGGAGAGTGCCCCAAACTAGGCAGGAAGTGCTGAGGATTTTCCCAGCGGATGCACCTCTTTCTAACCGGAAAATCGAAATGCATTTCCTTCCCCTCTCAAAATCCTCCTGTTTCCAAAAGCAGCAAGCAGGCTCTTCACTGCAGGGTGCAGTCTCTCCCACTGCCCAGTACACCCCAACCACACCCAAAACCTCCTGATCCTGCAGCACATTAACTCTTTCCCACCCTTGGACCTCTGCACTTGCTGCATGCTCCATTCAGAGCTTTTACCAGCATTCCTTGTAAGTCTTATTCTCAAGTGTCAGCTCAAATGCCATCTCCCCCTCAAGAACATTTTCCTGCCCACTGGATTTAAAGTTTGCATCTCCCAGGGACCGGCAATCACAGCCCCCTCTTTACCTTTTTCACAGCATGTTGCAAGCATGTAATGCACTTGAGCAGGGGCCTTGTGTGTCATCTTGCTGGTGCTGCAGCTGTAACACAACACTTGGCACGTAGTAGATGCTCAGTAAACACCCAGGGACTGAGTGGTTGAATGAAACTCCAGTACAGGTGCTGCCTTCTCTGTGAAGGCCCCAGGGTACACAGCCTCTCCTCCAGGGCCCCAGTTAATGTTTTGTTCTCTGTGGCCTCAGAGCATTCTGTGTATGTTTTTATTATTGCATTTTCTGGATAGCTGTGCACACGGCCATCTCCTCCATTAAATGCTGATCTCCTGGAAGTCAAGGACTGTCTTATTCACCCAGCACAGCACCTGACACAAGAGATACTCAACGGTGAGGACATGATGTCTCTATCCACACAGGGTAGTTCGGTTCACCTTAGATGTGTTCCAGAAAAGTTGGTTCTAATTAAACTTTCGCAAATCAAATAATATTTTAGTGGCAGTAGGGGAGCTCACTGCTTAAAGGAACCCTATGGGGATTCTCACTGTAGAGAGAAAACCACCCCCTTATTTAATGCTTAGATTTTAATTTTAGATTTTTGTAAACTAGACCACATTTGCCCTAAGCCTGTGCACACTGATATTCGTCAGAGCTTCCAGATGCAACTCTGCACAGGTTATTGTTAGATTCTGAGGAAGTTGGTCATTATCCCTATTTGTATATTTTGGGGGAATCCTCAAAATGATGAGATATCTCTAGCTCCCTCTCCTTTTTCATTTCCCTATTTGTATATTTTGGGGGAATCCTCAAAATGGTGAGATATCTCTAGCTCCCTCTCCTTTTTCATTTTTTTTGCCTGAGAAAATCCAGGCTTTTGTGTATCCCTGGTCCAAGGAGCCACCTTGCCAAATCTGTACTCAACAGGAATAGCTGACCTCCCGGAACGAGCCAGAAGCCCACGGGCCCTGAGTCGATTTCCCAGTCCAGGGTCACTGCACGCAGCCAATGGCTGTGGTTTGCTGTGATCTTTCTCAAGGAGCCTAGCCACTGCTCGTTGGCCCTCTCCGACTTTCCGCTCATTTCCTGGTTTTAACTTTTCCCATTCCACACAGGCCTCCCTAGTGCCAGGGGGCCAGACAGCCAAGGGAAGATAGAGAGGAGAGCTGGGGCTCTCGGTGTCCAGCTCCCAGGACCAGCCCCTCCCAGGACTGGTGACCTTCCGACGGTGACTGCCCCCAGTCCCCCAGTCTCAGCTCTGTGAGGCTGGTTGGGAGACACATGCACGATAATTCAGAATCAGATCTAGATTCAATCGGGATTTATGGAGTGCCTCCTCTAACCCAGGCTCTCAGGTATGTTCATAAGTGTGGAAATAGGTGCCATCGTGGGTAAGACGGGCTGGACGTTCATCCCAGTTTCACCCAACTGGCTGCGTTAAGTTAGTCACATCACCTGCATTTGTTTTCTGTTGTCACAATAATTATGCATGACAAACTGTCTGGAATTCAGTGGGTTAAAACAGTAGCTATTTATTATTGCTCCAGAGAACAAACCCAAATGCTAGTGGTTGGAGGGATACAACCCCGAGTTCCCACTCCTTCTCCTCCCTCGTGTCCCCGGCAGGTTGCTGCCTCCATCTGCGTCCACATCCCGACCCACGGTGAGATCCACAGAGCCCCGAGCCAAGAATCCTAGACTTCTGTTCTCACTTGCTGACAGGTCAGAACTCAGAAAAAATTCAGGTTCAACTCTCGCTGAGCTCTTCCCTGTGTCAAACATTGTGCCAGGCGTTTTCTTAACACTTGTCCCACCCACATCACAATATCGCATTACTGTGACTATTTTTAAATTGGAGAAATTGATTCCTATAAACTGACTATCATGTGGAATAGCCTAGATTAAAATCCAGGTCTCCTGACTTCAATAATTTGTAATGACTGAAATTTCCCCAAATTGTTAACAAACAAACAAACAAACAAAAAAATGCAAGAAGCTCAGTGCCTCTCAAGCAAAATAAATACAAAAGGCATAAAAAAAGAAACCATACCTGGTCACATCACAGTAAAATTGCTGAAATAGTCATGTGTACAAGGATGAACACCGCAGCATTATCTGTATTGGTGAAAACTGGAAAAAAACAGCTAAATTCTATCAACAGGAGACTGGTTGAATGGATTATAGTCCATCATACTACAGAATACCAGGCAGCCTTTAAAGGGAATGAGGTTGATCTGAGTGCAATGTCATGGAAAGTAATTCACAATATAGTTTTTTTGATAAAAAGCAAGTTGATTTATAATATTTATAGTACAAACCCACTTAAAAAGATAAATCTATGTATACATAATTTATATATATATACAAAAGCCTGAAAGGATACTTACCAAAATCCTGAGCATACCTAACTTTGAGTGGCCGTATTATAGTGGTTTGTTCATTTTCTTTCCTCTCTTATACTCTAATTTTTCTATAGGGAGGTTTAAAAAAAAAGTGAGACCCCCAAGTGTGCAAAATTGTGCAATTTTTCTCCTTATTGGCATAGTAATTGGGGGGGCAATTCCCTTTGTAGCTGAGCTGTGTGCCTTTGAGCAGGATATTTAATGAGCCTTTGCCTCATCCTGAAGGAGAATTATGACACTAATATAGTCCTAAGAGCTGTTGTGAGCACATGTGTGTGGACGGACGCCGTGCCCTCTGAATCCCAAAAAGGCTCGTGTGCGCAGTGAGGCAGGGGGAGCAAGAGCATCTCTGCACATGCTCGGCTCACACCCTGGCACGCCATAGCATCCCAACAATGACGGCACACCCCCCAAGGTCCGATGTGTGGTGCCAGGGGCTTTACAGGTGGTATTTCTAACCCTCCACAAAGCACAATGCAACAAGCATCTTATTTAATACATAGTTATTGATCACCTACCATGTGCCAAGAACTTTTGTAGGTGCTGGGGAGAGAGCATTGAATAACGCTGACAAAATTCCCTGCCCTATGGAGTCAAACATTCTAATGAGGGGAGCTTGGAAATAAGCCTAATGCATATGTATAGTGTGAGTTGTGAATAGTAAATGTGCAGTACATTTGAAGATAATACATGCTGAAGAAAAATACAGAGCAAGATAAGGCTTGTGACTTTCAAAAGGCTGGTGAGGTAGGTTGCCTTGAGGAGACATCTGAACAAACAGAAGGGGCGGAGGGAGGGAGGCAGGTATCCAGGTAAACAGTGTTCCAGGTAGGGGAAACAGCCAGAGCAAGGGCCCTGAGGTGCAACGAGGGGCCGAGGAGACTGAGGGCGGGAGGTGAGGGATGAAGAAGGATGGGAAGTCAGGGAAATGGGAGACTGGGTCCCAAAGTCTTGAAGGCCATCATAAAGACACACTTTTATTCTCGGTGAAATGGAAACTGCTGGGGGCTTAACATACAGGAATGCCATGATCTGACCTGCATGCTAATAAAAGGCCCCCTCTGGCTCTGACATAAGAGAAGTAAAGAGGAAGCAGGAGGATATTATGATAATTCAGGATAATTCAGGAATGTGAAACTCAACATGACTATATATCTGGCTCACAATCACACAGCTAATAAGTGCTGGGCTGGGATCTGAATCCAGAACCATCTGACTCCAATGCTCTGTCATTTTGCCCTACTGTGCCCCACTTTGACGTTTGCCCAGAAAGGAAAACTGCCCTCAGTGTTAGCATGAGGTTTATTTTATTGCCCATCTCTATCACACCAGGGGAGTTGTCACCTCCCTGCCCTGTGTCATGCCCCTGTCAGAGTCCACACTCTGTCCTTCTAACTCTTCTGCCCCCACTGCCCACCTCACTGTGAAATCAGAGCTGAGTAGGCACCTTACCAGGGTTGGAAATGCCTTTTGACATCCTAATGCTGGTTTCAAGTGCTTCACAAACACTTAAAACAGCCTGGGTGGCAGGTAACCGATATTCTGGTACAGGTGGGAGAAACTGAGGCACAGCCAAAGCAAGAAATCACCCCCAAGGTCACACAGCAGATTGGAGGTGAGCCAGACTCCAACCCCCTTTCTTCCTACCCCTGCCCATTTAGCATCTCTTGCTTCCTGGTCTGGGCCCTGAGTATTAATCGGAGATGCTGTCAGTCCCCACTGGTGAAGTTCCCGAAACGGGGCTCATGCCCCTTGGCAAGGGTGAACACCGCAGCAGTCCAACATGGCCATGGTGAGTAATTGTTATTTTCTTGCACAGCATCCATCAGGAGACAAACCCTGGCATTTATCTAGCAGCGAGTGATCGTTATCTGGTGGCACTGTTCTTCCCACTGACAGTATCTTCTCAGTAAGGGTCAGCCACCCAGCGGTCTGTCTGCTGCTGCTTTCTTCCTGCCGGATAAACCACATTCAAACCAAGGCGGTGGGGAGCGGGCAGGGAGGAGGTGGTTAGGGAGGGTTGTCATCCCACAGCTCAGCCAGGGAATCAGGCTGAGCTTGATTCTGACAAACGTTTACTGAGCAAATGTTTTTGAGATGGAAGACACACACCAGGGGGGATCCTCATTTCCACTTCAGCAAACCTGGAACTACAATAACGGAGCAGACTATCCAGTAATTTCCCAGGATGGAGGCGTTCTGGGTGCTGGGGAGATAACAGAGAAGGACGCCACCTGTGGCTCTCAGTCTCCGTTGTTTGTCTTCCTGCCAATAGACCCGAATCTGGAACAGGTTTGAGTCGAGGTGCTCAGAATGAACTGTCATCAAACCCGCCCAGAACCCGGCATCAGAAGACCCGGTTCAAGTCTAGGCCTTGATTTGCTTCTCTGCCAAAGGAGAATAACATTGATCCCCTTCTCCCAGGTTGTTGCGGGGAAATAGAGGAGATAATAACATATAAGAAAGTGCTGTGTTGACCCTGGAGGGCTCCACACATCAGTGACTGCTGTGCTTGGGTTTCTTGTTGACCTTGTTGAGGTCATTTGCCTTGTACTATCTTCCCCCGCAGTCTTGCAGCCTCAGGGGCTGGCCTTCTTTCTGTTACTTTACTTATCTTAGCCTTAGTTTGAAAGCTGAAGTCTAGTAATAAGAACTTCAATTAACAGAGAGCCCTATATGCCCGGGGCTGTACGAACAAGGCTACTGGGGAAATGAGAGGAAACCTTGATTTAGTCCTTGTGCCATCGTGGAGTTTCTAAGGGTCACACTTGGAGAAACTGAGACCAACAGAGGCCAAGGTGCAAATGTAAGTGTGTGGTTGGATCATATTTACTGAGGCCTGACATGTGCTGAACACTGCACCAGGTGCCTTCTCATTGTTAATCTAACCCTCTGTAACAATTCTGTGAGTCCTTGTTTCAGATGAAAACACTGAAATTGGGAAAGGTTGAACCTAGACAGTGATTGGGGCCACACTGGTTGATTCTCACCTCCAGGGCCCTCTCCCCTCTTCCAACTAGAGCATAATCTGGTGCTTGAACCTGTCACTTATCAAGAAGTGAAGTCCCTGGATGACACGGCGGGCAGCGGAGGCTTCTGGAAACCAGTGCTCGTGGATACTTCCCCACCCTTGGTGGACTTGCTACCACGGGAAACTCGGACAGGTGAGCCCCACTTGAAAGACCTGAAGATTTAACATCTCAGGAAGAAACTTTTCGCTTGATGAAAATAAATGTTATGCTACCAAAGGTTTCCTTTCACTACCAATCCCAGGACGATGATGTTTATTTAGAAATCATTAACTGTTCATCAAAGAAGGCGCAGCCAGAGACATTCCAGAAAAGAGAAACAACTCTTCAATGTTATTGTAAGTCAGGAGGAAATGAGGATTTGATTTACAAAGACGCAGGATTTTATGCAACTTTCCACAGAGCCCACCCATTGCCCAACGCAGACAAGCCTGCATCCTACTCAAAGGAGCTAACAGAAAACCTGGTGCAATTTGACCACAGGCCCCTTTAAGTCATTCAATGATGAACCATTTATGCTGCATGTTTCTTGGGCTTTTAAAAGCAATGTTCTGCGCTGATGGTCCCCCCGGCTGTATAGATAATTGTAAAACAAACTCCATATTCCACTGACACCCTTTCTAATTACATCTCACCTCCATTAGGCTATTAAAGTGATAGATGGTAGCAATTACATTGAACCCCACGGAAAACTCTCTCTCTGTGACACGCACTTACGAGAACATGAGTCATTTACCCAGAAGCCAGGAGGAACTCGGCCGCCCCGGCGGCGCTGTGGGGAGAGAGCCCCCAGGAGACCCGGGGCACCATGTGGATCCCCGGAGCAGCGTCGGGAGGTGCGGTGCCAGAGTGCACACCTGAGCTGACTTTTCTGCTGGCCTCACCAGGTACCTAAATGTGGAAGTCAGAGAATCATATCAGGTGTTGTAGTTACTTAAGACAAATTTGGATGTACTCATGGGGAGCCACCGAAATGCTGAATTGCTCCCAGACATTTCATATGAGGTGTAGTTGAAGTTCAACCAAGGACGTTGAACGTGAAGAAGAGAAGACACAGGGAGAAGAGCGTGGCCATCTCTAGACATCCCAACGTGGATTAGACTTGTTAAATCTACATGGCCCAAGGGGAACGAATCAATTAACGCAGACAGCAGAAAACCCTACTCTAACTGGTTTAAATAACTAGGACATTTACTAGTTTGCATAACTGGAGGTCCAGAGGAAAGACGGGCTTCAGGGATGCTTGATCCAGTGGCTTAATGGTACAATCTAGGTCTCAATTCTTTCCATCTTCACTCTGCTCTCCTCAGTGTTGACCTTATCCTAAACTGGTTACTCTGGAGAGCTTACAGCGGCCACCAGTAGGAGTCACAGATATGTTCTCTTGTTCCCTTCTAGTAGGAAAGAAAGCTAGAACTGGCTTCCCCTTACCTCTCTCAGAACAACGAAAGGCCTTACAAGCCCTCAACAAATATCTCCTATGACATCTCACTGGCTGAAAACAGGTCACATGCCCATTTCTGAATTAATCATCACAGTTAGGAAGATGGGATGACTGATTGCTTAAGACTAGTTATGCTCCAACCTGAAGCTCCTGCAGGTCAGCTTCTCCTGAGTTTTAATGGCGGAATGGTAGCAACCCTAGCAAAATCGGGCTTTATTAGGAAGGAGGAAGAAGGGATTGATATCTGGCAGGACCTTCAGCCATGTTTTCTACAGGGAAAAACAAGGGTGATAAATAGACACAGATTATGACTCATAGAAAGAAGAGCTTCTAGTACTGGAAGGCAGATATGCTACATCCATTTCACAGGTACCCTCTTTGAAACCAATAGCAGGCATCGCTAATTAATCATTAGCTCTTTACCACTGAGCCTGGACACAGCCTCAGAATCCTCCTTAAAATTTAGTCCTTCAGGTAGTCACTAACAATAAATTAGAGACTCTTCCCAATAAAGAACGCTTCATCTTGCTCTTCTGACAGATGGGACTATCCAAAGATGGGGTAGGCTGACTTAGGAGTGGTGAGCTCTTGGTCACTGGAGGTATCCAAGCAGAGCCTGTGTGACTGTGGGCAGAGATGCTGTCACAGGGGATTTACTCATGGGCTGAAGGTTTGGACCCAGTTAGTTGGGAAGGAAGCCGGGGCATTAGAGCAGGCTTCAGATTCAGCAATAGAGGAAGAGTCTGCGAGCCTGTCCTAGCCCTTCACTGTTTCCCCATGGTCCTGAAACCACAGAGTCCTTACATTACACGCTGCCCCAGACATCTGCAGTTCTTCAGTGCTTCTTCCGAGCAGCCCTTCCAGGCACAATATAGCAATATTTCTGCTTGGGGCTTTACTTTGGAAAACACTTTCTTTTAGCTTTCAAATTTTGATTCTCATTAAGACACACACACAGGAGGTGGATATCACGGCCGTTTCATTGATGCATGGCCTGGCAGGTTGCTTGACTTGCCCGAGCTACAGTGATGGTCAGGTTGGGGTGGGAACTCCAGGCTCCTCCCCTCTGGCCCAGAGCCCAACCTCTAGAAGCACAGGGTGCGTGGCCAAGCTGTCCTCCCATGGGCAGACCCTGATGGAGACACTGATGGCACTGGCATGGGCGGGCAAAGCCAGGCGGGCCTCAGCACCGGAAGTGTGGTCACCCTGACCCTCGCCAACTCCTGCAGGAGGCCCAATACCAGGAGCTGTAAATGCTGTGGGTCTCTGGTCCTCTCTGGGTTCCACTTCCTCCATCCACCTCCTGATGGATGTTCTGTAAGAAGGAGATGCTAATGTTGCTAAGATGCTGCAGGGCCAAGACAAGATGTGGGAACAGGTCCTCTAGTTTCTCCTTCCGAACAGACTCTCCAGGTTCTTCTGGGTGGGGGTGGGAGGGTAGAGAGGGGGTCTGGGGGGACGGCCACACATTCTGGTGTGCTTCCAGCTCATTGCTTGTATGCATGGCTTCCAGATCCCTGCCCTGTCTCTTCTCTAAGCCATTTTCAGCTGGTAAAAATGTGCAGAAGTGGGAGATGCCAAAGGGAGTTCTGTGAAAGGAGCTTGATACCCAGAGGATTCCGACAGCATGGTCACCTGGGAGGCACCTGTGGGAGGCACCCTGGGAGGCACCCCGTGCACATTATGTGGGTGATGCTCACTGGTGGCACGGTGACACACTGGTGTGTTTCGATCAGCTCTGAGGGATGCTGCTAGAAACTTGGCAAAACCTGTAGCACAGCACCTGGACCTAGCAGATTTTCAATAAATAATTATCAGCTGATGGACTGAGTGACTAATTAAACCCATTTTATAGATGAGAAAACTAAGGGCTGCAATCCTTAGCTAATAGACTGAAGTGACATATGGGTTATGGCAGGGCTGGGACTGGAACTCAGGTCTCTGTCCCCCAGTCTAGTTTGAGGGCAAGACTAGAAGATCTCTAATAACCCTCTGCACTCTAATATTTGGAGAATCAGATTCTGTATCAGCAAATTACTCTCCAGGCCAGCGCTGTCCTGTAGAACTGCCTGCGATGATGGAAATGTTCTTTCTGTGTCCAACACAGTAGCCACTAGCCTAAGTGGCTATTAAGCCCTGGAAATGTGGCTAGTGCAACTGAGGAAGTGAATTTTTAATTCATGTGGCTTTCAGCTACCATTTTGGAAAGTGCAGCTTTAGAGGGTTCAAGGCCCCGTGCCGCTGGCTCTGCCAAATGATGCAGGGCACGCCTGCCGTCGGCGATGGCACTTGGAGAGACTTTCCTATACCTCTCTGCAAAACATACCAAGTACCCTTAAATGCACCTGCTGTTCCTTAGTAGCTGTCCTTCTTTATACAGAAGGGAGATAAAAACAAAATTGAAAGAGCTGAAGCAGAAAGACTATTGATTTTTTTTTTTTTTAATCATCATTTTATTGAGATATATTCACATACCACGCAGTCATACAAAACAAATTGTACTTTCGATTGTTTACAGTACCATTACATAGTTGTACATTCATCACCTAAATCAATCCCTAACACCTTCATTAGCACACACACAAAAATAACAAGAATAATAATTAGAGTGAAAAAGAGCAATTGAAGTAAAAAAGAACACTGGGTACCTTTGTCTGTTTGTTTCCTTCCCCTACTTTTCTACACATCCATCCATAAACTAGACAAAGTGGAGTTTGGTCCTTATGGCTTTCCCAATCCCACTGTCACCCCTCATAAGCTACATTTTTATACAACTGTCTTCGAGATTCATGGGTTCTGGGTTGTAGTTTAATAGTTTCAGGTATCCACCACCAGCTACCCCAATTCTTTAGAACCTAAAAAAGGTTGTCTAAAGTGTGCGTAAGAGTGCCCACCAGAGTGATCTCTCGGCTCGTTTTGGAATCTCTCTGCCACTGAAGCTTATTTCATTTCCTTTCACATCCCCCTTTTGGTCAAGAAGATGTTCTCCATCCCACGATGCCGGGTCTACATTACTCCCCGGGAGTCATATTCCACGTTGCCAGGGAGATTCACTTCCCTGGGTGTCTGATCCCACGTAGGGGGGAGGGCAGTGATTTCACCTTTCAAGTTGGCTTAGCCAGAGAGAGAGGGCCACATCTGAGCAACAAAGAGGCATTCAGGAGGAGACTCTTAGGCACAAATACAGGGAGGCCTAGCCTCTCCTTTGCAGCAACCGTCTTCCCAAGGGTAAAACTTATGGTAGAGGGCTCAACCCATCAAACCACCAGTCCCCTGTGGAAAGACTATTGATTTTTAATCCTTTTTTATCATCCAAGAATTTCAAGGTGTGCTCCTCGCATCTTGCCATCTCTCCCCTGGGCACTGGGAGAAACTGACCCCAGAGGGCTGGGGGGCCCTGAGCAACATGAACTAAACACATGTCAGCAGCATTTTTTCTCTCTAGTCAACGGCATTTTTTCTCTCAGCGAAATGTTTGGCTCTCTGAAAGGAGCTTGATACCCAGAGGATTCCGACAGCGTGGTCACCTGGGAGGCACCTGTGGGAGGCACCCTGGGAGGCACCCCGTGCACAGGGAGGGCTATTATTTTCCTTTGGGTTCTTGCCAGGAGAGAATTTTTTAAAAGTAGATCAAACCATTAATCCATTGACCAGTGATATATTTTTCAGGCCCTCATTCTTTCAAATCACTTCACAGAACCCCGGCACATCTGGACTGAAAGAGTTTTCAGGCAGTCTCCAGTCTGTAAAATGGACAATGGGGCCACAGTTACTGTTGGTCCAAGTTTGTGCGAAACTTTGGACTGTGTGCTTTACACGTATAATTGTGTTGAATCATCATCCTAATCCTATAAAATAGGTATCACTCTCCCCATTTTACAGATGGGTAAGTAGCTGAGCTAGAAGTTACCCCTAGGTGTACCCCAGGTGTATCTAGTTCCAAAGCCCGGACTCTTCTGTGCTTTAAGCTTTCCAGTCATTTCAAGGACAAGGAAACAGACCCAGAGCTGACATAGCAGCGGGAGCCAGGGTCTGACATCTGCCCCTGCCTTGAGACTCTGCTCCATCCATTCTATACTTTGACCTCAAACTCATATTCCCACACCCAGCTTCCACATATCGTCCTCCTTCCTCTTTAGCAACATCCCATTTCCCAGAAAAAAAAAGTCGAAACCCCTTCCTTTGTCATTCAAGCCCCTCCACAATTTGGTACCCACCTTCTCTGTAGCCACATGTCCACCCCTCTCAGCCATGGGGGTGTCTGAGTAAGCACAATGTTTGCATTCTTTCTGCCTTTCCATAATTGAGGGTTTTTTTCCTGTAATGATAAATGTATAAACATAAGTTACGAGCCCGTATTTTGACAAAGACATTTTGGCATTAAACTGAAAGATGTGTAGTTTATTACCAAGTAACAGTGTAAAGTAAAGCAACCTATGTGGTCAACCATAACAGAAATGTTAAGAACACAGCACTTCTAATCTGTGGATTAGCATAAAGCCACTAAAATGGCCATGGGAGCCCATGACATGAGAGTGTTGGGCTCCCCACAATGGGAATCAGCTAAAGGGGAAGAGATTCTGTCTCCCGGGGGCTCCTTGGGCTCTCACAGCATTGAGCAAAGCCAGAAATAGCTGAATCGGGCCCAAAAGTCACACAACAAACACATCAATAATGTACATAAATCAAGTTTTGCCTTAATCTGTAAATCAAAGTTTCCAGCAATTGCCAGCTCCTTCTTGAAGTAGTCCCTGAAGGTGGCTGGCAGAGTAAAAAGCATAATGGACTTGGAGTCAGAAAGGCTTAGTTCAAGGCCTCCTGGGCCACTGGACCTCAGTGTGCCCATCTGTAAAATGGGGAGGGCTCTCCACCCCCACAGTGGGGAGTGTTGTGAGTAAATGAGGTAGCTGGTGACCTTCCCATATGTGTGACTTCCTGACCCTGCTGTGGTCGGAGAGGAGGTGGCTGTCAGAGCTTTCCCACACGCACAGGGAGGGCAAGGGTAGCCCCACTACAGCGTGCCTGGAGAGGAGGGGCCGGCCATCATCAGTTTGGACTTGCTGGCCCTTCCTTAACTCGAATTAATTCATTTGCAGCAGTCTGTCCACACGGTGGCAGGAATGGAGAGGCAGGGACCTGCTCTGGGCTCCCCCTGGAGTCCCACTGTCTGCTTCTGCTGAACTGGAATATTAGAACTGAGCCTGAGAGCAGTGACAAGATGAGCCAGATGTTCCTGTGGGGGGGCTTCCCGTGTTTAGCAACCACTCAGAGGGTCGTTTCTGGGCCCCGTTTAATGCACAAGGCAATTTCTCTTTCCAAAAAAGATCATCGTGACCAAATGCTCTCACAATTGTGTGGTTCAACTGGACGTACTGGTGGAAACGGCCACAGAATGGCTTCACTCTGTACTATTAGGTTTAAACACTCAACCTTGAACTCGTCCTCCAAGGCCACGTAGATTAGGGAGCCGGATGGGTAGCTGAGTCTGCGTTTCAAGCCTGTGAGTCATGTGCAATGAATAAGAACAGTGGCTTTCAAAGTTTTGAGCAGCAGAATGTTTTGACCCACAAATGAAATCTTATCCAGAACCCAATAAAAATTAAATGGATAAATGGTAGTTACTTTTTATGCATTTATTTTATAATTTCCAAGGAACAATATTTTCTTATTCACAAAGTCAGTAATTGTCAATAATGAAATCTTATCTGGAACCCAATAAAAATTAAATGGATAAATGGTAGTTACTTTTTATGCATTTATTTTATAATTTCCAAGGAATAATATTTTCTTATTCACAAAGTCAATAACTGTCAATAATGAGAACTTATCCAGAACCCAATAAAAATTAAATGGATAAATGGTAGTTACTTTTTACGTATTTATTTTGTAATTTCCAAGGAATAATATTTTCTTTTTCACAATGTCAATAATTATCAATAATGAGGTTGTTGTTAAATTAAAAAAGAAAAAAGACTAAATCAAGGTTCAAGGTTGTAACTTTTTTATATTAGCTGATTTTTAAAATCAACTTCTGCGTTCTATCCATATTTAATTTGGTGGTATTATATTAATAGCCAATAATAACTAATACTTCAGTGCTGCTCTGAGTACTTCAAATATGTTAACTCACTTAAACCTCAGAACTCTATAAGACAATGTTATCATTCCCAGGTGAGGAGAAGGAAGCCCAGAAACCTGGATCAGGGGCCCAAGGTCACACAGCTCACAAGTGACAGAGCTGTTCCAACCCAGCCTGAGTCCATGATTTGAATAACTATTTTCTTTTATTACTCCCAAGCAAAAGCCTAGTATATATAAATACATAATTGCAATAACTTTTTAATCACCTGCCCTACCATCTCAAGCTATTCTTTAATTAAGTAGGGAGGGCAGAAGACGTTTTATTCCAAGACTTAAAAGTAAATTAAAAAATCAAAAATAACCTAACCCCTAAAGCACCTCCATTAGAGTCCTGGGGACAGTTTGAAAATTCCTGACCTAGAGCACCAAGGACATCTTGACAAGCCAATAAGTCTCAAAACACACCTGGAAGGTACCATCAGGGTATAGTAGAGACAAACGATAGCACCTGGCATTTTACTGAGTGGAAATCTCTGTTCTCTGGCACTGCCGATATTTCCCATTACAAATCTTCCAGCTGGTAAGCTGGATGATGCCACTGACATTTTATTGAAATGTCAGCACATTTAGAAAGAGCCCTGATGAAACTGCCAAGTTAAGGTTATCGCTGACAATTTAAGGTAAATGGAAACAGAAAATCATCGCCAACACCCTCCACGCAAACATACACACACTATAACATCACAGGGAGACAAAGCAGAATGCTTTAGCTGTCCAAGAAAGATTTACAGATAGTTTTTAAAAAAAGTTTTATTCTAACTATGACAAACTATGGGGCAAATGAAGAACACTTGCAAAAGTAATCCATCTGAGGCAGACCGGTGCCCAAATAAATCAATTCAACAAGCTTACATTGATCAAATTGCCTGTGGATGACAATAGCCCCTCACGTTTATTTGCAAGCTTACAGTTTATAGAGGCTATGGTAGATGGCAAAAATGGCCCTGCATCTCCACTTCTCCTGCATCCTTGCCTTCCGCCCTCCCGCCCTGGAGCAGGGCTTAAGCAAATGATTTGCTTTGACCCATGAAATGTTAGGAGACGTGACACAAGCAGAGGCTTGAAAAAGCCCTTTACCTGTTTCTTTTTATCCTTGCCCTTTGCCATCATCATTAGAAGGACGTGGTTGAACCAGCCTGCCAAAAAGTAAGCTACACTTGCAACAGAGCCCTGGCACCCCAGTGGTCCCAGCTGAGGCCATGCTGGATGGGCAATAGACTGGGACCCCCAGGCTTGGGAGCGAGCCCAGATCAGCAGAGCTGTGCCAGAGACCCGCAGTTGACCACAGTCACAGGGGCAAGCCCAGGCGGAAGCAGCCGAGCCCAGAGCTGCGAACCCACAGGCTCCCGAGCTAAAAATGTGTCCGCTGTTGTTTGCCACTGTGGCTTCCAAGTTGTTAAGCAGCAGGACTCTGGCAATAGTTAACTGATGAAGAGACCTGCCCTTGCCTGACTTTCTTTGCTCTTCCCAGTAATTCTGGAAAGGAATTTTGGACAGGGGTTAATTTCCCCCATTTTATGGAGAGGACACTGTGGTACATCCAGGTGGAGTGAATCTCCTTTATCCACACGGCTGGTTCTCTGCCCATACTCCAGTCACGCGGCCTCTCTGAAATACTTAGCCAGTGGCATTAACCTAGAAGCTGAATCTATTTTTTCCCTTTAGATCAAAGAGGCAGTTTTATAGGTTGAAAGCACAGAGGGAGAGCAGAAGTTTCAGAAGTGCTTGAGCCCACCGGGCAGCAGCTTTACAAGCATTTGGCTTTGCAGGCTCCTTCCACCACTTTTCACCCTGGGGTGCCTCCCTCCTGCCCCGGGTTCCACTCTGCTTTGAAGAGATAGGAAATCCAGTTGCTGTCAGATGTGTCATTCCATCGCCGTCCCTCTGTGGCTGATTTCACGCGCAGGCAGGCTTCAGACGCTTCACGGAAATCCCTGCCTGCTGGGAAAACCACTGGGGAGTTATGATGAAACGATGGATAATATATACTTTATGACCTTGCACCAACTCACCCTAAAAATCGACCCCAGCTCCCGATTTTCCCCAAATTAATGCCAAACTCCTTGGAAGATCCTATACAATCTGGATGAACCGACCGTGGCAGCCTCACCCCCCTCTCCCCGCACTTTCTCTGTTTCTGAGTCAGAAATGCCCCCCTCTTTCCAGAGCATGCCGCGCTCTTTTGAACTTTGGCCTCTACTCAGGCTGTTCGAGCCTTTCAGAATCCTCTTCCCTCCCTTTTTCTTTACCTGGTGACCCCCCGTTCTTTCTGATAAGATCACACTCATTTCTTTAAAAACACTTTGAAGTCCCATTTCCTTTGTTTGTTCAGGCCTTTGTTTCACCTGCCTGAGGAGTGGAGGTGTCCACGGAAAACACTGGGAAAAAGTAGCCTTTGTTTGCATTGTGCTCCAATATGGCAGGCACTAGGGGAGTAGAGAGGTGCGCTTTACTAGTTCAGAAGGGACAGGGTTACTCCCTTTTAGAAACAGGTGGGTCTGAATAGACCCATTCGCTTTGAGTGGGCACTAAACACCGGTACCCTAGGTGACTTCAGAGGTGTTCCCAGGCTCTAATCCCCTACTCCTCTAGCCTTTTATTTTTTTCAACTGATCCACCTCCCCTACTTGCTGTGAGCTCCTCCAAGGCAAATGCCCTGTTTTGTTCATCTTTGTATTTCCGCATGTGCCCTTTAGCCTCCTCACCCTCCACTCCAAGCACCTACCATAGTGCATAGCACATATTACAAGTTCAAGAATCGTTTGCAGAATAAGTGAAAACTGAAAAAGGTATTGCTTATCAGACTCCCAGGGATTCATTTGAGGGAAAAAGGTACCTCCTCAGAGGCATTGGTGAATTCTCCTAAAAGGCAGGGGGTGCAACAGAAAGAGTATGTCTTCTGGGCTCAGAAGATCCTAGAAATATCAGCGACCTCACTGGCCCTTAGTTTCTCGGTCGATCAAATTGAGATGCTGTATAGGGCTATTCCAATACTAGCAATTAAAAATAGTTCATTTTGTTGAACTGTAATACAGTGGCCTTGATCTTTGATAATGAATGCATAACTATATAGCTTTTATCTTGTGACTGTGTGATTAGAAAAACCTTGGGACTGACACTCCCTTTATCCAGTGTATGGGTCGATGAACAATAAAATAAGGACATGCATGAAAAAGTAAATAAACAGTAGATTGGGAATATGGGGGGGAGGGAATATCCCTATGTAAAATAAACTAAGGACAATAGTTAATAGTACTAATTTAATAATCTTTCATCAATTGTAACAAATGTAACTGCTGTTAAAAAATAGTAAAATTACAAAAAAGCGCTGTCATCAATTATAATAAATTTTCCACACCAATGCAAGTGTTGGTGGTGGGGTGGTATATGGGAGTCCTATATTTTATGCATGATTGTTCTGTAAACCCACAACTTCTCTAATTAAAAAAAAATCTCTGGAAAAAATACGTATAACATCAGGGATGTGTTATTTTAGAGGCAACCCAAGTTATGATGTGTGTCAAAGGTTCTCTCTTCACTGTGAAGCTGTTGTAAGTAAAATCTTCCAAAAGACTGTGAGGTCATTAAATGTGGGAAAAAAATAGTTCATTTTACCTAAATCCATAACACGTGGCCTGCTAGAGAGGGGCAGGCATGTATATTTTGAAAAACTTTCTCCACTCTTTTTCTGAGTGGCCTTGTGTATTCCTTTGTCTTCAACATACTTCTAGACTGAAGATTCTCCAATCTCTGGCTTTAGCCCAGATGTATGAGAGCCAGGCTTTCATTTCTATCAGCCTACTAGATGTCCCAGAGGCACCTCAAATTTGACTGGGTGGTTTTCCTTCAAACCCTCTTCCTTTTTATTCCTTACCTTCGAGAATGGCATAACTATTTCCCAAGTGATTCCATCTGCAAATGGTGTCATCTTTGCCTCTTTGTTGCTCATTGTGCCCATGTCACCAAATCTTGTTCATGCCTCTCAAATGCCTTTCATCCCCACAGATATTGCCCTAAATCCATTCTCATCATCTTTTTCTTAGACTATGGTAATAACATTCTAATTGCTTTTCACCATCCAGTATCTTTTCCTTCTAATGGATTCTTTACTTGGTTACTAGTCGTAGTTCTAAAACATAAATATGGTAATGTGTCCTGGCTGAAAAAATCTTTTTTTAGCCTAAAGAACAAAGGGCAAACTCCTTGGCATTGTACCTAAGACCCTCTACAGTCTTCTAAGTTTTTATCTTTTCAGGCTCGTATCCAGCGTCCCACCACCGCACTTCCTGCACTTCAGGTACCCAGGCCTCTTTCTCCATGTCCTAAGACCTTATATATTTATATGTTTTACTGTTTAATACCCATCTCCACCCACCCGATGGGAAGCCACAAGAAATCAGGGACTTTTTCTTGCATCCCTTGTGCCCACCTGTGCCTCCCATATGGCCGGTGAATGACGGCAACTGCATGCTTCTTTACCTTTGCTCCTTCCTTTACTGGGAAGAACTTTCTCTATTTTCTCTGTGGGGAGTGTCTTCACATCCCTCCTTTAGGCCTAGCTCAAAAACCAATTTTTCCATGAAGGCTGACCTAAGTCCACCCTTCCCAATCCAGAAAGACTGATTTTCCTCCTCCATACTGCTAAAACATTTTCTTGGAATGTCAGTTTAATCATTACCTCCTTGGACTGTGATTACTTGAATATGTGTCTCCTACCCTACTAGACTTGAACTCCCCAGGGGAAGGGGATGCATCTCACTCATGTGTAGCTTCAAACACCGAACTGAACACTGAATAGGTAGGAGCTCCGCAAATGCTTGGTCTGGAAGAAGGTGGAGCTCAACTTCTGGCCTTTGGTGATGTGAAGTCTTGTATCCGGCTCAGACAGGTGGAACCTCTGCAGACACCTCTTCTGCCCATCTCTCGAATTCATCACTTCTTGCTTTTCATTGAGTCACAGAACCACAGAATGTCACAACTGGAAGGGGAAACAGTGGTTGAAGTGACTTGCCCAAGACCACACCGTAAGGCTAGACTGGCTCTCCTCAATGTCCTTTAGCCTGGTGCCTTTTCCATTCTATGACTCCCTCTCCCCTCTCTCTTTGCGTCACTTTCAGTGCGTTTCCTCCTAAATGGGAGATAACGGAACGAGATGCCACCCATGGGCCGAGTGGTAGGTAATGCCATTACATGTGTTTGTGTTTGTGTGTGTGTGTGTGCGTGTGTGTGTGTCCTCCTCTCTGGTTCTACCTTCAACCCTCTTTGTGGCTGAGCTGAGCTGCTGGCAGTGAGAAAAGAAGCGTATGACCTTCAAAGGGGCTGGGAGGAGAGACTCCATCACCCCTGGTTCTTCCCAGATCGTTCACCTTCTAGAACATCCCTGAAACCCACCTGACCTGGGCTACAGCAACTTCTACCCCAGCTGGGTCAGAGGTGAGCCCTGGACGGGGAACAAAATAGCCCTGAAATGTCACTGTCATCAGGAACCTGAATCCCTAAACATATGGAAAATGATAAGACTGAGTCAGTCCCAGTCTCACTCCATCTCCTTGGCAGACAGCAACCCGGAGGCAGACTCTGTCCTGACCCAGACAGAGAACTAAGAATTGCTCAAGGGATGTCAAGTTACAACCATCCTCCAATACCAAATTTTTGAAAAAAACACAAAAACACCACAAAAAACTGTGTTTCCCTGAATAGACATGGTTTTATTGTAATTGCTTAGAATTTGAATAACATGCTATCACCGTTCCCATAAATTTGACTTCTTTAGATTTATTAAGCTATTTATTGAATGGTGGGTAATAAACATTCAGGATTAACAGCTCTGCAACTGCTCTGCACAGTTATATAAAGAGTTGCTAAACTCCCATAAAATAATTACGGATCAGTTACCAGGCTGACAAATCATAATTGTCAAAAGTTCAATGCATATTCAGGATCTTATTTAAAAGTTTGTTCTTGTTTGCAGCTTTGAATATCATCTGCTTGTCTCCTGGCCCTCCCTTTCATTTTTTTTTCTTTTTCCTCCATTTCGTCTCTTCTTTTTCTCCTTTTCCCATTCTCTCTGCCTTCTCCTCTCCTACCATTCTGTCCCCGTCCTCTCATTTATAACAAGAAGATAGCATGGAATGAAGAAAGGACAGGGAGGTGAGCGCAGATGCATCGCGGTGTGAGACAGAGCGCCACCCCTGCTCGCTCGGCGACATTGGGCAAGTCACTTCTTAGTCTTTATCTCCTCCGCGGCACGTAGGGAGGCGCAGGTACAGCACCTGGGCATGAGAGCCCACGATAACTTCTGGCTTCCCCTCCCCCTCCTGCTCCACTCGTCCTGAGCTGGGCCAGGCTGGGACCCCTGCAGCATCTCCGCCCACGGCTCCTCTTACCCAGCAGCTCAGCTGGACTGTCAGAGACCCCCACGATTTGGCCCACCACCTCCTCAACTTGATCACCAACTCTATCCCTTTATTTGAGCCCCGAGTGTTACCTGGATTGTAATTTAAATTGGGTGAAGCTAATTTTTTAAAAAAATATTTGCATACATTTTAAGAGTAGCATATACATGCATGTGTGGGTGTATGTGGGTATGTGGGTGTGTTATGGACAATTTGGAAAATGCAGAAAGGTCTGTAGAGGAAAATAAAAGTCACTCATAATACCACCTTTCAGATATAACCAGCAGTTTACACTTTGAAATCTTTCTGTCCAGTCTTCTTTCTCTCCACAACTTTACATTTATGGTCTTGTCCTGATTTTGTTTGTGTTTTTCAAAGAGTATTATTTAGATTGTACTATTGTTCTAGTTTGCTAATGCTACCAGAATGCAAAACACCAAAGATGGATAGGCTTTTATAAAGGGGTTTGTTTGGTTACACAGTTACAGTCTTAAGGCCATGAAGTGTCCAAGGTAATACATCTGCAATCAGGTACCTTCACTGGAGGATGGCCAATGGTATCCAGAAAACCTCTGTTAGCTGGGAAGGCACATGGCTGGCGTCTGCTCCAAAGTTCTGGTTTCAAAATGGCTTTCTCCCAGGACGTTCCTCTCTAGGCTGCAGTTCCTCAAAAACGTCACTCTTAGTTACACTTAGGATATTTGTCCTCTTTCAGCTTCTCCAGAGCAAGAGTCTGCTTTCAACAGCCGTCTTCAAACTGTCTCTCATCTGCAGCTCCTGTGCTTTCTTCAAAGTGTCCCTCTTGGCTATAGCTCCTATTCAGAAGTTCCCTCTCAGCTGCACTGAGCTCCTTCTGTTATGTCAGCTGATTTATATGGCTCCACTAATCAACTTAGACCCACCCCTAATGGGCGGAGCAACACCTCCATGGAAATCATCCAATCAGAGTCATCACCCACAGCTGGGTGGGGCACATTCCAAAGAAACACTCAAAGAATTACAATCTAATCAACACTGATAACGTCTGCCCACACAAGATTACATCAAAGATAATGGCATTTGGGGGACACAATATAGTCAAACTGGCACAACTATCTATACAATGTTGGTTCTTTTTTCTTTTTTACCATACATAATGAGTCTTTCTCCATGTTGTTAAATGTTGTGCATGTGTTTGTGTGAGTGGCTTTACAATATTCTAATGTATCATTTAGATCAATAGAGTATTTACATTTTCTTCTTGCATAGAATTATATTTTGTTTATAGAAAAGTTGAGTGATAATTATAAATATAGAAAATTCATCAAATATCTGATTTTAGTTTTGGGTTTTCTAAAACTCAAAGCTCTGACCAGCACTTATATTCCATACCTCTTTGATTGGAAAGAAAATGCTTATTTTCATCTTGAAGATATCTATAATGAATTTTTTCAAAAGAAAAAAATAGGAGGGGCATGCATAACATACCACTTTGATACTAAGGAAAAAGTTAGAGATTTTATTTTGCAAGTTCTAGGTTGTTTCCTTTTTTCTACATAATTATTATCAAAGTTTATGTGCTTTTGCCATACTGTAGTCTTAAGAAAATTAACTGTAACTGCTTCATACTATTACACAGAGGGCATGTATCATACTTTACCTGCAAAGCCTTTATGGTAAACATTTTTACTTTTTCTCATTTGTCACAATAAAACACTCTAATAAATATTGAAGATGAATATGAACTCTGTGTACAAATTCTCTTTGCTGTTTGGATGATTTCCTCTGCACAGAGCCCAAGAAGATAAAATAGTGAACATTTCATATGGACATTTTTTTTTCTTTTTATATTCATTTTATTGAGATATATTCACATACCACACAGTCATACAAAACAAATTGTACATTCGATTGTTCACAGTACCATTACATAGTTGTACATTCATCACCTAAATCAATCCCTGACACCTTCATTACCACACACACAAAAATAACAAGAATAATAATTAAAGTGAAAAAAGAGCAATTAAAGTAAAAAAGAACACTGGGTGCCTTTGTCTGTTTGTTTGTTTCCTTCCCCCATTTTTCTACTCATCCATCCATAAACTAGACAAAGGGGAGTGTGGTCCTTATGGTTTTCCCAATCCCATTGTCACCCCTCATAAGCTACATTTTAATACAATTGTCTTCGAGATTCATGGGTTCTGGGTTATAGTTTGATAGTTTCAGGTATCCACCACCAGCTACCTCAATTCATTAGAACCTAAAAAGGGTTGTCTATATTGTACGTTAGAGTGACCACCAGAGTGACCTCTCAGCTCCTTTTGGAATATCTCTGCCACTGCAGCTTATTTCATTTCCTTTCACATCCCCCTTTTGGTCAAGAAGATGTTCTCCGTCCCACGATGCCAGGTCCAGATTCCTCCCCAGGAGTCATATTCCATGTTGCCAGGGAGATTCACTCCCCTGGGTGTCTGATCCCACGTAGGGGGGAGGGCAGTGATTTCACCTGCCAAGTTGGCTTAGCTAGAGAGAGAGGGCCACATCTGAGAAACAAAGAGATATTCGGGAGGAGGCTCTTAGGCACAATCATAGGGAGGCCTAGCCTCTCCTTTGCAGCAACAGTCTTCCCAAGGGCAGGTCCTGTGGTAGAGTTCTCAACCCATCAAACCACCAGTCCCCTATGCATATGGACATTTTTAAGACTTTCAATGCATCTTGCCAAATTGTTTTTAAAAACCCAGCCTGTGGTATAGTATGTGGAGTCAGTGTCTGAAGATTTCATACACATACAAATATTGGTTCCCTGTGCTTAATTTTTTTATAACCTGGGGCCATATTGCCAAACTTAAGAAATTCACAAGTTTTTAATCAGACAACCCAAGCTCAAACCCTAGCTGCCTGTTTCAGTGGCCCTGTGCCCTGGACCAGTGATGTGCTGGTGAACTGGCTCCCTGGGCTGGGGGGTGGGGGAGGGGTGGGTAGTGGGGTGGGCGAGGGGGCAGGGGACACTCTGATGTGTACTTACCCATTTCCATGGTGTAAACACTCCCACAATGGCTGATTTCGAGCTGCCTGTATGATGTAGCGGGACTTGGAGATAGGAAGAGATGCGTAACTGGCTCTCAGGCCCTGTAGCAGCTGATTCCAGCACCTGCTGCCATGGGCTGGTATATAATCCTCCTGAAACTTAGTTTCCTCATTTTAAAATGAGGATCAGAAGCTTAAGGAAAAGAGGATGGCATAAGAAGAGCTGAACACCATCTTCCAGGACACAATTAAAGTGACAAAAACAAAAATTAGAAGAAAAACCCTTCATCCTCATTGAAGCTGGGCAATGGGCACATCTTATGCCATAAACTGTTAGGAATTGCTTCATATCACTTGGATTAAGCCAATATAAAATCTCTCTTTGCCAAAGATTGGTGCAGGGATGGGGGAGCCAGGTTAAGGACATTCTGGCAAACTCCACAAATATCCCTGAGTTTTATGGTTTTAGGACTGGCCGTAAGGGTAGACAATGAAAGCTGTGGGACCCACCCCGTTCTAGTGCCCGTCCATGGCAGGTGAATGACACTGAGGTGCCTTGGTTGCAAGGTTAAAGATCAGCACATGGTTTTCCTCTGGTCCTGCTCTTTGCTAGTGGCCTGGGCTCATGCAGACCTGGGGTTGGGAGAGCCTTTTGCAGCCTGGAAGGGTGAGACTAGTTGATGAGGGCATATCACTGGAAAGAGGGGACTAATGTAATTAACCTGCTGGGGCAGAGCAGGAAAAGAGGGATTCTCATAAAAGAGAAGAACTCTGGGCAGTCAGACATACTCTTCTGTCAACTTTTTATCCCTGTGGTTCATTCATCCCACAGTAGGAGAGAATGATCCAGAATGAGGGGAGAACCTGTCAGTGGAACAAAACAGGGGCTGCTCCCCAATGCAGCAGGTGAGTCAGACAAGACATGGCCTAGCAAAGACCTGGGGTAGAGACTGAACAAGACAAAACTGGCTCCAGTGGGAAGCTGGCTCCTAAAGTAGTAGTTTCGACAATCTGAGATCAGCGCAGATACAAATTTCCGTGGGCTGTGATTGCTTAAGACCTAATTTCCCCTCCCTCCCCTCAGATTGTGGAATATTGAACTAATAATAAAAACATAAATTACAAAGGTCTTCAACTTAAGTACAAGGATGGCTTGAATGGTTCTCAGGACTATGGGAAAAGAGCCAAAAGAGCCCCAGAAGGATCTCCTGATATGATTTTGGTGGCAAATAGACCTTACAAAAAGACTTATATTCTTGAATGTGTTAAAATAAAAGAAAGAAAAAAAAAACCCTTGGATTCTATGCCAAATTGAATAAGGAAATAGATAACATGACAGAGACAGATGAAGGGTACATAGCTGAGAAATAATTACCTTGAAAACAAAATTTAAATTTGGATAGTTATTGCTTTGTCCTCCTTCTGTGAAAAAATAAGAGAAAATATGGTATTGATGAAAGATGAGATAATAATGCAGCATGCTGAGATTAAAAGTAAGCTTCCACTTCTGGTTAGGATGTAGAAAGTCAAAGAGAGTGACACTTCCACCCTAACAAAAAGAACAAGCCAGAAAAATTCTCAAATCACAGATTTTAAACACCCATCAGAAAATGAGGATGCCAAGAAACCTAAATGAAGTCAATTCCAGAAATTAGCAAAACCTTCTTAGGAGAGAGGAGACCGACATCTATTTTTGTCTCTGATGGAGTGATGGAAGAGGAACCCAGCACAGCCGAGGTGAGGAGGAAAGGCTGCATGTGGGCTGCATGGAGGAGCCCAAGCAGCACCAGGCACAGAATGAGTCTGCACTCACCCTCCGCTTGTCTCCCACGGGCCTTCACAAAGAGCATGAAAATAGTGCACTCAAGTCTGGGGAGAGAGCAGGAGAGCAGGGGGGATCCCACTTGGTACCCAAATGCAAGGTACCCAAGTGTAAGGCACGAGGGCTGGGGACCTGAAAGGATTGCTGAGAGAAATCCATCCAAGACAGACTGGGCCTTCACCTGGGGCAAGGCAGCAGCCCCTCCCCCCACGAAGCCTGGGGACACAGCAGGGGAGCCTAGAGAAATCACCCTGGGAGCAAATAGGCCTGCACTGAGCCAATGGTAGCAGCTGCCTGCAGAATGGGGGCAGGACAAGAAAGCCAGGAGAAATCTCATCAAGGTCAAATGTTCCTCTGAATGCCAGGAGCAGGGAAATAGGGTGGAAAGAAATTTCTTAGACAAGAAAGCCAGGAGTGGCAATGTAAACAGCTACTGAAAACTTCTTTCCAGAGGTCCAATGAGTAAAGGGCAATTCTGAATTGTTTGAAACTCTGGAGGAGGATATAGACTGGAAAAGGACCCTGCAAATGCTGAATCAAAGAAAGAGAAGGAGTATCAGATAGGAATCGTCTATCATGGACCAAACAGGTTCTCTCCCTTCCCCTCACTTGGTCTCCATGCAGGAAAGGCACAGAGTCAGCAGACAGGACCACTTCTACCAGGGACACAGATTATAAAATATCTCACAGCAGTGAGACACACCCCCACTGTTTGAAGGCCTGGGGAACAGGGGAGGACATCTCAAGGCCCAGGTCAGTGAGGGACAAAGAGACTGAGAAAACATGGATAGAGACAGTGTTTCCAGCCCTGGCTCTGAAAGCCCTTCCCCCACCCTTGAGGGAAGCAGCAGCTGGCAGCCATTTCCTTGCCTTGGGGATAGCTGGAGTACTGTGTCAGCTGAGGGAGTAATTTCCCACAGGTGGTGCCCCACATGGAGCCAGATTTTGGCTAGAAAAGCAGGGGAAAGGAATCCCACAGTTTCAGCTCATCCATGCAGACATAGCCTGTGCTTGGAGGCAAAGCAGCGTCCGAGGTCAATTAACTTACCGAACAGTGCCATCTGCTGGACAGTCTGGAAGGTGCAAGGGAATTGAAACACTTTTAAAGAGTAGCCCCAGACCCTTTCTTAGGACCACAGGAGCTGGTCTACATGCCCTGTAGAGAAACTCGGTCCTGTTTTGGCTGACAAATACAGAAGACTCAACTGGTAAAGCAGGGCTCTAAAACAAACACAGATCTTGCTGGCCAGTGGAAAACAGAGCACCACTGCAAGCCAGCAGATTTGTACTCTCATACACAGAGAACTTTCTGGGGTGCCCTGTGCCTATCTCATACTCCTGTGGCAGGCCATGGTGGGCACCTGATTTTGAGGGGAAGACTGGGGTAGAGTCAATCTGACAACTGGCCAGCAAGAAAACCAAAGAAAAGATAGAGATCAAAGACAACCAACAAGGAAACCACAGGCAAAAGAGAGAAAACAGCCTCTAGAACAAACTAATCAAGAAAATCAGATGCCTAGACAGCAAAAGAAAGCACAAGCTACACCAGGAAACATGAAGATATGGCCCAGTCAAAGGAAAAAACTAACACCTCAACTGAGATTCAAGAGGTGAAATAACTAAAGATGCTCAAACAAATCTAAATCAAATCAGTGAGATGAAAGAAAATGTGACAGAAGAGATGAAGGATAAAAAGATGACAGTGGGTGACCATAAGGAATAATTTGTATGCTTGAAAAAACAAATGGCAGAAATTATGGGAATGAAAGGCACAATAGAAGAGATGAAAAACACAATAGAGACATACAACAGAAGACTTGGAGAGGCAGAAGAAAGGATCAGTGAACCAGAGAATAGGACATCTGAAATCCTACAAACAAAAGAACAGGCAGGGTGTCAGAGAACTGAATGACAGCATGAAGCACACATATAGACATGTTATAGGTGCCCCAGAAGGAGAATAGAAGGGAAAGGGGGCAAAAGAATAATAGATGAAATAATCAATGAGAATTTACCAACTCTTATGAAAGACATAATATTACATGTCCGAGAAGCACAGCATACCCCAAACAAAATTGGCCCAAATAGGACTACTCCAAGACACTTACTAATCAGATTGTCAAATGTCAAAGACCAAGAGAATTCTGAAAGTAGCAAGAGAAAAGCAAACCCCTCACATATAAGGGAAGCTCAGTAAGACTAAGTGTGCCTCTCTCAGCAGAAACCATGGAGGTGAGAAGGCAGTGGGTATGCTATGTTCAAGATACTGAAAGAGAAAAACTGCCACCCAATAATGAGGGAGAGTTTAAAATATTTACAGATAAACAGACACTGAGAGAGTTCGTTAACAAGAGACCTCCCCTATAAGAAATACTAAAGGGAGTGCTACAGACAGGAAAAGACAGGAGAAAGAGGTTTGGAGAAGAGTATAGAAATGAAGATATCAGGAGATAGAAAGAGGGCAGAGATTGGGATTTTGATGCTGAAGTAGTACAGAATGTTCAAGAGGATTGATTGCATAGATCCAGAAATGGATAACACAATAGTGTGTGATGGTAGCACACACTATTGTAAGTACACTGAACAAAGGTGACTCAGCACCGTTGAAAGAGGAAGGTTAGGGGTATGCATGACACCAGAAGTGAAAATAGGAGACAAAAACTGGGACTGTATAACTTACTGAAACCTAGAGTAGTCAATGATTGTGATTAAATGTACAAATATAAGAATGTTTTTACATGGGGGAGAACAAATGAATGCCAGCTTTGTAAGGTATTGAAAATGAGATGGTATTTGGGAAAAACACAATCAATTCAAACTAGAGTCTATAATTAACAGTAACATTGTAATATGCTTCCATTAATTGTAACAAAGGCAAAATACCAAAACTAAATGTCTATAAGGAGGATATAATGGAGGGGTATGGGATTCCTGGCATTGGTGGTGTCTGACCTTTCTATTTTATTTTTCTTTTTTTTTCAGTCATCATTTTTTTCTTTTTCTTTTTTCTTTTTTCTTTTTTCTCCTCTTCCTCTTTCTTTGCAGAAGAAATGGAAATGTCCATATATAGATTGTGGTGGTGAATGCGTAACTATGTGATTATACCAGGAACAATTGATTGTTTACTTAGGAGGGAATGTACAGTGTGTGAGTAAAATTGTTTAAAAAATAAACAGAGGGATATGAGTGCTGGAGAAATGTGGAGAGAGGGTTGTGCCTAATTACTGTTGGTGGGGAAGTAGAATGGTGCAGCCCATCTGGAGGGCAGTGTGGTGGTTCCACAGGAAGCTAAGTATGGGGGTGCCATATGGTCTTGCAACCCTGTCATTGGGTGTATACTTGGAAGAACTGAGAACAGGGACAAGAATGGACATTTGCACAGTGTGGTTTATGGTGGCAGTATTCACAATTCGCAATGGATAGAAGCGGCCTAAGAGTACATTGACTGATGAACGGAACGGTGAACAGTGGTGTATACACACACAGGAATTTTGAGCAACTATAAGAAGGAATGAAATTGTGAGATATGCAACTAGGTGAATGAACCTCGATAACAGTATGTTGAGTGAAACAAACCAGAAATGAAAGACAAACATTATAATATGGACTAACAATAATGAGCAACCTGTGAGAATTGAATCTGAGAGCATAGGTTATCAGGAGAAAGCTTATAGCAGTTACATCCATTCCTGAGTTGTAATGGCTATTTCTAAATTCAGAGATGCTGAGCTCTTGTGTATAACCAGGTTGGTCCCTGGAACTTCAGGTATCTGTGACATGAACTTGGGACTCAGAGCCAGAGTTTGGCAGCTATGAATGTCAGCATTACCCCATACAGCAAATGTTAAAGAGTCTGAAAAAGAGATCAGACTTCAATTAGAGATATGAATGAAATGGACTTGGTTAGGACAAAAGTAAATCAGACTAAAGGGTAAAGGATGATGTTGATGGTGTTTTAAAACTTCAAATTCTGGGTGAGACCAAAAGAGAAGATGTTTATTTAGTGCAAAATCTGTATTTTTCTGTAGCACAGTATATAATTTAACTTCTATGGTCAGTTTATTCAAACACCATAATTACATGGAACTTTGAATAGGGAGTGAGATCTAGTTGGTTTGTACAGGTTAGTGTGAAGCCCTGATACATTCCAGGGTAATTTGGGCAGAGAATAAAAATGTATTCTCTTGAGGGGCTGGGAAAAAATGTGGAAATACTAAACTTCTCCACCTGGGGAATTAATGATATACTCACAAGCCTTGTGCACTACCAATTTGGAAGGCTGAGACCTCTTCTTGGGGCTTGCCCTTATGAAGCTTGTTACTGCAAAGGAGAGGCTAAGCTTACTTATAGTTGTGCCTAAGAGTCTCCCCAAGAAAACCTCTTTTGATGGTCAGATGTGTTCTCTCTCTCTAAGCCAACTCTGCAGGTAAACTCACTGCCCTCCCCACTATGTGGGACATGACTCCCAGGGGTGTAAATGTCCCTGGCAATGTGGGACATGACTCCTGGGGTTGAGCCTGGACCTGGCATCATGGGATTGAGAAAGGCTCTGGACCAAAAGGGGGAAGAGAAATGAAACAAAGTAAAGTTTCAGTGGCTGAGTGATTTCAAATGGAGTCAAGAAGACATTCTGGATGTTATTCTTCTGTGTTACATAGATATCCCTTTTTAATTTTTAGTGTATTGAAATAGCTAGAAGGAAATAGCTGAAAGTGTTGAACTGCAACCCAGTAGCCTTGATTTTTGAAGACCATTGTATAACTTTATAGCTTATACAGTGTGACCATGGGATTCTGAAAACCTTGTGGCTCACTCTCCCTTTATCCAGTGTATGGACAGATGAGTAGAAAAATGGGGACAAAAAGTAAACGAATAATAGGGATGGAGGGGAGGGGATGGTTTGGCTGTTCTTTTTTACTTTCATTTTTCTTCCTCTTTTTTTTTTTGCAGTAATGAAAATGTTCAAAAATTAATTCTCATGATGAGTTCATAACTATATAATGGTACTGTGAACAACTGATTGTACACTTAGGATGACTATATGATATTGAGTACATCTCAATAAAATTGAATTTGAAAAATGCCAAGAATAGAGCTGGGGATTAAGGAGAACTCTGGTGATCTAAAAAGCTAGTGGCCAAACTCAAGGCCAGAGACTCCTCCCCTGCTTCAGAAACCTGGCAGCTAGGCTGTAAAGAACAGAGACCTCAGTGTCTTGCTGGTGCTCAGTTCTCTATTGAAGGGAATGTACTGATTCTACATTCAGCTTTCTTTATTTGGGTGATATATATACATATATATATATATATATGTGTGTGTGTGTGTATATATATATATATATATATATATATATATATATATAAAATTTGCCATCTTAACCATTTTTAAGTGTAAAATTCTCAGTGGTACTAATTACTTTTACAGTTTTGTGCTACCATCACCACCTTCTATTACCAAAATTTTTTATCAACCCAAATAGAAACTCTGCACCCATTAAGCAATAACTCCCCAGTCCCACTCCCCAAGCCCCTGGTAACTTCTAACCTACTTTCTGTCTCTACAAATTTGCTTCTTCTAGATATTTCATGTAAATGGAATAATACAATATTTGTCTTTTTGTGTCTAACTTATTTCATCCATCATAATGTTTTAAACATTCAATTATGTTGTGATGAATTCATAACTATATAATGGTACTGTGAACAACTGAGCGTGCACTTAGGATGACTATATGGTATGTGGCATGTAACAGAACATCATTCCTTTTCGTGGCTGTATAGTATTCCATTGTATGGATATCATACACTTTTCTTATCCATTCATCTGTCTATGGACACTTGGGTTGCTTCCATCTTTTGGCTATTGTGAGCATGCCACTATGAACATTGGTCTACAAGTATTTGCTTGAGTCCCTGTTTAAGTTCTTTGGAGACTATACTTAAGAATCAAATTGTTGGGTCATACGGTAATTCTATTTTTAATTTTTTTAGGAATTGCCAAACTGTTTTCCATAATGGTTGCACCATTTTACATTCCCACCAACAATGCATAAGAGTTAATTTCTCCACATCCTTGCAATGCTTGTTATTTTCCAATTTTAAAATAATAGCCACCAAAGTGGGTGTGAGGTGGTATGACATAGGGTTTTGATTTGCATTTCCCTAATGCTAATGATGTTGAGCATCTTTTCATCTGCTTTTCAACCATTTGTATATCTTCTTTGGAGAAATGTCTATTTGAGTTTTGTGTTCTTTTTAAATTGACTTGTTGTCTTTTGTTGTTGAGTTGTAGGATTTCTTTATATAGTTCTATCAGCTATGTGGTTTCCATATATTTTCTCACATTCTGTAAGTTGTCTTTGTGCTTTCATGATCAAATCTTTTGATGCACAAAAGTTAAAAATTTTGAAGAAATTCCATTTATCTATTTTTTCTTTTGATGCTTTTGCTTTGGTATAAAGTCTAATAAACCATTGCCTAACACAAAGGTCCTAAAGAGGTCTCCCTGTGTTTTTTCCTAGGAGTTTTGTAGTTTGTGTTCCAATAGTTAGGCCTTGAGCCATTTTGAGGTAACTTTTGTATATGGTGTGACGTAGTGGTCCACCTTCATTCTGCTGCATATGCATATCCATATCTCGTTTTCCCAGCGCCATTTGTTGGAGAGACTATTCTTACCCCATTGAGTGAAATTAGCACCCTTGCAAAAATCAGTTGTCCATAGGTTGCATGTTTATTTCAGAACCCAAGATTCTATTCCATTGCTCTGTATGTCTGTCCTTATGCCAATACCACACTATTTGATCACTGTAACTTTTGAAATTGGAAAGTGTGAATCCAACTTTGTTCTTCTCTTCTATACTAAAAATTTTGAAGCCAGTGATGAATTGAATCTCAGTAAGCCTAACAAAGGCTGAGATACAGGTCAATTGCAAATTATATTTATTTATCAACCCATTCAAATGATCTGAAAGAAGAAAGAGTAAATATAATTTACTTTAGATTATCCTGTTCTTTTACAGAACTTCCAGCAAACATAAAATATAAGGAGATAGTGAAGAAGGAAATGTGAACCATAATCAAAAGGAAAAGAAAAAGAATCAATAGAAAGAGACCTAGATGGTCCAAGTGTTGTAATTATCAGATAAAGACTTTAATACTTTATATAACTATGAAAAATTATGCTAAAGGATATAGTGGAGGGAAATGAACAGTTGGGGATTTCAGGAAAGAAACTGAAACAATGCACACAAAAATGGAAATATTAAAAATGAAATATGCAATATTGGAAGTTAAGAATTCATTCAATGGATTTACCAGCAGACTGAACAAGCAGAAGAATGGATTAGGAACTTGAAGACAGGTAAAAATAAATGATCCAAGCTGAAACAGAAAGAGAAAAAATAATGAAAAAAGAAAAACAGTGTATCCAAGATCTGTGGGAAAATCAAATTCTAATATACATGTAATTGATGAAATGGTGGGGAGAGAATCAGGCAGAAGAAATATTTGAAGAGGTAATGACTTAGGAAATTCCAAAATTGGTGAACAATATCCATTCACATATTCAAAAAGCTCAGTCTACTGATAGATGCAGAGAAAACCACATGTAGACACACAATAGTCAAACTGTTGAAAACCAAATATAAAGAGAAAATCTTAGAAGCCTCCAATAAGAAAAGATACAGTACATACAAGGGAACAATGGTGTTTAAAAATGGTTAAAATGTGGTTCCAAATCAAGTAGAAAATATAATTCTTTACAAGATACATATAATGCAAAACAAAATTAACTATAAGAGGTTGGTGCAGAAAATCCCAGAGCAAATAAGAACAATGAACAAGAGGTTTATACGGGTTTGTTGAAGGAAAGCGAAGGATTCAAGGAAGAGGAAAAATAGGACAGGGTAAAGGGAGTAAAAGTGCATTCATTTCCTCATTTTATATATGGGAGTACAAAATAAGTAAAGCAATCTGTTTTATTTTTGAGGTTGAAAGGTTTAGGGATATTGGGGTGTGTATGGGTGGATTAAAGATTTTAAGGAAAGCACCGATAGAAACGAAACCAGGATGTATGCCTCCCTGCATCGCCCCTATCCCATCCCACCCTCCCACAAAAGGAAAGAGATCAAAGAAAGTACTGACTATATAGAAAAATATGGAAAACAGAAGAATAAGCAAAAAAATAAAGGATGATAATTGCATCACTTAACATCATATTTTGTATCAAAAACCCTGATTCAACTTATACAATGAGGATATTTATGTCATTTCACAGCAGGAAGTCCTGGGTTAGGGCTATTCCATGATTGATTGGTTTGGTTCAATGGCATGGAATTAATCTGGAAGAATAAATGTGATAGAGAAAACAGAACATTTGTTAAAAAAAAATACTGATAAAGGAAAACTTGATCTCTCTGGTGTTAAGCTAAGTGTTTAAAATAACATGTTATTATTACTAAAAAAACTACTGCTCATGGCACCCTCTACTTTTGTTCCTTAGTACTGATGATTTTGTATTTAACTAATTGTGCATAAATACATTTTAAATGTCTATATCCACATTCCACTGTGAGTTCTATGAGGAGACATATGTCTTCACTGCTGTAGCCTAGTGCCAGACACATAGCTGTCACTTAATACAAGTTGCAAACAAATGAATGAAAGCTTGATTAATGGAGAAAATAATTTCCAGAGCAAGATGCAAGCAAATAAAAGAATTTGGTATATGATAAATGTGGCATTTCAAATCAGTCAGTAAGGGATGGATTAGTCCCTTACAGCTAGCTAACTATTGTGAGGTGGAGGTGAGGGGTTAATCACCTAACGTAAAAATGTAGCAAATTAAATTACAGGTGGCATGAAGATTTACATATAGAACACGGAGAATGTTCAAAAGGATACCAAATCGATAATGGTAGTTACTTCTGGGAAAGAGACTGAGAATGAAGAGCTGTCAATGGAAGTTTTCATTTCATCCTTCTTGTCTGAAATTTTACAGAGAAAATGGGTAAATATTTTCCAAATCTTGTGCTAAAGAAGGAGTTTTTAAGCATGTCACCGAAAGCAAAAATCTGATTTATTTTCATAAAAATTTAAAAATTCAAATGATTTAAAACATTACATAAAGTTAAAAGATCTATTATTTGCAAGGAGGTTAAAGAGAACAGTACTTCATGGTATTGTCCAGGGTTTGGGGAAAGGGGCATGCTCATAAAATGTTGATGAAAATGTAAATAAATCAAAATTTTCTGAAGGGTAATTTGTGTCTCTGTCAAAAGCTTCAAAATATTCATAATGTTTAACCCAGTACTTCCACAGCTATGAATTTATCATAAGAAATTACCAGGTCACTGAACAAATATTCATGCATAAAGATGTTCTTGACAGTCTTCTTAAAAAGAGTGAAATCTGGAAACAACCTGAACAGCCATCAATAGGGGATTAGTCAAATTCTGGTAGATTCATATTATAGCACGCTAGGCAGCCATTAAAAATGATCATGTGTTTTTATAGTTAATGACACGAAAAATATGTATCATATAAAAGAAGAGGAAAAAAGAACATTTATAAACAGTATGCACAGTATAACGCCCATTTTTAAAAAAACGGTATTTTAACATTTGGAAACACACATACAAAATGTTAACAGTGGAATTACAGATGAACTTGACATTATATCTTCCAGTATTTTCTGGAAAAAAAATTTACAACATGCATGCTTTTATTCCCTAATCACAGAAAAACAATAAAGCTGTTACAATTTTTTAATTTTACAAAGAATAGAAAATGAAAATAAAAACACCTGACCTGCCTACTTCACCAGAATGTTGCACAATAAAACAAAAGGAAGTGCTTTGTAAATTGACCCTTTAGTTTCAATAGACTAGATTAAAACAGAAAAGGGCTAATCGTAAGTGTTTGTTACTTTAGACAAGACTCTTCCTACCCACTCCCTTTGGCCCCAAACTTCTGTTTGATTCAGATCAGTAACTTACTACCCACCGTCCATGGGCCCTGGCTCTTATCTAGAAAGTCCTCCCTGTGTCTTCCTTACTAGGCCACGTCACTCTTCTACTGAAATCACTGCCTTCGATCTTTGCCTCCCCGGGGAAGCTTCCCTGACTGATCCCGGTTGATGACTCTCTAATCCTGTTAGCATTTAAATATACAGAGAAAGACAATTCTAAACAGAGGGAAACAAATTGCAAACAAATTTCACAAATAATGCTGACTCTACATTCCTGAAATACAAATCACCTTCAAAATGATGTTCTCCAAAACAAAGTTCTCATTGGCAGACTCTCCACCGAAGGGATTACACACATGGACACCCCCAAACACCCAGCATCGCCACAAAGGAAGAGGATATAAAATTTAAAGGGAACAGCTCTGCATGTTAACCAGTTATTAACGGCATATTATTCTCCTTAAGGCCCAAATAAGATTAAAAAACACATTTTGAAACAATTCTCAGGTCAAGAGCAGAAGACGTTTCAGAAGTGGAACATTGCCCATTGGGAAATCTGCGTGTTATATTTCTATCATAATTGGCAGGTTTCTGAGCTGCAGCCATATTTAGTTTATCAAAATCTTACAAAATTTTTCAAATAACATAACATAACATAACATAACATAAAATGTTTCCTTCAGAAAGGTTTGCATAAATAGATCAGAGCTCTTTGGGTCATCAAGCTTAGACTGACTTCTCTTATTAAAAAATCCCTTATATAAAGTCTTCTAGAAGGTCTATTCCTACATAAAAATTTGAAACCAAGAGAGAGAGTCTTCTCCTCATCCCATAAAATTTTATCTCAGGAAAAATCAGGAAAAAACACAGCTTTAAGTTATGCGGGTCTCTGAAGGGTAAAGTACAAATTTGTTTGCAAATCCCTCTGTTATCTGTTAATTTGAGGTGAACTGAACCCAAAGAGAATTAAACCTCTACTAACCAAATAAGCATTTCTCAGGAATACAGTGGACCTGCTTTTAAGATTATGTTGTCTGCATTCTGAAATCCATCTTTTCACTTGGATAACGAATTTCTTAAGAACAGGAGCTCTTCCTTATTTCTTTATAATTCTTCGTATAACTTTGTAACTTGGAAAAATAAAACATTTTATTGACTGGGAAGGGAAGGACAAAAGGAAGGTGTGGAAAAAAGAAGGTCCTGATTACGGCTTTTGATGACATAGTGCAGACACCAAAGTGCCCTGGGCAGGGAAAGTTCCACCACCAGTCTTGAACCCGTGTGGGATCAGATTGGAATGAACTTCTGGATCCTGGAATCCGGGGGTTTTGAAACTGCACAGCCCAGTTCCCTCTAGCCTCCTCTGATGGGCTATGGGGTATGTGACGGGTGGAAGAGAAGCAGGGAAAAACCATAATTGGAAGCCCAAATACATAAGACAGATTTAAAAAATTCAACCAGAGCTGCTCACATTTTAAAATTAATTTTAAAATCTGTTTGTACTTCTAACTAAGATTTGAGCAAACAGTTCCACTGATTTAAAAAAGAAGGGAAACAGTACTTAGAACTTTGGTTCCACTATTCCGTCCGCCATTTCACAGGCCAGGGCCAGCCCTGGAGCTCTGCACCCAGGTGCCTCTTCACCGAGATAAACCCTTGAGCTCCACATGACTTTGCAATCATCACAGCTAATTTTTTTTCCCCCACAATGGCGCTATGGCATTTTGCCAGCTAAATATCTGTGTTTACCAGTGCGTCAACAGGTTGGACTGTCAGACCACTTTTCTGGATACAAAGGTGTGTGGGGGGAGAGACGATTTCTAACCCAGAGACCTATTGCTGCTTTTAGCTGCAGCTGCAGAGCACAAGCTGAAGCAGGAGAGGGGAGAAAGCAGACGTGACATGAATCCCCAGTCCCCAAGATTGGGCCTGGCCAAATAGCATCGCCAACAGCAGGTGTCCCGAAACTTCACTTGTTACTAATTAAAAGAACTCAAGTGCTGAACTGGAAGGTTTTGAGAAAAACCCCTACTGAAGAGAGAGGTTTGATCCATCCCCTGCCTTCCTCAAACTTGTCTCCTGTGGCCCCCACTGGGTCTCCCGGGTCACAGGGTCAACCCAGGGCAGCTGATGCCTTAGTTAGTGACACTCGGAAGCTCATTCTGGTCTCTGAATGACACCTCTTGAAATTCGAGAAGAAGGGCTGGAAGTCCAGTCCTGCTTTCATTTCTGTCCCTGTGGCCTGAGAGCCTCTCCCTGCTCCGGAGGCAGCCGCTCTCTGTGGAGTTAGAGCCACAGCCTGGCAGACCTGCTCTGCCCAGTTTGGAGCAAACCGAAGATGGCATTTCGTTCCTTGGGTCCTTGAACATAAGCTGAGTTTCCAAAAAAAGATGCACCAAACTAGCTGGCTGTCTGTGAGCTTTCCACTCATTTGTCAATAACCACAAGGTGCAGCGTTGGCCTGGGCTGCTGGAATTCACAGATTTGCCTCCTCCCACAAGGCCGGCGTGGTGAGTCCTTCTCTGACAAACCTCCCACCAGCCTGGCACTGACAGGATGTTGGTTGGGATTCAGACGGGTCAGACCCAGGCTCATTATTAACCTCCTTGGGGCTCAACCTTCCCCAGCCCCACACAGTACCCCACCCCATAACATGAGTGGTAGGACCAGTTGACCTGAAGACTGTCATCCAGCTCTAAAAGCTCCTAGGCAAACACATCTCTCTTCCTTTTCCTCAGAATGTGCTGATCAGACATCCATCCCCTATGGTCTGGCTCTCTCCTGAGAAGTCTCTCAGTGATGGGTTAAACTTTGAAAAACACTTGACACCAGTGAAAGGACACCTGTTGCCCAAAGTTTCCAAGGCAAGGCTCATAGTGGTGGAGTGTTTTGAAGACAGAGGGGCCTACCAGTTTCAATCAAAGCCCCTTTCTTGGCCACTACAGTCTCCTGTGCTATTTACAGCTTCTGCAACCTGTGCCATCCCAAACACCAGCCTTCCGAGCCCTTCCACCTCAGCCCTGAGGCCTGAGCCAGTGCCCCCCTCTCTATCTCACCAGGAGAGCTGCTCCTGCAAAATCACAAATGTCCTCCTTGGTGATAAAATTATCTCCTGAAGGCTGGGAAATCCACCCCGCGCAGCAGGCAGCCCTCAACTGACAATGAGCCTTCCAGAAAACATTCAGCAGCCAAGCTCCAAATGGTTATTAGCACAAGTGTGTGTTTTTCTTACATGGCTTCTCGTAGGCATTTGAAGCCAGGGATAACACCCGGCTTTGCACGTCTCCCGCAGGCCTGTCGCCATCTGGGGGAGAAACTGGTGGGGAATGCTGGCATGTGCATTACCCTGATGCGATCACATTTTCCCATTTATTTTTCCTTTTCTTACCCCACCCGCTGTTCTTCGTGGAAAAAGTCTTATTCTATAGACACGTGTAAATAATGCATGAAAAAAGGCGTGATCCTACCATACAATTACTTTACAGTTATTGGACATCTTGGTATTTTGCTTTCAGAATTTTTCTGCACCATTGTATAACATAGCTGAAATCATATTGAATGTATTATTTTGAGTCTTTTTTTCCCCTTTGATATTCTCACAGTGAAGGCTGGTTGTTAATCTGCTTAATAATGAATTTTATTTGGGAGTTTGGCAGCCCCATTGACGTAGCAGAAATCCAGTTGAGTCAATTCTTTGGCCTTACCAATAGTTGCCTCCAAGTTGACTTTGAGATGGAGTAGGGGGTCTTGTTCCCTCAAAATGCAAACCTTTCCCAAGGGAAAATTGCCCAAGGCACTTCTTGGTACTTCAGTGAGAAAACCGGAAAAGTGAGAATCGAGGAAGTCGGGGCCGCATTCCCCCCCCGGGGGATGTCATCAGTTTTCTCTCAGCATCTCAGCTATTGGGACAAGACAGAGGCCACAAGAATTACCTAGAGGTGGAGAAAATGGCTTAGTCCTGCTTCTAGGTGTTTTGTGGGGTCAGAGAGGAGTAGAAAGAACCCAAATGGCAAAGGGCCACTTGGGGCAGAGCCGGCGTCCACACCTGCCCCAGTGCTCTGGGTGCTACCCATGCCAATGCATTTAATCTTCACATTGACCCTGAGAGGTTCTCAGTCATCAGCCCCATTTTAAAGGAGAATTAACTGAGGCTTAGAGATGGTAGGTGACTTACCTAAGATAATAGATTCAGGTAGGGGGCAAATTCCAATTCAAATCCCAAAGTTTTTATACCACACTGGACTTGCCTCTGAAGGTCATTAAGAAGCCTCCCTTCCTCAAGGTCACTTGAATTATATATTCATTTATGTTGCAAGCCCTTTCTCAATAAAGAAAGACCCCAGGGTATTGTTGGTGTAGAGGATAATGCAGTGCCAGGTAGAAGACTCCCGTTCAGGACCCCTTCCCCACCTGCTGGCTGTGTCCCTAGCTGATGGCTCTCAGCTGAGATCTTCTGCAGGAATTGCCCGTACTTGCCCTTGACTGAAAACATCACCTTGTCCAAGGTCATGCTATCTCTCCAGGGGCAGCCTGCATCCAGTTACTGTCCGCTGTGGGGACTTAAAGGACCTCCTCCTTGTCTCGAGGTGGGACAGTCTGAAGGGACTCCTCCCCAGCCCTAGAGCTGCCCGTGGTGTTGGCTGAGGCCTTCGTTGCGAGGGTATCACAGCTCAGCAACCCTCTCCACCTAGCACTTCTTCCTTCATTCCTGCACAAAGATTGATCCCAACAACACTCTCCAGTGAACCTTCTGCACATAAATCTCCTTGTCAGAGTCTGTTTCTTGGGGAACTTGACCTAAGACCATCAGACCGTCAGAGCATCAGTTATCTGAGTGCTGTCAGTGAAAGTGGATATAGAACTGCGGGTCCCCCCTCAAGGACTTGGGGAAATCCTTGTACTCTCCTAGTACTGATGGCACTTGTTGGGGGGGGTACCCACGCTGCACTCCGAGAGGGAGCAGGCCTGGGTGGGGTGGCATGGTCGGAGTCTCCAGGAGGCCAGAGGGTGTGGCTCAGGCCGTGAGCTCCCGGAAGTGGACCCCTCCTGAAGGTCTGAAACCAGAGCGCAGATCCAGGGGGTAAGAAACAGATAAAACCAGTGGTTCTCCAGCCTGCAGCACATTTGAATCATCCAGAGAGCTTTTAAAATACATTAGAGTGCCCTCACTCCATCCCGGATTCTGATTTGACTGATCTGGGGTGGGGCCCAGGCATAAGCATTTTTAAAATCTCCCCAGGTGATTGCAACATGCCGATGTCCCAGCTGGGCTTTGTGCGTGTGATGAGGGGGGTGATGTTTCCCAAGTTGTGGTCCAGCTGCAGCCAGGGCGAGTGGAAGGAGTCTCTCCTTCCACACTGTTCCCTGGGATGCTTGTTAAAACTGTGGCTTCTTTGGCCCCATCCCAGACCTACTCAATCAGAAGCTCTGGGGGACGACCAGGGAGCCCCATCTTTATACAAGCTCCTTGAGGGAGCTCTGGGCCCAGGGCCTTCCCCAAGTGCCTGAGAGACTGCACACAGCAGCTTGCTTGACCCAGGACAGTTACGGTTTGACCTAATCTCCATGTAAAATCAGGCCTGAAGTGCTAAATGTTCTCTATAGTTTGCCTCCTCCTAAAACTGCCTCCCCCCTCAATCTCCCTGAGGATAATCTATAACCCTCCCTTCTTCCTTGTTGACTACAATCAATCCCTCCCTGCATCACAAGACCCCCCTCCTCTCATACCCATTTGAATGTCTTTGTCCTAACTCTTATAAACCACTCCCTGCCACCCCCTGCTTTTGCAGAGTATCTTCACGTTGAACTCTGAACCCACCACCATCCAGAGCAGCTCTTGAATTCAGGGCAATGTGACCGACTTCCCACCCTGTAGGTAAGCCCTAAAATAAAAGCTCATGTCTCAGAACATATCCGGTGCTTTCTTTAGTCCTTCAGCTGCAAAAGCCCTCTTGGGCAGTGACACTCCTCGAGAAGATCTTACACAGTAAGTTTGAGAACTGCTGCTGAGCGCTCACTGCCAGATAGCTTTCTCTCACCCTCCAGTTTGCTAATGTGAAAGCCTGGGTGGCCTGGGTAGCAAAGGAAACTGTGCCTGCTTCCACATTTTCTAAAGCGCTTTAGAGGAGGGGTGGCTGCAATTCCAGATGAGTGTAGCCTGAGAAGCCTCTTCAGCAAACTCTTTCCAGTTAGTCTTTTCCTTCTGGTAGGTACGGTAAACACCACCCATGTATGGTCCCAAACATTTTGTCTTCTGCATTGTGCAATTGAATGGACGGTTTTGCATAACAAAAGGTTAACATTAGGAGCCCAGAAAGGAATGAATAAAGCTTGATTGTTCAGACGCAGAATTTGCAGCAGCCCACTTGTTCTTATCTTCACACCTGGCCCATTGTCTAATGATCTTCCTCTCAAGATGTATGATGGCTCTAGAAAAGATATTAATAGGCTTGTACACAACTCTCCAGGAGCATCCTCTTATCAAGGAAGCACAAATATTTCTTTGACTACCCCTTTGGCTTTTCTTAATCATAACTGGCATATCTGAGCCTGTTTGGAGTCTGATCTTTGCGAGGCATTTCTGTATATTCCTTGTGCCTGGTAGTACTTGGCAGGTACAATTTCCTCATTTAATTCCTTAGTGATGATGCCGACATCCGTATTAACGAAGTTGTTTGGATTATCTTCCATTGGTAATGTGTCAGCGGTCAGTTAGCAGTCCCATAAAGGGCCCTGCGTGGATGCTCTACTGGTGGCAGTGTCGGGGTTTCCCCTTCTTCCTTCTCTTCTGCCTGCCTTCTTCTTTCTGAGGAGTCATTTACCTACCTGGCGGTAGCTCCTTTAGCCACCAGCAAGACTGGCTATAGACAGAGATAGTCAATTCAGAACGTTCCTTCCTTTCGCTCCCCCTGCCGTCCCCTCCAAATGAACACCGGCACCCTTTTAAAATCTTTTTTTTTTTTTCATTACCTGGAAAAGAGATTGGGGAGCCCAGGAACCCACTGAGGAAGCTGCACTGGCCTAACCTGGGTCTCCAGGATCCCTTCCTCAGAGGTGCTTGGGATCTCTCTGATTGTGGCTGATCCAAAACTAAACTGTCCTACCACAGCCCCGGTGGATGTGGGTCTGGTGGGTTCCCAGGCCCTGCTAGAACCTGCTTCCCAGGCCCTCCCAACCCTGGGCACCTGCTTCTTCCCCACAGGCCGCTGACTCCCAAGGGTGGCCACTTGGACTTTTCTGGGCAAGAGAAACATTTTCCCACCCATTTATCAAACGTCCTTCTGCTGTCTTTGAAGGTTTCTTACCTGTACAGGCCTCCACCCCACTCCATCATCACCTTTCAGGAGGAAGGAAGGGGCTAGAGAAGGAGAGCAGAGAGTACAGCTAACCCCAAGGCTCCTTAACCCACCCCAGGCGCTGGTTGGCCTAAGCCCTCCTGACTCAGGCTCCTGAGAGCTTGCACTCTGGAAACGCAGTCACAGAAGGACGTGCAATAACAACCCTCTGTCCTGCTCAACTCCCTCCTGTTTCTAGCCCCAGGACAGGACAGGCTTCTGGTCCGTGTGTGCTCCTCAGGGTGGACGTGGCGGGCAAAGGCTGCAGTGCTGGTGACCACCCTCGGACTCTGCCTTCCTGGTCTGGGGTCCACCCAAGGTGCCCACCCTGAGGGAGGCTGCAGCATTGAAACTGGCAGGGAGCACCCCCAGTTGACCCCGTCCGATACAGATGCACCCTCTCAGCCTGTCAGTCCCCTGCCCCCTCTTTCAGCATAAGCAGGACTTGTGTTTCTCCAGCCGCCTCTACCATGACCACCCCTTCAGGAGGCAGGGAAGGGGCTCATTTACCTTCAGTCCACCCATGACTAAGGTTTCCACGCAAGAAGCAGAGCTCATTTCTCATTGGCCAGACAGCTTCTGTCCTTCCCAGCAGAGCAACATGTGACAGTACCAGAAACGAACAGTTTCCAGACGCTTGGTTTCTTTGGGCACTACTTATGGCATATAGACTTGCTTGTTTTTGAACGAAACTTTAAGCAACAAGGAGAACAACTTCCTTTTCCCTCTCCAGGATTTCTCTTGGTCAGTTTAAGGTCCCCCTTCCCTGGCCTGGGTTATCTTCGTCATCCTTCCCCTCAGTGTCCTTGGTTTCCACCTTAGAAGTCCCAGCTTCTCTCCTCACGTGGATCTCCTAAACCTCCACCAGCCAGGTTCCAAGTCTGATTTTACTAAACAACAGCAACCGTTTATTGAACACTTACTATGTACCGGACTTGGTATTAAGCAATTTACCGGCCTTCACTCTTGATTCTCACACCAACTGGTGAGTTAGATGCTCTTGTTGTCACCATTTTGGGGTTGAGAAAACAGGTTTTGAGTTGAGTAATTTGTCCATGATCCGCAGCAAGCATAGTGGTGGGGCCAGAAGAATTCGATTGGAAAACCTGGGCTTTTTTATGACTTCTCTTGAAGATAATGGTAGATTAATCACCTACTGCTCTGAGTCTAAGCCAATGACAGGACCTGTGCTTCCCGGAGACCACGAGGGCAGTGGAGCCTGTCTTCTGGAAGCCAGCTCTGTACTCCTACACTGCCTCTTGGGCATGCCCTCATATCCCAAGCAAGGAATGGTCAGCTCTCCGCCACGCAGGCAATCCACTTCATTTACCAACTGTGGTAGAGTCCCACTCAGATTTATCGAGACTGCTATGGTCCACACATCCTCTAGGGGTAACCGTGTCCGTGTCCTTTCAGTGGCTCATAAGTCAGTTGAGGAGATGACTGAATGTACAAGGCTGAGTGGGTGGGAGATTGTTTAGTACAGAGAGGTAGTGGAGGCTGTAGGATTAGGGAAAGCTGCACGGAGGTTAGGAGCACAGGTTTGGAGTCAGGGTTGGGTTCAAACCTTGCTTGGTCATCTACAAGCTATATGATCTTTTACAATTTAACTTTTCTAAGCCACTGCCCATTGGCTGTAAAATGGAGATAATGACACCTCCCTTCTAAGGTTATAAGGATTAAGTTAAATGATGAAGTTATTTAAAATATTTAGCCAGGGCCTAGACATAGCATGTCATAAAAAATAATTACAGTAGTGGCAATTGCTAGTATTTACTGAACATTAATGTAAGTGTACATACTACTGAAAAGTAGCAGATAGAGCAGTAATATTTGAACTGGGACTTTTTGAAAGGTGAGTTAGGGTTTGATTGGCAGAGGAAAGGTGGTGAGAAATTCTAGAAGAAGGAATAGCATATGGAATCATGGAAACATGGAAGTGCACAGTGTGTTCAAGATTCTCAAGCATCCTGGGGCTAGGGAATGGGCCTGGGGCTTGGGGAAAATAAGGGGCCCACAGGAGGGGATGGTCTGCTGGTGTGTATCAAGGGTTTGGATTTCACTTCTGTATTCTCATGTCCCAATTTCCACCCCAGGAAATGATGCCGTTTTATAAAGTAAACATTCTCGATGGATTGGAGAACGGCTCTCCATTGCTGCTGGAGCAGCTGTTGGCTGAAGCAGGCTTAAGGAAGAGCATCTTCGCAATAGAAATCAGAATCCTTTGCAGTGTTCAAATCTTTTGACTGAGTAATTTCACATCTAAGAATTTACTCTAAATACTTGAAAGCATTTTGAAAGATTCTTGTACAAGGATTTGTAAGGAATGAAAGTTGGAAATAATCCAAATGTACAAACATGTAGGATTGGTTAAATAAACAATATTATGTCTAAATAATAGAATACTATGCAGTCATTCAGAATGTTTTTCAAAGACTGTGTCATGACATGGAGTGCCTGGAATGCTTGAGTTATTTACGGATGTGCCTAGAAAGAAAGACAAAATAAAAGTTGTTTTATCTCTGGGTATGGGCTGATGGTGGTTGCTTTTTAAATTCTTAAACAATTTTTTCAAATGTTTCTGTTGTGAGTATTTTGTAATCAGAAGCATTAGTCATTTTTCATCAGTTCCTGGGTTCTTCGCGATCCCCTTGCCTCACTCCCTCCTGCTCTCTCCTCACATACACACCCCGTTTCTCGTCCGCACTGCACTGTGCATGATGTTGGGGAGCCATGCAAGGCCTGAGAAGGAATTGGGGTGGTGTAGACGCAGCCTGGCTTGGGCAGTTAACAGTCCATCCAGAATGCAGCCCACAGCGGGCAAGTCTCCAGTCACTTCTTACATTTTGGCACCAATAAAAACCACTTGACTCTGTTCTCCCCACAGAGGAATGTAGAACTACATACATCTGCTAGAGGATCTATTTAACTATGTGGCAAACATTCTGCATACCTGTTTACTCTGCCCTGTGTCATGTTTAACTGGAAATTTGATTTAATCTCCTAAAGCACCACTGGATTTGTTTCTTTTATATTAAAGAGGAGGAGGAGGAGGCTTATCAAATTAACAAAACTAGGGATTGTTCACTTGGGGGTGGCCTGGGGTACAGTGAAGGGAAGAGGCACAAAGGGGCCCCTGGGTGCTGGCGAGGCTCTGTTCCTGAATCTGGGTGCTGGCTGCAGGGGTTCCAGCAAGCTTTATAGTTGGGATTTGTACCTGTCTCATCACTCTCACCCTGGCTGGCTACCTGCGGCCACACTGGCCTCTTGCTCTTTGTCCGTTATGCCCGACCCTTGCCACGTTGGGCCTTTGCATGTGCTTGTCCCTCGGCCTTCCAGGATGGCCCTGGCTTCCTGCCCGTGCTTCCACCACCTGGCAGCCCCAGGGACGTGTCTCACTCGTCCACCGAGGCAAGGTTTCCTAGATCCTGCAGTACCTCCCTCAGAGCACTGATCGCAGGGGAAGCCGTCCACTTTGTCTGCGGTTCTGGGTTTCAGGCGCCAAGCAGCCAGGGCTTCCGGGTCTCCTGGGTCTGCTGCATGCCCGGTGCCTGGCACAGAATGGTGGCATGCGGGGCAGTTATTAAAGGACAATGGGAGGGAGAGACAGGAAGGCAGGCGGTCAGACAGAATGGAGGGGAGGGAGGGCAGGAGGAGAAAGAGGGAAAAAGCAGGGAAGAAGAGCTGCGTCTCTGGGTCCCAGGTATTTGAGGCCTGGCTAGAGGTTGGCAGGGTGCTGGGGGTGAGGGGAGCATGCGGAAGTGTATTTACACAAATGAGTGAAAAGTCTCCTGTGAACAAGGCCATTCCAAGGAGAGGTGGGCTCACAGTTCAAGGATTGTGGGCTGGTTTCAGAAGGGGAGAGGTGTGACCTGAGCCCAGGCCATCTCCCAGGTTTTCTCCTGGTCCAGAGGAGGTTGCAAAAAGTCACGCTCTCTGTCATTTCTGTTGGACTCGGGGAGCATGAGATGTCAGCAGCTGGCGCAGGTTGCAGCCTTGGGACGGCTGGGACTCAGACAGAAGAAGGGGTGTGGTATGGCCGGGCAGCACGTGGTGAAGGCAGTGCTTTCTACATCCAGAGGTGGCCCTTGAAGCACAGCCCAGGCGTGGGCAGCCACAGTGGGATCTGCAGGTTTGGTGGGCACGGGCAGCGCAGGGGCAGGTCCCGGAGATCCACTGTAGCACAGTGGCCATCACATAACTCAGGGGGAGGGGAGAGCCGAAAAGAAGAGGACTGCATGTCAGATCAGGTGTGTATTGCCCAGTGGAAGGGGTGTGAAGGATTTGAGGGCGTGCCACCCTTCCTTCAGAGTGGAGGAAGTCAGGCTAGAAAAATACTGTTAGGTGTTACCCAGTTTACAGGCTCAGGTTAAAGTGTAGTGAACAACATGGATCACCTGAGAGAGCATCAAAGAGCCAGCGATGCAGGAGAAGAAGTCAGCCCCTTGTGAGCACATCTTTTCAGGGAGCTTCAGGCAATTTCCACAGCACAACCATCCCTTGAAGCTACTTGTCTCCTGGAACCAAGAACACTCAGTTGGGAGAGAGTTTGCTTTTTAACCAAATACTCCCAAAGGCTGCTCTGGGGACCACAGCCCCTGCTTTTGGGGCAAACATATCTTATGAGGTGGCAGAAGACAGAACCGTCATCATTAAGCAGGGAAACTTCCAGTTGTGTGCCTTTAGGCACTATCTCAAGTTACAATACTTATGTGGTAGTGCTTTATAGAGCGTGTTCACACTATTTTTTTCTCTGAAGCTGTAGCTTTCAAACTTTTTTGATTGCATACTCAGTAAAATCAGTGTGAGCATGCATCACAAACACATGGATTTTATTTTTTTATGTTCATAAAAGTGCGTGTGTCACTTACCGTATGTACACTGAGAGTTCTAATAGAAACTGTTTCCTGGGATACAGGCATAGCACTTTGTAGACATCTGCTCTGAGCAAATATGAGGGAGACGGGGCAAGCATTTTAAGCCGCTGTTTACAGATTATAAACCAAGACTCAGAGGGGAGGGGACTTGCCCAAGTCATATAGCCAAAAATTAAAGAACTGGGATTAAAATAAACTTCTAGTAACTCAAGTGATGTTTCCTGATAATAAGTATAAAAACAACTGTTTTAAGGCAAGAAAACCAATAGGGAGAAGGGTACTTCATCTTTCGATTCAGTAGTCTTTTTTGAAAGAAGATGGCAATGGCATATTGCCCTGTATACCATATTCATTACTCCTTTATAATGCAAAACAGGCAAATGACCAAAAACCAGGTACACCTAGAACTTTTCAAAAGCAGATTTCAGCTAATCTCCTAGGGTTGGTTTATAACTGCCCACCTACACAGAGATGGCAACCAAAGGTCGTCATTAGCGGCTCAGGTTTTGGTGTCCTCCCAGCTGAGCTTCAACGTGCGGTGATCCTTCCTTCCACGTCCAGAGCCTGGCTCCCCGTCCCCACCCACTGTCACATCGATTTCCCCCCTTGCTTTACCTCCTTCATTGTCTCTCATGACCCCTAAACTGCTCTTCTGGATTCTGGCATGAGGAAGACTCTGCCTTACACGCCCCCTGTCTTTGTTCCTCATCCATTAACTGGGGACACTGCAGAGATCATCCCGGGTCGCCACGCCCAGGGGTTAATGTGCTCTGCAATTTATTTGTAGCAAGAAGACGCTCTCCCCAGCACCAAGAGCGTGTGCAGTGCTTTAGTTCGAGTGGCCATTCTTGACACTGAAGACGTGGCCGTTGCACTTCCTGTACTGAGAACGCGAGATGAGGGAAGGCTGTGTCCTTCAATCTTTCCCCAGCACTACCTCTTTGCCTGTAGAAATGCCAGCTCCCGGGAGCAGAGTCATGACGAAGAAACTGAAAGTTCTGGAAACAAAACTGCAACCAGGGCGGACAAATGGGCAGCTCAGGGCACCAGGAAGTGAGGTGGGATCAGATGCAGATAAGCTTGGGTGGAGTGTCTGGAAGATCTTGCTTTTAAAACCCAGGTATCCTCTTACCAGGAGGTCCCAGGGCCCCTGGCTGGAGTTACTGGTTAACTAAGGTGGAGCAGGACCAAATGTGCACATATAAGGAGGAGTCTGGGACAAGAAGCAAACGGGCCAGCGCTGGCAGCCTAGCGGCTCTTTCCAAGGAGACTGCCAGTTCTCCTGCACCAGGTAAAACATCCCTTCAGTGAGCAAAGGAAACTGCAAACCCGCCGCTGCGGCTGCCGTGGGACCTGCCCTGTCCCAACTCAGCTTCCTGCAGGAATACGGCTGCAACTCTCAATCGGACGCACCTGCCGAGGAAACAGGTAGGGTACGAGTGGTGACCTCCCAGGGCTTTGGACCAACATAATCATTCCAAACTTTCATGAGCAGGTGAATTTCCCCAGACAGCTTCTTCAGAATTATAAAGATTCTTAGAATCTTTATAATTATGTATGCAGTAGCTCTAGAAACCAGACATTTATGATGCAAATAGTCTGAGGATAAGTTTTAAGAAAAAGAAGGACAAAAGGTTATTGGTTTTTGAGAGAAGATAACCTGAGCTTTGCACAGCTCATACAGAGAGAGGATCTCCCAATCGTCGAGTCACCTTCGCCTCCTGCTCATTCAAAATAGCAACTTTGAGACGTACATTAACCATCAGAGACACCTGGATAGCAGGATTCATGGCAGGAATTGGGTCTTTGTTCACGGATGTATAGTTTTCCAATGCACAGTAGATACTTGATGAATATTTACTGAAAGGGGAATGAGGTTCAGCCCCTTTGCTTTCTAATGATCTAGCTAGCTAATTATATGAATGAAGCTGAAAAAATCTGGATTAATCACAGAAGACTGATCACCCCCACTTCAGAGATCCAGGAGGTTCCTACACCCCCGCAGCTGCTTCACAGCCATGTGCATCTGTCTCAGTTGCTGCTAAAGCTGTTTGACCTGTGAGATGAGGTGCTGTTCTCAGGGAGACACGGTCCCAGGGGTCGAGCCTGGGTCAGTTAGAACAAATACAGATATTTTCCCTGTCTAGTGACCATTGGCTCAAGGCCCCCCAACTGCCCCATTTGCCCAGGGCCACGAACAGAACTTTGTTTACCCCCAGGTGGCATCAGTGGGATACTCGGTCAGCACATCCTCTCACATTGTCCCACCTTGTACCCAGCTTGACCTAAACTTGGTTTTTGTGGGTGATAGCTATGGGTGGGTTTACGTATTAACACATGGATTAAAATGTAATTATCTATCAATTGTGTAACAGGGAAGAGTTACATGGATCATGGGCTTATTATCCCCAACTTACAGATGGAAAAAGTGGGGTACCTGGTGAGCAACTTGTTGCTGAGATCACACCAGATGCAAATGGTGGAACTACGAGTTACGTGGTGCCAGGTCCCCTGTCTTATTCCCTAGCTGCTTGGTTGTATCCAGTGCCCCCCCCCGAAAGAATGCTTAGAAGGGAGGTGCTATCAAGAAACACACAAATTAATGACCCACCTACAGATACTGAGTGCTTACTCTGTCCAGCACTGTGCTTGGTGCTCCCATATGTGCTGTGTGACCTCAGGCATGTTACTTAACCTCTCTGGTCCTCAGTTCCATCACCACTAAAATGTGGTAACAATATCTGCCTCATAAGATTATTGTATGGATTAAACGCAATCATAGATGTAAAGTACTTAGCAATGTCTGACGGATGGTCAGTACTTAACACATTCTAGCAATTTCTATTTGACCTTGTTTTTGTCTGTGTTCTCTACAAAACAAAGTGTGAGGCAAAACAAGTGCTCATGCTTTATCGGGAGATGCAATCCCAGGGAAGGGAGAATGAGGGAAATGGGAACTGAGCAGGAAGGGATGGGAAGCAACTCAGGCTGAGGTGCTACCCACCTGGGCTTTCTGCACAAGACGGAGCTTGCCGAGTGTCAGAGTGGGACCTCTCCGGACGAGCTTTCCAGAAACACTGGGTCTGGGAGTAGTCCATCAGAGGGAGGGTGGCGAGGAAGTTTACATGCTGGCTCCCTCTGTCTTCTCTCTCTCTTTGCTCAAAGTTTGCCCCGTGGCAAGTTAACTCTCCTGTGCTTCAGGGTTGTGTTATCTGGCCACTCTGGCAGCTGCTGGGAAATCCAGATCCTATTCCTCGAGGCTTGACGCCTCATCTGAGTCCAAAAGTGCTCAGACGAGCCACTTCCATGGCTGGGGCAGAAAAATGATCAAGAGTTCCAGAGTCAGGTGAGGCCAAGAGATTCCAAGGCAGCATGTAAGAAATGTCCAGTACAGACCCAACTGTCATTCTTTGATATTCGCTGGCCCCTGTACAAGGCACAGGTGTTCCCTGCTCCCCAGTGAGTCACATCTTCCTCCCATGAGAAAACCATGGAGGGTCCTCAGGGAAGGCTGGACCACCCCATCTCTCCTCAGTGTTAGGACGAAGTCGGGCTCAATGCACCCTTGACTCTCTAAAGCTTGTATATGGCCGAGCATACAATTGATAGAGGGCAAGCAAGCCCAAGGCCACACAGAAGACCACAGCAGAAGTGAGATTTTCTACCACCCTGGGACTCAGTGCTTTGAACAAATGTTTCCTGAAACGCAGTGCATAGAACATGAATTCTGGGAGTTGCTGCCAGGAGCTCCTTGAATAAAGGTTTCTATGATCAAATATCTGTGGAAATGTTGCCTCCTACCCCCGCCCCCCTCGCTGGAGAGTCGGGATTCAGATTTGCAGATAAAGGCCTGAGAAGGCACAAAGATGCTGCTGCAACTAAGCATGCCAAGGCTCCACAAAATGCACATGGTTTGAAAATCCTGCTTTGGAACATGAGGGCACTGGGCTGGCTTTCTCTACTGTTCGGGGACTCCTCTGCCATGCATCACTTTTTGCTTTACACAATGTCCTTTCTCCTTTAAACTTTTTGAAAAAAATCTCTGCAAGACAATGGGGGGAGGGGGGACATTTGGTGCATGGTCACCAGACTGCATACCTGGTTTTGCCAGTAAACAACTATGTAACCTCTGTCAAGTCCTAAGTTTCCTCATTTTTAATAATTAATAAAACTGCAGACCCGTGCTGAGAGCCAAGAGCCGAGAGCCCCTCCCTCACGGAAGCCTTGCAGTGCTAGAGAGCAGCAATCTCTCAGCCCAGCTCCAACTGGGGTTTTAATGTTAACTGCTCAATACAGGCAGCGAATCCTCAACAAGCAGACAGAGGCTTTTGGTGACAACTGACCTTGGGAGAGTCGGGGGACATATCTTTCTCAGGATGGGGAGCCCAGAGGATCGGGTGCTATCTCTGGCTGATGGGTCAATTTGGGAGCTTTCTGTCCCTTTCTCTCTCTGTAGAGAAAACTTCAGCCATTTTCAGCTTGCAGTGCTTTGCAGTAAAGAAAGCCTCAGCCATTTTAAAATCAAAACACTTTGATCAGCAGAGTCAGAGAAACAAAGAACTTACTGATATGCAGATGACATCTCTGGAGGGGGCATAGCTTCCCAAGAGGAAAGGGAGGGGCCCAGCTCTACTGCCTGCCTTTAGGAACCAGACCCCAAAGCCTGGGGGAGGAGAGCCACAGGCCACACCCTCTTACACAGGTGGTGACAGGCTGACAGGTGCACCTGCCAGGCAGAAAAGCACAGGTGTGTCAGTCCTCTAAGAAAAACCATCAGGGAAACAGGATACTGAATGTTTCCTCCTTCTGTGACCTGAGCCTGTTCTCATCTGGGAAAACCTGATTGGGGTGGCCTAGAAGGTCAGATGCCTAGACAACAGAAAACTACAACCTACACCAAGAAAAACGAAGTTATGGCCCAGTCAAAGGAACAAACATACACTTCAACTGAGATACAGGAATTTAAACAATTAATGCTAAATCAATTCAAAAAGTTTAGAGAAGATTTTGCAAAAGAGATAGAGGCTGTAAAGAAAACACTGGGCATACATAAAGCAGAAATCGAAAGTTCAAGAAAACAACTAGTAGAATCTATGGAAATGAAAGGCACAACACAAGAGATGAAAGACACAGTGGAAACATACAACAGCAGATCTCAAGAGGCAGAAGAAAACACTCAGGAATTGTAGAACAAAACACCTGAAAGCCTACACGCAAAGGAGCAGATGGAGAAAAGAATGAAAAAATATGAGCAACATCTCCAGGAACTTAAGGATGAAACAAAGTTCAAGACTGTACATATCATTGGTGTCCCAGAAGGAGAAGAGAAGGGAAAAGGGGCAGAAGCAATAATAGAGGAAATAATCAATGAAAATTTCCCATCTCTTATGAAAGACATAAAATTACAGATCCAAGAAGCACAGCGTACTTCAAACAGAACAGATCTGAATAGGCCTACGTCAAGACATTTAATAATCAGAATATCAAATGTCAAAGACAAAGAGAGAATCCTGAAAGCAGCAAGAGAAAAGCGATCCATCACATACAAAGGAAGCTTAATAAGACTACGTGCGGATCTCTCAGCAGAAACCATGGAGGCAAGAAGGAAGTGGTGTGATATATTTAAGGTACTGAAAGAGAAAAACCGCCAACCAAGAATCCTATATCCAGCAAAGCTGTCCTTCAAATATGAGGGAGAGATCAAAATATTTTCCGACAAACAGACAATGAGAGACTTTGTGAACAAGACACCCGCCCTATAGGAAATACTAAAGGGAGCACTGCAGGGTGATAGGAGAAGACAGGAGTGCGTGGTTTGGAACACAATTCTGGGAGATGGTAGCACAGCAGTGTAAGTACACTGAACAAAGATTAACTATGAATACGGTTGAGAGAGGAAGGTTGGGAGCATGTGAGACACCAGAAGAAAGGAGGAAAGATCAAGACTGAGATTGTGTAACTTGGTGAAATCTAGAGTGTTCAACAATTGTGATAAAATGTACAAATATGTTCTTTTACGAGGGAGAACAAGCAAATGTCAACCTTGCAAGTTGGTAAAAATGGGGAGGCATTGGGGGAGGGATGCAATCAACATAAACTAGAAACTGTAACTAACAGAATCATTGTATTATGCTTCCTTTAATGTAACAAAGGCAATATACCAAGATAAATGCAGATAAGAGGGGGGAATAGGGGAGGCATGTTAGACACTTGACATTAGTGGTATTGTTTGACTCTTTATTCTACTTTGATTTAAGGTTATTTTTCCTGTTGCTGCTTCCTAGCTGTCACTTTTTTTTTCCTCTTTCTTTTGCCTCTCTACCTTCTTTGACTCGCCCTCCTGCCTTGTGGAAGAAACGTAGATGCCCTTATATAGATAGTGGTGAAGGTGGTGAACACATAAAGATGTGACCATACAGAGAACCATCGATTATTTACTTGGGATGGAATGTATGGTGTGTGAACAAAACCATCTTAAAAAAAAAAAAGTGGGTTGACGACAAAACCTCAAGGGCAATGTACTGACTGAAATAAGGCAGACACATAAGGACAAATATTGCAGGGTCTCACTGATAGGAACTAATTATAATATGTAAACTCATAGACATGAAATATAAGGTACCAAGATATAGGATGAGGCTTAAGAATGGGGAGCTGTTGCTTAGTATGAGCAGAATGTTCAACTAGGATGAACTTAAATGTTTGGAAATGAACAGAGGTGTTGGTAGCAAGATGTGAGAATAACTAACAGTGCCGAATGGCACGTCAATGAGGTGGAAAGGGGAATCTCGGAGTCTTATGTGTCACCAGAAGGAAAGTTGGAGGTCAAAAGATGGGAATGTATAAAACTGAATCCTATGGTGGGCAATGTCCATGATTAACTGTACAAATATTAGAAATCTCTTCCATGAACCAGAACAAATGTATGACAATACAATTAGAAGTTAATAATAGAGGGGCATATAGGGAAGAAATATACACCTATTGCAAACTATATACTACAGTTAGTAGTATTTCAACATTCTTTCATAAACAGTAACAAATGTACTATACCAACACTAGGAGTCAACAATTGAGGGGGGTTGGTTAGGGATATGGGAGGATTCGAGTTTCCTTCTCTTTTTTTTTTTTTTCCTTTTCTCATCTTTCACTTTATTTCTTGTCTCGAGTAATGAAAAGTTTCTAAAAAATTGAACAAAAAACATTAAGTGTGGTGATGGATGCACAGCTGTATGGGGGTGCCGGGGCAACTGATTGTACACTTTGGATCTTTGGATAATTGTATGGTGTCTGAAAAATCCCAATAAAAATTAAAAAGGAAAAAAAAAAACAACCAAAAAAAGACCATGGCTCTTCTGGGGTCCGTAATAGCTTCAAACTGGCACATAAAGTTAAGAAAATTTCTATCTGGGGAGAAAGTCAGGGCCCGGACATCACCCCTTGGACCCTGTTTGCAAACCCTCCCTTCTCCCCTTAACCAGGTCACCTTCCCCAAATGGCCACAGGGCTTGCTCCTGGCTCCTGCAGGCCTTTTTCTGGAAGGTCCCCTGGGCGGGAGGCAAAGGTCTCTGGTGGCGGCTTCTCAGACCGAGGCTGGCCAGGCCCTGTGCACCCTCCCGCTCCCTGGCCTGTGCCCACCAGCCTGCCTCCCCGTCTGGACCCCCCCCCAACAGGCTCCTGGACCAGTTCCTCCTCCCTGTTTCCACCCCCACCTTCGAGTGCTTGAGTCCTCTAGGATGTTGTTGGAGTAGGTGTGGGAAGGGGTGAGGGAGGGAACATCAGAAACCTCAGAGACTTCAACACCCCACCCCCAGCCTGCCTTCTTCTGCTTCACTCGCGCACACACACACACACACACACACACACACACACACACACACTGTGTTCTCCTAAGTTCATTCTCTCTCATGTTCTTCCTTGACAGGTTTTAATATGGGAACATTTACCTGTTCTTGCTTTAAAGAGACTTTCCCCTCCAGCCGGCCCACATCCCATCCCCTCGCTCACGGGCACAGGCCCTCAGAGGCTTAGATGGAAACCTGCTTTCAGAGGGGAGCCACGGGGTGTCCCTGGCCCCCCACCCTGCCACGGAGGAGAGGGGCTATTGGTAGAGCCAGAACCAGACTCCCAGGGGACGGCTCTGCCCACCCCCCCTCTGCTGCCTCCACCAGCCAGGCCAGGCACAGGGACAGGTCAGGATGCCCGAGCTGAGCTGGCCCGGAAGTCCAGCTGCTGGTGTTGGGCTCATTCGCCCCCACCACCCCCCGCCCTGTGCTCCAAGGCTGTGCCCAGAATCGGCTTCTGCCACAGCAGGAGGGGCCTTCAAAAAGCTCCATGTGGGAGTCACAGCACTTGTGTTTCAAGACTGGACTTGAGCGTTTACACCTGGGAGATAAGGAATCCCCACACTGGCTGGACCCACTTCCAGCTCCACAGGGTGCTGGAGCTGCAGAGAAAGCCTCTCTCTGCTGGGCTCTGTCCTTCCCTCCCCCTGGTCCCCGCACGGCCCCACTCTCTCCCTCACTGTCTCCCCACCACTGACGGCTGCCCCTGCCTCTCTGGGTGTCGCTGTCACTCTCTGACTTTCCCTCTGTGGGGTCCCTCTGTCTTTATCTCAGTTTCACCCATTTTCTCTGTTTCTCTCTAAATGTCACTCTCTGTCTTTGTCTCCACTGAATGAAAGTCAAGAAAGGTAGGCAAGAGGAAATCCTTCAAGAATAAATTGATTAAATGTGGCATCAGCTCCCAATAAACCTTTTAAAAAAAACCAACAAAGTCCTAAACCTCTCTGCTTGTGGCCCCTAGAGGGTGGCAGATCTGGACCCTGGGCCCTGCCTGGAGAGTACAGGTCTGAGGCAGTGACCTCGGCATTATAATTTGATAAAAGATGGGTCCCAACATCCCAAGCTCCCCCTGATTTTCTTGAACTAACTAGGAAGTATATCCCCTCTTCCTGGGTGAAAAAGTCCATGCCCAGAAATCAAAAAACCTATCAGATCCTGCTCGGTATTTCTGGAAGCCAGAACGAGCACTATACTTTGTCCTCAGACGCAGCTGACAGTGGACTCCAGGACTCTCTGGGCCTCTCGTAACTGAATGGCACATGTCAAAGGACGCCGGGAGGCAAGAGGAGGAGCCTCTCATGTGAGATAGGTGTCCTTTTCCTGTGTTTGCACCTAATGAGCCCAATTTGAGTTCAAAGGAATAATACATTCAGTGGGTTCCTATTTTATCGTCCATCCAACAACATCACTTAGGGGACATGAGACCCCTCATTCTCAGTTCCAGAAACATAGAACTTTACCATTGAAAAAACCTTAAAAGAGAAAGTCCCACCTTCTCCAAGTTCCCAACAGGGGAACTGAGGCTGGAGAAGAGGAACACTTTGCCCAAGGCTCACCAGACGTAAAACTTTTCTTCCTTGCCCCACGGTGTCTCCTGGCGGGATCCGTGGCCTGAGGTCTCTGAGTTCCCTCAGGCAGTGAAGGAAGGTGGGGCATCTACATGGTGAGGGCACCAGGGAGAGGAAGATGGGGCTGCCCCGTCTGCGGATCTGCCTCTCCGTGCCAAGCCCTTGGTTTCCTTGGCAGTCAGCCCCGAGGCCAAGCCAGAGCCACCGGCAGGCAACAGGCGGTTCTGTTCTGGGCACGCACTTCTCTGGCACCCATTCTAGATATGGGAATCTTCATATATTTCTGAATCTGAAGCTGGGAGAGGGGCTTCTCTCATTCCTCCCTCCCAGTGGCCCCTGGTGGATTAGAGATGATCTCAGAGGGTGAGAAACACCGGCTTGCTCTGGACCCCTCTCAGCCCTAATTAAGCAGAAAGTCAGGTGCTCCTTGGCAGGGACAAAATGATGGGGCTCTGCCAGGCTTGAAGTTTGGGTGGGGCAGGCGTCTGCTCCAAGCAGTCTTTTACGTGACCGTGACCCTCAGTTTCCCCTTTTTGCAAAGCAGCCCTGCATCATCTTCCCCTGAGACCTCTCTGGCAGCCACAATCTCCACCAATAGCTTTCAAACCACACAGGCCTGGAAAGCCGCAGAGATGATTCTGGAGTGTGGGAGTAGCCCAGGGGAAGACTAGGGATTACGTTGTGTTTTAAAAATCTAAAATGAATGTTCATTCCTAAGCTTGCAAACCTCCTACCAGCTCTCCTTCAGAAATAGTCGTGTGTTCTCCCAACTCGCAGTAGATTTGCACACGCACAAAATGCCCCTCTCTCTCCTCTCCTTCACCCCTTCCCTCCCATCTCTCCTCTCCTCCCTTTTCCTCTCCATCTCCTGCTACCCACCCCCTTGTCATTCTCCTTCCCTCTCTCACTCCAAAGCCCTGAGGTGTGCCCAGGTGGCATATAGCTAAAAGTGGTTTGCACAGGGTTTTTTTTTTTCCCTCCAGAGAGCAGTTAAGTGCCTTATTTTCTCCACTCGGGTGGCTAAATTATTCTGGATGTGTTAAACAGTGTAATTAAGCGCGTACACACGCGAGTGCAGGGGCCCTGCCCCCTCCCTTCCCTGCTCCTTGTCAGCAGAGCGCGCGGCAGCCCAGCCTTCAAGCTCTGTTAGTTTTAATTTGAGTTGTGGAATCAGTAGCGGGGTTTGCTGGAATGCTGCTGTGGGAAACAGATCGCTCTTGGCGCAGGGCTTGGGCACCGTTTCGGGCGAGTATTTGTTAAGGGGGACACCGTCCCTGGTCGAGTTCTGCTACATTACATCGGATTTATTTCCATTGTTCTGAAAATCACCAGCCAGGAGAGAGCTGGGTGCCTCACTCCTGGGCAGGGAGCAGTCCGCGCTGCTTCATGTTTCTCAGCTGATGGAAAACAAATTGCAAACAAAATCACCCTTTGTTGCTGGGACCTGGTAAGCTCCCCCGGCCGCAGGGCCTGGGCCACCCCTGCTCCTTTCTCTTTGTGGCCCAGGAAGCTGCAGTCCTTGGGCCTATCACTGGCAGAAAGGGAGGGAGTGGTTTAGTGGAGGAAACAACACACTAAAGAAAAGCAACTGAGTGCAGGGAACCCCGGGAGGTCAAAGTTGAAAGGGATCTGCACAAGGCGAGGACTGCTGGATCAGCCATCCTCCTGGACGTGCAAAGTGCCCGGGTCCTTCCATGTCACTAGCAGCTCTCTCTGTTGGGCGTGTCAATAAGGTAGCTCTTAGCCACATGTGGTTATTTAAATTTAAAGGTAAATGAATTAAAACTAAATGAAATTAATAATTCAGCTTCCAGTCGCCTTTGTCACCTTTCGGGTGCTCAGTAGCCATGTGGGGCTGGATGATACTGTGGTGGCCATTGCAGATGTGAAATATTTCCATTATCACAGAAAGTTCTATTGCAGTCAGTTTGATTGTGATCAAAATCACCCGTTCCCCCTCTGGATCACAACAGCACACAGCTCGTGGCTGCTTCCTTTGCTTCAAACACTTTCCACTGGCATGTGGTAGGCTCCAGGGTCACCCACCCATCATGGCTGGACAGGACGGGCAGGGAGAGGTAGGGCCCTCAGCAGCCCCTGGGGCAGGGAGGGAGCTGTGGGACGCTGACCTGCCAGAGGTGCTGAAAGATGGGGCCATGTGCAGGTGCAGCCCAGGGTGGGGAAGTGAGGGTCCCAGCGGGTAGAAACAGCACACCTAGGGAGGATTGGAGAGACCTGTTATTGGGAGCCCAGGAGGTGCCCGGCCAGTGCCTGGGGCGGGGGGCTGGGGGCAAACCTATTACAGGAACCCAGCCGCTGGGCCAGTGTGGGCACCTGCTGGGATCCTGACAGGCTGAGGGCCGCAAGACCTACCACGTAGCTTTTACTCTGTGCCACACCCTTCACAAGGCTCATCTCATTTCATAGCTACACAGGGCTATGAGGCCGGTTTTACCATCACCACCTCCCGCCCATTTTATATAGAAGGAAAGGAGGCTCAGAGATGTTAAAGGAATTGCCCAAGATCATTCAGTTACTAAATGACAGCTGGATTCAAACCAAAGTTTCACTCTGATTCCACGTGCTCCTGACCCCAGTTGAAACAAGGCAGAGCACAATTATCAGAGCTGCAGCATGAGTTAACGGGGCAGAGACCCAGCAAGGGGGCGTGGGGTGGGCAGCCCGACTGGGGGACGGGACCAGCTTATTCCAGAGGGCTGGGGAGCAGAGCTGCAGAGGCCGGGTCTGATGGAGGCTCTAGGCCCTTCAGTCTTTCTTTTCCCCAATAAATAGACCTCCAGCCCTTCTCAGGAAGTGATTTCGAGGTTCCCTGTGTAGTCCGCTGGACCACCTCATGCATATATGGAGCATTTGAGCCAATTAGGAGTCACTACCTCTTCCAGGTGGATATCACTGCATGCCCAGAAAACTTTGCTTGCAAGCAAGCAGACCGTTGATAGTGTCAATGTCCCTCCTAAAATGTAGTCCCTGGAACTGAACACTAGGTGTCCATGTGGGGTCAAGAGTGACTTTCACAGAGGCCCGAATCTATCCCGTCTGGAGCAATGACTTGCTGTTCTGATTGGACCATTTTTTACCTTGTTGCCTCACTTAAATGTGAAAGTCAAGTAAGGCATACAAAATATTTTCAAAACGAAATGTTTTCCAAGGCAGATCTAACTCACTATTTACTTACACAGGCAACTTTTACATGTAAAGACAGGTTTGTACTTTTCTTTAAGTTTCATTTTCTTGGTTTTGAGGTCATTGGGAATTTTGATTCTGCTATCTGCTTAGTTAATCAGTCTTCCTTTCTTTGTATCATAAAAAATGATGGTCAAATTGAACAGTTTCTTCATTTTCACTTTCAACACCTCCACACCAGGACCAACTGAAAACATTGGACAGGACAAGGGTCGGTGTTTTGTGACTGTTACAGTATAACGATTCCAAGATAATCCAGAAACAGTCGTCTATAATCTCTGGGTGGAACTATGAATCCTATGTACTATGCTATACTATGGCTTACTATGGCTTACACTCTACTGGATTACTGTCCCACGCAATACTAAAATATACAACCTACCCAGTCTAGTTTGGTTTTACCATCTTGTGTCCAGAGAATAAAGGAAGACTTTATCAAATACTTTTTAAGAATCAAGATTTGTTATATCCATAGCCCTCTCCAAACTGGAAGCTATTTCAAGAGAAGAAAAAAGGGAAAAGGGAGGTAAGTTTAAATATCTGGCTTTAGGTGAGTCTTCTAGAGGTAGCAGCATTATTGCCCAAGTACTCTGTTTCTTTCAAGTTCATTTCAGAATTTTGCTATGCATATCAGACTTCTTAAAATTCTACCATGGAGCCATACATTTTTTTTAAATCAATGCATTTAGGGAAATGACTGTATTAATTACAATGAGTTTCCCACTTTACAAAGATAATCAGTCACAACACTTCTTATGCTGAATTCCTATAAGAATTAAAATTTGGATCAATTTATAAGAATTAAACAGAAGCAAATTTTCATATTGCCTTTTTATTTGTATAAAGTGAAGACCATCTGTGTTCATCAGATGGAACTGTAAAGAAACTCAAAAGATAAGCCAAAAACTGGGAGATCTTATTTGTAACACATGTTTCAGCAGTGTTGATAAGTTCGTAAGCTGGGTAATGGGTCCATGGGTGTTCTTACGCTTATGACAATTAATAACCTATATAACTTACATAGGCTTCTACTTATATCAAGTTACCTAAGTTAAAAATTAAATAATTTTAATGGGTTACATAGTTTAAAGACTTGGGCCACCTATTATCCAACCATTCTCAAGAAAGTTCATACCAACTGACCATATCATTGAAAAAAACATCTGCCCTCCTTAAAAATAAAGCTCACTTGTCTCCTAAGAATGATACCTACTCTTCAAAAACAGTCACAAGAAAATTCATAGGAAAATCTTAGCATGTATTAAAGTTATTTTTAAAGAGCATCTGTATACATCCTACACATGTTGGTTTTCTCCGTTTCTAAATATAACCCACCCTGCAAATTTCCTGTAGGAGACCAACATGTGGGGGAAAGGAGGATAATGGAAAATAAACCCCCCTATCCTGTGTCCAGGTAATGGTTTAGATAATGCACCTATCACCATTATAACTATTGATTTCTGAGTGTGAAAAAGGTGGGAACAGTTAGAAGTGTTAGGAAAGGCCAAGATTAGAAGAGAAATAAATAACATATAATTAGTATCTTTGTATAATGCGTCATGATTTAAAATTCTTCCTATGTAATTTTTTCACTTGATTTTTTAAAATAAAGTATCATTTTTTTTTTCCATTTGATTGGTGAGGAAACTGGGTTGCTAAGAGCTTAGACAACTTCTTCAGGATTATATGGCTAATAAGGGATAAAATGAGAACTTGAGTCAGGACCTTTGGAGGTCATTTAACTTCTGTGCTATTTTTTTTTTTGTCTTTGATATCATTTACATGAGATGTTAGGAGTTCTACAGTAAGAAGACTTTCTGGTTATATATGTGTGAAACACTGGTTCATTATTGAAGGACTTGGAATCTTTTGTGAATCTCCCTAAAGACTAGACAATGGGAAATATTTCCCAAAATAATTTGACCACGTGGTATTCTATGTGTGGAGCATTCGTGAGGCTACTGCTCCACTGGATATACTTGAGGAAGGCTGATCTGTGGTATTCAATCAACAAACACTCACAGAACTCGTACTGAATGCCTACCACACACCACACCTGATGCTAGGTACTAGCAGATTGAAGATGCTAGTAAGAAAGAGTTTCTGCCATCAAGGAGCCCTCGGTATCTTCCATTAATTCAAATAATGCTCGCATCCTCAGCTCTGTTAGCTGCCGCTCTGTCACTGGCCCTCATGTTCATGGGCAGCCTTCACCTGCACCCAGAGGTCCTTATTTATAGGACCCTGATTCTCTTTGGTCTGTACACTCCCTGGAATGTGCTCCCAGGGCTGGTAGAATGATTGGACCTCAGCAGAGGACACAGAGAAGGCCTGAGTCAAACTCCCTTTCTAGAGGAGGAAACCTGGACACAGGAAAAGCTGCAGAAGAGGTTTCACAGTCCCCAGCTGCGCCCCTCCCATGCTTCTCGTTGTACTCCCAAAACTTGGTTCTCCAGTTTACACAGTTTCCCACCTTAAGAGCCTAAAATGAATCATTTTGCCATTTTTCTAGCTCCTTCAGTGCCATTTCTCTTGCTATACCAAAGACTCATCCCAGCAGCAAGGCAGATTTTAACCCAAATAACAGGTGGGCCTTCCATCTCTAGTTTTTTCTTTTCTTTTCTTTTTTTTTTAATTAAGGCTGCTGAGCTTTCTCCTGACTTTGTGTATCCTGCAAAGTGAGGCAAGTATGAGAGGGAAGAGAGAGAAAATGCAAAAACGCCATCCCCAAAGTGACAGATGGAAAAATTGGTTGCACTTTGCTCCTGTACACAAAAGGGAAAGGCTGGCAAGTGCTGCACGCCCTCGCGGAGACAGTGTCTGCTGGCTGTTCGCTGGCGAAGCCAGGAGCGACTGCGAAAGCGAGCGTGAACCCGGGAGGTGTGAAGTGGGTATGTGTGCGGAGGCTAGAAGCCTCTCCCTGTCTGCCTTCCTTCTTTCCGCACAAAATTCTCTGAGCAGCCCCTCCTCCAGCGGCGGGCGCGCGGCCTCCCTTCCGCCCCACAGAGCCTTTCCGGGCCTGCGGGGTCTGGGCAGCTCATGTCCTGAGTGCAGAGCAGGGGCAGAGCGGAGGGCGTGCATGGGGTTTCCCACCCCTGCCCTTTGCCCCTCTGAGCCTAAGAGCAAATTCTTGCCTTGGAGGATGGCCAGCCTCTGCGTTGCCCCTTCAGTGTCAAAATAACAATAATCCTAAGAACAGCCATCATTTGTTAACCACTTTCTATTTACCAATTGCTGAGCTAAATATCCTGCATGCCTTGTTTCATCTGAGGCTCACAACGACCTTATGAAGTGCAAAATACTATTTGCTCCGATGTACACATGAGGAAAGGGCAAGTTGGATCAATAGTTCCTAAAGTCTGGCCTGTCCACTCGCCAGCAGTGGGCAGGGAGGGCCCTCCAGATGGGCTGGGAACTGACCCCAGATGCAAGGCCTTTCTCTGATTCCTGTGGAGAAATGAAGCAACATTCTTTAGGCTTTCATTTCTACATGCTCACCAGCAATCCCAAAATTATATTATTAAGGATAACTGCCATTTTGTCTCCATATACTAAAATTAGCTGATGGCTGGAGTTTATCGAGCACTCTAATTCAATATTCCACAGAAAGGGAGGTGGCTGTATGGCCCCACTGTCCCCAAGCACATGCAGAGAATTGGAAGACCCACAATTTTCAGCACCTCTTCATTGTTGGATGTCATTACCTTTGTCTTGAGTTGGTGATACATTTCTATTATGTTTTCTTGCTCCTTGATGATACATTGCTGTTATTTTAGCTTTATCTCTATTTAATTTGTTGCGGGCTCTGGTTAATCCTGTAGCCAGAGGTGCAGCATATTGACATATTATGGTCTGTTATTTTCCAAGAACTAGATCGAAGAAATGTGTATATCATATGAGGTTAAAGCAAATGAAACTGTCTCTAGTCAACGATTTTTTTTGAACCTTAGGTTAAAAGATATGAAACTGACTTGATCTACAAAAACAGCAATTTCAGATAGTTCAATCTAACAGTTCAAATATATATTATTCATACCTTGTTTGCCAGATAATTGTATCATAATTCCCTTCCAAACATGCTTGTACAGTGACACTTCACTGGTGACATTCTGCCTATGAATGTGTGCTAGGTAGTTTTCAACATATTATTATAAGGTAACCAAAAGAAAATTGCTAAGTTATTTTAGGCTTACATGTACTTTCCTATGATTCCAAATCTTGATTGTAAGCTCATCTTCTTCCCTTACAAGTTACTCATTTGTATTCCTCTTTGATTCTTTATCACCTGATTCCCTTTCCACTGTGAAGTGGGAATGGGGGAACACAAAGATCGTAGGGCCATCCAAACAGATGGTGGTTAAAGAAGCTTGGAAAGCACTACTTGGATGGTTAAGAAGGTTTTTCATCAGATCCTGACTCCCCTGTGGACAATCTGAGGGCATATTTTGGCAAATAGCATCCATTACAACCCCATGGCTGCCTGAACAAGAAACCTGGGCATTCCTTAACATCTCTTTAGGGAAATTGGGATGGTAGCATTTATTGACTGTCTACTGTATGTCAGCCACTCTGCTCAGCCTGTTGGGTCAAACCTCATTTATTACCCACCACAAACTCTATGCGCTTGGTGTCATCAATCCATATGGAAGGAGAAGTAGATTCACAAGACTCAGATACTAGCCTAATATTATAGAACTGGTAGGTGGGTGGCAAAAGCAGAAAGCAAACTCCCAAACCCTTTGAATGCCTTTTCTTTTCCTCCCCTGCCCCTCTTACTAGCTAATTCAATTAATCGAATCCTATTGATTCTCCCTATAAAATGTCTCTAGAATCTCTCTTTCCTCCGCCATCTTCACTACTCAGGCTCTCCTACCATCTCTTGCATGGAAAAATACCTCAGCCTCTTAGCCATCCCCGCCCCCAGTCCCTCCCCATCTTTGCGCCATCTTGTTTAGGGACCTAATCATGCCCCACCTATTCAATGGTCCCAAAGTGGTTCCAGGATATAAAACATTTCATAGTCCAGCTTTGCAACCTACCGTGCTGGCCATCTCTGCCAATACTCCTGATCTTTAGCCCCCACCCCTACCCTGACCCCCCCCCCCCCACCAGCTGCCCCCTATTTCCTCCAATATCCACAACCTTTCCCATCCATCTCCAGGACTTTGTGCAGTTGCTACTCGGGGCACTTAGAGGGCTGGAGGGACTTTTTGTTTTAGTACTTGGAGGAAATTTTTTTTTATCTGTCCATCACTTCTCCACCTGGCAATTTCTTTCAAATGCCACTGCCTCTTGGGGTGTCATCCCAGACCCTACATGGCAGTTCCCAGCTGCTCCTGTTTTCAACCACTGGAGTTTGTGCACAGTTTTCATTAAACGGATTCTGTTGCATTATAATTAGTTATTGAAATGTCTTATCTACCTTTCCCACTTGATAATGAGCCCTTAGGGAATAAAGATCATGTCGTATTCACCTTTGGGTTGCTGGCTTTCAGAAGAGTGCCAGGTACAGGGTCAGTGCTCAAGAAGTGTTCGTAAACGTACAAATTCCTCATGTTCTCCTGTGAACATAAGAGCATTTGGAGAAGCTGTTCGGTGCAGAGGACTGAAAGCTGCACCTGGGGTAGCAATGCCTGAATCCAGGTCCAGGCTCAGCTGCCAACTGACTGTGTCACAGGGGTAGCATTATTTGATGATGCAAAGGACTTGATGGCTCATTCCTAAAAATATCCCTTTTTCTCACCAGAAGGAAAAGACTTCAGACATCTTCTAAGGAGGTCATGGCTCATTACCAAGAGCATCCAGCAGAGACCCCCGTCATCAAGTTCAAGGACCAGGACTTTTACTCCTTGCGGGATCATTGCCTGAGCAAGGGCCAGCTGTTTGAGGATGAGACCTTCCCTGCCACGGCTTCTTCCATAGGCCTGCCGCTGCTCGAGGACATAGACATCCCCCGCCTGAGGTGGAGGCGGCCGGGGGTGAGTGAGCCCCCGGAACACACCCAGCTCCTGGGCCCTGGGAGCCATCTTCCTCCCAATGGAAGGAGGATGGGCCCCAGACCTGGCTTTCAGGGATGCCCCAAGCCACACTGGAAGGAGAATGAGGTCCACCTGGTTCCTCTGCTGCAGTGTTGTATCCAATCAGTGGATGGAAAAACCCTCTACCAGAAGCCCAGAGCCCTGGGTTCGCTGCTCAGTTCTAACTCTGAGCAAATCAGTTGAGTATAATTGCTGTAATTTTCATGTCTGAGAAAACTGTGGAGATAAAGATTGTGATAGTTAGTCTCCAGGGTCCCTTTCACATCCACAATTGGGCCAATATATCAGTTCTCCTTGCTTTTTCTTCTCTTCAAGTGTCACTGTCTCCTTGTATTCTCTTCTCCTTCCCAATTAGAATTTACTCAAAGGGAAAATATCACATCAGGTCACTGATACCATAGGATGGATTGAAATAATCACCCCACTTCTCTCATTTGTTTTTGCATTCTCAGTCTTGTAAAGGTTTGACCACCGATAGAAGAATTTAGACATCAGCTGTAAATTAGGAAGATATTGCAGAACAACATTCAAATCCCTCTGATTCCCCCATCCCAGCAGATGGCCACTAAAGCTACCTGCTGGCATGGTGCAGGTTTTTTGAGAACTATTTCGATTTTAGGGCATGAAGTTCCAAGGGAAATTTCTCAGCAGAAACAATATTCTCATAATCTTATCAGGGCTACTCATGATGCAAACGACCCAGGCTAGGGACACTTGGAAGACCCTGGTGCCCACACTTCCATTCTGCTTCCCCAGAGCTACCAGCAGAACCTGAACAACAGAAAATAATATATCTAGTAAGCTAATGACAACAGTATCAGCAACTGTTATTGAGCACTGATTAAATGCCAACCACTCTACCAAGCACTTTCAATGAAGCCATATTAGGGTAGAGAGAAAAGGTGTTTTCCTATGATGCCTGTCATGACACTGTGAGATCTTTCAAACAGCATCTGTGTGGTCTCTGGATATCTATCTCCATTCTGCTGGAAGGAGACTCAGACCTTGAGCTCTGGAGGTGACACTTGCCCTAACTAGGGACAGATTTGTGGCATTGGAGAAGAGAAGGGTAAGTGGGGATCAGATGGAGATTGGAATGCTGCCTAAGAAAGATGGGTGGGGTGGGGTGGGGGTTTTTGGCCTGCTGGGCTCCAAATTATCAGTCAGAGGAAATAAGTCCCCAGCAGTAACTTTCTCCTTCTCACCTCACCTCCCAAGGAGAGCTGAGCCAGAGAACTCTATTTAAAGAAGTTCCGGAGGGTCATATATTTCCTTTTGTTATTTTCAGAAGCCGAGATTCTTTTAGAAAGTGATATATTTTTTTCTCTCACAAGGTGCTAAGCCATAGATGTGAGACTCTATTTATAGTGTTGAATTTATAACATTTCTATTTAGAAATGGTTGAGTTTTTTTTTTTTTTTTTTTTCATCTAATTCCAGTAATGTCTCAACTTGTGAAGTCTTTTGGGAGCAAGGAGAAACTGAGGCAAACAGAAGTGAAATGACTCACACGAAGAATCACGCCAAGAACTCAAAATCGATAGGCAGTCAGGGGCTAAATACATTATACTTTCATTTCTCTCATCATCCAAAAGCTTACTTGAACTCTACCATGGGGCTGTTTTCCATTCCAGCACTTCTTGAAAAATGTATACATGAATATGTTATATTTCTTAGTGCCCGTCCTCACAATGGACAACATTTATATTTGTATAGTACTTTCTAGAGCTTACAAAGTGTCTTCTCTTACTTTACCTCCTCTGTTCTTTCCCAATTTTACAGGAAAGTAAACTGAGCATCAGACAAGTCATGTGACTTGCTCAAGGTGACACAGTTAGTGAGGGGGGTGGATCTGGGATTTAACCTAAAACTCTGAATGCTGCACTTCTCCTCCCATGGGCTCATGTACCTCACGGACCGGATGAGGATTCGGATGAATGAATAAATGAGTCAATGGATGAATGAGCAACTCTATCTGCAGGTGCCGGACTTGGCTTTCAAGCTCCATGTGGGCATTGGAGAAACCTTGGGTTGGCCTGTTTTCCGAGGAGGAGGGTAGAGGAGATGCCAATGGACTCGCCCCTTCAACATGGTGATGGCCTTCGCTGCTGTGGCTTACGGCATGGACTGCCTGGCGCAATCCTAACAGCAATGGCCAGTGCTTACATCATGCTGAGATTTTAGGCCTGGTTTCAGGAAATTTGATTCATTTAATCCTCACAGTCACTTTTTCAGGAAGTAAAATGATTATCCCCATTTTACAGATGAAAAGCAGAAACAGAGAGTTGAGCAACACACTGAAATGCATACAGCTAGATGCATTCTTTGTGTGAGTCATTTCACACGAAGTGGTGGTGGAGCTGGGGTTCGAACACTGGCAGCCTGGCTCCAAGAGCTGTACTTGCTGTGTATAGCGTATGCTGCCTTGCCTAAGGTCTCCTTATAAATTAGGCTACTATTTGCCACTAATAATGCTTTAGGAATCAATAGGACCTCCTATCTCAACTGGGTAACCAGGAATGAATCTCTGTCAAATTAGATCTCTATGTCTATGCTTGGCCCCTCTTTCCATTTTTAGGTGGAAAAGAATAAGGATAAAAGGAATACCTATACTTCATGTGATTATTTTAAGGAATAAATGAGTACAGTACAGTGTACTACATGGTGTACAGTACAGAACAGTATCTAGCACACTGTCAGCAGGTACTGAATGCTAACAATTGTCTTTATGATTACTTTGGGAGGGACGTCAAGGGTGGCCCTTGGGATTCTTGGGCTTTCACAGTCCAGTCCCCTCAGTTTCGGCTCAACCAATTTCAGCAACACTTTCAGGGAGAAATGTGGGTCAGAGGAGATTATTTGCGGGGTAAGGGGAATGCTGGTAGAGGGTGTGGAAAGTGTCTTTCTTGTCATCTTCTGCTTCTGATCGCTTCTTCCAGAAGGCTGCATCCCAATCTAGAGCTTGCTTGGTGCCTGCCCAGAGGTCTGATTGGAGCACCTCAGCTTCAAATATACATTGGCTGAGGCTGCACCCACGGGTCTATAGACCATCATCACTTCCTGGGCTTTTATAGACAATGGAGAAGCTCCATACTCCACGCAACTGCTAAACCCTGGCATGGACATCATTCCCTCTTGAGAGTGCATCCAGGCTGGAGGGGTCAGCATTCTATGCCCGGTGTGGACATGTTGTTTCGTGCGCTGTAGTTGTCATGTGCACATTCTCTCTGTCTCTCCCTCTCTCATGTGCTCACTCACTCACTATTCCTTCCCTTCTCTTGTCCTCCCTCTAACAATTAATCCAATCAACCAAACTTTGTGTGAACTAGAAGCCCCTTCACATCCTGCTTCCTTCAGTTTCTTTTCAGGGAATGTCCAGGCCCTGAGAGAACCAGCTCCTCGTCAGTCTCCAGGCTGCCTGCAGCCCCTGGTCTCAGCTGGTGACAGCACTGAGCATTACGATGACACTTACCTGAGGGGTATCCATGTGATATTTTCCAGAACTATATTTGGCACTGAGGGCAGCTGCCTTTTAGGAGACTTTTTACTTCATGGATGATAAAAATAAATTCCATTTATCAAGTGTGTGCACGTGCTAGGTATACTGGTCACTTAACATACACCTCATTTAATTATTGTAACACCCCATAAGGTCTGTGTAATTATTATCCTCACTAAATAGATCAGCACTGTCCTTTAGAACCATCTGCGATGATGGAAGTTCTCCTCTGTACTGTTCAATAGAGCAGCCAGTGGTCACAGATGGCTGCCTTGAACTTGAAATGTAGCCAGTGAGACCACGGGATTAACATTTAAATTTCATTTACATTTCAATAGCCACACTTGGCTGGTGACTACCTTACTGGACGGTGCAGAATTATAGGTGGTAGATCTTCACCATAGAGTCACCAACATTTCTCAGACTGAGTGTTGGGAATTTCATGTTTGCCCCCATTCTGTAGTGAAAGAACACTTCCGTTCTTAACTGAGGATTAGGCTGAGTGGCCAAGCGCGTCGTCCGGTGGTGCCCGGAGCTCAGTTCACCCACCGTGGATTCTGGCTTTGGCCGTCCCAGAGTGAGGCATTGCCTCCCCAGGCACCTGTGACCAGAGCTGAGTTTCTGGCAGGATGACTCACCAGAAATGATTCACCTTGGGACTCAGATGGGTTCATCAGGAAAGGTGATCAGTGGAGCAGAGATAGGAGCCCTGGGCAGGTTAGGCTGTGAAGACATATCACCAGGCGGCAGATAGCAGAAGTTGGCAGAAGGTGACTGTGCCAACAGCCAATTTCCATTGAGCCCAAGAACTTTGATGTCAATAAAGCGAAGCCTCTGGCAGAAATAGAAAAGGGAGTGGATGCTGCCGCCGGCCCAGCCTGAACTCTGGCCGCCACACCCTCTGCAGGGCCCATGAGTGAATGCCGAGGTGCTGAGCTCGGGGCCTTCCCATCTAAGTGGGGTACATGATCCGGGGAAGCCCAGGAGTAGCCTGGGGAAGGAAGGCAGGAATCACCGCTCAAAATCTTCAAAGTGATCTTGCATCTGAAGGGGCACCTCCAGAGACGACTGGGGGGCGTGCCCGATTCTGTCCCACTCCAGAGAGGGGTCTGCTAAGATTCCAGCAACCCCTCCATGACAGAGCTTGTGGCACAGCTCTTATAACAGAGATTGCCCAGACTGTGTCCTGAGAGAGAACTTGGTTATTGCTGTTACTCGGACATTCATGTCACTTAGACTGCTGCTGGCAGCTTCTTTCTGTCCGATGGGTGCTGCGGAGGCTGTAAAGGCCCAGCCCATCTCGCAGAACCAGAAAACATTAACGTCAGGTAGCCCCTGACTGCTGGGGGCTCTGGGGTGAAGAGCAAGGCACTGTGGAGGTGGATGGCCCGATTCCTGCCCTGCTTGCTGTGTGGCCTTGACCACGTCGCTCTGCTCTGAACCTGCCTCCTCACCCAGGCCGGGCACCAGCAGCACTGGGGAGCCTTGGAAACCCTGAGCCCTGCCTCTGGCTGACCCACTCACTCAGAGCTGTGCAAGCTGGGGCCCTGCCATCTCTGAGTCACAACTGGGTGGGCACTGCCCGATTCAGACAGTTCAGCCTGAACCTGACCTTGAGTCTTACCACACTGACCCCACCCACACCCCGGCAGGCCTACCCCTGGGTGACAGGTGACCTGCCCAGCCAGAGCACGTCCTTCTGTCTTCCCAGCCACGCTTATCTATTTTCTTTGTGGGCCTTGTCTCAGAAGTGAATCTGACAGACCAAAATGCTCCTGGGTGTAATTTCCCTCTCCCTCCTTTCTCTGCGTGGATTGTCCAGCACCCTCCAGAAGCCAAGAGTAGAGAAGAAACAGGCAGCAGGCCGTGAAAAAGATAGTCTTAGAGGACAGGAGACCCAGGTGCTAGCTTTGTTTTGTGCCCAACTTGACACAAACCATGCCAGTGCTTCCCCATAAACTTGATGTTGGCCAATGGTTTGAGATTTGAAATAATTGACATTTAATTTTCATTGCCTTAGAGCAGCTCTCTGTTCTTAATTAGCTAAAAGTTTTGTTTTTTAATTTAAATTTTTATTATTTTGATAGATCAGGAAAAGTCATTGTGTGTTTATCAAATGTCTTCATAGTTATAATAAAATGCCATAATTTTTTCTCCTTTGGCCCAGTGAAGTGCTATTTTATATGATTAGACGTCCTTATGTGAAACCATCCTTGCATTCTGCCTTTCTTTTTTTGGAAAGAGATAATGATAGTGGATTAGTCTTATAAAACATTGTCAATTCACCTACTAGACACTTTATTTAGAATCTTGGCATCTTTTCACACTTGAAATCAGTTGTACTACATGTGTGAGTCTTTGTGTGGGTGTGTGTGTTTTCTCTCTCCCAGTTAGGTATGAAGGTTATGCCGACTTCTTGAAATAAATGGTAGCAGGATTCTTCTCTTTAAAACACTGAAACTGTAAATAACATAGGAATTGTCTGTCTATTCTCTGAAACTCAGAGAGGGAACTGAGCAGCAAAATTGTGTATACCTAGGAGCCTTTATAGGGATGTGGGGAAGGTATTCTTTGCAAACTTTAAAATACTTTTCCAAGGTTATTGGTTTTTTCAGATTATTTACTCTCTAGAGTCATTTTCAGCCATATTTATTTTCCTCAGAAAATCATCACTTTTAAAAATTGATTAACATAGAATTCTATGTGATGTTTTTATATTGCTAATGCCCCATTTTTATTTCTAATTTTGTTTATTTGGGCTTCTCTATCGTATTTGTCAAAGGTTGGAGCCACACACACTGACCCTAAATAGAACAATTTATTTGCTTTATGAAACCTGTTGTTCTCTGTTTCATTTTATAGATCACTAATTGTTTTCTTTATCATTCCCTTACTCCCATTTTTATGAGGCTTGTTGTGTCCTTTTCTTTCAATATCTATGAGTTGACTGCTTAATTCACATTTTTATTCTATGTTGCCTAATAATTAGTGCATTTGAGACCATGAGTTCGTCTACAAGTATGGCCTTTGTAATTTTGCAAATTTTGCAGAAGAAGGAATCAATATCTATTGAACACGTACTCTGTCAGATGCTGTGCTATTTCGCATCCTTCCTCCTCTGTAAAACAGAAGGAGTGTGATTCTCCCAGCTGTCCCCACCTCGCGCATCTTTGTTCTGTTTTACACATGAGGAAACTGAGGCCCAGCAGAGAGAAGGGAGGTGCTCAAGGTCACCCAGGTGGGCCGGTCAGAGCCATAGCCCCCACTATGTCCCCCTCAGCTGATTCTCAGGGCCCACTCCACCCTCCCCTGCAGAGACTCGGAGGGAAACCAGCAGGATGACAGCAAAGAGCTGTGGCTGGGGGTCTAGAAAACTGAGCTGAGTTGTTTTTTGCTCCTCCTTCTAAAAACCTTCCACCCTCTTCTTTAATCCCAGCGATGGAGATCTGGAGCCCCCTCTCACTGACAGTGGCCCTCTTTTCAGACCTTCAGCTCTTTTCTCCAGCAGGATGGAAGGGACCATTAGAGGCCGCTGAAGGGCGGCCAGTGGTTTTAAAACAAGGAGCCTGCCCCCTCCAAGGGCCCTGCTCACCCCAGCCCAGCCCCTCAGGGTGCTCTTCCCAGCTTGCTCATGCGAGGAGAGAGCCCCACGTTCAGCCAAGCCATGGGCATGGTGGGGGGCTCGGAGCCTCCCCACGGCCCGTGCCCCCGAGGCCTGTGTGGCCCCGGCAGGTGAGTCCGTTACCAGAGGCAGTAGTGAGTGCAGGTTTAGTGGGACCACCTGCCCCTCGGCTGGGGCCGGGGTGCCGAGGTACACCGTCTGTCCCCTTGTCAGGGGCCCCACCAGGGAACTGTGGCACTTTTGAAGGGCCGGCAGGTTTTACCTTAACACTATTTATCAAATGAATCCATTTCCACTTTGCAGCCTAGTCTGTGGGGACTTATTGGTCAATGTGGAAAGATGGTACAGAAACGATCACCAGTGTGTGATGCAAACATAGACACTGGAAAGCCAGGGAGAGATGTACAGGGAACCCAGGAGGATGCCGGGGTGGGGTGGGGTGGGGATCCTGCAGGCTCCCAGGGAGCAGGAGTCAATCTGTGGCCTGACACTCCCTCAGACACCCACACATAGTACCTTGGGGTCCCCTTGAGCATTCCACAGTCCTTAAGTCTGCTGACAGTGCTCAGAATCCTCCCCAGACATCGCAGCACTGCAGAATCCTCTAATGGCAGGTTCCATGTGCATTGGAGGCTGGGCAAGGGCAGGGCTGAGTAACAAACAGCACCTGGAGACGAGGGCCCCAGGTCTTCTGGAATTAGCCGAGTAAAGCAGCACCTCAAGCCCACACAGGTTGCCTGCGTGAGTTCCTGAGAGATGGCATTTCAGAAAAGCTATAGTGCTTTATTAGGCTTGTAAACCTTTCCTCTAATAAATGTCCCCCATTTGTTTGAGTTTGTTTGTTTACAAACTCTTTATAAAAAGCTGGCTCGATGGGCCTGGTATGGCTGACTATTTGATGTAAGGATGCAGTTATGTTCTCTTCGTGCGGTTTGCTTATGTGTTTACTGCCTGACTTGCTGGTCACTGATGCACCGTTTGAGGCCTGCCTTCTCCTGATAGCAGTAAAACAAGGGCGAGGGGAGCTGAGATTTTAAGTACCTGTTCAATAATTAACCACTAAGCCTCCAAAGACAAAGTGAATATGTTCGGGCTCCCATGCTGAGATATGAAGGACAAGGAAAGATGCTCATGACTTTTCTTTCTCTTTCCTAAGGACAAGGATTTATCAAGTACACGCCCTTACTTTATCCTGGAAGGTGCAAGCAGATTCGACATCCAACAGGGAAATGCAGGTGAGAGCTCGACGTCTTTCCCTCCAGCCCCGGATCAGGGCAGGCCACCCAAAGTCAGGCCACTGGATAAGTAGGAGGTGGTGATGGAGCCCACCCAGACTCACAGAGCTTCTTGCCAGCTTAGGAAGGGGGTGGAGGCATGGCGGGGGCCCCGGGTGCTGCTGTGGTGGACGGCTCATGCCCAGCCCTGCACCTGCCAAGTGGACTTCCTGTGCCCAGACGGCTCACCTGCTCAGCCACGGTGTGCAGGGCCATTTTCACGTGAGCAGCTATTTTGTAGAAAAGGAGAAAGCGGCCACAGGGTTTAGTCTAAGCACTGAGTAGGGGAAGCACCAGCTGATGGAGGATGGGAAGGAAAAGGAGGCAAGGAAAGGGGAGACAAACGCTTACTGAGTTTCACTTATTCCTGGCAACGTCCCCGTTTTATATGTGTGGAGACGAAGTGGATTCATGTCCACCAATGGGGGTCTTAAAACCACAGAACTGGATCATCTCATGGTTCTGGAGGCTGGGAGTCCAAAGTCAAGGTGTCAGCAGGGCCCGCCTCTCCGAAGGCTCTGGGGGAGGATCCTGCCTGGAAGCTCCCTCTTCCAGTTCCGGTGGCCCCAGGGGTCCTCGGCTGGTGCCAGCGTCCCTCCCACCTCCGCCTCGGCCTCGGCCTCGGCCTCACGTGGCCGTCTTCTCCCTGTGTTTGTCTTCCTGTGTCCAAATTCCCCTCTTCTTATAAGGACACCAGTCATATTGGATTCAGGGCCCACCCCAATCCAGTACGACCTCATCTTAACTACTTTCATCTACAGAGAACTTCTTTCCAAATAAAGTTACATGCACAGTTGCCCTGGATTAGCACTTGAACACAGCTTTTTGGGAACGGTAATTTGACTGTAAGATGAGGGTCCAAGAGGTGAAATAATTTACTTAGTTTCATAGAATCAGTAAGTGATGGGGTTGGATTATAATCCAGGACTGAGTCCCTAGCCCCCTAGGCAGTCAAAGGCGCAGCGGTCCTGGCCTGAAATGCCCCCCCAATAATGATCTGTGTTGAAGGGGCAGGAGGGTGGCTCAGGGAAAGGGGAAGCACATACTCAGGAGGGTGGCTTGCTGCCGTCCCCGAGAAGCCACAGGCCCAGTGCCCGCAGGAGATGCCGGACAGAAGGAGCGGCCGAGCAAACACCCGTTGAGAAAACACAGACCTGTCCTCTGCAACTCTCCAGAGCCCCTCTGCTGCCTGTGCCAGCATCAAAATGAGCTATTACCCACAGCGCCGGGCACGGCTGGCAAAGTGAGAATCAGAGGGGAGGCCTGGTGGTCCCCGACCTCCCTCCCAGCCCCCTCCCACCCCCATTACCCTCCCACGACTGCAGCCCCTTCTCCAGCTCGCGTGGAACCAGCCTGGCCCCTAAAACCTTCCCCCAACTCTCCTCTCACGGAGGAGAAGTAAAAGCATCATCCAGAAGGGGGTTCCCGGATCTCTAACGGCCTCTGTCCCCCCAGGAGACTGCTGGGTCCTGGCTGCGCTGGGCTCCTTGACCCAGAACCCGCGGTGTCTGGAGAGGGTCCTGCCCAAGGACCAAAGCTTCTCACACGGCTACGCCGGGATTTTCCACTTCCAGGTACGCACGCACCAATCGGATGCTCCTTCAGGAGCTTGGAAGCAAATGTTTTCATACCCCTAGGTGTTAGTGCCCACCGCCAAAACAAAGGGTTTGATCGGCTTACGGTCCGGTAGTTAAAACATTTTAATGTAAATTGAAAGAACTGGCAGAAACAATTAGGAAAAGAAAATGGCAATTTTACCAAGAACCCTGTAACCATCAGTGAGCGTGGATTTCTGCACCAGGCCATGTTCCTTTGATTTCAGTAGCTCTATAGAAGTCATAGCGTCTGGTGGGATAAGTTTTCCTTAGTTGGTCGTTACTCTTCTCTCAAATATGTCTTGCTAATTTTTGCATATTTAGTCTCCCATGAGAATCTTCAAATCATTTTGTCTAATTTTTTAAAAAGCCACTTTGACGTGGAATGGAGCATCACTCAATTCATACATTAATTTGGAAAAATTACATTTTTATTATTTTAATCATTCTTTTCCAGTAACATGGCATATCTTTGCATTTATCCAGAACATAGCTTTATGTCCTTCAATAAAATGTGATAGTTATTTCTTTCATATTGGTAAATTTATCCTCAAGTATTTTAAAATTTTGTAGCTTTTGTGAATGAGATTCTTTTCCTCATTTCTAACTGCATGTTGCTGGAAAAGAGAAAAGCTATTATTCATTACATATTAAACTTATAACTAGCCCCTGTACCAGATTCCTTTATTCGTTTACTTGATTTTTCGGTTTTCTTTGGATTTTCTGGTTACCTAATATTATCTGCAAATAAAGATAATTTTGTCTTTCTTCTTTTAATGCTTATAGAACTTATTTTTTTGTTTTTGCCTTATTGTATTCATTAGAATCTCACAACAATTTTGACTAATGGTGGTGAAAGCAAAATCCTGCCTTCTCCTGATTTTAGTAATGTACAGCCCTGGTATGCTGTTCTTTCAATACACTGTTGGATTCAATTTGTTCAAAATTTTATTAGAATTTTTGTGTCTAAATCATAAGTGAAATTTGTTTCTAGTCTTTCAATGTTATTTTTCTCATGTTGGAGTAATGCTAGCTTTCTAGCTTTTTAAAATGAACTAATTGATCCTTGCTATCAAATAATTTGAATAATAGTTGCTTATCACTGATTATCATTTCTTTGAATGTTAGTAGTTAAATTATCTGGACCTGGGTCCATTTTCAATATGATTTCTTTAACTTTTCTAGTATGTTCAATAGCTATGAATTTGCTTGTGTCTCATTTCTTCTGGTTGAAATGTATATTTTAGCAGCAAATCAACTCTTCTGTATTTCTAAATTTATTGCATCGAGTTGCTCATATTATTATCTGGCAATTTATTTCATCTCTTCTGTATCTATGGTCAAATCTACTTTTTTTTTGTTTTTCCTCTTATTCTTACTCCAGCTTGCCAGTGGGTTTATCTCCTGTATTGGTTTTAGAAAGAATCACAGCTTTTGATTTTCATTATCCTTTCTATTCTTTTTCTTTTGGGGTTTTGTTATCTTTATTAATTCCCTTCTACTATTTCTTTTTGCAACGTTATTGTTCTTTTTAAATTTTCTGAAACTGCGTGCAACATTTTCAGGCTTTTCTTAATAATAAAAACTTTAGAGGCTTTAGATTTCCCTCTGAGATCATATATGTAGGTTGTGATATGAAGAGCCTTATTTTTGTTAATTTTTAGATAATATATTTTAGTTTGGATTCTTCTTTGATATAGAGATTGTTTTTGAAGTTTAATTTTCAAATGATTGAATTTTGTAGAGGGTAATCTTTTAGCATCTGGTGGGATAAGTTTTCCTTCATTGTTCATTACTCTTTCTCGTTAAATTATGGTCAGAGAATATAATTTATAAAATCTCTACCTTTGTGGAAATCATTGAAGTTTTATTTATGGCCAAGTCCATGACAGTTTTTGTAACTCTTTCACGGACATATGAGAATATCTATTATACAATGGTTGTTAATTTTACCTATTGAGTCAAGCTTGCTGATTTGCAGATTGTATTATCAAAATCCTCTTTCATCTTGGCTTATATTTTGTGTACTTGATTTGTCAAATTCTTAAAGAGGTGAATTGAAGTTCCTCCCTCAGCTGTAGCTTGGGGAGTTCTTGTGTTTTCAGGTGATCTGCTGTTACACTTTTCCTGCATGTCCTTTGGTGCCCAAAGGTTACAACTGTGATATTTTTTGGTGGAGTAAAACTTGCATAATATCCCTCTTTGTCTTATTTAGCTTTTGATCTTTAATTTCTCTTTGTCTGATATGCATATTGCTACTCCAGCTCCCTATTTTCCCATTTCCCTGGTCTATCTTTGTCATCCCTTCAGCATCAATTTCATCTTCACTGTGCAATAGGGATGTTTCTTGTAAAAAAAAAAAAAGCATGTTGAAAACTCATTGCTTACCACTGTTTCTTTCACCCTTTATTTCTTTTTATCTTGAGACTTTTGCTCTAATTTAATCATCATTAGGTAAGAGTATTTCCTTGAATAATTTTCTCAGAATACATGAGTGTCTCTCTTTTGCTGTAATTTATAAATGATATTTAGGTTGGATTTAGGATTCTTGGAACACATTCCTTTTTCTCAAAAGTCTGAAAACATTGTCCCATTGTCTTGTAGCTTGCAATATAGCAGAGGAAAAAATCCAGTGATCTAATCTCTTTATTTTGTATACATCATGTTCTTTCAAATTGAAAGTTTATAAGAGGTTTTCTATCTTTTTGGAGTGTAGAAATTTCTCTAGAACATGTCCAGATGTGTCTTTTAAAGATCAATCCTGCCTGGAGCTCAGTGAGCCCTTCCAGTCTAAAGACTTGGTTCCTTTTCCTACCTAGCGACACGTCCCTCATTTATTTCCAGGTGGCCTTGTCCCTCCTTTCCCCTTCCTGTCAGTCCAACTATTGCATGTCAGGTCTTCTGACAAGCCCCCGGGTGAGACTGAGGCTGAGGCTGCTGGTCCAGGGTCTACACGAGGGTGGGAGGTAGAGGACCCAGGGCTCAGCTGTGTGGGGTCTTTCCTCGGGGCTCCAAGTGTGATGGGAGTTATTTAAGTGGTTAGGACGTCCCGGTCCCAGGCAGGGCACATTCTGCCCTGGTGGGTGGTGAAGAAGGTCCCACAGTTGAGGTTCACCAGGAGCAGCCTCACCACGTGGTGGTAGCCTGGTGAACCAGGAAATGTGGGTCAGCGGCCCTCTGCAGCCGCTTAGGGAGCCACATTCCGATCTGCTGTTCCCCTGTACACGGAGAACAAGTTTCGTCAGCCTTGCTGGTGTGGGAGGACGGGAGTGAGTGTGACGGCCAAGGCACCACCCAGAGGAGGTCACTGAAGGCAGGACTCGCCCGGTCTCGATGACCTGGGTGGCAGGCGCAGTCCTACATGCCACCGGAAAGGCTGTGGGAAAAGAGCTCACTTTCACAGTCTCAGTAGATCCCAGTCACGGTACTGGGGGGCAGCTTATCCTGCTGCCATTTGAAGATGAGGAGACTGAGCCACAGAAAATGAGTGCTTGCTCAGCATCTGTTGCTCCAGTAAAAAAAGGCAAAGCCAGAATTCAAACTGTCGAAAATCCAAGCCAGGCCGTCCTCCAAGTACTCCTCATCTAGGATTCAGGATTGGCTTTCCAGGCATTTTCCAGGATCACTCCCCCCACCACCACCAATGACATCCTCGTTGCCTTTGAACCTCCCCCTCCCTCCGAGTCTCGCTGCCGAGGCCCCCGCCTCCCCGGGTCCGACCTCTCACTGCCGTAGGCCCCAGGGGCCCAGCGGTGCAGAACCGAGCCGCGGGACGCTGACTTGTTCATGCCCCTGGAAACATCTTTACTCTGTCTCCACTGGCATCTCTGTCTCGGTCCCATCTCTGAAAGTGCGTCCTCAGCTGGCTGTGACAGCCCAACATCTGGAACTCCCGTCTGTGGAAGGGCCACGTGGACGGTGGCTATCACTGCTGAGCGGGTGACAGATCCCACCACCCGGCTTTCCTCTGAGCCCACCCATGGGAGATGTGCCTGCAAGGCCCAGGCCTGACTCTGGAACCCCACTGCTACCCAGACAGGGGCGCCCAGGAAAGATGCTCAAGAAGGCTGGCTCTGTTATGAATATTCCTAATTCGGCGGTGTCCCTGGGGGTACCGTTTAGAGTTGGATGCTGAAGATTAAAACAGTCTGCTTTGGAGAGGAACATCTGGGTCATTTGTATTCGTAGCAGGAGTGGTGCCAGCAAGTTTCACTTGTCACTCTGATGGCATGGCCAGCTTTACGGGAGGTGAGGAGGCCAGGGCGAGGCTGGAGCTGCTCAGTCCTCCCGAGCCACCTGAGTCCTCCCGAGCCACCAGAGTCCTCCCGAGCCTTCAGGATCCTCCTGAGCCACCTGAGTCCTCCTGAGCCACCTGAATCCTCCCAAGCCACCAGAGTCCTCCCAAGCCACCTGAGTCCTTCCTAGCCACCTGAGTCCTCCTGAGCCACCTGAGTCCTCCCAAGCCACCTGAGTCCTCCCGAGCCACCTGAGTCCTCCCGAGCCACCTGAGTCCTCCCTCCTCCAGGCCTTTGCTTAGTCTGGGCCTGCTGCCTGCCTGCCTTCCCCATCCCCTTGCCATGTGTTTAAATCCTCCTTCTCCCTCAGCCTTCAGTCCCTGGCAGGCTCCCCCTCCCCCAGTCAACACCTTTTGCTATTCAGCACATGCTCCCCCTACTGCCATTTTGTGTACAAGATGTACAGAGAGTCTCAAGATGAATTTCCACATCTGTGTCTTGGAAGCTCACAAAGGAATCAGGACTTGTTAAAACAAAGCCACAGTTAGTAGCAAAGTTGAACTAGAGCCCAAAGATCCTGCCTCTATTTTCTTTGACTACCTCCTTGGTCGGTGACTCATTTTCTCTGTCTGCCAGTGGAGATGACACTACCACCACCCCTCCGCCCACCCTGCCAAGTGACCTGGGCTGGGATTTTGTCCTCGATGGAGCTAGCTGTTGCATCTTAGAAGTCATGCTGTACCTGTGGTTGTCTTTTGGCTTGCGGGGTGGGAGGGGGTTGCTCCAGGACTCCATTCTCCCCCCACTTTACTGAGGCATGTGCTCCACTCTCTTTCAGTTCTGGCAATGTGGCCGGTGGGTGGACTTGGTGGTTGATGACCGCCTGCCTGTGCTGTCCCAGAAGAGCCTGGAGTACCTTTTTGTGCATCCTCGCAGACACAACCAGGAGTTCTGGCCCTGCCTGCTGGAGAAAGCCTATGCCAAGTAAGGACAGCCCCCCACCACCCCTCAGCCCGGAGCCATGGCTGGCCCTGCCCACCTGCTGGCTTCTTGCCCTGCCAGGTGCTCCCCACCAGCTGGCTGGGGGCTTTCAGCCATTCTGCTGAATGCAAACAATGGCTCTGGAGTATCGGGGCCTTTGCCACTGGGCTGGGCATTCTTGGGAAACAATTGCTGGGTGCTGGGCTCAATGCTGGGGCCATCAGAAAGAACCAGGGGTAGGCAGTGCGGGCAGGACAGAGTGATGCCCTGACAGTGCTACCATGGCAAGGGTGGCGTAAGGGCCCAAATGAAATATAGTATCATGATCAAAGCCTGAGGAGAGAGCAGAGGAGAGAACCAGCAACCCTGACTTTCTGATCCACAGAGGATCAGGCCAAGGCTGCATGGAGCAGGTGGCACTGGCGTGAGGCCTTGCAGGATGGGTAGAATTTCAGCAAGGGCAGAGAGGATATGGGGGGAGCACCCCCAACAGTGGCATTGGGTGGGACAGTCCAAGCTGTCTGGGGGCTGGCGTGGCTGCTGTGAGATGGCAGTTATGTGGGGCACTCATTATTATATGGCCAAAGCACCCTGATTCAGGGACTGCCTCTTTGTTTTGACAAGCTCAGACTTTACGAGCTCCCAGTTCACAGGCTCTACTTAGACTCTTCAGGTTGCTTTTATCCACCAGATGCTTACTGAACATTTAAATGGTCAGTTTAATGGCACCAGGGCAGAGGCACTCTCAGACTGGCCCTAGCGGATGTGTGCAGGAGTAAGTGCACACGCATGTGTGCCGCATGTGTGGATATGACACTGTCATAAAGACACATGCAGGTTATGAAGCAGTGCCCGCACTCTGCATAATCAGAGAAATGCAAGTAAAAAGGGCAAGGAAACCTCACTTCACTCTTATCAGACTGTAAAAGCTAGAACGCTGGAGAAGGCCGAGTGTTGGCCAGGATGTAGGGATACAGGAATTGCAACGCGGTGCTCGTGCCATCTCCAAAGGGCAGCCTGACAATAACTCACACAGTCATGTACAGAGCTCACACCCAGCAAGGACACTCCTGGATGTCCATCCCAAAGACGTTCTCACCTGGGACCCTCAGGGGACATGCCTGTCACGCTCATTGCAGCTCTAGGGTGGTGACAGGGATTGTCCATCAGTGGGGAGGCCAGGTAAGAAGGGGCAGACGCGCTCTGCGGAGAGCCACATGCAGTCAGGGGACATGCAGAGCACAGATGGTGCTCAGGGGCAGGTGGCTGAGTGCCTGCAGCAAGAAATGCTGAAAAATAAAACACAAGATTATTTATGCAGATGGAAACTCCATGCACTACAATACACATTTTACAAGAACACCTGCAAACAAAAAATTGCATATTAAACATCCTGAAGTGCTTGTCTGTGGATGGAGGGAAAGGAAAGTGGGGATAAAAGGGAATAAATAAATAGATAAATAAATTCATTAAATGGAATGGGAGGAAAAAAAATCATGAGAAGCATCTTGTAATGATGACACTGTGAGAAAGGGGATAAAGGTACACATGGGGAAATGAGGAAATGGAATCAGGCTGAAATTCAAAAGCAGGAATTCTATGTAGGCAGGACCTTGGGGAGTGTAAGCTGGAGAAGACGTGTTTTTGGTCCCTGCTGTGGCTGGGCTGCCCTGGGCATGTCACCTGGCCATTCACCTGCCCCCTACCGCCAGGTGGCTTGGCTTGGCTCTGCATCTTTTCTCTGCTCCCTCCTCACTCCAAAATTTGGACTTTCTCTTGACTCCTCCTGATACCAGCTCAGCCTCCCAGCTGCTTTCCATGTGTGCTCCTGCTGCCCTCTGCCATACCTCTGCTCATTACCCATTTCAAACTCCTCAGAGTTATTGGTCACCATCAGTCACGCAGGGGTCAGCTCCCCACCATGTCAGGGTCAGGTGGCTCCACGCTCGGCTGCCTGGGGCTGTTGCTCTGTCCAGGGGCTGTGGAGGGACAGAAAGGGCAGCATGTGGGGCAAACCCTGGGACCGGCGTATCAGAGCTAGAAATCCAGCACTAGCATGAAAGAACAGAAAATGAGTCGTGGAGAACATCAACCAGTCTAAAGGCTTCCCAGAGACCTTCCTAACCCACCCCTCATTTCCCAAATGGGGAAACTGAGGCTGCAAATAGTGGCAAGATGGTGAGTGCAAGTATTTGACCTGGATCTGCCAAGGCCCAGTAGCTCCCAGTCCCTTGACCAGTGGACATCGTTTAGCCAGACTGCAGCCCCTGCCTTGTCCAGTCCTGAACCACAGAGGGTGCTGACAATGCAACAGAATGTCCTCCTGGAGCCCTAAATGGCAAAGGGTCTTAGGATCTCTTTTTTTCCATTCTTTCTTATGAGCCAACTTGCAAAAAATGAACATTTTTGCTCATTTCCAGCTTCAGGAAATGCTCTTCATTAGCATTTGAGAATGAAGCCAGATAACAGCCAAGGTTGTTGAACCAATCTGTATGTTTGGGGAGGTTAACTCACATCTAAGCTACTTACACAAATACTGTCATTATCTCTCCAGTATGGATTCAGCCCTCACAACTTCAGGGTCCCCCTTTCCCCTTATGTAAAAGGGGGTCACGTGGCAGTTCACTTGGTGAATTAGAAAGCTCGCAGAATGAAATGATGATTTTGACCCCATTTTGTTAACAGCCGACCTAAAGCAATCACTCAGCCTGAAAAGGGATGGGAAAGTGGGCCTAGAATTCACATTTCACCACCTAAAGACATCCAGCAGAGGATAAAATGTTTCCAACTATTAAGCTATTTAAAAGCTTCCTCCCCATCCCTCCCATTCAAAGAAGGAAGTTACAGAACACAGGGGTGAATCAAATAGAATTAAGCACTTCAGAGGTGGAAGACCCCCACCAGCATCAAATCCCACCTTCTTCTTTGAAAGATGGGGAAACTGAGGCTCAGAGGCTTGACGTGGCTTGACCACGGTCCCACGGTGTTTGAGGCCAAGCTGGAGTGAGAACTGTTCTTTCTAGTCGGGGGCTTTTCCACCATCCCTTGGTACAGTCAGTCCTAGCAGAAAAGGATTGGCTTTGTGCTTTCTTTGGAACTCAGTGGCTGGGACGTGGGGACCAGAGCCAAATGTGCAGAGCCCAGAGCCCCTGTCCCCAGACGGAGGAGATGGAGGCAACGGCCGAGCAAACACGGGGACCCCTTTCAGTTATCCTTGGGGCTGGGGGATTGGAAATGATTGCTCGACTCCAGTCAAATGTGAGAGAAAATCCATGTTTGGGGACATGTTTTTGAAAGGCCATAAAATTGAAGAGGAGCCAGGGGTTGTGGGGAGGGAAGATCCGGCAGCCTCTGATCCTTTGCAGACTGTCTGCAGCTAAGAGTTGCAGCATTTCAGCATCCTTCCTGGCTCTCGGACATCTGGGCTCTTCCCTCTTCCCTGTCCCTGCCCAGCAGATAGACATTTCCCCAGAATGAGCTGAATGAAGCAGAGGAACGAGGACAAGTCTCTCTCAGAATCCCTAGGTTCGGGTGACAGAGTGACAAGTGCGGCCGACAGTTCTTTCCTTTCTTTTCTGTTTCCTGTCAGCAAAAAAGGGCTAAGAATAGTTGCTGTGTCCTGAAGCAGCAGCGTATAAGCTCAGGATTGTAAAGCAGAGAGGTGGCTTCCTGTCATAACACGCAGCTGCTGCTGGGGCGGGCTTGGTGGCATTGTGGATAGACAGCGAGGGAGGCTGCGGGGAGAGGCCAAGGGGGGACGCTGGCTGCATGTGGTGCGAGTCTGTCCAGATGTGTTTGTGGCCCCTGATGCTGCAGAGTGGTGTGGGAAGCCACACATCGGACGAGGCTCCTGGACGCTGAGTAGCGGCCTGAACTGCAGGTCAGCCCCGCAGCTGCCACTCCCTGCTTGAAGCCAGGGAGGCCCCGAGCACAGCATCAGGGAGGGGCTGTTGGAGAGAGCGGGTGTCACCCTGGTAGGCTCTGCAGCGGGTTCTGAAGCCCCAGTCCTTGTGAACTTCCAGTACCCTCAGCAAAGCTGTTAATTTAGGAGCAGGAGCCAGAAGGCCTGGTGTCCCCGTCTCTGAGTGAAGGAGATGGTGAAGAGATCTGAAGAGGGTATGAAGAGATGATGTGGAGATCTAAAACATGGGGTGTTGGGGATTGAATCATGTCCCCCACAAAAGCATGTTCAGGTCCCAATGCCTGGTTCCGTGGGTGTGAACCCATTAATTAATAGGTCCTCTGAAGATGCTATCAGTCAAGGTGCCCAAACAGGATGAGGGGGATCTTAACCCAATAAGGCTGAAGTCTTTATAAGCAAAGGAAATTGGATGTGGAAGAAAAGTCATGGAGCAGCCAGAAGCTGGAAGTTGGTAGAACCTGGAAGAGAAAGAAGAAGGTGCCGTGTGCATTTCATGTGACAGAAAACCAAGGACCAAGGATCCCCGGCAGCCAGACCCAGAATGCCGCAGTCTTCTGGGAGAAAACATCACCTTGATGAATCCTTGATTTTGGACTTCTCCTAGCCTCAAAACCATGGCCAATATATTCCTGTTGTTTAAGCCAACCCACTGCAGGGTATTTGTCTCAGCAGCTGAGAAACTAAACCAAGGGTCATGTGGGAAATCAAGAAAGTCGGGTCCTGAGACCAAGAGGACAAAACTGTGATCACCGGGAAGCTTGGTGGATGACTGGGCGGGAGCTCCAGAGTCTAGTTCCAGCTCCAACCCTCAGGAAACATGGGGAGACACAGGAGGAGAAGCTTTAGAACCAGTTTCACATACATGTTGAGTTAAACCTGTCACTTGGTAGTTTCTGTAGGACCATGCCTTTGTCTTGTGTGTCCTTGGCTTTATTTAATAATTAAAGACTTCCTGTGCCAGCCTCGGTGTTTGTGCCTGGGATGGTGTCCTGATTACAGTGAGTGGCTGCTTGCTTGACACATATCTGAAGTGAATTTACTTGACTTCTGGGTGATCTCAGGGGGAGAGAAATATAGAGAAGGAAACATGGTGGGAAAGAAGTATCTGAGGGGCCCTGAGAGCTTATCCAGAGGATGGAACTCAGCCCTCTGACCCCCACGTGGTTTTGCAGTACCAGGATAAAAGCCGTGGCAGGAGCTACCCTGCTGCCCACCAGCCTGTGAAGGTTCTGCTCCCCTTGCCTGTTGGGGACAGGAGGGCTCAGGTCCTTAGAGAGAAGCCCAAGGGGTGGGGGCAGCTGTGAGGCCAGAGGCAGCCCCAGGGTCTCCTGCCTGGCCTGGCTCCAGCTCCCTGTCTTTGTGCTCTGCCTACCTTTTTTTTTTTTTTTTTGAGTACCAAATAATTTTATTTATCATTAAAATATGTAATCAGATCAGATTTTAAATCCTTGTGATAAAAAGAACCTCAAATGTTACATAAGTCAAATGAGCATATAAATTGTGGCATGTTTTAATGCACTGATTGTCTCAACTCTTTCTGATAGCTATTTCATAATGAGTTCACAAGCCATCCTTAAATACAAGGAGTTGCATTTCCCCATTTCTGATGGAATTTTACTTACATGTATCTTCACCCACAGCGTGTGAGACCTTATTTTCCATTTGGAATGCTGGAATGCTTTCATGAGATAAGTTCATTTGAAAAATCAACTTATTTTAGAACAAAGTTTCTTTGGAACAGCATAGTTTACTATGGCTTAAAATTGTCTGCCTACCTTTTAGGATTCTGTGGAAACCTTTTTAGGTCACCCATTGCCTCCCACCCCATCAACTGGAACTTGGTTTCTCAGAACCCAGATCTGACCTCTCCCTGCTACTTCCGTGGTTCCCCAGTGTGTCCGGTCCTGCCCCCCCTCCCTGTTAGGGCGCACAGGCCTCCTGTCGCCTTGCTCAGCCCCCAGTTCCATTGCCAGCCCCACTCTGCCATGCTCCTTGGTCCCCATGAGCCTCCCCAATTTGGATCTTCCTCCTTGGAAGGCCTGTCCCACTCTGTTTGCCTGGATAGCACTCAACTCAGAGGTGTGCCCCTCCCCAAAGCCCTCCCTGAACCCCCCCAGCTCTTCCTCTCTGTCCTACCATGATCCACTGTTCCCATAGCAGGGGGGCAGCCAGGGAGGGCAGGGAGCATGACTGGTCACTCACAGCACCCTCCTAAGGAGCAGCGTCCTGTGGCTGGGAGCTGCTGTGGGGCAGGCAAGTTTGGAGAGAGAAGCGGGGACAGGGCATCTAAGGATGGCCAGGCAGGCACTCGCCCTGCCCCATGATGAGCCAGACCCATTTCTGAGTCATCACGAGCATTAACCCAGTGAACCGTCCCCGCGGCCCACAGGCATCAGTCCTGTTACCGTCCCTGATTCAGGGATGAGGAAAGGAGTCCTCTCGCCTGGAGCCAGGAGTTGGACGCAGGCAGTTTGGCCCTTGAGCCTGGGGTCTGTCTGCCTCCACAGTAGGAGACGAGGACTACTAATGACGGGGAGGATGGGGAGACAGAAGAGATGGGGCCTGAAGGCCATGCACTGCTCGGAGTACGGCCCAGAAACAGAAACCCCGAAGGAGGGCGAGAGGGTGGAGAAGAGGGCGCTTTGAAGAACGAAAGCGAGGGCTTTAAGTGGTTTGCTTCTGGGGTGTGTGGGTAAGTCTCGTCTTCACCTCAGCTACCTTCAGGAATGTCAGCATGGCCCCCTAATGATTTGAGGGGAGTGCATGGTTTCCAGGAATAGGACGAGGTCCTGAATTCTGGATTAAGCTCTGCACCACGTGAGAACAGGGCTGTGTGAGGCCCTGGCTGGGCATTTGGAGGCCGAATGGAGTCTTGCTCATCTTTGAACTCTCCATGCCTGGCACACTCCAGTTTATTGTTAAACTGAACAGGGAGTATATAACCATCGTAATAATACCTAATATTCATTAAGGGCTTGCTTGGGCCAGGCACAACCCCGTTGGGTTGGGCGAGTCCTGCAAGATCAAGAGCTGACTATGTTGTGAGGTGGGGAGTCAACCCCAGCCTCTGCACTCAGAGCCCCTTGTGGGAAGGGGGTGAGGCCAGCACAAGCCCCCTGGACTGGTGGCCCATCGTGAGAATCTCCACCCCCACGAGTGCAGGTCAGGCAGTCCTCCCCCTGGAAAATATGCAGTGGTCGGGCAGGCTGTCCTCCTTCCAGGTGTGTCTCACCAAAAGCACCACAAAGGTGAGCCTGACTTTCCCTTCCCAGGCTGCATGGCTCCTACTCCCACCTGCACCTTGGCCACCTCCCTGATGCTCTGGTGGACTTCACAGGAGGGGTGGTCACCCACGCTGACCAGGGCTCCTACCCATCCAACCTGGTGACGGTGGTGAAGATGGCGGCCAGCACGGGCTCCCTGATGGCCTGCAGCACTCCACTGGGGGTGAGTGTCACCCCCTGCCCAGAAGGACCAGGGATCCCCTGGCACTGGTTGGAGCCTCTCCTCACCCAGGTGGGCTCGGCCTGCGGTCTGTGCAGCAGGCGAGGCTGATGCAGAACGGCCGTGATGGCACATTCATCGTGTGTGTACCAGCTGCCTCGTGCATTCCTTACACCCACCCTCCCATGAGACAGGGATGGTAGAATTCGCTTTACAGAAGAGGAAACAGGCTCAGCGATGCTGGCTAAAATGCCCGTGACCACACAGCCAGTGAGTGATAGAGCAGAGGTTCAAATGCCGCCATCTGACTCCAGCACCTTTGCATGGGGCCCAGAGAGACTGGGGGGGCCTTTACCATCTGATTGGAGAAAGCAGTTATGGCTCTCACTGAAGGTCACCCCCCCTTGCACTTTGCCTTAAGTTAACGATGAGCCCTTAGGCCCTCTGATTCTCACTGGCTCTAACGGCAGCACCCCAAGGGGCAGCTGTGTCCCACCTTGGAAAACTTGGATGAACTTCCAAATTATTTGAGTCAGGCTCCTAGCAATGGGCATGTTTCCCTCACTCGTTAAAAAAGTGGGCTTTGAATCACACATCCATAATCTAAAATGCCACTGGGAAACTAAGATGCACTCTAAACCCTCAATTGCTCACAGCACAGGGGGCAGAGGTATTCCTGGTTCCTGCCAAAGACCCAGCAGACACGTTTTATGCTGTGCCTCGTTGATGATGAGCGATTAGAGGAGCAAGCAGCCCAGATCCTCAGGACCCTGTGGGGATATATCAGTAACGGGGGTGGTTTCTCGAGGAGTGAAATACCTGGGGCTCCCCCTCCCATCAAGTTCTGCCTCTCTAGAAAAGAGTTCCAAGAACATCTGCCATTCCAAAGTGAGTCAGTGGGACAAGTTTCATCAGCCACAGTTCAGCTGCTGATTGAACTGGGTTTTTCCATTTCCCTGAAGAACCTGTGGAAGTTTAAAGCTCAGTCTGCTTTTCTCCTTTGCAGCCAACAGGCAAGGACCAGGAGCTGGGGAATGGACTGGTGGCCCGTCACGCCTACACCGTGACAGGAGCTGAACAGGTGAGGTCCCTTCCCCTACGTGGGCACTCAGTGTCCTCCTCCCCCAGGGACCCATCGGGGATCTTGCTATCCTTGAACCAGCAAAGGTCAGCTAGACTGAGGGATTAGTCAAAAAGGAAGGCAAAATGAGCTACTCTTTGGACTCTGGAAGAAGTTTTGCCCTGAAAGGGGTTTTACTTATTAAGTACAAGCTAAATGACTGCAATAAGGACACTGCAAACCACAGAGGCTTAAACCAAAGTTCATTTCCCACTCATGGAAGCAGGTGGCCCCAGGGCTGGCAGAAGGCTCTGGGGCCCCCATCTCCCAGCCAGGGGAAGGGAGAGAAGCCACGGGAATATTGAACATCCACAGAGAAGGCACAGGTTGGTACTGGTGCCTATCACTTCCATTCACATTCCGTTAGTCAGAACACGGCCACGCCAAAGCACGAGGGAGGCTGGAAAATGCACTGTCTGCTGGAGCCACCTCATGCCCAGCGAGAACGTTATCCCATGGAAGAGGGGGGACAACTATCAGAGAACAGATAGGAACTAGTCTCCCCTTGAGGTGAAAACTGACTTTGCGAGGACAAAAAGGTGTGTAATTACTGTGTGCAGTATAATTTGGTGCGGGAAACTCTGCTAATATCCTACCTCCTCCATTCAAAAATGAAGATGGTGAGGCCTGAGGTTACCCAGCATCTTAATGAAATGGCTGGGCCTAGCCTGCCACACCTCCCGGTCCCCATCTCTGCCTTCACGTAGCCACGTGGTAATGTACTTCCTGGCCTCGCGATGATTTCCCGCAAATGCTCCCCCATCTCACGTTCCCACAGTGCTTGAGATCTAGTAATATCTTCTAAGCCCTGAGAGACAGTGTTCCAAACTCAAGGGTACATTTTCCACAGGTATTTGTGGGCCAAGGAATGCAGAGTATCAGGTTCTGTTTCTGGCATGTCTTCTCACGCCGTCTCATACTTGCCCTCTCGCTATCAATATGTCTCTCCTGTTCCTTGACCCAAGACCAGTTGTGCCATCATTTTGTGTTTTGCTGAGTGTCCCAATCCACAAAATGGGACAATATGTCCTGTTTCCTGCTTGTCTCCTTAGAGTAAACCAGCAACAAAATGCTTCCTCTGCACAGGGCCTGGGATACAATCGGCACCTAGAAATGTTTGTTGGATCAGAGTGTGAGTGCACTTGCATGTGTGAATGAACGGGTTTTCCCTTGGCCTATCTGATACCCCATCATAGAACATATGTCAAGTCTCTAAAGACCTTTCCTATAAGTAAGGAAGAGGTGGCGCAGATAAACCCAGGCCAGAAGCAGGTCCAGACTCCCTTCTTCTGAATTGTCCCCTGTCCACTCTGCCCTCCCGGCCCCTTCTCTGAATTATCGATGGAAACAGCCATTACCACCATCACTCCAGGCCATGTCTGGGCACTCTGTTCCCTGCAGCTCTACTGCCCAGATGTGGACAAATCTCTCTTGGGTGCCAATTCTGATCAGTTGGCAGTGTTGCCTGGATTACTGTGCTGATGCTGGTGAGCGTTGCTTCTGAGTTTGGGAGAAAAAAGAAGCTAACAGTATTTGTGCTGGGCTTGGAATGAGGGAGTCAGGTATCTTCGCCATGGAGCTGCCATCCCTATTCAAGACGTTTGTGGATACATGGAAGTCTTAGCAGCTTTTGTTTCTTCTCTGATCACAGGGGAGCAGGGGCTTGTGCACACGTAGGCCCAGAAGGCCAAGTCCCTGCAGAGGCTGGGCGTGAGCATGGCAGTGACCACCGGGTTCAAGGCAGCCGTGTAAGGGCCTGGGCTGCTTCCTAGGGATGAACTCAGGCGTCTTGGCCTGGGCTCGGCTGTGGTTCGGGTTTCGGATGATTCCACTGTCAAGCCCAAACATCTGATCCCCCACAGCACATATAGTAGGTTGCTTTTATAATTTGAAGACAGAGTACACTGAGGGGCACCTCACCTGTGACAGTAGGGGATCAAAACCACATGACCAGGTCTACCCCTGCCCTGACGTCACCCAGCTGGTGTTCGAAGGAGTGCTAGCCTGGCAAGATACTCTGTCAAAACAGGTTTCTAGGTGTTTGGAAAATGCTGCACATCATATACCCTTGTTGGAGAGTCGCAATGCACAATTAGCATTTTAAAGGCTCTGAGAAGGCCTGTATTAAAGATACAAGTACAACTTGGTTTTAATCTAGCATTGGCCAAGGAGACATTTTTTCTAGGAATATTAATGGCATTTGGAGCTAGCATTCAAGAGAATACATTCAAGGAAATGTATTCTAGGGTAGGTAACCTGGGCCACCTCTTGCCCAACGGCGCTCTTTTTGAGAGAGCTGACGGGGACTCGGATACAGTGCGTAGGTGGGGAGTGAGCCTGGGAGTCAGCCTGTCTGAACTTGAATGTGGCTGTGACCTTGGCCTCTAATGTAGGCCCTGAGCTTGGGAAACCTGGGAACTGAACTTGGGAACGTCAAGCAATTTTCTCAAGGCCACAAAGCAAGTAGCAGAGGCAGAATTCTGAGCACAGTCACTATTGGTTGGCAGAGTGCGTGCTCTTCATCTTGGAACTGGGGGCAGATAAAGGGTCCAGCTGCTCTGGGGACCATCCCATCCTAGGATGGGGCCATGACCTTGGCCTTGAATGTAACCCATGTGATCACCAGTAGGGCACGTGGCACAGACTGGGACCCAACAGCTGGACCTGGAGGCAGATTCCTCCCCAGAGACAGGAGGTTATAACTCTGAACAACAGGTACTAAGATTGAACCAGCCCATAAATGTAGCATGCTTTTTAATCTGCTCATCCTCCCTCCAGGCAGGACACAGACAGGAAGATAAATGAAATTGGCATTTTTTTATTATGCACCTAGCTCAGTTGGTTGGCGACTCCCCAAGGGGGTGAGTGTTTATCTGCAGGCCTCATTTAGCCCTGCTTTCCGCCCCTTTGAATCACTGGCTGCTTCTCTCACCTGTGCCCAAAGGAGCCCCTGACCATCCCCTGGGCTCATTAAGCTCTTTGGGCCACCATGAGACCATTTCTTATATCCCTGCTCTGTGGGCCCCGTCAGCTGCCAGCCGTCAATAATACGCTGTATGCAAGGCCTGGAGTGGGCCAGGGTGCGGAAGAGAGGGTGGGCAATCTGGTTTGTGTCAGGAGCCTCTGGTGGCAGCACGGAAAGCCAGAGGACCATACATTGCAGTGCTTGCCAGAGACAGAGGCAGACAAGGAAAAGCAAAGGAAAAAACTTCGGCCACATTCAGCTCTTTGGCCCCCTAATGACTGTGCTGCCCCATGTGGCAGTGCCCTATTGGGTTACATCCAAGACCAAGTCCAAGGCCACATCCTAGGACGGGCTGGGCCTCGGAGCAGCAGTTCCCTTCTTCTGTGCCCAATTCCAAAGTTAAGAGCACAGGCTTTGCCTGCCGGCAGAATGCTGCCTCCATCATTTGCTTTGTGGCCTTGGGAGAGTTGTTTAACCTCTCTGATGCTCAATTTTCTCTTCTGCAAAGCGGGGATTATGTAAAAATCTACTTCAGAGGATCGAATCATGTAACACACACAAAGCGCTTAGCCAGTGCCAGGCTGTGAGCCCTGCCCCTACACTCAGTGTTCTCTGTAGAGTGACAGCCTGTGCAGGGCTTTCTCACCTGGAATCACCAAAGGAGTTTGCCGCTTCCCTCACCCCTCCAGGCCTCTGTCTCCTCAGACCACATTAGCACTGGTCAGTATCACAACTGTGACTTGCCGCAATCGTATTTGAATGCCTCTCCCCAGGCTGAGGGCTCCTGGTTCCCCGTAAGGAAGGCTCTAGGGTTTGCTGCTATTTGTTGTAACTTTTTAACCGTCCCACCCTAAGGGGTCAGAGGGAACAAACTTGCTAACCTCCATATCAGGGAAAGAGGGATGATGAGTTCCAGGCCAGTGGAGCGTCCCTGCTTGCTCCGGGCCCTGATACAGGGCCAGCGACAAGGACGTGGAGGGCTAGCTTCAGACGTCTGGGCTCCGGGCCCGATCTTGCTGAAATCACCCTCTCTTGCCCTCCTTGCTCAGGACAGTGCTGTCGAAACTGCAGCAAAGCTCCCGAGGGGCGCAGGCAGAGAAACAGGCAATGTCTGTGGAATAGAGCTGGCGCCGGGGCAGGGCTTGGAGAGGCTGGGGACCCATGACGCGCTCTCCCCTGCGGCCCGTAGCAACATCCCGTGTCTGCTGTTGAATCTCACCCAGGTCCTCGGATGCCAGTCGCCCTGAAGATAAAGTTGCACCTGCCCCGAGAGATGCTGAGCAAAAAGGGAGCCTCTTCTCCTTTCTCATTTCAGCTCCTTGCATGCAGCAGAGACATTGATTTTTTTTCCTCTGAATTTTTTTTTCCCCTGCTGCAGCCAAATAAGGTCAGAAGTTAAATTAGTCCTTGGAGGTAAAAAGCCGCGGCATTCATATTCCCTCTTTCTGCTGACTTTCACTGGGGAGCAGTGACAGTTTCCTTTTTTGTTCTTCTTTACAGATTCAGTACAGGAGAGGCTGGGAAGACGTCATCCGCCTGTGGAACCCCTGGGGCAAAACGGAATGGAGAGGGCGCTGGAGTGACGGGTAGGGCCACTGGGGACGCTCCTCCGCCCTTGACGAAAGAGCCCGGGGTTCGGAGCCCCCACCCACACCCCCACAAGGGCAGCCCCCGCCGGCTGCTGTGGATGTTGCTACGGGCCGGAGGGCGGCTGTCGGTCCATCTCCCACTCACATGACGCCATGCGCCAAGCCACTAGTAGATGCCTACTGTGTACCCTCTGTGCCAAGTGTACTGCGCTAGGCCCTGAGGGGCACACGCGGGAACAAGGTAAAACTCCAGTTGCTAAAACTGGGGCCAAAGGACAGAATGCGATTCAAGGCCCAGGAGACTTGTCACTGAATTAGGGACCCTTTCCTTTCCCCCCCCCCCGACTACGTAGGGGCTGGACCCGGAAGTGGAACCAAGTGGTCTGAGTTTAGGTGGATTTAGGAGATGGAGGAGGTGGGAAGAGACCGGAAAGCCTTAACATTCAGAATGGAGTCCCCGTTTCAATAGCAAGAGCCACAGAGTCCGCAAGCATTGTTTGAAGAGTTGAGCAATTCCCAGATGACATGCACCAGGTGACAACAGGTGTGAGACATGATCTTTAAAGACATTATCTTCAAAGAATAAACCAATCAGTGTAACAGTATGTCACCTCATAGAGCCAACCTCAAACAAAGCTTTGGATTCCGAGAAACAATAGTCTGTAACCAGAAAAACAATTACAAGTAGGTAGAATTTTTACCGCCGTCTCAAAAAAATGCCAAGGGGAAGTCCATCATCACAGAGATTAAAATGTTTTAGGAATCCAATGGCTCATCTCTTATTCTCATTATTTCTGCTACCCCCAGAGACCCTCTCTTCCCTAGTTCTGGGTTCCTAACCCCTGCCTCCAGTCCAGCCCATCTTTATTCACTGACCCCTTTCCCCTTTTCTCAAGCCTCTATGCTTTCTTCTTCCCCAGGGGTATCCTATGTCCTTCAGTGTAAATCCTAATAACAACCTCAGCCTTTCCAACTGTCCTTCCCATCATTGCCCCCACATTGCCAAAGATGGCTCAAAGTGGGGGTCTGAATATCCAGAGCCCTTGATGTGGGGCTGGCTGTTGGGATCAGGAGTGGAGGGAGGGCAGATAGTGATGATGGATTCCCCTTGGGATGGAGGAAAAGGCAGGGCAGTCATGAGTTGATATTTCGCCCATGCCTCCCAAGGACACCAGAGATCAGGGAAGAGCAACCTCCCATGGGTTGGAGCATTCAGGGACAGCTTCTTGGGCGGGGTTGAACTTGAGCTGGCCTTGGGGCTGGGTGGGGACTTCGTGACTAGCTGCAGAAGAGAGCACAGGCAGGAAGGGAAGGGCCCAAGCCAGGGACACACAAAGTATGTTCAGGGCCAACAAGCTCCCAGGCTGCAGAACCTGGGGGACCAGTGCTGGGAGCTGGCCTGGGTGCCCCTCGGGGCTAGAGTGTGGAGAGCCCAGTACCAGTTTAGACATTCGGATTTATATGCTCCGGGCATGGGGGTTAGTGACGGGTGCCGAGCAGGGACTGGGGAGGGGGGCCTGGCAGCACCAGCTCTGTAGGGTCGTGTTCCTTGGCTGTGGATGCTGAGAGGCACCCCTTCCCAACAGAAACCAGGCTGAGAGAAGCGATGGGGTCTCACAGCACTGTCTCCACACGGGGGTCGATTTCCTCCCTGCTTTTTAAGGATGGAGATGGATGGAGAGAGCCGGATGGTCTAATCTCAGCCATAATTGAAATTTCAGTCGCACGCACTTAAAGGCAAAGTTGCATGAATCGATAGCATATTGATTTACACTACATTTATTTTCCCTTACACACTGCAGAAAATGTAATTATTGCTTAATTATAAAATTGCCATTTTACAATAACGCATTGGACCGGCTCAGCCTGCAGCCGGAAGCCTCAGGGGTGGTCCCCGTCTTGCTATCCTGGCAGAGCGGTGACCCAGTCCCTCAGCGCCAGCCACTTCCAGAGAAAGATCTCATTAAGCTTTGGTGCCTCGGGGACCACTGTCAATGAGCCGCCTCCACTTTGAAGAATGGGCTGTCCTCCTTCACCGTGGACCCTAGGACCAGCTTCTGGAAGACATCATCCCCATGAAGTGACAGCGGAGATGGCACTGGAATCAGAGGACGCTGAGGGACCCTAGCACAAGACGTCACCTTCTTCCCTTTGGCCGTGTCACCCGTCAGAAACCATGTGTCAAAGCTATAGAGAGTGAGGGCCCCACAGGATTGAATGAATACAAGGAGTCATTCAGGGAAAACTTGTAGATTTTTCTAGGATTAGGGTAGACCAGGGTTAAAATTGCCACTTCATTCGATCCTGTGGGGCCATCGCCCTCTATAGCTTTGACACATGGATTCTGACGGGTGACATGGCCAAAGGGAAGAAGGTGACGTCTTGTGCTAGGGTCCCTCAGCGTCCTCTGATCCCAGTGCCGTCTCCACTGTCACTTCATGGGATGGTGTCTTCTAGAAGTAGAAGTTGTTCCACCCAGCCAGTCACCCCCAGGCTCACAGGCAAACAAGGGGGAAGCGGGGTAGGCTGGGGGAGGCCTGTACATTTAGTGGCTATAGAAAATTACTTATTCAGACTTTGATTTATTCAAGAAGCATACTGATTGAGTTTCTACTCTTTGAAACACTGTGGTAGGTCCTGCAGATGCAGCAATTAATTAATTGAGCAAACAATTATAGCATGCCTCCTATGTGCCAAGGCATCATGGTAAATACCAGTGAGGTACTGGTGAGCAAGGCTCCTCCATCTCGTGGAACTTGGAGTCTAGAGAGGGACAGCAACAAATGAGCAAGCCACTGTGACGCTGTGTGGTGAGTGCTGAGGAGGGAGTGGCACAGGCACTGTCGGATCTCAAAGGAGGGGCCCCACTCAGGTGGAGGGGGTGGGTAGCAGGGGGACAAGCGAGGCTTCCCAGCAGGAGTGCTTTTTAGAAAGAAAGATCAGTAAGAGTTAGCAGGTTACAGGACCGAGGGGAGGAAGAGTGTTCCAGGGGGCGGGCGCATCCTGGTGAAGGCCGAGCGGTGTGAGGCAGGGGTTTTTAAGGCCATGGAAGACAGGCCTTGCTGCTGGAGGATGGCATTCAAGGCGGGGTGTGGGCTAGCGGGAAACTGCCGTGGCAAAGCGGGAGCGGTGGGCAGAGGCCAATGGCTGCAGGGCTTCAGTGGTTCTGTTAAGGAGTTTGAACTTTGTCCTGAGAGTGACATGGAACCAGGGATGTGTTTTAAGCAGGGGAATGACACGAACAGATTTTCATTTGAGAAAGATCATTAGATGGCAGTGTGGAGAATGAACAGGAAAGTGGCAAGACTCGGTTTGAGGAGGCCGGTTGGAAGTCCAAGAGGGCAGCCTGAACTGGGAAAGGAGCAATAGAGATGGCGGTAACAGATGGCTCGGAAAGGTGTTTTGGAGGCAGAGTCAATGCATCGATAGTCGGTGGTTGGCTGGGGAAGGTGCGGGAGGAGAGCAAGCACTGACCTTGACTCCTAATGTCCTAACTTGGGCAGTCGGAGGAGGAAGCGGTGGATGTTGAGGTCACTCTGTGGCTCTGGTGGAATTGACCAGAGCTCAGGCAAGAGCATCGGGCTGGGGACAGAGGCTGGAAGCCACCCACGTATGGAGAACAACAGAATCCCGCCCCTAGGGGGGTGACACTCTCCACTTGCACCCCTGTCCCTGATGGTGGCCGGTGCCAAGGACCCCTGTTGGGCCACAGCAGCTAAGTGGATAAGATGAAATCTCACCCCAGGGTCTGTCTCTCCACACTCAGGTCCCCGGAGTGGCAGGAAACCCACGACCAACGGAAAAGCCAGCTCTATGAGAACAAGGAAGACGGCGAGTTTTGGTATTGCCTCCTTTTCAAAAATTACGTTTCAAAGCTTTAGCTGTTTCCCAGGTTCTCAGTCCCTACCCCTTTTCCTAAACTTTCACGAGGATGCAGATTAGCTTTGCAGAAGCCTGCTTAGAAGGCGCCCACTTTCTCCACCAAAACACAAAAACTTGGGATGGGCAATTGTTTTTGTGTTCTTTCTTCATGTGAGAAGTGTTTCCGTTCTGAAATATTGGAGTTTCCAGGACATTTGAATGGTAAAAGGGAACGTTGGGACCACAGCTTTGAAATTGACAGTTTCTTGGACACCAGGATGCATGGTTCTCCTACCTGGATCTTCTATACCATCTCATTGGGACCCTGGAGCTGCACAGTCTCCCCTGGTTGAATAACTACTCGGCTCTGACTCCGGAGTTCCGGGTGGTCATCAGGGCCATCGCTGACAGTGAGGCCTGACCAAATGTCTTAAAATCACAGTCTTGGCTGTATACACACTTCATAGAAGATAAGGTGGACATTTCTCTGAGGAGTTGTCTGGTTTACCTTGTGGCATATTTAAATGAAATTTGGCAGGTGTGAAAAGGACATTGGGACTAAGTAATTAAGAATCAGAAGAGGGACAAATGTAATTAGAAAGAAAAATGTCTCAAATGCCTCTGTTTTAATCTCAGTAGGAGGTGGGAGATTAGGTGTTGAATCCAATTTATTCTGATAGAGGTCTCAATGATGACTTTGGCAAAGGACAATAGGGGAAGGTGATTTTCCCAGCAGCCTGTAGGGCCCATAGCAGAGTGGAATTGGTGATTGTCCTGCTGGCCACGAGAGAGCTGGCAATTTGATCAATGGGTCAGAGATCAACGGGTGGCTAATGATAAAGTCCTTGCCAGGTGGTGTGCAGAACCCAGAATCCTATCCTTGTCTTCCCAGCCACTGGAGGGAGAGAGCAGGTGGAAGTAGAAGGGCACCTGATGGTGGATGAGCTAGAAGGAGGCTTTAGTCTTCAGGTAGGATGATGGTGAATGAATGGATGTGTTAGCGGAAAGGCAAGGAATGGGAAGACAGCTCTCCTCACCCCCACCCCAGAACAAAATCAGTGGTCATTTAGTGACATGTATTTGTTTTTAACAGGATGTCGTGTCAAGATTTTCAAGAGAACTTCTCCCATCTCTATATATGTAACCAAACTCCAATCAGCCTGGACCACGGAAACACACTCCATGAAAGATGGTCTCAACTGACGATGTTTAAGAACCAAGGTATTCTGGGAAACCCTTCAGGTGCTAGACGCACTGGTAGTTATTCTGCCAGCCTGGGACTGGCCAGCGCAAGCCCTGCCCTGGCTTCAGCTCTCACTGGCCCCATGATTCTGGACCATTAGCCTGAAGCTGAAAGGAAAGGAATTTTTCACCCCAAAGGGACAGCTGCCACTTCTCCAGGGGAAAAGATTGCAGGGGATGGTGGTGGGGATCTCAAATGTGCCTCTCTTGCCCCTTCGTGCTGCACCATTGCCCTCCTAATAACCTACACTCATCTCCCAGAAGTAGAGCAGGCTCACCTGCCTTCAGCAAACATCCCGGTCAGTGGTGGAACTGTGGGGAGAGCGCTGGGCAGGTGGGGCCTCAGCCATTATCTTTGCCGTCTGCTTGCTTTGGGACTCTGGGAAAAAACCTAGTCTCTGTCCTCGGCCTTTCCAACTGTGAACAATGGAATCAGTAAGCCCTGTCTGCCCCCTGAGACCTGAAAGCACCACCCAGACACCAGGGAGAATATTCCTGCACTGTCGGTTGGCATATCCTGCAGCAGCCTGCTGAGATCCCAGGGCAGGCATGCTTCAGAACCCGTCTCTGGACCTCCCACGATGAATCATGCTGACTGTGACCTTGGAGAGCCAAACACTCCTACTACACTTCATGCTCCCCGTTTGTGGCATTGACAGATGGAACAGCTCCCTAGGAAGGTGGATCCAAATGTGCTTCCACACCCCTGTGAAAAGAGAGGCTGTGTAAACAACATATTGGCAAGACTCTGTGTGTGTGTGTGTGTGTGTGTGTGGGTGTGTATGTATGTTTGCACCCAGACATCTGCATTCACCCTCCTTAGCACCCACCTGTAAAGAACTGTTTGCTCAAATGACCCCATACAGCATAGTGTCACCTTCTTTCCAACGTCCGGGCTGCTATGGGCAGCTCTGGGGACCCGCCAAGACTCTCCTGGGCATCGACTTTCCCGGCCACCTTCCTGAGCTCTACTCATCTGACTATGGGGCCAAAGCCCTCTTCCCTGGAGGGAATGCATGTGTATGAACTTACCAAAATTACACATCAGGGCTATTTTTAGTAATTCCTCACAAGGGGCAGGAAGAAGGGAACGAACAATTGAGCACTGCTGTGTGCTGCTTAGTGAACTTCAGTGCATCCTCTTAGTCAATCCCCACAAAAATCCCATGGCCGTGGTGGTCCCCTGGTTCCCCCAGTCTCCTTCAGAGCTTCCCAGTTGCGATCTGAACCTTCAATTTGTGTTAATTGACCTCTAGCTTGACTTATCTTCACTCTCTCATGTATTTGAAGCTCATGGTTTCCACATTGGCTCTTCGCTTGCTCTGGCTTCCATGTACATGCTTGGGCAGAAGAGTTCTGGATTCCATCTCTGCCTGTTTTGCTCAGCTCTGTTGGTGCTCGGGGGATGGACGTCCATTTCAAGGCTCTGATGGTCACTGCTAATGCAAAAGCTTGTACAAACATGGGACTCTGGAATTTCACTTATTACAAAAATAGCCCTTGAATGTACAGTTCAAGAAACATGTTCATCAAAAGGAGAATATGCTCCCCTTCCCCATTTTGAAGGAGACTGAAGTTCAGAAATAAAGAGACTTGTGCCACAGCTAGTAAATGTGGGCCCTGGAACCCAGGCCTTAGGTCTCCAAATCCGGAGTTTATTCCATAGCCCTTTGGGGCTCTTCGAACTGGACAAGGCCCCAGGTGGGAGTCAGGGGGTACAGTGAGCCCTGGTGACAGCTCTTTCTCGTGCAGAAGGACCCTGGAGGGAGCCCGAGCACTTCTCTGTGCCACAGTGCATGGAGGACAGCAACGCTGTCGTGTCTGTCACCATGATGCCACAAAGTCTGAAGGCAGAAGAGACGCAGATCCCACTAACCTTCCAGGTGTTCAAGGTACCGGCTGCCTGCCTTGGGGCTCGCCCTTTGGGGATGTTTGTGTGTTCCTTGGGCTGGGGGGAGCAGCCAGCCAGGCTGGGAGATGTGGCTGCACTGCAGCTGCAGAGAGAAAACCCAAAGGAGTTACAGAGTTCATCTGACTCAACTGTGTAAATTTGCAGGATAGGAGATTGCATTTACAGTGGGACCTGCTCCTACTCACATCACCTGTCAGCAACCGTAGCTGTTGTACCCGTGCGGACTCCTGGCCCAGCCCAGGCCTTCTGAATCAGAGTTTCTAGGGAAGCGTCCCCACAGGCCACGCACACAAGAGGCCGCTCTGATCTGCTGGCCCTTTTGTTTGGATGGGGATCCTGAGCCGGCCTTTTCTCCTCTTCCCACAGGTTGACTCCCAGGTACGGCTCGCCATGGCCCTCAGCCCTCCCCTGGGCCCCCACACCTTGGTTGTCGCACGTTGGTAAAGTGTTGAGCCTCTTTCATCCCCACCGTATCTCCTGCTATTCCACGGCTGCCAGTTCGGCCTTGTCATGCCTTGCCCCGTGTAGGAGCTCACCACCTCCAAGTGGTCAACAATGTGGGAAAATATTTTAGCTCCCCTGGTCCAAAGGCCAGGTCTCTTGGCTATTCTCTGGCTTGACAGTTAAGAAGGGCTGCAACTGTAAAAGCACCCCACAAGCATGTTGGCTCCTTACAGAGAGAGAAGGTTGAGGCAGTCAGCTGCTTTTTATTTAAGATGAGAAGCAGTGGAAGGGCTACATGGGTGCCTTGGGGGGAGCTTGAGCCCCCCACAGTCTTCATCAGCCCCCAAATCCATCATAAACAGGGTGCATGCTCAGCAAATGTAGCTTCAACACACGTCCTCTAGCTCTTCTTAAACCAAATTGCCACCCCTTCTAAACAGATATTCTGGGTCCCCGCTGCTGAGAGGTGAGTTAACAATATGAGTAAGAATGGAGAGGAGCAGATGGAGCTCAGAAAACTTAACCTCACCAGCACTTGGGCCTCTTAAATGGACGTGAGAGCTGCAGTCCCCTGGCGGCTAAGGGGAAGGCGTATCTGCTGGGGATCGTGGAAGGAGGTGGGGGAGCAGGATATGGCCACAGCCAACAGGTGGTGCTTGTAGTAGGCTGGGCCATCCAGGGGCACCCCAACAGGCAGGCAGAGGCCAGGACAGGGAGTCTCAGAGCAGGGGATACTCAGAAGCCCAGGTGGGAAACTGACAGCAAGAGGCCTGTCTGACCTGGGTGGCCCAGCCACAGCACAGGGGTTTAGGTTCTGACTCTGGTCCCTGACACCCCAGTCATGGAGAAGTGGGGTGCCTGGAAGGGCTCTGAGGGAAACACTCAGGTGCAGGGAACAGATCGGCGTTCTGGGTACCAGAGCTGGAGAACAGGGTGGTGGCTTGGTCATGGGGTAAGGCACAAACCCATCCTGAGAATGACACTGTCAGGCTTGCATGGGACTAGCCCTGCGTGCATTTGGTGCTGGGTCCTCTGGGAGCTGGACCAAGTCCTCCTACACTCTCCCACACCCAAACCTCTCACCGCCACCGTGCAAGTCTGTTTGGAAGGACTGGGAGCCTGGCCAGGGCTGCGAGGGTTCAATGGAGGGAGGAGGGCAGGAGGGTGGCTGAGCAGGGAGTCCTCAGCTTCTAGATTGCAGGATGCATGCTGTGCACACATCACTGCACACACACACTGCCCCCCCACTCACACGTTCATGCACACACACTCATAGGCTCACACACTTGCACGCATGTGTGCACACACAAACACTCACATACCCAGAGCTGCAGGACAGCGCTGACCCTCTAGAGAAGAATTTATGTCATCATTGCTTCTGCCAGGAAGGCCCAAAGAGAGTCTCCTGCTGTCAGCGGACGCTCCTCAGCAGTCTCACCAAGCCCCCACTGAACACCAGGCCCAGTGACCCGTCCCCCGTCTCACCCTGCAGCTCGGCCCCGACCCCCCACCCTGAAAAGAAACTCTCCCCTTTTCCCTGTTTTTCTTCCCCAAGGCAGAGCTCATAAATAATCATTTCACTCCATGTGACTGTTCTAAATGGAATCTCCATGCTCGGCTGTACTGGGGAAAATTTGTTTAGTAAGGGGTTTTTATTATGTAATATGTATGTGACATCTGGTAATGGGAACTGCACTATATTTATTGTTTTATCTCTGAGAAAATATTGAAATAAAAGGAATATGATCAGGGCCTATTATTCTCCAATGAGAAGGAATTTCAGGGCTCTGCAGGAGAGATGAAACAAAGGAAGTGAAAGGAGCCCGAGTCTGGGATGCTTTGGTTGTCCAAAAGTATTTTGTAAAAGGTGCAGGAGAAAAGGGGTTTTAGGGGCCTCTGAAGTTTTCAGTGTTGTCACTGTGTCACCAATTTATATATATATTATATATTATATATATATATATATATATATATATATATATGGAGAGCTAAAACCCTACTATCAGAAATCCAGGATGCTGTTAGACTTAATGACATAAAACCTTTTGTCATATTTCTTTGTGTCCATTTTAGTGTCCAGACTCAAGACTGTTTAACAGTCTGAACTGCACCACTTTCTGAGAGTCCAGGCGAGCTCTGTCTCCTTTGGGGGGCTGTAATGCTGCCTCTGTGTATGGCCGATAGTGGGTCTCATCGGCTTGTGGGTGTGTGCGTGGAGGGCTCTCCTGCACTCGTTTCCTCTACTCCCAGCAGTTCCAGGAGAAACTGCCGCCGACGTTTCCTTCCTACTCCAGATCCGCTGCCCAGGGCACATACTTAGCAAACAAGTACAACCTCACAGGGACCTTCCATCTGAGCCCTGGCTCCTACGTCTTGGTCCCCCGGACGAGCAGGGAAGCTCAGTTCTTGCTCCGAATCTTCCTGAAATTGCCAGACATTGACAGGTACAGAATCTCCAGGACTCTAAATGTTTTCTTCTCCTCAACTGAAAAAAAAAATGCATTGCATCATTATGTGCTGTACCTGTGCCAACCTCAGTGGGGGGTGCAGCAGGGGCCCTGCTCTTGAGAGGCTCCCAGTAAAGGGGGACTGGGAAGTCTGTGACCCAAAAACTGGGCCACAAACAGGATGAAGCTATTGCTCGGAGTGCAGAGCCAGAGGGACAGAGAGAAAGGCTCCTGGGAGAAAATGGCATTTGAGCTGGTCCTTGAAGAAAAAACATGATTTAAACCTGTGGAACTGTGGAGAAGGGGAAGGTAATGCATGTGGAGGGAAAAACATGAGCAGTGGCAGGGAAGTGGGTGTGTGCAGGATTTGTTGAGAAATAAGTGATGCCAGCCATATGGACAAGAAGGTGGTATATGGCACACGTGCAAATTGTCTGAGAGGTGGCCAGAATGTGGGGTACTCCAGGGAGACAGTCAGAGACGGGCCTGAAAGATGGAGTCTGGCCAGGGACGGTCTTGAATGCCAAGCCGGGCAGTCGAGATGGGGAACAACGAGCACATAATGCTGGATGCCCCCCTCTTGGGCCGAGGCCACCCTCACTGCACTCGGGCATGGGCAAGGCCCTCTCCGCACAGCCTGCCAGCAGCCAGCACGCCGCCAACTAGAGATGGCACAGAAGACAGAGCCCATTTGCCACCCTGCAGTGGGAGTCACCACATGTGTGTATCTGGTAATAAAAGGAACCCTTTTTACTAAACTGTTTGAAGACCAGGCCATGTCCACCCAAAAGGCTGGGCACATTCCCACGGTGCTTGTCTGCAGCTTACCAAGCTGCCTGCTTCACCTTGGCAGTTCTACGGGGTCTCCACTCGGGTCCTAGACAAGCGTTCAGCGGCCCCTGGGCACTCTCCAAATGCCGCCTTGGGGTGGTGGGCTGGTCACCCTTCTCACACTTTCCCCGATTTTCCAGGAACCTGAACAACGACTTCAACCTCCAAGAACTTAAGGTAGGTGTGTGAGCCTCCAAGAGTATCTATCGCCTTCCTCCTGCTACTGAAAATAGGGATACCATGATGAGCTGGTGACGGCTGGAAAGCTAAGTTTGGGGGGAGGAGACCAGGTCCCCAGGTCCAGGCTGGACCCAACCATCTTCCTCCCGTTTCCCTGAAGGTTTTCTCTGGGTGCCAGGTGAAACCTCGGCCTCAGATCCAGGGGTGGCTCTTGGTCCTGGCTGTGGCAGATAAGTGGCCTCCTTCCCCAGAGGTCTGATGTTGGCTATTTTCCCTTTGTTCCAGGCAAGTCTTCCAGAAAATGGCTCTCAAGAAAGCATTTTCCGCAGATACGCTCAGCAGGTACAGTACCCAGCCCCGAGGGAGCCCACCAAGAGTGGGCGATGGAGAGGCCAGAGGGAGGGAAACATGTGCCCTTCTCAGAATACAGAGAGATGGACCATTTTATCTCCTCTCTCCTTGGATCATCTGCAGAGCTGAGCTGGCTGCCCCCCACCCCATCCGGTGACATCTGGAATGGAATGTAGAGCTCAGAAAGGGAGGGGATGATCAGGGTGTGTGTGTACGTGCTTTAAAATCTTTAACCAGGCAGCTGGCATCATCCTTGGCTGCCTCCCCACTGCCAGCCTTGGCACAGTGCCTCCCGGGAGCCGGCCAGCCTCAGAAAGCACCAGCCGCATCCTCCCTGCCTGGCCACCTCTGCGCATGGGTTCTCTTAATGGTTTAATAAACCATTATAGAGAGAGCTCCTTGACCTGTGAGGATGAAAGCGGCTGCCAAGGGCTCTGCACAATGGGCCTGTCACCGTTCACAGCCACACCGGTGTGGGAAGATGCTCGTGTGACCTGCACCGGCCACAGCCAGGCAGAGGCCAAGGACGGGAGGGATGCCAGGCCCAGGTTCTCTTTCAGTGGGCTCAGGGGGCAGCAGGGACAAGGAAGGAGCCCAAAGGAGAAGTGCTCAGGCTGCCCAAGCCTGGAGGGAAAAGCAGTGGGAAATGAGGAATGCAGCTGGCATGAGGGTACATGTCACGAGCAGCAGCTGGACACGGACCTCCTTGAAATAGATATCAGCCCGGGATTTAGGCTGAGTCCAAGGGCATTTCACCTGATGAAAGACAAAGCCTGCCAAAATGATTGTCTGTGAGCTCCTGAAGACAGGGATGACATCATTTCATTCCTTGTCCCCAATATCTGTCCCTGTTCTTGGCACAGAAGAGGTGTTCCATCAGTATTGTTGAACTGAACTGAGATAGGTCAGCTCACCTGGAGCAGATGCCCAGATGAAAACTAGCTGCCCCTAAGTGGTCAGCAGGGCCTGAGACCAAGCCGTCTTCAGGGGCAGGTGCAAAATCCTCACACATGGTCCACGCATCTGCACATTTAAAATAAAAAATATAATTTGTCACATGATAAAATGACACAGATTCACTTATCAGGACTTTTCCAAACAATCACAAAGTCCCTTCTCACTGGGGGTGACTGGTGGCCTTTCTGGGGCCTTTGTTGTGTGTAGAATGAGGCACAGATGCAGCTCTGTGCCAAGGGGCAGGGCTGGTGGGTGGCCCACAGGCTGGGTTGCAGCCCCTTCTCACCCCTCGGCCAGGGACCCCCGAGCAGGGCCACGTGGTCTCATTCTGCAGAACCTGCAAACCATCCTCAGGGGCTGGGTCCTCAGAAGAAAGGTTAGAGCCACATATTCATCCACGCACTCTCTGAGTTTGCTCTCCTGATTTCTTCTATCAGTTTGACCAACCTTAAACCAACACCACGACACGCTGCTGCGGCTGCCGCTGAGTTCCCTTCATAAGCAGAGGTGGCGGCAATGGTGCCGTAACCCAGGGCCTGCCTGTGGGAAGGAAGGACACACTTGGACTCGGGGCCAGGCCAGCTCCATCCATCCATCGTGTATTCAGTTGACAAGCATTTACCGAGCACCTAAGACATTCCGACTACTGTGCTAACCTTAGAAAGTGCCACTCCTTGGGCATCCCACGTTGTGGTGGGGTTGGTGGCATGCAGTTCTCCGGGGCGTTTGTTTAAGCTCCATCCCCCTTCCTCACCTCATCTCCTCCAACACGTTTGGTTGGGTGGTGAGGGCAGGGTCCAGCTCAGGGTCCGTCCCAGGGTCGGGGGAGGGAGGAGGAGGAAGACAAGGTGCTGCCCCCAGTGCTGCCTAGGATCCGGTTGGTGATGGTGATTCCGGGTGTGTTAGAGTTCCTCATCCGCTCATGAACCCATGTCGCATGGGAGGCGCCGTGATGCTTTAGAGGAGGACCCTCAGCTGGTGGTGGGCACACAGCCCTGCCTTTCCCGACATCACCAACCTCGAGACGTCGGAGGGCTGAGCTGAGGACCCACCTCAGACACTGGCAGGTCGATTTGCTCCGGGGGCATCGTGAAGGGAAATCTTTTAGCTAAAGGACCCCATCAGGACAGGTTCCAGGGCTGCTTTGCAGGAGGCCAAACAGGGAGACCGGCCGGGCACAGGTGTTTGTCCTCTGTTGAGAACAGGGCCTGGGTCTCAGAAGACCCCAGGGAGGCCTGTTCTCCCACCGTGGCCCACCCAGCCTGCAGGGCATCTGCTGCGACCCCACCCCAGCTTTCCCCAGTGCTGACGTCACTTCATCCCCTCTGTGGTCACCAGGGCACACATAAGAAATGGCCACCCACAGAACAGCTCCACTTCTCTGCAGAGCTATCACAGGAGACACTGGCCCTAAAGCTGTTCAGGCTCCCAACGCAGTTTACTGCAACAGAAGATAGATCAGCACCAGGATTAGTTTCTCTCTCCCCTCAGCCTCAACTGCTTCCTGTTATTAGTCCAAGGAGAACCATGGTGTTGCTCCTTTGGCTTTAGGAGCTGGGAAGATCAACACTAAATTGCACTCAATAGCAGCCTAGATTTCTGGTATTTGTATCTCCCCTCAACCTAAATCCATACACCCCCCCACACACACACATGTGCACACACACACATCGTACCATCTCATCACCTCTTTATGGAAGCAGAAAGGAACACACCTAAAGATATGAACTGATTCATTCTACAACACATATCCTGAGGGGCTCCTGAGCCCCAGGTGTGGTGGGGAGCAAGCAAACACTGCTTTCCGTCCAACAATGAATGAAGAGAGAAATGTGGAGTGACTCACGCCAGGTGTCAGGTGTCAGGAGTGCTCAGCCACAGGTGTGTAGGGGAGGGCGTGAGCACCATGGCTGGGAGTCCCCAGGTAAGGCTTTGAGAGGAAGGCAGGGCCAAGAGAGGGGCCTGAGGTGGGAACAGGTGCTTCTGAGACGGGTAAGCCCCTCGGCCCTGGGCACTAATGCTAACCTGTGTGTCTCCCTTGTTTCAAGCAGCGGCCGGACATTGATGCCACCGTGCTTCAGAGCCTGCTCAACCAGGAATTCCTGAAAGGTAAGTCATCCCCACTGCCCAGCAGGCCCAGTGTCTGCCCCCCACCCTTCTCACCCATCCTTCCTGTCCTCCCTCCTCAGGGCCTCCAGGGGATACATTCTCCCTGGACGAGTGCAGGAGCATCGTGGCTCTGATGGACGTATCCTTCGTGGTCACCCCTGACCCTCAGCTGACACTAGGAGCCCTCCACTCTGCCGGCCACCCAGGGGTCTAATCGGGATGTTAGGGACCCCTCTCCCTTGCGGTATTTACTCTCCTTCCTTGGCTCTGAGCCTGGGTTTCTGTGGTCTCTCCACTAACTCACCAACTCTCCAGGCAACCACAGCACCAAGGCCTGTCCTGATGCAAATTTGTTTGTTTCCTTGTCATTCTTGCAACAACCCCTGTGATAAACAAAGTATTAGCCCATCACAGAGTGGGAGAAACAGGGGTTGGGTTCAGACACGTTGACTAAGTGCATTTGAAGTTGGGGTTCTCAGCTGCAAAAGTCTCTGTCCATATGTTATCCTACGCGGCCTCCTGGTAGCCCCGGTGGGAACAACTTTCCCCTTCACCTTCCCCTTAGCCCTGAAGGAGTCCTAGCTATTGGAATTCCTTACGCAAGGAGCTCACAATTCCATAAAAGTAGCAACCACCAAAAACTTGTAGAAAGCTCCTCTGTCTACACATCGGTCTCCCCCACCCCACTCCGCTGCGTCTGCGGGTGAGGAGGCCGGGGCTGGGCAGTTCAGCATTGCCCCAGTTACGTGGCTACGAGTGCAGAGCCAAGAACCAAACCAGGTCTCCTGACCCTGCCCTGGGCTCCCTCCCCTCCCCAATGGGCCAGTCCCCATCCCCTCCCCACCTCCCACAGGCAGGGGGGCCTGGTGCTCCCGTGCACAGCCCCCAGCAGCTGCCTTGCCAGCTCCTCACCTGGGCGCAACTATCCCCCAGAGGAAGACAGACGACCTGCTCTTTCACTCTTAACAAGGCTCGATTGGGAATGCGAAGCTGGCCATTGTCGAACAAGGGGGCTTTTTGATGAAATCATAAATCAGGCCCTGCCACTGCTGCCCGTGGTCTGGCATCACTCCAAGACTCTCGAGCTCATCCCTGCGGATGAACCAAAGGGCCCATGGCAGCCCCACAGCAGGCAGACCCCGTTAGATTGTGGGCTCCTCCGGGCCAGGGGCTCCTGCGTGGTCATCTTCCTACCCCCCCAGGCCTTCCAGAGTGCCTGGCACCCAGCAGGGCTCAGAAATTCTGCACAAATGAACTGGGGGAATGAATGAATACCTGAGAATACTCCAGGCCTCTCTTTATACTCACCAAGAGCCCAGTAAGGCCAGGAAAAGGTCTCGAGCTGCTATGTTGCAATGCTTGCCTCCCCTGGTTGGTGTCACTCACCTGCCCTGGAAGAGCTCCTGCGGGGCAGCCACCGGGGGACCAAGCTTAGGTGTGCAAGCCTAGCCCGGCCTGGGGTAGGTATTCGAGGGCAGGCCCTGGCGGCCGGGCCCCTGCAGAGCGTGGGTCTTTCCTACCCTTGCTTCTCCTGGCCCGTCAGCAACCCTTCTAGTTCGTTGGAGACAGATTGTCCCATTGTATGGAGGGACCAGGGCTGGCTTTAGCACACAGAAAGCATCCCACCCCACAGGTGCACACGTGGCACGCACCCTAGCAGGCACCGGGCACTGCAGCCTCCAGAGTTGCAGTGACCCCTCAGGGCCCCCACTGCTCTCCACTGCTGGGGGACCACCCCGCCTGGCAGGCTGTGCACCGGGCTCTCCTGCCCTCCCCCAAGTGCAAGTGACAGTCACCCGGTTTCTTGGTGCTTCCTTCTCCTTCTAATCGTCCAGTTTTCTTTGTAAAATAAACCAAAGCCCAGTGCTTACAGACAGGGCCCGCTCACTCATCTAGGTGAGGTGGGTGGACGGGTCGGAGGGTGGAGCTGCCCCGGTGGCCTCAGTCACTGCCCTCTGGGCAGTTAACCCTTGACACTCCTCCCAGCTGAAAGTGAACGGACGGCTGGACCAGGAGGAATTCATGAGGCTGTGGAGGCGCCTCGTCGAATGCCAGGTACGAGGCATCTTCCCTCCACGGGCTCTTGGTCAGGCCTGGTCAGCGAATGTTGACCGGCTGAGCGCTGCTGAGGAAGGAACCTCATCCGTGCCCCGCGGAGAGCTCACGGCCCTGTGGGGAGCCAGCCCGAGGCCCTGCCGGCTGGGGGCAGCATGCGGAGAGCTTCAGCAGGTGGGAGGGCAGTGAGGTCACGCTGGATGGAAGCTAGACGGCCAGCGGGCGTTTCCCGGTCCCACCAGTCACCTCATCCCCCCCCCGCCGCCGCCAAGCCCCCTGCCCCAAACAAGGCTGTGGTCTGTGGCCCAGGAGAAAGGCCACATCCCCCAGACCAGCACATGAGCCCCTCTGAGTTAGCCCCTAATTGTGGATCCCGAAGAAGCTCGTTTCCTTCATCCCACGTGCTCCTTCTGGCCTTGAACCCCCAATTCTGTAAGTGAGTACCCTTTTCCTCTGGCCTGCCCTCTCCCTCTCCCTTCCCCCACTCTGCACCCGGCCAGGGCCCCCCACCCCGGAGGTCCAGCCTCAGCACACCACCCCCGCCCCCCAGCCTCCCCGGGGCTCTGCCCACCCCACAACCGGCTAACGCCCCCTGGCTCCTACCACCGACCCCACATCTGTTAGGCCATGCCACACAGCGTTGCCTTATTTTTTTGTACTTATAAATAACATTTTCTTATGAAAGTAGAAAGAAAATACAAACAGTCAGAAATCAATTTAAGAAAATATATGATCTTGCCAATCAAAGAGAAACATTCCTAACTCTTAGTGCATCGTCCTCAGAAATCTTCCCATAATATGTGTGTACACACACACACCCCTATATGCTTAAAAAAACAGTATAATCTGATTTTTTCCAAAAACTTGCCAATATATGAAATGTCTTGCCATGCCACTAAATATTTTCTACCTTGTTTTGAAAGTCTGAATAAATTGCTCCCGTGTGTCCATACCAGGAGGGACAGACCTAGTCCCCGACTTGGGTCACACCATTCCCTGCCCGACACTGTGATGGCTGAGATGTCCACCTCCCCGTTAGACTGCGGGCTCCTCCGGGCCAGGGGCTCCCACACAGTCATCTCCTTCCCCCAGGCCTTCCAGAGTGCCTGACCCAGCAGGGGCTCAGAAATCCTGCATAGATGAACAAATGAATGAATGGATGAATGAATACCTGTTTGAGAACACTCCAGGAAAATGTCTCAAGCTGCTATTTTGCAACAATTGCCCCCCTCCCGCCCAGTTGGCCTCAGTCGCTCACCTGGTTGTCAGGCATTTTGCTGGAACAGCTTGTGCGGGGCAGCTGTGTGGGCCCAGCTTAGGAGCCCTGCGTCACTGCGGCACTAGCACGTATAAGCCAAGGAGCATCACCCATCTGCCTGAGCCTCAGTCTCCTCATCTGTGAAGGAGGGAGGTGGCCAGGACTGAGTGAGAATTCGGTAGAGGTAGAAAAGCCCCGAGTAGATGCCAGAGCTGCGGTACAAGAGCCAGCCGTTCCTGCTGTTACATTGTGCATCTATCTGCACTTGCACCCAGGCCACCATTCTGACCTGCTTCCAGTATTTTCTATACAGCACACTCAGCAAGGCACTCTCCTAAGAACTTTATAAATATTAGCCTATTCACTCCTTGCACCAAACCTAGGAGGTAGGGGCTGTAATTAGCTGGGTGCTCCAGTGGAAAGTGAGTCTGAGTGATGAAGTCCCTTGCCCGAGGCTCATCGCTGGTAAATAACAGGAATTCAGGCCAGGGGGTTTGTTGGTAAAGTCCATGCTTATCTCTACCCTATGCAAATTCTCTACAGATCTCTATACCTCCCTCGAAAGCTGCAAGGCACCCTATGTGTCAGACACAAGGGGCCCATTCTGGGAGGTGGGGAAGAGGAAGGAGAGCAGGCTGGAGAAGAAAAGCCACAAGGGAACGGGGAGAAGACCCCATAGCCCAGCCTATCAGGCTGGTGCCTGGGGGGGCCAACTGTACCCGACTTCCCTGACCCCCAGTCCTGTGGCCCCCCGCCTCCGAGCCGGGTCTCACCCAAGTTGGATAAGGCAACCTCTAGCAATGGGAAAGGGATTTCCAGCACCTTCCCTTCTCCAGAATATCCTCTTAAAGGTGGGCAATGGTACTCACATGGGCTTCTTGCTTCTTTTCCCATATCAGCGTGTTTTCCAGAAAATCCGGAAGAGTTCCGGATTTCTCCTGAGCTCGGATTTGTGGAAGGCCGTAGAGGATGCAGGTAAAGGGGGCCCCTTTGAGCTGTGATAACTGGGGGCAGTGTTGTATATATAAGTGTGTGTGTATGTGCAAGTGTGCGCGCGTGTGTGTGTGACTCGCTACAGGCCAGGCTGGTGCAGCAACACTGGGCAGTCAGGAAAGAGACGGTGGTCACTCCCACGTCCCCCCCACCCCGGCCTACGCTGACCGCAGTGGGTCCCCAGGGCTCAGGACTCACACACCACCCTCCCCGCCTGACTTCCGTGTGCCGACCAGTTTTCCTAATTAAAACTGCACCGCATGATTGATAGCCTACCAGAAATTGAGCTCACCTTGAAGATGCTTCCGTCTCGGCGTCTGGGCCATCAGGGTTAAACACCCACCGCTGACTGATGCTCTCTCCTCACTGAGGGTTTGGGGCTAAATTAAATCAAACGGCATCTGTCTGCCGCGAGTAGGAGAGAGCGCTGGGTCCTGGGCGAGTGCTAATAATACCTTAGGTGTGTCATAGCTCACCAGGAACTGGCACTTGCGCCATCTCATTTGATTGTCCCCACACCCCTGTGGACCAGGAAGGGCAGGAATCGTCTCCACTGTACCAATGAGGAAAACAGATCACAAAAAGGTGAAGTGAGGAAACTGCCACTTTCCTTAGTGAAATGTGAAGTCAGGTTCTCCCAGGTGAACCCTGGAAAGAGAGGCTCCACAGTTCTCATTCCTGGGGCTGCTGACCCAGAGAGGGGGTGGGAACGTGTAACTGCTGCCCCCCCCTCCAGCATAGACTCTCCCCTTAACTGCTCATAGCGTAGAGCTGTGGTTCTCAAACTGTGCTGCCTCGGAATCCCCTGGAGGGCTCCTCACGATGCAGACTGCTGGGCCCCACAGCCCCCAGAGGTTCTGACTCCAGAGCCAGGTCGGGGCCCAAGAATTTGCATTTCTAACAGGTCCTGGGTGATGCTAACGCTGCTGGTCTGGAGACCACACTTTGATGAACCACCGCACAGCCAGCTAGAGATGAAATCCTTAAGGGAGACCTCACCAATTACTAATCCAGAGTAATCAAAGGGAGAAAAATAGAGAATAGTTGGAGCTAACATCAAAAGCCTTTGGGGGACAGGCAGGTAACTTAAAGGGGTGATGGAGCTAACTGTAAGAAGATAAGGTATATCAGGAATGTGCCAAGTTGGAGAGTGCTTGTTTGGCTTAAAGGCATTCAAATCCATGGAGTTTTCTTAACTCCTCTGAAGAAGCCAAACGTGTCTCTGGGTGGCGTGGGGCCTGCAGGCCACCAGGCCTGTCCCCCTTGGCAGATGGTGTGGCTTGCAAGGTTGGCTTGCTCTCCAGAGCTGGAAGGCCTGCTCCTTGGCCAGTCTGCAGTTGGCCTCTCTGGGTTTAGGGCCTCCCTGGAGCTCATAACTAGGTGTGCAGGATGACAAGGCCCAAAGAGGGCAAGGGGCCGACCTCCCGCCCACCTGAAGCCACCTTCTGAGATGCGGCCTCCTCTCTGAGGACCAGCCTCTACCCTGGATGACCAGCCTTAGGACTGACCTCCCTCATCCAGAGGGCACACCTACCCACACAGGCACGTTCCATACATAAGACCCACAAATGTCATGGAGAGTGGGGAGCGAGTTTGTTTCACAAGGTCACTGTCAAAGAGAGGCCTGACAGAGGCCGGCTGGGAGCAAAATCCAGCACCTGGCAGCTCCCACCCCACATGAGAATTATGGGGTGACTGTGGAGGCTGATGTGTCCCCAGAAGAACAGTCAGTGTCTTGAGTGCCTCCCGTTGGTCTCTGGCTGAACATTCGGAAGTGTTGCTGGGGCCCAGCAGCCAACAAGAAAGGAAAGGCTGGAGTGTCAGAGACACACCGAAGTGGGATGGATGGGCCACGCTCCAGGCTGGGTAGGATCAAGTGGTAGGAAGCTCACCAGGCCCTGCAGACAGACGACTAGCCATGAGAACACTGCCCACCCAGCCTCCTCCCCGCTCACGAGCTCACCCCGGGGCCCAGACTTTCTTGCAGGGATCTCTGTCAGCGGGGAGCTGCTGGAACTCATGACCCTCCGCTACGGTGACAGCACTGGCAGGGTCGGCTTCCCCAGCCTGGTGTCCTTCCTGATGCGACTTGAAGCCATGACAAGTAAGTGCCACCTGGGAGGGGGTCCGTGATCCTGACATCCGGGGGACCTGCGCAGTGGACAAAGAACACTCCAGGCCTCCTGCCGCAAGCCTGGGAAAGACCTGTCTGGTGGGGTGGGCCTGGCGTCGTGTGTGGTGAGCGCTCACCCCAAGACCAGGACAGAGCCGATTTTAATCTCTGAAATAAAGCAGTGGGTGTGCATCCCCAGCCCCTCCTTCATACCCTTTCCTCCCCAGGATTTCCCCCTACCCAGCCTCATTTCCTCATCCCCCTATCTAGCTTTGAACAGGGTTAATTTTAATCCCTGGTGTCCCGTCTGCTGCCTCTGTTTTGGTTTAAACCTACTCTTCAGTCAGCAGTGGAAGATTTTGCTCTCTGCTGAAGGAATTGCACACACAAGTGAATAGATGGGGTCAGGATGTCTTTCCCACTCCTTCAGAAATCCAACTCCGTAGGCCTGAGGTTTCCACACTTCTTAGCAGCATAAGCCTTTGTTTCAAGTAAATCTCCTGTGAAACCCCAGGCCATAATATGGCCCAAAGGGAGCGTCTGTGGTTGAGGTAGAGCTGGGCCCGTGGACAGCGAGGAGACCCCATGCTGGGCATCACACCGTTTGCTTTTATCTTCGTGTGGGCCCTGGTCTGCCTCCCGACATGTCCTGTTTTCCCTCGGCCAATTCTTTCCTTCTTTACCACAGAGACTTTCCGTAACCTCTCCCAGGATGGAAAAGGACTCTACTTGACAGAAATGCAGGTGAGGTATCTTCCCTCCCAGTGAGGGCACAGCAACGAGCCACTCTCCTGACCTGATTCCAGGGGGCGTTTTTCTCCCTGAGGATATCGAGAAATCTGTCCAGGGCCAGCCAAGCTACCAGCCCCCTTGCCTCCAATTACTGCCTTTATGTATTGCTGGCTGCCAAGGCTGTTTCAGAATCTTGGCAGACAGATTTTATTTTTTTCCAATAGCTTAATAAAGCAGAGGATTATGCGGGAGTCATAAATCCGAGAGGAAACTGAAGAATAGCCCACTGAGCTCACTCGACATTAAACTGACTTCCACTGAGTCTTAGAAAGAGCCTCATGACCCAGCCAGCTGGTCAACCTCAGAAATACTTAGCTCTCACTCCTTGCCATCAGGGAGTAGCAGAAGAGATGCTGTGGTGGGGGGCTGATACCTCTTTCTTGAGTTGGAATTAGCTTGAAAGGATTGATGACACCATACGGAGATCTTTTGGGAGCTAGGGGTGGGGGTGGAGGGATTCTTTGCTTTGCTTGGTATGAAGCTAATAAGCTTAGAATTTTGGCTATAATGATGACACTTTTTTCTCAGTGGATGACCCTGGTCATGTACAGCTAAGGCAAAGAATGGAGAAGACCCTACAGTCCAGGTAAGACTCATCTCTTCCAAGCAGCAGGACTCCCCTTCTCCTCCAGGAACTTCCCACAAGATTCTCTCCCCGGGCAGAGCCTCCCCGGGAATTACAGAGCTTTAGCCCTGTGAACCGAGGCTCAGCAGCTCAGGGATGCTTAGGGCCAAAGCCAACGTGGTGGATTTCATCCAGGCAGTGTGGACCACTGGGCATTCATGGAGGGGTGTGGTCCGAGAGTCACCAATGATTTTGAATTCTTAATCGAAGTTCCAACAGCAATCGTTCATCACAGAAAGGCCAATGTGTGGGGCAATAGAAATGATCAAGCCATGGGGAGTGGAAAGTTGGGTCTGGCTCTAGCACTACCACTGCCTCACTGTGGAGCTCTGGGCAAATCACAGACATCCTGAACTGTTATACCTCTTGCATGAGGGTGCTGGAGAGTTAGCTGCCATATCACATTTCCTCTTCATGTTTATTTTCATGGAACAGATCCTAGAATTACATAATGTGCAACCTGTCCCACTGTATCAGAAGCCTGACAGAATCTACTAGAACTCTTTAACATGCCAGGCATTTTTTTTTTATCTGGAGGCAACAATCTACTTCCCTGGAACGTTCCACCCTTGCTTCTAGCTCTGCTCTCTGGAGCACTGTAGAAAAAAGCCTGGACATGGCAGGCCTTCAGACGCTTTGCTGCCTTGCCCAAAGCCTCTTCTCTTCAGTTATCCCTGTTGGTTTTCATCAGGGACCTCTTTGGGACATTCTCTAACATGCCAATGTTCCTTTGGAATGTACAGTTCTTCATGCAACAGTCTTGTGATCAAAAACCTCTGGGATCCACTTCTCTATTATTTTTGTAAATAGGATTTATTTACACTCCAAATCATGTACGTTGAAATCAAGAGTCACACCGTCTCCATAAATAAATGATATTTTAGCATATATATTTCCTGATGAGCCCTTGCTGCTTCGTAATACTCACACATCAACAAACATCACAGAGATCATAGTTAATTTGATTCAACTGCATTTTCTTTAATTCACCTTTCATGCCTTCTTTAAAATTAGGACATTACATTATTTACAATTTTCTGGCACTTATTTCTATCCTCTCTAATATCAAGAATGACTTTTCAATTGTTATCTTCAAGCTAATTCAACACATAGGGCCTTCAGGCTTGAACTTTTTTTTTTTAATTTTACTTTGAATAAATTCAAACTTACAGGAACAGTTGCAAAAACAATACAAACCCCATACACAGAACTCCAGCATACACTGCCCCCCCCCAATACCCCAATCCACCAACTTTAACATCCTGTCACATCACCATTTCTTTCTTTCCCTCCCTCCCGCCCTCCCTCCCTATCTATCATCCATCATCTATTGCTCTGTCTTCTGAACATGTGAGAGCTAGCTGCACACATCCTTGAACAAACACTATAATTCACATATACACTTCCCATGAACAAGAACATTCTTTTATACAATCCCATTAAGCTCAGCTAAGAAGTTCAAGAAATTCAACATTGATACAAAGCTTACATTCTTTATTTCCTTTTTTTTTTTCTTATGTCCCAACTGTGTCCCTTTGAGCCTCCTCTCCTCCATCCTCAGATCCCATCTGGGATCATCCTTGGCATTTAATTGTCATTATCTATTTAGACTTTTTTTTTTTTTCCTCAATTGTGGAAACATATATACAGCCTAAATCTTCCCATTCCACCCCCTCCCTAGCATTCCATTAGTGGGATTAATCACATTTAGAATGTTGCAATGCCATCACCTTCCCACCATCCATTACTAGAAATTTCCCTTCACCCCAAAAAGAAATCCTACACTCATTTCTTAACTCCCCATTGCCCCTTCCCCCACTTCTAACTCTACTTTTCATGTTCTCTGATACTTTCTTTGTGTTTACTGTGGGGCTTAAATTTAACCTCTTAAATCTGTAACAATCTTGTTTTTCTTTGTTACCAACTTAACTTCAATAGGACAGCTAAACTATGTTCCTAAACTCCTCCATTCCCCCACTTTTATGTAGTTCTTGTCAAAGATTACATATTTTACATTGAATCCAAAACCACTGATTTATCATTACAGTTTATGTATTTTAGATCCTGTAGGAAGTAAATAGTGGAGTTACAAATCAAAAATACAGTAGTATTGGTATTTATATTTACCATGTGATCTTTTTTTTTTTTTTTTAATTTTTATTGAGATTGTTCAGATACCATACAATTATCCAAAGATCCAAAGTGTACAATCACTTGCCCCTGGGTACCCTCATACAGCTGTGCATCCATCACACTTAATTTTTGTTCAATTTTTAGAAACTTTTCATTACTCCAGACAAGAAATAAAGTGAAAGATGAAAAGAGAAAAAAAGAAAAGGAAACTCTAAACCTCCCCTATCCCTAACCAACCCCCCTCAGTTGTTGACTCCTAGTATTGATATAGTACGTTTGTTACTGTTTATGAAAAAAATGTTGAAATACTACTAACTGTAGTATATAGTTTGTAATAGGTATATAGTTCTTCCCTATATGCCCCTCTATTATTAACTTCTAATTGTTTTGTCATACATTTGTTCTGGTTCATGGAAGTGATTTCTAGTGTTTGTACAGTTGATCACGGACATTGCCCACCATAGGATTCAGTTTTATACATTTCCATCTTTTGACCTCCAACTTTCCTTCTGGTGACATATATGACTCTGAGCTTCCCCTTTCCACCTCATTCACACACCATTCGGCACTGTTAATTATTCTCACATCTTGCTACCAACACCCCTGTTCATTTCCAAACATTTAAGTTCATCCTAATTGAACATTCTGCTCAAACTAAGCAAGAGCATCTACATTTCTTCCACAAGGCAGGAGGGAGAGTCATAGAAGGTAGAGAGGCAAAAGAAAGAGGAAACAAAAAAATGACAGCTAGGAAGCAGCAAAAGGAAAAATAACCTTAAATCAAAGTACAATAAAGAATCAGACAATACCACCAATGTCAAGTGTCTAACATGCCTCCCCTATCCCCCCCTCTTATCTTGCATTCACCTTGGTATATCACCTTTGTTATATTAAAGGAAGCATAATACAATGATTCTATTAGTTACAGTCTCTAGTTTATGTTGATTGCATCCCTCCCCAAATGCCTCCCCATTTTTAACACCTTGCAAGGTTGACATTTGCTTGTTCTCCTTCGTAAAAGAACATATTTGTACATTTTATCACAATTGTTGAATACTCTAGATTTCACCAAGTTACGCAGTCCCAGTCGTTATCTTTCCTCCTTTCTTGTGGTGTCTCACATGCTCCCCACCTTCCTCTCTCAACCGTATTCATAGTTACCTTTGTTCAGTGTACTTACATTGTTGTGCTGCCATCTCCCAAAATTGTGTTCCAAACCACACACTCCTGTCTTCTCCTATCACCCTGTAGTGCTCCCTTTAGTATTTCCTGTAGGGCAGTTGTCTTGTTCACAAAGTCTCTCATTGTCTGTTTGTCAGAAAATATTTTGAGCTCTCCCTCATATTTGAAGGACAGCTTTGCTGGATACAGGATTCTTGGTTGGTGGTTTTTCTCTTTCAGTATCTTAAATATATCACACCACTTCCTTCTTGCCTCCATGGTTTCTGCTGAGAGATCTGCACAAAGTCTTATTAAGCTTCCTTTGTATGTAATGGATCGCTTTTCTCTTGCTGCTTTCAGGATTCTCTCTTTGTCTTTGACATTTGATAATCTGATTATTAAGTGTCTTGGCGTAGGCCTATTCATAACTCTTCTGTTTGGAGTACGCTGCACTTCTTGGATCTGTAATTTTATGTCTTTCATAAGAAATGGGAAATTTTCATTAATTATTTCCTCTATTATTGCTTCTGCCCCCTTTCCCTTCTCTTCTCCTTCTGGGACACCAATGATACGTACATTATTGTACTTTGTTTCATCCTTGAGTTCCCGGAGACGTTGCTCATATTTTTTCATTCTTTTCTCCATCTGCTCCTTTGCGTGTAGGCTTTCAGGTGTTTTGTTCTCCAGTTCCTGAGTGTTTTCTTCTGCCTCTTGAGATCTGCTATTGTAGGTTTCCATTGTGTCTTTCATCTCTTGTGTTGTGCCTTTCATTTCCATAGATTCTACTAGTAGGTTTTTTGAACTTTTGATTTCTGCCGTATACATGTCCAGTGCTTCCTTTACAGCCTCTATCTCTTTTGCAATATCTTCTCTAAACTTTTTGAATTGATTTAGCATTAGTTGTTTAAATTCCTGTATCTCAGTTGAAGTGTACGTTTGTTCCTTTGACTGGGCCATAACTTTGTTTTTCTTAGTGTAGGTTGTAATTTTCTGTTGTCTAGGCATGGTTTCCTTGGTTATACAAATCAGGTTTTCCCAGACCAGAACAGGCTCAGGTCCCAGAGGGAAGAAATATTCAGTATCTGGTTTCCCTGCGGCTGTGTCTTAGAAAATTGCTCCACCCTTTGATGCCTCAGGTCACTGCTTTTCTGCCCAGCAGGTGATGCCTGTTAGCCTATAGTTCTTGACTGGTGTGAGGAGGTATGGCTGTGTTCCCCCAGGCTCTGGGGTCTGGTTCTGAATGGAAAGGGCCCCACCCCTTTCCTCCTAGAGAAGACAGACCCCTCAGGTGGAGGTCATTAGCATTTCAATGGTCTCACTCTCTGCTTGTGGTGTCTCCACCCTTCCCAGAGTCACAACCCTGGAAACTGAAAATGACTGGGGCTTTCTCCACTGAGCCAAAAAAGAAACAGATAGTCCCCTTCAGACCCAGTCCAAGGCGACCCTCCGGCTCTCCCAGGTCAGTCGTCACCCAAAGCCTCTGTCTGTTTTCTGGGGCTGCATACCTGTAGTGAGCAGTTCACACTCGCTACTTAAAACCCCAGTTGGAGCTCAGCTGAGCTGTATTTGCTTGCTGGGAGAGAGCTTCTCTCTGGCACCACGAGGCTTTGCAGCTCGGGCTATGGGGGAGGGGGTCTCCCGACCTGGTTCCGCAGGTTTTACTTACAGACCTTATGCTGTGTTCTCGGGCATTCCTCCCAATTCAGGTTGGTGTATGATGAATGGATGGTCTCGTTTGTCCCCCCGCAGTTATTCTGGATTATTTACTAGTTGTTTCTGATTTTTTGTAGTTGTTCCAGGGGGACTACTTAGCTTCCACTCCTCTCTATGCCGCCATCTTGCCTGAGTCCTCCTACCATGTGATCTTGACTGGAAATCTTTATTTCTTCATGTGGTTTGAGTCAATTGTTTGGTGTCCCTTCCTTTCAGCCTGCACAATTCCCTTTAGCATTTCGATAGGAGTGATCTACTGGTGATGAAGTCCCTCAACTTTTGATTATCCAGGAATGTTTTCATCTCCCCCTCATTTTGAACCTCCAGGTGTTTGTGAATGTTCTAAGTCTCTGATGGTTATTGACTTCTATTTGTATTCCATTGTGGTCAGAGAATGTACTTTGAATAAATTCAATTTTTTTAAATTTATTGAGGCTTGTTTTATATCCCAGCATATGGTCTATTCTGGAGAAAGATCCATGATCACTAGAGAAGAATGTGTGTCCTGGTGATTTGGGATGTAATGTTCTACATATGTCTGTTAAATTTCTCTGTATCTCTCTCTCCTTTCTTTGTTTCTCTGTCGGTAAGGCTCCCTTTAGTATCTGAAGTAGGGCAGGTCTTTTATTAGCAAAATATCTCAGCATTTGTTTGTCTGTGAAAAATTTAAGCTCTCCTTCAAATTTGAAGGAGAGTTTTGCTGGACAAAGTATTCTTGGTTGGAAATTTTTCTCTCTCAGAATTTTAAATGTGTCATGCCACTGCCCTCTTGCCTTCATGGTGGCCGCTGAGTAGTCACTACTTAGTCTTATGTTGTTTCCTTTGTATGTGGTGAATTGCTTTTCTCTTGCTGCTTTCAGAACCTGCTCCTTCTCTTCAGTATTTGACAGTCTGATCAGAATATGTCTTGGAGTGGGTTTATTTGGATTTATTCTATTTGCTATTCGTTGGGCCTTTATGCTTTGTGTATTTATATTGTGAAGAAGGTTTGGGAAGTTTTCCCCAACAATTTCTTTGAATACACTTTCTAGACTTTTACCCTTCTCTTCCCCTTCTGGGAAACCAATGAGTCTTAAATTTGGACGTTTTATTTTATCATATCCCTGAGATCCATTTTTATTTTTTTTTATTTTTTTCCCCCATTCTTTCTTTTGTTTTTTCATTTTCCATTCTGTGGTCCTTGAGGTCACTGAGTCCTTGTTCAGCTTCCTCTAGTCTTGTACTATGAGTATCCAGAATCTTTTTAATTTGGTCAACAGTTTCTTTTATTTCCATAAGATCATCTATTTTTTTAATTTACTCTTGCAAGTTCTTCTTTATGCTCTTCTAGGGTCATCTGCATGCCCTTTATATCCTGTGCCATGCTCTTCTTCATGTACTTTATATCCTGTGCCATGCTCTTGTTGTTTGTCTTTAGTTCTTTGATTAATTGCTCCAAGTACTGTGTCTCCTCTGATCTTTTGATTTGGGTGTTTGGGTTTGGGTTCTCCATATCATCTGGTTTTATCATATGCTTTAAAATTTTCTGTTGTTTTTGGCCTCTTGGCATTGGCTTTACTTGATAGGGTTCTTTCAGAATATGAAAAACACCAATCTCTAATTTGTCAGAGCTACAGCTTGGTGGCGTACACTTTCTCTAACTAACCAGCAGATGGCGTCTGCGAGTCACCTATTCCCCACATGTCAGTTCTCCACCAACTTTGTCTTTGTGGTGTGTGGGGGTCTGATTCTTGTGGGGTTCAATTAGTGCACCAAGTTTGGGTGTGTTTTTGGTGCTGTCCATCTGGAATGAGGGGCGTGTGTCTGAGCAGTTAGGGAGGGAGGGCAGCTTTAATAATCAAACCTCCCAGGTGTTCCCGGAGATTTAAGGCTGTTGCAAGAGTCTAAGCCTTCATTTCAGTCTTGCCACAGATTGTCTCTGCTGCTGACCCACAAGTCCTTGGTATTGGCATAGGGTCCCTGGGATTTCCGAGTGGGTCCCCCTTTTCAGCCGTGCTCTTCTAGGACCTCTGCTGAGGGAAGGCTGTGACACGTCACAAGTGCATGCTGGTCCTCCAGGGAAGCCCTGGGCCACCAGGCCATGCAGGGGTTTTCCTAGCCTGCTGTAAAGATGGCTGAATGGGGCATGTTAATTTCCCCCTTTTTGCACAGCTCTGTCCTCCCAGCTCCGGGAAAATTGGCCATGGGTGCACTAAAGGCCACTGTCCATGGCCGATATTGTGGCATGTGTGCGGTGCTGCAGGAAACACTACCCATCACACTGAGACCCTTGGTGCAGCTCTGGGCTGTGGCTCTGGCCCCAGGCAGGAGTGTCCCCAGGACACCAGGAAGGTGACTGCAAGGGGTGTGGTTTCTTTCTCCTTTTGGCTCCCGTCTGCCCTCCTGGCTCCAAGACAATTAGCAGTGGATGTGGGAAGGGCTATCTTCCATACCAGATATTGAGGCATTGGCACAGCCCATTCCTGCCGTGCTTCATTGCGCAGCTCTCGCCGCCGTGTCCATAGCCATTCCTGGGTTTTCTTTTAAAAAAAAGAACTAGTCTGCCTCCAAATGCCAACCCATGGTTTCCCCACACCACAGCGTGGCTGCCGGACATTCAGCAGGCTCCCTCACTCATTTCAGAATGCAGACTCCCAGTTTCACCAAATGCACGGTCCCTGTGGATTTAGCAGAACTTGTCTGGCTGGTGCATCGCTGGAACTGGTATTCTGGGTCACTTTCTGGCTTTTATCTAGTATTTTTCACAGAGGTGTTTTTTTGCCCTGTCTCACCTAGCCGCCGTCTTAGGTTCTCTCTCCAGGCTTGAACTTTTGAAATGACTGGATTCTTCTTCACTATCTGTTTTTCCCGTACAGGGTCCCAATTCCCTCCTAATTAATTTTTTCACCCTTTTCGATTTGAAGATTATATGAGAAGGAAGTATAAGGTGTGTAGTTGTGTGTTTTGATATCTTTCATTAATGCCTGCCATCTTTTCTAAGAACGCCCACTCCCCTGTCTTTCTCATTAACCACTGCCCTTGGACATCACTTTATTAAAGCACATCTACTCACTCTTGGCCCATGAGTTGCTTCGCAAAAATGGAGGCAGGAGGGTAAGGAAGTTCTGCCTCCAAATCTACAGACTCAACTTCACCTGTAACCATCTCACCCCTTTCCTCCTGTTATGTTAGAAGACGTGATCTCTGTGGGTGTTCTGGATCTCATTACTTTCCACCTTCACAAGGTCTGGTTGAATGAAGTCTCTCCTCTACCTTCTGAATATAAAATCTCTCATCTGGATTCTTTCAATCCTCAATTAAACAGGCTCATCTTTAAAATTTCCTCCCTGTCATATTCCCTTCCAGCTACAACTTTCTCTCTCTCCTTCCTTTACAGCCCAGCTTCACAGAAGAGCTCATTGTCTCCACATCCTTGCCTTCCACTCTCCCCGAAAACTGCTTCAGTTTGGATTTCTCAGCCATCACTGATCTCTCTCCCTGACTTTTGCATTGACTTCCTATCTGATTTTCTTATATTTGCTCTTAGATCCCTCAAATCCCTTTCCTACAGCTTGAGTACACTGCCAGAAATTCAAGTCCAACCATTTCTTCCCCAGGTTAAAACCCTTCAGTGTCTTCCCATTGTCATTCAGGAAAAGCCTAAAGGCATTTAGCAGGACCACAAGAGCCTGCATCTTCTGGGCCTTGCCCACCCATCTGACACACCTTGTGCCTCTCCTCCCTCCTCTCCCCTCCCCCACCATGCCACACTACCTTTATTTCTGTCTATTTGCCCTGATTTTCCTAAACTCAGTTCCTTTACCCTCACCTATCAGCTCTGCCTTGGGTGTTAGTCACCTAATCCCTCATCCTTCACATCTTGGCTCAGTTAGGTTCCCATGTTACTTACTCACATAGCACCCTTCCCCAACCTTAATATTCAACCCACTTTCTATTGCTGTTGTCCACTCTTTCCTTTTAAAAAAGAGCTTTATTGAGATATAATTCACTTGCCACATAGTTCACCCATTTAATGTATAGAATTCAATGGTTTTTAATATATTCAACAGAATCAGGTGATCACCCCTCACCACCCCCCCTCAGCCTTAGGCAGCCATTAACCTACTTTCTGCCTTTATGAATTTGCCTATTCAGGACAGTTCATAAAATGGAATTGTATAATCTGTGGTCTTTTGTGATTGGATTCTTCACTTAGTATAATGTTTCCAAGATTTTTCCCTGTAGTGGCATATATCAGAACATCATTCCTTTTTATTGCCCAATAATATTCATCATATGGATATACCACATTTCGTGTGGATATTTGTTGATGGATATTTGGATTGCTTCTACCTTTTGGCTGTTGTGCATAATGGTGCTATGAATATTCATGTATAAATTTTTGCGTGGACATACATTTTCATTTCACTTGGGTAGATACCTAGAAGAGGAATTGTTGGAACTCATGGTAACTCTGAGTGTAACATTTGCCAAATTGCTTTTCAAAGCAGCTACACCATTTTACATTCCATCAGCAACAAATGATGATTCCAATTTCTCTACGTCCTTGTCAACACTTGTTATTGTCCATCTTTTAGATCAAAACCATCCTAGAGGATATGAAGTGTTCTCTCATTTTGGTTTTGATTTATATTTCTCTGATGACTAATGATGAACATCTTTTCATGCACTTATTGACCATTTGTATATCTTATTTGGAGAAATGTCTATTCAAATCCTTTGCCCATTTTTAAGTCAGGTTAACTATCCCTTTTATTACTGAGTTAAAGTGTTCTTTTTATGTTCTAGATACAGGTCCCTTAACAGATACATGATTTGCAAAAATTTTCTCATATTCTATGGGTTGATGTTTCACTGTTTTGAGGGTATCATTTGCAGCAATAAGCTTTTAATTTTGATAAAATTCAATTTATTTATTTTTTCATTTGTCAGCTGTGCTTTTGGTGTTCTAACTAAGAATCTGTTGCCTAAACCAAGGTCATGAAGATTTATTTCTATATTTTCTTCTAAGAATTTTATAATTCAGCTCCTACATTTAGGTCTTTGATCTATTTTGAGCTAATTTTTGAGTATGGTCTGAGAAAGGGATCCAACTTAATTATTTTGCATGTGGGTATCCAGTTGTCCCATTGTTGAAAAGACTATGGTTTTCCCATTTTGTTTTCTTGGCACCCTTGTGGATAATAATTTACCATAATGTAAGGATTTATTTCTGGACTTTCATTTCTATTCTATTGCTCTACATGTCTATCCTTGTTCCAATACCACAGTGTCTTGATTACTATGCTTTGTAGAAAGTTCTGAAATCAGGAAGTGTGTGTTCTCCAACCAAATTTTTTTTCTCCCAAGATTGTTTCTGGGTTCCTTGCATTTGCATATGAATTTTAGGATCAGTTTATCAATTTCCACAAAACAGGAAGCTGGGATTTTGATAGTGGATGTGTTATATCTGTAAATCAACTTGGGGAGTATTGCCATCATAACAGTATTTAAACACTCAAATCTGTGAACATGGGAAGTCTCTCTATTTTTCAGATCTTGTTTAATTTCTTTTAACAGGGTTGTATAGTTTTCAGTGTACAAGTCTTGCACTTCTTTTACTAAACCCTAGCCTTAAATATTTTATTATTTTCAACACTATTGCAAATGGAATTGTTTTCTTAATTTTGTTTTTGGATTGTTCACTGTCAGTGTATAGAAATACAAATGATTTTTGTATATTGATCTTATATTCTGCAAACTTGCTGAACTTGTTTATTAGTTCTAATAGGTTTTTAGGGATTCCTTAGGGCTTTCTATATACAAGATTGTGTCATCTGCAAGTAGAGACAGTTTTTCTTTCTCCCTTTCCAATATGGATGTCTTTTATTTCTTTTTATTACCTAATTGTCTGTCTAGAACTTCCACTACAGTACTGAATGGAAGTGGAAAGAGCAGAGCTTCTTGTCTTATTCTTGATTTGGAAAGAAATTATCCAGTTTCTCAACATTAAGTATGATGTTAGCTATGGGTTTTTTGGCCCCATTTATCAGGTTGAGGGAGTTCCCTTCTATTTGTAGTTTGCAGAGACAACACACTTTTATTACTAGCATGATATCTCTATACCCTGCTAATCTGTAAGTCTAGGTATGCCAGCTCTTTAGCCCCTAGCAAAGCATCTGGCATAGAGAAGTCACTCAGTAATGATTTCCCAAATGAATGAAAGAAATTGTTCTTTCAGAGTTGCATCTTCCTTTGTTTTGTTCTCATCCCATCTTTTATAAATATTGTCTTAAACCCATGTCTTCTTGCTACTTGATTGATTTTCATATGCTGGATCATTGTTGCATTCCTGGATGAATCCCTTTGGTCATGGTGTATTATCTTTTCAATATGCTGCTGGATTTCATTTGCTAATATTTTTTAAGGGTTTTTGCATCTATATCCATAAGGGAAATTGGTCTGGAACTTTCTTTTCTTGTGATGTCTTTTCCAGGCTTTGGTGTCAGAGTAAAACGTGGGCCTCATAGAATGAATTAGGAAGTGTTCCCTCCTCTTGAATTCTTTGGAAGAGTTTGAGAAGGATTAGTGCTAATTCTTCCTTAAATGTTTGGTAGAATTTACCAAGGAAGCCATCTGGTTCTGGGCTTTTCTTTGGTGGAAGGATTTTTGGTTATTGATTTGTATTTGTATTGGTTTGTTGATATTTTCTATTTCTTCTTGAGTCAATTTGGGTAATTGATGTACTTCTAGGGACTTTTCCACTTCTTTTAGATTCTAGTTTATTGGCATACAATTTTTCACAGTGTTCTCTTATAATCCTTTATATTTCTGTAGGGTCAGTAATGAGGTCACCATTTTCTTTTCTGATTTTAGTTATTCACCTCTCTTCCCTCTTTTTCTTTGTCAGTCTAGCTAGAGGTTTGTCAGTTCTATTGATTTTGTCAAAGAACCAACTTTTTGTTCTCCATTTCACTTACCTCCACTCTATTCTTAATTATTTCATTTCTTCTGCTAACTTTGAGTTTACCTTGCTCATGTTTTCCAGTTTCTCAAGATGTAAAGTTAGGTTATTAATTTGAGATCTTTCTTCTTTTTTAATGTGGGCATTCATAGCTATGTTTCCCTCTGAGGACTGACATAAGTTTTGGTATGCTGTACTTTGTTTTCATTTTTCTCTATGTATTTTATAATTTCCCTTTTAATTTATTCTGTAGCCCCTTGGTTGTTTAAGAGTGTGCTGCTTAATTTCCAAATATTTATAAATTTTCCAGTTTTTCTTCTGTTATTGCTTACTAGCTTCATTCCATTTTGATCAGAGAGGTTACTTTTTATTATTTCAACATTTAAAAATTTACTTACACTTCTCTAATGCCTGAACATATATAGTCTATCCTAGACAATGATCTGTGCGCACTCGGAAATAATATGTGTTCTGTTGGTGCTGGGTGAAGTCTTCTATATATGCCAGTTAGAGGAGAAACCCAACCAATGAAGAGGTCCTGGTGGACACTGGTGTGAGGCCAGAAGCCGCTGCTGCAGAGAGGGCCTGACCTAAGGACAGAGCCTATGCTGTGTCCCCCAGGATCTGCCAGATCAGGAAATGCCCTCACACAGAAGGAAAAGGAAAAGAAAAAACAGTCAAAGAAGATGCACTAGCTCCTTACATCCAAGTGGATGCCGATGGGCGCTCTGGTTCTCAGGGATCCTATAAACCAGCCTCAACCCTCAACCCCAACTTTTGGAGGAAGAGGTTTCCTCTGCCAGCGCTGGTCCCAGCTGGTGGCCTCAGGAATCCAGGCCACATTGCCACAGCCAAAGCCACTTCCGCAGCCACTGCTGCAGGCTGAGCAGTTGGGGCTGGTCACTGGTTCACATTTCCACTTACAAAACCAGAACTCTTGACAGCTTCTAGCCTCCTCAGACACTCCTGTAGTTGTCCTAAATGTCCATTCTGGTTCCAGGTTACCACCTAGTTAAACCCCAGTCTTTTCCCAACTCTTTCATTTTTCTAGTGGAAGGAATGAGTTGTAAAACTTCCTACACTGCTATTTTGCTCCTGTGCCAAAGAACTTCTTTTTGAGATCCCTACTAGAGTTTGGATTGAAGACTGATACCCTGGAGCATATGAGACTACCAGAAATGTGAATCAAATTTTCTAATGCAGTGTTCTGGTTTGCTAATGCTGCCGGAATGCAAAATACTGGAAATGGATTGGCTTTTATAAAGGGGGTTTATTTGGTTATAAAGTTACAGTCTTAAGGCCATAAAGTGTCCAAGGTAATGCATCGACAACAGGGTACCTTCACTGAAGGATGGCCATTGGTGTCTGGAAAACCTCTGTTAGCTCGGAAGGTATGTAGCTGGTGTCTGCTTATTTCTTGGTTGCTTTTCAAAATAGTGTTCTCCAAAATGTTGCTCTTGGGGCGTTTTGTACTCTCTTACTTGCAGCTCCTCTTCAAAATATCACTCTCAGTTGCACTCTAAAATGTCACTCTTAGCTGCTCTCAGTTCCTTCTGTTTGTCAGCCCATTTATATGGCTCCAGTGATTTAATTCAGACCCACCCTGAATGGGTAAAGTAACACCTCCATGGAAATTATCCAATCAAAGTCATCACCTACAGCTGGGTGGGTCATATCTCCATGGAAACATCCAATCAAAAGGTTCCAACCCAATCAACACTAATACATCGGCCCCCACAAGATTGCATCAAAGATAATGGCATTTTGGGGGACATAATACATCCAAACTGGCACATGCAGATTGGGTTGAGAGTAGGGAGTTTAGATTTGCATATGGCGATGTGCAATCTCCCTACTCCCATTTGCAAACGTATGCCCAGTGTTTACCAAGCATCTTACAGGGCCAGGGTATCCAGTCTCTAAGAGTTGGCTTTTTTTTTAATTAAATTCAGTTTTATTGAAATATATGCACATACTGTACAATCATCCATGGTGCACAACCAACTTTTCACAGCACCATCACATAGCCATGCATTCATTACCCCAATCCATCCCTGAACACCCTTGTGCCAGTTCGATGTATTATGTCCCCCAAAATGCCATTATCTTTGATGCACTCTTATGTGGGCAGACATATTAGTGTTCATTAGATTTTGGAATCCTTTGGGTATTTCCATGGAGATGTGATTCAATCAACTTTGGACAAGACCTTTGACCAGATAATTTCCATGGAGATGTTGTCCCACCCATTTAGGGTGGGCCTGAATTAAATTACTGAAGCACTGTATAAGCTCAGACAGAAGGAGCAAGCTTTCTACAGCCAAGAGGGACACTTTGAAGAATGCACAGAAACTGAGAGAGTAGCTGCAGATGAGAGACAGTTTGAAGTCAGCCATTGAAAGCAGACTTTTGCTCCGGAGAAGCTAAGAGTAGACTAATGCCCCAAGAGCAACTGAGAGTGACATTTTTGAGAAACTGCAGCCTAGAGAGGAACATCCTGGGAGAAAGCCATTTTGAAACCAGAACTTTGGAGCAGACTCCAGCCACGTGCCTTCCCAGCTAATAGAGGTTTTCCGGATACCATTGGCCATCCTCCAGTGAAGGTACCCGATTGCTAATGTGTTACCTTGGACACTTTATGGCCCTAAGACTGTAACTGTGTAACCAAATAAACCCCCTTTTATAAAAGCCGATCCATTTCTGGTATTTTGAATTCTGGCAGCATTAGCAAACTAGAACAACCCTCCTTACATCAGAAAGAACCAGAACAAGAACAAAAATAAAAGTAAAAAAGAATACCCAAATCATTCCCCCATCCCACCCCACTTCCCATCCAGTCCTCCCCATTTTTCCACTCATCCATCCATACACTAGACAAAGGGAGTGTTATCCACAAGGCCTTCACAATCACACTGTCACCCCGTGTAATCTACATTGTTATACAATCGTAAGAGCTGACTTTTAAGGAGAAGTCTCCCCAACTGGAAAATGGCATGCACACTGCAAGGGCACACGCTGAGAAAGAGGAAGACTCGGAATGCAGGAGACACAACATTAAACCGAGGCAGGGAAGTCCCAGGACCAGAGCTGTGCCGCAGAACCAGGGAGCAAGCAATCCAGAAGGACGCGAGAGAAACAGCTTTGGGGAAAAGATAGAAGCAGCAGTTTATCTGATTGCTTGATCATGTGAAAAATAGTATTTGAAATTGAAATTCTGCTGGAGAGTTTCAAAAGAATTATTAGGATAACGACATAGACTAAGCAGACAAAAAATGAGGCAATTATTAACTCCTGGAAGAACAAAGAGTTATAGGAAGAAAGGACATATGATCCTCTAGCATTTCTTCATTCAGCAGTGAACAGTACATACATAATTGTAATAAAGTAAAAATTGAATATTGATTTAGCAAAAAAAATGTGATATGAATATATTAGGATGGAGGGAGAGAAGATATCAGCATGAACATGGGTTAGGAATGCTCCAGCTCCATCTTCCATCCTAAGATGTCGATAAGCACTTAAAATTGACAAATCAAGAAGTAACTTGTTAGCATATTATTTAGAAATATGGCAGTAAACATCAGTAGAGTTTGGGGAGAGGAATTTAGGATAGGAGTGAGAGAGCAGGCTGTTGTTTTTCCTTAAACACCTTGCAGTGTTATTTGAATTTCTAAATTATGTGTATTGGACAGATTTTTTTATTAAACAGTAAATAAGCCATCTAGCATATAGTCTGAAAGCCAAGAGTTTAGGAGTCAAGAGGGGAGGAGGGAGACGGGAAGAAGAGCCGAGACTTCTCCTCTGCCAGTGGGCAGGGCAGTCGGCTGCTTATAGTTGCTGAAAACGGTTTATGCAACCAAGTCACTTTAATCCAAGCTACATGCGCTTGAGAAAAGCCATTAGACCAGAGCTCAGACCAATGGAGGACAGAGCTGTTGTTACTGCAACCAACCCCGGCCTCAGCTCCTCCAGCCAGCCCGGGAGTGGGGGGGAACATCTGCTTCCCCACTTTGCTGCAGCACTCAGGTGCTAAAATGAGGGGCTGCTGGCCCCAAGCTCAGGGTGCCCTCCGAGGAATTGTGAAGAGTGGGGTGGGGTCGTTCCCATCCACTGGCTTCTCTGGCGTGGGGCCGTGATGTGATGGAGATGGAGACTCTCCGGCTTGTCAGCGGGCGGCACTTGTCCTACCTCTGCTGTCCGAAGGCCCTGGGCCCTGCAGGAGTGGGGTCTCTGTGGTCACTCGAAGGAAGGAAAAGTTCCTTTCCTGTCCCTGCGCCTTCCTCATGGAAGCATCTGTGTCTCTCTCTAGGAGAACTTCCCAGTGACAGCTCAAGAATTTGTCAGTACAAGAACCTGCCCTGCCCCTCTGATTCTGTCTGATACGTCTCCACCTGCCCTGCCGAAACTCAACCAGGCCGCCTGCCAGGAGCCCCCGGGCTGGGTCCGTGGCTGGGTCAGCTCCAGGAAGCCCCAGGCCTTAGGGCAGGGCATGTGAGCGCCTGGGGACAGCAGCTCGGCCTCCTCTGGAAGGTGACGCAGAAGGTGGCCCACCGTGGAGACAGCAGAGGAGGGGAGAGACTGCATCTCCCGCCAGCCCTTCCACCCTCTCCTGCCGCCCCACCGGCCCCTCCACCCCCTCCTGCAGCCCATCCGCGTCTTGGAAGCCAGAATGAGCCCACTGACCCGCCCACAGGCTGCCACAGGTGGGTGACATGGAATGTTCTGCTGGGCATCGTGTGCAGAATAATCACTTTCCACCATCTGCGTCCTGACTGTGTCACAGCCAAAGAGCAAAATAAAAATGTTTCCTACAAAGTTGTCTCACTCAGCACGTTCTCTTAAAGCAGATGAGATCAAGGACGGAGAATGTTCCATGATCCTCTCTGCATTTTCTAGGTGGAGACGGAGAGCCCGAGAAGCCAGCACCCAGCACCCTCGGCCTGCTAGGAAAACAACTGTGTCTGAGATGAAAAGGCCTTCTTAGCCCCAGGCTTTGCTCTACCTCAACACACACACACACACACACACACACACACACACACACACACACACACATCCCTAAATGAAATTTTATATTTCCCTATCACTTACCTTAAGCAAAATCTTGTGCCATACACACGTCCCCATCCTCAAACTACAAAAAAAAAAAGACTTTGTCTTGTTAAAAAAAATTATAAATTGAAAAAGAAATGACACTTTATATATCATCTAGTCCTAAGAAAATTTACATGTACTCTGTTCACATGTTAGCCTATGTGACTGTTTTAACACCAATAGAAAATGTGTTATTAAAGTAGGGTAAAATATTTTTCAATTACATCCATTTGCAAGGACTTAACACTCTTTAAATTCTGAAATCTTACTTCCTATAACTTAGCTAAAAAGTTCAGTGCAGATTTCAGCATCAAGTACACATATCAAGTTTCAGATCCCAGAAAGAATTATCAACATAGTCTCGGAGTTAGAAGACAATTAAGTCTTAATGGTGAGGCAGATTTCTACGAAACTTCCTCCTAAGCTGCCATAAAAGCAGTGGTTTCACTGAGACTCATACTCCCCCTTCCCTTCATTTACTCTCCTTGGTCCCGGTTTGCCTCTAGTTAGTGCTCATTCACCGACTGTGTTCACTGCTCAGCGGGGCTTGGTCTATTCCAGGGCCCCATGTAGATTTTCTTCCCAAATGACACCAAGGTTTTTATTGTCAGACACAAAACATACCGTGAGGCGCCAGCACCCCAGCCCCGTCAAGCAAGAAGCACAGGCCCGGGCCTCGTGCTGGGAGGAAAGCCCAGGGTATGCGAAGCTTCTCGCTGACGGCGTCTGCCTCTGTAGCATCCCCCTTGTTTCCTCCTCTTACCACCCTTCCAAAGGAGGCCAGACACGGGCCTGTATTCCCATCTTACAGATGAGAAAACGGAGACCCAGCCCAAGGTCACGAAGCAGAGAAGCTGAGGGTCCAATCCCAGAACCCAGACCTTGGCCAAGTCCATGCCCAAAAATACTTAACTAATAGTTTGAAACAACTACAGAGGATTTGCTCCATGGAAGGCAGCCCATTTTCCAGACAACTGCGGCTGACAGAATTTTGGGGGAGGGAAGGATGCTTTGTGGAGGAACATGGCTGAGCCTGGAGCATAGAGGGATACCCCACGTGGAAGGGAGAGGAGGTGGCTGCCTAAGAGGCTGGACCAAGATGAATGGAGGCTTAGAGGTGGGAGCAGATCACGGACCACCAAAGTCTAGAAGAGATTCCAGAGCATGTCCAGGCAAGACCCCGCTCAGGGGAATGTGTGGTCTGAGGACCCACTAGTGAAAGCATCTCCCCAGTGGGAGAAACCTTGCAAATGTGTGTGTCAAAAGGACAAGAAAGTGGACCCTCCCTGAGCAGACACCATGAGACGGCGGGGGGTGTGGGCCTGGTGCACCATCTTGCAGACCCCTCCCTCGGGAACAAGGCAGTGTGCAGAAGTGAACACATCCTGTGTGCATGTGACAAGCACACAACTGAGTGGTCTGCAGCCCACAGGGACCGTTACAAAGGGTTTCACTATCATTGCAAGTAGTATCACTACCTGCTACCTGCTCGAGGAGTTAAGTTCCTCCTGCCTCAGCTGTCAAATGGCCAAAGGCTCAGACACGCAGGAAAGCTGGGACCTGCTTGGTTAGCCAGGATAGACGGCCACACATGGCTGAGAACATGGACTTCTGAGTTAGATGGAGTTAAGGCCTAAGTCCTGAGTCCTGAGCTGTCAGACTATCCTGTTACATAAGATTTTTTGCAAGGAAAAACTGGTACTGACAGGTCAACACAGGCTCTGCTAAAAGGAAATGTCCAGAAGAAAGAACAAGACATTTCCTGCAGAATTCAGGGATGATCTTCACCTGGACATCTATGTAGACAGTCCAACACACCTGCAAACTTTGCTCTCTCGATCACATGTCCCCCACGCTCCTTCTGGGCAACGTGGGCCCTGGGGGACAAACAGGGACAGCCTGATCTATAGGCCAAGGGTCAGCGGTGAGCAGGGAGCAGCCCAGGGGTGGGCAGGGACCCTCTCAGGTGACTGGATCAGGTTCCACAGGATGCCAAGCAGTTCGTTCCTTCATGGGGCATTGCTTAGGAACCATCTTTAATTTTCTCTTTATACTCACAGGATATCAGGAGAGAGGCTCCTCAATCGATGAATTGAACAGCTGTCTCTCACAGTAGATCTGGAGCTCCAGAGAGCTCAGAGAGGCTCTGAGCAGCCATGACAGGGGGATCCTGGCTCCTGTGCTTGGGACCTGGGGAAGACTTGATCCCAGGATCCCCAGGGGAGGGGGCCCTTGCTCCTTAGCCCCAGTCCAGGGCCGACCAGCCAGCTTGCCCCCAGGCTTCACCCTCTGGAGTTTCCCACATTGTGCCGGTTTGAGTGTATTGTGTCCCCCAAATGCCATTATCTTTGTGGTCTTGTGTGGGGCGGAAGTTTTGGTGCTGGTTAGATTTGCTTGGAGTGTGCCCCACCCAGCTGTGGGAGATAATTTTGATGAGATGTTCCCATGGAGGTGTGGCCCCACCCATTCGGGGTGGGCCTTGATTGGTGGAGCTATATAAATGAGCTGACTCAAAGAGAGAAAAGAGAGTGCAGCTGGGAGTGATGTTTTGAAGAGAAGCAAGCTTGCTAGAGAGGAACGTCCTGGGAGAAAGCCGTTTTGAGGCCGGAGCTTTGGAGCAGACGCCGGCTGCCTTCCCAGCTAGCAGAGGTTTTCCGGACACCATTGGCCATCCTCAGGTGAAGGTGCCCGGTTGCTGATGTGTTACCTTGGACGCTTTGTGGCCTTAAGACTGTAACTGTGTAGTGAAATAAACCCCCGTTTTATAAAAGCCTATCCATCTCTGGTGTTTTGCATTCTGCAGCATTAGCAAACTAGGACACACATCCTTCAGCCAAGGTCAAGAAGGGCCTCAAAGCAGTGCTTATCTCTGGGCCCTTGAGCAGGTTGTTTTACCTCTGTAAGGTGAGGAGGTGGCAGGGACTCAGCTGAGAGGGAAAGATGCAGAGGATCGGGAGCCCTGCAAGGAGGCAGTGACGAAGCTCAGACCCAAGCCCCAGCTCTGCAGAGTTTCTTCCGGGACAGCCCTCACTAGGGACGCCAGTGCTGGGCTCTTCTTGCCCATTTCACAGATGAGATCCCTAGACCCGGCGAAGAGGCGGCCACCCCACTGGATGTGACAGACTCAGGACGGCCTCCCGTGTCCTGGGTTCAGTGGCTGTGTGCTCTGCAGCAGCCAGGCCTTGCCTTTCCTGGGTGGAGGGAAGGAGGTCACAGTGCTATGGATTGAATGTGCCCCCACAAAAGATCCAGACCCGTGAGTGGGTCCTTATTTGGAAATAGGGTCATTTCAGGGGGAATTAGTTGAGTTCGATGGGGTCAGACTATAGTAGAGGGCCCTTAATCCTCTATGAGTGGTGTCCTTCTAAAAGGAAATTCAGACCCACAGAAAGGCCCGGGGGAGAAGGCCACATGAAGACGGAGCAGGTGCGTCCACAAGCCAAGGAACGCCAAGGATCGCCCAGCCTGGCCAGAAGCCGGGGGAGAGGAGTCAGAGGCAGCACGGCCCTGCCGAGACCTTGGTTTCAGATGTCAGCTTCCAGAACCGTAAGAGAGTAAATGTTGTTTTAAGCCATGTTGCTTGTAGTGCTTTGCTGCAGCAGCCCTAGAAACCAAGACAGGCAGGCCCGCTTACCCAGAGCCGGGGATCACCCGTGTGGGTGTACCCCACCCAAACTAGGGAGGCTGATCCCGGAAGGCAGCCCCTCATGCACGCATGGTCTTACTCTTAAGCTTTATTGTACATAAGAATCACCTGGAATAACCTTCTAAAAACCTTCAGACTCTGATCTGGAGGTCTGGGGCTAAGACTGGGAACCTGCATTTTAAAAAGCTCCCTGAGTGACTCTGAGGTCCTTGGGGGACATTCCAGGAATCACTGCTTTTGCACATCCTCTGACTGGTGGCAATTCTCGGGCTGCAGCAACCAGGGCAGCTAGGAAATGCCCAACAGATCCGAACTGAAGGCCCCCCACTCTGCCCCACCCCCAGCCCCACTGCAGCCTGGGATTCCGTCCTTCCCCCCTTCCCTCCAGCTCCCAGGGAACTGATGTCCTGCTTGCTTTTTACCTCTAAACAAGCTAATTAAGCAATAATCCTAGAAGAATCCATCACTCTGACAAGGCTGTTGGTTAACCCTTCCCCAGCCAAGCCTCAGGTGCGGTAGATACCAGCAGAAGGGTCAATACCGAGTGCAGCAGGGCACCGTGCTGCAGCAAGGCAGGTGACGGCTGTATTCGAGAAGACAGATGCAGAATGAGTGACGGCCGACATTGCAGCCTGGGGGAGGACAGAGTAGCGGGAGGTGGACGGGCTTGGGGCTGCACAAGCTGGGCTGCCTCTCCCCAGATTCTAGGTCATTCTTTCTGGGACGTCCAAAAACCCCAGAGGGCTTCTGTGGCTCTCAACAGCTCTGGAAGGAAGAAGGGCCATCTGAAAGATGGATTGAACTCAGGCACATAATTCTCCAACTTCGAAGCTGTGTCACTGATGTCAGAAAGTCAAATGTGTGCACAGGTCTGGAGAAGGAGGAAAGGGACAGGCAAGGCAACTGAGGGACTGCCTCTGAAAGACCAATTTCAAATCCAAACTGATAGATCTTTCTCTTTTGTACACTTAGACTCTTATTTTAAACACCCTGTGTTCCTTAAATGATTTACTTTCTTCAATGTTTGGAGCAGTCTCGGTGATAGAGTGCTGCCCCCTGATGGTCACAGTTGTTGCAGCCTCAAATAATCCACCTTCCAAAGGACCTTTCCCATTCAAGTGTCCAGGGGGGCCTCCGAATGTGGCACCTCCAGCCAGCCCAGCCTCAGCGTGCACCGTGCGAGCTGCCAAATCTGTGGATTTGCCCCAATAATCTTTGTCTGACTCCATCTTTGTCCAAATCCTGATCTCATTTCTGCCATTTTTTGCATAGAGAGCAGATGACCTTGGCAAAGTCCTCTGGACCAAGGAGAAAGGGGCTGACCCCTAGAGTTTGGTCTCCAACAACCTCAATTTGGTCACTGACATGTCACATCATCTTATATCTTTAGAGTTACCAATTTTGTTCAGCCACAAAGAAAAAAAAAATAGCATATAGTAAATGCTCAATAAAAGTTACAAGCAGACGGTGCACTGGACAAGACTCTGGGGTCTGTGGTTTGGGTCCTGGGGCTGCCTCCACTCAGCTGTGTGCCCTTGGGGAATGCCCTTCTCCTTCTGGACCTCCTTCACCTTTGGAAATGAAGGGCTGCTCCTGAAGCTCTCCGAGATCCCTTCTGCGGACAAGTCAAGGAGAGCAGGTGCAGATAGAGGCTGCGACTGGACTGCTACAGCTGCAAGCCAAGGAAACCCAGGGACTGCCAGGGACTGCCAGAGATGGAGCAGGCGAAGAAGGGTTCCCGTAAGGTTTCAAAGGGAGCATGGCCCTGCCAAGCTTGATTTTGAACCCCTAGCCTCCAGAACTGCTGAGAGAGAATAATTTTCTGTTGTTTTAAGAAAAAAAAAAATCCCCTCTGCCTTACAAACTGGGAGAACCAGTTCTTGACAGATTCTAGTGAGCAGTCGTCACTGAGAGACAGAATCTAACAGCCCCTAGCAGTACAGCAGTGCACTAGCTCTGCTTGAGACCCACGCTTTCTGGGGCAGAAAATGAAATAGTGCTCTGCTTTCTCCACCAGGGAGTTGCTGCTTCTCGTGATTTTTTGATGATGGAAGCTAAAATCGCCTCACCCACCGGGGTTGGCCATTAGGGGGCGCTGACTTGGCTGTGGGAGATGAAATCGGGCCTCTGTGCCCCTGCGATTGGTGTTGAGACAGTGCCACCTAGTGGCCACCTCTGCTAATCACGGCCCCAGCCCCACTTTGCACCTGCAGGCAAGGAGCATGCCCAAGAACTCACTGCCCTGTGGTTAGATTGGCGGTTATTGATCCACAGAACACGTAGAACAAATGCAGGACCCTGAGTTGTAACCACAGTTTGGCAAACACCGTTATGCCTGCCCTTAGTTACTTCTGGTTCGACCCCTAAGTCCTTCCCTTCTGGCTTGCTTGTTATCTGAGAGTCCCCCATGCCTCGTGGTTTATACTCGGGGGCCCTAGGCCAGGTGGTGGGAGGCTGTCCCTACCGGAAGGAGAAGCCCTGAGCCCAGCCTGGGACCCTGGGGTGCCACCCACGCGGCCACACACATCCCTGCCCACAGAGCCACCTCCAGACAGCAGTGAGACAGGACCACCCAGCCAGGCCCCCTTCACTGCTGCCAGCTGCTGGGTGAGAAAGAGCGACAAGACTGGCCCGGAGGATTCCTCCTTCCTCTGGCTCTCTGTGGGGAAGGGAGTTCACCTGGTTTTGCCCATTTTGGGTACCACGACCTTGACCTACAGGGGGGGCAGGTGGGTTCTTTTAAACATACTTTACTCTCTATACTTATACCCCACAAACTGCAAAGGATGGAGAGAGTCTGAGGTGCTCACGCTGTTAGCATAGCTAAGGATATGGTAGCTGAGTTTTCTGGGTCTTTCCTGAATCCCATATCATTCCTATCCTAGATGAGCTGGGCTAACTGCCTATTGAATGGTGTTCCTCATCATGAGATTTTGTCTGTGTTCACTGGTCTTTCTCAAAGTGTATTCTTTGAGTACTGGATGTTGGTGCTTTCCAACATGCTCTACAAAAATGCTGGGTGAGGCTGTGTTCGTTTCCTCGCCTTCTTTTCCCCTCGTGATCCCCACCCCCCCCCAACACACATACACAGACAAACACATAGACAATCCCCAAGAAGTATACAGTGGTATCACTCTGGAACCCCTTGAAAAAGAAAGTCTTTCATTCAGATTGGGGATGCAAATTCTAGAGTTGCCCACGGTTTCTGGCGGTGTGCGGTAATTCTCCTTTGCATGAAATGATGTGTGCCAAAGTACTTTTTTGGTGGTGTAGAGCAGGTAAACTACCAAGCTCCTGCTAGCCAGGAAACCAAAATCACAGCAGAAATTTGAACAGGAATATTTTAATATAAAGTATTATTAACTTACAAACGTGGTTTAATTTCTAAAGGGGGTAGGACTCTAAGGACCCTGGGGCTGAGACAGACCACTCAAAGAAAGAACTAAGAACTCGGACAAGAGTCAGACCTCACTGGAGAGTGTGGCCGCAGCCCGTGGGAAGGTGGGGACGCTCCCTGCAGAGAGCACCCAGGCCTCCCCCTGCACTGTCCCTCCAGCGCCCCCTGTTGATGAAGCCTAACATTGCACCACCTGGCAAAGGAGAAATGTTTACAGGTCCAGCTTCAGTGTCACAGAGTAGAGCAAAGAAGGGTAGATGTGGAATTGAGAGGGAATAAATCAATCACAGGACACCTACTGTCTGCCAGGCCCCAGGCTACACTCTTCTCTCAGGTGCCTCATCATCTCAACCATAATTCTTTGAAATAGATATTAGCAACAAACAATAAAGGCTGGGAGAAGCTGGATAACCTGAGAACGATATGCAGACAATAAGTGGCTGAGCTGGTGCATAAACCAATGTGTGTGTGACTAGATCCTGTGCCTCCAAGCCTCCCTCTGTCGACGGTAAAGGACAGTGAGGTCTGTTCTCCCCTTCCCGCCCCTCGTCCCCCATAGATCACAGGAAACTTCCCAGCGTTGGCTCTTGAACAACCTTCCTTGGCGAGACAGGCAGTGAGGCAGATCCTACAGGAGCCCCGAGGCGGTGATTCCCAAACCAGAATCACTGGTGGAGCTTAGTGATGCTGACGGCTTCCTGGCCTATTCCAGAGATTCCAATTTAGCAGATGGGGGCATGTGTGTGTGTGTGTGCTGGAATCTGCATTTAACCAATTACTTATTGGTTAAATAAGAAGCCTCTGATCTACCCCAAGGGAAAAGCCTCGATCTCCACTGGGCTAGAAGTGAGAAGTGAGGAGCTTTGAGTGGGAGGAAGTACTTCTTGCTAATAAGCTCCTCTCAGCCCAGCATCCCATGGAAAGGTCAATACTGATACCTGGTTTCCAGAATGAGAAATCAAATAGGGCCCATGGATCTGCTTTATGGGTGATGAAGTTGTAATGGCTCTAAGAGAGGCAAAATTGATTTCCATTTGCCATTCAGGGAACCTGGAGGGCTGGACTCTGGGACTCTGGGACCCCTTGGCTTCTTCCTGGCAGCCCCTTTAGGAATATTTTTCTGGATAGGATGCGTTTCAGAGCTGGAGCATTCCAGGGGTAACTCCATCTGGCTCAGGAATAAGAGCCAGCAGTTTGGGGCACCTACCATGTGCCAGGATCTCTAATCCTTAAGCTTTCTTGCAAGTGTGAACTTCCTCATCCATCAGAGGAAGAGATGAGGGTTTTTCAAGGCCATACAGATACCAGGGGCAGAGTTACAATTCAGGCTCTGGTGGGTCTTGCTCCAAACCATGCTCTTTCCACTGCCCCTTCCAGACTTGGGAGAGGAAAACAGGTCCTGGCTCAGGCCCTTGCCAGGGGAGACCCAGGCCAGAGAGGGGCCAAGCGTTTGCTGCCCCACATGGGTGGCTGGCGGGGTCAGAGGAGAGCGGGTCCACCACAGCCTGCCAGGAGGGACAGAACTCAGGCCACACCCCAGAAATGCCCCAGTGGGGACAAGGGGATGCTGAGCCCAAGCCATGGGCTGACCCAGACACCCGAAGATGAGAGTGAGGGAGATCGGGGGGAAAACCTGCCATTCTGCCTTTTTAAGGTACAGTAGTCAAGTCCCCTAGAAATCATGATCCAGTCAAGATTATCACATCTGGTCCATTTCTCCAAGTTACTGTAGCAATTGACCCCTATAAAAGCATATCCAGAAGGGGGAAAATTCAGCAATGTCTCAAGTGCCAGCCTCCCTAATATTATAAAAGGATGAGAACTCCTTAAACTGTCCCATGTCACATTATCCACCCAGGGAAAAATGCAAGGAAGCTCGGGGAGTGTGGGCTGACTCCAGGCCTTGGGAATGCCCAGCACAACCTGGCTTAGATGCACCCGTGACCCCCCAGACCGGGAGCTCCCCGGAGGCAGCAGGCTCTTCGGCAGTGCCCAGCACGTGCCCATTGCATGGTGCACCTGCAGCAGGAAACCACACAGCTGGTACAGAGTCAGCAGAGCTGGCTGCAGATCCTGGCCTATAAAATGGGCATCAAAAACACTGCCTCTTAGGGTCATTGCGAGGATTAAATGTGATAATGCTGGCATGTGTGGGGTCCACGATAGCTGAATGAGGCGGGCAGGGCGCAGACTCAGGACGACCCCGGCAGCAGCACAAATGGGATGCTCATGGCTGTCACTGCCTCGCCCCCTCCAGGGAGCCCTCCAGGAGGTGGGGGCAGGTGTGTGGGCTGAGGACCACACGGGGCCACATGGCCTCCCTAATACATCAGCAGACAGGACAGCACATACGACCCAGAGCTGGAAATGAAAACGGACCCAGGCCTGGGATTGGTGAGAACCACAACCCTCTCCCTCCCTACCAGGCACACCTCATCAGAGCCAACAGAAGGGTCCGGAAAGACTTTGCTATCTGGCAAAAGCACAAATCTGCTCAGAAGTCCTCACTTGCTCCCCAGCTCCCTCACCTGGCTCACAGGACCCCCCCTCCTCTCTCACAACCTCATGTGCATTCTGGATTCTGTTTGGTGGAAGAGAGAGAATAGGCCAGTGCCAGGAGACCTGAGATTTAGGCCCAACTCTGTAGCTAGCTTGGGAAAATCTCTCCCCCTCTCTGTGCCTCCGTTTTCCCAGACCCAATGTCCTCTTTCTTTTTTTAGGGCCTTCTGGGGCTAGATGATCTTGAAGGGTCCATTTAGTTGTGATATTATTTTTTAAATGTAGTTTAAATATAGTAGGAAAAATAAAACACACACTCACACAAATGTAAAGAGGAAAATAAAATGCCTCCTTCATCCCAGCACCCAGAGATGATGCGTCTCCCCCCAGGCTTTGACTTTTGAATCTACATGTCCTAGACTCTGTGAGTGGGGGTGGTTGTTTGGAAAGTGCCCTGGTAATTCTGACTAGTGCAGAGCTGGGCCCTGGGCCCGCGGTATCTGTGCAGCGCTGACCAGTCTCCCGGCAAAGGAGGGTCATGTGAAGCTGGGACAGAAGTGGGTGCTCCCCGGACCACAGCTCCTGGTTCCCCTTGAATCTCGCCACATCATGCCGCCCCCTCCTGACTCCCACGCCCGGGAAGCACATGCTGTGAAGCACGGACTTTGGCTCCAAACAGACATGATTCCAACCCTGGCTCTGCCCTTTGCTTGCTGTGTGACCTTGAGAAGTTACTTTAAAGTCTCTAAACCTTGCTGTCCTATGTGTAGTGGGGAGACTAAACCTGTACCTATTAGAGTTGATGTAAAGATTAAGTAAAACGGCGAAAGTGATGCGTCTTGTCGAACATAAAGCCTCATCAATAGCAGTCCCACCGTTTAACATGAAATACCAGCTATCTCGTCCTTAAATGGATAATCTGCATAAAGCGTTAGGCTGATGCATAGCTAAGCACTCCATATGGAAAAGCTAACATCATCATCATTTTCATCACCACCTTCAACTGTCACCGCTGTCCCTGTGACTCCAGGTGGCAGCAGGGGGCCATGGAGCCAGGCCTCTCCGCTCGGGTCTATGTCCCCTCCGCTCGGGTCTCCGTCCCCTCACAGCCCTTGGGTGATAATAATCAGCTGACTCCGTCTAAGGCCTTAGGAGGGGGGTGTGGTCCCCTTTCTGTACAAGGGAGGAAAGGAGAGGCCTGGCGGGAGCAGTAGCCTTCAAGGGCGCCCAGGCTAATGCAGCAGGGCCAGGAATCAAACCCAGTCCTGCCCGCCAGCCTGAGCACCTACCTACCGTGCTGGATGGCCTCCTGGTGGGTTCCCAGAGCCTCATGACAGACGAGGAGGGGTGTGTGGCCCAAGGACAGAAGGGACTAGAACCCAGGGCTCTGGGTTTCCCACAAAGCCCAGACTCCAGGGAGTGGCCATTGGCTAAAACCCCACCACTGCCATGAGGCCTCAGCCTGGACTCTGAGAACCCCAGGGAAGAAAGCACGCCGATGTTCCACTGTCTGTTCTTGCCTCATCCAACAGGATCTCTTCTGATCCCCAAGTAATCTCCCATCAGGAGCCAAAAGTGATTTGTGGGAAACTTCCTCCAATTCCCAGGCTAATCTTTCTCCTTCCTGAACTCCATTAGGAAATTGCATTTGCTGCGATGGTCTCTAATCCCCTAGTCCCCAAATGTTCCCGGGGACAGCATGAGGGGCCGCACATGTAGGGACACGCATGCCTGCTGGGGCCTGTGGGCCAGCGGGTCTGGACTGCAGCCCACTATGACCACCAGCTTGTCACACTCAGCTTCCACCTCCTCCTCTCCCCACAAGAGCCACACTGTGAACCGGGGCTGGGGAAGGCCTTGTGCCAGCGCAGGGGGAAGCCCTAGTGAGTGAGAGGCTGAGGGCCCAGGCCAGCGAAGAGGAGCCAGGGGATGGGCCCAGGAGCTCTGTGAACCATCTCCGAGGTACAGTTACAGGAATTTTTTGTAACTCACAAGTCGACAGGGCTGCTCCTGCCCCTAAGAGCGAGAGAAGATGGGCTCAGGTGCTGACCTCCTGCCTCCCCTGAGCTCTCCAGCGCTGCGCTGGGCTCCCCAGCTGTTGCCCACCACCCCTGACGTGTTGGCCTAATCATGGAATTCTGTCTCTTTCTCTATATCCTTGCTACAACAACAAATAATAAGAATAATAACAAAAAATACAAAATGTCACTGACTCCTCAGGATAGTGGGTTCCGGACCGCTCATGAGGCCATGCCCTTCTTGGCCCAGATCACAAGAGCACACTGTGGTCAGCAAGGAGCTGCCCCCACGTAGGGAGGTGAGCTCACTCCACTCCAGCTACATGGTGGAGGTTTTAGCTTGTACCGCATCCCAGACCCCGGAACTGAGCCAGCGTGCCCCGCAGCTCATGTGCTGGAGACGACGTCATGGCTTCAAATTCCTCTGCAACTGTGTCCGAGTGAAAGTTACTGAAATTTTACCCCCCTGCTGCTTGCACTAAGACAAGAAACACAATAGGAGTCTTTATCCCTAATCAGCTATCAAAAGTGATTCAAAAATATATTCCATTCAAGCAATAATTTTCTAACTTTTCTAATGTAACAGAATGACTTTGCTCACCATAAAACGTCATGCAGGAACTCCTGTACATAAAAAGCAGTATAAACAGAACTGCTGCACTAGATCTGCAGAAGGCAGGGGGAGGAGAGCTCCTGACCCCTGGGCCCAGCTTCCCCGGGCCCCACGGGAATCCTGTAGGCACCCCGGGCTCTGGAGAACAGAAAGGGAAATACAAATGTCTCTCCTCCAATGTAAGGACACTCCACTTCACTCTTAGTAAGATAAATGCAAATTAAAACTACACTTGAGATACTATTTTTGCTCTATTGTATTTGCAAAGATCCAAAAGGTTGGGAATGCCCTATTGTTGTAAAGATGTAGAGAAATAGGAACTCTTACGCATTGTAGGTGAAAATCTAAATTGGTACAACACCTGCACCAATCTGGCAATGTCTATAATATGAATTTGAAAGCAATTTGGCAATATCTATAAAACGAATGCACATATCCTAAACTCAGAAATTCTATCAGCAAGAATTTATGCTATAGATAATCTCTTCATGTATAGGAAATGACATTATAGCATTGTTTATAAACAAAATAAAAGGAAATAAACAACCCAAATGTCCATCAATGAAGAATGGCTAAATAAATGGTTTGCCCATATAGTGGAATATTTCTGAAAGGATAACAATAAACTTGTAACATTGGCTTCCTGTGGAGAGAACTAGGGGGAATAGAATGAGAGGGAGACTTTTTATTGTTTATTCTTTTGAATTTGAACCATGAGAAAGTATATCCTATTCAAGAATTAAATAAAAAATAACAATATAAGAACAAAGAATAAAAAAGAAAATTGTTGTATGAGATAAAAGCAGAAAAGTATGTTTGTCTCCTGCATTATGCACTGAGTGCTTTATTTGCTCTGAGAATCAAAAAAGCCAAAATGCAAATTCCACCTTTAAAGACTACCTAACATTGTTCAATAAAGTATGCTTCTAGATTTTTAAGCTGAAAAGGTTGCAGGGTTTCTGGCTTCCACTTAGGGTCTAGAAAGCAGGAAAGAGTATTGCTCTCACCTTTAATACAAGCAAAAGCAAAATAGCCTGCAAAGTCACATTTTTTGTTCTTGAACTCATCAGAGAACTGAGATTGCAAGGTAATGAACTATTCCAAAATCTAAGGAAAACCAAGCACCACCAAGGAGAGACAGGAAACAAGCCCATGCTTACCTGGTGTACATATGGACACCACAAAGGCTGAAAAGGAGAATTCAGCCACATTTTAAAAACAAATTGCAAAAGGCCAAGTGTGGGCTTGCATGAGAGTATAGACCCTTTAGGAGCTGCAGACTCTTCTCCACGGTCCGCAGGGAGGGAGGATGAGAGACCTAAGAGAACTTCTCTCTTGGGTAAGATCTAAGGGAGGAGAGCAGCAATTGCTGCAGAGAAAAAAAAAGCCTAAACCCCCGCACAGATCCTTCACCCTATATCCCCTATGGAATAAAAACATAAATGATTGAGAAAAGGGCAGAAAACTTTGTTGTCCTTAGAGCACAGGTGAAGACCCATAGCAGATGGTAGAAGGGAAGTAAAAAAAAAAGTCTTTCTCTGGGTGAGGGGCAAAGATACATCCAGGTCCCCAACCAGTAGAGGCTCCTACAGAGAGAGGAAGATCAGGATGACTGACAGGGCCTCACCCCCAAGAGCCGGGACACAGCACCTGCCTCTGATTGGAGCTGAGCCAAGGCAACGGAGAATGCCCCCATTCTGATCCTCACGTCCAGGCTAACCCGGCCCACCAAGCAAACAGCAGAAGTCTGTTGCTGAGGAGGATCGAAAGCATGGGGGACACTTTTTCAAAGGAAAAGACATAAAAGTAAGTTCTAAAGCTGAGACTGGAAGAGATATTAAGTAAAACCCTCTGGCAATCGATCTGACACCCTAAACACAGGGTAACACTAAAGAAATTTTAAGCCTGTGGTGCACTAAGAATAAGCAGAGCAACAACAAAATCCAAACACAGCTCAACTTCTGACTAGGTTGCTCAAAATTCCAGTTAAGGTTTAAAAAAGACAAGGCTTGCCCATTACCAGCCATACATAATATTCACCTCACTCTCTACTGTTCAACACAAGGTGTCTAGTTTTCAGCAAAAATTTATAAAGCATAAAAAGAAGCAATAAAAAACAACATACTATTAAAAGTCAAGACAATCAATACAAATCTACAAAAATGACACAGATGTTGGAATTGTCCGAGAGAAAATGTAAAATAACTTATGGCTAATATATTAAAGGCTCTATTGGAAAGGTGGACAACACGTCATGAAGGTAACAAACAGAAATCTGGGGCTACAAAAATAAAAAGCATTGAAAATAAGAAAGAAAAGTGAAGTTAGTTTTATGTTTACCTCCATTTATGCCATGTCCAACTGCTCCAAAGGGTAATTCACTGAAGCAAAAGCAGTAGCAATGTATCATGTGCTTATAGAACGTATAAAAGAAAAATATAAGGCAACGTTGGCACCAAAAAACTTAATGAATTTAAAGGAACTTATATATTAGAAAGTGTATTCTCTGACTGGAATAGAATTAAACTAGAAATCAAAACCAGGAAGATATCTGTAAATTTTTCAAATATTTGGAAATTGAAAAAAAAAGCAAACCACTTCTAAATAACCACTTCTAAAATTGGTTTGAACCTATTGTGTACCCCACAAAAGGCATGTCCTTTTTTTTTTAAGTGAAGAAGGAAGTAACAAGGAAATCAGAAAATAATTTGAACTAAATGAAAATGAAAACACAATATATCAATCTTTGCATGATGCAGCTTTTTAGGGAATTTTTTAGAATTAAATGTTTATATTAGAAAAGAATAAATAGCCAATTTTCTACCTTAAAAAAACTAGGATCAAAGAGAAAACTAAGTCCAAACCAAGCATAAGGAAGGAAATAATAAAATAAGAGCAGAAATCAATGAAATTGAGGACATATAAACAATAGGAAAAAAATCAATGAAATGAAAAACTGGTTCTTTGAAAAATGAATAAAATTGATAAACCCATAAGTCAGACTGACCAAGTGAAAAAGAGAGAAGACCCAGATTATAAATAGGAAGAATGAAAGGGGACATCACCATAGATGCCCCCCTGCAGATATTAAAAAAATAATAATAAGGGAAAAATAGAACAAGACTATGCCCATAAATCCAATGACTTAGATTATATGGACAGATTTACTGAGAGACACAAACTGCCAAAGCTAACTCAAGAAGAAATATATAATAATTAATCCTCTATCTTTTAAAAGGCTTACATTTGTGGTTAAAAACCTTTCAAAAAGAAAACTCCATGCCCAGATGGTGCCACTGGAAAATTGCATCAAACATCGGGAGGAAATCACACCAATTCTACACGATATCTTCCAGAATATACGAGAGGAGAGAGCACTTCCCAACTCATTTTCTGAGGCCACCTTTACCCTGATAGACTAACTGAAAGACATTAAAAGAAAATAAAGCTGCAGACCAGCATCCCTCATGAGCACTGATGCAAAACTCAACACAATTTTAGCAAATTGAATCTAACAATATATGAAAAGGATAATACATCATGGCTAGTGGGTTTTATCCCAGGAAAGCAAGCCTGGTTCATCATTTGAAATCAACGAATATAATTCACCATTATCAACAGACTAAAAAGAAAACCTTCTGACAAAATCATCATACATTCATGATAAATGCTCAGTAAACTAGCACTAGAACTTCCTCAGCCAACAGAAGGCATCTTCAAAAAACCTATAGCTAACACCTTACTTAATGAGGAAAGATGGAATGGTGTCCCCCATGCTGGTTTGAACCTATTGTGTACCCCACAAAGGCATGTTCTTTTTTTTAATTCAGTTTTATTGAGATATATTCGCATACCATATAATCATCCATGGTATACAATCAATTGTTCACAGTACCATCTTATAGTTGTGCATTCATCACCCCAATCTATTTTTGAACATTTGCCTTATACCAGAAAGAATCAGAATAAGAATGAAAAATAAAAATAAAAAAGAACACCCAAATCATCCCCCCCATCCCACCCTATTTTTCATTTAGTTTTTGTCCCCATTTATCTACTCATCCATCCATACACTGGATAAAGGGAGCGCGATCCACAAGGTTTTCACAATCACACTGTCACCCCTTGTAAGCTACATTGTTATACAATCAACTTCAAGAGTCAAGGCTACTGGGTTGGAGTTTGGTAGTTTCAGGTATTTACTTCTAGCTATTTCAATACATTAAAGCCTAAGAGGTGTTATCTATATACTGCATAAGAATGTCCACCAGAGTCACCTCTCGACTCCATTTGAAATCTCTCAGCCACTGAAGCTTTATTTTGTTTCATTTCACATCCCCCTTTTGGTCAAGAAGATGTTCTCAATCCCATGATGCCAGGTCCAGATTCATCTCAAGGAGTCATATCCTGCGTTGCGAGGGAGATTTACACCCCTGGGAGTCAGATCCCATGTAGGGGGGAGGGCAGCAAGATCACCTGCCAAGGTGGCTTAGTTAGAGAGAGAGGAACACATCAGAGCAACAAAGAGGCACTCGGGGGAGACTCTTAGGCGCAATTATAAGCAGGTTTAGCCTCTCCTTTGCAGTAACAAGCTTCATAGGGGCCAGCCCCAAGACAGAGGGCTCAGCATGTCAAGCCATCAGTCCCCAGTGTTTGTGAGAACATCAGCAACAATCCAGGTGAGGAAGTCCAACACCTCTGCATCCTCCCCCAGCTCCTCAGGGGAGCCCTAAATATATATTTTTATTCTCTGCCCAAATTACTTTGGAATGTGTTTCTATTTCACTTTAACCTATACAGACCTACCATATCTCACTTCCTATTCAAAGTTCCATGTAATTGTGGTGTTTGAACAAACTGACTGTAGAAGTTATATTGCTTAGAAAATATAGATCCTGCACCAAATAAGCATTTCTTCCCTTGGTCTCACATGGAAGTTGAAGTTTTAACACACAGTCAGTTTGACCTTTACCCTTTGGCCCAGTTTGCCCTAGTCTTGACCAGATCTGCTTCATTCATATCTCTAGTTGAAGTCTGGGCTCTATTTCAGCTTTTTTTTTTTCTTTTTTTTTAACTAACGCTGTATGCATTAATACTGACATTCATATCTGCCAAGCTCTAGCTCTGAGTTTCAGGTGTCACAGAGATACCCAATGTTCCAGAGACCAATCAGGTTACACACCAAGGGATCAACATCTCAGACTTTGGAGACAGCCATTACAATTCAGGAATAGATTTGACTGCTGTAAGAGCTTACAACCTAGGGACCATTACAATAATCATTTCCCTGTTAGGCTGGCCCTAAGATTCAATTCTGAGTTTACACATTATGGGTAGTCCATATCAGTGAGGCATTATAGTGTTTGCCTTTGTTTCTGGCGTACTTCACTCAACATGCTGTCTACAGGATCCATTCACCTCCTTGTGTGTCTCACAACTTCACTCCTTCTCATAGTTGCTCAATCTTCTCATAGTTGCTCAGTATTCCATTGCATGCCTACACCACAGTTCACCAATCTGTTCCTCAGTCAGTGCACCCTTAGGCCACCTCCACTCACTGCCAATCATGAATACTGCCTCCATAAACACCAATGTGCAAATGTCCATTCATGTCTCTGCTCTCAGATCTTCCAAGTACATACCCCATAATGAGGTTGCAGGACCTTATGGCCCCCACATACTTAGCTTCTTGTGGAACCACCACAGTGACCTCCTGAAAGGCTACACCATTCTGCCTCCTCATCAACAGTAAATAGGTACATGCCTCTCTCCATGTTTTCTCCAGCCCTCTTACCCCTATAGGCATGTTCTTTTAATCCAATCTTGTGGGTACAGACTTATTGTGGGTGGGACCTTTTGATTAGATTATTTGATGGAGTTGTGCCCATTCAAGGTGGGTATTAATTACTTTAATGGTGTCCTGCATGAGAGGGTAAAAGGAAGAGACACTTTGAAGAGAGCTCAGAGACTCTTAGAGAGAAAATGACGAGAGACATTTTGGAGAAAGTCACTGAAACCAGAGCCCAGGAGAGAAGGACCAGCGGCCATACCACGTGACTTCCCATGTGACAGAGGAACCCTGGATGCCATTGGCCTGTCCTCAGTGAAGGTGTCCTCTTATTAATGCCTTAGTTCGGATACTTTTATGGCCTTAGAACTGTAAATTTGTGAACTAATAAGCCCCCTTTATAAAAGCCAGTCCATTTCTGGTATTTTGCATTCAGGCAGCTTCAACAAAGCAGAACACCCCTTAATAATGGAACCAAGACAGTGAAGTCAACTGTCACCACTCCTAATTAACATTGTACTGGAGGTTCTGGCCAGTACAATAAGGTATGCACCAGAAATAAAATACATACAATTGGGCAAGGAAGAAATAAAGTTTTCTCTATGTGCAAGCAATATGAATGACTATGCCAACAACTCCAAAGAATCTCCCCCACAAATCTACTGGAACTAAAAGTGAATTTAGCAAGGTTGCAGGATACAAGGTCATTATTTAAAAATCAGCTGTTTCATTATATGAGTAACAAAAACTTGAAAATTGAAAATTTTAAGTTGCACAAAAAACATTATATACTTAGTTATAAGTCTTGTGACATGTACAATAGCTGTATGTTATACATCACAAAACACTGATGAAAGAAATTCAGAAAAATCTAAATCAATGGAGAGATATGCCATGTTCATGGATTGGAAGGCCCCAAATTGTTAAGGTACCAATTCACCCTGAATTGATATGTAGATTAATGCAATTCTGATCAAAATATCTGCAAGTTCTTTTCACAGAAATTGATGAACCTGTGCTAAACTCTAAACAGAAAGGCAAGGAACTTAAATAGTCAAAACTGTTTTGAAACATAAGAGCAAAGTTGGAAGACTTGCACTATCTGCTTTCAAGACTTACTGTAAAGTACTATAATCAAGGCAGTGTGGTTTTGGAGAAAAGAGATTCTATACATATATAATCCACATAAGTAGATATATGTAATAAAAATGGTACATAATAAAGAGTCTATAAATAGAGCCACACTCATATATAGACAAGCGATTCTTTACAAAAGCCCAAGGTCAATCCAATGAAGAAAGAAGTGTTTCTTTTTCAATAAATTTTGCTAAAACAACTGTGTTTTAGTTTCCTAGGCTGTTTAAAGCAAATACCATGAAATGGTTCAGCTTGAACAATGGGAATTTATTAGCTTACAGTTTTGAGGCTGAGGAAATGTCCAAATCAAGGCATCATCAAGGTGATGCTTTCTTCCTGTTGTCTGGCTGCTGGTGATCCTTGGCTTCTCAGCCACACGGCAAGCCACATGGCAGCATCTGCTGGTCTCTCCCTTCTCTTCCAGGTTGCATTGATTTCAGCTTCTTGCTTCTGTGCTTTCTCTCTTTGTCTTGCTTCCATTCATAAAGGACTCTAGTAATAGGATTAAGACCCATCCAGAATGCAGTGGGTCACACCTTAACTGAAGTAGTCTCATCAAAAGGTCCTACTTACAATGGGTCCACACCCAAAGAATGGATTAGATTTAAGAACCTGTTTTTCTGGGGCACATACAGCTTCAAACCACAAAACCACCAACAACTGGATAAAATATGAAAAAGAGAGAGAGAGAAGCAAACCTTAATCCTTCCTACCCACCTGTTCTAGTTTGCTAGTGCTGCAGAATGCAAAACACCAGAGATGGATTGGCTTTTATACAAAGGGAGTTTATTTGGCTACACAGTTACAGTCTTAAGGCCATAAAGTGTCCAAGGTAACACAACAGTAACCGGGTACCTTCACTGGAGGATGGCAAATGGCGTCCAGAAAACCTCTGTTAGCTGGAAAGGCATGTGGCTGGCATCTGCTCCAAAGTTCTGGTTTCAAAATGGCTCTCTCCCAGGACATTCCTCTCTAGCAAGCTTGCTCCTCTTCAAAATGTCACTCACAGCTGCACTCAGTTCCATCTCTTTAAGTCAGCACGTTTATATGGCTCCACTGATCAAGGCCCACCCTGAATGGGTGGGGCCATGCCTCCACGGAAATATCGCATCAGTTATCATCTACAGTTGGGTGGGGCGCATCTCCATGCAAACAACCTAATCCAAATGTTCCAACTTAATCCCCACAAGATTCCATCAAAGAATATGGCTTTTTCTGGGGGACATAATACATTCAAACCTGCACACCACCCTATACAAAAATTACCTGAAAAAGGATCAAAGACCTAAATGTAAAATCTGAAATTATAAAACTTCTAGGAGAAAACATAGAAGAAAATCTTTGTGACTCTGGATTAGGCAAAAATTTCTTAAATTCAACACTAAAAGCATGATCCAGAACAGAAAAAAAAATAAATTAGATTTATCAAAATTAAGAACTTTGAAAAATACCAATAAGAGAATGAAAAGACAAGCCACAGACTGATACAAAGTATTTGCAAATCACACATTCAACAAAGGATTTGTATTCAGAATATATAAAGAACTCTCAAAACTCAATAACAAGAAAGCAAGCAACACAATTTAACAAAAGGCAGTTGGGATTTGCGGAAGGACAAAACATGTGAACCAAAGTATGTGTGCAGATGGCAAATAAGGACTTGAAAAGAAATTCAACACTATTAGTCATTAGGGAAATGCAAATAAAACCATAATGAAATACCACTACTAGAATAACTGAAATAAAATAAAATAATCTGACAATACCATGTGCTGAGGAGGATACAAAGCAAACACATGCAGTGCTAGGAGAAATGCAAGGTGGTATAGCCACTTTGGAAAACAGTTTGTCAGTTTCTCATAAACTTAAACATATGACCCAGTCATTCTACTCCCAGGTATTTAGTGAAGGGAAATGCAAACTTCTGTTCACACAAAAACCTGTACATGAATGTTTGTAATGACTTTGTTAATAATCACCAAAATCTGGAAACAACCCAAACGTCCTTAGCTGGTGACTAGATAAACAAACTGTGATACATTCAGGGAATACTATTCAGCAATAAAAGGGAGCAGATGACTGACATATACTATGACATGGATGAATCTCAAACACATTCTGCTAAGTGAAAGAAGCTAAACACAAAAGGCAAAGTACTGTATGATTCCATTTATATGAAATTCCAGAAAAGGCAAAGCTATAGAGACAGCAAACAGGTTAACGACTGCCAGGGGCTGGGTGTGAGGGAGGGTTAGATACTAAAGGGGAGTGGGGAGGTGTTTGGGGTGTTGGAACTACTTTATATCTCGATTGTGGTTGTGGTTACATAACTGCATTTGTTTGTCAAAACTCACTGTATGGTACACTGAAAAGGGTGAATTTTACTCTATGTAAACTATACCGTAATTTTAACATTGGGGTCAAAACAACTGCAGACCTAAGTATCTACTCATGTTCCAGAACTGGCCACGGCCACACAGCATCTATAGAGGAGGTATGTCCAGGATTTCAACCTGGCCTTTAGATTTCAGAGCCCATGTTCTTTCCACAGTACCTCTCTGCCTTTTTCTAGAAGAAAACAAAATAGCACTTGTATTGTGCTTTACATTTTAGAAAGCACTTTTCCATGGCCCACATTCATTTGATCTTCACAAAATCCTATGTAGTATTATTATAACCCGCATGTGACAGATGGAGAAACTGAGGCTTGGAGAGGTTAAATGAGCTGCCCGTGGTTCCCTTCTGACTCTTGTGTCCTTCCCTGCACCCCATGACCCTAAGCTTTAATACCCACGGTGTTGTCTCCGAAGACTCCCACACCATCTGGCTTCCTCTCTTCCCGTCGGCTCTGAGCTGAGGGCCCTACCAGGCAGTCCTCCCCACCTCGGACCAGCAGGCAACACTTGCTGGCTTATGCCTACTGTGGGAAATGCCCTATTGTCTGGGCCCCTGAAACTGCTCTTGGAAGGGCCCACGGGGCACTCAGCAGCCCCCACCTAATACAGTTGCTGAGTTCCACTCGTCTAGCGTTGGAGCACTCACTGAGCGAGCGGCTCAGGGCTGAGGGCTTCAGCTCCACTTCTACCCCTGCTTCCACCAGCTCCACACACCCCACCTTCCTCCCAGTTCCTGAGTGCGTAGGATACCGTCTGCTGATCCTCGGCATCTCAGATTTGGACCCTTCTGTCTGATCCCCCTGAAATCAAACACACACACACACACACACACACACAGTTTTCTCTCCCTTCAATTCTTTGATACCCAAATCCCGAAGGTGTTTATACTACCTTGTTCTAGTTTGCTAATCCTGCCGGAATGCAAAACACCAGAGATGGATTGGCTTTTATAAAAGCGGGTTTATTTGGTTACACAGTTACAGTCTTAAGGCCATAAAGTGTCCAAGGTAACATATCAGCAATCGGGTATCTTCACTGGAGGATGGCCAATGGTGTCCGGAAAACCTCTGTTAGCTGGGAAGGCACGTGGTTGGCGTCTGCTCCAAAGTTCTGGTTTCAAAATGGCTCTCTCCCAGGACGTTCCTCTCTAGGCTGCAGTTCCTCAAAAATGTCACTCTTAGTTACAATTGGGGTATTTGCCCTTCTTAGCTTCTCCAGAGCAAGAGTCTGCTTTCAACGGCCATCTTCAAACTGTCTCTCATCTGCAGCTCCTGCGCTTTCTTCCAAGTGTCCCTCTTGGCTGTAGCTGCTCTTCAAAACGTCCCTCACAGCTGCACTGAGTTCCCTCTGCCCGTCAGCTCATTTATCTGGCTCCACTGATCAAGGCCCACCCTAAATGGGTGGGGCCACGCCTCCATGGAAATTATCCAATTAGAGTCATCATCCACAGTTGGGTGGGGCATATCTCCATGGAAACACTCAAAGAATCACATTCTAATCAAAACTGATACATTTGCCCACACAAGATTACATCAAAGATAATGGCATTTGGGGGGACATAATACATTCAAACAGGCACATACCCCCAAAGAGAACCAACATAAAGTGCTTCCCAACTCCTATCTCTCTGATTTACTTCCTGGAGATGGTTGCAGGCAGGTCTAATCATTCGGGGACCAGATCGCAGTGGGGGGTCCTGCTGACCCCTTAGGCAGGAATCCCCCAGGCAGACTTGAGCACTTGGTTGTTGGTTGTTTGAATTTAAATACAGAACTCGGGTGTTCACTCTTGTTACAGTTCATCTTGTTGTGTTCTCAAGCTTGCTCCTACCAACCTCAATCTTGCTTTGGATTTCTCTTACTCCAGGTGCCCCTTCCCCAGCCCTCAGCTCTGTGTCCCATGTGGTGTTTCTGCTTCTGCAACGTCTTCGAAGTCGCAGAGTCAATTGCTCATTCTGACCTGAAGCCCCAGCGGGGGCCTTCTAGGGGCTTCTTCCCTGCCCTCATCCAATTTCCCTCATAGTAAGTGGAGTGTTCCAGAATTTGAAAGTAAAAACAATAAATGACCAAACCAGCAGCTTCCTCTGATATTTTCTCTCTATCCCTCCTGTCTACCTGTCTTGCTGTCCATCATTTATCACGCTGGATTGGCCTGAGTCAGCTACAGAGAATCGTGGACTGCTAGTTACCAAACCAAGTGCCTGCATTTCCCTGTGTGTGTGTGTGCATGTGTGAGTGTGTGTGCACGTGTGTGTGCATGTGTGCATGCATAGCTGTGTATGTTGTGCAAAGGTATGTGCGCCTGGGTGCATGTGTATGTGTTTACACACATGCATGTGAGAGAGAAGCAGAAGCAGGGAGAAATGAATGGGAGTGAGCCTTTTTGTTCTTTTGGGGAAACAGCCAGAACTGACATCCATTCAAAAATATCCTGCCTCTCTCACAGATAAATATAACAATGTGAGTAGATGTGTTGCTGAAAGATACTTTCAAAACACATCCGGGAAGAGTCACTTGAAGAGGCTGCTGCTCTTATGTCCCCTGGGCCCCCAGTCCCTCCCAGGGGTACCAGACAATATCGGGAGGGCCAGTAAGTGGGGGTCCATGCCCAGCCTCCAGCCTACGCTTTGTGGCAAGGGAAGGACTAGTGGGAGCACCGGTGCCCCTTAGAAAGGGCTGCTGGCCCGAGGGTCCAGGACATGAGATGCTTCCCCCATAGGGAGGAGCCAAGAGGCCACCTGTCTCTGTGACAGGGAGCGAAGGCTTAGAACAGGAGGCCAGCTCCACAAGGGCGGGTTTCACAGGCGTGATGGCTGAGAGCAGGTCATCGGAGCATGTGCCTTGGACCCGAGGGTTACAGTGGAGCCAATTATCTGCCAGCACAGGTGCCCGCTGTCCAGAATGGGTCCCAGCCATGAATAGTAGGGAGACACAGCGGCCACAGCACTGTGTCCCGGCTGGGTGTCGGCTCCACCAGGAGCAGCACCAACAGCTGTACAAGGTGGGAAGTGTCAGCCCATTTTACAGATGGGAAGACCGAGGACAGGAGTGATTCAGGGATTGACCCAGGCCCCAGTTACTCAATTCAGAGCTGGGCCTTGGCTCTTCCAGGAGTGTCAAGGAAGGTCCCTAGAAAGACCACATGAAGCAGGTCAGTAGGTGCCCTGCTGGCATCCCAGGTCCAGCTCTGCCCAGCAGTGCAGTTATTAAAGGGGTGGCACCCAGGGTGTAATCCCAGGGGATCCGAGAGTGGTCAGGCAGGGGTATGTCCTGGAGCAGGCTGCAGCAGGGCCATTTCCCAGCTCTGAGTTTCTCTGCGTCTAACAGCTCCTTCGCTTCCTCTCTCAGGGTGGGGGTCCCCTCCAGGGCCTCAAGTTGGGGCTCAGCATTGTTCCCTCCAGCTCTCCCACAGGACTGGGACACCTCTCTGACTCAGCCTTATCGATATCGTGTCTTTCTCATAGGCTCCGAGCTCTCCTGGAAAGTTTCTGAACATCACATGGGCCTTTGTTCAAATCCCCTGTGCTTCTCACCAACCGTGCGCCCTTGGGAAAACCAATGCCTCATGTGTTAGTTTCCGACTGCCTCTGTAACAGATACCACAAACTCAGTGGCTGAAAACAGCACGAAGTTATGATCATAACAGCTCTGGAGGTCACACATCCAAAACCAGTCTCACTGGGTGTGCTGGTTTGAATGTATTATGTCCCCCAGAAAAAGGCATATTCTTTGATGCAATCTTGTGGGGCAGACATATTAGTGGGGATTAAGTTGGAACCTTTGGATTAGGTTGTTTGCATGGAAATGCGCCCCACCCAACTGTCGGTGATGACTCTAATTGGATAATTTCCATGGAGGTGTGGTCCCACCCATTCACGGTGGGTCTAAATTAAATCACTGGAGCCATATAAATGAGCTGACAAACTGAAGGAACTCAGTGAAGCTGAGAGTGACATTTTGAAGAGGAGCTACAGCCAAGAGGGACACTTTGAAGAGAGCACAGGAGCTGAGAGAGGCGCTTCAGCTTACAGAGACATTTTGGAGACAGCCGTTGAAAGCAGACTTTTGCTCCAGAGAACCGAAGAGAAGACAAATGCCCCAAGAGCAACTGAGAGTGACATTATAAAGAGAAGCCAAAGCCTAGAGAGGAACGTCCTGGGAGAAAGCCATTTTGAAACCCAAACTTGGAGCAGACGCCAGCCACGTGCCTTCCCAGATAACAGAGGTTTTCCGGATACCACTGGCCATCCTCCAGTGAAGGCACACGATTTTGATGCATACCTTGGACACTTTATGGCCTTAAGACTGTAACTGTGCAACCAAATACACCCCCTTTTATGAGAGCCAGTCCATCTCTGGTGATTTGCATTCTGACAGCATTAGCAAACTAGAACACTGGGTGTATTAGCTAGTGTTCTCTAGGGAAACAGAATCAACATGAGATATCTATAAATATAAGATTTTATAAAAGTGTCTCACACAACTGTGGGTATGCACAAGTCCAAATTCCGTAGGGCAGGCAGCAAACTGGCAAATCCAATGAAGGTGTTCGATGAACTCCTCAGGAAACGCTTCGCTGGTTAGCTGAAGAAGTGAGGGTCCTCTATCTGTCTCGCTTAAAAGTCTTCAACTGGTTGGATTAAATCCAGCTGACTGCATTCTCTCATTGTGGAAGACACACCCTTTGTTGATATAATCAGTCATAGCTGCAGCCAACTGACTGATGATTTAATACACCAGCCTTCTGGTTTATTAACCAGCCACAAATGTCCTTGCAGTAATGGTTAGGCCAGTGCTTGCTTGACCGGACACCTGGACACCATCACCTGGCCAAGTTGACACATGAACCTAGTCATCACACTGGGCTAAAACCACAGGGTCGGGGCGGGGCTGCGTTCCCTCTAGAGGCTCGACGACAAATCGTTTCCTTGCCTTTCCCATCTCCTAAGAGGCCACCTGCCTTCCGGGCCCGCCATCACCGTGACCTCTGCTTCCATCAGTGCATCTCCGCTCTGACTCTGACCCCCTGCCTCCCTCTGTCAGGGGCCCTGTGCTGACATTGGGCCCACCCAGATAATACCAGATCACTTCCCATCGCAAGCGTGCTAATGTGATCACACCTGGAGAGCCCCCTTTTCCATGGAAGGTGATGTATTCACAGGGCTCAACAGCCAGGTTGGGGACACCTGTGGGAGGGGGCCTCAGTCAGCCCCCCACACCTCTGCCTCCTTGTGGACGGGGCCGTGTATGTCGCTGGGCTAAGGGAGGACTGCTACGTTCCCAGGCGCCCCACACAGCGTATGGCTCAAAGAGGAAAACAAGGCCATGAGAAGTAGGCCCTGCCCTTCTCCCTCTGGGTCAAGTTCATCCCAGAGCTGCCAAGGCTGAACCCAGGGCCTGACTCTCAGCGGGCACTTAAAAATCTCTGTTGGGATAAAATGCCCGGCGGTGATGGATGTCTCGGACCTTCCCAATGCCCAGGTCGAGCTGTTTGTAAACCTAAAGGCTTCTAGGCAGCAGTGGGAGGGATTTGAGCAGAAACATTGAACGGTATGTTCAGGGACATAAATTCTAAGTTATTTTTGTTGGGTAAGTAGAACAGAAAATAGTTCCATCCACATTCCACCAGTCAGAGCAGGGACGCAGCCCAGCAACCGCACTCCCAGGGGCCGAGGTGAGACCTTCCGGGGGAGGCAGGGCCGACAGGGTAGCCCGAGCCCTGGGTCCCAGGGCAGCTGCCCCTCATTACCTCCTGGGCTTGGAGGACGATAGCACCGGGTGGCAGGGGCTAGAGCGGCCGGTGACCACCAAGGAGCAGAGATGGGAAGGCACCGTTTTCGGGGAGGGAAGTTGGACCACTGAGAGGCCATGTCCTTAGTAAGGGAGGGACGGGGCAGGGAGGGCCCTGGCCTCCAGGAAGCCCTCCCTGATGCTCCCACCACCGGCTTCCACCCAGCACAGCTGAAAGCCATTGTACTCCAATGCCCTTATTAGTAAAACACCTTCAGCATGTCCCCAAGAACATGTATTTATTTATAAATTATATGGCACAAATTACTGTACAAATAAAGTATGAGCATTAAAACTTTCAGAGAACATAAACATATTCAAATAAAAGGGTATTAATAAATATAAATAAAAGTTCAGCATTTTGTTGCTGCATCAGAACCAATGAACCAGTGGGCACACCCCAATTTGGAGACCGCTGGTATAACGTGCTCTTGCATTCATTGCTCTCCTTTTTACTGAAAAATATTTGTTCAGTTTAGTGAGCCCCTCGCCTGCCAGGCAGAATTGGGATCTTGTTTCTCCTCTTGGCTTATAAAATTGCCAAAGACCAAGAGCATCTGTGCTTTGCATAGTGCAACGAGTGTGGTACACACTCAGCAGACATTTTCTCAGCACTTGCTCTGAGCCCAGCTTTGCGGCAGGTGCCAGGGTTCCAGAGAACAAGACACAGTCCCTGTCCTCACCGCACTCACGGTCCAGCAGGGAGAGGGCCTGCATCCCCCGTCGTGAGCGTGGGGCGCGGGTGCAGACTAAGGAAGGAGTGATAATCTCTTTTGGGGTGCAAGAGAGAGCTCCACAGAGAAGCGGGTGTTCAAATTGGGCTTGAGGGATGAGCAGGGCCAAGACCCAAGGACGGAAGGAGCCCGGTGTGTTAGGGGCGTGTGGCTGGAATCCCTGGAGATGGGGCCGGGAGGCTCCAGTAGGAAAAGCGTGGGGTCAGTCCTGCCTCCAAAGGTTCGCGCCCTCCACGCATCTCCAGGCCCAGGGCAGGAAGGGGACCGAGGACTGGCCAGGAGGCAACTCAGACTACATAGGAGGCGAGGCTCTCTCAGCCTTTGTCCATCTCCGCTGTCAGCAGAAACAGACGGAACTGGACCAAACCCAGAGGATCTGGGGACCTGGGAGCAGCGGGTTTTACTCACTGGGGCTCGTCCCCGACCCCTGCCAAGGCCCCCACTCAACTTTCTCGTGAAGTCACTGCGGGCTCCCGGGCTTGGGTAAGGGGCTTTGCTTGGGCATGGCGTGGCGCTCGCTCACCCAGGATGCCCGCCACAGCTCCACGTGCGAGGCCGGCTTCAGGGCCAGCGGCCCCTCACCCCACCCTCGGGTGAGTCCGTGGCTCCAAACCCCATCTCTGCTCCCTGAAGCGGGAGCTCTGTTCTTCCAGCTTCCGGCTTAGATCCTTGGGCTAACTCTCAGTGGCGGGAGAGCTCCAGGCTGGGCTGATCACACCTAGTTTCAGGTGAGGAAGCTTCCAGAGCTTTCAGGGATGCCAAGCTCACAGGCCAGGGGAGGGTGGTGTGAAGCACCAGGTCCCCAAAGTTGGGGCTGTCCACAAGGAAAAGATCCACAAAGGAGAACAAGGCACCCAAAACAGTCTTCCCTGATGCGCCACGGGGCATGGCCTGTGGTGAACTTGCATGTCCCCTGGTGGTTTGAAACTACACGTACCCCAGAAAAATCATGTTCTTAAAGATAATCCATTTCTGTGGGTGTGGACCCACTGTAAGCAGAATCTTTCAGTGAGTAGGTTCTTAAGTTGAGATGTGACTCACCTCATTCAGGGTGGGTCTTAATCCTCTTACAGGAGTCCTTTATAAGAGGATAAAAGACAGAGAAGACACGGAAAAAAGTCCCAAAGAAGCTGAGAGAGGAAGCCACTGAAGACAGAAACTGGAAGCAAGGAAATCTGGGAGAGAAGGGAGAGACGAGCAGACATCACTGTGTGCCTGGCCATGTAGCAGAGGAGCTGAGGCTCGCTGGCAGCCAGTCTTCAGGGAGAAAACATCACCTGTTGATGCCTTGTTTTGGACATTTTCATGGCCAAAGAACTGTAAGCTTGTAAGTTAATAAATTGCCATTGTAAAAGCCAACCCATTTCTGGCATATTGTATTCCAGCAGCTTTAGCAAACTAAAACATTCCCCAACCTGCCTCGGGCTAGACCCTCCTGGTTTTAGGCCTCCTTGGGGAGAGGGTGTGGAGAGGAACTGGAACCAGGACACCAGATGTATCCTCACTCCAGAGCCAGGGAGGAGGGGAGAGAAAGCTTGTTGGCTGTTTGCTCCCAGATTCGCCGAGAGCCTGCGTGGGCCAGAGGAGACGGAGCGGGCAGGAGAGGAGCCCTGAGAGGCCCTGCCAGGGCTGGTCAGCAGGAGCTGTCTGTGCCGTGTCTTCAGTGACTCTTTGGGGAGCAGAATGTGTCCAAAGCAGGAGACCCAAAGCTGAGGGCTGGGGAGGGGCTGCTCGTGTAAGAGAAATTTGAAGCCAGATCTGGTATGATTCATTTAAGCTTGAAAAACACAGGATGGAAAGGCTTATTCTGCTCAACTTTAGGACACCCCTAAACCATAAAGCTCCAAGGAAAAGTCATCCTTGGGGGTGCCGCATTTCCATGCCCTGTCTCTGGATGGTGCTGGGGCAGGGGACGGGCATTTATCACGCCGCCATGGGCAGGGCGATGGCGCTGGGGAGAGCCTGTGGCGGGAGGTCCCGTGGGCTCCTGGTTCAGAGACACGACGGCAGGAGCCACTACAGCACAGCCCTGAGGTTCCTTGAGCCCTCAAGGGTGGGCTGGGGAGGGAGACAGGGATCCCCCCTGAAACCTGGGGTTCAGACTGGGTCTGACAGGGAGAGGGCATAAGGGCTGCCAATGCTGGGGCTGCTTCACCAGGACCGGCTTTGGGCTCAAGGCCTGGGCAGCAAGGAGAGGGGACTGCATGCCCTTGGGGTTCCTCCCAGCTCTGACGGCCGTGGCTCTGTCCGAGCTCGCCCTTTTCCATCTTCGGGTCTGAACCAGGCGCTAGCCAAACGGTGGGCCACCGGAGGGGAGATTAGGCACCAGGGGGGGTTTCTGAGAAATTGCAAAGGACTGGCAGTTTCCCTTCTGAGAAATAGGGGGGCATGTTGTGCCCAGCTCCCCCCGACCACACCTCAGTCCTGGGGAGAACGTGCCACTTCTTCTTGGCTCTCGCAGCCTGGGAGGGAGCCCAGCAGAGCATAGCAGACGTCCTGTGAATGAGTCTGAAAACAAACCAGCAGAGAGAGGGAAAATAAGCCACTCATCCCAAAATAGCTCTCTAACTGCCAGCTGCCTGAGCCCACGCCTCTGCAATAGAGACGTTCCGCTATTTTGACAGAGCCAGCCAGCTACCTGACGGATCATTCTAGAGTCAGTCTCGTGGGCACAAGCTTACTGTGTGCACAGGTGGCTCAGTGGTGAGTGTTCTGGTCTTGGGGTAATGGACAAAATTCCAGGGACCCAGGATGAAAACGCTGCAGCTCCTTTTTGCAGCTCTCCCTGATTGAGGGACAGGCACAGCTCAGGGGCCATAAACCCACGAGGGAAGACCTGGAGAGACACAGCTCCCCCTGCCAGAGGGGCCCTTCTCTCCCGCTGGCACCAGGACTTACAGCAGGTGGAGCCGGGCCACTGAGCCAGCTACTCCAGAACACCCTAGCAACGACAGTAACAAAGAGCGGTAATAATCTGAACGGCTAACATTTATGATGATAGCAACTGTGCTGATGGATTTACATCAGGGCCGTGGGAGCCATGGAGAGAATCCAGGGACTCTGTGAACTTGGATGGGATACAATTTTACATCTTTATTTTCACTAACCTTCGACTACAGTTTAGCATTTCCTGCTATTATGAACGAAGGCCACAAACCTCAGATGTTTCAGCAGCACGTGTGATTGGCCCACGGTGGAAAGCACAGGTGTTTTCCTATCATGGCACACTTGTTGCAGATATTCTCTGTTACTGTTTAAGCTCATCATGACTTCCGAAGTACAGCGGTGGGTGGACCTATCACACGATCTTTTCTAATGCTTTCACCAAGGAGCACAGCAGACTGTTAAAAAAGCTTAAAAAATCCAGACTTCAGTTAGAGATACGAATGAAGCCGATCTGGTTAGGACTAAGGTAAATCAGGCCAAAGAGTAAAGGACGATTTTGACTGTGTTCTAAAACTTCAACTTCTGTGAGAGACCAAGGGAAGAGATATTTATTTGGTACAGGATATGTGTCTTCTACAGCACACTAAATAATTTAACATGTACAGTGGGTTTATTCAAACATCATAATTACATGGAACTGTGAATAGGAAGTGAGAACTGGTAGGTTTGTACAAGTTAGTGTGAAATAGTGATACATCCCAAAGTAATTTGGGCAGAGAATAAAAATATGTATGTAGGGCCCCCCTGAGGAGCTGGGGGATAATGCAGAAATGTTGGACCTCACCACCTGAGTTATTGCTGATATTCTCACAAATATTGAGGACTGATAATTTGGTGTGCCAGGCCCTCAATCTTGGGGCTTGCCCTTATGAGGCTTGTTATTGCAAAGGAGAGGCTAAGCGTACTTATAACTGTGCCTAAGATTCTCCCCGAGTACCTCTTTGTTGCTCAGATGTGGCCTCTCTCTCTAGCTGAGCCAACTTGGCAGGTGAACTCACTGCCCTCCCCCCTACGTGGGACCTGACTCCCAGGGGTATAAATCTCCCTCGCAACACAGGATATGACTCCCAGGGATGAATCTGGACCCAGCATCAAGGGATTGAGAAAATCTTCTTGACGATAAAGGGGGATGCAAAATGAAACAAAATAAAGTTTCGGTGGCTGAGAGATTTCACATGGAGTCGAGAGGTCACTCTGGAGGGCATTCTTATGTACTATATAGATATCTCTTTTTAGGATTTATTGTATCAGAATAGCTAGAAGGAAATAGCTGAAACTGCCGACCTGCAATGCAGTAGCCTTGATTCTTGAATTCGATTGTATAACTATGTAGCTTACATGGTGTGACTATGTGATTGTGAAAACCTTGTGGCTCACACTTTCTCTATCCAGTGTATGGATGGATGAGTAGAAAAATAGGGACAAAAACTAAATGAAAAATAGGGTGGGATGAAGGGGATGGAATGATTTATGTGTTCTTTTTTACTTTTAGTTTTTATTCTTATTTTTATTCTTTTTGGTGTAAGGAAAATGTTCAAAAATTGATTGTGGTGATGAATGCACAACTATATGGTGTTACTCTGAACACTTGATTGTACACCATGGGTGACTGTATGATATGTGAATATATCTCAATAAAACTGAATTTAACAACAACAACAAAAAAGAAGCACAAGCACTATGATATCACACATTGAGGTTTTAAAAAATATTTTGATGGCTGTGTTTTCATGAAATTGGTTTCCTTTGTAATCCTATGTATTGTTTGATGCATTTAAAAACGCTGCTCTTGGGTGGGGTTCATAAACTTTACCAGATTGCTTTAACGAGAAGTCAAGGACCCTGCTCTTTCTGTACAGCCTCATGCAATCCTCTCAGCTGGCCTGTATGGTTGCGTACAGGGCTGATGGACCCACCTGGGCCTGCAAACATTTTTTTAGGTGCAGATCCCTTTGTTCAAACAAAAGGTTAACCAGGAAGTCCAACATCTCACTGCACAATAGTGGAGCAGTTTGGGTTGAATTTGGGGGCGGGGGTTCCTGGAGCTGCCTGGCCCCCTCCACCCTCCTTCTCCATCAGATGAACACCCCAGAAAGCTCCATGGACTTCCTGGGTTCCCAAAGAGCACTTTTGCATGTCATCAGCTGAATGCAAACCCTCTCTGGGAACCAGAGGGCCGGTGCCAAGTTCATACCTTGTCGGTGGCACGGCTGCCCACACTGCCCGCAAAGGGAGTCCAGGATGCCCAGGGCCAGACCCTGGACCCACCTGGGGTGGGGGTGGGGCTCGTTTATAAAGCCAGAGCGAGGCTTCCCACGTGTGCTTGGGAAAGAACTGGAGAGGGAGGAGCTCCCAGCCTGGGGCACCCGCTCAGTTCAGGAGTTAAAACCATGAGCTCCAAAGTCGGACAGATCTAGATCCAAATACCAAGCCCTCTGCTTACTAGCTGTGTGGCACTGAGCCTCGGTTTTCATCTATTGGTCAGAAATTGTAATAGTCCCCACCCTAAAAGGTTGTTTTGAAGAGTACGTCAAATAATGCTGCAAAGAGCTTAGCATGCCACAGTAAATGCTCAGTGAATTGCCGCTGCTACTTGAGCCCAGGTGCTCCCTGACCGAGGTGACCCCAGAGCTACTGAGACGAAAGCTTGGTTTCACCCTCCGGGCTTGAAACACTTAGTCGTTTCCATCCTTTGCAGACATGTCACTTGGCATTCTCAGGGTGTTTGGTAGCAACAGCAGTGGCTTACCCAGATGGCACACACTGGAGCTGTTATCTAATCATCTAATAATTAGCCTGACATTTATAAGGTGCCTCGAGGACCTTGGGATGACAGGGCTGCTTTCAAATGCAGGGATGCTGTCATTTTGCACCTGTGCCAGGGAAGATGCCAGCGGAAGGGAAAAGCCACCTAAGCTTTTGTATCACAACAGTCAGCGTGTTTAAGCAAAGGCAGATTTACCAGGAAGCTAGTGCAATCATATGCTTTTCTGAAAATGGCAAAAGTGATATTTGTTTGTGTTCTCCCCGCCCCAAAGAGGCCCTTCAAAATGGTGTAAACTTCAGGCTTCACAAAACTTAATCAACCCCAGGTTTTAAGCCAAAATCATTTCTTGGATCTGCCCTGCCTGGAACCCGGCACCTCCCATTTTTGCCAGTAAGGACTGGCCAATCAGATTTGGGGGAGCAGGTTATAGGAGGTGCTGGCATCGTGGGCCAAAGAATTTGGTGATTTGTTGGAGCATAACAGAGCCCAGACTCGGTCATTAGGGAGTCAGAGTTCCCTGCTCTGCCACCTGCTGGCGAGAAGGCCTCGGTGCAGCCTGGACTCCGCCCGGGAGTCGAGAGGCCCCGCTGCCCACAGCCCACGGTTGACGTAGAGGGCACGGGAGCCACTATCTGTCAGTGTGCTGAGATGGTGGGGTTTGTGGTGATTGAAAACGCAAGTCAGTTACGAATTAAAAGGCCAGAGACAAACTCCCGCCCTCGGCCCCTGGTAACTCATGGAAGAAGGTACACAGCCTAGCTCTGCCTTACTTGATGTGAGATAAAATGGGGTAACACACAACTCCCCTGTCACCATCATTAGGCAGAAGCTCGGGGGTTGAGGAGGAGAAAGCCGCTCTCTGCCCGGGCACCTGGAGCATCACAGTTCCTCCACATCTGCAGCCCCGGACCTCGAGGAGGAGCCCCTGAACATATGACCAGGAAAAAGCATGCGGTTTCATCCAGGATACAGAGGAGAGAGGGGAAAGGGAAATGAAATGCTCCCACGGCAACAAGGACAGACTCTGTCATCATTTCTGCCAAGATCACCACACCCCAACTGGGTCCACACCCCCAGCCCTCTGACTCCTTTCTTCCGTTTCCCTCCATCTAATCTGCTGTTGGGTCCCACAATTCCCACCCCCAACTTCTGCAGCTTTGTCCCCTCCTCTCTATTCCCACAGGACGTCATCCATGCTGATCTGGACTATAGCAACCCACCTCTAGCAGAGCTTCCAACCAGACGGGCTCCAGGTTTGCCGAGAGCCCAGCTCCTGAGCCTTCGGGGCAGCCAGATGGGCCCGGGGAGGCTGGAGGTCTCAGAAGCTCCATCTGTTAATCCAAACATCATTTTTCATGTGTGTGTCCACCCATAGAACAGAGTGTCCCTGTCTGTCCACTGAGATCCATTTTAGGCACTGTGGTCAGATCCGTTTCCCTGGAGACCTCTAGCACAGGGCAGCCTGCCATCAGCATGCAATAGGAAAGTTACGGAAGCCACGACCCAGCTGCACAGCAGACAAGAAGTTCCCACCCCAGGGTCTCAGCCAGTGCCAGTCTCGTGGGCTGAGAAGATGTGTGGAGAAGTTGGGCCTCAAAGGGCTATGGGAAGAACATTCTTTCTGTGCCTTCTCCTAGGACAGCGGTTTTCAACTAGTGTGTACAAGTCTCTCCTGAGGCACTTATTAAAAATGCATATTCCAGGGCCACCCCCTACTCTGCCAAAATTCTCGATCAGTGGCTTTGCCACCAGACCCAGCAATCTGCATGTGTAGGAAGCACACTGAGTGTGGATGTGAGGGTTGCACAGACCTCACTTTGAGAGACGGTGCCCTGACGTATGCTAACCAGCTAGATTTCACACTAACTTTACCCGCCTACCAGCACAGGGGCAGGAATTTGCAGGAAGAAGCTGAATTTCAGCCTAAAAACCTCAAATCAAACATATCACTTGGAAGAACTATAAAAGAATACAGGATCATCAAAATTGGAAAAGCAAATAAAAGGAAGACCATCTGGGCAAACCAAAGTAGCATAGGAGAACCAAAATAAGTTACTCAAACCCAAGAACATTTCCCAAAAAGGCAAACCACATGGAAAATATAACATGTAGTCCTAAAAAAAAAAAAAAAAGTTTTGAATTTATAGCAAAAAATTATTTATAATATATAACCAAGGTGGTCCAGTGACAAACACAACAAACTGCTTTCTAAAATGTGACAAGATTATACTGAAGACATCAAACATGGATGTGGCCGAATGCCAAATAGCCAGGGAATAATTGCACAAGTCATCCTTCTGGAGGTTCCCAGAGTGGGGAGAACGTCACCGCTGTCAGTGAGGCTGCTGCTTCACCCACATTCCAGCCACAACAGGACCTGCCCCGTTACTCAACTATGCGGCTCCACTGGCTGCTGCAACCTCTTCTGATTCCCAGAAGAAGGCATGCCCTGTCTCATGAGAATGCTATAAACTTATCAGGCAAGTGGCCCCAAATGTTTGAAGTCCAAGTTCATCATAATTTGGGGGATATTTGAATCTTCCTGTTTCTGCCATTCCTTGTGGGCTATGGCTTCTGCTTGCTGAAGTTCCTTTGGCCTTCTTTTGCACACCTGTAAGAACAATTTTATCACAGTTCAAAACTCTGCCCAGAACATGGAGATGAGTGGAGGGCTCAGGATCTACTCTGAGTGTCAACTGGCTGTGGCTAACAGAAACCCAGGAGTGACTGCAAGGTTCTTTCAACCAGGGCAAAAACTGTGGCCCTTCCTCTTTGCTCAGGGAATGTGGGAGGGCAGAGAAGACCCAGAGGTGGATTCTGGGAGGGACAGCGCCATCCTGGTTTAATAGCCCCTGACTTGGGCAGGTTCATCATTAGTGAGGGAAAAGGGTGCTCACTGACACTGTTTCCTCAGAGGAGATATGGGATTTGGTGGTTTGCAACTCCCAGAGGTCTCTGCAAACTGGATCAACAACACTGATTCAGGAAGAGTCTGAGAAGAAGGGTGAGGAAGTGGTTAGGGAAGAAAACTGTTTTCAGCTTTTGTGTGAGGTGCTATTTTTAACAGGGATAAAATATCTGTCAAGGAAAGAAACACAGAAGGTTCAGTTGGATGGTTTTAGAGGTGCACTGAATACACCTCTTGGTCAAATGCCAAATGGCCAAGTGTTAAACACGGAGCTGAAGCCAAATATCACCACCATAGATATCCTCTGGTATACAATAATAAATATAAAATTTTATGAAAAATGAGTAATTAGTGTTAAACTTTTATTCTTAAAATACTTAGTTAGTTGTTCAGTTTGCCTTTATAGTGTAGAACAATAATGTCTTAGCACCATCCACTGTGAGGTCGCTCCTCCTGCCTCACTGTCCAGCACATTTACAATACTTACTAGACACTCATTCCCACTGGGCTCAGCTCTCTCTTCCAGGGTTGGCTGCTTATGATGGTGATGTCATCACGGGGAGTAGGCTTTCCTTTTTCTTGAACTCTAACTGACTAGAGATACTTACTCTAATTCCTAAATATGAAAAGTCTCAACCAGAACTTCTCAAAGACTCATGGCACGTATTAAATAACTAAAAATTAAATGTAAAAAAAAAAAAAAAATTAAATGTAGCTCATATGGGTTGATTTGTTTATTATTGTGAAAGCTTATTATACCAAGGAAATCTAAAAAGATTAGGATAGTAATACAACCTAATCTCTTGTCTTCCTTGTGTTATTGATTTAATTATTATAAACCACTATAGTGGCCACAATCAAATCTACCATTCAAGACAAATTTCACCATGCAAGTTCACCATTTGCCCTAACACCACATTTAAGGTAACATGATCACAAGTTCTGGGAATTTGATGTGGACATCTTTGGAGATCTACTGTTCTGCCTACCACACTGGGTGAGGCTTCAGGAAGCAGAGCTGGAGCAGACACTAGCATGAAGTCCATCCACGGGGAGGCCACAGCAGGAAGCTGGGAAAGGGCGGTCTGGTCAGGGAGGCAGGCAGAAAAGAGCAATAGGTGTCCCTAGAGTCAGAGATGTGAGGATCACGCAGGGGACATAGCCTCAGGAACAGGACTCCCGACCACAGCCAGAGCGAGTCATAAAGGAAAGAGACTAGAGGAACCGATGGTCAGTGGAACAGGAGCTGGGGGCAGGGCTCAGCCACTGGAGTAGAGCCTGTTAGTAGGTGTGAGATCAAGGCCAGAGAGGGGCCCTCACCAGGCTGGTTCAAGGACAAATCCCTTGGGCCACTAAGCTTTAAATTCTCCCCAACTTGGGATAGGATCTACCCAGAAATGGCAGCAGGTTCATTCCTTTATTTCTCTACAGTGGGGGGTGGGGGGCAGTTCTGCCCTTAGATGCAGGCACAAAGGCCCCTCTCCTGGGCTGGACCATCTAGCAGGACCCACTCTGGCCCTGGCTGTGCTCCTTCCCACAGACCACTGAGACTGCACAACTGTATTATTCTCCTATTGCTGCTGTAACAAATTACTGCAAACTCGGTGGCTTAGAAAAACACAACTTGATTATTGTACAGTTCTACAGGTCAGAAGTTCCCAAAATCAATCTCATGGAGCTGAGATCAAGGTGTCAGCAGGGCTGCGTTCCTTTCTGGAGGCTCTAAGGGAGAATCCAGTTTTTGCCTTTTCTAGCTTCTAGAAGCTGCCTGCATTCCTTGGTTGGTGGACACTTTCATTGTCAAAGCCATAACATACAGCTGAGTCTTTCTCACATTGTACCTGTAGTAGTTCAGGGTTCTCTAGGGAAACAGAACCAACAGGAGATGTCTGTAAATATGAGATTTATAAAAGTGTCTCACATAACTGTGGAGATGCATGAGACAAAATTCTGTAGGGCAGGATGCACAAGTCCAAATTCTGTAGGGCTGCTGGCAACTGCCAAGCTGGCAACTCTGAAGAAGGTCTTTGAAGAACTCCCCAGGAGAGGCTGGCTGGCTGAAGGAGATGTGAAAGTTCTCTCTTCTCCCTTAAGAGGCTTCAGCTGATTGGATTAAATCCAACTGATTGTATTCTCTCATGGTGGAAGACACTCCCTTAGTTGATTGTAGATGTCATCAGCCATAGATGTAATCAACTGACTGATGATTTAATGAACCAGCCTTCTGGTTTATTATCCAGCCATGAAATGTCCTTGCAGTAATGGTTAGGCCAGTGCTTGCTTGAGCAGTCATCTGGGCACCATCACCTGGCCAAGTTGAACCCAACCATCACAGTTCACCCATTGTCAACTTGGCAGCTAAACACATCACCTTAAGCCATACTTAATCTCTAAATAGAACACAACAGACATAGCTTTTGCCTAACAATACTCAGCTGTCCTGCATACAGCTGGAAATGCACTAAATCTCTCCAGAATAGGCTGCAAGTCCTTGGGTAATATTCACTCTTAAACTTGATACCCTATAACTTAAATACTACTAAATGAGCATTACAACTTATGTCATATGATAAGGGGATAAAATAGGGAAGAAAACAAAGATATCTGCTTTATGAACAAATACAAACAAACTCATAACAAAACAAGGAGGAAATACGCATACCATCACAGTACTACACCAACACTGACTCCCTCCTCCCCTTCTAAGGACCCAGATAATTTGGGATATAATCTGACTGTCAACTGATCAGCAACCCTAATCATGTTGATCATCTGAATGTGATCTAACATACCCAGAGGTTTTAGACATTAGGATGTGGACATGTTTGGGGGGTCTCTATTCTGCCTACATCAATTGCCAAGGTCAGAGAACAGAATATTTTTTGATTTGTCAATTTAGATGATTAGAGAGACAGTGTAGGGCCTCCTTTTGTACATCTGCCCCAGTCCCACAAATGTCAGGGTGGTCTGATGGTGCAGCAGCTGTCCCAAGATGGAAGTTGCTGCAGCAGCTCTTAGTGGAGGGGGCACTGAGTTCTCATCTTTAGCCGCGAGCTTCCCTCTCTGGACACAGTTTGCAAGGTGCCCCCAGCTGGTGGGCTTCCAGAAGACAACATCATCGTCACCATTCAAACTCTGATTCAGGCTCAGTTCTCTGACTCTCAAGGCTCTGGCTCTCCTTACAACAGCATTCCTCCCAAAGAAATTAAATTACTAGTTCTTGTTGCTTTTTACTTTTACATAAAAAGGGTAGAAGCAAAGGAAGCCAAACCCAAGTATTACAGACACATCAAAGATGCCCAGCCCCTCAGGGAACCGGAGTGCGGCTTACATCATCCTGCAGCACATCGCTAAGCAACTGTGGGATCACCATCTGTTTCCATGGAGATGGCAACTCATCGCCATTCGCCAGGCAGAGCAGACGAGTACATCCAGCAGGAGTGACTGGGCTGGGCTGTGCCAGGGAACAACAAAGCCTTGTGACCATGAGCAAAAAACCATAACAGAAGGGAAAGGTTGACAGAGCGCTAGAATGAGAAGGGAGGGAGAACACATGCTGGATGGGGTCCAACAGGAGAAAGGCCCAGAAGCAGACCGAGGTGGGCATCACCTGGCCCATGCCTCCCACTGCACAAGTGAGGCCAGGACAGAGGAGCTGAGAGAAGCTTCGGGCCCTGCCCAGTCCCCTACCCCAGTCCACAGGCCACGTAGGAGTTTAGTGCCACCCCTGTCCAGGAGTCACCCGCAAAGATGCTGAGGAACAGTGGTACTCTTCCTCCAGTTACTTCCAGACAAAGCTGGCTCCTGCTCCTTTGGCTCCATCCCTTGCTTGGGGTCTTTCCAGGGATGGTGGCTTCCGCTCTTCTAAGGTTGACCCTGCCGCTGTGCTGGGTGGGCCTCTGAAATGAAGATGACAGAGGGGCTCTGTTCCGGTTTGCTAATGCTGCCATTTTGCAAAACACCAGAAATGGATTGGCTTTTATAAAGGGGGTTTATTTGGTTACACAGTTACAGTCTTAAGGCCATAAAGTGTCCAAGGTAAGGAATCAACAACAGGGTACCTTCACTGGAGGATGGCCAGTGGCATCCAGAAAATCTCTGTCAGCTCAGAAGGCACGTGCCTGCGTCCATTTGCTCCCAGGTTGTGTTTCAAAAGGGCCTTCTCCAAAATGTTGCTCTTGGGGTGTTTTGTCCTCTCTTAGTTGCAGCTCTCCTTCTAAATGTCACTCTCAGTTGTTCTCTGGTCCTTCTGTCTGTGAACTCCTTTATACAACTCCAGTGCTCTAGTTAACACCCACCCTGAAGGGGCAGGGTAACACCTCCATGGAAATTTTCCGATCAAACATTTCACTCACAGTTGATCGAATCACATCTCCATGGAAACACTCAATCAAAGGATTCCAATCTAATCAACACTAATATATCTGCACCCACAAGATGGCATCAAAGAACATGGAGTTTTGGGGGACATAATACTTCCAAATTGGCACAGGAAGGGAGGGAACTAGGGTTTGCCCAGACTTTACTGTGTGCCAGGAACTGCTCTGCCTGCTCATTATAAGCCATTGCAATAAACCCTTAACTTACATCTGTTACAGGTGAGGAACTGAGGCTTAAGAGGTGGAGTGACTTGTTCAACATGATGATGAAGATAACAGCAAACACCTGCAAAGCACTATGCGCCAGGCATTGCTTTATGCCCATTGCAAATATCAATTCATTTCATCCTCATACAAAATCTGGGGAGGTATTATTTTTAGTCAATAAGTAGCAGAGCCAGGCTTTGTAGCCTGGGGTGCCCTTTCCACTGCACAGGCCTGATCCCCGTCAAAACTGAGGATAACAGCTTGGGAAGCGTGCGGTCGGACACACAGGAATGAGTCAATGATGGGCTGGATGTCGAACCAGGACACTGAGTGGGCTTCTCCTTATAGATTTGTGAGATTTGATTGCAGCAGGACTGCAGGGCTGGAGCTGAGGGTGAAAGGTGCTGTGGGCCCCACGTTCTGAGTTTAGCAAACCACCTGTAGTGTTGCCAGCCCTTCACTGTGGACTCACCAAGGGCCCCCCCTGCCCTGCCCACAGGCAGGGTCAGAAGTGGGGGTGCAGAGCCTGTGGGGAGGCTACTCCCCTAAGCCTGGTGAGCGCTTGTCAGAGACTCACTTGATGCTGGGGCACCTGCACAAGGGGAGCCTGCCAGCCTGCTCCCAGACTGGGCCAGCATGTGCTGGGCCACAGACCCTGAGCCAAAGGTGGGGTTGCTGCTGGAGCAGTGTGGGGACAGCAGTCTTGGGGTGCATCTGAGAGCACGTGTCGGATATAGGTCCTTCCCCACTACGGAGAAGAATCGGGAGCATGGCAGAGCTCCCTTGAACCCCAAGATCAGTGCCTTCTTCTGGTCTAGAGATTTCTGAAGGCAGAGGCCTGGGGACATGGCATTTGCCAGCAGGGCTCAGAGCGGACACAGGTGGAGCGTGTTTGGGAAGAAGATGAGGAGTTCCCCAATGCCAGTTCTCATAGTCCCCAGAGAGTGCAGAGGAACACCCTGGAGGGTCACAGGGCTTGGCAGAGGGACAGGAGCCACAGAGGCAGCTGAATCAGATAGTGGGGTGCCAACCCAGAGTGGGGTTCGGGGAGTGCATTGTGGCAGCACTGAGAGTAAACAGCCCTTTGGAGGGTGTGGAGCTTGGCTACAGAGGGACTGAGGGGGGCCAGGCCATGACTCCCAGAAAACCTACACCATCTGTGCAGAGCCCAGCAAGTCACCAGCACCCACCAGCACCGCCCCAGACCACCCAGAGCCGAATGAAGCCAGGGACACCCCCTCCCCACTGGTTGGGGGCCCAGGCATGTGACCAGCTCTCCTTGCCCCCATGGTGGCCTGGGCCTGGAGGACTGAGAGGAATGAGCACCCCCACACTGCACTGTGCTGAGTGCCCCACTCCTGGTCCCAGCTGCCTCCAGGGTTTGGAGCCCACAGAGAGGAAGAGGAGAAGGAAGTTCAAGGAGAAAAAGGCCTCCCCACCTTTCTGACATGCTAAACCCCAGGGAGGGCAGGGACCCCTGAAATAAGCCCAAGTGTGAAGCTTTAACATAAACAGAATTGAGTCCAAAATACTGAAATTAGACTGCTCTAGCAATCAAAGTGCCCAGAAAGTAATAACATCTGGCCAAGATATCATTGAGACACCTGCAACCCAAGGGGAAAGGGGGCTGGATTTTACCCAAGGCCTGCAAACTACGAACCCAGAGGCCACATCTGACCATCCACCTGTTTTTGCACAGGTTGTGGGCTAAGAATGGCTTTTACATTTTAAAGGATTGCAAAAACAAAACAAAGAAACAAAGAATATATGACAGAGACCTTACAACAAACAAACAACACTAACAACAACAAAACCAAAAAAGCTATAGGCGACTTTAATAAAATAGTAGGGCAATCTCAGTATCCTAATAATGGAGAGCACATCTTTCCAGTGCCCAAATGAGTATGAACTCTCAAGAAAAAGGGCCCTTATTTTAAGCCACAAATAGAGCCTCAATAAATAGTGTAGGCCATATTCTCTAGTCATAGTGCAATAAAACTAGAAATTAACCATGTCAGGAAAATATCCCTTTCATCTGGAAATTAATAAACTTGCTTATGAACTGCTCTTTGGTTAAATAGGAAATACAAACAGAAATAGAATTTCTAAAAAATAATGATAAAGAAGTATGCACACTAAATCCAATGGGGATGTAAGTAAAGCAGTGCTAAGAGGAAAATTAATAATCCTTGTTAGTTATTTCATTTAAAAAAATAAAAACAGAAGATAGAAGACCCAACTCAAAAAGATGGAAAAAGAATAATAAATTAAGCAGAAGGAAGGAAAATATAAAAACAGAAAGGAATTAATTTGACGACAGAGAAACATTGGACTAAAAAATAAACCTGAAAGCTGGCTTTTGGAAAGAACAAATAAAGCCCATAAAAAAGTAGCCAATCTAATTGAGATATCAAAAAGGAGAAAACACAAACAAATAACGAGGAAGAAATAAGGGAAATACATACAGAAGAAGAGAAATTTAAAATTTTCATATAAAATGACTTTGCTGTATTCTGAAGTAAATAAATTTTAAAACTGAAGAATGGAAGTCACTCCCGGCTCAAACAGGTTACTTGAGTAACTGGTGGACCCGCCTGCACCCCTCCGTGACCCCGCAGTTGCAGGCTTTTCCACCATGTGCACTGCTCCCGGCCCTGGGGGACTCCACGGCCCCAGCTGGGAGGTCTGAGCTCTGCCCCGAGTCTGCGGGAGGAAGATGGGCGGCAAGGGGGGCTCTGGATCTGTGGCCAGTGCAATAAGGGCCCCTCTTCCTGCCCACCAGGACCCACCAGCTCACACGCGCCGCCACGTCAGCTCTGGGGCCAGCTGCCCTCTCCCCTCTCTCCCCGTGTGCTCGGCCCTGACTGCACCCCTATCTGCACAGGGTCCCCGCTCCGGCACAGCACTCGCCTCTGCCACTTCCCTGACTCTCCCACTTCAAAGAGTTACACCCCAGATGGCTACAGTGCAGGCCATGTCTCCTCAAGAACCTGACAGGACCCCTGTGAGAGATAGAGAGAGAAGGAAGAGTGAGAACAGGGAGAGGAAAGAGAAAGAGAGAGGGAGAGAGAGAGAAGGAGAAAGAAGGAGAGAGGAGAGAGAAGGAGAGAAAGAAGAAGAGTGAGCAGGGGGAGAGAAAGAAGGAGAGAGAAGGGAGAGAGAGAGAGAGAAGGGGAGAAAGAGAGGAAGAAGAAGAAGAAGAAAGAGAGAGAGAGAGAACAAAGCCAAATAAAAGTATAAAGTGAAGCTAGTTTCCTATCACCCCTCACCCGTTTCCAGCCTCTGTCTTGTGCATTCTGCTTCTTCCAAAGATATTCTGTACATAGAAGAGTACACACATGTATATCCATAGGTTACACATACACATTCATGCGTAATATTGCATTTTAACAGCAAATGGAGCCATTCATTCATTTTGTTCATCCAAGACACAGCAATCAGTCCCTGCCCTCAGAGTCCAGCCTGGACACACAGGACCATCACGTCACCAGGCAAACGAAGGTGTAATTAGGCACCGAGATCCAGTGAGCTGTGATGTCCTGCTCAGGGGCGGTCACCAGCAAGCTGGGCACCAGAGCTGGCTGCAGACGCATTCTCTATGGGTCTTGAATGTGCTTCAAATTAGGAACCAGGGTGGGGACGCCCCGTCTGCACACACCCCCTCCTCCATCCTCCCCACCTCCTCCACCATCTGCTGAACAGACTCACGTGACTCACAAAGCAACCGCCTCACCCCGTCCCCGACCCCCAAAATGCTTCCTAGCAACAAGAGACAAAACTATCGCCCGTGACCCAGGCTGGGAGAGTCCCAGCCTGGCCTGGCCCACACCCACCCGCAGCTCACGGCGGGGCCGTTGCTGTGGCCTCGGAAGGACATGGCTTTCCGGGGAAGGGACGTCACCTTCCAACCTGCCTCCCAGACTTGGACTCCACCTCTCCGTCACTCCCCTTCCAGGCTGTGCCTTCCTTCCACTCCCTGCTTTTGCTTCTTCACTTCCTTCATTTCCTTCCCGAGGACTCTTGGAGGACCCCCTCAGTGCCCCCGCTGATTCCAGCATTCTCTATACTGCCAGAGAGAGATTTTCCTAAACGCAGCTTGGTGGCAACCCCCATCCTCCACTGGCACTGCCTCGGGGTCTGCCCGCTCGGGGTCTGCCCGCTCGGGGACCGTGGAGGGCAGTCAGGTGACGGAAGGAAGGAAGGACGCGGTGGGGATGAGGAGATACAGGGCTGCGGCGTGGAGAATGCCCACCTGCCCGCCCTGCTTAGCGGCCACCTCTGAGCCGCAGCTGAGTGTCACCACAAGGGAGCGAAGACCTCAGATTTCTAGACTTTCCAAACTTTCATGAGATGTGAAAACCCAGATCTGTTTATGAAATCTCTTCATTTTTAAAAGTTGGTAACTAATTTGCAGTTGCGACACTGAGTAATTTCCTTGTGCTTGCCATTTCGGGCCTCCCCCAGCCTGCGTTCCACCTACACTTCCAGCCCCGTCTCTCACAGCAGCCCCACCCCGACCCCCGCCCTTTATGGCCCAAATCACCCTACGCCGCAGGACACCAGGCTGCTCGCCAGGCCCAGCACTTGCTGTGCCCAGCGCACTCTCACGTCTCTGCTCGTGCTGCTCCCTCACCTGGGCAGCGTGTATCCCTTCGACGTCCATCGTGGTCCTCCCACCTGTGAAGGGTCACCTGGCCGCCACCTCCCCCCAGTCCCTCTCCACTTTTGTGTCCCCCTGCACACTGTCCCTCTGTTCTAGCACAAGCCTCCCTTGCATTATCATCAGCTTTGTGCACACCCATCGTCTTTACATGCTTGGAGATTCTGGAAGGCAGGCGCTGTGGCCTGTGCACGGATCCTGCTCAGAGGAGATGCCTCAGAGATGGTTCAGGAATCGTGCTAAGTAGAGCTGAGGAGAGCGTATTTATACCACATCAAAGTGTGAGTTTGAGAATTTGGGGGGTCTTTATTCCAAACCCACTAGCTCCTCCTGGGCTGGTCCTCAGCCCCGAGCCAGCTGGTGGTGGCATGAAGATCTGCGTCCCAGGCACTTCTGAGTCACCGCCTGTGCTCCGGTCTAATGCACTTTGCAGGGCTGGCCATTAGCAACCTGGCCCCATCCCTGCTTCTCAGTTCCCCCGATTACGGCTAAAAACATCTGCATGGAAATGCGCTCTGCCCAAGGGTTTGCAGCTACTCCCCACCCCGCTGCCCCTCCTGCCCCTGAAGTCCTGGCCCTTCCGGCCTCTGATGACTGTTTGCTGTGGAAATGGTGGATTCCCGGCCCCGGAGGAGCAGGTGCAGAGGAACCGGGAGAGCGGATGAGTTCATGGAGCCAACAAGCTGGCTTCCCACCCTGGGGAGCCTGGAACGGGAATGCGGACAGGCCAGCCAAGGAAAATGTGCAGCCCAATGAAACGCGGGCTGGCTTTTCCTGGGATGGGGAGATGGAAGCTGGATGTGAAACAGCCTCCAGATGTGGGCCGGGGCAGGTCCCTGAAGTTCCAGCAGAGCTTTCAGGTGTCTCCCTGTGGGGAAAATGGAGCAGCTGGGAGAGGAGGCGGCTTTGTGTTGCTTCTTTGCACACAGGCACTTCACTTGGTCCATGGTCGTTTAGACGGAAGGTACCCAGAGACACCCCAGCTGGGCAACTGCCCTACGGGGTGTGGGGTGTGGGGGGCATTTTCCCTCCTGTGTTTGGTTAACTTGTAGATTGAAGGAACAAGTGAGCTGATATAGGTGGGAGGGCTTGGTGGGCACTGGGGAACGCTATGCAAATGTAAGCAATGAGTTCAGTGTTTATTATTCGTCTTGGCATTCACAGGCCAAGGAGTAATCAAGGGACTGGCATCTGCTGGGGAGCACTCTTGCTCCATGTCTTCCTTCAGATCTTTATTCCACAAGCGTTTCTAAGCACCTGCTGTGGGCAGAGAATGGCATTAAGCTCTGGGGGAGACTGACGTGCAAACCGGGAGTCCTGCTCATAAAGTGTCACCAGCCACGAGGGCAGATGACACACAGATCGCTTCAAGAGGTGCGCGTCGTAAGGAAGGCGCACAGGAAGGGAGGGCTCGCTGGCGGCTGCCAGGATGGCCCCTATGGACATGGACAGCAGTGAGTTCTGACCCTCATGTGTCGATGCTGGGGAGAGGATTGGCAAGCAGCGTGTGGAGGGTGGGGGGAGTGGAGGAGGGAGAGCTGAGGGCAGAGTTTGAGTCCATAAGTGAGGCCCCGAGAAGGCCTCTTGAAGCCTGCCCGGCCCCATGGCTTCATGGTTTTGGTTGTTGGTGGAAGCCCTGCTCTGTGGGATTTCCTGTATGGTCAGTCAGGGGTTGATAGGGAGTTGGCTGATGAAAATGGAGGTCTCCTACTTTTAGGCCAAGAAGCCGCTTCATTGCTGACATGCTGACCACACAGTCATGGCCAAATAGAGGACTCCAATTCCATCAGTGGTGTGGGCTCTGGGACTCCCACCCAGGGTGCTGAGCCCAGGGCCGAGACAAGGCCCAGCAGCTTCCATCTTCAGGAGCGACTGACCACCTAGAGGTGTTGCAGGCAGCTGGGGATCCTCAGCTTCCAGGCTCATCCTCTTGGCCCCTGGGAGGCCCTGGGGTCCTCAGTGACTCTTTCTTGTCTTGACATTGCCAGCCTGGCCCAGTTGCTGCTGCTGATGAATGTAGCTCTTTCTGCCCCTAGAGGAAGGAGGCTTTCCCTCCCAGCAACTGATCTTATGGTCTCCTATTAGAGCTTCTGCAACCTCATAAACAGTGATTGCTGCTTCTGCTTTGAAAAGGCAGATCCTAGGCCTGCAGGAAATGGGAGCCAGGCATCTATCTGGGTTGTTCTAGATCCCTTCTGCCCTGCAGACTTACTCAAGGTCAAGAGGAGGAATTCACACAATTTCCTCTCTATGATTAGGAATCCTTATCTTGACAAAGGTGGGCACAAGTCTTCAACTCCCCACCCACCCCCAAAACACACGCTCCCCGCTCATTGTGAGTTCCCTGTCTTCTTTGGAGTGTCCCTCGCCCAGAAGTTGAAGGGCTGACTTTTGTTGGGGGTGGGGAGGGGATTGTTAATCCCAGCATTAGGTCTAATTATTGCTTCAGTGATCTTTACCAAGAGCTCCGATTAGGGCAGGGAGCTTTGTGCACGTTCAGTTCTCCCTCCAGCTCCCCACCCCTCACCTCATACCAGCTAATAAGGAACAGCTTCGTGGTTCTAGCAGCCTCGATGTCCTTTAACTTAATGACCCCTCCCTGCTCTGCTAATGAAAGCTCCACTGGGAGGGAGGTCCCATGTGTCCTGCACTAACCCACCCGGGCAACAGCTGTGCGGTCACATGAGGCCGGCCTCCTGTGTAGCCGCCTTATTTCAAGCTAAGAATGTGCTAGGTTTGGATTAGCTGCTTTTCTGATCAATAGTTTGCCATGCTTTTGCACAATTCCTCGGTTGGAATGATTAACCCCATGGAGCCCTCGCCTCTGAGGAACACCACGTGCTTTTCACTATGATCCCCTGAGAAGTGGGGTGCACTGGGGTCTGTATCCCAGGGAAAGCTGTGTAAGGCTGAGATGCAGGGCAGGTCAGGCCACTGCCTGAGATCATCCATGGGCCAGAGGAATCACCATCAGCCACTCCTCTCCCCTGCTCGCCATTTGCACATTCTTTCCAGGTGGCTCTTTGTTGGTGTCTGGGATTGCACTTCGGTTCAGTTGAACGTGGATCGTAAATTAAAAGATCTTTATCTGTCCGTTCCAGGATTCAATCTCTGGAATAATACCAAAGGATGACTGTCAAACAACATGGGAACCTCAGATGAAAGAGCCATTCCTCTTTTCTCTTCACGGAGAGCTGTCTCCTCTTGGGGGGTATACAGACCTTGAGCTGGGTTCACCATTTGGCATAATGGGTTCCATGATTTCATTCTCGACCATGGAAAGTAGCCTTTATCTTCCCTCCCTCTTTCCTTTGTAGCTCCAGGAAAGGTGCTTTTAGGATTTATGGAACTGGTGAGCAAGTCCATGCCCATCTTCTGCAACCATAGCTCTCATGATTTTTTTTTCACTTCCAGCATCTTCCCTCTAGTCCTTCATCTTTCCCATCACTGCAGCCCTAACTTCTTTAGTTTAGAAGGTATTGATTGGAAATTTTCTGTGCACATATTCTCTCGGAGGTCCCTCTTCATTCCGCCTCCCAGTTCTATCTGCAGGATGGTCAGAGTGGGAATAAGGCAACCTCCCAGCCCGAAGTGCCAGGATGGTTCCAAGGGGCAGGACACCTGGCACACGGTAGGAGCTTCATTAAATTTGCTGCTGTGTGGCCTTGGCAAGAGTCACCTGCCCTCTCTGGGTGCCAGTTGATTGCCAGCACTGACCTCTGCAATGATGATGTTTGGGGAGAAGAAGAGAAGGATGAAGAGGAAGAAGAGAAGAATAGGAGATGCATAAGAAGGAAGAGGTAGTGCCAGAAGGTTGGGGGGAAAGGAAGAAGAAAGTGAGAGGGGAAAAAAATAACCTTGACATATAAGAACATAATGCAGAGGAAAATAAAGAGTGATGGTAGGAGGTGGGGAGGGGTCCCACAGGAGCTCCCTTACCAGTGGGCTCCCTGAATCCCAAGTATTTGCTAAATGAGCAGGTCACCCCTCAGTCTTGCCCTTTCCTTAGTCCAACAACAATCCCCCGCCCCGAAATGTGAGCGAGCGTGTCTCAGAACCACCTTTGCTGGAAGAGGGGTGGGTGAGGTAGAGGGTGTGGAATCGTGGCCTGAGGGAGCAGTAGGGACTCAAAGACCCTAACGGGATGCCAACACCCCCCTCCAGTTGTTAGGGCCTCAAGGTCATGCTGACGGCCAGGGGCAGAGCCCAACTGGACACCAAGTCCCCTGAAGCCCAGACCCCAGATCCTCCGTTTATGGAGGAATCCTAATTAGCCTTCCATTTGTGGAGGGCTTCCAAGCCATGTCCAGCTTTATCATTTTGGATGCTTATGCTGGGAAGTGGGTATCATCACCCCATTTTGCAGGAGAGGAAGCTAAAGCTCAGTGGGGTTAACTGACTTTCTCAAGCCGGGAATCCTGCCTGGACTGGATTTTCCGTCCTGCAGCCTCGATGGCTGAACCAGGTCTCCATGGGAAGCTGCAGGGATGGGCAAACAGGGGCTCCAAAAGGCTAAAATTAGGTGTGGAATCTATGGTCCAATGCAATTGATGCTTTCCTGTCACTGGGGCCTGACTGATTCTTCTCTGGTTCCTGGAAGCACTCCAGCCCCAAGGGGACATCAGCTGTTGTCTTCCGGCTCTGTGCCCTGTCCTTTCCTGGGGGCATTATGGAGGAAACAGGTGCCTGACCCAGGGAAGCAGGATGTACCCAAGGCTTTGACTCTTGGGAGTCCAGAAGGAGCACAGTTGGAGCTTTGTGTCTTGACTCCCTTCTTCCAGCCCCCCTCCTGCCCTGGCCTGGGGGGGATCTACTTTCCCACTGTGTCAGGTGTCTGGGGGTCTGGGCTCCAGCAGAGGGGCTTTCGTTCTGGCAATTCCCAACCTCCATCGGGACAGAGTGAACACTTGAGCCCTACAGGGGGAAAGTGACTTGGTCAAGGTCTCTCAGAGTTGGGTGGAGGCCCCATCAGCGGCTACCCCAAGCTGCCCCCTGTAGACACAGGGCCTGGGCCACAGAAGGACCAGTGGGCTCCTGAAAGAACCTTGCCGGGCTGGGGCCCCGCATGGGATGAAGTCCGGCCTCTTGGCTGACCTTGAACCCCTACTGCCCCCAGGGACCTCAGAGGCCACCCTGAGTCAGCCCCTCTGGGGAGCAAGAGGGAAACAGGGGAAGCTGAGGAGGAAGATGGAGAGGGGGCATCTAAGCCCATGGTGAGGTGGGGAGAGACGGTTCCAGCAGCAGCATTTCGCAGACAGCAGAAGAGGGAGGTACTGGGGTGGGTGGCTCAGGAAAGCGGAAGGTGCAGCAACATAATGGAACTTTGCAGGCTGCATTACCCTTTTCAGTCGACTCTGCCAATTAGTAACTCTGAGACCTTGGCCAAGTCACTTCAGCCCTCTAAACCCCCGTTTCCTCTCTTGCAAAATGGAGATTGCAATGGATGCATCTGCAGTGGGCTGTTGTCTGGGGTCCCCTCACGCACTGACTCTGGGCCTGGCCCCGGGACTAGCCTTGGCCAAAGGGACGTTAGCAAGTGTGACTTGAGTGGAAGTTTGGTGAGCACTTGCACACTAGAGCTTGGCCTTGGACGTGCTGTGAAAAAGCCCAAGAGCCACGTGGAGAGGCCCCAGGGAGGCAAATGCACAAAGATCCCGGCCAAGAGCCCCAGCTGTGCTCCCTGCCAGAGCCAGCCCCTCCTGCCAGCCCCGTGACCGAGGCCCTTTTGGACCATCCAGTTATTCCAGAGCCCCCGTCAGCACACACGAGGCAGGAGAAATGCCCAGGCAACCCACAGAGTCACGAGGGATAACAGATGCATGTTGTTATTTTAAGTCACTGGGTCTTAAAACTTGGGAAGTTTGTTACACAACAGTAGAAAACCCAAATGCTGCCTCATATAGTTAAAGCGAGGACCCAAAAAGATGACACACATGAAGCCCGCAATACAGCAGGCGTCCCATAAAAGTAGCTATGATTTGTAACCTGGCAATTTGGCAATTGCAACAAATAGCGGAGTATTAACCCTCTTGCTGTCCCCATACAAATACGAACTCACAGGCATGATAGTCTGTGGTTTGCAAAGCACCTCCTCAGATATTACAATGTCACAGCAACATGAACCCCAAAAGGTAAGTGCTGTGCTCAAGATGACTCAGCTCCTAAATGGCTTGAGCCAGATTCCAACCCACATTTCCATACTCCAAGCGCAGTGCCTTTTACTCTACACACCTTCCTTCAGGCAGCAATGACTGGTCTTGGGAAGAAATGCAATGACGTAGGGACTAAGCAGTTCCCTAGAAAAAGATGACCTGGGATTGTTTCCTAATCGTGTGTTGTTAAGCAAAATACTTAAAGTCCCAGATTCCACATCCCAGAAAGGGAGGAAATGCCCTTGGCTCAGCTTCTTTCCATTACAGAGTATCTTGAGACTCAAATGAGAGAATGAATGAAAAAGGGTAATGGATTTTCATCTGTTTTCTGTCAAATTCTTTAACAAGGTTTGGCCTCTTCCTGGCCCCACAGTAGGCTCGCACCCCACTCAGGATAATCTGGGGTGCACAAAACAGCCCTGTGTGCCCTGCCCGCTGATGAGCTGGGTGGGTGAAAACTGCCCTTTGTTCTGTCCAGCAACACCCCCATGGGGGCTCTGTGCAGACCCCACCCATTGCTCGTACCCGCTGACGTTCCTTTCATCATGCCAAGGAAGATGACACACAGGACCAGCCTCTCCTGCCCTCGCTGTTTTCCTCTCTCATCTCAATAGGGAGCTTGTTGGGAAGTTCCTGAAAAAGTGAATGGAGAGCACATGGCTTGGTTGAATGACATTCTTCTCCAGTGGAGAAACCAATGACATCTCAGGCCTCAGCATGGAGGAACATTTGAGGAGAGGCACGAAGGAGATGACAGGCACCCACATGGACATGGGGAGAGAGTGTGCTCAGCAGGGGGTCCCACGGGACAAAGGATTTTGAGGCAGGAGTGTACCCATCCCCCCCCGATGGTAGCGTCTTAACCCAGTACAGTTAGCCAACCCCCAAATGAACACAGATCCAATAATATTATAACTGATAATATTATGAGAATTATAACTGATAATATTGTAAATTTGTTCTAACTTACAGACCACAGTCACATGTTGCTGGGATCCAGTCCCGGGGCCCACGTTGCACGTCGTTGTCACATCTCCCAGCCATCTCAATCTGTGACAGTTCCTCAGTCTTTGTCATTGACAATCTTGAATGTGCTCTTTTAAAGAGCACTTGGTCAGTTAATTTGTAAGATGTCCCTCATTTGGGGTTGTTCCATCTTTTCTCATGATTAAATTGAGGTTAAGTGTTTTTTGGCAAGAAGGATGATGTGGCCTTTTCGGGGGGTGCGTGACGACGTGTCTCATGCGTGATGATGTCAACCGGGATCACTTGGTTAAAGTGCTGTTTGCCAGTCTTCTCCACCATAAAGCTCCTATTTTTCCCTGTGTAATGAATAATTCTTTTATGGAGAGATCCTTTGAGATTATGCAAATATCCGGTTTCTTACCATACACCCTGTTACTCAACTTAGCATCCGTCACTGATGCTGGCCCATAGCAATTATTATTGGGGATTGGCCAAATGACAATTTGCCATTTCCATCATTCCTTCTACTTTTATTAACTGTAAGACTACACTAAGGAAGCACTTCTTCTGTTTATGTACGCAACTACTTACTAATGTCAGTATGAACTCATGGATATTTATTTTATTCTTCAGGCTATAATTCATTTATCATTTATTTTGTTGCTCCAATTGTCCCAGCTTTGTCACGTGGGTGCCCCTGTCGGCTGCCTCCTGTGTCCCTTCACCTTGCTACTTTGGGAGTGTTTTTAGCTATTACAACCTGGCTCCAAACTCAGAGGTTCTGACACAATTGTTCTCGAGTGGGGGTTCTGGCTTTCAGGCATTTGTGAAGCTCTGCAGGTGGTTCTATTGTGTAGCCAGAGATGATATTCACTGATGTGGCTCAAAGTCCTCACTACAGAGATGAGAACATAAGGCTCGGAGAGGGGAAGGGACCTGCCCAGAGTTATGGCTGCTGAGCTGTCGGGGGAGATGGGACCGTGGCTTTCCTCCTGATGCCCAGCGTTGCCCCCGCTCCTCTCTCATGGCCCTGGCTGCCAAGTCACATGCCGGAGACCACAGACATTCTGGACGGTGGTTCTTAGAGTGTGACCCAAGAACTCCTGTCAGTCCCCAGGACCCCTTCAGGGGTCCATGAGGTCAAAACAATGCTCATAAGGATACTAAGACACTCTTTGCCCATTTTGCTCCATTCTCTTGCAAGCGTATAGTGGAGTCTTCCAGAGGCTACATGATATGATATTGCCTCAGATTGACTACAGAAGCACATAGGAAATTCCAGCTGTATTCTACAGAGATTGGCAAAATGTAAAACAATGCTTCTTACTCAGTATTTTTTTGCTGGGGCAAATATAGCTATTTTTAATTAAAAAGATGTTATTTATGTTAGTGCGTAACAAGTTTATTATTTTTAATGGATTAAGAAACATTTTTAAAGTAAGTATAGATAAATAAAATGCACACAAATAAAATCTCTTTGGGGTCCTCAATAATTTTTAAGACCAAAAAGTTTGAGAAGCAGTCTTCTAGGATATTCTGACCACATGGGATGTAACAATTTAGAAAAGAAAACAAAACCTACCACCCTCCAATCCTGTGAGCATTGCTGGAATCTCGGGAGGCTCCATCGCCCACACATACCCCACAGCGTGAACCCCTGGTCCCCACCGGACCCATTTCCACCTGCACTGCCAGCTGCAGGTGCCTCCAACTGCAGGGAAACAGGCTCCGAATCCCTCATGACTTCCGCAGAAATAAACATCGAAGGGCTTTCCAGTAGGCAAAAAGCAGTGCCCTTCACACCACGTAAAATAATGGATAGTTCAAAAATACACTAAATACACTGATACACTATTACACTAAGTACAAAAATACACTATTTTATAAGTGTATGAAAAATAACAGGGACATTAAAGTAGCTGATAAAGAAATCAGGCTTGGAAGAGGGTGTGACACAAATGTAATTTTCAAGTAGTAGCTGGATCTCAGCAGAATAAATTCTAGGAAACAAGTCCTTCTTTAGCATTCCATAAAAACCATCAAAATTCTTCCCAAATCTAGTACCTCTGCTTGGCAGATAGCAGCTGTCTGCACAACTGAGTCATGAGTTCTTTAACTCCAAGAAATCTCTGGGAAAACAGTCTGCCTCTTTCAGGTGATGATAAAAACATAAATTGCACGTTGTTTTTAGGTCAATTAAGTTGGGGAAAAAGTTTCTTCAGCACCAGTTGCGTGTTTGGGGTGTGTGCCAGTTTGAATGTATTATGTCCCCCAGAAAAAGCCATATTCTTTGATGTGTCTTGTGGGGCAGATGTTTTGGTGCTGATTAGATTTCCATGGAGATGTGACCCACCCAACTGTAGGTGATAACTCTGATGAGCTATTTCCATGGAGGCATGGCCCCACCCATTCAGGGTTGGCCTTGATCAGTGGAGCCATATAAATGAGCTGACAAACAGAAGGAACTCAGAGCAGCTGTGAGTGATGTTTTGAAGAGGAGCTACAGCCAAGAGGGACACTTTGAAGAAAGCACAGGAGCTGCAGATGAGAGACAGTTTGAAGATGGCCATTGAAAGCAGACTGCACCAGAGAAGCTAAGGGAGGACAAATACCCCAAGTGCACCTAAAAGTGACATTTTTGAGGAACTGCAGCGTAGAGAGAAACATCCTGGGAGAAAGCCATTTTGAACCAGCTAACAGAGGTTTTCTGGACACCATCGGCTATCCTCCAGTGAAGGTACCAATTGCTGATGTGTTACCTTGGACACTTTATGGCCTTAAGACTGTAACTGTGCAACCAAATAAATCCCCTTTATAAAAGCCAATCCATCTCAGGTGTTTTGCATTCCAGCAGCATTAGCAAACTAGAACAGGGTGCAATGATGAAAGCGGCCCAGTGCCTGCCTTCTGGCGCGGGTGGTCTCGGGGTGGACTGAAGTGAGCATTTCACTGCAGTGGGGTGATACGTCACATGGGTCCGGAGAGGAGGTGCCTGGAGGCTCAGCCAAGACTTCGGGAAGGACACGAAGTGGGAGGTCCCTTCCTTGAAATCAGTGTCCTTCAGGCTGGCTGTGCAGGGGGATTCCCACCAGGGAGGATTCCCACAACACCCTGGCCTGCGCCCCTCTCCTTTGGGAGGTGGAGGGTGGGGTGCTGGGTGTCTGCAGTTTTCAAAAGCATCCTGGAGTATTTCCACGTGCAGCCAGAGAGGAAGAGCATTATTCTAAATCAGACTTTCCGGGTCTGCTACGGCCTTGGGCCAGGATGGGGCCCAGTGCAAAGTGAAAATGCAAGGCATCTTGTTGTACACCCAGCACAGGTCCTCCTAAGCCTCGTGAGACTGCACACATTGCTTGCCAAAGCTGGCCCTGCCTTTGGCCATTACTTCCCCAGAAATCTCCTTAGAAGGACCCGCGGAACCAGCTGTAGTAACTCTTCCGAGTGGAATCACAGTTGGCTCCTCTAGGCAGCAGGCTCTCCAGCCACGTGTTTCCTGGGGATGAATGAAGTCACCTCCAAAGGAGAAGCAAGTGGAGAAGATCTAGGCTCTCTGCACTCCCGCTCTGCCCCAAGTGAGCTCATGCTTCCTCCAAGCCCCTCTGTGCTGTCGCCTGGCTGCCGGCCCAACCTCCCATCTGTCAAGGAGCACTCACCACGGTCCATCTCCTTCCTCTGCCCACACCCTGCACCCACAGGGGCCAATCAGGAACTAAGCCTGCTATGCGATTTCCTGGCAAGCACTGGTCACTACTGAGTATTTTGCAGTTTGAGTTGAGATCTTACAGAATGCAGAGTTGAAAAGAAGACAGACTCTTTTTCCAGCCAACCCATGGTATGAAAATTTCCCAACATCAGTCTGGAGGGATAGGAATGGTTTGGGGGAGGGGGTTGTTGTCCTTCATCATCTTGCAACAATTTCTCAGAACTGCACTATGAGCTAGTCTGCAACAGGGGCAAGGTGGTCACGGGCTGGTGCCGTCTGCTCACCAGCTGTGCTCTGGGTTTACGGGGAGGGGGGTGGGGGAGCCTGAGAACGAGGGGAGCCAAGATTGGAGGAACCAGGGCAGGCAGTGGAACCTGGGCCGTCCTCCAGTCAGTGGGAGGCACTAAGGTTTGTGATCAAATGATGCAGTGTTAAGATCGAGGGGTCCAATGTACTGAGATTGGCCTGGGGGGACCCCTGGGAGCAGGGAGAGCTGGTAGGGAGTTCACAGTCTAGCCCAGACTGATGCAATTGGTGTGGTGTGCAGAGACGAAAGGAAGGGTGCTGATGGAGAGGAAACCCCAGGCAGTGGTGACGGTTGGAATGGCAAGGCTGGGGAGGGAGGAAAAAGTGATCCTGGCAGATTCTGAGCCTGCTGTGCTGGGAGAATGAGAACTGCATCAGTCAACAGGGAGACTTTAGAGCTGCGGCATTTATCCAACAAATTTCCCTTGGAAGGAAAGAAGCTGAAGTTTCAATTCTGTATTGCTTAAGTCTTGGTGATCTGTGCAGAGGCAAGGACTGAAGAACTCAGATGGACCAATTTGTGGATGAGATTGTCCAGGCACTACTGTGGAGAATCCTCGGGTTCCCAAATATCCCCTGGAGTTCACGGAGAAGGCTGCTGAGCCTGTTGGTATCTCTCCCCATGCAGAAGGCCCGGGGGCCTCTCTGGAAGTCATGCTGATTTGCTCTGGACTCTCTGGAAGGCTTGGGAAGTTGAACAGTTATGAAGACATTTGTGGCCATTCGGCCATCTTAATCGCATTTTGTGGTTTTTGTCTTAATATTCGTCCCTCCCTCACCCTCGGTCCCTGTGATCCTGGGGCTCAAGAGGGTGGCGAGTAACCCAGGCATGGTATTCCCGGGCTAGAGTGAGTGGTCCAGGGCTGAGCGTGAGACCCAACTCCAGGGTGTCTGTGGAGCCACTGGGGAAGCCGTCTCTTCCACTCTTTCCCACTGGACTGGAACCTGAGAGGATACAGGTGGCATCCTGCCACCACGTGGATCCTGGGAATAAAGTCAACACAGCAGGAGAGCACAAGTTGTCTCTCCAGTAACTCCCTTTAAAAATGCTTCAGCCTGAAGCACGCGTGGCCTGGAGATTAGCTTCTGCGTACATGTGAGGGCTTACTCGCTGGCACATGCCGTCCTGTCATCAGAAACCACCTTCTAGGGGGAGTTGCTTAAGCTCTTGAAGTAATTTATCTGTGAAATGAGTTGAGGATGGGTGGGTGGCTAAGACTATGCACCTTTCTTCCCTCTGCTTAAACTGAAAACCCTACAGAATGGTAAATTAAAGATTAAACAACTGGACATAAACAGAGCATCAGAATCCTGCAAGCTGGGGGCCCCATCCTTGGGACCAACACTCTGTCTGTGCTCTTGCTCCTACATTCATCTCTCTTTCCACAGAGAACATCCACGTTTCCCTCTTTCGTGCCTGGGACTCACCTGAGAACCTGAAGGCAGAGTGGGGACACTGCAGAGCTTGTAAGAATAAATGCTATGCTTTTGTGTGTGTGTGTCTGTTTCCCAAGTACATTTTTATATATCTATCAAGTTTTGGTCCAAGATTTGCTTTCCTAAATATACTTCCTGGTAGTGAGGTAGGGGGTGGAGGGATACAGTCCCATTTACTTCTAACAGCTGGCGGTGCTGATATTTACAAGAGCCCCCCACTTGTGCAATGACCAAATTTCCCTCAACAACAGGGCTGATCCGATAGACGCAGGAAAATCAAGTTGTGATGACATTCGTTGGGTCCTGAATTCAACGGCGGCCCCTGGATTTTTTTATCCACTGAGGTGATACATTCCCTTTTTGTTTAAACCAGTCTTCTTTTTTAACAGGGGTGAAGGAAAGAGTCCTAACTGATCAGCATATCCTAAAACAATGTTGGAAAACAATGTAGCACCCATAACCTGTAGTTCTCATCATTCCTGCAAAAACAGAAATGTAACTCATGCAAATTCTAATTCATTCCACTTTATTCTGGGATATATATTACAGATAACACAACTCACAAACATACCAGTGGACATTGAAAACTAAGGCCATCCTGTGAGTTATTTTTAAAACTTGGTGTTTTGCACATAATGCTCTTTTAAAAAAAAATGAATTACCAAAACCAAGATTCTCTTTTGAAATAAAAACTCATGGTAGGTACAAGACAACTTTAGGGCCATATCTAATGTGAACCTTATCATGTGGCAAAACCGTTTTTGTTTTCTACGGTGTTAAGTGACAGCTGCAAGCATTAACCACTACCTCAGCACCAAGCTCTCTTCTCAGAGATGTTATCACAAGTGTGTTTACCAAGTATAGCGACAGGTGTTCATAAACTATCTTCCTCCCAGTGAGGAGTAAAAAGAGACTTTTACCTAAGAAGCACACATTCCTGGAACAAGGAAAAGAAAGGGACCTGTAACAAAGGTGCTGAAAGCACATTATCTTCATAAGGGAATGTAAACAATTTAGTGCCACAGGCTCCAAGTGGAGTATTTACTGTAAAAGGGCACAGGGGCCTCGTGGGGTTCACCTCCCTTGCTGCAAAGCCATTTCGGCGAGGGCCACCTTATAAGCTGACCTGGCCCTGCTGAAACAACTCATCTCAAAGGGCCTCGAGTGGAGGCCATTATCTTGCCCTCGTCTGCGTTCCAACCATATAACAAACAAGGAAGGATCTTATTAGGAGCCTTAAATTATGGGCTCTTTCTGACAGTTAATTTTCTTTTAGTCTTTTACCACATTTTTCTAATGAATTTTAAAATTACTTTGGCTTGTTACATCAAAGATGTCTCATAAAAGAACTTGTTACCTAATCAGGGCCCTTTTTTGTGGGTTCAAAGTTTAAGAATAACGGTTCATGTCCTATATAAACCACACTTGTTTATTTAAAACTTACAGAATGGTAAATTAAGGATTTAACAATTGGACATAAAGCACTGTAAAAATTCAGTCTGTCAAGTTTACCTTCAAAGGCCAAAGGCCTGAAAGGGCATTAAGAAGGAACTGCGTGTCTTGCTGCAGCCAATAACAGCAGCTCTGAGTCCAGAGTGACTGGGTGGGCAGGTGTGGAAGGGGTAATTCCTGAGGCCAGTCACAATTAATGAAGCTAAATTAATTTGTACTTGACATTGTGGCATCAATTTTCAATAGCTCTGAGTTCCAAGTTATTAACTGTGTATTTCTTTAAAAAAATTTTAAAGAAAAGAAAAAAAAGGCTTGAACACAAATAAATGAGTAGAGAAACAAATCTAATTTAAAAAGCCTTATTGCAAAATAAAATCAAAAACAAAACAGGACTCTTTTTTTTTTGAATTTATCATTTCTAATTCCTAAAGCAAGTACAATATCTATTCCCCCATTCTTAGGGCTTAACAATGATGAATTTCAGAAAAGATAAAGCTTGCATTTTATCTTAAGCCTGTTTTCTAGGATCAAAAGCAAAAAAATAAAAAGAAAGAAAAAAAGAGTTTCCCTTTTAAAGGTTTCAGAGTTAAATCTGAATGGCTGTCAGTGCTGTTTGGACCAGCTACACTATAAACACCTTCAAGTAGAAAGCACAGCTTTTCTCTCCGCCTCAGCACAAGTGCAATCCTGATTGCTAAACTATTTCTGTGTTTCCAAATATAGCCCAAGGAAGTTTGAAAGAAACCTAAATTAGAAACCTATTTTATTACGGGGGGAAAAAAGGTTATAAAAAAGAAAACCCTTAAAAACCACAAAGTTAGACAGATGGGTTTGAGCAGATGTGCTTAATAACTAATTAGTAGATCCCCAAAGGATTAAAAACAGCTTGTAGGGAGTAGTTAAATAAAGATTGTGTGTTATGAAAGGGCACTACTTAATAATCCCCCAATAAAAATGATGTGTCTACAATGTTCTGCCCCAACCAGTACTTTCTGGAAGAATCTGCTCAGTAAGTTCAGTTCATGATGTGTTTACCTTTCATGGCAAGACACGATTCAATTGTTGGGTACAAGTCACTGTCAAGCAAAATAAGGTATAATTAAAGAGGAGGCATTCGTTCCAAAAGAATGCAAAAATCAGTAAGTAGCTATTGAGGCTGGTTCATCGCAGGAGTAAAGCTGACAGCTTTGCTAACAGCTAAAGACGTTTAATTGCCTCACAGTTTCTGCTACTCTGACCAGCATACCTATTACATGACAAAGAAACAACTAGTGCTCAGCTCCAACAGAAAGGAAACATGATGATACATTTCTGGTTTGCTGGGTTTTCTATTGACTCCTGATGATAGGACTGCTACTAGCTGAACAGTCAAAAGTGTCAATATTCCTATTGAAAGAGGAAACCTGTCATTAAAAGAAAAAGACCCCTTGCTATCATTAAAAAGGATTCATTTCTGTGTTATCAGTTCAGTATTATGAGTAAAACTGTCAAGGCTACAAGAGTTGGTAATTTAGGATAAATCATTACTGCCCTGTCTGCAAGCAATTTTGTCATTGTTTTAACGGCAAAAGTTACATACCCACGCACATACAGAAAACATAATAACCTTCCCTTTTTGATAGGCTTTAAAGAAATATTTCAAAAGATATGCACCTTCAAAAGACAGTTTCTGACTGCAATAACAGCATGTTCTTCTAAGCTTTCCTTTAAAAGAGTATGACTTCATGTATACCATTTTTAATGCAGAAAAAGCTATCCTGACAACAAATGGCAAGGAAACCAGCACAAGGCATGCAAGATTAAGTATGAGTGTAGAATGAAACTTTATGAATTCCTATTTCTTAAAATTCAAACTAAGGTTTCAAAGTGGAGAGCCTGTTCCCATGTGCTCCTTGGGCCACATCCAGGTCTCATTTCTAGTGTGAAAAAGGACACAGGTGGTCTTCTGACATCTAGCTCAGCACAAGGCTAAACGCCAAGATTTCAAGGATAAGGACGGGCTTCCTATCAAAATGCTTGACCAGTTTAAGGACAAGGAGTTTCAGTGTTCTGGCCTTAAGGAAGGAAGCGATGGGTTTGACTGGCGTAGCAAGGAGTGTGAGGGCAGTGGTGAGGGAGAAGGGCCCCGGGCACCCCTGGCTGCGGGTGCCGGGAGGGGTGTGTGCCCCTCAAAGAGGTGACCTGGGCAGTCAAGTACCAGCACCTGCTCCGGGCCAGTGCTCACGAGTTCCAGACCTGCATTCTTGTCTGGGGATCAGGTAATAGGATCGGGCCTTTAAGAAAAACTTGTGTGTATCTTGTCTATTAACAGCTTGATGATTGTTTAATTCTCTGGCCTGATAGCTCCCTGCTAATAAGCAGTATCAAAATTACATTCAGAGGTTTAAAAAAAAATTGTGTGTATAACAATATTTTCCCCACAAAATTAAGTGTAAAATATCTATAACAAATAATGATGATAGTAAGAAATATTTGACATAGTCGTGCAAAAATGGATCTCAGTTTACAAAGGCTTAGAACATTTCCAAAATACCCCATAGGCTTTTAATTTTATATTATGAACCTTAAACTCTTACTCCTTTTTCTTTGAATTTAAATGTGGCTGTTTACGTAAAAATCGGTAACATGCAAGTTCAATGATCTCCAGTCCACCAAACAGTCTCTCTTGCAGCACAAAGATGACAATAGTGATTAGAAAATACCACCGGACAAGACTGTACAAATATATGAGCAGGCACATGGCAGGGCTGAACAGGGTCCAATACAGTATAGAGAGCATTTTCACCACAAGGACCCTGAGCTCAGACTTGCAAGGTGGAATTATACTCCGTCCAGTAAAGCAAAAATTCTTCTCCCCTTGATAGAAGGAACGCAGCCTCTCCTCCTTCTCTTCCCAGCGCCTGTGGCACCAGAGCTGGAGCTCCTCCTTGGACGTGGGGAGGGCGTCGATGGGGTATCGGTGGACGTGGAAGTGGATCTCCTTGGGGAAGTTCCCACTGAGGAGGTGCTTCTCTGTTTGAGGGATGTTGTGAGGATACGCCACAGTGATGTCATGGACAGCGTCAAGGTTCTTACCTGGGTTTTGGAGAAGATAAAAATATAGATCGAGCAGTGATCAGTTTGGGTGGTAACACAGATCCCACACTGCAAGGCAGAGCCAAGCACACCACAAACCAGGACAGTGTGAACCATGACGAGCAAACAAGGGCTACAAGTTCCGGTGCTCCTGGGTACTTGGGTCAATATTTACCAGCCATTTTCAGTTCTTTTCCTGCTTGCTGAATACCACAAAGAGCTTTAGAAAGAAACTGTCTTCACTTGCAGAAACAGTAATCTGCCATTCTAAAACTAAATGGCTGAACATAAGTCAGATTTGAGTTAGGAATTAATGAGCACAGGACTAGCCTTTCTACATCCAACAGAATTCACTACTTTTGATATCTTCCATTAAATACACCTTCTCCAAATGAAATAAAAACAAACCTTATCAACTTCAACCCAATGTTACCATGACAACTACAGAAAAGAAAATCACAGAATCTGATTTGATAAACTGGTCAGAAACACATGGAAACTGTCATAAGATTTTTTTTTTTTTTAAAGCATATAAACTCGAAGTCTATTCAGACCCCGACTCGGTATCCCATCACCCTCATCAATCTACGGATTAATTGAATAATTACTTTGGGGTTGTGTGTATTTCAGCAAAGTCTTATTTCAGATGTTGGAGATGGAAAGAGGCGAGGCACGGCCCCAACCTCATGTCCTCCACAGCACGATCACTGCTTGGTGCCGAGTGTGCTGAACGGCATGGAATGGGACTATCCGAAGGGTAAGAAGGGCTCCAAGAGCCAAGGGCCCACCCCTGCCTGAGGGGCAGGCGTCAGTGCCTGAGGTGAGGGAGCGGCCAGGCAGGTGGAGCCGGGCTGCCCTTCCTGGCAGAGGGCACAGGACAAGAAGGTTACCAAGGGAGGCTGGAGGCATAGGAGAAGGCCTTCATACTGTCATCCTGCAGAATCTGAACTCTGTTCTTGGGGTTAGAAATGTAAGAGGATCTGGAAGGGACCACGTGGATCACTCCACTGACCCCATGAGCAAAGACCCAGAGAAGGGCAGTGCTTTGCCAAGGGTGCACAGTGGGTCGGAGCCTCCTCTCTGAACGTTGCTTTCTCACTCACTAAGTTTACTCAGGGAGAGACTTTTGATTCGCTGTAGAACTATATGAAGAAGACAAAACTAATCTGCAGTGACAGAAATTAGTGGTTGTCTCTGAAGCAGAGAACTGATGGGAATGGAGCAAAAGGAAACTTTCTGGGTGACAGAAATGATCTATATCCTGATAAGGGTGTGGATTTCGTGCTGTTTACATTTGTCAAAATCATCAAACTGTACATTTAAGGTCTGTGATTTCACTTGACTTAAATTTACCCCAGTAGTAGTAACAAAGATATGATGCAACATTTCTGAATGTTCTTTCAAGTCTTCTGTAGATGTTTTCTTATCAGTCTCCATTATCCTGCAATCTACTTTAGGGTAAGTACCCCATGTTTTGATTTGGTTTAATATCTGTTTTGTAAAGTAATCAGAACTTAGTAAGATCTATGTTACAAAAACCAGAAGTACCTACACCACAAGGCTTAGATTCAAAAGCGGAGGGGTGATCTTCAGGAATGCTGTATGTTGTTTATATTGGAAGGTAGAGGAGGTGCAAGTGAAAGGCCCATGGAACTGTTCGTGAATGCCTAGAAGAAAGAGGAGGCCTGATGTGTTGGCTCTAAGAAAGAGAAGTGGGCCAGTGGTTAGAAGCCGCAGGGAGAAGCTTTCTTAAAGAGCTGTCAAGAGATAACGTGTTCACCATTTGAGCAAAGGCTGGGAGACTACTTGACTGGTATGCTACAGTGGAAATTCACACACCGGAAGGTGAGTGTTGTTCTGATCAAGTATTTAAGGAAGAAGGCCTCCACTTTTGCTGATATACTGAACATGACACATCTCCTAAGATGGTATATTGCCTTACCTGTTAACTCACCTGCATTAAAAATCAAGCACCTTTTTTTCTATTATCATCACTATATCCTACTCCATAATAGATCACATTTCCTCAACTATATAAACTAGTTTAATATTTTATTGCCACCGCCATCCCCAGCTCTCAGAGCCCCATTCATTTATGCCCACCTGCCACAATCACAATCCTTGCTCCAGTTGCCTTACATCAAGTCCATCTACCTTTTCCCCTCTTTTCCTCACAATGGAGAAAGCAATATGCCTTCACCTCTTGACACGTGTCATGCCAATTAGCATCTGTGGCTCAGAATTGAGTTCACAATTCATTTATCTTCAAAATGCCTCTGCAATCACTACTTCTGCCCCACCTTCTGCCCAACCCTTCTCCATCAAGGTTACTGGTCTTCATTAATGTCAGCTCTTCAAGCCTTGAATAGTCTCTTTTTCTTGTGTCCCTCCTATCACCTTTCTCTTCATTCTACACCACTTCTCACATTTAATCTTAAAAAGCTGCTCATATGTCCCAGCCTTTCCCTCGCAAGTAGTTCTTAATGCATATTGATCAAATACTGCCATGCAGTATTACAAATTGGTACCAAAATGGTCAAAAAAAGTTTCTTACTAGTATGAGTAAGAAACTAAACTGCCCCTCTTACTTGACAAGCTGTACGGTAGTATGTGTGTGTGTGTGTGTTTGGATTCTAATGCTCAGTATATAAATAGTAAGTTTTGAGATGATGGTACCACTGGCAGAAATTTTCTAAGTGAAAAACTCGAGATTCACTGCAGTGTAGGCCATGGAGGGCTCTGGAAACAGACTGCCTGGGTCCAGATCCTGGTTCAGTGTCTTACTGAGTCCCTTAATCTCTATGTGGTTTACTTAGTTCCTAGATCTATAAACTACCTTGTAGGGTTGTTTTGAGTATTAAATAGGATAATATATGTAAAAACACTTCAAACAGGGCCTGAAACATACTAAGTGCTCAATAAATGTCAGCTGCTGCCGCTGTTGTCACTGTATCACAAAGTCAGCATCTGGGCTCCAACCTGCCTCTCTAACTTTACTCCCATTAATCCACTGATGCGAGTATCTTGTTTGTTGGGGTGACGGGGAGGACCGCATCTGAATACTGTCTCCACACCACTGTCCACAGCACTATTCACCTGGCCCCTGGAGATGTGAATTAAACCTTCTACTTGAGACAAAATGTTCAAATTATTGTTTCTTAAAATTGCCAAGAACATTCCCTGTACTCCTTTTCCTGAAATACTTTATTTCAACTTCCTCCAAAGTCCAGCTCAACTCTCAGGGTTCCAAGAACCTTCAAGTGTCAGGCGTGGAGGGTCTTGCCCTCTCTGAATGCTGACAGCACATGTGCTGCTTTGCTCCTCTGGGCACTCATCTGCCACCCTGTTCTTTTCCTAGTTTCCTCGGCATACCTCTAAGCACCTTCAGGGCAGGGGCCATGTTTTCTCTTTAGAACCCTAGTACCTACTGAGCACAATGCCCTGCTCTAACTAAAAGGATTTCAGCAATGCTTATTTGACTAGTATTCTTATGGAGTACCATCTTCTCATTTAAAAATAGGGAAGATAATAATAATGCCTCTGCATTGGGTAGTCATACGGGTCTAGTGAGCTAATGTACAGAGAGTACTCTGTACAGTGCTTGGCACACAATAAGCTTTTAAATGTTAGCAGTTACATGATAGCTATTACACCTGCATATTAGAATCACAAGTTGGATATTACAATTTCAGTATTCAATGAGACTGCCTTGCTCCAGGGTATTTTTTTCAACCTGAGTTCTGTGAATTCTTGGTTTTTAGAAAGAACTACAATAAACTGGGAGGGGGAGGGGACATTCACCTTATTGCCTATTTAGGCAACATTCCAAAAGTTTACTACAAATTGATTGCTTAGAATTTAGAACTTTGGAATATTATAACTGAACATAATTAAAATACTATCTTTTTATATTACAAACAAAGTAAAGAGCAATATTGTAATGTTAGAAACTAAAATACACAACAAAGTGAGGAAGGGGAGCTGGGGGAGCTGGGGAGAAGAAAACCCACACCGTGAAGCACATTTCCCGACTGAACTGGATCCCGGAGCCGCAGAAATGTGCCAACTCCAGAGCAAGAGAAGGAAACTGAGAAAGGTTTTTATCTACAAGGGAGGGAGTTAGGTGACTGATAATTTTTTATCTTTTTATTAAGTAAATAAAGGTTTCTAGATAATCCACAGCCACAGGTAACTGTACTGCTAAGCAGAAGAGCCAATTTCTATGCAGGTAGAAAAGTTACTTCTCACACCATCCTATCAGGATCGTTTAAGATTCCTTGCTTGGCCCTGTGGCCTCTAGCCTCAGAGGACTAAGTCCCACCAGATAAGCTGGCTTCCTCCTAAAAAGTAACAGGTAGGACAGTCAGCTAGCTGTGATTGCTGAGGTGCATTCATCTTAAGTGACAATAATAAAACGAATATTCAAAAGTTGAGACGTGCCTTTATTTCATTGACGAATTTATAACAGGGCTAAAATAAGGTAATAAGAAGCTCCTGCAATTACAAAGGATTGATGCTGTCTTTAAGTCTTTTGCTCTAAGAGAACACTTTTAAATATGCAGATTAAGATGGCAGCCATCAGTAAAAGCCATTTTAAAAAGATCTCATTGCTTTTTAGATGGTTAAAATGATAAATCTGGATGGTATCTATCCACTAGTAATCTGCCTATATGGAACTAAGAAAATTGAAGTAGTTCTTTTTCAGATCCTGTGTCTAGTGGAAAGTTTCGTACTTTTACTGTTTACAAAGTTAGCACTCTACGTTAGAACAGCCACACTCCCCTGGACTCAAAGTTGTTTTATTACCCCTACCCCAATCTTAAAGGAGAGAAGAAGGTAAATCTAGGGTAAATTTTTGGTCTCAGGCTTAGATTGAGGGAATTTAAAATACTTTTTATGTTTAAGTAACCAAAGTTTAAGAGATACGGCTGAATTTTACAAATGCAACATCCAGAACAAGTGCCTCCAGCTTACCAAGCTGAGCTATGATTAGAAGAGACCTCCCTGGCGCTGTGGGAGAGCTCCCTGGGCATGGGAGAGGGCCAAATCCACACACACTTCTGTGTTTAGGTCAGTCGAAGGGACTGAATGAGCCATTTGTTTTCTCAAATGCATATGACAGTGAAGGAATCCTGAATTGCCTCTGGCTTTTAAAGCATCAGATCCAATGACACACAGTTCAATGACTGAATAGTACAAACATAAGCTTTTTTTTTTTCTTTTTAACACAAAATGATCTTTAATAGAACTGAATAACAACTGAAATTGTCCTTTACTTTCCCCAGTCATAATCAAATATATGCAGGATAAAAAATTTATAATTTTAGCTTTCATTTTAACACTTGCTGTAAAAAAATTAAAAGATTGCACAAGTCTATTTCCTATTAACAGAAATCTAACTACATATATTAGAAAGTCTGAGATAAAGTAACTTGTCATCTAATATTCATTTGTGTTAAAGGGAATGCTGAGGCCGCCTTGTTTTTCAGTTTTAAAAAAAAATTTCCCAAGGATAAAAGGTGCATTTAACTAAGCAATCATTTACTGTCACTCTGATATGTAATAGTTTATGTCTGACAATAAACATGACAAACTGGTACGAGTCAGTACACCTTGAAGAACAGCCTTGAATGGACTGATCTGGATATATTTAGACTAAAAATACCAATAAATAAGATACCTCTCAGCTTTTTTTTTTTTTTTTTTTTTTAATCATTTTATTGAGATATATTCACATACCACGCAGTCATACAAAACAAATTGTACTTTCGATTGTTTACAGTACCATTACATAGTTGTACATTCATCACCTAAATCAATCCCTGACACCTTCATTAGCACACACACAAAAATAACAAGAATAATAATTAGAGTGAAAAAGAGCAATTGAAGTAAAAAAGAACACTAGGTACCTTTGTCTGTTTGTTTGCTTCCCCTACTTTTCTACACATCGATCCATAAACTAGACAAAGTGGAGTTTGGTCCTTATGGCATTCCCAATCCCACTGTCACCCCTCATAAGCTACATTTTTATACAACTGTCTTCGAGATTCATGGGTTCTGGGTTGTAGTTTAATAGTTTCAGGTATCCACCACCAGCTACCCCAATTCTTTAGAACCTAAAAAAGGTTGTCTAAAGTGTGCGTAAGAATGCCCACCAGAGTGATCTCTCGGCTCGTTTTGGAATCTCTCTGCCACTGAAGCTTATTTCATTTCCTTTCACATCCCCCTTTTGGTCAAGAAGATGTTCTCCATCCCACGATGCCGGGTCTACATTCCTCCCCGGGAGTCATATTCCACGTTGCCAGGGAGATTCACTTCCCTGGGTGTCTGATCCCACGTAGGGGGGAGGGCAGTGATTTCACCTTTCAGGTTGGCTTAGCCAGAGAGAGAGGGCCACATCTGAGCAACAAAGAGGCATTCAGGAGGAGACTCTTAGGCACAAATACAGGGAGGCCTAGCCTCTCCTTTGCATCAGCTTTAAAATAAAAAGGCTTGTGTGAGCAATTTAAAACCAACTTGTATTTAGGCTCAAGCAGTACCACTTTCTTTGTAAGGGAAAATTCTATTCTTTCCTAAAGGAAACATGACTCATTTTTCCTTCTGCCCAGGTCCAATTCTTAAGGATCACACAGGGGGGTCAGCCAGACTTCACTGGAGTTCCGGCCCTGAGTCTAACCAGCTCTCTGACGTTGGCATGTTCTTAATCACTACAAGCCTCATCTGTAACTGTAGACAATACCAAACCCCTTGGGTTTTGTGAAGATCAACTGGGATAAGGAAAGTGCAGTGCATAGAGAAGTGCCTGGCTCATAGTGTGTGCTCATATTATTGTTACTGGGTATTATTATTTCTCTAGGTGGGACAGTCACTATAGCACTTGGAATGAGTTTAGGTTTAGGCTCCTATCCTTCACCTTCCTTCTCTAGATTCTTCCTTGCTTTGTATTCCCCTCCATGCCTACTAACGCATTCCTTAGACATTTTAAGATAAGCATAGACATTAAATCCTCTGATGGCAATCAGAGTTAAAAGCTGATGGTCTAAGCTCTAGGATCACAGTCTTCCTGCCCCATATGTATTTTTTTTTAATGAGTCAAAGTTAGTACTTAATATTTTCCTAATAAAGAATAACCCTGGGCTTAAAAATCAACCTTTAGCTGAAAAGGTGAAACTAAAAACGGTATCCTTGTGAACAATCTTGCTTATTCAACCTGAACTAGGTTCTTCACAGATAATTTCATGGGCATATATTGTCACATTCCTGTCCTAAATCTGTTGAACTTTTTGTGTTTTGGATAAATGGGTGTATCTTTTTGGTTCCGAATATTTCTCTTCTGATGGCTCTCTTCTCTGGATTTTCAAAACAAGTTTCATTTCCTAGACAGAATGAAATACGTCAATTTATTCCACAGTTTCACACAGTTTCCAATACAGGTCTCCCAAAAGGCAAGACCTGAATAACAGTATGTGCTTGCTGAGGCCAGAGACTGAAAAGACACAAGGTCAAATTTAAATCACAGTTCACGGAACTCTCCTAAATACAAAATGAATAAACCCAAAGGCTCATTTATAAGCAGTATTTATGTATTATTCATTTCATGGGTAATTTCTAAAATTCAAAACCAAGGCTAAGAATCAATGTTAATTTCAAGGTTCTTCAATGAAAAGGTTTGAAATTTGCAGAGACTATCTTTGATACCCATTATGCACCAAAAATAAAAGTAAAAATAATTCTACTACTGCACTGAGCTTTGTAGCAAGGGTTATAAACAATGACCTCTCCTGGACCAGGAAACATCTTGGTACTTTCAAGGGGCTATTACAAATAATAATAGCATGGGCCTTAGCAGCCTGAACGGCTCCTGTGAGTAGCGTCAAGTCTGTCTCTGGGACACTGAGGTTTATTCTCCGACATCCAGTCTACTCCTCTCCAAAGGTACAGAGCAGAGACTTCCACAGGACTGAGCCTGGCTCTAGGGATGAGCCCTAATTTATCCAGGCCAATCATGATAATCCCATTTACCTTACCAGGGACAATTCAGGACAGAGAAATATGAGGGGGTGTTTTTGGAGAGAGTCTTAAGAAAACCCCCACAGAAAAAAGCTGACACACCATAGAAGTCAGAATGGAGAAATGGTTGAGAAGGTGGAGTGGAAAGACCCTTGCTGAGACGCTTAGGAGCCAAGGTCTAACCCTGAAACATGTCCTACTGATAAACTTCTAGTTTACTATATTTCCTTACTTTTCAATTGGTTTAAATCCGATTTTCTACTAGAAAAAGCCAAAAGTGTATTGATACAGTGGTGCATTAACATCAAGTGCTATGAGTTAATCATCAATTACAATTTAAAACTGAAACTTCATCTTTGGCATTTTCTATTTCTGAGGAGGCTTTCTTTCTATCATTGTTGAGTGTTTGTTCACCTTTTACTATCAGCCTAATGGCAGGCAAATCTTTGATTTTTACTTATGTGCATATGTGTACATTCAGATTCACTTATCTTTCTCATAGCTTATGGACTTCTATTCCTGTCTTCCTGCCCCTAAACTGTATGCATATTTTATATTTTTCTGAGAGATAATATTTTTTCCCATTTAATGTTATAATCCAGCTTCGATTTCTTTCAAACAATCACTTTTTCTAGCATTCTTTATTAAATAACCTCTCTTCACTGTACTGAAATACCTATTTGGCCATATAGTAAATTCTCAAATGTATAGTTATCTTGACTCCCTTCTCTCTCCTGCTCCACTGATCTATGTTCACTGCTGCCCTAAGACCACACTGGTTTCCTTAGGGACTTAATATCTGGTAAAGCAAGTCTGCCTATGCGTTCTTTTTTGTACTATACTTGGCTCCTCCCAGCAACTTTTTTGCAGTATAAACTTTAACAGCATTTAATTCACTTCCAAAACAAATTACACCCCACCCCCAACCTATGCTGAAATTACATTTGCATTGTATTTACATTATAATTTTGGAAGAAATGACATTTTGGTATTATTTTCTCATCCAAGAAAAAGGTGTGCATTTCCATTTGTTCAAATGTTACTTTATGCCTTCTAACAAGATTTCTGTTTTCTTTCCATACTTTTGTGGCTTCATGTAAAATTTATTCTTAAATAATATCATCATTTTAATCACCATTGTGAATGAAATATGTGTTCCTTTTTCTGTGTTTAGGTGATGACTGCTAAAATAGAGAGACTATTTACAATAAATTTATCTCATATGCAGCCACTTAATGCATTTTCTTATTAATTCTAGTTGATTTTTTGACCAGTCTGTCTTCAACTTTATAGATTTTCTAGCAACAGTAAAAACATAGTTTTATCTTCAATGTTCCAGTCTTTATGATAGTTCTTTTCTTTCTGCATTAGCATTTATGTAGTAAAAATTTAACCAAATGTGGATTTAAGTGCCTTAGCGTGAGATAAGATTGACTGCTAAGTTTTGGGAAAATAATATTATATTTAAATAGTTAATTTTAGTTTTATTTTTCCTATATATTTTTTTATTAGAAATGACTCAACTTTATCAAATATCATTTCAGAATCTATTAAGTTTTTTTTAAAGAATATATTAGTTAAACCCATGTGAACCAAAGTAGTAGGAAAATATTAAAAGGAAAAAAATTAGAAAAGCAAAGAGAAATTGAAAAATAATAAAATTATGGTAGAGGCTTTGGTGTACAATTTTCATAACTGCACAATTCTAGTAGATAAAAAATTTCAGTAAATACATAAATGGATTGAATAACAATAATAAATTTGATTTCAGAGTTTTATACAGATCTTCATGTGCCTCAAAAATATCTGGGAACACTTATAAAAATATGATCATTTACTTGGTGACAAGAAAACCTAACACATTTTCTAAAAATGGAGATTTTACAAACCATATTCACACATCATATTCAATAAAAATAGAAAAAAAAATGGATGAAACTTCCCTCAAAAAAAATCTTCTTTATAACCTTTGGGTGAAATATGAAGTCAAAAGGAAAATAATGAACCTACTTAAAAAAGGAATGGAAAAGAGAATCTAGTCATAGTGAAGGCAGTATTCAAGAGAAAAATTTATGACCCAAAATGCTTCATTATTAAAAAAGAAAAATAAAAGACAAAGTATTCATATTGGAAAGTGAAAAAAAAATTGGAAAAAAAAAGGAAACAGGAAGAGAAAAATACTACAGACAAAAAGCAGAAGTTAATGTAGCAAAACTAAAACCTAGTGAAAAGAATAAGTAAATGCAAAAGCTAGTCATTTTACAAGATGAGTAAAATACTTAAACCATATGAACCTGATTAAGGAAAAAGAGAGCAAAAATACAGAAGAGATTAAAAGAATTATGAGGACATGAATTTACATGTGATAAAACTGCATAGAACTAAATACACAAACACACAAATGAGAGAATGCATGTAAAACTTGTAAACTCTAAATAAGGCTGGTGTTTTGTATCAATGTCCATATCCTGTTGTGATACTGTACCATAATTATGCAAGATGTTACACTGGGTAAAACTGTGTGAAAAGTATACAGAATTTCTCTGTATTATTTCTTACAACTATACACAAATCTATAATTCTCTCAAAATAAAAGGCTTAATTGGGAAAAAAATTGAGAGAATACTACGTGTTACTCTGAACAAATCCAGTGATGGTGAAATTACCATAAATACAGCAGTAACTGGGCTCTTTTTTTTAAAGGCCAATTGTGTTTTCATGGAAGATTTCAGTCTGTTCATACTTAATGAAATGACTGATGCTTGATTCTTTCAAGCTGTATGTTCATTATTTGCATAACATTGTTATTTCCTCTATTTTGCTCCCTTATTTTTCTGGTTTGATTGAAGTTGCTTGTCATTTCACTTTTTCCCTCTGTTCACTCTGACAGTTTCATTATACCCTTTCACTTCATTAATGGAAAACTTTCTTTGTGTGAACTCATATTATCTGAAAACAATATACCCACTATTTCCTTCATAAGATATCCTATTTTCTCCACTGGTAATGGCGGTCTAGGTAATTTGGACTAACTGCAAATGCTGAGGACAACTAAAACAAGGCTGGAGCTAATATTAAAAACAAATGTACTGGGATTATAAGTATCAGTAAAAAAAAAATGGTTTTAAGTGTTCTTAAAACCTGCAAAATGTCTTAAAGGCAGAGATAACTTACTGGCCCAACTCCAGGGAAAGATTGGAACCCAGAGAGGCGAGCCCAACACTCAGGCCACTTTTACCCTGGGAGTTTTTGCCAATCTGAAAGAATTCCTGAGAACTGCTGAGCTTCAATCTCAGGGCAAGGTAAAATTAAAAGTTCAAATCTAGTCCCCATCAGTAATGGGGATTTGGGTCAACACCCCTCAATACCTGCAATGTCCTTAAAGAACCCGAAGAATAGCAAAGAGCTGGAAGAGGAGCAGCCCCTGTAGGTCCCACAGACCTGTAGCCTGTGTCCTTTCGTGATCCACAAAGCCTCAAGCCTTGAAATAATGTCACTCTAGGCCTCAACTTCTACAAATAATTTTTCAAACATAATGTTCAGAAAAGTTTAAAGTAAGTAGGATTTAAGAAGCATGAGCAAGAAAACAGCAGGAATAACAGACAATAAAAACAGAACCACAGGGAATTCAGAATTTGGAATTCCAGACAGCATGTAAAACAATTCTGCTTCCTATATTCAGGGAGATGAACAAGCTTAAAATTATGGCATAAAACTGAAGATACAAAAGGGGACATAGCAGCTGTGAAAAAGAACAAAAGACAAATTCTAAAAAGAACCAAAAGAAAAAGTCTAAAAACAATAATAAAATTTAAGAACGCGATGGTTGGGTTTAATAGCAGATTAAATAAAGCTGAAGAGAGCATCAGTGAACAGGAAGATATATCAGGAAAAAAAAATACAGAATAAAGTTCAGAGAGATTGGGGAAAAAAAGGAAAATATTGAAGAGAGGCCACGGGACATAAAACAGTAAAAAGGTTTCATTGTAATACCTGAATGAGAGCCAAAACAGTATGTGAAAAACAATGGTTAAGAATCTTCCAAAACTTGATGTAAGTTTGGTAATGGATGCTGGTGATGGAAGCACAACATTATAAATGTAATTTATGCCACTGAATTGCACCCTTGAAAGTGTTTAAAAGGGGAAATTTTATGTTGAATATATGTTACCACAATAAAAAAGAGAGAGAGGGAGAAAGAGAGCCTTCCAAAACTGATGAAAGACATCAATTCAGAGATTTAGGAAGTCCACGGGTCCCAAATAGGATAAAGGAATGGAAATCTGTAGACAAATAAACAACAACAAAAACAAACAAACAAACAAAGCAGGAAAAAAATCTTAAAAGCAGCCAGAGAAAAATAAAGTAATAGCTGACTTCTGAGCAGCAACAACATGATATAATTGTAATGCTAACAACTGTGAAATAATAGCGTCAATGTGCTAAAAGGAAAAAAAAACTGCCAACCCAGAATTTTACAACCAATGAAAACAGCCTTCAAGAAATTAAGGCAAAATAAACATATTTTCAGAAAAATAAAAACGAGAGAATTCATCACCCACAGACCTGCACTAAAGGAAATTCTAAAGGATGAACTTCAGACAAATGGAAAAATAATCACAGATGGATCGTCAAAGATGCAGAAAAGAATAAACAAAAAATAAAATGGTAAATATGTGGGTAATATCAACAGTTTTCTAGGTTTAAAATATATTTTCTCACACAATGACTGAAATACTCAGAAACAATGGGATATAACATTGAAAAGTAACAGTACCAACAAAACCACCTTTAAAAAGAGGTATAAGTAATTTCCCAATGGGCAATATACAGATGAGAAATATTTTATACCAAAATATACCTCCCCACCTTCCTGCATCTTCTGGGCCTCCTGGGGTTAGAGACCAGGCAACTCATTGATTACTGACTTCCTCTAGGAATTTACACATCTCTGTGGACCAAGCTCCCCGCCAGGATCCATCAATGCCATCCAATCCCGCCAAGCACCCAGACCTCTTGCAGTCATTTGGCACAGACTGGAGTTAGGGGTGGAGGGGAAGCAAGCCACACTGAGGTTACTATCTCTGCAAAGTAAATAGAAAAAAGTACCACTATGTATTAGTGCTAGCACACACATACACACAAATTACACTTTGTGTTATATTTAATGAGTTATTTTCACATAATTTACCCTCTGATTGATTTAATGACACTTTATTTTTTAGTATATTTACTTGTGTTAGAAATGCAATTCTTGCTGATCTTTTCCTTGATATATTCTAAAGATGACACAGATTTGTAACTGCCTTAGGCTTGTGCCACACCTCCTGGACTGGACTCCTCCTTAAATGATCAAGAATTAAGTTATCTTATTTTCAATCCACTCAAAAATTAGTAATTCCTATTCAGTAAACTTGACCTCAGCCTGACTGAGGATTGAAGATCTTATTAATAAGATTTTCTTATCAACCAGGGCCAATCCAACAATGGCTGCAGGCATTCTACAGTAGGGGCTTATTAATTCAAAAGACTCTCTGATTGATGAAAGGTGTGGGGCAGATATTTCTGAGCAGGGTTAGACCTATTCTGAAGGCTATATTTCCCTCTTCTTTCCACTACCACCACCTGCTCACATCATTCCTCCCCAATCAAATTAAATGTTTCACCAGGGAATACATTTCATGGCCTTTGTACTCTTTAATAGAAACAGTCATCATTCACTCTTCCTGATTTTTCTACTTTGCATTTTACCTTACAGCATTCAATAAAACACAGTGAGTTGACGTTAACGGTAAAGAACATGAATCATCACAGGGAATATTCAGACTGTCAAATGGTGAATTCCTAAATGCAGGTCTTCTGTGTGTCCAGTTCTTCATCTGTGCAAAGGCTGCAACTACTGGGATGAAGGGATAATTTTATGGAACTGAAACTTCTTTTCTACTGAGAGGAAAAAGAATCAGGAAATATGTAGTTCAATTCTAAGAAAAAATCTCAGATTCTTCCAAGGTTGCACAAGAACACTAGCATCTATTCTTCTAGTGTATATGGGATTTCTTTTGAAGTTAAAAAAAAAATAAATAAGAAAAAGAAAAGTGCTTTATGTTGTTTGAAAAACATCAAAGAACAGAGCAGATATCCTGATACCAACACTTCGGATCGAAATAGGTTACATTTTCCTGCTTTTTGTTTTTAAATTAAACGTCAACAATGCTCAAAGACAGATGCTAACATTACAGAAAGTGGGAAACAAACCCAAGTACTCTAAGCCTTTTAAAATGATCAAAAAACCAGCCAGGTGGCAGTCGACATTTGTAGACTCACAGCTGCGGGCTCTGAATAGCTGTGGTTCACATGCAGCTACCTGTGCTCTTCCAGGCTGGTAACATTGTTTCTTCCATCCTGAGACCTCTAGAATCAATCGCTGACACAGGGGAGGGAACACTCCACAGAACAATGTTCTTTCTGTGGATTTTATTCTTTGGATTACAAGACTTTACAAGATAGAAAGACTTTACAATATTTCCCAAATCTTACCAACTAGAAATTCCTTAGTGTCCACATACTTCTCAAAGCAAATCCTCCCCAAACATCTATGGAGTCTGGGGTAGGGTAGAGGGGTGTTAAAGGTGCACGTATTTTTTTAGTAACCTCTGTCCAATTTCAGCAGAAAGAAGAATATACTAAATAATTCCACTACATTTGAGCGGTAGAAGGGGTAGGATTGGGCTTGAGGGACACCTCAGGTAAACCTAGTATTAAGGAGCAGATGCTTTCTGTGCAAATATTCATAAGGAGACAAGGAAAAGAGGAGAAGTGCTTCCTTCCAGGGTTCAATTTATGAACTGGGAAAACCACAAACCAAAAAGTCACTGTAGTAGTAAGAACTGAGCTTTCTGTTTAAATTGGTTAGAAAAAACATATGGAGACTCAGTATCTGGAAGAAAAGCTACTAATCATCATCTGACGGTTAGAGCTGAAATATTAACAAGGCAATTTGAAAGAAACAGAACTTAAGCTGGGAGAACAACAATACATTATGGAATTAAATCAGAATATATTAAAAAATGTCAAACAGTCAAAGATTGTATCTTTTAGTCTTGATTTGGGGGAAAACAATGCATTTCAAACTTTTTAATTGCAGTTTTGAGTTACGAAGCAGTGTTTTGAGAATAAAGAGCAAACTCACCTAACTATTAAAGACAAGGCTATACAAAGCGGATAATTTTTATTCTCTGAATCTATCTAAACAGATTGACTGAAGGTTCCTATGGAAAATGCAAAGCTACCATTTTCTGGCAGTTACTACAAACTGCAGAGATCTGTTCCTTCTTCCTAGAAGAGAGGTTATATCAGTGATTCTCAAACGTCAGTGGCCTAAGAATCACCTGGGCAACTGGCTGAGAATGAAGATTCCTAGGCTTCATCACCAAAGATTCTCATTTTGTGTATATGGGGCAGGATCCAGGAATCTCCAAGGAGATTCTGAGGCAGGGGGTTGGAGGGCCATACTTGGGAAACACTGGGTTGAGGGGATGGTTCTAAGAAGAGAAGGCCATGGGGAGTTGTGTTCAAGGACCGGGCTCTGGAATCAGATAAGACTCTGGGTTGTTTGCTAAGGCCACTCCTTCCTAATATGTGGCTTTGGGAAACATAGGCAACCTCAGAGAGGATTATTTGAGATCATCCTTAGTAAATGATCAATAAAGGTTGTCTATTTAGATTATTTTTAAATTTATTTAAGGTGACGACAATTTGATGTTCTCATTCACATTATAGAGTGAATTACTTAATTACAACAGTAGCTAACCACCATAGTTGTGCCCAGATAGGAGATCTGATCAGAGCATTGAACAAGACTTTCCTATTTTGAGGTAGTGGAGAGATCTTGTTGGATATGATTTTAGGTAACTGAGGGGACAGCAGAAGGGCACAATATGACTGGGATAGGAAGAAAACATTTAAAAGGGAAGCAGATAGCAAAGGCAAGCTCTGCTGGTGCTGCAATTTTGCCAAAAGGCCCTGGTTGCTTCTAAGTTTAGCACTGAAAATCATTTCTTGATGCATCTGGCATTCCCAAATTATTAATAACAAAAACCTGTACCAGGCTGGATTGGAAAGAATAGCTTCCCTCTCCTCTAAATCAGTCCAGTTTCTCAATCATTTCTCAATCCTTTATGTACCAGTAGAAGAAAGAATAGGAAACAAAGAAAAAAAAATTGGTGCATGAGTAAAGTTCCCTTTTCCTCTTCATTAGCACTAGAATGCCTGGTAAAGATCCATGTTTGCAGAAACCTTCATTTGTAGTACAACGTGGTGGTGGTGGGAGGTGAAAATGAGGGAGCAAGCAGACACCTAATAGAGATTTACTGACTAATGTAAGGGAAGCCTTCACAGTAGGTCTGGTGGTCTGGAGGCTGAACGCTAAAGAGAAAAATTTGGCTTGAATCTTAGACCCATGTGTGATAGTAAATTTCATATTAGCGCTTTTTAAACACCAATATTCACTCAGTGGAGGTCATACTTAATAGCAGATTCCTTGCATTCCAGTGTTTGTAAGTAGTATATGAAGATACAAGATTAACATATGATCAACCTTTTCTCTATCCTAGCAACTCACTAATGCAAAGATGCTCCACCAGGGGTTAGGCAGAGAAGCATGTTTGGAAATATAACCTGTGCTGGTTTGTATATATTATGTCCCACAGAAAAACTCATACTCTTTAATGCAATCTTGTGCGGGCAGATTTATTAATCTTTCTGATTAGGGTGTGACTTCTTGATTGAATGTTTCCATGGAGCTGTGGCTCGCCTAACTGTAGGTGATAACTCTGACTGAATTGTTTCCACGGAGGTGTGGCCCCGCCCATTCTGCACGGGTCTTGATTAGTTTACCGGACTCCTTTAAAAGGGGCTGACAGGCCTAGATGCTTGCTGACACTGATGCTTAGACATGCTTGGAGATGCAGACAGAAGGATATTTAGCTAAGAGATGAGGTCCAAAGTTTGCCCTGGGATATGCTAAGACAGGATTTCCAGGCACTCAGAGAGAAATGTCCTGGGAGAAAGAACCAAGAACACACAGGAGTTGAGAGAGGAGCAGTAACACAACCCAGGATCAGCAGATGCCAGCCACATGCCTTCCCAGCTAACAGAGGTTTTCCGGATGCCATTTGCCATCCTTCAGTGAAAGTACCCTATTGTCGATGCCTTAGTTTGGACACTTTTATGGCCTTAGGACTGTAACTTTGCAACAAATAAACCCCCTTTATAAAGCTAAACCTTTTCTGGTATTTTGCATAATGGCAGCATTAGCAAATCAGAACATAACCCTAAGTTATTAGGTGGAATACTGCTGGTTCTCTCAATTCTTCATATCTAAAATAAGATGAATTATCTATCTATCTGTACTTCATTAATATGACAGTACTTATTATTAGACATATGGTATTAGAGGTCCTAGCCAGTGCAATAAGGCAAAAAAAAAGAAGTATAAGGCATGCAAATTGAAAAGCTAATAGTAAAACTGTCTTTATTTGCAGATAATATGCTCAACTGTAGAAACTATAAAAAAGCTACTAGAACTAATAAGAGAATTTAGCAAAGTTGCAAGGTATGAGATCAATATAAAAATATCATACCATTTATAATGGCATAAAATCTGAAGTACTTAAACATGTATAAGACTGCAAAACTTATAATGCTTTTTTATATGTACTGCAAAACTACAAAATACTGTTGAAAGAAATTAAAGATAATCTAAATATATGGAGAGATAAATTATGTTCATAGATTGGAAGATTCAGTATTATTAAGATGACATATCTTCTCCAAATTGATAACATATATTCAAAGCAATTCTAATGAAAATTCTTAGCAGGCTTCTTTAAATAAATCAACAAAGATGATTATAAAATTTATATAGATGTGCAAAGGAACTAGAAAAACAAAACACTTCTGAAAAGGAAGAATAAAGTTGGAGGCTTTACACTGTCTGATTTCAGGACAAGCAACAAAGCTTCAGTAGTTAAGGCTAGATAGACATATTAATGTAACAGAACAGAGTTCAGAAACAGACCCACACTTACATGGTCAATTCACTTTCCACAAATTGACAGTGTAACGGCGAAAAGATGGTCTTTTCAACAATAGTGATAGAACAACTGGGTATGCATATGCAAAGCAAAGCTCAGCAAACAAATTTTGATGCCTACCTTATATCATATATAAAAATTAACTTGAAATGAATTATAGGTCTAGATGTAAGAGGTGAAACCAAAATTTCTAGAATTAAAAAAATAAAAAAATAAATAAAATAAATAAAGGAGAGGAGAGGTGGGGCAAGATGGCAGACCAGTGAGCTGTATCTTTTAGTTACTCCTCCAGGAAAGTAGGTAGAAAGCCAGGAACTGCGTGGACTGGACACCACAGAGCAATCTGACTTTGGGCATACTTCATACAACACTCATGAACACGTCCAACTGCTGAGATCAGCGAAATCTGTAAGTTTTTGTGGCCAGGGGACCCGCACCCCTCCCTGCCAGGCTCAGTCCCCTGAGAGGAGGGGCTGTCAGCCCTGGGAAGGAGAAGGGAGAACTGCAGTGGCAGCCCTTATCGGAAACTCATTCTACTGATCCAAACTCCAACCACAGACAGACTGAGACCAGACACCAGAGAATCTGAGAGCAGCCAGCCCAGCAGAGAGGAGACAGGCATAGAAAAAAACAGCACAAGAAACTCCAAAATAAAAGTGGATGATTTTTGGAGTTCTGGTGAACATAGAAAGGGGAAGGGCAGAGCTCAGGCCCTGAGGCTCATATGCAAATCCTGAAGAAAACCTGATCTCTCTGCCCGAGGACCTTTCCTTAATGGTGCTAACTGCTTTGTCTCTTAGCATTTCAATAACCCATTAGATCTGTGAGGAGGGACCTTTTCTTTTTTTTTTAAATCCTTTTTTCTTTTTTCTAAAACAATTACTCTAAGAAGCCCAATACAGAAAGCTTCAAAGACTTGCAATTTGGGCAGGTCAAGTCAAGAGCAGAACTAAGAGAGCTCTGAGACAAAAGGCAGTAATCCAGTGGTTGAGAAAATTCACTAAACACCACAACTTCCCAAGAAAAGGGGGGAGTCCGCTCACAGCCATCATCCTGGTGGACAGGAAACACTCCTGCCCATTGCCAGCCCCATAGCCCAGAGCTGCCCCAGACAACCCAGTGTGACGGAAGCGCTTCAAATAACAGGCACACACCACAAAACTGGGCGTGGACATTAGCCTTCCCTGCAACCTCAGCTGATTGTCCCAGAGTTGGGAAGGTGGAGCAGTGTGAATTAACAAAGCCCCATTCAGCCACCATTTCAGCAGACTGGGAGCCTCCCTACACAGCCCAGCAGCCCAGAACCACCCTGGCGGGACGGCACTCACCTGTGACATAGCACAGTCATCCCTCAACAGAGGACCAGGGGGTGCACGGCCTGCAAGAGGGACCCACTCGCAAGTCTCAGGAGCCATACGCCAATACCAAAGACTTGTGGGTCAGTGGCAGAGACAAACTGTGGCAGGACTGAACTGAAGGATTAGACTACTGCAGCAGCTTTAAAACTCCAGGATCACCAGGGAGATTTGATTGTTAGAGCCACCCCCCCACTCCGACTGCCCAGAAACACGCCCCATATACAGGGTGGGCAACACCAACTACACACGCAAGCTTGGTACACCAATTGGACCCCACAAGACTCACTCCCCCACTCAACACAAAGGCAAAGCAGGGGAGAACTGGCTTGTGGAGAACAGGTGGCTCATGGACGCCACCTGCTGGTTAGTTACAGAAAGTGTACACCACAAAGCTGTAGATCTGATAAATTAGAGATAAGGACTTCAATTGGTCTACAAATCCAAAAAGAACCCTATCAAGTTCAGCAAATGCAAAGAGGCCAAAAACAACAGAAAATTATAAAGCATATGAAAAAATCAGACGATATAGATAACCCAAGCCCAAGCACCCGAATCAAAATATCAGAAGAGACACAGCACCTAGAGCAGCTACTCAAACAACTAAAGATGAACAATGAGACCATAGTACGGGATACAAAGGATATCAAGAAAACCCTAGAAGAGCATAAAGAAGACATTGCAAGACTAAATAAAAAAATGGATGATCTTATGGAAATTAAAGAAACTGTTGACCAAATTAAAAAGATTCTGGACACTCATAGTACAAGACTAGAGGAAGTTGAACAACGAATCAGTGACCTGGAAGATGACAGAATGGAAAATGAAAGCATAAAAGAAAGAATGGGGAAAAAAATTGAAAAAATCAAAACGGACCTCAGGGATATGATAGATGATATAAAACATCCGAATATAAGACTCATTGGTGTTCCAGAAGGGGAAGAAAAGGGTAAAGGTCTAGGAAGAGTATTCAAAGAAATTGTTGGGGAAAACTTCCCAAATCTTCTAAACAACATAAATACACAAATCATAAATGCTCAGCAAACTCCAAATAGAATAAATCCAAATAAACCCACTCCGAGACACATACTGATCACACTGTCAAACACAGAAGAGAAGGAGCAAGTTCTGAAAGCAGCAAGAAAAAGGCAATTCACCACATACAAAGGAAACAGCATAAGACTAAGTAGTGACTACTCAGCAGCCACCATGGAGGCAAGAAGGCAGTGGCATGATATATTTAAAATTCTGAGTGAGAAAAATTTCCAACCAAGAATACTTTATCCAGCAAAGCTCTCCTTCAAATTTGAGGGAGAACTTAAATTTTTCACAGACAAAGAAATGCTGAGAGAATTTGCTAACAAGAGACCTGCCCTACTGGAGATACTAAAGGGAGCCCGACAGAGAAACAAAGAAAGGACAGAGAGACTTGGAGAAAGGTTCAGTACTAAAGAGATTTGGTATGGGTGCAATAAAGGATATTAATAGAGAGAGGGGAAAAATATAGATGATAAACATAAACCAAAGGATAAGATGGCTGATTCAAGAAATGCCCTCATGGTAATAACGTTGAATGTAAATGGCTTAAACTCCCCAATTAAAAGATACAGATTCGCAGAATGGATCAAAAAAAAATGAACCATCAATATACTGCATACAAGAGACTCATCTTAGACACAGGGACACAAAGAAATTGAAAGTGAAAGGATGGAAAAAAATATTTCATGCAAGCTACAGCCAAAAGAAAGCAGGTGTAGCAATATTAATCTCAGATAAAATAGACTTTAAATGCAGGGATGTTTTGAGAGACAAAGAAGGCCACTACATACTAATAAAAGGGGCAATTCAACAAGAAGAAATAACAATCGTAAATGTCTATGCACCCAATCAAGGTGCCACAAAATACATGAGAGAAACACTGGCAAAACTAAAGGAAGCAACTGACGTTTCCACAAGAATTGTGGGAGACTTCAACACATCACTCTCTCCTATAGATAGATCAACCAGAAAGAAGACCAATAAGGAAACTGAAAACCTAAACAATCTGATAAATGAATTAGATTTAACAGACATACACAGAACATTACATCCCAAATCACCAGGATACACATACTTCTCTAGTGCTCACAGAACTTTCTCCAGAATAGATCATATGCTGGGACATAAAACAAGCCTCAATAAATTTAAAAAGATTGAAATTATTCAAAGCACATTTTCTGACCACAATGGAATACAATTAGAAGTCAATAACCATCAGAGACTTAGAAAATTCACAAATACCTGGAGGTTAAACAACACACTCCTAAACAATCAGTGGGTTAAAGAAGAAATAGCAAGAGAAATTGCTAAATATATAGAGATGAATGAAAATGAGAACACAACATACCAAAACCTATGGGATGCAGCAAAAGCAGTGCTGAGGGGGAAATTTATAGCACTAAACGCATATATTAAAAAGGAAGAAAGAGCCAAAATCAAACAACTAATGGATCAACTGAAGAAGCTAGAAAATGAACAGCAAACCAATCCTAAACCAAGTACAAGAAAAGAAATAACAAGGATTAAAGCAGAAATAAATGACATAGAGAACAAAAAAACAATAGAGAGGATAAATATCACCAAAAGTTGGTTCTTTGAGAAGATCAACAAGATTGACAAGCCCCTAGCTAGACTGACAAAATCAAAAAGAGAGAAGACCCATAGAAACAAAATAAGGAATGAAAAAGGTGACATAACTGCAGATCCTGAAGAAATTTAAAAAATTGTAAGAGGATACTAAGAACAACTGTATGGCAACAAACTAGATAATGTAGAGGAAATGGACAATTTCCTGGAAACATATGAACAACCTAGACTGACCAGAGAAGAAACAGAAGACCTCAATCAACCCATCACAAGCAAAGAGATCCAATCAGTCATCAAAAATCTTCCCACAAATAAATGCCCAGGGCTGGATGGCTTCACAGGGGAATTCTACCAAACTTTCCAGAAAGAACTGACACCAATCTTACTCAAACTCTTTCAAAACATTGAAGAAAATGGAACACTACCTAACTCATTTTATGAAGCTAACATCAATCTGATACCAAAATCAGGCAAAGATGCTACAAAAAAGGAAAACTACCGGCCAATCTCCCTAATGAATATAGATGAAAAATCCTCAACAAAATACTTGTAAATCGAATCCAAAGACACATTAAAAAAATCATACACCATGACCAACTGGGTTTCATTCCAGGCATGCAAGGATGGTTCAACATAAGAAAATCAATCAATGTATTACAACACATTAAAAACTCGAAAGGGAAAAATCAAATGATCATCTCAATAGATGCTGAAAAAGCATTTGACAAAATCCAACATCCATTTTTGATAAAAACACTTCAAAAGGTAGGAATTGAAGGAAACTTCCTCAATATGATAAAGAGCATATATGAAAAACCCACAGCCAGCATAGTACTCCATGATGAGAGACTGAAAGCCTTCCCTCTAAGATCAGGAACAAGACAAGGATGCCCGCTGTCACCACTGTTATTCAACATTGTGCTGGAAGTGCTAGCTAGGGCAATCCGGCAAGACAAAGAAATAAAAGGCATCCAAATCAGAAAAGAAGAAGTAAAACTGTCATTGTTTGCAGATGATATGATCTTTTTTTTTTTTTTTTTTTTTCTTTTTAAAATGCAATTTTATTGAGATATAGTCACATACCATACAATCATCCAAATATGAACAATCAGTTGTTCACAGTATCATCATATAGTTGTTCATTCATACTACAACCAATTTTTAACATTCTCATTACTCCAAAAAAAAAAGAATAAAAATAAAAGTAAAAAAGAACACCCAAGACATCCCATCCCCTCTTCCTCCCCCCCCAATTAACTGTTATTAAATGGCAAAATTGTTTTTTTTTTAAACCCTTGAATAAATGTATACAAATGGGAAAATGATAGCACAAAAAGAAAAATTACTGTTTGTCTAAATTCAGGTAGTAGTTTGCCAGTTTAGCATAGTCTATAATCCAGAACTCTTAACTCCTATGTCAGTATAATTCCTTTAAAGGGATACTAATTAGCAGTATAATTTTAGCGCTACGGTAATGCATTTAAATAAAATAAACAGATGACAAGTATTTAATTATGAGAGTGAATTTTGGGCTCAGAACAATATATTAAGGCTCAGTCAAAAGCAAATGCAAGGTTTTCTATGTCACCATTTGGGAATTAATATTGTAGACCCCACCCCCCACCCCGGTTTGGTAATAATTTGACTTTATGTCACTTGCCTGCAAAGAAAACAGATATATTTTTAAAAACTGCATTTAACACTACCAGGTGGGTTTGCTTTTGTTTTTTTTTGCCCCTTCTCTCCTCCCCTTCTTTCTATTTTTTATTATTATTTTTTTTTAATCATCATTTTATTGAGATATATTCACATACCACGCAGTCATACAAAACAAATTGTACTTTCGATTGTTTACAGTACCATTACATAGTTGTACATTCATCACCTAAATCAATCCCTGACACCTTCATTAGCACACACACAAAAATAACAAGAATAATAATTAGAGTGAAAAAGAGCAATTGAAGTAAAAAAGAACACTAGGTACCTTTGTCTGTTTGTTTGCTTCCCCTACTTTTCTACACATCCATCCATAAACTAGACAAAGTGGAGTTTGGTCCTTATGGCATTCCCAATCCCACTGTCACCCCTCATAAGCTACATTTTTATACAACTGTCTTCGAGATTCATGGGTTCTGGGTTGTAGTTTAATAGTTTCAGGTATCCACCACCAGCTACCCCAATTCTTTAGAACCTAAAAAAGGTTGTCTAAAGTGTGCGTAAGAGTGCCCACCAGAGTGATCTCTCGGCTCGTTTTGGAATCTCTCTGCCACTGAAGCTTATTTCATTTCCTTTCACATCCCCCTTTTGGTCAAGAAGATGTTCTCCATCCCACGATGCCGGGTCTACATTCCTCCCCGGGAGTCATATTCCACGTTGCCAGGGAGATTCACTTCCCTGGGTGTCTGATCCCACGTAGGGGGGAGGGCAGTGATTTCACCTTTCAAGTTGGCTTAGCCAGAGAGAGAGGGCCACATCTGAGCAACAAAGAGGCATTCAGGAGGAGACTCTTAGGCACAAATACAGGGAGGCCTAGCCTCTCCTTTGCAGCAACCGTCTTCCCAAGGGTAAAACTTATGGTAGAGGGCTCAACCCATCAAACCACCAGTCCCCTATGTCTGTGGTCATGTTAGCAACCATGGAGGTGGGGTAGGCGAATACCCCTGCATTCTCCACAGGCTCCTCAAGGGGGCACTACATCTTTTTTTTTTTTTTTTTCCTTGTTTGTCTTTTTTCTTTTCTTTTTTTTTTTTTTTAACTTTCCCTTCTTTTTTGAAATCAACTGTATGAAAAAAAAAGTTAAAAAGAAAACAAACATACAATAAAAGAACATTTCAAAGAGACCATAGCAAGGGAGTAAGAAAAAGACAACTAACCTAAGATAACTGCTTAACTTCCAACATGTTCCTACTTTACCCCAAGAAAGTTACATACTATAGCAACATTTCAGTGAACTTGTTCCTACTACATCCATCAGAAACCAACAGACCACAGTCATTTCTGGGCATCCCCAGAACGTTAAATAGCTTATCTGTTCTTCTTGGACTATTGTTCCCCCTTCCTTAATTGCTCTCCACTGCTAGTTCCCCTACATTCTACATTATAAACCATTTGTTTTACATTTTTCAAAGTTCACATTAGTGGTAGCATATAATATTTCTCTTTTTGTGCCTGGCTTATTTCACTCAGCATTATGTCTTCAAGGTTCATCCATGTTGTCATATGTTTCACCAGATCGTTCCTTCTTACTGCCGCGTAGTATTCCATCGTGTGTATATACCACATTTTATTTATCCACTCATCTGTTGATGGACATTTGGGTTGTTTCCATCTCTTGGCAATTGTGAATAATGCTGCTATGAACATTGGCGTGCAGATATCTGTTCGTGTCACTGCTTTCCGATCTTCCGGGTATATCCCGAGAAGTGCAATCGCTGGATCGAATGGTAGCTCTATCTCTAGTTTTCTAAGGAACTGCCAGACTGACTTCCAGAGTGGCTGAACCATTATACAGTCCCACCAACAATGAATAAGAGTTCCAATTTCTCCACATCCCCTCCAGCATTTGTAGTTTCCTGTTTGTTTAATGGCAGCCATTCTAACCGGTGTTAGATGGTATCTCATTGTGGTCTTAATTTGCATCTCTCTAATAGCTAGTGAAGCTGAACATTTTTTCATGTGTTTCTTGGCCATTTGTATTTCCTCTTCAGAGAACTGTCTTTTCATATCTTTTGCCCATTTTATAATTGGGCTGTCTGTACTATTGTCATTGAGTTGTAGGATTTCCTTGTATATGCAAGATATCAGTCTTTTGTCAGATACATGGTTTCCAAAAATTTTTTCCCATTGAGTTGGCTGCCTCTTTACCTTTTTGAGAAATTCCTTTGAGGTGCAGAAACTTCTAAGCTTGAGGAGTTCCCATTTATCTATTTTCTCTTTTGTTGCTTGTGCTTTGGGTGTAAAGTCTAGGAAGTGGCCTCCTAATACAAGGTCTTGAAGATGTTTTCCTACATTATCTTCTAGGAGTTTAATGGTACTTTCTTTTATATTGAGATCTTTGGTCCATTTTGAGTTAATTTTTGTGTAGGGGGTGAGGTAGGGGTCCTCTTTCATTCTTTTGGATATGGATATCCAACTCTCCCAGCCCCATTTGTTGAAAAGACCATTATGGCTCAGTTCGGTGACTTTGGGGGTCTTATCAAAGATCAGTCGGCCATAGATCTGAGGGTCTATCTCTGAATTCTCAATTCGATTCCATTGATCTATATGTCTATCTTTGTGCCAGTACCATGCTGTTTTGGCAACTGTGGCTTTATAATAAGCTTCAAAGTCAGGGAGTGTAAGTCCTCCCACTTCGTTTTTCTTTTTTAAAGTGTCTTTAGCAATTCGAGGCATCTTCCCTTTCCAAATAAATTTGATAACTAGCTTTTCCAAGTCTGCAAAGTAGGTTGTTGGAATTTTGATTGGGATTGCATTGAATCTGTAGATGAGTTTGGGTAGAATTGACATCTTAATGACATTTAGCCTTCCTATCCATGAACATGGAATATTTTTCCATCTTTTAAGGTCCCCTTCTATTTCTTTTAGTAGAGTTATGTAGTTTTCTTTGTATAGGTCTTTTACATCTTTGGTTAAGTTTATTCCTAGGTACTTGATTTTTTTAGTTGCTATTGAAAATGGTATCTTTTTCTTGAGTGTCTCTTCAGTTTGTTCATTTCTAGCATATAGAAACATTACTGACTTATGTGCATTAATCTTGTATCCCGCTACTTTGCTAAATTTGTTTATTAGCTCTAGTAGCTGTATCGTTGATTTCTCAGGGTTTTCTAGATATAAGATCATATCATCTGCAAACAATGACAGTTTTACTTCTTCTTTTCCAATTTGGATGCCTTTTATTTCTTTGTCTTGCCGGATTGCCCTGGCTAGCACTTCCAGCACAATGTTGAATAACAGTGGTGACAGCGGGCATCCTTGTCTTGTTCCTGACCTTAGAGGGAAGGCTTTCAGTCTCTCACCATTGAGTACTATGCTGGCTGTGGGTTTTTCATATACGCTCTTTATCATGTTGAGGAAGTTTCCTTCAATTCCTACCTTTTGAAGTGTTTTTATCAAAAACGGATGTTGGATTTTGTCAAATGCTTTTTCAGCATCTATTGAGATGATCAATTGATTTTTCCCTTTCGAGTTTTTAATGTGTTGTAATACATTGATTGTTTTTCTTATGTTGAACCATCCTTGCATGCCTGGAATGAACCCCACTTGGTCATGGTGTATGATTTTTTTGATGTGTCTTTGGATTCGATTTGCAAGTATTTTGTTGAGGATTTTTGCATCTATATTCATTAGGGAGATTGGCCGGTAGTTTTCCTTTTTTGTAGCATCTTTGTCTGGTTTTGGTATTAGATTGATGTTAGCTTCATAAAATGAGTTAGGTAGTGTTCCATTTTTTTCAATGTTTTGAAAGAGTTTGAGTAAGATTGGTGTCAGTTCTTTCTGGAAAGTTTGGTAGAATTCCCCTGTGAAGCCATCTGGCCCTGGGCATTTATTTGTGGGAAGATTTTTGATGACTGATTGGATCTCTTTGCTTGTGATGGGTTGGTTGAGGTCTTCTATTTCTTCTCTGGTCAGTCTAGGTTGTTCATATGTTTCCAGAAAATTGTCCATTTCTTCTACATTATCCAGTTTGTTGCCATACAGTTGTTCATAATATCCTCTTATAATTTTTTTAATTTCTTCAGGATCTGCAGTTATGTCACCTTTTTCATTCATTATTTTGTTTATATGGGTCTTCTCTCTTTTTGATTTTGTCAGTCTAGCTAGGGGCTTGTCAATCTTGTTGATCTTCTCAAAGAACCAACTTTTGGTGATATTTATCCTTTCTATTGTTTTTTTGTTCTCTATGTCATTTATTTCTGCTTTAATCCTTGTTATTTCTTTTCTTGTACTTGGTTTAGGATTGGTTTGCTGTTCATTTTCTAGCTTCTTCAGTTGATCCATTAGTTCTTTGATTTTGGCTCTTTCTTCCTTTTTAATATATGCGTTTAGTGCTATAAATTTCCCCCTTAGCACTGCTTTTGCTGCATCCCATAGGTTTTGGTATGTTGTGTTCTCATTTTCATTTGTCTCTATATATTTAGCAATTTCTCTTGCTATTTCTTCTTTAACCCACTGATTGTTTAGGAGTGTGTTGTTTAACCTCCAGGTATTTGTGAATTTTCTAAGTCTCTGATGGTTATTGACTTCTAATTGTATTCCATTGTGGTCAGAGAATGTGCTTTGAATAATTTCAATCTTTTTAAATTTATTGAGGCTTGTTTTATGTCCCAGCATATGATCTATTCTGGAGAAAGTTCCGTGAGCACTAGAAAAGTATGTGTATCCTGGTGATTTGGGATGTAATGTCCTGTAGATGTCTGTTAAATCTAATTCATTTATCAGATTGTTTAGGTTTTCAATTTCCTTATTGGTCTTCTGTCTGGTTGATCTATCTATAGGAGAGAGTGATGTGTTGAAGTCTCCCACAATTATTGTGGAAACATCAATTGCTTCCTTTAGTTTTGCCAATGTTTCTCTCATGTATTTTGAGGCACCTTGATTGGGTGCATAGACATTTACGATTGTTATTTCTTCTTGCTGAATTGCCCCTTTTATTAGTATGTAGTGGCCTTCTTTGTCTCTCAAAACATCCCTGCATTTGAAGTCTATTTTATCTGAGATTAATATTGCTACACCTGCTTTCTTTTGGCTGTAGCTTGCATGAAATATTTTTTTCCATCCTTTCACTTTCAGTTTCTTTGTGTCCCTGTGTCTAAGATGAGTCTCTTGTATGCAACATATTGATGGTTCATTTTTTTTGATCCATTCTGCGAATCTATATCTTTTAATTGGGGAGTTTAATCCATTTACATTCAACGTTAAAACCGTGAAGGCATTTCTTGAATCGGCCATCTTATCCTTTGGATTATGTTTGCCATATTTTTCCCTCTCTCTATTAATATCCTTTATTGTACCCATACCGAATCTCTTTAGTACTGAACCTTTCTCCAAGTCTCTCTGTCCTGTCTTTGTTTCTCTGTCTGTAGGGCTCCCTTTAGTATCTCCAGTAGGGCAGGTCTCTTGTTAGCAAATTCTCTCAGCATTTCTTTGTCTGTGAAAAATTTAAGCTCTCCCTCAAATTTGAAGGAGAGCTTTGCTGGATAGAGTATTCTTGGCTGGAAATTCCTCTCACTCAGAATTTTAAATATATCGTGCCACTGCCTTCTCGCCTCCATGGTGGCTGCTGAGTAGTCACTACTTAGTCTTAGGCTGTTTCCTTTGTATGTGGTGAATTGCTTTTCTCTTGCTGCTTTCAGAACTTGCTCCTTCTCTTCTATGTTTGACAGTGTGATCAGTATATGTCTCGGAGTGGGTTTTTTTGGATTTATTCTATTTGGAGTTCGCTGAGCATTTATGATTTGTGTATTTATGTTGTTTAGAAGATTTGGGAAGTTTTCCCCAACAATTTCTTTGAATACTCTTCCTAGACCTTTACCCTTTTCTTCCCCTTCTGGGACACCAATGAGTCTTATATTCGGACGTTTCATATTATCTATCATATCCCTGAGGTCCATTTCGAGTTTTTCAATTTTTTTCCCCATTCTTTCTTTTATGCTTTCATTTTCCATTCTGTCATCTTCCAGGTCACTGATTCGTTGTTCAACTTCCTCTAGTCTTGTACTATGAGTGTCCAGAATCGTTTTAATTTGGTCAACAGTTTCTTTAATTTCCATAAGATCATCCATTTTTTTATTTAGTCTTGCAATGTCTTCTTTATGCTCTTCTAGGGTCTTCTTGATTTCCTTCATATCCCGTACTAGGGTCTCATTGTTCATCTTTAGTTCTTTGAGTAGCTGCTCTAGGTGTGTCTCTTCTGGTCTTTTGATTTGGGTGCTTGGGCTTGGGTTATCCATATCGTCTGGTTTTTTCATATGCTTTATAATTTTCTGTTGTTTTTGGCCTCGTGGCATTTGCTGACCTTGATAGGGTTCTTTTAGGGTTTGTAGACCAGTTGAAGTCCTTATCTCTAATTTATCAGATCTACAGCTTCGTGGAGTACACTTTCTCTAACTAACCAGCAGGTGGCGTCCACGAGCCACCTGTTCTCCACAAGCCAGATCTCCCCTGCTTAGCCTTTTTGGTGAGTGGGGGAGTGAGTCTTGTGGGGCCCAATTGGTGTCCCAAGCTTGCGTGTGTAGTTGGTGTTGCCTGCCCTGTATGTGGGGCGTGTTTCTGGGCAGTCGGGGAGGGGGGGTGGCCCTAACAATCAAATCTCCCTGATGATCCTAGAGTTTTAAAGCTACTGCAATAGTCTAATCCTTCAGTTCAGTCCTGCCACAGTTTGTCTCTGCCACTGACCCACAAGTCTTTGGTATTGGCGTATGGCTCCTGAGACTTGCAAGTGGGCCCCTCTTCCAGGCTGTGCACCCCGGGTCCTCTGTTGAGGGATGACTGTGCTATGTCACAGGTGAGTGCCGTCCCCCCAGGGCAGTTCTGGGCTGCTGGGCTGTGTTGGGAGGCTCCCAGTCTGCTCAAATGATGGCTGAATGGGGCTCTGTTAATTCACACTGCTCCCCCTTCCCAGCTCTGGGACATTCAGCTGAGGTTGCAGGGAAGGCTAATGTCCACGCCCAGTTTTGTGGTGTGTGCCTGTTATTTGAAGCACTTCCGTCACACTGGGTTGTCTGGGACAGCTCTGGGCTATGGGGCTGGCGATGGGCAGGAGTGTTTCCTGTCCACCAGGATGGTGGCTGTGAGCGGACACCCCCCTTTTCTTGGGAAGTTGTGTTGTTTAGTGAATTTTCTCAGCCACTGGATTATTGCCTTTTGTCTCAGAGCTCTCTTAGTTCTGCTCTTGACTTGACGTGCCCAAATTTCAATTCTTTGAAGCTTTCTGTATTGAGCTTCTTAGAGTAATTGTTTTAGAAAAAGCAAAAAGGATTTAAAAAAAAAAAAAAAAAAAAAAAAAAAACGGTCCTCCTCAGAGATTTAATGGGTTATTGAAATGCTAATAGACAAAGAAACCAGGGCCATTAAGGAAAGGTGCCCAGGGCAGAGAGATCAGCCTTGCTTCGGGATTTGCATATGCGCCTCAAGGCCTGATCTCCGCCCTTCCCCTTTCTGTGTTCACCAGAACTCCAAAAATCCTCTGCTTTTATTTTGGAGTTTTTCGTGTTGTTTTTGTTCTATGCCTGTCTCCTCTCTGCTGGGCTGGCTGCTCTCAGAGTCTCTGGTGTCTGGCCTCAGTCTATCTATGGTTGGAGTTTGAATCAGTAGAATGAGTTTCCGGTAAGAGCAGCCACTGCAATTCTCCCTTCTCCTTCCTGGAGCTGACAGCCCCTCCTCCCCCGGGACTGAGCCTGGCAGGGAGGGGCGCGGGTCCCCTGGCCGCAAAAACTTACAGATTTCGCTGATCTCAGCAGTTCCACGTTTTCATGAGTGTTGTATGAAGTATGCCCAAAGACAGATTACTCTGTGGTGTCCAGTCCACGCAGTTCCTGGCTTTTTACCTACTTTCCTGGAGGAGTAACTAAAACATACAGCTCACCAGTCTGCCATCTTGCCCCTCCAGATGATATGATCTTATACCTGGAAAACCCTGAGAAATCGATGATACAGCTACTAGAGCTAATAAACAAATTTAGCAAAGTAGCGGGATACAAGATTAATGCACATAAGTCAGTAATGTTTCTATATGCTAGAAATGAACAAACTGAAGAGACACTCAAGAAAAAGATACCATTTTCAATAGCAACTAAAAAAAATCAAGTACCTAGGAATAAACTTAACCAAAGATGTAAAAGACCTATACAAAGAAAACTACATAACTCTACTAAAAGAAATAGAAGGGGACCTTAAAAGATGGAAAAATATTCCATGTTCATGGATAGGAAGACTAAATGTCATTAAGATGTCAATTCTACCCAAACTCATCTGCAGATTCAATGCAATCCCAATCAAAATTCCAACAACCTACTTTGCAGACTTGGAAAAGCTAGTTATCAAATTTATTTGGAAAGGGAAGATGCCTCGAATTGGTAAAGACACTCTAAAAAAGAAAAACCAAGTGGGAGGACTTACACTCCCTGACTTTGAAGCTTATTATAAAGCCACAGTTGTCAAAACAGCATGGTACTGGCACAAAGATAGACATATAGATCAATGGAATCGAATTGAGAATTCAGAGATAGACCCTCAGATCTACGGCCGACTGATCTTTGATAAGGCTCCCAAAGTCACTGAACTGAGTCATAATGGTCTTTTCAACAAATGGGGCTGGGAGAGTTGGATATCCATATCCAAAAGAATGAAAGAGGACCCCTACCTCACACCCTACACAAAAATTAACTCAAAATGGACCAAAGATCTCAATATAAAAGAAAGTACCATAAAACTCCTAGAAGATAATGTAGGAAGACATCTTCAAGACCTTGTATTAGGCGGCCACTTCCTAGACTTTACACCCAAAGCACAAACAACAAAAGAAAAAATAGATAAATGGGAACTCCTCAAGCTTAGAAGTTTCTGCACCTCAAAGGAATTTCTCAAAAAGGTAAAGAGGCAGCCAACTCAATGGGAAAAAATTTTTGGAAACCATGTATCTGACAAAAGACTGATATCTTGCATATATAAAGAAATCCTACAACTCAATGACAATAGTACAGACAGTCTAATTATAAAATGGGCAAAAGATATGAAAAGACAGTTCTCTGAAGAGGAAATACAAATGGCCAAGAAACACATGAAAAAATGTTCAGCTTCACTAGCTATTAGAGAGATGCAAATTAAGACCACAATGAGATACCATCTAACACCTATTAGAGTGGCTGCCATTAAACAAACAGGAAACTACAAATGCTGGAGGGGATGTGGAGGAATTGGAACTCTTATTCATTGTTGGTGGGACTGTAAAATGGTTCAGCCACTCTGGAAGTCAGTCTGGCAGTTCCTTAGAAAACTAGATATAGAGTTACCACTCGACCCAGCGACTGCACTTCTCGGTATATAACCGGAAGATCAGAAAGCAGTGACACGAACAGATATCTGCACGCCAATGTTCATAGCAGCATTATTCACAATTTCCAAGAGATGGAAACAACCCAAATGTCCTTCAACAGATGAGTGGATAAAGAAAATGTGGTATATATACATGATGGAATACTACACTGCAGTAAGAAGGAATGATCTCGTGAAACATATGACAACATGGATGAACCTTGAAGACATAATGCTGAGCGAAATAAGCCAGGCACAAAAAGAGAAATATTATATGCTACCACTAATGTGAACTTTGAAAAATGTAAAACAAATGCTTTATAATGTAGAATGTAGAGGAACTAGCAATAGAGAGCAATTAAGGAAGGGGGAACAATAATCCAAGAAGAACAGATAAACTATTTAACGTTCTGGGGATGCCCAGGAATGACTATGGTCTGTTAATTTCTGATGGATATAGTAGGAGCAAGTTCACAGAAATGTTGCTATATTAGGTAACTTTCTTGGGGTAAAGTAGGAACAGGTTGGAAGTAAAGCAGTTATCTTAGGTTAGCTGTCTTTTTCTTACTCCCTTGTTATGGTCTCTTTGAAATGTTCTTTTATTGTATGTTGCTTTTTTTTTTAATTTTTTTTTTTCATACAGTTGATTTAAAAAGGAAAAAAAAGTTAAAAAAAAAAAAAACAAAAAACAAGGAAAAAAATATGTAGTGCCCCCTTGAGGAGCCTGTGGAGAATGCAGGGGTATTCTCCTACCCCACCTCCATGGTTGCTTACATGACCACAGACATACGGGACTGGTGGTTTGGTGGGTTGAGCCCTTTACCATAGGTTTTACCCTTGGGAAGACGGTTGCTGTAAAGGAGAGGCTAGGCCTCCCTATAATTGTGCCTAAGAGCCTCCTCCCAAATGCCTCTTTGTTGCTCAGATGCGGCCCTCTCTCTGTAGCTAAGCGAACTTGAAAGGTGAAATCACTGCCCTCCCCCCTACATGGGATCAGACACCCAGGGGAGTGAATCTCCCGGGCAACGTGGAATATGACTCCCAGGGAGGAATGTAGACCCTGCATCGTGGGACAGAGAACATCTTCTTGACCAAAAGGGGGATGTGAAAGGAAATGAAATAAGCTTCAGTGGCAGAGAGATTCCAAAAGGAGCCGAGAGGTCACTCTGGTGGGCACTCTTACGCACACTTTAGACAACCCTTTTTAGGTTCTAAAGAATTGGGGTAGCTGGTGGTGGATACCTGAAACTATCAAACTACAACCCAGAACCCATGAATCTCGAAGACAGTTATATAAAAATGTAGCTTATGAGGGGTGACAAGGGGATTGGGAAAGCCATAAGGACCACACTCCACTTTGTCTAGTTTATGGATGGATAAGTAGAAAAATAGGGGAAGGAAACAAACAGACAAAGGTACCCAGTGTTCTTTTTTACTTCAATTGCTCTTTTTCACTCTAATTATTATTCTTGTTATTCTTGTGTGTGTGCTAATGAAGGTGTCAGGGATTGATTTGGGTGATGAATGTACAACTATGTAATGGTACTGCGAACAATCGAATGTACGATTTGTTATGTATGACTGTGTGGTATGTGAATATATCTCAATAAAATGAAGATTAAAAAAAAATTTGTTCTTAAAAAAAAAAATAAATTAAAAAAAAAAAAAAAAAAAAAAAAAAAAGATGCCCTCAGGTCTGAGAAACTAGTCGTTGCAACTCTGGCAGCCCACATGGTCCCAATCCTGACCCTAGATATATCCCAGGTTTCAGTTAACACTTGTTAAACTGAAATGAACCCAGTAGATGCTCAGGAGATACAAGTTCTGCCATTAACCAAGGCTCACAGTAAGACAAATATAATGGGCTCAAATCTTGTTAGCAAAGTCAGAGAACTGAGAAATTTCTGAGCTCAAAACAATATTTCCCTTTGGCTTTCAGTATTTTTGCATAGTGGGGAATCATTTATAGGGCGGCCAGGAAAATTCTTGGGCAATTATTCAGCAAGTCTTGGACTGGTTTTGCATCTTTTCATTGGAGTTAGAGATCAGTCACTCAACAGTCTATTCAGTACAGACCCTCCTTCCCCCTTGCTCTTCCCCCCACCCCCACATCCGTGCCTCATCATCTATCTGTTTCTCCGATTCTCCCTCCGCCTTCCTCCTCCACGCTGGCTGCTTCTTATGTTTCATCTTTCTTGGGAACCCACAAGTGCTGTGCTTGAGCTCAGCAATTCTCAACATTTTTATCTGATATCCCAGTATGCCTCCAGTGTCTCAGGGAAGTTGTAAAATTCATTTTCATTCACTTTAATTTAATAAAGAAATATAAGCCATTTAGTTCTTTTAAGAGGGAAAATGGGGTGTCACTCAACCAGCAGGGAAGAGAAAAAAAAAAAAAAAAAAAAAAAAATGGAGAAACTTTTTGTGACCTGAGTTAGGCAACAATTTCTTAAAACACAAAGCACAAACAATAAAAGAAATGGAGAAGTTGGATTTCAACAAAATTAAAAACTTTGGCTCTTCATAAATCTATGCTAAGGAAATGAAAAGGTGAGCCACAGACTGGAAGAACACATTAGCAAATCAGGTATCTGATAAAAGACTTGCATCCAGAATACACAATGGAACTCTTCCAACTCAGTAATAAAAAGACAATACAATTTTTAAAACTAGATAAAAGACTGGAACTGACACATCACCAAAGAAGGCACACAAAAGGCAAAGAAGCACATAAAAAGATGCTCAACCCCTGTAGTTGTTAGGGAAATGCAAACTAAAACCACAATGAGATACCATTACACATCTACGAGAATGGTTAAAAGTAAAAAAATTCCTAGGTATTTCCCCTCCCCCCCAAAATGTATCTTTGAACACAAATGTTTGTAGCTGTTTTACTCATAATATCTTAAAACTGGAAGCAACCCAAATTTCTATCAATAGATGTATGGATAAAGAAACCGTGATATTATCTCATGCAACAGAATACCAACTTGGCCAAAAAAAGCAACAAACTATTGATACATGCAAGAATATGGATGAAACTCAAAAGTATTATGCTAAGTGAAAGAAGCCAGGCATAAAAGACTATAAACTATATGATTTCATTTATATAAAATTCTAGAAATGCAATCTCATGTACAGTGACAGAAAGTAGACCAATGGTTTCCATGGACTGGGGTTCAGGGCAAGGGCTTGACAGCAAAAGGGCATGAGAGAACTTTGGTAATGGAAATGTTCTCTATTTTGACTGTGGCGTTAGTTAAATGGCTCTATACATTTATCAAAACTCACCTAATTGAATACTTAAAATGAATGGATTTTATATCTTTAAAAGTTCTGTTCAAAGCCTCTCAAATATTTGCCCTAAAAAAAATTGTAATTGAGGCACTATTGCAAATTTTTATTGCTCTACTATAAGGGAGCTTTATGAAAGTCTGCTTGGATTCTCATCAAACCAGGAAAAGAAAGTATTTACAGTTTGAAACATCCAAAATTTACTTACATCTAATAATTTTTTAATGGCATTTTGGTATTAGTGTTTTATTGGAAACACAATGTTTTCCAAACGTTAACATATCCATAAGCTTTGCATTTATTGTTCTGCATCATTTTCCCCTTTATCTCTAATGAAGGAATTACTCTAAGTGCAATGTGACCTTTTAAAATTTCTATCCCCCTAATTTCTTGCAGAGCTACTAACTAGATCTATAGTTGTTTCTTGTCACTAAGTAAAAAGGAAAAATGTTGAATCAACATACCTCTACATCAGTTGCAGAGAAGTCAATAAGGATTGATGAAGAGAAGAATAAAGAGAACAAGAAAAATGGGTGACATGTCCCTTGAGATTAATATTTTATAAGCAGGTTTCACTAATTTATTAGATTACAACAATGGTAGCAGGTCTTCAGGTTTATCAAACAAAGCAAGCATGCATACACACCCTTATAACCTTGTAAGGCCGCATATAAAACTCAAGAGCCAATATCACAATGGCCGTGTGGCATCCAATCTTTTTAATGGTTCCAATCTGGAGGATTTGGAGGACAATGTTTGCTTGTAATCATTAATACTGTGATACAGAAACCCAAAACCTTTGGGTACTGGTTTATATATCCATTTTAACCTTCCCCCTGCCAGCACCCTTCTCCCCTTCTCCGACCATCACCACCAAAATCAAAACAAAATGAACAAACCCCTCACATACCACAGCAATTAAACAGCAACCTTCCCCATCAGCCATGCACAGGTTAGTGTAAGAGCTTGTGTCACAATCCCCCTTGCACACCCTCTAACTGCTCATGCACAGTGCCATGGTGGAGGCCCTAGGTGAGGGCAGAATTGCGACACTAACTCAGCGGTGACCTACACTCTCCCTCTGGGTGCCCAGAATGCCCTGCTCTGTAGTCTAGTTCCCTCTCCCAGGGTTTAAGTCAACCCGTTACATAGTATTTGTTTTAGCAGCTAGGAAATTAAAACATTATATATTTTACTTGTTAACTGTCTTGTTTTCTCCATGCTAAAATGCAAGCACCGCAAGAGCAGGAATTTATGACTAATTTTAATTCATTCATGTATCCCAGTGATTTTTCAGTGTGCTCAGGAAACATCTGTTGAATAAATAAACTGAGTAAGCAGAAAAGGGGAAACTGAGCTGAGCTTCCCTCTCTAGGCTATTTTTGCTTGGGAGAAAGCTTGAATGTAGAGCCTTCTCCAACAGCTGACAGTGGGACTGAAGCAGGAGAGTAATTGTGGTTAATGACCCTGCAGGCCGGAAGGAGAGAAGGCAGCCAGAAATGTAGGCTTTGCTGTTCTGTGAGCATCAGGCATTCTTTGTTAAGTTCTGCACTCTGCAGTTCTGCCATTCTCTATCTCTTTGCTCTCTGTGCAATCACTGCTAGGTTACTGTGAAAGCACTGGTATTCTTCATGTGTTATTATGCAGCTTGAGATAATAAAAGGTTTCAGATCACATGCTGGGAAGTCCAGGTCACATGTGTATGGGGGGTAACAGTGGGTCAAGGGATCTAATTGACCAACACCAGGATATCTCCAGTTTGCTACAAGGACAGGAAGCTAGGGATCTGTCTAAAGAGAAAAGGTCCTATTGTAGGTTTAAAGAGCTAAGTGAGTTTGATATATCCCTTTCTCCCTTCAAACCACAGGCCCCACCCCACAACCCCAGAAGAATATTTTCTGGTTTATGGCATATTTGACAATGTTAAGTATGTAATGCTATTTTTAAACTGCAAGCATTTTTTCCCTGAAATTCTGGAATGCAATCCCCTGTGCTTTCTGTCTCATTTTCTATGATAACAAAAGAAACTTCATTAAACATGCTGGAATGCAGACTCTTCATTAATTGAGGAATTATAGTAGAATTGATTTGTTTCCTAATCAATTCTCAAGAGTACATCTTTAAATACACTCCTCGCAGCAAGACCTTACCATTTTCTACTGTGTTATTTTTTTCTTCCTATCCATGATACACATGGGATTCCCACTAGCTTGAAAAAACCTCTCAGAGCTGGCATTTCCATCAGTGCAGACATTATCTGAAACCAGTAATTGCTGCCTTACTTACATGACACCCCCATTCTACTCTGACCTCTCCCCAGGAGATTCTTCTGCAAATGACCACAGTATTTCATCAGAGTTATAGATCATCATCTTATTAGTTCCTGTGGCCGCCAACCAGTTCATCAACCACTTCCCTCTGGTGACCCAGCCGAGGTAACCCTTTCTCTTCCAGCCCTTCCAACCATACCCAGCCCTGTTAAGAATCTTAGCCTGCCCTGGCCTGGGATCTCTCAGCTTCTAGTCCTGACTCTAAGGCCCCTTCCTTCCATCAGTCTTTCCCAATATCACTGTTTCCAAACAGAGAACAGCTCAAGTGGGGCAGAGTAGAGATAGGGACGACTGTGCTGGCCTCCTGGGTCAGCAAATCGCAGGAACCTGATAATTAAAGGGATAAAGCCAGAAATGGGACTTCAGACAGCTAAGATGCTGGCTGGAATGTCCTTCCCTCCCACCCTCCACTGAGAGTGGTGAGGGGGTGTACACCTGCCTGTGCACACATGCACACGCACTCTCTCTTACTCCCTTCCCTGGGATTTTCCTAAAATTGGAGCTAAAGTATGAAGAGGACAAATAATTTAATTTGCTTCATAATGGCCCTTTCTTGATATCATATAAAGCACAGTATCTTCAGGATCTTTTGGCTGCAGCAAATTAAGACTTTAGATAGACTGTATACTTATGCTTCACATTTACGTGCAAACAACAATGCAAACTTTCTCATGCACACATAGTGGGAAAAGGGAAAGGACTAAATGGGTAAAATACAAACATAAAAAAATCCAGACAAAAAGTTCAGAAGGAAAAGGCTGAAAGTAGGAGAGCAGGTGGTGAGCCCAGACTTTAATAAAGGAAGGCAGGAAGGTTGGAGAAAAGATGACCAAAAAAGAATAAGTAAAAAGACCCAAATCAAAATTAAATTCAGTATTTAATATCTAATAGGTGCCCAGAATTGATAAATAGCAGAAAACCTGAAGAGGGTAAAGGATAAGGAAGAACTAATGGTCAAGCCCAAGAAATTAGAAAACAAGAAGACGAAAAAAAGACAAGTTATATTCACATCCATGGAGACCATTAATTCAGAACAATTATCTATGATCTGCCTGCATCTAATAACCCAGAACTTCTGGTAAAATAGGAAAGGCGCATTAAGTGTGATGAACCAACTAGCTGAAATGAACACTGATTCTCCAACCCAAGTAATACAAGAATGTACTAACTCTAAGCTCCAATATTTAGTAGAAAACAGATTCAGTGTACTATTTTCATTGATGGCCCATTACAGTGCTTGTGATACTCTTGAATTAGAGAATGACATCCCACTTAGGTTCATATACTGTTCAAACAAGAAGTTCTTAAATACCTGAGAGATTTGTGAATATAAAGATTATCCTGTATTCCTAATCCTCTGGTGTTAAAAGCAATTTCCACCAGACTTTGAGACACAAGTGGATAAATCATATTAAATTAAATCAGTCAGTACTTGGGGAGCTATCTTAACCAGAAAGAGATTTAATGAAAAGCTTTAGCTTAGATGAATGCTCTAATTATGACAGGCTAACATTTGTCCACAAAGAATTTATTTCAGGATTAGTCAGAGACCAGGAGAAGCCAGAGACACCAATTTAATAATGGAATGCCTAATTAAATGATAATGGAATCCTAATTATAACATATTGCTTTGCAATGTGTATGATTTATTTAGCACAACTGCTTTTCCCTGGGTTCATTAAGGAAATCTAAATAAAATTCAATTACTAAAAATAAAGGGGAAAAGAAAAAAAGAATTGGCAAATTAAAACTTTTTTTTCTTATAATATGAAGAAAGTAAGATGTAACATGGTTAAAATGGTCTAAAAAAATCCTGCTGCCAAAGGTACAGCTATGTTCAGTTAGTGGATGTAGAAACTGCACATTTGTCCTAGATTTTTCATAAGTCAGTCTCTATCCTTGCAGGCTTACAACTGTGCTAAGACACATATCCATTAAATCAAGAGTACTGATCGAGGGACTACTAGGTGCTCATTACATCATGGTCAGGACGATGACAGCAGCTACTAGCAGAGACTCAAAGGCAAGGAAGCAAACCCTGTCATTTTGAAGTTTATAATCTAATTGAAATGCAAGATAACATGTGAAAAGTTAAGTAATAATAGAAAACATGAATAAAAATTAACACAACATTTCAAGGGAGTTGAAATGAGTAAGTAGAAAATGAACCCTATGAGTGATTTAGAGAAGGACAAGATCACCAGGGGCTGAAATGCACAATTGGGTCTGAAAACAAGATGGCTATTCTGGTGTAACACATGCATGAACTAGTTTTGTGAGATTTAGAAGAAACAGGGTCTTCAATTTGGAAAATGCATCCTAAGGGAATCAAGTGATTACGGAAAAACAAAAATCAGATGTCTTCAAAACAAAACAAATAGACCAATGCAACAGAATGGGGTTTAAAGCTATTCCCATGCATCTGTGGGAACTTGATATACAATAAAGGTGACACCACAAATCGGTGGGGGAATAACAAGACAGTTTAGTACATGATGTTACAGAAAAAATAAAACTGGATTCCCACCAAACATCATATTTAAAGGAGGACTCCAGATGGACTAAAAACTTAAATGTAAAAGATAAAGTTATTTGATTAATAGAAGAAAATGGAGAATATTTTTCTGACCTAGTGGCAAGGAAGGTTTTCAAAAACAAAAACAAGGTCCCCTCACAGAAGCTTTGAACAACCAGCAAGAAATGGAACAAACATCTTTCTCAAAGCTCTATAAAACAGCTAAAGGATTGCTGTAATAGGAGGAGCTCCAAATCAAGAAAAAGCCCACTTAAAAGGGGTAGGATCTGTGGAGCCCTGGCTGGCCCCTCCCCTACTCCTCACTGGCTCAGTGTGGAGCCAGCTGTGCTCCCAGTACAGATCCTTGGTCCTGGTATTGGAGGGAGCATGGCCCTTGTGTACATACCGGGAAAGCCTGTACATTTGGCCCACTCTATCTGGTGCTGGCCTGAGGGACTCACTGTCCCAGAACTTGCCCTGCATCACAGAGCTCTCCTACAGGCTGGGGAGAACAGTTAAATCCTGCTACCTGGGACAAGGGACTGCTGGCTACAGGACACACATGCAGTTCCTGGGACTGTGAGGAAACTGTTTTCTAGGGAAGAAAGGACACTTGTAAATGGGGAATTCCTAGGGTAACGTGCACATGCCCATGACAAGATGCATGTGCAGAATGGATCAGGGAGGCCCCTATGCTTTGGCCTGGAGCTATTCTCTAAACTTATTGTATAGGCCCTGAAGGAGAGCCCTGGCACAGGTCAAACTGCAAAGACTGGGACAGGTGTCTTCCTTCTTTTTCCCTTCTTCCTTTTTTTTTTTTTCCTTTTGGTTAGCTCCTGGCATTCAAGGAAAGCTCTTTCATAATACTAGCTGGATATAAATTTAAGGAACAGATACCTCAGAGTCTAAATTCTAGCAGTAACACATTAAAATATCAAAATGTCTAGGTTTTAACAAAAGCTTACAAAACATATAAAGAAATAGGAAGTGATGGCCCAGGGAAAGGAGATTAAAGTATTAGAAACCATCAGTGAGAAGGAAAAGACCTGGGACATAACAAAGAATTTTTTTAAAATGGTCCTAAATCTGCTCAAAGAGCTAAAGGAAAACATGGACAAAGAACTAAGGGAAACCATGGAAAATGATAGAGGAACACAAACAGATTACCAATAGAGAGACAGAAATTATGAAAAGGAACCAAACAGAGCTGAAGAACACAGTAACAAGTTAAAAATTCCCTAGAGGGGTTCAACAGCAGACTAGAGCTGGCAGAAGAAAGAATCAACATATTTGAAGATAAAACAATTAAAATGATTTGGGTTAGGGAGCAGAAAGAACAAAGAATGAAGAAAAATGAACAGAGTGAAAAGTGAGCCTTTAAGATACCATCAAGCATACAAATATACTTATTGTGGGAATCCCAGAAGGAAAGAAAGAAAGGGGCAGAGAGAATATTCAAAGAAATAATGGCTGAAAAATTCCAACTTTAATGAAAGACATGAATAGACAATCTATAACATTTAACAAATGCCAAGCAGGATAAACCCAAATTGCTCCACACTGTGGCATATTATAATCAAACTGTCGAATGCCAAATAGAAGGAGAGAAATCTGAAAATTGCAAGAGAAAAACAACATGTCATGAACAAGGGGCCTCAATAAGATTAAGTGCCCATTTCTCATTGGAAACCATGGAGGCAAGAAGGTAGTGGATGATATATTTAAAGTGCTAAAAGCAAAAAGGTGCCAACCAATAATTCTATATCTGGCAAGTGTCTTTCAAAAATGAGGGAGAAGTTAAGACATTATCACATAAACAAAAGCAGAAAGATTCATCACCACTAGACCACTACAGGAGATGCTAAAGAGAGTTCTGTAGGTTGAAAGCAAAGGACAAGAGACAATAGCGGAAGCAGCATGAAGAAGTAAAGATCTTCAGTGAGAAGATCTTGGAGAAATATAAATGGCAGTACTAGTGTATTTTTGGTTTGTAATTCCACTTTTTACTTTCTATCAGATCTAAAAGGCAAATGCATAAAACATAATGATAAATCAGTGGTTTTGGACTTTTAATGTACAGACATGTAATTTATGACAGGAACTACATAAAGGTAGTGGGATGGAGGGGTAGAGAACACAGTTTGTATATACTATTGAATTGAGTTGGTATCAAAGCAAACAAGATTGTTATAGATTTAGAATGTTAAATTTCAGTCCCATGGTAACTACAAAGAAAATATCAGAGAATATACAAACTAAGAGAGACAGAAATTAGAGTACAAGTGGCCAGAAGTGGAGGAGGGGGGCAGGAGGAATGGGGAGTTAATACATAATGGGTCTAGGATTTCTGTTTGGCGAGATGGGAAAGTATAAGTAATGGAACATGGTATGGGTATCTAAACATTATAAATGTGATTAATCCCTTTAATGGTATGCTTGGGAGTAGTTGAGATGGGAAAGTTGTGTATGTTCCCATAGTCTGAAAAATAAAAAGAAAGGAAAAGTAACTAAAGAGACTTAAACGCAATACATGATCTTGGACGGGATCTAACAAGGTGGAGAAAAGGCAGAAAGGGACACTATTCAGACATATGAAAAAACTGGAATTTACACTGTATCCATCTATGTTAAATTTCCTAAACTTGATGACTGCACTTAAGGTGGCTACATTACTGAATATCCTTGTTTTTAGGAATGTACATAGAAATCCAAAGTGTTCAACTTACACTCAACTGTTCAGAAAATGAACTGACAGACAGTAAGACAGATAGATGGACAGAGAATAATACAGCAAATGTGGCAAAATATTAAAATGGGTGTATCTGGGTATCTGGGAGGTGGGGTGGGGTATGTAGGGGCATGCTGGGGTTCTCCAAATGGGGTTTTTATTATTTTTTGTAACTGACCTGTAAGTTTGAAAGTATTTCAAAATAAAAAGCTAAAAAACAAAACAAAAAACTTCAACAACATAAATCATAAGGCAGAAAAATTATGAATTTGATTATATTAAGAATTTCTGTTCAAGGAATATATAATAGAACAGGAAAGCATATTGGCAAGGTCTAAAACTGAATGAGGGCTTAATAGCAAGAACATAAAAAGAATTAGCAGAAGTCAGCAACAGTCCCTACTGGGACAGAAGATGCAAAGGAGCAATTAATAAAAGAGGAAAGCAAGAAAACTAGGAAGCACAAGAAACTCATTTGTAATCAGAGAAAATCAAATCAAATCAACAAGTCACTTCACACCTATTTGACTGGCCAAAAGTAGAAAGGTAGGGGAGTGGATATAGGCACCCTTGTGCATTGCCAGTGGGAGTTTGTACTGGAGTAACATTTTGGAGGACAATCTGGAGCTAGTCAAATTAAGAGTACTCAACCCTATGACTCAGCAATTCTCTGGGACATGAAACCTAAAGAAATTCCCATCCAGGTCCATAAGAGCATCTATAAGGATATATTGCCACGCTTTTGTTGTGGGAGTTGGTGGCTGCTTGTGTGCCTGTTTTTGGGAGACTGAAGAAATGAGATGTGGAAGGGGTACAACATGGAGAACATGAAAAGTATTTTTACAAGAAAACATAGAAGCAAAAAGATACATGTCAAATATGTAAGGATTACTGTCCATGGAAGGAGGAAGAAATGGAGTATAGGATAAAACAGAATAAATAAAAACAAGAAAAGAAAAGCTTTGCCCAACACCAATGACAACGTGGTGCAAGGTCCTAAGTAAATAAAAAAATTCTTAAAGTATTAATGGACCCTAGAAAACACAAATCCTTTAAAATAACAGCCCCACAGAGAAGATGTTGTATCTAAATTGACTACCCTATTCACTCAATTATAACATGATGCTATTTAGAAGGGAAGAACCAACAAAAAAATTTCAAAGTAGGATTTAAAGGTCAGCCCACCACCCCCAGGGACATCGGGGACACGGGAGGAGGAGGAGGAGATGGTCTGTCTTGGCCAATAAACCTAAGCTGGAGCACCACAAGTTTTGAGGATGAGTTTATTTAGATTTCTTTCGTTTTTATGCGCATCATTTTAGTTTGGGGTTATAGGTCACCTGAAACCTGTCGCAATATTTTAAAATTAAGCAACACCTTTGTTGTGACCTCTCAGCTCCCTTCAACTCGCACATATAAAACTAAAACAGATCTTTTACTTGAGCTGTCTTAATCTGCAAAGAATTTACACTATATGAGAGTATACTGTTTCTTGACTTTAACTTTTTATTTTGAAATAATTTCAAAACTTATAAAAATATTGCAAAATAGTAAAAAGAATTCCAGTAAACTTTTCACCCAGCTTCCCCAAATTTTAACATCTTATGCAACCAAGGTACAAATATACAATTCCAGGAGATTAACAATGATACTGTTCTATTTGCTAATCTACAGATCTTATCCAAATTTTGCCAATTGTCCCACCAATGTCCTTTTCTGGTCCATAATCCAATCCAGGAAACTGTCTTGCTAATTACTTCATGGAATGTCTCTAAATTTGGAATTGTCTGATGCTTCCTCATGATTCAATTCAGGTTCAGCATTTTGGGCATGAATGCCTAGGAAGTGATGCCATGCCCTTCTTAGTGCATCACATCAGGATCCATCATCTTTTCAATATACATGATGCAGTCTAGTGGGCAACATTGGATTCTGACATACTTGTCACCATTGTCTGTGTTCTTAAGTATAACATCCCAAACATCCAAAGGTTATGTTTAATTTTATCCCAAAGACATCTGAACTTTGGGATCCCAAAGTCATCTGAACTTGATGATAATGTAGTTTCCGTCTCTAAATCCCTTACTTCTTTATATGGACTCTTCTATAGCACTAGTTCATCTTAAGTGTTGATATCAAAAATCGTATTTCTTGGATTGGATTACGTATTCCTCAAGAGCAGGCTGAATATCTTTTTCATATTCTCTCTCCACATTGCTTTGAACATACTGTTCATACAAATGTTTTTCAGAGGAATAATTCTGTATTATGAAGAATAAGAAAAAAGAAAAAGAAGAAACACATTGAATGAACAGTGTGCTAGATATTTCTCAGATTATTCAATATTCACAATAACCTCATGAAGTAGGTCTTGAGATGCAGGTTGAGTAATCTGTCCAGAAGACAAAGCCAGTAGGGGGCAATATGATGGTCCTAACTGAGGTCCACTGCATTCTAAAGCCCTGGGGTGAAGGTCAAGAATTTCTCATTTGGGAGACAGGTCGGAATTTCTCATTTTCAATTTGGTAAACTGAAGCTCCAAGAGATTTAAGTGATTTTTCGAAGAGATTTAGAGTTGGCTGAATAGAAGGACTAAATTTAGAAGTCAGACTCTTGCCTCCCAGCTTCAGCGAGCTCTTTCCATTACATAAAAAGGACTAGAGCAAAGGCCCCAAAATTGGGCTGTGGTATTCTCAACAAGCACAATTTTTAAAGTTAAAATATGGAAAGATATAATTGGTCTTTATATTGTATTTTAAAAAGTCTCTGAAAATGTTAGCTTTGGCAGCAAAAGCCTTTTAAACAAATTTAAATATCTTAATTTTATTGCACTGTAAATCTAACTTGAAATTCTTTCCATTTCTGAAACATTACAAATAAAACATCAATTAATCAACATTTACTAAGAGCAGAAGAAACATGCTATTTGAACTGATAATGTGTCCAGTGAAAAAGGACTGGTTTTTTTTTTTTTTTTTTTGCATGTGGTTCTGAATTGGACGGTTTCCAATTACTCTTCTAGCTATGATTATGAATACTTAATTGTATTTGAAACAATCCTGGGCTCACAGTTGAATTTTTAAATGGTTCTTTCACTGACCTGTGAGAAATGGGATGGTCTATCACATTCATGGGGTGAACTAGATTACCTTTTTTTCCAGTGAATTTACATTGCTTGGGGAAAATTTGCTACTCAATGTGAATAAATCTCATACTAGTAAAGTGTCTTTTATATCCAGCATGACAGAGAAAACCAAAGATAGTCTTATAAGCGAGTAGGATGACTATATAAAGTAATATTCTCTTGTGGTCCATTTATTTCTGAATGTAGTTTTATCTTTGTGGTCTGCTACTTATCCACCATTCTTATGAAAATCCATCAGTGAGTCTTAAGGCAACATTTCCTTTTCTCTCTTAAAAAAATGGAAATACTTTGTTATAGCTGGTTCAGTTAGAGAGTCCCAGTCAAGTCTCTCTGACCTCTCCAAAGGTAGCCTCCAACTTTATTAATCACAGGTACATATAGGAAAATATTGCCCACACTGTGAGAAAGCTGGGAAAGGCAACTTGGTAACAAAAGTAGATTGAATAGGACCCACTCAGAAACACCAGACTGCGCATTTAAAATGAACAATAAACTTACATTCTGGTATACCTTAAATTTCTGACATGCATGAGAACGAACGAACTACTTTTGATTTTCTATATTAAACTTTTGTTGGCCATCTTCTGGAACATTTCGAGCTTGAGAGTAAAAAAGAATGGTGGTATGGATGACTGTATGGTATGTGAATATATCTCAATAAAACTGAATAAAAAAAAAGAATGGTGGTACTTCTGAATAGAAATGGAAAAGTTGGAGAAAAAGTAAGAAGTTTGGTATTAGACCTCTATTTGAGGTTAACAGAGAAATATCTAAATAAAATTATCCAGTACATTTATTGGAGATACAGGTAAGTCAGACTTCAGGAGGCAGGTTGGTCAGGAGCATAAATTTGGGAATCATAAGCAAACAGATGATAGTGGCAGTCATAGCATGGAAGTATATTCTAAGGGAGAGACTATGAATAGAGAAGGGCCAAAGACAGAGGACTGAACTTTGGGAAATGTTTTGTTTTTTTTCTTAAATGAAATTTTATTGAGATATATTCACACACACACATACACACACACACACACACACACACAACTATAATCCATCCAAGGAATACAATCAATGGCTCACAGTATCTCCACATAGCCACAATCAATTTTAGAACACTTTTCTTACTCCAAAAAAAGGAAAAAATAAAAATAAAAAAAGAACAACCAAAGCGTCCCATACCCCTTATCCCTCCCTATATTAGTTAATATTAGTTAATTTATTTTTTGGTCTTTATTTTATTACTCGTCTGCCTATACACTGGATAAAGAAGTTTCAGTAAGAAGGTTTTTTTTTGTTTTTTTTTTTTTAAATCTTCATTTTATTGAGATATATTCACATACCATGCAGTCATACATAACAAATCGTACATTCGATTGTTCACAGTACCATTACATAGTTGTACATTCATCACCTAAATCAATCCCTGACACCTTCATTAGCACACACACAAAAATAATAATAATAATAATTAAAGTGAAAAAGAGCAATTGAAGTAAAAAAGAACACTGGGTACCTTTGTCTGTCTGTTTGTTTGTTTCCTTCCCCTGTTTTTCTACTCATCCATCCATAAACTAGACAAAGTGGGGTGTGGTCCTTATGGCTTTCCCAATCCCATTGTCACTCCTCATAAGCTACATTTTTATACAATTGTCTTCAAGATTCATGGGTTCTGGGTTGTAGTTTGATAGTTTCAGGTATCCACCACCAGCTACCCCAATTCTTTAGAACCTAAAAAGGGTTGTCTAAATTGTGCGTAAGAGTGCCCACCAGAGTGACCTCTTGGCTCCTTTTGGAATCTCTCTGCTAATGAAGCTTATTTCATTTCCTTTCACATCTCCTTATTGGTCAAGATGTTCTCCGTCCCACGATGCCAGGTCTACATTCCTCCCCGGGAGTCATATTCCACGTTGCCAGGGAGATTCACTCCCCTGGGTGTCTGATCCCACGTAGGGGGGAGGGCAGTGATTTCACCTTTCAAGTTGGCTTAGCTAGAGAGAGAGGGCCACATCTGAGCAACAAAGAGGCATTCGGGAGGAGGCTCTTAGGCACAATTATAGGGAGGCCTAGCCTCTTCTTTGCAGCAACCGTCTTCCCAAGGGTAAAACCTACGGTAGAGGGCTCAACCCATCAAACCACCAGTTCCCTATGTCTGTGGTCATGTTAGCAACCATTGAGGTGGGGTAGGCCAATACCCCTGCATTCTCCACAGGCTCCTCAAGGGGGCACTACATATTTTTTTCCTTTTTTTTCTTTTTTTTTTTTTAACCCTCTTTTCCTTTTTAAATCAACTGTATGGGAAAAAAAATTAAAAAAAAAAAAAAAAAGAAGAACATACAATAAAAGAACATTTCAAAGAGACCATAACAAGGGAGTAAGAAAAAGACAACTAACCTAAGATAACTGCTTTACTTCCAACCTGTTCCTACTTTACCCCAAGAAAGTTACATAATATAGCAACATTAGTCAGAAGGTTTTTATAATCAAATGGTCACCCCATAAAAGCTATATAATTATACTATCACCATCAAGAATCAAGGCTACTAGATTACATTAGATTACAGTTCAACTTTTACAGGTAGGGAAATGGTTTTTATACAGGAGACCAGAAAAGGAAAGGAAGCCAGCAAAGACCTAAAAGGAGAAATGAGTTAGCTATGAAAAAAAGCATCAGGATATAAAGATACTGGCAAATGTGTGAAATGGCCAGTCCAAGCCACCCACAAGGGACTGGTCAACACGAAAACATTTTTATCTGAATTTTCTGTAGTGCAGTCTTCCCGGTTACTGGTCTCAGGGCACTGATTAAGTATCATTATTTGCTGTCTGGAAAGCACTGGCCTCTTGGTTAACTCTCTTTATTAACTTCTGCTTGTGGGAAATCAGTGAAAATTCAAGATTTGGGGGAGTAAAATGTAAACTTGGTATTTAAGTTGACCCTTCTAAAACATAAAAAGGTAGAAAACCTTATATAAAAGATTTTGCTCTTTCATTTCTCACGTATTAGATTCATTCTGATTGCTCCTATCACTACAACTGCTATTATACATTTCTATCTTTAAAGGTGGAGCTTCAGAACTGTAAGGAGAAAAGAGGATATACATTTTACTCTTAGAAGTGGGAATTATGTTTCTGACAAGGAAAATAGTTTTCAGAATTCTTTTAAAATTAATTTTGCTAGGTTGAAATTGCCTTAAACATTTATATATTTTAGATATTTGAATACTTTTTAATCACTAAAGCAATTCCTAAGAATACTAATACACAGAGAAATATGAAGATGTAAATGTACTAAAACACAACATGCAAATTGGCCTGCTTTAGAATAAATGTGCATACAGTGTCCTGCAGTGGTACATTTTACAAAGAGATTTAAAGCCATGAAATTATTTTAATGAAGCAGACAGACTACTGATGTCACGTCTACTCACTGATTACAGGCTCCAGGTGGCCTAACAAGATGAAAACGAAGTTTATATCTTCAGTCGGTCTAAGCTAGGGCTGTCTGGAGGTTATGATTGAATTTTAATGAGAAAATACTGCTGTGTGCAAACACGTTTAGCTAGCAAGTAGTCTTTGCAAACCTTGGCACCATAAATGCTTAATTTCAAATACTTTAAGGCAATACACACGCACACATACACTTTGGTCTAACTAAAGCACTACCTAAAATCCATGGAAAGTCGCTGTACTTCGGAAAACATTAAAACAGCTTTATCAGAGTGATTCATTCTAGTAAAGTGATAGGGTCATGAAATGTAAGCGTTAACAGGGAACCCAGAGGTCATCTAAGCACAACCTCCACCTCTGTATGAACCTTTTAAGCACTGGGATTTCCTGAGGCAGGCTTTTCATTGCAGGCAGTTCTAATTTATAAAAATGCTCTCGTTACATGAGGAAATCTGAGGCTGAAATTTATCTCCCTGGGCTTCCCGCGCATTAGTTTTAGTTTTGCCCTCTAAAAACAAACAGTACTATCCTACTAACTAACAAGCCTTCAAATATTTAAAGCAGTAGTTAGCAAACTACGGCCCTTACAGTAATTTCGCCTGTTTTTGTACAGACTATGTAGTAAGAATGGTTTTTACCTTTTTAAATGGTTGGGAAAAGACCAAAAGAATAATTACATTTTGTGACACATAAAATTACAAGAAATTCAAATTTCAGTGTCCATAAATAAAGTTTTATTGGAACACAGACCCCACTTATTCATTTGCACTCCAACAGCAGAGTGCTATAGAGACCACATGACCCACAAGGCCGAAAATAGTTACTATCTGGCCCTTTGCAAAAAAAGTTTGCCAACCCTTGAGTTTAAGACAGCTCAGATCTTCTCTTCATCCTCTTTCCTTTAAGCTAAGCAGACACAGTTCTAAAGAACATAAGAAATGATTTCCAAACTACAAGATGCATTGCAGTTTGTCCTTGTCCCTTCCAGACTGTTGAGGCAAGGGAAGAGGAAGCTGAAGGGTTATACTGTGACAGCCCAGAAATGACACACATGACCTCTGCTCTGTTTATGGCCAGAGCTAGACAGTCCGGCCGAACTGGAAGTGTGCTTGGACTCACAGATTTCTGTTTGTCCAGGAAGGAGAGAAGAACCATGCTGGCGGCCTTAGTAGTGTCTACCATGGCTGACAGTCAATAAAAGAAGCAATCTCCTGCCCAACTGCTCCCCCCCACCCCTGACTATAGTCCAATTCCTGAAGGGAACCATTCCCAGGATTTTAAGATGTTTATTCTCAGATTTATTTCTATATATCTAAATAAAATGTCTACACTGCCATTTCTTATTTTTTTTTCTCACTTTCTTAAGTTATCTATCAACTTCCTACTATGAGAAATGAGAATTTAGCTCTTGTAGTATTCCTCCCCACAACTCCCCTTCCTTCATGGCCCCAACATAATTCTATCATAATCCTTGGTAAGATGAATATTTAGTGTGTACATTGCATAGCTATGTAAATATTATTCACAGTGGAGCTGTGGAGTAGCCATGATTACATTTATTTTCTTGTGCTACTTGTTTTCCCTGGAGTTAATAATTACCTCATTTTTCTCCTTGCTTAATTTTTTAGAGACCTGCCACTAGTTCATTTCTAAATATTCTGTTAGAAGTGCAAATCGCCTCCCAATACGTTCATACACATCAGATAATCTATCAGTCCAATTTTCCTGAAGACATTCCTCCTGGAACCCTCCATCCTCCTGCTCTGATCAGATCCATGATCTGGACTACAATTTCCAAGGCCTGTTGCACAGTGGTTATTCTGTATCTTCCTTCACCATAATCCTAGAAATTCCCTTCTTATGCTGTATTCCTTGTTTCCTGAATCTCGTATTCTCCTTTTTCTTCGCTAACTACTTTTTTTTGTTTTTGTCTTTTGTTAGAACACATCCTCCAGTAACTCCCTGAGAGAGGTGCATGGGAAGTAAATTTTATGAGATCTTGGGTGCTTAAAAATGCTTATTCTGCCTTCAGACTTGATTCCAAATTCAGGTATGTTCTGAATTCTTAGTTGGAAATCATTTTCCTTCAGAAAATTGAAGGACTTACTCCATTTTTCTCTAACAGTGTTGCTTTGGAGAATGTTTATAATTTCCTCTCTAAATTATGTTTCACTGTTTCTGAAAGAAAGTTGCAGAATCTCCATTTATAGAGATCCTCTCATGTCTCTCTCAGTGTCTCTGTGGTCAAGCTGAAGACAAGGAATGGGAAGCCAGGGCTGGTCTCATACTGAGCCAGTGCGATGTGAGGAGCACCATTCAAGGATTATCTGCATCGAACAGCTTGGTAAGTGGATGGCCATGATGCCTAAACTTCCCATCATCAGAATCGATCCTTTATTTCACAGCATTAAAATAGAAGCTCTTTGTTATTAAACGTGTATAATATAGAGAAAGGAAGAAAAAGAAAGGCATTATGGTGAAACAATTGCTTAGAATAACTAGAATAACTACTTTATGAAAAGCTCTTAAAGAAACGAGACACAGAACTGGTGATTCTGGACAAGGACGGAAATGCAGAATATAGAACAATTCCCAATGCAGACATGTTCAGGTAGAAGGCTAAGCTGGCCAAAGAACAGCAGGACATAGTCACTTGGTAGGAAGTACTGAGGGGGTAGATGGTGACCTCTGAAACCAGCTGTTTTAGTTTCCTCATTCCTAAAGCAAATATCATGCCACGGGTTGGCTTGAAGAGCTGGAAGTTGTTAGCTCATGGTATTGAGACTAGGAGAAGTCCAAAATAGAAGCGTCATCAAGGAGATGCTTTGTCCCAGAAGACTGTGATGTTCTGGGGCTGGGCTGCTAGCAATTCTTGGTCCTTGGTTTTTCTGTTACATAGCAAAGCACATGGTGGCCTCTCTTGGCGTCTCCCTTCTCTTTCTTCCCTTTAAGGCCCTACGTAACAGGATTAAGATCCATCCTGAGTCAGCTGGGTCACAATCTAACTGAAGTAACCATATCAAAAAGTCCTATTTACAAGAGTTCACACCACAGGAATAGATTAAGTTTAAGAACTTGTTTTTTCTAGGGGGAGCTCCAACCCACCACATCAATTGCACCACTTCAGCCATTTTACCGAAGTCCAGCTTCATGAAAGAACTTTTTAAAGTTCTCTTTAACATCTACAGCTGGAAGACTTTTGGTCTGGTAGTCAGCTGTGGAAGAAATGAACTATAAACTCTTCTAAAGGGTATGCATTTTCCAAGTGGTTAGTGAGATGTACTGTAGCAAAACATGTTTGTGATTTTAAAAGCTCAGGAATCTACTCGTGCATAACTGCTAGCACAGCTGCAGGGATAATCTCTTTCAAACACACCTAACAGTTTATTACTCTTGAGGTGAAAAAGCCTACAGGTTTTCCCTGGGTCTGTTTGATTAAATTTAACTGTTTTAGTCTGCCACCTTAAATCTTTTTAGGACAGCAACTTGGTGGAAACAAACCAACCAAAAAGCCTCCTCAACATGGCATGAGAAGGTTGCCAACCGCCCCTCCCCCTCATCACTTGCATTCATTCTAACAGCCCACTATCGGAGTTGACCCCAAATCTGACTTGTTCTCAATTTTATGCTATTCCTTTATTCTGCATTTTTTGAAGATTATAACTGTTTAGCAATCGTTTTAGATTTATATGCTATGCCAATTAAATTTGCAAAGAACTTACAGGCATTTACAAAGAACTAATACGTAACATTTGCATCAGTTTGTTGGTATGTCTCTGGCATCATATTAAAAAAAATCAAAACCGTGCCAAAGAACTTAAATGCTTTCATTAAAATATATTATTTTCTGCATGTGTCAGCCTTAGGATTTGAAGCTTGCATCACTGACCATGATAAATAGGTCTGTGCTAAATTAGTCATATTCATGTGACTGCTAAAAGTATTTAGTGGTGGGAAGTTAACTGGTCCACATGGGATTAGATCCACAATCTTGGTCTTATTGGTCCTTAACCAAAAGAAATAATACACTGAAGTAAACTTAGTGTTCTGCTTTGATCCTTTCACCACTTTAGTAATTATGTTCAGTCATAGAGCAACTCAGTGTTGAAAAATCATCCAGAAATATTACAACAGCTCTTGGCAGGTAGTAAAAATAGTTGAAAAGTGATTGCATACCAAATTCAAGCTCAGAATCCCAAAATTCAGGATCTCTCTTGGAAAACTATGCAGACCCATTATTTGAAACCCTTGGCATAAATGTAACCTTGATATTAATAAATAAGCCTTTCCAAGGTATCATTTTAAAATCTACCTATTAAGGTCAGCAAAGGCCCACAGTAGCTGGCTCTGGAAAGATGTTAGTTAAGAACAATATAGGGAGGAATGGGAGGGGTGGTATTGCAAATAAGGACAAAGGCTCTAGTTGGGAACAGGCTTGATGTGTGCAGGGGGCACTGAGAATACCAACTTTAGCAGTGGTTTGAATGAATGACTAAAGCCTAAGATAAGAAAACATCTGGGCTTACTGTATGAATCAAGAAGAGGGTGGAGCGAAGAGAAAAAGAGGCAGGCAAGAAGGAGAGCTTCTGTATACCAGTAATAATCTATTGCACATCAATCCCTAAGAAAGAAAACAAATAAATGATTGGGGAACTTCAGTGATCCGAAATGGCTGTGTATACCAGACAACACCATGAAAACTACCTCCCTTTTGTTTCGGGGAATGAAAGATATGTAATAATTGTCTTATTAACAAAAAGGCTGTGATCAAACTTGATCTTTAAGGAACATAACAGAGTAGGAAAAGACAAATCCAATGAAGTAAAGAGGCAATAATTCCTGAAGACTAGCACAATCTGAGGTGACAGCCTTTAGGATTTAGGAAGGGAGTCTGTATCTAGTAGCTATCTCTATACATGTACAGACATAACACACATTCTTTTTTATTACTGTTAGTAACATTAAAAGAATCTTACACTAAATGAAACAGCAACACTACTTGTAAATTTAGAAAACAAGTAAGCAATAAGAGGACTAAGAAAGCTCTAAATTCAATTATAAAGTGGCCTTTAAACATAGCTTAAAATCAACTAAGAGGAATAGATATGCAATAAAGCAAGTAAGGTAAAATGTTAAGAGTGGAATCTCAGTCTGGGTAGATAAATGTTCACTGTAAATTTCTTTGAACTTTACTGTATGCCTGAAAATTTTCATAACAAAATGTTGAGAAAAAAACAACTAAGGAAATCTGTAGGATTATTTGAATACAGAGAAAAACATGTATTCTGGCATGAAACAGTTTGGTAGAGTTTTGGATTTTTTTCTTTAATTTTTATTAAAGTAACATATACACATAGATTAAAAAATCAAATAACACAATTAAGGCTTATAATGAAAAATAGCAGCCCCCTACCCAATCTGAGTTCCAGGCTGTAAAAATACAGGTGTGGAACTATAAAAACTTTATTAACATATAAAACCTAAATTACAATTATGCAATTTTTAAAAAATGAGTTGGAGGGCCAAGAGGGGATGAAACAAATTGAGAAGTCAATAGATTGACAGGTTTTAGAACTAGAATTTTACATTTTCCTGATGAAACTTGGCAGGAGGTTGTCTCTAATCTGATGTCACAGAAGTCTCTTTCACATATAACTAGAGCAGAAGAGTGGAGAAATCACATAGAAACACCGAGTCTGGAATGGCAGGAGTTTCTTAGTGGTGCTACTTATACCGGCAAAGAAAGGAGAAAGCTCAGCAGTTTAAGAAGCCAAAACAGTTTAATTATAGAGAAATGAAAATTTACATCATCTTCCAGCTCTTTTATTAAAAGCCCAATCTGATGGCTTTACTAGGTGAGAGGACTGGATTATATTTCCATGAAACTCGTTTCAAGCACAATTTTCTATTACTTTCCAACTAGATAGATGCAAGGATCGAGCGTAGGTAAAATACAAGGAGGATGTACCATTTTGCCCGATTTTACACTGTCACCTTGCATTTGATTTTAAATTATGAAAGTCCTTGTAACTAGGTCTTGGTTTTATAGCAACTCAGTACTGAAGGTAATGAGTTCAAGAGCTCTTTGATACAGATTAACTGCAAAATAGAGGAACTATTTTCCAGTGTAGGCTTTGAAAAGAATGGCATTTCTGTTGCTTCAAGTATATTTCGTCAAAGGAAACAGCTGTTAGCAGATGGGTAAATAACAGGTCCTATTGCACCAACTTTAATACATCAGCAGTTTTTATTATCATCTGTAATCAATGCAATAACTGAATATATCTAAATGGATGCTACTAAAATTTCTGAAATGGATTAAACAATCCTCGAGCAGTAATACACTGTTATTCTGCTTAGCAACCCCCTTCTTCATACATGAAATAATGGCATATTTCAGCCCAGGTCTCCAAATAATATAATTTGTTCAGACTTGAAAAAAAGTCCTACTTGTTCCAACAGGGTTTTACTATACATGAATATAACTAGTAAATTAGGAAAGAAGAAACAATATATGCTATTTTAAATTTGATTTCTTAATATTCCTTCCTATATTTTGAGTTTTGGTTCATTTCTTTGCTATTCTATCACCAACTTTCCAAGGTATATGTTGGGATGTGGCAGAGGGATTGGAGAGGGAAGAAGGGTAGAGAGTATCCATTCACCCGACCTCTGCAGAGTGCTTACGAGGTGCCAGGCCTTGAGCTGGGTGCCAGGACCAAAACGATGAACAATCATCTGCGTTATGTTTACAGGCTGGTCGGAGAGGTGGGCACGTAAATCCATCAAATACTATGCTATGTGATAAGGGCAATGGTGTAAGAATGTACAAGATACAGAGACATTCAAAGGACAGAACGAAAAATTCTCTGGTGGAGTAGGATGAGGCAAAGAAGTTTCTAGAAAGAGCAAGAGCTATGCTCCATTTTTAAAGTCTATGGGCATTTGCTGCAGAACTGGATGGGGTATTCAAGGCAAAGGGAAGTGCATAGAAGGGTGGAACTGTATAGAGTGCTAGTAATTTTTTTACATGTCTTTCTCCTTTCATAGCCTCTGTGATAAGGGAGACAGGTCTATTTTTATTAACGCTTGTATTTGAGGGTCTGGTTATCGGAAGCATTCAATAAAATTTTTGTAGAATTATGTCCTCCATCAAGTACCAGAACTTTTCAAATGTAACAATATATGGATATAAAACAGTTGCTTTTAACACTTGTATAAAGTGTTAAACTAAACTGGAAAATAAAAGAATATACTATTTCACTTAAGGTAATAAAAATAATTCCAAAGTCTTCTTCCATTTGTTGACTTTAAAAGGATACAACATAAAGATTCTACTTCTAGCTCAAATGTCCATGAAGCTGCTTCAGTGGTGAACTCAAAGCTCAGCAACTGAAATCTGTACTCAAACAGGTAATTAGTGATAACCATGATGTTGTGTTTATTGAACATTTAGTGTGGTCCAAGCACTGACCTAAGCTCTTTATACAAATTATGTAATTTGTTCCTGACAATAGTTCTTGTTCCTGACAATGTGAGGCAGGTATCCTCATTTTACAGATGTGATAGGGACAGTTTAGCAAGTTGATAAGCACATGCTAGTCTGGAAGGGAATGCAAAATATAAATGTGATATTTACATTTCCAACTTCAGTCAAACAAACTCTGTTTTCTACAACGCCCTTAACTGTGAAAGCAGCGCTCATATATCTGCTGACTGACAAATGCAAAGCAAACTGCATGCCAACTATCCAATTTCACCTCTGAATTGAAGGATTGAAAAGAGGGAGAAATTTTAGAACATGAAACTTGCAATATAACAGCATGCTCTGATGTTACAAATCAAACCGTGTATTTCATTAGTGGTCTCTAGTCAGGTAGTGGAAGGCATATTAATTAGCCTTGGCTATGCATTTCCTTAGTACTTACTATTTTTTATTGTTTTAATATAGTATTTGGCAACCTGGATCTTGTTTTATTGGCATAAATATAAACTGACCTGGCCCTTTGCATGTTCAAGTATTTGAGTCTTCTATGTATATTTAATATATCTCCATGTCACTAGCTGCTGCTGGATAATTAGTTCCTGAAACTCATACTGAATTTCAGACAGTGAAACATAAGATGATTGTTTTTAATGACAAGTTTCCATTCCAAAGTAAATCTGTAATTTGCTTATTCCTTTCCCTCTTCCATGTAGAAGTCATGCCTTGTCATCCCTACAATATATATCAGACTCACCGTCACTTATGAGTGGGTAATATATAGGTTTATCACCACATGGTAAGATGAATCACATCTTTTATTCTTTCTAAGCCATTTTTCACTTCCTTTTAGAAGTCAGGTGATTTCTCCTTCATTTATAAACTTGGTGCAGTTAAGGAATAACTAGGCTATTATTTTTTTTTTCCTACCATAAAAGAAATTTAGCAAAAGCCCTAGAGTATTTTAGGGTTAGTGGTGGAAATATATTGTAAATAGCTGGTAAAAATTTTTAAATGATTTTCAAGTCACCTTCTCTTTGCCTATGATGCTCTAGAATCACCAAGAGTTTATATGGATGGAGGTCCTCACTATGCAGAAGAAGCCAGAATTCTTATAGATACAGCAGGTTCCAAAAGTCTTTTCTAGATAAAACCTAAGAGTGGAAAGATTATATAAGTGAAATCAAATGCACCAGCAGTGCAGTGCTGCTGGAAGATGACCTTGAACTCTCTTACTCCAGAGAAGATATAATTACCACCTCTGCTTCAAAAACAAACAAAACAATTCAATAAAATAAAAATTTAAATGCCATTCAGAAAGCAGAAAACTTAAGCTCGAATCACCTCTTGGATGCTGCATTTTATTACAAGGGGTCCTTTTTAAACATTGGATGAACAGCAAGAGAAGAGCTGACTAATACTGGCCAATTACTGAGTATTTGTCAAAGACAGCAAATGGGATGGACACAAAAGCCTGTGAGAGCAGTAGCAAATCCAAAGGGAACTCGGAAATTACAGAATAAAAGTTCTTCCACAGTTTAATATGTTTTAAATAACAAAGGTAAAATTGACACAACTATAAAGAAAAGCTATATGTGTCTGTGTATCTATTTGTTTTGTTTGCTGCTTTCCAAAGAAGATACCCAGTGTAATATGTGAATTCAATTCACTCTAATAATACTAGTGCTTAAAGAACAGACACCCCAATTCAATTGTTTTACTATTCAGGAATTAGATGAGCAGGAGAAAGACACATTTTTATGTCACTGTACGTCCAATTTAAATCTTTATTAGATCATCGATCTTCTAGATGGAGCCTATAGAGGATATACAATGCTCCTTTTCTCTCCTTTTTTTTTTCCTTGACATTGCACCGCCTCAGTCACTCTCCTAGCTTAGAATAAACATATATTCCAGTTACTAACTATCCTTTCCTCAACTCATCCAATTAAAGATAAGCAAAAACAAGGTCAGCATCCAGCTGTGTAGCAGAGCAGTGCAACACTATATCCTAGAAAAACTACTGTTATTGTGTTGTATACACCAAACCCCAGGGAGATAACATTTTGTTCTTAACAAAGCTAACTGTGTAACCATGCTTCAACTGGAAGACATGCAATTTTTAAAGTGTTTCGGAAGCTCACTGTCATGGAAGACTATGGCAAGAGAAAGTACCAAATGAACCTAACTGGGATTTAATATCTGATGACCTGGAAAGCAGGCCAATTCACCAAAGGATCAATCTGCCAAATGACCAATTTGCAAAATTTACAAAAGGTACTGTTTATCAAAATTTTGTTTAACTGTCACATTTGTAGCGATTCATAATGTGAAGTAAAGACTTTCTAGCAACTTTTGGAGGCTTCTGTAAACTTTTGGTTGACTGGATTTCACTGGGTCTTTTTCTGCTCTCCACCCCCACTTATGTGCATGAACAACACAGCAGTGGAGTAGAAGCCTCTGAGAGGATGTTTGGGACCCAGACCTAAGAGCAGAAACTTGTAAAGACGGTAAGGCGTCTTTTCCCCAAGGATTAGGTCTGAGCCTTAGGGAGAGAGAAGAGTCTAATTCAAAGGCAGAAGAAGCTTCACGCAGGACAGAGAGAGTACAGTGCCACTGGGCCCTTGGGGAGTCGGCAGCTTGGAGAGCACAGGGAGCCATGTCCTAGGCAGTGAAGCCACGTCTCCTGGCCATGAGATGACCTGATTGAGTTGGCCTTCTGGTGAGGATTACAGACTGTACTTCTACCAGAAGACCAGAGACCACGAGACACTCCAGAAATGCTTGAAAATTATTGGTGGAGACTTGGCGAGAGGTGCTGAGGTTCCAGAGTTAGGCACTTTTTTTGGCATTAACATAACCTCATGTGTATCTTTAGGTTAGGAAGAGCTGAGGACATGTGAACGAACACAACAATTTTAAAACCGGTCACATTTTTAAAACATTGATCTTGGATAAAATCAATCTGTCCCACTTGTAACATAGTCAAATTATTTGCCTAAAGGGAAAGCTACTAAAAGAAAAGTTTACCATAAACCATCAAATCTTTCATATCGTAGATATTATGAGGAGAGGTAGGAATTATAAATTATTCAAGCTTTGCTTAACTCTTTTACAACAGTTTTCATTTTTTTCTTATATTATTACTCTGGCATCTTACTCTCTTTGGAAATTAAATTAGATAATAAGCCTATTTTTATAACTATAAAAACTTCTTTAGAATATTAATAGGACTTCTTGGACTTCAGAACTTCAAAGGAGAACTTAAACCATCAAAGTGCGTATCTTCAGATCTGATGACTGTAAATTCAGTCCAGCTAAGTTCTATTTAAAGCTTCCCTAGAGGGCTCTTCTATTTCTGAGAAATTTTACAATCACAAATAGTTACCAAAAATAATTTCTTTGAAATTACAGTAACCGCATGGGAAAGATGTTGCACTCTGTAGTTTCAACATTAAAAAAAAAAAAAAAAAAAAGACTACCATGCTTAAATAACCACAAATTGCCTAAGCTTCATAAACAAAGAGAACTGAAGATTCCTGTAATCTCAGAATATCGTGAAATCTTAGTATTGGAAGACAGCCCAGAATTCTGTCCTCTACACCAAGTCTTCCTAAACTATTACATTCCAGTGGTATCATGGAATCCAAGTGCAGAGAATGTTTCTGGAATGAGGAAGTGTCCATCAGGACCAAATGTTGATGAGAGGGCAAGAAAAGAAAGGGCAAGACTTGAGTTTTACAACAAGATAGCTGCTTGAGAAACTATTCAGGTTGAGTGGAATACAAGGTGTAAAAGAATGACTACACGGGGTTGTAAAGTTCTTGGGAGAGGAGGATGTGGTGATAGAAAGCAGACAACTCTTCAGAGAAGCTTGAGTCTGAATGGGGAAGAGGGGTTAAAATGGAAGCTGGCATGGGAGTGGTGGTGCACGGGGTTAAAAACAAGTGTCTGTATAGTTAGTTATAAAGCTTTTCTTTTCTTTTTAAAAGACTAAAGACATTGGAACAACTTCAAATGCTGAAAAGAATGAACCAATAGTAAAGTAGATACCTGCAGATACAGTAAAGAAAGAGGACAAAGTTTGGACTGAGGTTTCCTGAGGGGGCAGGAGGCTATGGGATTCAGTGTAGAGATGGGGGAAAAGGTGGTTTTAGGTAGGAGGACGACCTCTTTCATCGTAACAGGAAGAAATATTGAACGCGAGTCAGGTAAATCTGTAGGCTTGATGAAAGAAAGATGAAGGGATGCTAGCTTGATGGTTTCTAATTTATTTTTAAAAGAAACTGATGTGAGTGGGGTAGGGGCTGGAGTTTTGAAGATGGAGGAAGCTTGAAATTACTACTGTAGAGAATGGGAAAGCTGCCAAATTGGTAACCAGTATTGAGGGTCCCTTTGAGATCAGCAAACCAAAATTTATGTTGGCAGTAATCTGTGTGGTTTGGGATAATTTCTTCAGCAGAGCTCAAAGCCAGTGCAGTGTAGAGCAGGGAGGCAGCTGGCAAGAGCCAGGATTGCACCTCTGCCAGGTGTGGGCCACCCAAAGGCAATAGGGCTAAGGTGTTGAGGATGCTGGCAAGAGTATGGTTGAAAGGATGGACTGCAGAGTATAACTGGGAAGGGTGACCACAAGAGGAGGCTTATGGATAAGGAAAAAGTTAAAGGGCATTAAGGGACTAGAGATCTCAAAGAAAGTAAAGAATAGTGGTACGGGAATTAACTTACTGACAGCTGGCAATATAAGCGATTGTGGTCAGTGAGTAAGGTGTTTCAAAAGCTAACATTTGACAGGTGGAACAGTTCTAGAAGGCAAAATCCAAAAGTATGAAGTAGTGTGGGTAATGAGATCAAGTAACTGGGCTGAATGGATGAGGTAGATGGTGACGTTATCTAGGAGGATGGCTAGACCAGGGATGAAATGGAAGACAGAGCCAGGTGCCAAGTCTCCAGTAAAATGAGGGCTGAGGCAGAGAATACAGATGACGGTGACTGCTATCTGAGGGGAATAAAGATTGCTCTATTTGGAGGGTAAAAGCCTCAAAGAAATAAAAAAGAGAACTTTTTAACTCCAGGGTGGATAAGTCATAGGTGAATTAAGAACTTAAGGTAGTGAGATACAGGAGAATAAACAGCTTTTACCTGCGAGGGCAACAGTAAGGCAGACAATAGAGAGGTGGTTGTTAGAAAAATGAGCTACTCACATTGAAGATTAAGATTCTTATTCATCCCATGTTCCTCTTAGAGACTGTAACTGACTATTATAAAGTCACTCTGGTATCTCAATATTTCACCTTCATTCATAGCCTTTAAGGAAGCCTAGAGTTTGTGAAATATATTAATGATGGTTCCTCATCAGCATAGCAGTTGGTTCTTCCTTGGGCAAACTTTTCCAGTTCTCCAGTTCATGAGCACTAAATAACATTGTTGGAAAGATGACTGATGCTCCGTGATGCGCTTGAGAAGCAAAGGACATTACTGAAGACACAAGACCTGTAAAGTAAGAATCTAGAATATAGCCAGTTCTCTCAATTCTAATCATTACAGAGGCCTGATAATCCTAAAGAGATAAAGTCAGACTAATTGCCATCATGGACTTTTTCTCCCTAAACTGCATCAGCAACTATAACAAAATTCTGCTACCTGGAAAGCACACTGCTAATATTACACATGGACAACAAACTAGAAAATAATAACAAGAAACACAGAAGCTTAAAGGATAACATCAGAGTATGGCAATGTGTCATCAAACTCTAACCCCTATAAAGCAGTGATGTTCTTTAACCTTCTTTAAGAGTGTGACATCTGTATCTACCAAACATATATCTTGAATGGACTTATTAAAGTCCCCGAGAAGCCCTCTTTAATATTAAAGCCATTCTAGATGTGAAACAGCCAGCCAGAATAACAACAAAAACAACAACTACAACCACAACTAAGCTACATTTAGCTAGAAATACTGAAGGTAGAGAAAAAAAAGGGAGCAAGAGCAGGCAGCCAACAGACTAACAGGGCAGAAAAAGAGAGGTTCACATATGCAGCTACAGCATACACTGCTGAATCTTAATAGAAGTGCAGTTAAAATACTAGAAGAATTTAGGGAAGATAGAGACTCTATTTCTAGCTGACCAGATCAGGAAAAGCTTCATGGAGGAGATGATCACAATTAATAATGACCCTTCATTTCTCATCTTTTTTCCCCACCTCAAATACCCTACCTAATAATTTCAGCAAGAGAAAACAGACCAAAACAAAGCTAAAATCAAAGTGGCTACCCCCTAAAAAACACTATATATAATACATACCAATACACAGAAGCCTAAGAGACCTATCTGGTGGAAATTCAACAGTATAAGCAGAAAGTATTACAGACATGAATGGTAGTTGGCTTGGAAAGATTTCTCTTCCTCTTCTGTCTGCATTTTATTCATTTCACTTGATAATACACTGGCTTACTCAGGGCAAACTCAGCAGACCTAGAAGTTGAGGGTTTTATCTGTTTTGACCACTTTTCTCCAATGGAAGAGTATAAAGATTTAGCAAATTCTGGCCAGAGACTGCACTGAGGGTTAAGGTGGGAAAATCTGGAATTGAGTGGATGGACCAGTATCACCGAAACAAGAAAAATAATCCAGGGTGAAGGGCAATAGCAGAGGATAAAGCTGCTATTGTTGTGGTGATGTGGTAGACTTATTTTTGGGTTGCACTTTAATGAAATAATAAAACCCATGATCTTCCAGTTCACAGAAATGGAATTTGAGTTATGATTGCTATCTGTATCTCTATAACCAAAATGGCAAAAGAGGCAATAGAAGTATCTGGGTAACTTTCAAGCTTAGTTCCTCAAATGAATAATGCCAAATAAAGTGCTACAAATGCAAGTTAAGGTCTAAATACTGAGTTGTATTTTAACAAACAGCTACAACAACATCATTCTGATTAATACCCAGTAAACAGTTAGTTGTATCTGTTGGCTTAACCTAGCTTAAATCTGTGTGGGCCACACTTTAAATAAAAATACCAAAGAGCTAATTGGAGTATAAAATAAAGGCATAAAAATGGTCAGCAGAATACAAAGATCTGATTATTAAAAATTTCTGAAGTCATTTAAAAGAAGATGACCTTTATAAGAGAACAGAAATCGGATTTAATGTGTAGAAGTAAGTTGTGAGCTACTAGCCAATGAGGCTCAAGGCTGCAGAAGTTAAGAATTCTCAGACATGCTCCATCAGATTTTGCTATGGCTAACATTTCCATTTTCCATAACTGCTACTTCTTTGATGTTTTTGTCTGGAGATTTTCTCTCCTAGCCAAACCTTGTAGGGACAACAGCATAAGATACTGAAGTCGGTACACAAAGTTCCTTCAGCACAGCACAGTGAGTCACAGAGTGAAAAACAAACTGAGAAGAAATTTAAAAAGGAAGCCTAATCTATGGATTTATGGTCTCCTATGGCTTTAGCACCTTTGCTGTTAGAAACACCAAGGAAAAAGCTGAATAATAAGCAAAGCTGGACACAACTGAGATTGTGATTGGAGTGAGTCTTAATGACTAGGCGAATACAATTAAGCCCAAAACTAAATAACCTGAGCCACCTAAGTTAGAATAATCACCTACAAATACATACATTCCACTGCCATTGTGAAAGGCAAGTTATATATTCACATAAAATAACTGTGGGTTTAGTTTGGTAAAGAACTCTGACAAACTTTATCTTTCTATAGCAGCCCACTTGCTCTTGTTTGGTCATAGTAGATTTGCTTCTTTCATTAATTCATTTGTTTATATTTATGGACAAATGAAGCAACATTGCCCTAGGTGGAGAAAGAGAGGGAGAAAAACAGAGTGACAGATATTTGATTCTTGTCCTAAAGGAACTTACAATCTATATTTGTAAATTATGTGATTCTTTAGAGCAGTCCAGTGTTATAGATCAATAAATGATCTACCTGAGCTGGTAGAACAGGTGGAATTTGATGAAAGGCAGAAGAGATGACAGTGGCAGGAGTAGGGCCTGTGCAGAGAATGTGGTCATCCACTTTGAGTGGAGCTTTGAGCAGCAATGGGCACTCAATCTGGGCCTATAACAGTGCGTTTATTTGTTTATGGTCAGTTTCCTCTTCTTACTTTCCATAGCAACTATTTCAAACTCACATCAATCACCTCCACCCCCTAACCACTCACCATCATCATCAGAGTACCTAGCCTCTGATTTGATAGAGAGAACAGGGCCTTCCATCAAAGCATCCCTCATCCCCAAACTAAAATGTATATTCATACTCAACCTTGCCTCCTGTATTAGAAAATGAGGAATACCCTTAACTTTGTTTCTGGTCCTATCTCTTCCAACTTCTTAGAAAATTTGCTCCATCAATAATCCTTTCACCTTCAACTTTTCCTCTATTGAGTCTTCTCAGCCTTTAAAAATACTCAACTACCCTATTCATCCTTGATGAGGCTTCCTCTTCTATAGACTATCCCAGCTCCCATCCCCTTTACTAGCAAACTCTCTCTAGGAGTCATCTGAACATGCTATCTCCACTTACATCAATCTTCACTCCACTCACATCTGGCCTGTTACACTCCCATTCCAGTGAAATGACTGTCTCTTTAAGGTCACCAAATACATTCTAATTGCTTCATCCAAAGGACTCTTCTCGGACTTTATGTCCAAAGATTCTACTGGCAACAGAATTCCAGACAAATTGTTGATGCTTTAGAGAACGTATATACCCATTAAAGCCCTTGAGTCCCTGACATGCAAACAGGCCAACTACTGCTGGAAAAGATTGATTTAGACCAAATCAATATTTGCAAATAGAAAATCATGACCATTAACAGCCATACACAGAGAAGGCAGTATTTTTTTGAAGTCTCAAAACCATTTGTAAAAATACACTACAATGATTCCTTCCTTAGAAACATCTTAATAATTAGGATGAATCATACTCTTTTCCTACTATATGCCATCATACAGTCTGTAAATATCTCATTCATGGATCAAAGAAGATGTAAAACATATGAGGTATAATTACTGGGTATTCCTTTAAATTGGACATAATTAATGTAGAAGTTTCAAAATAACACACTATTTTGGGATAACTATAATGATGATAAACCCAAGAGACCTTTTTTTATCTGAGAATCAGTAGTAAACTGCTTAGGAAGAAAATAAACTCCCAGGATACTAAGAAGGGAACAATTTACTCACCAGTCCTAGAATATTTATAAAGTCATAAACACTACCTTCACAACTCCCACTATTTCTAATTCCTTTATTTTGTACTTTGTTAAGAGTGAGATTTCATGACAACTGAGTCTACCTCTCTAACTTTGGCTCTTACCACTTAAAAAAAAATGAACTCTAGGCTCCAATAAGGCCAGTCTATACACCCTATCATACAGCTACTCACCTCCACTGCCAAATCTCCAACTCTGACTGTATGCTTCCGATTTCTTTACCAATTCAAAGCCTATCATTCCTCAAGCTCTAAATGAAGTTCCAATTTCCCTAAACTTTTTCTCACTCTACCATCTCACCATGGCCCTTCTCTACTCTGCACTCCTATATTGCTTGGTTTGGCTCTTGATAATAAACTAACTTTCCAAATGGGTGCACAGGGATATGTTCATCTTCAATTTTTATTCTGGTGCTGTCACCAGCATGCCTTGATCACATGGTTTTAATCATTAAGACAAAGATATTATCTGAGATTTGAATTACAAACATTTACAAAGAAAGACATTTTCTTTAGAATTTTAAAATAAAACAACACTAAAAAGCACAGCATTTAGTGATATTACTTACAAGGTAAGACTTTTTTGTTTCCCTTTGCCTAAACTCTATCGGTTTGTCAACTGTAAACAAAAGTCAGTTTTCCTATCAAGTCTTTCTTAACTATTTCAGTTCTTACTAATGTCCATCCCTAAAATATTAAAATATAAGCCTTCAATACAGCTGATTTAGTAACATAAGAGATAGCTAAAGTATACTTGAATTACTACGGGAACTAATATTGGAACCAACATATTGAAAGATGCTTTTTACTTATCAGAAAAGTTGTTAATAATTTCTATAACTCAAGTAATTGAAAAATATTTGGAAACCTCATTTGGATTTAATATTATGAACCTACTATAGCTGTTAAGACTCGGTTCTAGACAGAAACATGTAAGTTTTATGACCCAGAAAAGAATTTCAATGCCTTTTTAGGTACTACCGCCTATAGATTAGAAGTAATTTCCATGTACTCACACTAGAAACAGTATGAAGTTCTTCTCCTAAATGGAATCATCTCATGGCCAAGTGGTAGGTCTTTATTAAAATGATGTCTTAAAACAGTCTGCAAAAATAGGAATAGTTTGTTGTCCAGTTTTGAGGAATGCTGGTTAACTTAACTCAGTCAGAAGTGGGACCCAAGAGTAGTGATACCTGTGCTGAGAAAAGGCATCAACTAACACTCCCCTCTCTGCTGTAAGTTGTAAATCACCAAGAACTTAAGGCAAGGAGTTGGGTGACTCCTTGTGCCCTGACTTCTAGCAGGGTCACCACTAATGTTTCTGTTTGACTAGAGGAGCTTTTCTTAGTTTGATAATAATTATATATGCGTTCCCCAAGCCCTCTACAAAGACAAACCTTATTATCTGACTTTGGCATACTTTGGGCCATGTTTTACTTATTTTATTGCCCGCTACAGGACATTTCAGATTCTATGAAGAAACAGGGGATATATAAATACATAAATTATTAAACATTATTTTTTAAATGTTTGTACAACAGTCTGAAAGACTGTCAAAATTGCCATATGGAGCTCTAAATGACTTTTATTTCAGACTACATTTATCGAATGCAAAATTAATTCAAAGAATTGAGAGGTTTTAGAGCTAAAATCTATCGCTTCAAAGAAACTGTTAACCAACAGATAAGATGAACAACTCTCAACATAAATTTTTCACATATAACACCTAGGAAATTGTGAAGTACTCTCACATTATCAAAAGCTAGTTGCTTAAAAACCCACTGACAACTATCCAAGTTCAGTAGATTCTTATTAAAAATATGTTATATATAACAATAACAAATAATAAGGAATAACAAATAGATGTTTACTTAACAGTACTCAGGTATTTGCTAGAGAAAACTATTTTTAGTCATCACAATTGGGCATGTAAGATGAACAAAAGAGATAATGGTCATGGTTGAAGACAAAAAATCAGAAAAGCACAAGCATGAAACTTGCTGTCAAGAGATGTTAAGAGAGAGGTGTGTTTTTTTCCAAGTAAAATATTAAAGTGAAAAGAATCAACACATTGTAAATTAGCTTGTTAGTTTAACATAATCAAATGAGATTATGACTGGAAAAGAAACTTTATAAAACGCAGATTGAGAAACAAAGGCAAATTAGTAGTTTTACTATTTTTATTTCTCTTGCAATCATTGTTTCCTATGAAAAAGAAATGATTAAGTCACAATGAAGAGTATTTGCACTAAGATACTATTTATCACAAAATAAAACACACTAGAACAGTTATTTTGTGTGTATATGCATGTTTTAACAGATTCTCAAAAGTTGATAATCTTACCAAGTAGGTGGATACTTGGAATTTATGCCATGTGGCCAAATTAATATGCTTGTCGAGGAGGGAATGAAAGAAACTGAGACTATATATGCTTTACTCTCCTCTATAACTTTGTTAGGAGAAAGCAGGTGAATTACAAAGTTACCAGTACTCTTTTAACATCTGACACTTCGTGCAGCATGGAGGAGCCTGCATATGATAACTGACCAGGCCTAGTTTTGCTCAGCACAGGCTCTATGACAGTGAGTTTGGGTGCTTTTAGCAATCAGATGATAACTACAGGGTGCTTATGTTACAAAATATAGCCATAACAATCAATGCAGAGCAAAATGGAGAAAATGATTCATTTAGAGAGCCATTCAATTTTCAACATTAATGAGTAAACAATTTCTGTATTTAGTTTCATGTTCTTGTAGGTCTTTGCTTTTCTTTATCAGAATGCTATTTTTAAAAAGTGAAGGTATATGAACTTAGTTTGCATGTGCGAAGGCATGCACGCACGTGCACACACACACACACATCAGCAAGGTGTTTTCTTAATGATACCTTTATAATACTCAAAACAAATATTAAAAAACACAAGAAAAGGTCCTAGAGATTAAAAAAATACAGAAAGAATATTTTGAATATGGAAGAAAAAAATTCTATCAAGCTAAAAAAGGCACAACCTTTATAAATAATGAAATGGATACATGCCCAGAATAGAGGAGAAGCAGGCAAAGCTTTTTTGGACAAAACCAAAAAAGAAATAAAAATACATTCAAATTGAAATTATATACTATATAAAACCAAAAAAGCAGGCATAAGCTCCTGTTAAGATGAATTTCTGGATTCAAGGATCCACAGAGTTTAGACTGAAATGAACCTTTGATGAGAAAATTTTTGATTTTCATATGAACAGGAGGCTAAAAACATGGTTACATACATTTTGCATACTTACCTGAAACTCTTACATCTTGCTTCAAATACACTGTAAGGACATAAAGGTTTAGTGTGTACTTGTCACACAGTAAGTTAACACCTTGGCGGCACAGCTCCCTTCATCACCTGCTATTGTTTCAGGTCTCTCGCTTTTGCCCTCAGGGAAAACTGACAGAACATTTCAAGGTATGCAATGATTCTCCGTTCAAGTAGTGTAGTCTACAGAAAGTTATCACTCAAGGGCAATTCCACAAGTTTTATTTTCAAAGCTTCTTCCACAATTCTGAATTTTAAAATAAACATATTTTGCAAATATCACAGTTCACAGTATTCTTTAATCAGTGGGCTACTCTTAAGAAAATAATAAAAACATTATAACAGGGCATCAATTTTTAGGCACATACAAGCCTTTTGAATGAGTAAAAAAAAATGGATATATAATTTGTAGTCATCTTTGAAAAGAATAATCTTCTAAGAATAGCTGGGGAACATGCACTAATTAAAACCCAGACTTACCTTCCACAATGGTAAGCATATACGATAGCTGCTTGGTATTAGAAATATATTTTATAGCCCCTGGAAAAAATTTTTCTTCTTTTGAAGTCAAGCCGGCAGTGACTGTCCCTTTAGTGCTGTCTCAGAATCTGAGACACACTGAGGACAGATACTAAGGAACCATGGAAACATTTAATTAATATCCATATTTTCAAATTGATTCTTACATGATCAAATTCTAAGACCTTGTTCATTTAAGTTATAAATAGCATACTTCTGTATTTCCCTTCTAATCGTATATATAATTTTTAAAAATCAGTCTTAATTTTATCCTTTAGTAGTTAAAACGGAGGAGAATGTCTTAGAGTCACTTTTATTACCATATGTGCATACATCTGTCACACATGGCCCTCTGGCACTGCCATAAATCTCACCTGTGATGCAATGAAGGGATCCATATGAATTAATATCTCCAAGGGTCTAATCTCTAGACCAAATGTGGTAGGGGGCATTACTAATCAAATGTGCATAAACAAGCACGTGAGGTGCATACATGCGTGTGAGATGCTGAAAACATCATCTATGAAAATCTGTAGAAAACATAAATCTACTGAGTATCTATAATATTCCTGGCACTCTTCTGGGGTCTCAGATAGAAGAGTAAACAAGGCCCAGTATCTACCCTAAAGGAGCTCACAGTCCAACAGGGGAGAAAGAAAGAAAAATCATTGATTACAAAGAAGTATGAAAAAAAGTGATTAAGACAAACATATAGAGTATGATGAGAGTAAGAAGATCTCCCCAACAGTCTGGAGAGATCAGAAAACTGCCTGAAGTCGAAAAGACCCTTGAACCATCTTGAAGGATCAATAGGAGCTAGACTGATGACTGGAATAGGAGAAGAAATAGCACAAGAGGGCATAGAGTCATAGCAAGAAACCACACCAGAAAGTCCACACAGGCAGGGGCCTGAGCTTTGGCCAGTGACCATTACTGACTTACTGTGAGCAAGGCACCATGCCTGTTAAGCTTTGCAGAAGGTGAAAAACACTAAAATCACTATTGCTTTCTGAGGAACATACTGGCCAACCTTAGTTCAGAGGTAGAGTGGCCTTTAAGCCATGCATGAAATTTCATTAGACTCTTCAACTTCTCTGAGAGGATGTCAATCCTACTCCCAGTTCACCTATAATAAAGCACTTGGCTCTGCACTTAACCTGTGATACAAAATATTGGTACAGATGCTTTACCAGGAGTAATCAAACTCAGCGTAACCCATTTTTTCACCCAAACCTCAGTGGATGAGTGAAATACCAGTTATGGAGAGTGGTTTGAAGGACACTCAGTCTAGCCATACCTTTAGAGTTGAGACATTCTAAATCAACGTTTGACCTCTTGCAGGATGGCTTTGAGTGAAATGCTCTATTGCATTATGCCTCTAGCCAGCTTGGCTAAGCATCATGAAGCCACGTGGAATAGCCCTAGAAGTTTTGTTATATTGGACTCAGAATGACACTAGACACTGTACTCTTTGTGAGGAACCATGGGAGATATTTCTCTCAAGCCCTTCAGAAATAGCTGTGCTTTTACTAAGCATGTGGTTTATGTTAATCTCATGGGCCTTGTCAATGATGCTCTTTGGTTTCCTTCTACAGAAGCTACCAGTAAGCTCAAAGTAATTTTTGGACACTTATTTTATAAAAATTTAGAACTTTTAAACAAATATTTTGTGTACTAACCTCACATTCAGTTTTTAAATTTTTACCATTATTTGCCCTTTAATTTCTTGTCTTAGTTATGTTTTGTTGCTGCTGCTATTACATCATACACATTTATGTGAGCCACTTTAAATCTTTATATTGGACATAGCAGGTTACAAAATTATATCAACCAATTAGCTGATTAGTTAAAAAAATATAAAAAGTATTTATTATATGCCAAGCTCCATGCTGAACGCTGGGGATAAAAAAAGTTAACAAGACAGACTTGATTCTTACATTCAGGAAACTGAGAGTTAATGAATGAAACAGACAAACAAGTAACTAAAATACAGTAGGAAAAACATCTACTTAGGGGAGGTAGAGAAGGAAAAGCATTCATATAGGGCACACAGGGCAGGGTCACCTAGGCAAGCCTAAGATAGATGGGAAGGATTCTGGAAGAACTGTTATCTAAGCTGAGACCCTCAGGCTGAGGAGAATGAGCTATGGCTATAGTGGAGGCAGCCCTGAGTACTATGCACTCTGGGAAAGAAAAGCAGTTCAGTAAAGTTAGAACAGTGCAAGTGGGGAGGTAGGAGATGAGACCAGAGAGGTAAGCAAGAAATGGGTCACAAAGGGCCTGATAAACCATGTTAAAGAAAGGGAGATGCAACCTTGGAGCATCGTGAAACCAAGGAATGGTTTAGGCAGGGATGCCACTAGGTCTGCACTTCACCATTTACTAGTGCTTCCTGTTTTCCAGGCAGTGTGCTAAATGCTTTATGTACACGACCTCAGTGAATCCTATGAGAATGCTATGCAGTCATTAAAGTAAAGACTATTATTATTTCTAGTTTATATATGATGAAACTGAGGCTTACCAAGGTTACGTCACTTGACCAGACATAGTGCTAATCCTGGTGAAGCCAGGCTTTTGACTCAGGTCTTTTGACTCCAGAGCCTAGACACCTAACTAGCGTGCTGTCCCCCTCATTTAGAACAAGGCAGACCAGCTGAGTAGCCACTTGATAATTCAGGGGAGATATGAGATAGCCAGACCAACATGGCAGTGAGAATGAAAAGAAAAGGAATAGACTATATATAAGAGGGAGAATCAAAATGTATTGGTTGGGATTTCATTGGATATGAGAAAGAAAGCAGAGGGGGATGAGCAAAGAATGCTGAGCAACTGAGTCAACTGAGTCAATGATTAAGATAAATAGTATTAATAATAGTAGTTAAGACAAAGGCTTTGCAGCCAGACTCCCAGATCTGCCATTTAAAAGCTGGGTAATCTTGGGCTAGTTGTTTTACTTCTCTGTACTTCAGTTTCCTCATGCACAAAATGAACTAACTCATGTGAAGCACTCAGAATAATCCTAGCATATAAGCCATTATTATCATCATCACCACCACCTTCCCTGAGACAGTGAATATAGGAAGAAGAGCAGTTTCAAGGGAAATGATAAGTTCAATTTTGGACATATTGAACCTGAAGTGTCTGCAGAACCCCCAAGTAGTGAAGGTTAGCTACACGGCTCTGAATTCAGCAAGGACTTCTGGACTAAGGATGAGGATCTGGAGGATAATTTAAGCCACCAATGTGAATGATGTGGGAAAATGTGTGGAGTGCGAGAACAAAGGAACCTAGGAGAGCACTGTGAGTAACGCAGACATTCGAGGGGTAGTTAGAGAAGAACCTCTGAAAAAGTCTGTGGAGCAGTCAGGAAAGTAGGAGAAAAGTGAGAAGCCAAGGAGAGAGTGTATTTCAAGAAGATGTCAAATGTTGCTAAGAAGGGAAATAAGGATGGAAAGATTATCGTTGGATTTAGAGATAAAACCTTTGTAATGATTTAAGTGCCATAGCCTTTGTCATCATCCTTTTAGGAAGGTAAGAAGATATATTAAAGCAGACATAATATGAGATCCACTGTGCTAAGTCTGGTAAGAGAAGAAACAAAGATATTCGGTCCAGATGACTGCTAGCTGGGGGAACTGGGAATGACCTGTTAAAAGAGGAGCCTTAAAAAAGAACAGCATTTAAAGACGGTAAATAAGAGAACAAAGCATTGCAGGTTTTAGCCTGGACAGACATAAGCAGACATAATCAGAGGCAAAATTCAGAAAGCAGAAAGCATAGTCAGGAATGGTCAATTATTTCCAATAGGTTAGCTCACATTGCATGAAAGCAAAACACAGTCATATTATAGAAAGTCTTGACCAAGGAATTTGGAAGGGGCACAAATATTTAAATGACTTTCCTCCCTCGAAAATGCCAACTTATTCTTTAATTCTCAACTCACGTGCCACCTCTTCCATAATCACTTCAGGCAAAGACAGGCTCCCCTTTCTTTATGTCCTGAAGATACTTTCATGTATCTTATTCCATTGCATTAAAAGTACGTTTTCTAAACCACACGATCCTCTAAGGAATGGGTTGTGTCTTGGTATCTCAGCAAGCCAGACAATGTAGATATCCAAAAAATATTTCCTGAACAAATGAACGTATGTGTGATTCCATTAGAGTGGCGTTTTATGAAGACTGATTGTTAGCAGTTGGTAATGTGGATTAGCAAAAGAGAAACCAGAGGCAGACTGGTTAGAAAGTCAGGAATACTGAAAAGGAGAACGGAAATCCAAACCAATGTGGACACTGTGGAAATAATAGGAAGGTAGGTGACTCTAAGAGATGTTTCCAGGCAAGTCAGTAGAACTTGGTGACTGACAGAAATGAGGCAGAGCAGAAGAATACGATTTTCCAAAAAATTTTATATAATTTATGACCTTTGGTTCAGTAATTATACTTGGAAATTTATTCTAAGGAAATAATTGCAGAGATTTATGCATACTTTGCTATTACTTATAATGGTGGAAAATTGGAAACAACTTTAATATTGAACAATAGAGGACAAGTTAAATAAATAGTGGTCCCTCTGATAGAATACTATGCATACATTAGCATATCACACATACAAAAAATTATGGAAAAATGTGTGGGAAAATGTTCACACTAGAGTAACAAAAAATGCTTTACAAAACATGATTTGATCCTAATTTTGTCTGAAATATATGTGTGCATATACAAAATTCCACAAAGAATGTATGTCAAAAGATAGACACAACGTATTTCTAAGAGGTGGCTGGCAAGATTATGGGTACCTTTATTTTCTTCTTTATAATTAATTTTCCAATTTTTTTTTACAACTGTGTTCTGATTTCATAAGAAAACAAAAATGATCTTTTTAAACAGAAAATCAGCCAGTGTTAAGAAAATCAAGTTATCATGCTCTTCTTTTGAGACTTAACAAAAAAAAAAAAGGAAAACGATGGAACTACAGTTTGAAAGGACAAATAGTTTAAGTGTGTTTTTGTTTGTTTTGTTTTGTATTAAGTATCAGAGAAATGGAGCAAGTTTGCAAGCAAAAAGGAAGGAACTGTGAAATATAGGAAGCAGAAAAATAAAAGAGGTGCTTACAAAAAAGAAATCCTTTATATCTTTTTCCATTTAAATACAACTCACAGTACAGCCAAGTGTAACAGGGAAGCAGCTTGGAAAGAGAAAAATCTTACAAACAATAAATTTTTGTAGCACTTGGAATAGAAAAGCTGTAAACTTATTACACAATGGAAAGAACATGGGCCTTGGCATCAAATAGACCTGAGTTTAAATCCTGGTGCTTCCAACCCACAGCAATGTGCCCTGGGCCAGCTGCTGAAGTAAGCCAGTATTCTCAGGTATAACACAGGGCAAACTCAGTGATGACAATTAAGTGACAGATATGAAGGTGTTAGTGGGGAAGTACTTTCTGATTCAACAGGTCTGAGTCTGGTGGAAGTATCTGTGTTTTTAAGAAGCTCCATGTGTGATTCTGCTGCACAGACAGGATAGAGAAAAGTGTCAACTCAATGCCTGGTACACTGGAGGTACCTGACAAATGTAAGATGGTTGTTTTTATGTACAGACTACAGGGCTTCTATCATTTTCATTACATCTGCCATAAATTTTGCATTAAACACAATGACATCATTGGTCCTACGTGAGCAGCTCAGATTTTTCACTATGTAAAAGACGCAAAGAGGGCGAGACAGAGACAGAGAGAGACAGAGAGAGAGAGAGAGAGAGAAAGAGGGGGAGAGAGACAGACAGAAACAGAGAGAGAATTAAAATGAGCAAAGAAAGCAATATAAATGTCACTTAAGTTCTAAAGCAGAACTTTGGCATTTGAAGATTCAATGTGAGAGACCCCAAAGGTCCCTGACCTGTGGTCGAGGGTAATTTGGCCGAGGCGAATTTGAAGCATTTCTGCTTCGTGATGTGCAGGGCCAAATCAGGGCCAAATCATTTGGTTGATCTGTGAGCCTACACGCTGATCAGCATCTAAATCTCATTCAACTTTTGTTGTACTCTATTCATCACCATAATTAGCAAAAGCTTTGTTTCTTTGTAAAATGGCCTCAAAAGAAAGTCAACTGCCATGCCCTAGAGGTATTTGCAAATTTGGGGAACTGGAAAAGATCTCAGAAAATATTCTACCAAATGTCAAAGGTCAGCTGTACAATTACATTTTTTTTTAACAAAAGAAAAAGGTCTTATCCTATTTCACAAACAGTTTCTAGCAATAAAAAGCCTCATGGAAAGGTCACAGTGCATGGTACACAATGCACCCAATATTTCAATGGTTTTCCGCCTTTCTTTCTTGCCTCCTAAATTATGCTGGATCTTAGGAAGGGTAATTGACTGTGAACCTGGGTGGGACTTGTTGACTAAGATAAAGCAACATGAGTCACAGAGAGTGCTAGCTCTTGCTGGGTGTTTTGAGTTCCCCACTATTTACAGCCACTACAGGCGACAAGCAGACTAGATTGCCAGGTTGGAGTGCACTATGCAAAAAATCCAAAAAATTACCATAGTCTAATAACGCTGAAGTGTCGATGACAGGTAAACTGCTTTTACTTCCCAGGTAACCACCAGCTTTCTTAGAGCAAATGAGAATTACTTTAGACCAAAATAAGGGAGCCAAATGCAGGAATATTAGGTTCCATATATGTAATCGGGGTATTAAGTCTGCAATTCTCTCTTCCTGAAGAGTTTTGTTCAGGCATACTCATCCAAATTATCCAGTGAGGATTTTTTCTTTAAAGGTTGAACCTATATCCCCTAGACTAGTGGAAAAACACCATCCTTCGTTTCTTTCATATTTAGAATTTAATCATATGGGTTAAGTATGGATTGTTTTACTTCAATTCTAAAACATGTTATTTATTTCAAACCTAAAACTGAAATACACCTATATGATGTTTCAGACTCTTAACACATGAACTGATTTGCTTGAGTAACTTGATCAAGAAATGGACAAACTAAAAACCTGATCATTTGGAGACAGGAATTAAGTTTTTCAATAATAATGGTTCCAAACATCTTCTTGATTATTGTCGGTCACTCTCCAACACAAATATTCAGCTCAGTCAGGTTGGGTTTTCCTAGTTGACTGCTCAGGTCCACACTGGCTCAAACTTGGTGCCCTTTTCTTACACTCTTTCTTTTCTGTTCTTGTCTAAAAAAATATTCAATTTAGCTATTATTGACTGAGTCTCCATTATGGAGAATCATTTACTATAGTTAAATAAATAAATTCTTGCTGCTTCCCACCCAAGTATCCTTTTCATAGTGCTCATGTGATAGGTGTTCCTTTTACAACGCAGAGCCTGCTGGCTTTCTTTGTGGGGGTTTGCATTTCTGTAATATGGAAGGGAAGTAAGAAGGTAATGATCTAGTATGGTTATAAAGCAAGTATACAAATGACGGAAATCAGGGTATTTTTGCAATTATTATCAGAAGAACAACATATTTGTATATTATTAAATAATGGGTGTTATACTTTAGGGTAAGCATGTGTTTTCCAAATGTTCCTCTCTCTTTGTTCATTTGATCTCTCCAGAAATCAGAGCTGCCGCCACCTCACTAGCTGACGCCTCCTTGCCCTCTCTCTGCCTGCTTCTCCTGTCATCTCGAGCAGTATCACAACCACCTCAACATCCCTCCCTGCTCAGCCATTTGGTCCCCTTTTTCCTTTCATTCTTTCTTGATTAAAATCACTCAGCCTACTGTCGTTACAAAGGTGCTTTATGACTTGTTAACTAAAATCACACTATAAATAAAAAAGGCAACAAGTTCTAGTAGAAAGAGCATGTCAGACAAACCTTATTCCTCTAACTTTGATGAACTTCTTTACTTCAGTTTCTGCTTTGGTTTGCCCTATAAGTTAAATATTAATAATGGTAACAACTGTGTAGGGTTGTTGTGAAAATTAAATGACCTCATGCATACAAAGCACTTAGCATGATGCCTGGTACTTAGTATATACGTCATAAACGTTAGTTGCTTCTTCTATTATAATTATCATCGTCACCATGTATTTTTATTATTATTAAACTATACAGGTCCCATTCTATTTCTCTAATTAAAACAAATGGAATCATTGAATTGTGTTTTTATGTCTCTATTTTACCAATATACAGAGAGAGGAAATTAGTTGCCAGCTCTGGCTGGAAAAACTACATATTGTGGTTGTTGACTAGGGCTTTCCCACTGCACATTTCCCATGCACATTCCCCAAAGTTATAAAACAGTTCACTACTATTTTCCAGATTTCAGAACAGAGAGCTCTATAGATAAATCCTTAGCCATTATGCAAAAATTTCTCAATTATTCTGCCTACATTTAGGGCAATCTTTATTAACAAAATGATGTGTTTCAAGAGCATACTTGTATTGCTAGAAACTTCATTACCAGAGATATCAAGTAGATGAATGCATTTAATGATGTCAGAAATAGCTGGAAAAACAAAATATCACATTATGTAAAGAAATAAAAAGCATACAATGGTGAATGAGAAGGGTGAATCTAAGTTGGATGCCATAGTAAGTGGTACATACCATATGAAAAAGAGCTTAAAAAAAGAAATATCATCACTTTAACTTCTTGGTGCCTCTCTATGCTACTCCAAAGACATTAAATCTGTGTTCTCTATGGACTTACATGGATAGAAAGCCATTCACTATTTATATCCAATATGGCCATCAAACCCACAAGTCCATTTCATATTATTTACAACCACAGAATTCCAAAAGCAAACCAAACGAATGGGGACATTATTTTTGGTTCACCATACCAATGTGACTCTGGATTGGTTGCGTACATTTCTTTAAGATGGTGGGTTTTAAAGAAGCTGTGTCTTAGGAGGGTTCATTAACTGAAGTTATATGCTATATCTTAAAGAACATTAAACCCTAAAGGAATAACAACGATGCCGTTTAGGGAAAGAAGTGAAAACTTTATACTGTTTCTTACCTAGTGGCTCAGGAACTTTCATATTAGGCACAAGCAGTTTTATGACACTTAGCAATTACCAAATGAAGGTGATAATTTGTCACAGATGTCAACATGATATAGCTTGCTAGCAATCCGGCTGGAGAGCAAAAACATTCTAACAAGATTATTCTTCTGCTAGGTGACTCTTGGGCTTGGAATTGTTCTTATAAAAGTATCGATACTTCAGCAAGGTTTCTGGGTCATCCCTCCTTCATATATGTCCATATTGTTATTTATTCTTATGAACACAGGTGTATGAATATATAAACACATACATATGCAGAGCTATGTAAAAAGTACAACTGGCTTTTTACATTAAAAAAAAAATCAAAACTTAAACACTAAAATGGGTGTGATAAATCAGTGAAATCCCTTGTCCTCATAGGCTCCTCAACAGACACAAAGACAAAGTGTGAGCCATGAACTCGGAAGAAGAAGAATGAAGTTCTATCCTTGACTAGTGTAACCTACAGAAATTTACCAACTTGGATGTCAATTTTGTTCACCTATAAAATGCTTACAGAAGCACTTGCCTTCCTGCTATCAGAGTCATTTGGTAGAATGAAGAGAATAATAAATGTAAAAATATTTTTTAAGCTATAAAGAACTGTAACAATCTAAGACAGTGAGAGAATGATGCATTCTTAAATACTGCACCAAATATAAGGTTGGTATAAATTAAAGAATACTTTCAAGACACTTTTGCTGCTTTGAGAAACAATTAAAAATGGAATTATAGTCTAATTGTATGTATCATTTTTCTGTCCCAGCAAAACAGAAATGTTCTATACAAAGATATCTTTATATTTCTAAATAATACATAGAGAAACATTTTAGTGAATTGGGTCAACTTCTGTATTAAAGCAGAGTTAAATGTATCTCATTTTTTTAAACAAAGTGTGAAAAAGTGTTTTGTAAATTCTAAAGGATTATATATAAAGTTTAACCATTTTTACCATATATAAAAAAATGTATTTTGAGATGGATGCTTACCTTCTCTTAGACGGTCTATTACAAAAGTAAAGCCCGTAGTTCGTGGATGTAAGACATATTCGTATTTCTGAAGTCCATTCTTTTCAGCAAAATCATTACTTCGAGCCTTGCTGTTTTCTAAACAAAACAATAGACCATTAGAAGCCATAAAATAAAAAGAGATAAATAGGACATAAGTTCAGAATTTCTTTGATAAAAACGGCAGTTAATTGTTATGTAATTACTGAATGCTATATACTGAGTAAAAAGAAGATACAAACACTTTAGTTAGTTCCTTACGTCTCTTATTAAATAATTTTTAAAAGATTATAAAAACATATTAATCAGTATTTTTAAAAAGGTGCCTGAAATTCATACTCAAATATTTTTAATTCTTTAAGATTTTAAAAAAGTCAATAAACAATGAAAATTAAAACACAAATAAAATATTAAAAATTAAACTTTCATAAATTGTCCTTACGTAATAAAAACTGGAATACTAAAATATAAAATGCTAATAAATTAAAACTAAAATACTAATAAGACATTAAAGATCTAGGCAGCCAGAAGAAATAACTAGCAATATGACAAATATATCAGATCAACATTTTTTTTCAACCCAATAATTTAGGTCTTCTATACAAAATGAAATGTCTGCCTTGCTGACACAGAGCATGCTAATATTACTAATCCAAACCACTCCACAACAGAATGGGCACAAGATCAGCACATCATGTACAAACATCTGAACATGGTTTGGCTGAATTTAGTTACAGAGTCAAGTAAATGTTCCAATTGTTGGCAAAAACTACTTTTTCCATTCCATGAGGTAACTTTACAAGTTCCAAGAAGAACCAAACCCATTATTCAGCAAATACATTTGGAAAAAGTAAAGTGTTCAGAAATTATTTGGCCTTAACTGCTGGGGGAGATCATGAAATACCTTCAGATGACAGCAGATGTTAAAGCCTGCAGTCTTCAGCTGCATCCTAAAATTTACAGACTATTCCAAATCACAAGAAAAATACAAGACTTTCCTAGGAGTAAGTTTAAGATAACTGTGTCCTCAAAACCCCCCCAAAACAGAGATGCATTACACAACACTAAAATAATTCAACAAATTCTCCTACAGATGGTGTAACATCATTTTATAACTGAGGAAATTGAGTAAAAAAATTAAATACCCACAGATCCCCAGCAAATCAAAAGTAAAGGCCCTAAACAGGGTAAGTAAGAAGCTCCCTTCATCTTCTTTTGAGGAAAATATCCTGGGCATGGGACTCCAAAACAGTATTTTATAGGCAGCTGACAGGATCTCAAACAGCTACTGGATCCCAGGGATGCCACAAAGATGAGGACTAACTAACTACTCTTTAGTTTGCTCTTCTAATTTGTCACAGACAATGGAGCTTCTAAAAAGACAAAATTGAACTCCATTGTAGAGTGTGACTACAAGCATAGCTAGTTCTAAAAAGTGCAGTCAGAATGCGGGAAGACAGAAATAATCAGAGATAGATGAATTTGAAATGCAGATTTTTCTCTTCACACCCACTTCATCTATTCATCCTAGAATCTGTTATTCTTTGTACCTGAACTGGCATTCCACGTCCTGACCACGACCTCCTGTTCTGTCAGCTCACTTCCTGTACTAACCCACTTCCAGCACTACCTCCCCCTCAATGGATTACTGGCCACGCTGCTGTTCTCAAACAAGCCAGTCATGTTCCCACCTCACGGTCTGCACAGTTGCTCTTCCCTCTTCCCGGAAAGCCTTTCACCCAGAAACCTGAATGGTTCATTTAGTCCCTACTTAAATGCAACACCACCCTTCCCCCCCTTTCTCCTGTTACTAGCTCCTTATCCAACCCCATTTTTCATCATATCATTTTTATTCACTTATTAGTTTATCTGTCCTTCCTCACAGAATGTAAGTTTCATGAGAGTGAGGACTTATTTTTATTCCCTTTGTTTTATTTATCAAGCTCTAGGCACTCAGATATTTATTAAATGAAGTTTTATGCAGAGGGAGTTTAACTGTATGTGATATTATAATTGTAAAAATGTGGAAACAGCTTTCCTTTCCAAATCAGCAAAATGTAACCCCAAATTATGGTAGGCAATACAATATAAAACTACTTAACCATTAAAACATGTTCTCAAAGACTAAATAATGATGAGAGACAGCTTACAATATTACTTTCAGTTAAAAAAAGTACAAAGTATATGTGATTCCAATTTTCTAATTTTGTTTAAAATTATATCTGTGTATGTACAAAAAAATGATCTAAAAGCAATGGACCAAGATCAGAATGGTGTTTATTCGTGGGCAGTGGGATTATAGCAATTTTTGTGCTCCCTTATATGTTTTTAAATTTCCTCAAATTGACATACATTACTTCCATAAGGAAGAAAAGAGTTACAAACAATAATATATGAAGTTAGAATATATTGTAAAGTTACATTAATATGCAATAATTGGAAAATGTATGAGCAAGCTAGATTTAGAATTTAGGGTGGATTAAAAACATTCTCCTTGTACTTAAAATCCTTCATGTTCAAAGGTAACCATGGTAACTAAAACCACCTTTGAATTAACGGAAACTTTTTCAAAATTGAACATTTATTCTGCTAGCCTACTTAAGAAAAAAATCATTCCTACCTCAATAAAACAAACAAACAACAAACAAAAAAAAACATCAAAACTTTTTGTATACTTCAGAATCAGTCAGTTGTCTCTGAAGGTAGCTCCACTGTGCCAAGTAGGCTTGGTGACAAATAGCTTGGATTTTCCAAGTTGGTCTTAAGATGTAAATACTATTTTAACTTGAAAACTGTACAACTACACTGTGTAATCGTGAGCACTCTGGACTCTAAAACCATGCAACTAGATGTTGAAGTTCCTCACCTAAAAAAAAAAAATATCCTGAGAGAAAAAGTATATAATGAAAAAGTTTTTAAAGCATATTCTAAAGGTTCTGCAGGTCTCATATATAAATATTTAACACTAATCCAGAGTAGCAGTGGCCTACTCTGATGATCTTTTTCCATTAGCTATTACTACAAACTTCCAAAGCTGTCATTCTTTAATGTACAATTTCACATTCATAAATAAAATAAATCTATCATTTCAGTAAGAAAGAAGTCACAGTGACTTTCTACACTCTAATCTAGCTGATATTCAACATCCAAATTTAAGTATTATATATTCTAAGTATTATAAAATTAAAATATTGCCATCTATTTGTATACTACAATTTCCTAATGATAGTTTAGCTCTGAGAATCAATCAACTTACAGTGATATATTTTCTAGCTTAAACCATATGCAGCCAATATGGTCCTGAATATATCATTTGATCCATCTATTTTTAGAATGTTAACTATAAAAATGAAACATATAAAACAAGCATTTATTTGTAGAGATTTGTCTCCTATATAAAAATGGCTATGGTTCATTGAGTTCAGTTATATCTATAACAGATGAGTCAAATATCTCTTCCTTGGTATCAAAGGTAAATGTTTCCCCAAATACCTAAATTTCCCTTATTAACCTTTTATGGCTCAGTCACTCATTCACTTACTTAAATATTTGTGTAATTTGTATTTTTTCATCTTCAACCTTCTTTTTTGGATAACGGATTCCATAAATCACTCTATGTAAAGTGTGAATTAATATCTTCATTTATATGTTCTCCTCTCTTAAGCTCTCAGAGTTGCCCCACTAAGTCTGGTATCAGGCTTTGAAAAACAAGTTCACATTCCATCTCTCCATACTAATTGTGATTTTTCTATTTCAGTTCTATCCTGTTCTGTCTGTCTTCCTTCATACAGCAGAACTTCATCCACTGGATCCTTCTCGAGTTCCACTGTATCCTTCTTCAAGTAATCAAAGTATTAAAGGTTTTTAAAGTTTGCTCTTTGGACTCCAAGGATCTGCTTCCTTTCCAAGCCCATCCCCTCATATTCAACCACAGCAGTTCCACTTTTACCTGTCATAAGCCCTAGACAGAAGAAGGCTTCATCTACAAAAATGCCTTTGGTTTAAAAATGTTTGAAAACCATTAACTTACTAAGGATGAAAGACTGTCCAGTATTTTGTTTTCAATCTTAAGAACTCCTTGAAATATGCTGACATTCTTGGTCTATATAGTTTGATTCTGGAAAGGTAGAAAAGTCTTGAACACATCCTCTTTTCCCCCTCCACTACTCAATGATGGCTGAATCTTCTTGAAAAAGGGACAAAGCCTTCCCTTCCTATATTAGGGATAATGCTGAAAATGCCAGAAGAAAGATAACATATTAACTTAAATCAACAATTAGTGAAATTGGTTATTACTGGATCCTTTTCTTATAGGAATAAGTTAAGAAAAAAGGGTTTCATGGAAAAATAAGTACTTTGGAAGAGAAGAGAATATAGAGCAGGAAAGCAAAAACAATTTAAAGATTAAGCTTATATAAGGGTAAATGGCTGATATTTTAATATACATTTTGGGGTTTAAAATATGGAGCTCTAGGATGGCAAGTGTGACTAGGAATGAACTCTTGGGGTTGCCCATTATATATTCCAAGGGCGGCAGCAGGAGCTCTGGGTTTCAGTGCGCTACTGATTAACTGAGTGACCTCAGTGTAGGCCACTGATCTTGTGGGTGTTCAGTTTCTTCACCTGAGGAATAAGTTTACACTAGATGACTTCTAAGTTCCTTCAAGTTTTAAAATCCTGTGATCGAAACCCAGGCTACTTACCTGTGAGATCAGTCCCTTCTGGGAAAATGAGGAGTTGAAGTGGTTCACAGATACCACAAAAATAATCAATCATGTCTTCAAAATGGCTCTTGTCCTCCTTCCATTTCCTATGAATGAAGATATAGGCAGCAGCTTGCATGGCCCAACCTAGGATAATTCAACAAGTATTTAAATACAATTTTATTGCCAATATCCACAATGTCATTGAAAACAAGATTTCAGTTTGGGTTTTGCTACACATTATTTATTATCATAATAAGCACCTCATGATGTATAAACCTTAAATTCAGCAATGATCTTGGGTTAAATGACACATATATCAGAAAACGTTCTTAAAAGGGTAAGTATATCCTGGGATTTTCAAATTTCTCAAAAACCTCTTCTCAAGCCAAACATTTCTTAAAATATCAAGGAGAAAAATTCCCTAATATTTCTCAGTAACTCATCCAAGATTTTAACAATCCTAACCAAACAGACATTTTAACCAAGCTACCTCCAAGAGATGTAAGAATATGTGCTGTCATACTGTCAGGTTCACAAAACAACAAGCAAAAAGGGTTGTTTTGAAGTCACCTATATAAGCATTTTCTTTAATACTTCCCTTTCTGTGCTACTCAATCTCTAGATGTAACTGCTATTTTCAATGCTAGCCACTTCTTTAGATTTTATCTAGAAGTAAAGAGAAAGTATGTGATGGCTATTAAGCACGTCATAATCAGAGTGTACACTGTGATCACATTCCCTTTCTCTGGGGCAAATCGACCCTGCTATAGCAGAGGCAGACCTAGGCAGCCATATTTACCAGACCATCCATCCCTCCCGGGCCACCAAGGACCATGATGACAGTGGTAGATGGCTGGCTCCAGGCAGCCAATCCACAGTCTGTTTAACAGCCTAGGAAGCATGAAAAGCTTGGCCCAAGCACAATAACTCTCTAGGCCAACCAAAGGTTCTCCCTTAGAAATTTTACCTGGGACCACAGAGAAAACAAACAAGTTGGTAGTATAAAGGCAAATGGAGGGACTTCCAGGAAGATGGCGGATTAGGAGAGACAGGGCAAAATCCTCCTCTGTGAAAAAGAGAGGGCAGAAAGGGCTTCCAGAACAGCAGTTCCAGGGATCTAATGGCTGGGCAGGGACTTCTACACCACATAGTGAGTAGGTAGCTGGAGAAGCTGAGAGATTGCGTCTAAGACCAGTGAGTGTTTGGCCGGGAATGCCACAGGGGAACAGGCAGTTGGAGCCTGCTAATGAGCACAAAGAGAAGCAGCCTTCTACTCCCGGGGCACCCTCTTCAGCACCTGGCTGGGGTGATAACCCTTCGCAGATGTGCAGCCAAAAGCCCCCGTGCCAGGAAATGGTGGTTGGAGCAGGCAGATGAGCACAGAAGGGGGCAGCTTTCCACGCCCCGTGCAGCCACCTTAGCAATTGAGTGGGAAGATAACCCTTCACAGCCCTGTGGCTGCTGAGCTGGGGACTAGCAACCAGACATGGAGCAAGCAGCTTTCTATGCCCCATCTCTGCAGTTGGCTGGGGAAAGAACCCTTCGCAGCCTTGTAGCTAAGAGTTCTTCTGAGGGAATTTGGGATTTGGCAGACTTGGGACATCATGCACTCTTCCTCAATGGAAGTCCTCAGTGTACACAGCCTAGAGGCAAGAGCACTGCACTGAAGTGCCAGGAGCCCTCCCCCAATCCCAAGGACTCATGGGCACAGGGCAGACAGGGACTGTGGGGCATTTGAGCTGGAAGGTGAGAAGGGCAGCTCTGCAGCCACAGAGTAATCCACCCACAGCCCTGGGAATGGCCAGGACCACTGTGTCCTGGAGCAAACTCCCTGTCAAACTGCGCAGGACATGCCCCCTCACCCACAGGGCTAGAAGTTCCCAGTGCACAAGGAACACTGGTGCACTGACTGGATTTCCACATGGTTTAGACCCCCACTTCGTGCACAGATGAAGTTGGCAGAGAACTGGCTTGCGGGTAAGAGGTAGCTCAAGAGCTCCATCTGCTGGTAGGACAGCGAACTACCCACCAAGCTGCAGCTCTGCCAAATTATAGATAAATGTTCACATAATCAATCCTGCATATCCTAAAAGAACTCTATCAAGATAAGCAAATGCCAAAAGGACAAAAACAACAGAAAATTATAAAGCATATGAAGAAACCAGAAGATACGGACAACCTAAATATCCAAATTAAAAAGCCACGGGAGACACAGAACTTGCAGCAATTAATCAAAGAAGTATACACAAACATCCATGTCATGGCTAAGGATATAAAGGACAAGAAGACCCAGAAGAGTATAAGGAAGAATTTACAAGAGTAAATACAAAAAAAAAAAAGCAGATCTTATGGAAATAAACGATACTGTATGTGCCAGTTTGAATATATTGTGTCCCCCAAATGCCATTATCTTTGATGTAATCTTGTGTGGGCAGACGTTATCAGTGTTGATTAGATTTCTTTGAGTGTTTCTTTGGAGATGTGCCCCACCCAGCTGTGGGTGATGACTCTGATTGAATAATGTCCATGGAGGTGTTGCTCCACTCATTCAGGGTGGGTCTAAGTTGAGTCACTGGAGCCATATAAATGAGCTGATGGACAGAGGGAACTCAGTGTAGCTGAGAGTGAACTTTTGAAGAGGAGTTACAGCCAAGAGGGACACTTTGAAGAAAGCATAGGAGTGGCAGATGAGAGAGAGTTTGAAGACGGCTGTTGAAAGCAGACTCTTGCTCCAGAGAAGCTAAGAGAGGACAGATATCCAAAGTGCAACTAAGAGTGACATTTTTGAGGAACTGCAGCCTAGAGAGGAACGTCCTGGGAAAAAGCCATTTTGAAACCAGAACTTTGGAGCAGACACCAGCCACGTGCCTTCCCAGCTAACAGAGGTTTTTCAGACACCATTGGCCATCCTCCAGTGAAGGTACCCGATTGCTGATGTGTTATCTTGGACACTTTATGGCCTTACGACTGTAACTGTGTAACCAAATAAACCCCTTTTATAAAAGCCAATCCATCTCTGGTGTTTTGCATTCCAGCAGCATTAGCAAACTAGAACACTGTAGATCAAATTAAAAATATTGTTGAGACACAAAGCAGCAGATTTGAAGAGGCAGAGGAAAGAATCTCGACGACAGGATGATGGAATGCGAAAGCACAAAAGAATGAATGGTGAAAAAATTGAAAAAATTTGAAATGGATCTCAGGGAAATGATGGACAAAATGAAGTGCACAAATATAAGAATCACTGGTGCTCCAGAAGGGGAAGACAAGACTAAAGGGCTAGGAAAAGATTCGATGACACTGTTGGGGAAAACTTCCCAACCCTTCTAAACAACATAAATATGCAAATCAAAGATGCCCAATGAACTCCAAATAGAAGAAATCCAAATAAACCCACTCCAAGACATATTTTGATCAGATTGTCAAATGTTGAACAGAAGGAGAAAGTTCTGAAAGCAGCAAGAGAGAAGCAATTCACCACGTACAAGGGAAACAACATAAGACTAAGTACTGACTACTGAGCAAGTGCCACGGAGAAAACAAGGCAGTCATAAGACATATTTAAAATTCTGAAAGAAAAATTGCCAGCCAAGAATTCTTTATCCAGCAAAGCTCTCCTTCAAAATTGAGGGAGAGCTTAAAATTTTCACAGACAAACCAATGCTGAGAGAATTTCTTAACAAGAGTCCTGCCCTACAAGAAACACTAAAGGGAGCTCTACTGGCTGAGGAAAAAAGACAAGAGAGAGAGGCCTTGGAGAAGGGCACATAACTGAAGAGTGTCAGTAAGGGTAACTTAAAGGAAATAGAGGAAAAAAATAGATCTGGCAAGTAAAATCCAAAGGATAAGATGGATGATTCGAAAACTGCCTTCACAGTAATAACATTGAATGTGAATGGATTAAACTCCCCAATTAAAAGATACAGATTGGCAGAATGGATTAAAAAATATGAACCGTAATATGCTGTTTACAAGAGACTCATCTTAGACCCAGTGACACAGAGAGACTGAAAGTGAGGGGATGGAAAAAAATATTCCATGAAAGCTACAGCCAAAAGAAAGCAGGGGTGGCAATACTAATTTCAGATAAAACAGACTTTAAATGCAAGGATGCCATAAAAGAAAAAGAAGATAAATGACACAGTGGAACTGTAACCTAAAACAGTGTTTGAAATTTGTTCTATAGCTATTCATTGAATTGTGCTTTGAAAGTCTTTACCTTTCTGTATATACCCTATATTTCATAATAAGGAAAGAACTGAAACTGTGGCACTGTAACCCACAACAATTTTTGAAATTATCTATATAACTGCTTGTTGAGCTGCACATCAAAAGTTAACACCTTTCTTAGTGACACATCCCAAAGTAATTTGGGCAGATAATAAAAAATATATTCACAGCCGCCCCCCCCACCCCAGCCCCGAGGAGCTGGGGGAAGGTGCAGAAGTGTTGGACTTCCTCACCTGGACTGGTACTGATGTTGTCGCAAACACTGGGACTGGCGGTTTGATGTGCTGAGCCCTTGGTCATGGGACTTGCCCTTAAGGGGCTCGTTGCTGTGGAGGAGAGGCTAAACTTGCATGTAATTGTGCCTAAGAGTCTCCCCCTGAGTACCTCTTTGTTGCTCAGATATGGCCCTCTCTCTCTCTGAGCCACCTCGAGGGGTAAACTCACTGCCCTCTCCCCTACGTGGGACCCAACTCCCAAGGGTGTAAATCTCCCTGGCAATGCAGGATATGACTCCTGGGGATGAATCTGGACCTGGCATCGTGGGACTGGGAGTATCTTCTTGAACAAAAGGGGGATGCAAAATGAGACGAAATAGTTTCAGTGGCTGAGAGATTTCAAATGGAGTCGAGAGGTCACTCTGGTGGACATTCTTATGCACTAACTAGATAATACCTCTTAGGTTTTAATGTACTGGAATAGCTAGAAGTAAATACCTGAAACTACCAAACTCCAACCCAGCAGTCTGGACTCCTGAAGATGATTATATAATAATGTAGATTACAAGGGGTGACAGTGTGATTGTGAAAACCTTGTGGAGCACACCCCCTTTATCTAGTATGGATGGATGAGTAGAAAAATGGGGATAAAAACTAAATGACAAATATGGTGGGATGGGGGGGATGGTTTGGGTGTTCTTTTTTCGCTTTTATTTTTTATTCTTATTCTGATTCTTTCTGATGTAAGGAAAATGTTCAGAAATAGATTGTGGTGATGAACACATAACTATATGATCATACTGTGAACAGTTGATTGTATACCATGGATGATTGTATGGTATGTGAATATATTTCAATAAAACTGAATTTAAAAAAAAAAAAGTTAACACCTTTCTGTATGTGTTACATTTTACAATAATGGAAATAGCTGAAGTTGTGGAATTGTGACTCATCACACTGTCTGAAATTTACTAACTACTTGTTAAATCGTACTTTGAAAGTTATCACTGTTACGTGTATATGTTAAAGTTCAAAATAAAAAATAGATTTTAAAAAAAAGGCAAATGGAGGGACAAAGAAGCAGATGGGGAGCCAGTAGCAGCTTTATATTCCTTGTTCCTTTGTAGATAACCGAATTTTTTTTCTCCCTTTGAAGGTTTTATGTTTTTCTCTTTATCTTTGGTTTTAAGGAATTTCACCAGTATGAGTCTAGGTATGCAACTTTTTCATTACTTCTGCTCAGCAGTTGGTAAATTCTTCCCATTTTTGAATGTTTCTTGAACACAGAATATTTTCCCCATTATTTAGAAAATATATTTATTTTTCTCCTCTTCATTCTTTTGTATTTTGCGTCTGGAACTTCTGATAGACAGATGTTAAAATTCTGGAGCTCTCCTCACAATTTTCATCTCATCTCTTTTGACATTGTGAAGAAAGTCCAACCTCACACAGATACAGAACTGGAAAATGGAGAACTACTTTAATAGCCTTTTTAGATAATTTTGGATATTCTTCCTTCATAGTTTATCACAACTTTAAAAGGCAGTTTCTTAAAAACGAATTGCAGAGTGAAATCAGAAATAACAACAGTTTTTGTCTTCTATTATATTCAAATGCATTGGTCTGTCTTCCACTTTGAATGGATCTCTTCCCCGTACAGGATTTAGCATGTCACCATGCACTTATCACCGACCAGTTCACTGAATTCTACAAATCTTCCAAATGCTAACACATTTGATTATACCATATCGGAAAGTCACATTCATCAATATCACTACTAATCTCATCAGAAGATATTAAGTATTGGGAAAATACTTTTACTTGAAAGCTCAAATTTTTTCACTGGCAACACATGATGTCAGTTATTTTACTTAAAGTGACAGGCTCACTAGATTTATTTTCAAGAAAACATCTATCAATTACCCAAGTCTAAATAACCAGTTTGTCAATTATTTTTCAAGTAAAAAATAGTATATCTTGGAAATAAAGGTTATATCAGTCTCCAAATCAACTATATTAAAACTTTTCCTAAGAAAGCCACTGTATTTGAGTATGCAGTTGAAGGGCTTTATGTGAATTCTCCATTTCTGCACACAGCATATTAAAGAGCTGTACACTCAAGGGCCAAGACTTAATAACAGTAATAATCTTTACTACTTCCTCAACAGCATTCTTAATTGAAAGGACATTTTTCTCCCATTTTACTGCAAGTATGTGACAATGAAGAACACAACGACCAGCATAGGTTAGTTCTACTGCCTTGATTCTGGCTAAGGTACCTGTGGTTTTACCCACCACTGCTTTTTTTTTTTTTTTTAAGCTTTTCATTTAGACTTAATTTTAGATTTACTGAAGAGGTATGAAGATTCCTGTTATATCCTAGACCTGGCTACATTTACTGATAATATCTTACATTATCCATGGAACACTTATATAAACCAAGTATTGGTACAAAACTAAACTACAGATTTTATTCAGATTTCACACTTTTTTCACTAATGATCCGATCAGGATGCCCATTGTCTCCCGTCTCCACTGTCTCTTCTGGTGATGGTTTCACAGCCTTTTCTTGTTTTTTTTTTTTTTTTTTAATGACACATTTAAAGAGTACATTGGTTGGGTATCTTATAGACTGCCCCTCAATTTGGGTTTATCTGATGTTTTTCTCACAACAAGACTGGGGTTCTAGATTTGGGGGACACCAGAGGTGATAAGCCCTTCTCATTGGCCTGTATCAGGAGGTCCATGCTAGTAGTATGACCTGCTGGTGACATAAACTGTGACCACTTGGTTAAGGAGGCATCCAGCCACATCTTCCACTGGAGAGTGATTTTGCCTTTCCTTAAACATATTGTCAGGTGCGAATCACCAGGTCCAGCCCACTCTCCAGGAGAGAGGAATTAAGCTCCACTTACTGGAAGGAGGAGTATCAAATAATTTGTGGATATATTGTTAAAACCACCACGGTAATTAATATTTTGGGAGAGACAGGTTGAGGCTATTCAAATATCCTGTTTTCTCTTTAAATTTTCTCCCTACCTTTAGCATTGTCCGTGGATCTTGCCTGAAGCAGTTATTGATGGGCTGTGGTAATGGTGATTTCCTATTACCCTCATTCCTTCTACATGCAACACTTGGAATCCTTCTTTGAGGAAGACATGTCCCTTCCTCCCATTGACTTAATTCAATCACGTATTCATATCAGTATGGACTCATGAAGAGTATTTTTTGGGTTATTTTGCGATTTTGCTCCAGCTTTGGGAGTTCTTTCAGGTTGGCTTTTGATATGCCCTCTCCCCCTCCATTTAAGTACTTCCTTACTTTCTGGAACTAAAAGATGCTCCAGGCTCACTTGTACTTTTGCTGTCCTAGCCCTAAAGTCAACCATTTCTCCAAGAAGTCCTGATTCCTTTTCTAGGAGAATGGCATTTAGAAACAAATATTTGGGTACTAGGTGTACATCACTTCTTCTGAAACATCTATGCAAATGGCAACATGATGAGAAAGACAAGAAACATCTTAATATTATCATGAAAATAGTTCTGACCCCACAGACCCCCTGAACTGAACACTCCCAATGGATTGCTGGCCACACTCTGAGAACTGCTCCATTAAAGCAACTCCTCCAAAGAATTATTTGAGAGTAGTAACATACATTCATTTAATATTTATTTAGTGCCTACTTGACAGCAGATGATATTTACAGTCCTAAGAGGGAAAAAAAGGCCCTGCCTTTATGACACTATAATAAATCAATAAATTTTCAGTATTTCCATGCTGTGGAGAAAAATAATCAGGGTAAAGAGTGTTTTGGGGGAGATAGAGCGTGCTTTCCTTTTTTATAGAAAGAAACCAGGACAACACTAGAAATCAGGAAAGTATGGCAGCTTTCCGTAGACTAGAAATGTTGAAGAAGACCCTACAGAAAGAGAAAGATGCCAGTAAGCCTGGTCATTATTAAAGCTTATTTTTCAGCTAAGTCATTGGCTGCTGTCCATTCTCTGCAGTTCTGTTTGGAGCATCCACCCTCCAACCCCTTCATTACAGGGAAACATACAGACCTTTGGTTCTTCCAGTGTCTCAAAGACCCATATTCTCTTTCCCTGACCACCCGGCCTTCATTTCCTCCTACTTTGTACTGGTATAGTAAATTTTTTTGTCATTGCAAACCTCTCTTTGTCCCATGTGTTGAGTTCCTATTTAAATGTTTCATTCTTAACTTGTCTGTTTGCCTGTTTTTTTTTTTTTTCCCATATGAGTTGTATGCTCTTTACAAAGTATCTTACACATTGTAGGCTCTTAAATATTGATTAACTTGATTGGATTTCCTGAAAATGCAAACCACTAATGGGAAAAGATCTTGAATTGCGAAAAAAAAAAGATTTTAGAACAGTTATGCAAACAAATGCAAGGGAAATTAAGCAAAGCATAAGCATAGGCAGCAAACAAAACAGAGCATGTTTGCAAATGAGAGTGAAGGTCAGGAATTAAAGTTGGGAGTTTGCAGGAGTAAATGAAAGAAAAGGAAAAGAATGGATGCATTTTAGTGGTCAGCTATATCCATCTTCAGACTATACTAGATTCAGCTTGTTTACAATTTGGTGTGAATTTAGGGAGAACTTAAGACTGTTATTCATAATTATTTCTAAATAAATTATTGCTTACCTTATGTTTGGAATATAATTATCTGGTCTATTTAGTTCATTTACAAATGACTAAAGGAAAATAATAAATTATATTTGTAGTGGTGGGCTGGAAGATGGATTAGAATTTGGAATTAGAAAGTTCTTTTCTCAAAGTATAAAAATGACAGACTTTATGTAACAGGCTAGGAAAGAAACCATTATGAGAATTTAGATTCCAGGTCGAGTTATAAAGAGTTTTGATAAATTACTGTTTAGAATTTGCTAAGATACAGGAAACTAGAGTTTAAGACAAAATGTCCTATAGTTCGATTTTAGTTGTCTACAATGGTGGTTGGCATATAGATTTTTATTTTCAGCCAGCTTTGTAACTACTTAGTAACAACTAATGAAACGAAATATTAAACTTAAGAGTGTCATAAACAGCCCATTTGTCTGATAATTTTGTACCACGCAGGCAACCATGTGTGGGCCTTTTGTGCATATCCAGCTCATGGTTTCTTGGTTTCTCTGGATCATTAATCACACTTGAGAGGCAGAACAATTTGAGGCTTTTAGGAAACATAAAAGAAGCAGTAAACTTTAAAGAGAAAATTTTCCCTGACATGACCTCATGCTTTCAAATTAAATTATCACTATAATCTAGAGTTCCAAAACTGCAACATAATGTAATGGTGAAAACTAGGAAAATCACAAATTGTGATATATCTGGATTATTCAGAATGAGATCAGAAAGAAGTCAGGAACAGCTTGGCCTCTGATGAAGGCTTTCATCCATTTTCAGTGTTTAATGGCAAGCAAAGACTGTGAATGTACGTTCAGAAGCTCCTGTGGTGGTCTGCGTCAGCATAGCAATTGAGAATCAATAGGAGGCTATTCCTAAATTCAGCTTCCCAGAGTATAACTTGTCTGCTAAAATATTAAAGAATTTTCTTTTTGTCCAATTTGGTTTACAGAAATGACTAGAATTTTATTTTAAATGCCTGTGAGTGTTTTATAAGCATTTTCTTTATTAAGATCATGAATAAAAACGCTAATTTAAAAATCTATTGTACAGCTTCTCAGTACACCGCCAAAACAATGTCTCACCACCAACAGCACTCCACTCCTGCCAGGTTCTTTGAGGCAACCACATTACCTCAGGTAAGTGTGTCTCATCACCCAAACAAACAACTGCTTAGGATTGATCTCCCGGGAAGAATCTCTACAGCAAGTGTACTTTTTTTAACTACAGAAGTTGTGGGTTTACAGAACAATTGTGCATAGAATACAGGATTCCTGTATACCACCCTATTATTAACAGCTTTTATTGGCGTGGGACATTTGTTACAGTTGACGAGAGCACATTTTTATAATTGCACTGTTAACTTTAGTCCATGGTTTAACTTAGGATTCACTGTTTGTGTTGTGAGTTCCATGGATTTTTTTTTTTTTTTTAATTTTTATTCTAGTAACAGCAGGAGAATTTTAAGCTCTATTTGAGATCCTTTCTTCAAAGGGAGTTCCAGTCAAGGATTCCTGGCTACTTAATAATTATACCACAACTGTCACTCTCACAGCCAACTTCCTGTTGTTCTGACCACCTTTAGTCAATTGATTAATTTATGGCTTCCTAAAGCATCTAAATCATAGTAAAGGTTCCATGGAAGCCTTCTTCCCTGTGTTGTTTCTTTCATTATTAAACACGTAAAGGCCGGAGATGATGTTTCACTAATTTTAGCAATGAACCTCTGTGATGGACAAATTCCATGAACTGAGGATGAAAACACCTGACCCTGGCTTTCTCAGCCTTCTATCTGCTTGGGATGAATCAGTCTCACCAAAGGGACAAAAGAGAGAGGCTACTGTGAGGCTCTGGGAAAGAGTTTCCCCATTGACAAAAGGAAAGAGGTTGATGAAGGGACTGTGGCACTCCCTTCCTGCTTCTGGACATTGTTGTGAGAGTACATAATTCTTGGAGCTACTGCAACCATCTTGGGTACAAGAGGGGAAGCACTGCAGCCATCACAGGACTGGAGGGCCTGACTTTGGGAGGACATCACTGGGTATCTGGATCAGCCTGGGGCAGGCTTCATTTTATGTGAGAAACAGAAACCTGGATTGTTTATATAACTTTTAGACTGGTATTCTACAACTTACAGCCCAAAGTATCTTTATAGAACTTGCTTTCTTCTTACATTTCACCAAGCTATAAGGAAAAGTATCTAGTGACTGATCACTCATTCAGTAAATTTTTTAAATGCTCATCACGAATCAAGGCTTCTACGAAAATTGTCAAATGAAATATAATAAGAGTAAATAAACATATTTTAGTTCTGTTGCCTAGAACACACATGCATACTACTGCTTATTTTTTTAATACATAACCCGATCCATTTCATACTAGCAACTCTACTGCTAGTTGAAAAGTAAGTTCTTTTAACTGTTAGAACTTCCTTGACTGAGGTAAGTTTTAATGCAAGTTTTTTATTTATTTTGGTACTAGTTGGGAACAAACTAAATCAGCTAAATCATATGCCAGGCAGTATACCAGGATTACACTTATTTCTAGGATTACAATGAGAAATAAGGAAATTTTTAGGATTGCATTTAGATCTAAATAACTTTTTAAATGAAGCTTTTGTTTTGAATGTGTCAGCTGACATCTGAAGAAAGTTCCAGCCTTGAGCTATGTGGAAGCTGACAGTTTCCTTGGCAGGGAGAAATGGCTCTGGGCTTTATGGTTACCCAGTCAATCAGTTAGCTTCCCTAAATTGGATAGCCTAATGGTGGGCAGTGTCTCTAACAGATCAGTCGGGTTTGCATTACCTTAAGCCTCTGGGTATCCAAAAATGTGAGCTGTGAGGCCTGTGTTGCCTCCAGGATTTCTAGTACCCTCAGGTCTGCTGAAACATTAAGGAACCCCATTGCCTAAATTAATAATTGAATACTAAAAAAATATCTACAAGAATACTTTTATAATTGGGTGATTTTAACAGAGAGCAGCCAAAGAATTTGGGGGGGGGGGAGGAACTTCAGGGTTTTGAGTCTACTTCTATTTAGTGGAAAAGCACAAATAAAATAAATCATACACTGATCTGTTTGAGTTAACTTTGAAAACGGTACTTTGCAATGGGACCAGTGTACCTTATGACCAGTTTCCTTGTTCATCTTAATTTCGTTAGATATTTCAGTTTTCCTTTCACTTGTGGGTAAAGTACCTCTAAATTGTTATGGTATGTTTCAAGGGAAAAACAACATTGCAATATCAAGGAAAAAAATAATTTAGATGGTTTTGTATTATATATGCCTTCATTAGGGGAATTAGAAAAAAAGCTATGTGGCCATTTATCTTGTTTATTCCATATTGTAATAAATCCTATGGAAAATATTTTCCTTATGCTTTAAAAGTCAGATATTTATGGGTCTCATACCATTGTGTAATGAACAGCAGGCAGAAACATATTATGTAGACAAGAATTTTAAATGTTCTTCCACAGTAAAAATAATGTAAAACTCTATCTTAGCTATGTAGTCCATAGCAAAATTTGTGGGATGCATCTAAAGCATTGCAAAAAAAGGAAGTGCCTGTATTAAAAAAGAAGAAAGGTCTCAGAACAATGATATCAGCTTCCACTGTGAGAAACTGGAAATAGAAGAGGAAATTAAACCCAAAGGAAACAGTGGTAAATAAACAATAAACATATGAAGAGAAATCAGTATAACTGAAAACAGAAAAACAATAGAGAAAAAAAATCAATGAATTCAAAACCAAATTCTTTGAAAAAGAAATCAATCAACTTGATACAACTGTAGCTAAACTGATCAAGAAAGGAAAGTGAGAAATGAAAGGGGCAATCACTACAGAGAAAACTCACTCATGTGTGAAATACTGCATATAAAAAGATAATCATTGCAACATTATTTGCTGAAGATTGATGGGAGTTTGATTAAAAATATAGTGTATCCCTACAAAATAATATTATGCACCATTAAAAAGAATGAGACAGCTATAGGTATACTAACATGAAATAATCTCCAAGACATATTTTTAAAATATGTACTCTTTAAAAAGGTAAAGAAGAGTGCATATCTTGTTACATCCATTTCTGTGTGTAGCAAATGGATCTGCATGAAAGTCTCTGGAAGAAACTGGACTGGCAGAAACAGCTCTGCAGAGAAAAACTGAATGACTTCAGGACAGGATGGGACAGAAATGTACTTTCACAGAAAACTCTTGGTAATTTTTTATTTTGTACATTGCCCTTGTCATATATAATACATATAAACAACACTTAGACCTTTACTTAAAATTAAGTCTTTCTTGTGTTTTGACTCTAAAGCCAGAAAGACACGGCTTCAAAATTTAGTAACACCCCTTAATATCTATATGCAACAAGACAAATTGCTTAACATTCTTAAACTCTATTTTCTTTTAACAATGGGATTATGCTACAACATGTAGTTGAGAGATAACGTACACAAAGCCCCTTGCAAAGTATTTGGCACAAAGTGGCAAGTAAAGAATATTAGAGACTTTTCACTTTTTCTTCTGCTGAACCATCTCAAATTAAATGACATGCAAGTTTTTTTCAGCCTGACTTAAGAGAGACCAAGATATGGAGGTACAAACCACTAATCTGAGAGAAGTCCTTAAAACTAACTTTTACTAGATAGGTTTCTTTTACATAAACCATAGATGGTAATCTATAGGTTTTGTCCATGTAATCTGACATAGAGGGTATTCCAGTTTGCTAATGCTGCCGGAATGCAAAACACCAGAAATGGACTGGCTTTTACAAAGGGGGTTTATTTGGTTACACAGATAAAGTCTTTAAGGCCATAAAGTGTCCATCAACAAAGGGTACCTTCCCTGGAAAAAGGCCATTGGCATCCGGAAAACCTCTGTTAGCTGGGAAGACACATGGCTGGTGCCTGCTGATCTCAGGTGGAGTTTCAAAATGGCGTTCTCCAAAATGTCTGCATCAGCTTCCAACGTCCGTCTTCAAAATGTCTCTCAGCTCCAGCTTGCTATGAGCTCCTTCGTCTGAGCTTATCTAGTGCTACAGTAAACCAAACAAGGCCCACACTGAATGGGCGGGGCCATACCTCCATGGAAATTATCCAATCAGAGTTATCACCTACAGTTGGGTGAGTCACATCTCCATGGACACCAAACCAATAGGTTCCAACCCAATCCACACTAATATGTCTGCCACCACAAGAAGGCATTAAAGAACATGGCTTTTTCTGGGGGACATAAATATACAAACCAGCATAGAGGGCTGTCGGAGGAGCTTCAGCAGTTTTTGAACTGGCCTCCAGGTTGGAAGTTAAGCTCTCCTGCTTCTGCTTTCCTTTGCTGTCTTTGTTTGCTGTGCCGCAGATACATCCAAAGGCCCCCACAGCCACCAACCTTTAAGGCTGGTCCTTTTCTGTCTAATTCTCTCTGTCCTGGGCTTGCCACTACCTCCCCTGATCCTGTAGGTATATAGCCTCCTTGCTGTGCCCCCAGTCTCCTCCTCTAGGCAGGAGGCTATGGACCCAGGATCCCACAATAAAACCATCTCTAAAAAAAAATTAAAATTAAAATTAAAAAAAATATATATATAAAAGTTCCTAAATAAATAAAATGTGGACTAGCCGAGCCTTTTAGAAGATTACATACCACACTAAATGAGAAAATTTAATGCTTCCTGGATCCTACCTAAACATCCTTGGCTATTAAGTGAGTATCAGAATAGAAAAAGAGAATCTATATATAGATTCAAGTCAAATTGATACTAATCTAGAGAATGAAGGCATGGCATATATTATATGTTCTATATACATGTAATTATATTAAATGTGGATGAATCTTTTGAAATCTTGACATTATGTTGTAATGAGACTACCCTTCTTCACTCAGAATTCATTGATCCTTCACATGCAGATTCAAGATTTTGTTTTACCAGATTACTTAAAGAGTGTAATTTGCTTTCTTAAAAACCACACAGTCCATTCATTGTATAATATACACAAACTTATTCAAGGGAAAGTATTTAGGTTTTGTGGAAGATCAAAATTAAAGAAAGGGAAGAACAGGATAGTTTTAATTGGGGTCAAGAGTAAACTAGGGCTTACCATATACAGCTTAACTTATCAGAATCACCTTCAGATTTATGCTAACTTAACTCCAGTAACATAGAGAAACATTACTCTCATCTAGCTCTACTCCCTTGCCATCCTCTTTTTTTGGTATTATTGTTATACAGATTACATTTATACAGGCCATAAACTCAACAATATATTATTACAATTGTTACTTTTATATAATTTTATGACTTTTAAAGAATCTGAGAGAAAAAAGGAGAGCAAGTGTATATTTGTAGTTTTGATTATATCAACCTTCTTATTTATCATTTCTCATTCTCTTCATCTGTTCTTGTGAATTCACATTACTCTCTGTGGACCATTTCTAAAGCCAAATATAGCTTTGATCCCACCCACCTCCTTTGTGCTATTATTTGTATTTCTCTATATTATAGGCCCAACAATCCATTATATGCATATCATTTTATAAAATTGCTTTTTAAATCAGATAAGGAAGGAGACAAAAGATGAATTTATACTGTCACTTATAATTACATAATTGCCTTTCTCAGTGCTCTACCAGTGCAAGGTCTCAAAAAATTTGCCTGCTGTATACCTTTACTCAGAAGTTAAAGAAAGATATGCCTTACCAGAAGAACTAAGGATGGGATATAGAATACAGAAGATCAAACACAGGAAAAAAGAAATGAAATTTCCAGAATAATGATGTAGGGATACTGCAGAATCACAACACTACACGAAGGATGGAGGACCGCTAGTCCAAATGGAAGCAATGCAACTCAAGAAATAAGCAAGTTAAGAGATGGACTCACCACAGCCCCTGTGTTTCTATCATCTCTTTAACCTTGTAAAACTAATGCTTTTCTCCAAAAAGGAGTAACTAAAGAAAGTTGACTTGAGAATCAAGAGGGAAAAAACGCAACCTAAGATGAAAGCAAATAGAATTCCATGAATGACATCAAAGGAAAGTTCCAGCATGCTAACGAACGATAGGCTATACAGGCAAATAACCCAGACAGAGTAGAATGGAGGCCTCTAGAAGAGATGTTTTTGTTTTTTGTTTTTTTTTTCCAAAAAAGATTCAGAACAGAAATTACCTGAAATAACTGACCTTGAGAAAAAATGGACTGAAAAGTTATTGGAAAATATAGAAAAATTAGCAATGGGTACATCCACCTACTCTTCTACATCTCCCCTCCCCCCAAAAAAAACCCCACTACGAAAGCAAATGAAAAAGGAAGTCAAACAGAAGCACTGATTTTAGGAAGAACACAATTAGAAATGAAATAATCATGATATACTACCAAGCTTATCTGTGAATAATATTTGTTAAGCCATAGTAATACAGCCATTGACCAATTATTTAACAAAAAATGATAAGCATATTGGGACAATACAGGGTGGGGGAAGAGGCAGCATGCAAAGGAGGCAATGGTGAAAGAGAGCTCAATTCTCATTACTATGCCAGTAAGTCAATAAATAATGTCTAACGTGGTAAGGCAGGGGAAAAAAAGAATATACATGAGTCAGAGTTGCTTCCCATGAACAAAGAGACCAAGAGTTCTAGAGAGGGTAGACCAGGGAACAGCTACATTTTATTATAAGACTTTAAGTACTATTTGACTTTTTAAAATTACATAAGTACATTATTTTGACAAAATAAATGCAAATTTCAAAAGGAGTGAATCTAATTATAAACTATCAATAAATATAAAGTTACATATTAAAGACAAGGATTCCACTTAGATTGAAATACAAGCATGCATGTGCGTGCACACACACATGCACACACAATCTCAGTCTATTCCAGATATCTAATCCATAAGAAAAGGGAAACACTGATAAGAATGGAAAATACTTCTTCCTCACAACTACCAAGCATCCACTAACTTAAGCTATGTCCTCCAACCTGGCATCTCACAGTAGCAAAGGTAATACTTCAAATTTATTTACACCTTTATTTCATTTCTCAAATAGTTCAGAACAAAGGAGAGAAAGAAAGGATATGTCCTGTGACCCCCTCCCAGGCCTTAACCTTCGGTGCAGTGGCCCAAGAACACTGTGAAATCAAAACAAAAAGTAGAATTTCAGGAGGAAAATTTATGTGTGGAGAGGTTTTTGGTGAGGTCCAGATGTTATAATGGATCCTTGCACTTTATCTCAATGAAGATAAAAATGAATACTGAAAGAATTGAGAAGAGAAAAATGACAAATCCAAGTGATTTAAAAACAGGTAAACCAAGCAGATAAGCAGATTAAAGCAAAATGGAAGAATGAAAAAGATTTGAAGAACACAAGGATATGATATATATACACACATACAGAACCCTGCATCCCACAGAGAATACACATTATTTTCAAAAACATATGGACTGGTCACAAAAAAATAACCATACAATAGGCCAAAAAGGAAGTCTTAAAAAATTCTTAAGACTCAATTGTATATAAGCTATGTTTTCTGAGTACAATTCAATTATATTTAAAATCAATGAGAAAATTTTTAATAGCCAAAAAAGTTATGTATTTGAAATAGTTCCTTCTTAATAGTAGCAGAATCCTGAATAGTTCATGAGTCCAAGAATAGATAATAATGTAAATAACAAGTTGGAGAACTCAATGACAGTAAAATAAACTGTATATCAAAACTTATGAAATAAAACTGAAGAGAAGCAAAGAAAAAAATGAAGAAATCAAAGGACTTTCTTATAGAAAATGAGACTAATTAATGAGCTTAGCATGTAACTCAAGAAATTAGAAAAAAGGAATAACACAGTAAATCCAAAGAAAGGAAAAGAAGGTAAATCATAAAGATAAAAACAAATTAATGAAAAAGAAAAGAAACATAAAATAGAATAAAGACAAAGCTGGTTCTTTGAAAAGACAAACTTCTGGGGAGACTTTTTTTTTTTTTTTAAATAATACATAAACTACACTTAGAATGAAAAATGGAAATAACTACGGATTTAGTAGCAATCTGAAAATCCTAAGAAAATACCATGAACTTTATACCAATATATGAAAACTCAGATGAAACAAATAAATTACAAAAATTTATTCAGGAAGAAGCAGGAAATCCATTAGAGAAAAATTATTAAGCTGAAAACTGGTTTCTTCAAATGCTGGATTAGGCAATATATCCTAGGTAAGTCTCCCAGTGACACAGTAGTAAGTGTAGTAAGTTAGTTGGCTAATTCAAATCCCATTGCTAATTCCCTTCTCCCTTACTAACTCCCATGATAAAGCCAGATAGCTGTATAAGCATTTTTCCTAACTGCTCTTGCAGTTAAGGGTAGCAGTGCAATCCAACGAAGGAGATCTAAGAAGTCTTCCGGAGCAGAGCAGAGAGGATAGAGTCAGGAGGGTTTGTGCTTTCTGTTACAAAGAGACAAACACGTTTGCACTGACCTTCCTCCTTCTCCCAGGCATGCAGGCAGACGTGATGGACGGAATTACAGGAACCATCTTACAATCAGGAGACAAAAGCCAAGATCTTTGTGGGGCTGTTAGGGTCCTGACATTATTGAACTACCTATTACTGGGTATCTTTTTATTTAAGAAAAACAAATCCATATTTGTCTAGGACACTGTAGTCAAATTTCCTCTCACCATACCTGTATCTATGCTATATCTAATGCTATATCTAAACGTTATATCTAATGCTATATCTGACAGCATTCTAAACTGATACAGATGCAATATTTGAAAATGGCTGACCAAAATAAAGAGCAATATAAGTAGGCCTAAAACACATTTTTTGCTGTGTCCTTGGTAAATAGTGCTTGTTAAGTCTTTGAAACTTGGTACAATGCTCTGAATGAGGCACTCAAGTCTGCCAATAATTGAGAGTCTATAATTATAGAATAGGGATCACTACTATTATTTACTTAGCACTTATGCCATGTTCATTGAGAGTACCCCAAAACTTTAAATATTATTAAATTTACTGAATAACACAGGGGAAATCCCTACAGGGTTCATACATTAAAACATGTACATAAGAGTACAAGCCTTTCTTTCTCCATTAGAAGATACAAAGACAAATCTCTTAGCTCTGATCTCTGACACAAGTGATAAAGGGAAAGACAAAACTACAAGCATGAAGGCAACTAAAACACAAACACACTTAGTAAATCAACCAAAAACCCCCTTACTAGTCTACTCTAGGGACAGTGCTTGCCCTTAGATATGTCCTAAAATGCATTTCTCAAAACATAAACCATTTCAGTTCTCTGACAGGCAGCATGCTGTGTTTTAGATGGCAAAGAATTAAACAAGAAATGTTACATAGGGAAACCAAACAAGTATAGATGAGGCTGTCAGGGAATATAGTGAGTGCTTCATACACCCATTAGTGAATAACAGGTTTAAGTATATTTTTAGTCTATTCCTCAAAACCACTTCACATTAATGTTTAAATGGGAGAGGGGAGAGGTAATTTAGTTTTAACATGCAAAGCCAAAATATTCCTACTTCTCTTCTCCATCATAAAATGAACATGTTGCAATCCTAACCATTTAAAGTAAGCAGTTCTAGGAACTTTAATATTTTGATACACATAATTAAAAGACTTAAAAAAAAAAAAAAAAAAAAGTATGGCTTAGGGAAGTTCAGAAAATACCAGCACCTAGCATAAACTTTGTATCTAATAGGTGTTCAATTGGTATTTATTAGATGAATGTGATTTATCAATTCATTTCAAGTACCTTATGAACATAAATCAGTTTCTGACATAAATTACCATAAGCATGACATGCAATAAAAAGTTAGTGAGCCATTAATTCACATCCTTCAAAGTGCTGGCCCCTCAGGGAACCACGTCTATGTCCTTACTATGTTATTCTCTCAGTGAGGGATGTTTCAAAAAAGAGATTAATATAAAGTCATTTGTTATGATCCACTAAGGAAAAAAGGAACTGGTGACTGTTTTTAGAATAGAGAGGAAGAAGAGAAAAAGGCTTTAATACTTATGCGGAGCTTACCAAGCGACTCTGTAGAGCTTAGGGTAGTTATGGTACACATAAAATGAGTGAACCACTTAACATAATTTGTGAATAACTTACCAAATCCAGGAACACTTTTGAGACTGGCTTTGAGACAGATTTTCTCCAATCTGAGGTAGCTATATCTCATCAGACAATTCCAAAGAAACATCCAATCCATCCTTGTCCGATGGTTCATGATAATGACACTCCTTTCTCCAGGAACAAATGCATCACCAGTTATAATCACTTTTACACCAAACATGGTCTCCAGCAATGCCTAAGGCAAAAACAACAAACAAATATATATATATATATATATATATATATATTTAAAGTTATATATATGAATTTAAAGTTATATATATATATATATATATATATATATATTTAAAGTTATATATATGAATTTAAAGTTATGAGTTCCCATTGGTAAATCTTATTATGGCCTATAAATCTTCAGAATTCTAAGAAATAAATCAAAAGTGCAGTGTTTCTTATGATTCTTCCTTCTATAACAAATCAGGAAAAAGAGGTTAATCTAGAAAAATAAGAATACAAAGCACTGTTTCTATATTTAGTTCTTCTACCATTTTGAGTTTCCAGAAATTTCCTAATGAAATTCCCTTAAAAATCTTCAAGATGTATTATAGTAAGTTAAAAAAGAAAAAAATGTTCAAAAGTTACACAACAGGATTCCACTGTATAATTTAAGGATGTAAATATATGTCATTTTTTTTCTTGAATGGATAGTCAAGAAACTTAATACAGGAGGTAGGACTGAGGGAACAGAAAGTCAAACTTATTTTATGCCTTTAAGTACTATTATCTTTTAAATACAAACACATGTACTCATTTTATTTTAACAATACATAAAATATAAAGGAGCTAGAGGTTCCCTAAACTGCTGCAGCCCCAGAACCTATTAATAGCAACTGGAACATAATAGATATTCAAATATTTGCTGGATTTGCTTAGTTAACTTTTCTGATGGCCAGGCATATAATGTATATGAAATACTGAGAAGAAAACCATACTACAGACTGGAGTTTTTGAAAATGAAAAAACAGATACTAAGAAACCCATGGTTATTAATTTCAATCCTTTGTTTAAATTTTCAAATTATTTACATGTAACAAATTTTCTAGTTAATAGTTGACATCATTATCATGGAGAACCGGTCTAAAAAAAAATTAATGTTCTCTCAGGCAAAGATCATTATAACCTTGATCAAAGCATAGAAAATAAACTGTAGAACAGACACACAATGAAATGGCATAAAACAATAAAAATAAATGAACTACAGGTATCTATAGCAACATGGATAACACCAGCGTAATGTTGAGAAGACACAAGTAAAACAAATGAACCCAAAAATACAATCAGTAAATATCTATATATATAAAACTTTCTAAAACAGACAGTAACTAAAACATTTTAAAGTTAAATATGTAGGTGAAACAATTATAAAGAAATTCAAAGAAATAACTATTTTAAGTCAGGCGAGTGGTATTTCTATGAAAAAGAAGGGAGTTGTGATTGGGAAACCAGATAGCTTGTCAGAGCTTGCCAATGTTTCATGTCTTAACCTAATGAATAGTTACACTTTAAAATTATTTAATAATCTGTGCATCTATGTTTTATTAACTTTTTAAGGTTTGTTCTATTTCACAGTAAAAAGTTTTTTATCAAAGAATATGATACAACTTAACAATATGACTTAAAAACACAAGAATAAACAGGATCAAGAAAAAAACAGGTTAAAAGTAATATTAAAAGAATATACTAGAAAAGTAAAAACAAGGAAGAAATGCAATATGTCCAAAGTGTTATGGACTCAGAGTACTAACATTCTGACAGAGGGAAACAGGATCACATGGGCTAAAAGTGATACGGACATCCCACAGGTGCCCATTCAATTACTTTCCCAGAGCTAAGGTTCACTTCAGGATATGGGTATTTAATCTGGCATGATAGATGCCTTGAAAGAATAGCCTTTCAGAGGTCAGTAAGCATGCAGCCTTCTTGAAATTGTACGCAAAAATAAGGACATGTGTACACAGGTACTTTACTGGGCAAAATGCCCACAACTTTTATCAATTTTTCAAAAGGGTCCATAACTACCCACACAACTGTAATGCCTATTCCAAAATGTCTCTGAGAATTTAAGTCCCTATGTAGAAAATCACATGATACAGAAGATCATGGCACAGTCCTCCATGCTTGGACCCAGAGCAAGAAATATCCTTTTTTTTGACTTGTAAGTATAAAGGGACATCAACTACTAAAACCTATCACTGAATTGTATGTCTTGACCCAAAAGATATGTGAAGTCACCATCCAAAATCAATTTGGATTAGTTCTACTCTGCTTTCTGAATATGCTATATTTTTTCAGTTTTTGTAAAAAAATGAAATGCAGGATGCCGTTTGTCTAATTGGTAGAAAGAGGAAGTGCACCATTAATTTTGTACGGAAAAGGGTTAAAGATCTTAAGCCTATAAACCCCAAACTTCACCTCAACACTTTAAGTAGAATTTATAATATGTTTTCTATGGGTCCCAAAACTCTTTTACTTTTCATTATGGAAAATATCAAAATAAAAAATCCCTGCCTGTTTGTCCAGGAGCATCTCAAATGGCATGCTCTCCCTTGCCATCCAGCACTCTATCAGGATGAGCCAGAAAGTGATATAACCTTTCAGGCAGCACAGATCCCAAGCTCACAATAATTATTCATAATACCACACAAGATATAACTAGTCACCATTATTTACAGTTTCTGAAAAGACAGAAAAACAAATATCCTATGCAGAAATAAAGTTGTAGTGTCTATAAAGAACTGAAGAATTCAAATAATCCAGATTAAAAGACTGGAACAAAAAGACACCAGTCTCATGTATTTCATAATTGTTCTATTCCTAGTATAGAAGAGGATATCCATTTCAGCAGTGCGAAACAATAAATCCTATAAAATTTTATAATTTTCTGTTCTTATATTGAATGGAAAGCTACAATTATCATGATTTTTACAGAATTGGTCCAAGATTTCTCCCAGAATTAGAAATAGACAACAAATTTACATGGTCATTTTTGGAGAAAGCTTTTAGAAGTAACTTCTGAGTATCTTTTTGATACCACTGTTTACTTCTTCCAAGCATTGAAGAAACAAAGATGAGAAGTTCTCCTCATGATCTTAGATAATAAGTTTAGCCATCAGGCCCCTTGCTCTCATTTATCATTCCAGTGGATCTTTATTCAGTCTGAGTAAAGAAAAATCCCATGACATTGTTCATCTCCAAATCTTCTTTGGCTTTTCAGGCTCAGTCTAGGCTTGGCTCCCCCAAACCTTAGCTATTTAAGGTCTTACAATCCCAAGTCATTCACCAAATACGCAGCAACCCCTCTCTTAAGAGCAGCAGTCTAGATAGAAATTGCATTCTGTAATCCATGTTTATTAAACAGCTGTTTTGTTCAGCAGGCTGTGGGCTGGGTGGGGAGTTGGAAGATGACCAAGTTCCTAAATCGTGATTTATGGTGAAAGGGTAGATCTCCAAGTAATTTTCATAATCCATGTAATGAGCTACCAACAATCAGACTATTGGTAAGACTCAGAATTCTGAGAAGCAAAAAAGTGCTCTGGGCACATGCAATGTCTGACCCTGGCAGTGCTGCTTATGTTGAAAAGAATTGTCCAAAAATGAAATGAACAAAGACATGTGTTCTTCCCCCTTCAGAGAGAGAGGGAATGGTCACAGGCGGTTCTAGAAGGGATCCTAAAACCCAGAGGTGGATTAGACTTCATGTTACTGCTCTACCTCATTTAACACAGAAAATGTGCTCCTTAAAATAATAAGGCAGGAAAAACCTTGTCAACTGAATCAGTTAAATGCGCAAGAGAAGCTAATAAAGGAGATCATTTTGTGATTGTTTCTGTGAAGCGATAATTAGTTTAAGTACATTTACCCTAATTTATTTTTAGTAGAAAATGATTTTTAACTATTTGGGATTGTTTAAAATAAAATACACCTATATGGGAGAAAAGAGTCCATTTTTAGATTAAATTTCTTCTGAATAAGAACGATGTATTCTATTATTTGCTTCAAAACAAAAAAACTCCTTTAGCTCTTAAAACAGTATGAAACAAAAGATCATATAAAGACACCCAGACAATTGTTCTCCATTTATTTGAAAAGAGATGCTCACTATTTCAAGACTAAGACATCAGTTTTCTGCAACTTTGCTAGAAAGGATTCAACTTCTATAAATCCCTTAACTGAAAGATTCTCTATCTGATATGCTGCAACTAGTGAACAAGGTAGTAATATAAACAGCTGGCAATAGAAGTTTTTTCAAGTGTATACCAACTTAATAGTACAATGGTAGTTGAATCTAACTATGTGCTAAGTTCTAAAGTCAGTAAGGCAAAAATCAGTAACAGCTGAATTTACCCCTGAAAATCCCATAGGAAAAATCTCACACAAGATGAGCACACTATCAGTAAGTTCAGCTCCAATGCTGGACTAGATTGCTATTTCTCTAGCTGCCCATCAAACAAAGTAGATGGGGTGCATGTTGTTTAAAAAATAATTATCTGGAAGAGAACCGTGGGAAGATGGTGGAATAGGAAGCTCCAGGATTCAGTCCCACCACCAAAACAACTATTAAACAGGCAGGAACTGTCTAAATCAACTTTTCCTAAATGCTGGAGACCAGTAATGTGCAGCATGCAGGTAAGAGTGGAAGCAAGAGGCTGGTAAAGTACGGAAAATACTAACATGCTCTCTCTGCACGGAGTTTACCATGGCCCATTTCCCAGTCTAGCATCAGGTGGCAGTGGAGTCCCACACCTGCCATAGCTTGCTAGTGCCAGACAGTGATATAAAAATCCAGTTCCCCAAGATCTGAGGTGGGCACTGGCTGATTACTCATCACGAGCGTTGATCAGCTACCTTAGATGGCCAGGGGCCTGGCTCTGAGGGCAGCCATTGTTGCAGAGTCCCAGACAAAAGCAGCATAGGAGACTTAAAGACAGTGCCCTTCCTCAGAGGTGTGGAGGACAGGTGAAGGGTTGCATTTGCTGGGCAGGTCAACAAAGCACAGCCATAAGGGGTGTTCCGGTTTGCTAATGCTGCCATTTGCAAAACATCAGAAATGGATTGGCTTTTATAAAGGGGGTTTATTTGGTTGCAGAATTACAGTCTTAAGGCCATAAAGTATCCAACACCAGGGTATCTTCACTGAAGGATGGCCACTGGTGTCTGGAAAACCTCTGTTAGCTTGGAAGGCATGTGGCTGGCGTCGGCTTGCTCCCCGGTTGCATTTCAAGACAGCGTTCTCCAAAGTGTTGCTCTTGGGGCATTCTGTCCTCTCTTGGCTGCAACTACTCTGCAACTGGGCCTGTGTGGCTCTTCTTAAAGTACTTCAGTAATCCAATAAAGACCCACCCTGAATGGGTGGGGCAACACCTCCATGGAAATAATCCAATGAAAGGTCTTGACCACAGTTGACTGAGTCACATCTCCACGGAAACACTGGACCAATAGGTTCCAGGGTAATGAAAACTAATACTTCTGCCCCCACAAGCCTGCAATAAAGAATATGGCTTTTTCTGGGGAACATAATATGTACAAACTGGCACAGGGGACCATGGAAGACATTCCTGGCACCCTTCCTGGACCCTCCCTCATCCCCTCTCTAGAGCAGTTTGGAGCCTGCCAGTGCTCCCTCTGAGGATCCATGACCTTGTCACAGCTGGAAAAGAATGGCCTGGGAAACTCCACTCCAGCATGGGCTCCTCCCAGAATGTGTCCTCAAGGCAAAAACAGCTTGAGACAACTTAAAAGCAGTGTAAGAAACACATGAGGCAGGGAAAAGGCTTACCTGCTTGAAGTCCTGCAGTGGATTACCCAGGATAAGGAGAAGGTCTGTCCGCTGGGAATTAAGAGGGGGCATTCAAAATCCTGTAAACAGGGGAATTCCTAAGACTACTCACAAGCCCAGGACAAGACAGCAGCCCAGAAAAGACAGGGAGGACCCTGCACACTGCATTAGGCTTCGGTGGACCTTCCTGATAGGAGGGCTGACACTCCAGAAAACCTGTCGTATCACCAGCTAATTACAAACTCAAGAAATGGACACCTCAGGAAATAAATTCTGGAATTAAAATTTTAAAAATATTAAAATGTACAGTGTGTAACAAAAGATTACAAGAAAAAAAGTAAATGATAACCCATCAAAGGAAGAGTAAAAAAAAATCCAGAAACATCAATGAAGAAGACAAGACTCAGGACATATTGGACACAGACTTTAAAAAAAAAGATCTTCAGTATGCTCAAGGAGAGGAAGGAAAATGCAGAGAAAGAATAAAGGATATCAGGAAAACAATGAATGAACAATATGAGAATCTCAATAAAGAGGCAGACATTTCAAAAAGGAATCAAATGAACTACTGGAATTCAAGACCACAATAAATGAAGTGAAAAATTGCCAGGAGGGTTTCAACAGCAGATTGGAGCTGGCAGAAGAAAGAATCAGTGAACCAGAATACAAGGCAATTGAAATGAGTCAGGCTGGGAAGCAGAAAGAAAAAAAAAATTATAAAAAAGCAAAAACAGTCCAAGAGACCAATATACACATTACAGGAGTCCCAGGAGGAGAAGAAAGGGGCAGAAGGAATATTCAAGGAAAGAATGATAGAAAACTTCCAAAATTTAGCAAAAGCCATGAATATACATATCCAAAAAGCCCAGAGAACATCAAACAGGATAAAACTGAAGAAAATTGTACCACATCACATACTGATCAAACTGAAGAAGGTGAAGAAGTTCTGAAAACTTCAAGACAAAAGCAACCTATCATGTACAAGGGAGACCCAAATAGAATAAGTACAGATTTCTCATCAGAAACCATAGAGGCAAGAAGGTGGTGGGTTCAAATACTTAAAGAGCTAAAAGAAAACAACTGCCAACCAAGAATTTTATATACAGCGAGACTCTCTTTCAAAAATGAGGTAGAGATTAAGGCATTCCCAGATAAACAAAAACTGAGGGAGTTCACCACTAGACCTGTCTTACTGGCAATTCTAAATGGAGTTCTTCAAACTGAAATCAAAGGACACTAGACAGTGATTCAAAGTGGCATAAAGAAATAAAGACTGCTGATAAAGGTAACCATTTGGGGAATTACAAATGCCAATGCTATTATATTGTATTTTTTGGTATGTAACCCTGCTTCTTACTTCCCACAGGTGCTAAAACGCAAACGCATTAAAAATAATGATAAATCTATGGTTTTGGACAACCCATGTACAAAAATATAATTTATAAAAAGTACAAAAAAAGGTGGGGGTGAGAGGGGTATAGAAACAGAGTACGTGCATGCTACTGAAGTCAAGTTAGTATCAAAACAAATATGATTGCTATATATTTAGAATGTTAAATTTTATACCCATGGTAACCACAAGGCAATAAAAAAATTTATCCAGATAGAAATGAGAAGGGACTCAATATGGTACAGTATAAAAAATCAAATAAACACAAAAGTGGGAATTAATGGAAAAATTGAGGAACAAAAAAATTATAAGACTCACAAAGACTAAACAGCAAAATAGCAGAAGAAATCCCTGCATTATCATATCAGTAGGGACTTTAAATGTAAAGGCATTAAATTCTCCAGACAAAAGGCTGAAATTGGCAGAATGGATAAAAATGCATGGCAAAACTATACACTGGCTAAAGAGACTCAACTTAAATTCAAAGATATAAGTAGGTTGAAACAGAAAGGATGGAAAAATATATATACCATGCGAGTAGAAACAAAAATAGAGCTGGGGTAGCTATACTAATATCAGATAAAATATATTTTAAGTCAAAAACAGTTACGAGGGACAAAGATGGTCACTGTATACTGATCAATGGATCATTTCAACAAGAAGTCATAACAATTAAAACATACATGTTCCTAACAGCAGAGCCCCAAAATACATGAAGCAAATACTGACAGAGTTCAAGAGAGAAATTGACAGTTCTACATTAATAGAAGTATGTTCTTTGAAAAGATAAATAAAATTGATTAACTTTAAGCTAGACTGACAAAGAAAAGAAGAAAGAGGATGCAAATAACTAAAATCAGAGATGAAAAGGAGGACATTACTACCGACCCCACTGAAATAGAAAGGACTGTAAGAGGATACTATGAACAACAAATTAGATAACCTAGATGATATGGACAAATTCTTAGAAACACACAAACTACCTACACTGACTCAAGAATAAACAGAAGATCTCAACAAACCAATAACTAGTAAAGAGTTTCAATGAGTAACCAAAAACCTCCCAACAAAGAATAGCCCAAGACAAGATGGCTTCATACAGGAATTTTACCAAACATTCCAAGAAGAATTAACACCAATGCTGCTCAAACCCTTCAAAAAAACTGAAGAGAAGGAAATACTTCCTATCTCATTCTACAAGGTCAACATCACCTTCATACTTATGAATATAGACGGAAAAATCCTCAACAAAATACTACCTAACTGAATACAACAGCACGTTAAAAGAATTATACACCTTGATCGAGTGGGATTTATCAAAGGAAATTCCTCAACATGATTAAGGACATATATGAAAAACCGACCACTAACATCGTACTTAACGGTGAAAGACTGAAAGCTTTCCCTCTAAGATCAGGAAGAAGGAAAGGATGTCCACTGTCCCCACTGTTACTCAACATTGTGCTGGAAGTTCTGGCCAGAGGAATTAGGCAAGAAAAGGAATAAAAGGCATCCAAATTGGAAAGGAAGAAGTAAAACTGTAACCATTTGCAGATGACATGATCCTATATGCAGAAAATTCTGAAAAACGCACAACAAAGCTCCTAGAGCTAATAAATGAATTCAGCAAAGTATCAGGGTACAAGATCAACCTTAAAAAATCAGTAATGTTTCTATACACTGGTAATGAACACTCTGAAGAAGAAGAAATTTTAAAAAAATTCATTTAAAATAGCAACTAAAATAATCAAACAACTAGGAATAAATCTAATCAAGACATAATAAACTTATACACAGAAAACTACAAATATTCCTAAAGAAATCAAAGAAGATCTAAATAAATAGAAGGAGATTCTATGTTCATGGACTGAAAAACTAAAGATTGTTAAGATGTCAATTCTACCCCAAGCTTTTTAGAGATTCAACACAATCCAATCAAAGTTCTAACAACCTTCTTTGCAGAAATGAAAAAGTCAATTATCAAATTTATGTGGAAGAGTAAGGGCCTCAGAATAGCTAAAGCTATCTTCAAAAAGAAGAACAAAATTGGGGGATTCACACTTCCTGATCTTAAACTGGATCTCCATTTGCAAAAGAATGAAGGTAGACTCCCTCCTTTATTATATAAAAATTAACGCAAATGGATAAAAGGCCTGAACATAAGAGTCAGAACTATAGAACTCCTAGAAGATAATGTAGGGAAGCATCTTTACAACCTTCTCTTAGGCAATGGTTTCTTAGCAGAAGCAATAAAAGAAAAAATAGATACATGGGAAGTAATGGTTTGAAGCTGTATGTATCCCAGAAAAACATGTTCTTAAATCTAATCCATTCCTATAGGTGTGGACCCACTGTAAGTAGGACTTTTTGATGATGCTACTTCAATTAAGGTTGTGGCCTACCCCAGTAAGGATGGGTCTCAATAATCTTACTAGAGTCCCTAACAACAGAATGAAATTCAGACAAAGAGAGAGAAAGCCATGGAAGCAAGAAGCTGAAATTACCAAAACAAGGAAGACAAGGGAGAAAGCAGCAGGTGCCGCCATGTGCCTTGCCATATGGCAGAGGGGCCAAGTATTGCCGGCAGCCAGTCATCAGAAAGAAGGCACTGACTCAATGATGCCTTGATTTGAACATTTTCAGAACTGTAAACTAATAAAATCTCATTGTTTAAGCTAACCCATTTCATGGTATTTGACTGGAGCAGCCTAGGCAACAAAAACATAGGACCCCCATCAAAACTAAAAACGTTCATACCGTCAGGGATTTTATCATGAAAGAAAAACAACAACCTACACAATGGGAGAAAATATTTCAAAACAAATACCTGATAAGAGTTTAATATCTAGAATATATAAAGAAATCCTTCAACTCAAAAACAAAAAGACAGACAACCTAATTAGAAAATAAAGCAAAAGACTTGAATAGACATTTCTCCAAAGAAGATACAGAAATGGTCAAAAAAGCACAGGAAAAGATGCTTAACATCCTTACCCATTACAGAAATGCAAATCAAAACCAAAATGAGATACTACTTCATGTCCACTATAATGGCTACTATTAAGAAAAATGAAAAATTCTAAGTGTCAGAGAAGTTGTGGAGAAACAGGAATACTCATTCATTGCTGGTGGGAACGTAAAATGGTATATCAGCTATGGAAGATAGTTTGGCAGTTCCTCAGAAAGTTAAGTACAGAACTACTATAAGAACGGGCAATACCACTTCTAGGCATATACCCAAATGAACTGAAAGCAGGAACTTGAACAGATATTTGCACAGCAACGTTCATAGTGGCATTGTTTACAACTGCCCAAAGATGGAAGCAACCCAAGTGTTCATCAACTGATGAATGGATAAACAAAATGTGGTATATACACACAATACAAATATAGTTTAGCAGTAAAAAGGAATGAAGTTCTGACACATTTGACAACATGGATGGACCTTGAACACATCATATTGACTCATATAAGCCCGACACAAAAGGAAAAATATTGTATGATCTCACTGATAGGAAATAATTCAGAAAAGCAGACTCACCAGAGTCAGAAATTTGAATATAGGCTACCATGGGATGAGGAGGGGGTAGGGAATAGGGAGTTAAGGCTTAAAATGTACAGAGTTTCTATTTGGGAGGATGGACAAGTTTTGGTAACAGATGGTGGTGATGGTAGCATAACATTGTGAATAGAATTAACAGCAATGAATTATATATTTGAGTATGGTTGTGCCAGTTCGATGTATTATGTCCCCCAAAACGCCATTATCTTTGATGTAATCTTGTGTGGGCAGATGTATCAGTGTTGATTAGATTGTAATTTTTCGAGTGTTTCCATGGAGATGCGACCCACCCAGCTGTGGGTGATGACTCTAACTGGATAATTTCCATGGAGGTACTGCCCCACCCATTCAGGGTGGTCTGAATTAAATTACTGGAGCACTGTATAAGCTCAGATAGAAGGAGTGAGCTTGCTACAGCCAAGAGGGACACTTTGAAGAATGCACAGAAATTGAGAGAGGAGCTTCAACTTGCAGAGACATTTTGGAGATAGCCTTTGAAAGCAGACTTTTGGTCCGGAGAAGCTCAGAGGACAAACGCCCCAAGAGCAACTAAGAGTGACATTTTTGAGGAGCTGAAGCCTAGAGAGGAATGTCCCTGGGAGAAAGCCATTTTGAAACTGGAACTCCAGAGCAGATGCCATCCAGTGCCTTCCCAGCTAACAGAGGTTTTCCAGACTCCATTGGCCATCTTCCAGAGAAGGTACTCAGTTGTTGATGTGCTACCTTGGACACTTCATGGCCTTAAGACTGTAACTGTGTAACCAAATAAACCCCCTTTATAAAAGCCAATCTATTTCTGGTGTTTTGCATTCTGGCAGCATTAGCAAACTAGAACAGTGGTTAAAAGAGGAAATTTTAGGTTGTATATATGTTAGTAGAATAAATTTAAAAAAGAATCGATGGACATTATGTTGAGTAAAATAAGCCAGAAACAAATGGGCAAATATTGTATGATCTCATTAGTATCAGCTAATTTGAATAAGTAAACCCATAGAGTTAAAATCTAGAATACAAGATACCAGAAGAAAGAATGAGTGTAGAGAATTTGGAACAGTTAGTTAATGTGTGCAGAACTGTTAACTAGGTTGAATTTAAATGTTTGGAAATGAATAGAGGTGGTGGTAGCAAATTATGTTGAGTGTAATTAACAGCACTTAATTATGTGTGTGATTACAGTTGAAAGGGGAAGTTTAGAGGTGTGTATGTCACTAGAAGGAAAGACAGAGGATAAAACACAGGACTGTATAACACAGTGAACTCTATGGTAGACGACGGCTGTGATTAATAGAATAAACACAAAAATGAGCTAGAAGAAATGTACGTCACTATTACTAGAAGTTAGTAATAGAGTGGTATATGGGAAAACATAAACCTATTGTAAACTACGGACTATAGTTAACAGTAATATTTTAGTATTCTTTCATCAACAGTAACAAACGTACCATACCAACGCTAAGGTCATTAATATGCGGTAGGGGTGATAAAGGGTATGTGATGATTTAGGGGTTTTTTGGAGTAATGAAAATGTTCTAAAATTGACTGTGGTGATGAATGCACAACTATTTGACGACACAGTGAACACTGCTTGATACTTTGGATGGGTTGTATGGTATGTGACTATATTTTAATAAACTGCTTTAAAAAATCCATGGAATTGCACAACACAAACAGTGAACCCTAAGTTAAACCATGAACTACAGTTAACAGTACAATTATAAAAATGTGCTTTCATCAATTGTAAAAAATGTACCATAACAATGCAAGGTGCATTATAATAGGGTGGTATCTGTATTTTATGCATGATTTTTCTGTAAATCTACAACTTTTCTAATAAAAAAAATCTTTAAACACAAGAATCACACTCAGCACAGAGATGTATTTACTATTTCTTCTCACATGAAGCAAGGCCAAAAAAAAAAAAAAAACCAAAAACCCTTCATTTAATAAATTCATTTGCTGCTCCCTCCACTCTTCCTTCCTCTATTTTACTTCATGTAATTGAAATTGTGTAATGTAAGTGCATGTAAAATGAAATTCTGCTGTAATTGGTACGGTATTAGTAGCAATAACAGTAGAAGCAGCTATTGACAGAATTCATCCAGCAATCTGTCCTATAAAATCCAGCATTTATTCCAGTGTAATAGTTTTAATTGTAAACATGGCTGCTCATACAAAAGACTAAATTTCCTAGATTCTATTACAGCTAAAAGAAGCCATGTAACTAACTTCTCACCAATGGAATAAGCAGCAGAGATATGTGCAATCTGTGAGTCACTGGTCTAAAAGCAAAGGGCTTGCTCTGAACTTTCTCCCCTCTACAGAGTAGGTCAAATAATTGGCCCAGTCTTGACCATACAGAAGAGGACATTATGCATGGGTGGAAAACAAGACTGAAGGAATCTGAGGCCTTGAATGACATCAGGGAGCAGAGCTTCCCTGCCAACTTGGACCTAAGAATGAATAAAGTTCTATCTTATTTAATACATTATATTTTGAAGTTTCTTTGATACAGCAGCTTGACCTATGCCCTTTAGCTAATAGGGTCGCAAACGTAACATAAGCCAGGCATTATATTAAAAATCCCATATTCATTACCTTATTTAGTCATCACAAGACCCTATAAGGTAAGTAGGTAGTATTAGTACCCTCTTTTTACAGATGAAAAATACAGAAGCTTAGAGAGGCTAAATAGCTGCGTCACGTTCAAATGACTAGAAAGTGGTAAAGCCAATACTGAAACCAAATGTCCATGTTGAAAAGCACTCTGCTTATATTGGCTCTCTAAAAAAATTAGATTGGACACTGTAAAACATCACAATTGCAATGATTCCTACCAATGCAATAACTACAAGAAAATTCTCAAAACTCAAGGTTTTGGCAGACAGATTCAGCCAAACACATGTGATTCATAATCAAAACAGTATGTACTATGGAAAGTTCATGACATTTAAGAAAATGAGGTATAGTGGCAGTATATGGCTATTACCAAAAAATCATTTTCCTCTAAACATTTACTTTAGAATCAAATATACAATGCTGATTCTGGAATAGATCTCAAAGACCATCTATTCCAACTTCCTTATTTTACAGATGATGAAACAAAAACCTAAAAAGTGTAAATGACTGGAAAAGAGTCAAACTTTTTCTATAAAGAATGTCTCTGGTTTTATACTGAGTATAAGCGGAGTTATTTAATATATAGTGTGTAGAAGACTTTTTAAAAAGTCTATGTGTAATGCTCAATATACTTATTTTACTAATATAAATATAATACTCATTGGAGAAATAACTTGTAAATAAGAGAGCGATATAGTTGTCAAGCAACTGCAAAAATGAATACTTTGAACAGTATGTTGAGGGATGCAGTGTAACACTGGACTTCATATTGTTAAAGTTGATTAAAAAAAAAAACCAACATTAAAACCCATGGCCTGCAATTCAGTGGGCCAAGCCCTCAATCTGGGCGCCTTCCCCTGTGAGTTTAGTTGCTACAAGGGATAGGCTAAGCCCACTTATAATTGTGCCTCAGAATCCCCCCAAGCTGAGCTCTTTGTATATAACCTGGTCTGTCCCTAGAACTTCAAGTATCTGTGTGTCACCTGAGACTCAGGGTTAGAGTTTGGCAGCTATGAATGTCAGTATTATCCCATACAGAAACTGTTAAAAAAGCTGAAAATGAGTTCAGAAACCAACCAGAGAAATGAATGAAGTAGATCTGGTTAGGAATAAGGAAAGTCAGACTAAAGGGTAAAAGACTATATTGACTGTTTTAAAACTTCAAATTTTGTGTGAGACCAAAGGAAGATATGTTTAATTGGTACAATATCTATATTTTCTGTAGCACACCAGATAATTTAACTTGTACAGTCAGTTCACTCACTTAAGGTTTTGGCAGAGTGGGAGTGGGATCTAGTTGGTTTGTACAGGTTAGTGTGGAACCCCGATACATCCCAGAGTAATTTGGGCAGAGAATAAAAATGTATTTGCAAAGCCCCTCTAAGGGACTGGGGGAAAATGTGGAAATATTAAACTTCCCCACCTGGGGAATTACTGATACTCTCACAAGCATTGGGGACTACCAATTTAGAAGGCCAAGCCCTCAATCTTAGGGCTTGCCCTCATGAAGCTTGTTACTACAAAGGAGAGGCTAAGCTTACTAATAATTGTGCCTAAGAGTCGCCCCCAGGGAACCTCTTGTTGCTCAGATGTGGCCTCTCTCTCTAAGCCAACTTGGCAGGTAAACTCACTGCCCTCTCCCCTACATGGGACATGACTCCCAGAGCTGTAAATCTTCCTGGCAATGTGGGACATGACTCATGGGGATGAACCTGGACCTGGCATCATGGGATTGAGAAAGTCCTCTTGAGCACAAGGGGGAAGCAAAATGAAACCAAATAAAGTTTCAATGGTTGAGAGATTTCAAATAGAGTTGAGAGGTCATTCTGGAGGTTACTGTTTTGCATTATATATATATCCCTTTTTAGTTTTTAGTGTATTGGAATAGTTAGAAGGAAATACCTGAAACTGTTGAACTGCAACCCAGTAGCCTTGATTTTTGAAGATGACCGTCTAACTATGTAGCTGAGACAGTGTGACTGTGTGATTGTGAAAAACCTTGTGGCTCACACACCCTTTATTCAGTGTATGGACGTATGAGTAGAAAAATGGGAACAAAAATTAAATGAACAATGGGGGGATGGGGAGATGGGATGGTTTGGGTGTTCTTCTTTACTATTTTATTTTTTTTTGGAGCAATGAAAATGTTCAAAAATTGATTTTGGTGATGAATGCACAATTATATGATGGTACTGTAAATAAGTGAATTAAGAAAAAATACATGAATGGAATATGAGACAAAGCATAACCATAGTTGATGTTAACATACCTTTCCTCAATAAGCTGTGTCACTTTACTGAAATTAGTAAGGATATGACAGTAAGGATACAGAAGGAAAATGAGTAAGATTATGGAAGATATGAACACCACTATCAACATTCTTGGCCTTTACTGACATTATTCTTGACATTTATTGAATAGTACAACCAACAACTGTAAACTACACATTCTATTTAAGTACTCATGGAACACTGGGCCGGAAAACAAATCTCAATAAATTTTGTAAGTTTGAAATCTTACAGGCTATGTTCTCTGACTACAAAATAATTAGAAATCAATAACAAAAAAAACAGTCTGAGAAGCTCCAAATATTTGGAAATTAAACAACACACTAATTAAATAACCCACAGATCAAACACAAAACCACAAAGATAATTAGAAAATATTTCAAACTAAATGATAATGAAAATACAACATATCAAAATTTGTGAAATGTACCTAACACAAAGCCTGCAGAGAAACGTACATCTTTAAGGTTTATATTAGAGATAAGAAATATTTAAAATTAATGATCTCAGTTTCTATCTTAAGAAGACTGAGAGGAGAGCAAATTAAACCCAAAGTGAGTAGGTAGAAGGAATTAATAAATAGCAGAAATCACTGAAATAACAGACGTGAACAACAGAGAAAAATCAATAAAGACAAAAGTTGGTTCTTTGAAAAAGTTCATAAAACTGACAAATTTCAAGGAAGACTGATTAGGGAAGAAAAGATAAAAATAATTGATATCAGAAATGAATAAGGGGCATTACTATAAATCCTAGCTATTAAAAGGATAAAAATAGAATATTAAGATAAAAAGGACAAATTCCTTAGAAAACACAACTTATCAAAATTGACAAAATATAAAATAGAAACTTTAACCTATTAACTATTTTAAAAAGTAACTTCTTTATGAAAAATCTTCTTACTATGAATGACTATGGTTTGTTAATTTCTGGTGGGTATGGTAGGAACAAGTTCACAGAAATGTTGCTATCTTAGATTATCTGTCTTTCTTATTCCTTTGCTGGGTTATAGTCTGTATATTTTCTTGGGGTAGAATAGGAACAACATTGTTGGAAGTAAAGTAGTTATTCTAGGTTAGTTGTCTTTTTCTTATTCCTTTGTTTTGGTTTGTTTGAAATTTTTTTTATTGTATTTTTTTTTTAATTTTTTTTATATAGTTAATAGTTAATTAAAAAAAAAAAATGAAAAAAATATGCAGAGCCCCCCTGAGGAGCTGGAGGAGAATGCAGGGGTGTTGGGCTTCCCCACCTCGACAGTTGCTGATGTGCTCACAGACATTGGGGACTGGTGGTTTGATGTGCCAAGCCCTGTATCATGGGACTTGCCCTTGGGAAGACTGTTACTGCAAAGGAGAGGCTAGACCTGCTTATAATTGTGCCTAAGAGTCTCCTCCTGAATGCCTCTTTGTTGCTCAGATGTGGTCCTCTCTCTCCAGCTAAGCCAACTTGGCAGATGAAATCACTGCCCTCCCCCCATGTAGGATCTGAACCCAGGGGTATAAATCTCCCTGGCAACATGGAATATGACTCCCAGGGAGGAATCTAGACCCATCATCAAGGGATGGAGAACATCTTCTTGACCAAAAGGGGGATGTGAGATGAAATGAAATAAGTTTCAATGGCTGAGAGACTCCAAAAGGAGCTGAGAGGTCACTCTGGTCGGCACTCTCACATACAATACAGATAACCCTTTTTAGGTTTTATTGAATTGGAATAGCTAGCAGTAAATACCAGAAACTATCAAACTACAACCTAGAACTCCTGAATCTTGAAGACAATTATATAACAATGTAGCTTATGAGGGGTGACAATGTGATTGGGAAAGCCATGTGAATCACACTCCCCTCTAGTGTATGGATGGATGAGTAGAAAATGGGGGCAAAAAAAAAAAAAAAAAAAAAAAAAAAGGAAGAATGGGGGCACAGTTTGGGTGTTCTGTTTTTACTCTTTTTTTTTTTTATTCTTGCTTTCACTTTTTCTGGTACAAGGAAAATGTTAGAAAAAATAGATCGGGGTGATGAATGAACAACTATATGATGGTATTGTGATCAATGGATTATATACTTTGGATGATTGTATGGTATGTGAATAAACCTTAATTTAAAAAAAATAAATTCTTTATGAAAAATCTTCTTACAAAGAAAATTCCTAACCCAGAGGGCTTAACTGGTAAATTCTACCAAATATAAGGGAAAAAATCCTAATCTTACACAAACTCTTTGAAAAAATAGAGGAGAAGGAACACTGTATAACTTTAAAAAAAAAAAAAAAAATCCAGCATAACCCTCTTAACCAAGTTTTAGGCTAGTGTGACTTAAAACTTCTTTATGTTTGTCCAATCATCCAACAAATATTTATCAATATATCTTTGTTCTAGGTGTTTCAGTATGCTGTGTCTTTACTTCTCTAGCTAAAGAGAAGGCTTTCTATGACCACTTCTTGCCAGACTTTCCTCTTCTAACATGAGGGATGCATCACACTACTGACATTGATGTTATTACAAGCTTTCAGTTCCTCAGATCCTTTTTTCTCTAGTCAGGTGTTGTCTAGCTTTAAAGAACTCCAAACACTCTTCTTTTGAGAAACTCATGAAATTCTCACCAACTTCTTACTACCACATGAGGCCAAGTGATTCTGACCAATTCCTTAAGGTGTTCCTGTCACATAAGGCTCTAAAGTCAAACAGACTTGGTTTAAATTCAACTCTGCTTAAATAATGTGCTTACATGTAGGACTGTGGGCAAATTATTTAATTTCTCAAAGCTTCTGTTTCCTCTTCTGTAAAATGAGGATAATGGCGGCCCTTGGAATGAGGCCATGCTCAATAAAGCACTTAGCACAATATCTGCCCTGTAGGGCTCAAAATATTATCATCATTACCCCTGGATTTTACTTTGATTTTCCTTTTCTCAGAACTTTCTGGTTCTCTTTGTATTTGAATTAAATATACAAGCCATACTATCATTATTTTTCTACCAGTAAGCTACAGTCCCTTTCTTAGTGCCTGTAAACAATTTTAAGTCCAAATATAGAAAGGAAGGGGGAGGAAGAAGGGAGGGAAGTGGGAGAGGGAGAGAGTTTCATGTGACCTAAAACAGATACATCTGAATAAAAATTTAAAAATAGATTAACTTTGTAACAAGGAATAAATATAATTTGTAAAATTACTCACCATACTATTCCTTTTTAAAATATGAAAAGCATGCATTATAAACAATTTATTACAATTACAGGGAACTTTTAAGAAATATCTACCCTACCCAGGCAGGTACACACAAACCAACCACTGCTTCTGGAAATACTTCTCAATCAGCCCCCATGGAGGGTTCTAGAGCATCATCAGCACGATGCTTTCCTTCCTCTCTACAAAAATAACACTGGCAATGGACCTGCTCCCTGGGGGGAAACAGGCAAATCAAATCAAAAGAAACAAGCAAAGAACATCCTTTTGCAACAGAAGGAAGAGTACCCCCTCCTTGTTTTCCTCATCTCCCTACCCCAACATGTCCATAAGCATCCTAAGATCTAGGTGTTGCTCGGGAAAAAGAAGGAACAGAACATGCCAAGGAAATGAAACCTATTCAAGGTGAAAGCTGCTACAGGTACGTCACTCAATTTTTTAGAAGATCTACTGATTAGCAACAACAGTGAGGGAATATGGCTCTTAAGTAGGTATTTTATATCAAGGAAATGAATTATTTTTATTTCCCTCTAGTTTTTGTATTTCTCCCTTTAAATTCTAAATTACCTCTTATATAACATGAAGGATTTATGTTTCTTCTACGACCCAAATCAGACTCTAATGTCTTGAGCCGCCTTAGTGCAAGCAGACAGTGACCTTCCCTGGAACTAACTTACCACAGGTAGAGTGAGCCAGGTCGCCACCAGGCGGTTGTTGATCCAGCGATACCAAGACAGGTTTAGAAACATCAGAGGTAAAAAGGGACCCAGCATGAAAATGCTTCCAAAAAAGCTTCCCCAAAATAGAGTAAGTATAAAGTAAATCCCTTTCCATGACACCATGATTCTGAAAGATACAAAAAAAGATATATTTTGTTACTACACATTTAACTGCCTAAATTCAATTTCAAAATGATGCATAAAATAATCTTTAATTACAGGTCAAACCTAGTTTAAGGTCTTTTAGAGTAATGGGGAGAAGAGACAAACCTGAGGGTTAGAGGATAAAATTAAAGGAGACAGACAGACAGATCGCCAGGTAATAATGTGTAATATGCTTTTCATACATTATCTCATTTAATATGAAAACCCATTAAATTAGTTGCCCCAGCTTAGAGATGAGGAAACAGTGCTCAGAGTTTGTGAATTTCCCAAGAAAAGCAACTTAGCAGGTAGAAGAAAGGAGTTTCTCAATCCAAGCCTGTCTGACTCCAAACTTGACATATGAAGTACGAGAGCATGGTATTTTCAAAACTTACACAAGAATCACTTGACATTCTTGTTAAAAATATATTCCTAGCCAATTCCAAGAAAAGTCTGTTCAGTTGACCTAGGTAGGGAAGGACAGAGGAATCTGCAGTTTTAATGAACACTCCAGGTGGGTCTTATGATTACAAGAGTCTGGGAAACAATTTAGTGTAGTGGGACCAAGAGAGCAGGAGTTAGAGGCTTACACTTCTGGTTCTTGCCCTGTCATTAAATGCTTGTGTAACTTTGGCTGGATCGTTTATCTGTATAGAGCCTGGTAAAATAAAGCAGTTTCCCTGCCCCTCCCCCGTACCCCAAAAGTGTGCCCTCTCTTCCCTCAGCTTCACCCCCAACCCACAGAGCATTACTACAAATGGGAGTACACTGCACATCGAAACCTGAGACTCAGAACAGGTTAGAGACCCCTTGACTAAGGTGATCCATAATGTCCATTCCATCAGTTAAAAAAAATTTTATCTACAAATACTTTTGATATTTCTGTGATTCAAAGTCAGAGTCTGGTAAACTTTTTCCTAGAGTCTGATAGTAAATATTTTCAACTATGCAGGCCATATGCTCTCTGTCCCACCTATTCTGCCACTGCAAAATGAAAAGATTCACAGACAATACGTAAAGGAACAGACCTGTCTGCATTCCAATAAAACTTTATTTACTAAAATGGGTGACGGGCTAGCCTGCAGACCATAGCTTGCCAACTCCTATTCTAAGTTGTTGCAGACAAAATGATCTAGTTTAGGTTCATCAGGTTAATCAGCACTTTTCCCATCAATCAAGGAAAGTTTATAACCATCTCATATTTGCAGGTACACAAAAACTGAGTCATGTTCAAGTTATCTCGATATCTCATTTTCAGGTTTTCAGTGACTTTTAAATCAGTTTGTCCTCATTAAGCATCTTCCACAATCTTAGTTTAACTTCCCCTAGATTCACAGGAATACTTCGTGTTCTCTAACCTTAATTGAGCCTTTAAGATTTATCTACAAGTCTTCTAATCTCAAGCTGTCACATTCTTCACATCAGTCTAAGATTTTTAACTAAACTCTTATCTCTAAAATATATAACTTGAGTTCAAAGCCAAAGCATTTGAAAAAGATTGGGAAGCCACAAGAGGCTTCAAGGGAAGTTTTGTTACCAAGAGGCCTCACAGCCTAGTTTGGTCTAAAGCTCTATAACTTAGTAGCTTCACCTCATAAGGTGTTGTAATATTTAAATGAGATTATGTAACCAAGGTGTTTATATAGTACCTGGCAGACAGTAGGCACTGAATACTGATAAATGTTAACCAGCTAAGGGAGGAACCAGTTGAGGAGGAAACTTTGAGGATAACTAAAAGTAATGAGTAACTGTCCGAGAAAAAGGGACATGGGTAGTTTCTAAGAAAACGTGAAGATGATCAACAATACAAGTCAAGACTAGCTCTGAACAGAAGATAGGAAACATCCCCAGAGACAGCTGAGAACAATGTAAAGATGATGGGGTACAGTATGTCTGAAAGGGTTAGAAGAGTTTTATTACTGGGTCTGATGTGAGGTCATGCATCCCTTATGGCTTCAGTCTTGTGGTGCAGGAGGTAAGCTCCTCAGCTTTCCTTTCCTGGATTTCCAAGAAACAGGGCTAACAGTGTATTTGCCTGTTTCTAACTGCCTAGGACGATGCTGTGCACACAGGAGAACTGATAAATGGTTACTGCACTGACCACATACAGACATGTCATGAACCAAACTGTATTTTTGCTATTACCCAGACCTATCCACCTATGTATCTTCATATATATTCAAAGAACTTCACACATAGCTGGTGGAGGAAATTGTGGGATTTGTGGATTTTTTTTTCTGTTTCCATCCTAGAAAATGGTATTCCTTTCAAAAGCCAATTAAGACTAACTAAAATGGTTACAGAACAGGATCCAACCCAGAATGTCACAGGGGTGACCCTCTCACACATTCTACAGGTCTAATGAGGTGCCAGTTAGAAACTGACACTGTCAACATGGCAAATATCTGACCTCAAAAAAAAAAAGGTGTTTACTATAAGAAAACCCTTTGTTTTCAATCTGGTTATTAGTATTTAACTTATAAAACTGTTTATTTCCTTTTCCAGGATGTAATCCAAGAAACTTGTTAAAATATCCCAGAGGTCTTCTTATACACAGAAGCAGACATAATGGACTAGGACTGGAGAACAGCTTCCTAAGGGCGACTATGCCTAAAAGCTATGGCAATATAAGAGTGCAATGAAATAATCTGTTTAAATCTAGAAATATTAATTCTTTAAACTGACTCTTCATGTGCTAAAGGGTTAAGCAGAAGTCAGACTCCTCACTCGCTTCACTAAATTAATTGCCAAAGGATTACTCAGGAGAGCCTCACAACCAGAAGAACAGAATACTGATGTTTTAAAATAGAATGTTGGAAATAGTCTAAAGTGAACAATCAAACATTTGATTTTGCAACCTAAGCTATATTAAAGGAAAAATATGCTTTGTTTCAGGATAATAAAACTGTTGGAAACATTAAACAAAACTATGAAAGCAGTAATAGCCTTTAATAATAAATTAACAGGTATTTCAGCAGCAAGACCTCTGAATATTTCAAAAGAATCAGAATAGGAAACAGATAAATTTCCAATGTCATGGTGTTTTTAAAATATGTCAAACAACAAAACAGGTCAGATTCCTTAACAACACTAACGATCAAATTTATCTGGATACTGAATATATTTTTAAATCTCTACCAAGACTTGATGCTCAGTATGTGTAAAAAATCCTTCAAAATCCTTCAAAGTATAAATAGAACAAATATCTACTAAGAACTGGCTTTTTGCTAAACTCTAGATCAGAACTTACCAGAAGTCAGGTGAGGGAGTAAGAGGTGGAGAAAAAGAACACTGGAAAGCAGTAGGCCAAACAATTCCCAAAGCTCACACAGGGCTTGGACTAGTTTATGTCACCCACATCCTTGACTTTTCTATCTGAGGTTCAAGCCCCTCTCTTTGCCTTAAAAGACACTATAGGAAGCTTCTTTCCAGTCCAGGCTTCATGAGACAAAATTGGACAGAATATCTACTACACTCTTCTGACTGGGGAAATTCCATATTTCCATATTATTTCAATTATAATGTCTAAAATTTATTGCACTGTTACTACTTGCCAGGCACTGGTTCATATCTTTTACACATGTGAACTTAGTTAATACTCACAACAATCCCATGATCGAGGTATTTTTATTACTCCACATTTTATATATAAGAATATCAAACCATAAAACAGGTAAGTAATTTACCCAAGGTTACACAACTAGTAAATGGCATGGCTGGGATTTGAATCCAGGTGATGTCATGTCAGAGTTCATGCTCAGTCTAAGCTGCTACACTGTGTTTCTTTTTCAAGTTTGTCTTTCTTTTGTAATTGTGTGTGTATGCATATGCTTCAAAAGAATTAGGCGATGAAATTGAGAAATGTGTCAAATTTTAAACCAAAATTTTAATGCCTCATGCAAATATTAGTCTAAATTTTGGAAGTTCACAGTTTCATGGAGGAGGCAGAGTGTCTTTCTTAGCTTAATATCCCCCAGTACCTAGCATAACATACAGCATTGAGTAGACACTCAAAAAAAACACAAAAGTTTGTTGATTGAAGTCTAAAGGAAAACTATTAGCACACCAAAACTCAAGGGTGGAGGGCTTGCCAGCTTCTGCTGGAAGAAAGTCTGTTTAAATAACTAGTAAATTAAACACCTAATCTTTTAAAATCTGTTAAAATAAAAAATAAAAGCCTCATCATTGAAAAGTAATTACAAACAATGCAATTTAATATTATTTTTGCATCTTTTTTGTACAATACAGACAGCTTTTTAAAAAGAAAAGGCCATTTGGGAAAGGAATACACAGTTTTGAAATGGCATATCCATTTTACTACCAAATACAGAGATGCAGAACAAAATTATATCATCTCAAAAAACTATGCCTACTTCAGTGTCGCCCAACAACTTTTTCCCATAAGACATCTTTCCCTTCAGTGAGTTAATGAAATATTCTCTTACCCCACAAACATCCCAGCTTACAATGTAATCCTGACTCTGACATTTGCCCATGTTGCTCAACCATCTGCGGTTCAAACAGTTACGAAACCAAGCAAAGGCAAAATATGGGCCACTAGACTTCTTACTGAGCTCCACATGTTATTCCTAGAGTATGACAGCGTGGATGTGACACTATGTGACAAGGATTAACAGAATCCATTAGGGATACCTACAGTTCCTTGTTCAGAAAGAAAACTAATTATGCTTCATAGAATCACCTTAGTTATTTTACTCACATAATAATTCAAATAATAACAACTATCACTACTCTCAAAGAGACTAAATAGGGAAGTTAAGTATACAAACAAATGACTGTAATTCAATGTGACACATGCTATAATAGAGGCACAATAGAGGTATGCAATAGTGTTATAGGTAGATCAAAGCAGGGCAAGATAGACTGGTAAAAGAGATTAAAGAAGGCATTAGACTTGGAGGATAAGTGGTTGGGGGAAGGAGGGAGGTCACTCTAGGCTTTGCAACAGAACATGCAACGCCACAGAATTTGGAAACATCATGGTTTCATCAGGGAACTGTACCAGATATTACTGAGGTACAGGGTACATGTTGGGAAGCTGCAAGAAACCAGGGCACAAAGCTCTAAGGTTAAAGTGAACAAAACCCACATCGGGATAGTCCAACATTAGGATAGCCAACAAAATCACCTTTAACAAGTTGTCACCATGGGTGGAAAAAAACCTAAGCCTATGAGTCATGTTTTAGGATAAATGTTTAAAGTAATATGTGCCTATAAGCAGGGACTCAATCAGCCCAGCTTGATTTTGTTAAGAGCCCTAAGAGCAAAGAGCTTCTCCACACCTGAAAACTGTGAGTGCCTGAGGCTTGCTGGCATAAACCCAGGACTGCTGGGTGCAGGTATCATGAAGAGGTCTGTGAGCCAGGAGAACCTGATCCAGCAATGCCACGCCACGGCCTGAGGATCCAACCACATACTTAACTGGAACCCTCACCTGTAGAGCATACAGGTGACTGGAATAAATTCCAAGGCCTTTACTAAACTCTGAAATTTTGAATATAGGCTACCTTTTGAGTGCCTGATATTTGCCAGGCACTTTACAGACCTTTCAGAATTCACATATTTAACACTTAACGTTTCAATTATTCATGAATAATCCAAAGGTCCATAGATATAAGTAAGCTGAAATTTCGTATTTGGTGGAACTATAGATCAGTTTTAAAAGTACCTTGCTTTATCCCTTGATAATGTCAAGTGTGTTCTAACAGGCACTTTACAAACATTCCCATCTAATCCAAGCAAAAGCCTCAAAAGTAAGGTTCCAGCAGTACCAGTGGTATTTACAGGTAAAGAAACAACAGCCTTGGGACTACAGGTCCCTGATGCTGTTTACAATGAAAGAGAGGAGAAAAAGAACCTATGACCAGGGACATTCCCAGAAAATGCAGTAGAAAGTACAGAACTGAGCATACTGAAAGATTTAAATTAGACCAAAAAGTAAATAATGAGTAATAAAAAAAAATGAGTTTAGCATACTGTTTAACCCATTGCAGATACGTTTATTCACAAGACTAGGAGTCAGTAAAGTACCCAGGAATCCAAACTACCACATCACTTTGAAGTTAAACTTCTTACACTCACCCTACTAACTGGGGAGCTCTGGAAATTCCTCATACTTTTTCAAAAAAAGTAGGAAAATGAAAATTAACTTGTGCTTTCATGCACTAAAATATTAATACAAATCTTAATTTCATTTAGATTCTGCAAATTTTCTGATGAAAAACCCTAATATATCCTTTGTGAGATATGCTAGTGATCGCTGAAATAAAAATTAAAATGAGATAAAAATTTTCCTATTTGATTAGACAGAAAAAAAATACTGATAACATTCAATATGAGCAAGAATATAGGGTGCAAATGTACTTTTCTATTCTGCTAAGACTGTAAATTAGTACAACTTTTTAGGAAAGTGGCAGTATTTATCAAGATATAAATACACATATTTAATTAACAATTACATTTCAAGAACTCTATCATGCAGAAACGCTCATAGAAGCACACAAAGATATGGGTACCAGCTTATTCAATGAAGTATAATTTGTAGTACTGAACAATAGGTGTTAATAAATTTTACCAATAAGGGAAGGAGGGAACATTTCATGGTACTTCTATACTATAGAATACTGTGCTGGTTTGAAGCTGTTATACCCCAGCAGAGGACACGTTCTTTTAAGTTTAATCCATTCCCATGGGTGCAGACCTATTGTGGGTGGGAACTTTTGATTAGGTTGGTTCAATTGAGATGTGACCCACCCAATTCAAGTTGTCTTAATCCTTTACTGGATTAAGGATAAAAGACAGAAAAAAGCCAAGAGAACTCAGAGAAACACCCAGAGAGCTTGGAGAGAAAGGTCTGGGGAGAAGCAAGCAAGGACCCCAGAAACTGAAAGAGCCAGAACCTGAAAGCAAGGAAACCCAAGAGAGAAGGATCAGCAGAGGCCGTCCATTTGCCTTCCCATGTGACAGAGGAACCCCGGATGCCATCGCCCTTTCTTCAGAGAAGTTACTGTCCTACTGATGTGTTAATTGGGACATTTTCATGGCCTCAGAACTGTAAATTTGTAAACTAATAAATCCCTGTTGTTAAAAGCCAACCCATTTCCAGTAAATTGTATTTCAGCAGCTTTAGAAAACCGAAACAAATACTAAGTAGCCTTTTAAAAGAATGAGATAATTCCCATTATCTGATATGAAAGGGTGTCCATGATAAGTTATTCAGTAAATAAATAAAACCAATTTCAAAACATCATGAATCCTTGAATTCTGAAGACAGTTGTATAATAATGTAGCTTATGAGGCATGACAATGTGATTGGGAAAGCCATGTGGATCACACTCCTCTTTGTCCAGTGTATGGATGGATGAGTAGAAAAATGGGGACAAAAAAAAAAAAAAAAAAAAAGCCCCCAGTGTTGTTTTTTACTTTAATTGTTCTTTTTCACTTCAATTTTTTAATTTTTATTCTTATTACTTTTGTGCGTGGTAATGAAAATGTTCAAAAAGTAATTTTGGTGATGAACGCACAACTATATAATGGTACTGTGAACAACTGATTGTACGCTTTGCATGACTGCATGGTATGTGAATATATCTCAATAAAATTGAATTATTAAAAAAAAACATCATGAATGACATGATCCCATTTTTGCATTAACAAACCAAAATTTTTAAAAGTGTGTACATTTCTGTTTGTGTACAATATCGTGTAAGAGTGCATGTGTTAATAGGTGTAAAAAAGGTCTGCTTCAATAAAGGGCCATAATAAGCCCAAGGTTACCCTCCCCAAGAAGCTTGCCTAGAGAGAAATACCCCATCCTCAATCTCCTTCCAACTTCTTATCTCCTTCAAATCCTTCTCCTGACCAAACCCAAATGGAAGCCAAAGGACAGGGTGCCCCACAGCTCAGCCTCCTGGGGCAGACAGCAGGGTGAAGAGTGGATCCAGAGGAAAAACAGAAGATACCCAGCAAAAAAATACTGAGTAGGTTACAAACAATATTGTGCTGGTTTGAATCTGCTATGTACCCCATAAAAGGCCATGTTCTTTTAATGTAGTCTTGTGGGGGCAGAACTATTGTGGGTGGGATCTTTTAATTGGGATATTTCTATGGAGATGTGACCCACCCAATTGTGGGTGGGATCTTCTGATTAGATCATTTCCATGGAGATGTGACCCTGCAGATTTAGAGTGGGTCCTGATTAGTTTACTGGAGTCTTTAAGACAGCTAAGGGCTAACACAGACCCAGAGGCTTGGAGATGCAGACAGAAAGACATTTAGAGATGCTAAGCTAAGAGATGAAGCCCAGAATTTGCCCAGGAGAAGCTAAGCAGGAACCCACAGATGCTTAAAGAGAAGGCCACTGGAATCAGAAGCTGAAAGCAATGCAACCAGGAGCAAAGGACCAGCAGACACCAGCCACATGTCTTCCCAGCTGACAGAGGTGTTCCGGATGCCATGGGGCTTTCTTCAGTGAAGGCATCCTCTTGTTGATGCCTTGGTTTGGACATTTTTATGGCCTTGGAACTGTAAAAGTGTGAACTAATAAACCCATAAAGCCAATCCATTTCTGTTATTTTGCATTCTGGCAGCTTTAGCAAACTGGAGCAAATATCCATATGACCATTCTTATTTATATGTATATATCTTATAGGGTAGTATAACTGAGTTGAAATACTACATTTCAGTTGATTTTCATACATTTTTTGCTTAGATGTATTTGTAAAATTTGATTAAATGAATGCTTCATAAAAAGAAAAGAATTCAAAAAATTAAAAAACAAAAACAAAAAGGTCTGCAGGGGTTCCATGTCAAGAGGGCACAATGAACATAAATATCTAACTGTGTTCTCTCAAAAAATGCTACTAAAATTATAGTGAACGGATTTTTTTTTTTTTTTAAGTCATACAAGGGGACTACAACAACATTTTAAAAGCTGGAAAGCAGGAAGCCAAGTGTTCACTGTCTTGACAAAATGTAAGCCAACAGAGGAAAAAGCTGAGAACAAACCTAAAGAATCCTCAGAAGACTCAGAAACTGGCAGAATCGGGTACCTCTGGAACCAAATGGGGATAAGTGAGAGTTGGCCAAAATAAAGAGGATTGGGTGAAAACCTGAGAAGCAGGGAGATTCCTAGATCCCCTTCTTTCCCCAGACTTCTGGGTGACTGTCCCACCCCACCCCAGCATAAGCCCAGAAGTCTATTCTCTGGAGGAGGTAGAACAGGATTTATGATCTACGGGATGCACAGTTAAGGGCATGGTTCCCTCTCTAAGAAAAGGGGATTGAGTGCCCATATACAAACCGAATTTTGAATGCTGAGACCTCAGATCCTCTTCACTCCTGGGCTCTCAAATGACTGGCAACCAGATCTTTAGTTCCAGGGCAGTGTGGTCCAGCAGAACTTTCTCCTGGGATGAAAATGTGCTATAGCTGTGCTGGCCAATATGGCGGGCATCAGCAACATGTGGCCCCTCAGCACTTGAAATGTGTCTAATGCAACTGAGGAACTAACTTTTTAAAATTTATGTTCTCTGGGGAATGTGACCAGCCCATGAGGAAAAATGAAAATATACAAACACTAGGGGTTCCCTCAAAAACAGCCTACCCAACTTGTCACAGGGAAGCCCAAATCCATAAGCCTCACCTACATGCAAGTTTGTAATTGGCTTTTAAGTCTCCCATTTTTAATTCTGAGCAGACAATGGGACATCTGACGATTCTAACATGAAATGAGAAACTAAAATAAACAGAATTTGAAGGAAACAAATTATTCAGGGAGGAAAAACAACTTCAAAAAAGTAAACTACCTTTAACATTCTCAGAAAGACCAGAAATACTGCATCCAGGAAAGAAGAATAACATGTTCTTGTTGAAAAACAAAGGAAAGAAAAGGAAGAAAGGCAATATTCAGAAAGTAAAAGAGCTATCAGAAGTTAAAAACATGATGGCAAAAATTAAAAAGTCAACAAAAGAGTTAAAATATAAAGCTGGGGAAATTCCCCCATAAAAGTCAAGCAAAAGATAAGACATGAAAAGACATGGAAAGTAAAAGAAAATATTAGACCAGGGCAGGAGGTCCTATATACAAATAATAAAAGTTCCAAAAAGGGAAAACTGAGAAATTGGAGGGGAGGAAATCAGCCTCAAAATGATTAAAGAAAGGTCTCCAGAAGTAGAAAACATGGCATTTCACATTAGTATGCCCACTGAAAGCCAGAATAATGGATGAAAATATACACTCACCAAAGCACACTGCTGTGAACTTTCAGAACAAAGACACAAAGAATTCTACAAAACTTCTAGAAAGGCAATAAAACAGGTCATATACAAGGAATCAAAAATTAGATTGGCTTTGGACTTTTCAGAAGCAACACTGGAAGTATGAAGAAAGCAAAACAATGCCCATAAAATTATCAAAGAAAACTATTTCTAACTAGTCATTCTGTCAATCAAGTATAAGAATGGTATAACAACACTTTCAAACACGCAAGATCTCAAAGTTATTTCCCATACAACTTTTATCAAGAAGTGAAAATGGGCTCCACCAAAACCAAGGAGTAAGTAAAGACTAAAAGAGACTTGAAATGCAGGAAACAAAGAGAGTCAACATAAGTGAGAGGTGAAGGGAAAGTCCAGGATGACAGCCATGCAGAAGGCAGAGAAATCAGCCAGTCCAAACTAGAGGAGTGCCATTCAAGAGACTCTCTGAAAGTTGCCATCACCAAATTCCCTGCTGCTATGAAACCATCTTTTTGAGCTAAGAACAGAATGCCCAATCTGCACTTTGCTTGGCTTGACCATGTGCTGATAAAATTCCTATTCTCCCTTCCACTCCCACTGCCAAATAACCGATGACATTCATTTTACCAGTTGTAAGTTCTCTCTGTTGACTTATACCTGAGAGACTTAGGGGAGGGCATGGCGAATTTAGAAAAATATATTCCCACTGTACAGGGAACAACTTCAGCGTCTAGACTGGGTGAGCCCTGTTTCCTAGGACTCCTTCATGCATGTACTTGCCTGCACCTTCCCCAGCAAAGGATCTGGTTAACCCTCTGGGAGGCTGAGAAAAAGGTACTATCACCCAGAGACTCCATACCCCTAGGAGCCTACATCTAACAGTGGCAGTGTTAGCTATGCTCACTCCTCAATTTAAAAAAAAATATATAGACAGATACATAGATAGATACAAGCACATATATATATATAGTTTAGGGATACATACACACAGATGGAGAGTTACAAAGAAAAGCAAAGAAATTTCTAAAAGAATAATAGTTGCTGGGGCATAGAGCACACAGGGGCCTTTTAAGATACTCACTATGCTATATTTCTTCAGGATGGCAGTTACAAGTATGTCCGCCAACAATGATTTTTAGAATAACAAAATTAAACTTATAAATTTTTGTCAATCTGAGCACACATCTTATACCATACACTCTTCTAATTATATGGCACATTAGTAACAACAACAAAAATGTTTTTAATGCTTACTGCCCTTGACAGGAACGGGACAGGAACAGAGCTTCCATTTTGTAATTCATGTACTTTTATATTAACTAATTTTTTTAAGAATAAGCATGCATTACTTTTACAATTAAAATATTTAAATTATAAGAGAGTTTTTAAACTACATTAATTATTCCAGGTAAGGACTATTTCTTTGTTACAATCCCTAATCAAATACTCTACTAGAAAATGCAATACTCAGGAGTCAGCAGAGACAAATAAATTGGATGACTTTATAATTTTTCCAAGACAACTGCAAAATAAATAAGCAATATGTTGATCTTGATTCAAGTGCCAAAAATCAAATACATAAAATTAAAGCTTGAAAACTAATGTGCATGATCGTCATTATTGCAAAATGATCAGCAGCAATGAAAATAAAAATGTTTTAACAGATAGTTAAAACAATCACTGCCTGATTACTGAAGAGATTTTTCCACAACATGAAAGAATTGAACTATGTTCATTCTTTAAATAATTTAAGGCAGATGCTCTTTATGGCACTCCTCTTCTTGTAAGCTAGATGAATAGTTCACAACCCAGACACAGCCACACTCAGTTTTTTTTCACAAACATAAGTAAAATCCTTATGAATACTTTTATTTCTCTTAAACCCACTAATGAATGCATTTTTAAATCTCTGGATGCATGCTAATTTGCATAGCCCCATTCTGATTAAAATTTCTGCATTTTCTTTGTAACCCGCTGTTAAAGATTTTGCAAGGGTCTGCCTTTCCATGCAACTTACAAGGATACATTATAAACTTCCCTCAGAATTCAGTAACATCAACAGTCTCTCCTGATGAAATGGTATGCTTCCTTGATTCCCCAGGAACACTGGGTTTATTTTCCTTTCAAGCCTGGAAGGACAGAGGGCTCATAGCTAAATTTAACATTAAATTCTAGTAACTAAGATTATGGATACAATTATCTTTCTTCTCTTGATCTTTTATTTTTATTCTTAATGGCATTATCACATATTTTATTAAGTCACTTTAAATTATTTTTAGAACAGATTAATTTAAAATAAATTAAATAGAATGGCACCATTAGTGATCTTATTCTGCTTATTCCATTACTTCAAAAAAAAAAAAGTTGCTATTAAAGCATGGTGTTAGAAAGCCTCTAGAAATTTTTATTTAAGAATTATTCAAAGAAAAAAGGTATACTCCTTTAATAAGAAAATCTCCAGAAGAAACAATTACAAAAATGAGCCAAAATGACAAACTTAAAACACCCTGTCATAGAATTAAGCATTTATAGCCCAGGCAGAGGAAGCTGAAAGGATAATTATATAAAGTTTGCTCTGGCACCTTTACCTGTTTGGAAAAAAGACAGACAACAGTAAAGGGACAAGCTGTACAGATTCATTCTTCCTGAAGCAGCATGAGGACTAATACTTATCCAGATACAAAAAAGAAGGTACAAAGTAGGCAGTCATTCTAGTTAGAGAGCATTTAGTTAGGAGAAGTAAAACAGTTTACTAAATGTGATAAGAAACAGGACAGTTAAAAAGCAGAATCAGGACAAAAATCAGTTAGATCCACCTGAAATGAAGTGGGGAATAAAAACCTTCAACAATCAACTGAACTGCAATAAAGATCTTAATAACTCTGGTGGGCAGGTGGAGGCAGTTGGTTCAAAGCTCAGGGTTCTCCTTAAAACTGGGTAAGGACACCCAGGCTTAAGCTAAAATGGCATTATTTATCCCTTATTATTTATCTCTTGAAATGTAAGTGAGAGAAGAAATTATATATAAATATTCATAGTTCTCTAAACCCTGATGCAATGATTTTACTTAAAATATACTTAGAAGTTAGTACGTAGAAAGTAGGAGATGGTATATACTGAATGATTACATTCATATCAAGTTCAAAAGCAGGCATACTAATCTATAATGTTAGAACTCAGGGTAGTGCTTATCTTGTGACTGGAAGGGGCACCGGGGGCTTCTGGGGTTTGAATAACGTGCTGTTTCTTGATTTGGGTGCTGGTTACACACAGAAGTGTATCTGCTCTATGAAAATTCATTAAGCTGTAAACTCTGTGATTTATGCTCTTTTCTTATATGTATATTTCCAATATATTTTCAAAAAAGTTAAAGTTATGTATAGGTAATAATTTAAACCAGACACTCCATAAATGGCCCAACTAGAAATACACAGTTTACAAGAAGAGAACACAAAGGTCAACAAACATAGACAGATAAGTTCAACCTCACTATTTTCAGGAATATGCAAATTAAAACAAAATTATTTTTTCCCAATAGACAAAAATTTCTAAGTCTTGTTTTTGAAACTCTAAAAATCATTACTAGTGCCCTCTCACAGCTAAAGGGCAATCTGATAAACAGCTATGACAATTTTCAATGGGCATACTACCATGAATTTCCTCTATCTATCCTAGAGAAACAATTACATGTACAAAGGTGTTTTATTGCAGCATTATAGCAGAAAAATCATTAACATAAACATCCACTGTAAACTGTGGTACATCCACACTATGAAACAATATTGAGCAGTTAAAGAGCATGACATCAAGCTCTATCTATGTTCTAGCATTAGCGGGTCTGCAAGATACACTGCTGAGTGAAAAAGCAGTGGCAAGGAGGAAAAAACTAAACTCTCTTCAAAAATCCCAAAGCTATACGGTTTATATAAGATAAATGTATGTAAATACACAGAAATCTGTCGAGACAGAGCCAAGCCAACACTGTATCAGTGGTTATCTCTGTAAGTAGGAGAGGCTGTGAATGGGGATGGCAGTCAAAGAGGAATTGTACCTTTCTGTAATGTTTTAAGAAGAAAGCATTTTCACTTATCATATCTTGGGAAGGAAGAAAGGGAGGGAGGGATGAGTTAAAGAAGTTGCTTAAGCATAGCCAAAATAAATCTGCTTTCCAGAAATGTCTATTTTTCCATGACCCCATAATCCAAACAATAATGATTAAATGCTAAGGAAGAAATACACCATACCTCTTAACCAAAATATTGTTTGCCATATTTTAAGCCCAAAGTAAATTTTTAAAGATAAAGTAAAAACCTCTGAAAACATAAATTGACACCGGAATGATAAAAGTATTCTAAACTAAAACTACGCTGGCACCAATAAGGATTATTGGATAACAAACCATCATTAAATTTACTTCATTTATCTCCATTTGCTTGAAGTTTAAGTTTGTGTTTTGCTTTTCTGTCCATTACACACAGAGCTAGCCGATGTAATATATAATTAAAGAATTAAGTAATGGAGGCATACAGTCTCAGAAAGCAAGCAAGTTTCCTGAAACTAATCCATATACACAAAAGAGCTCAGGAACATATATGTCTCATAAGGATAAATAAAACTCTAGTAGAAAACAGTTATTTGAAAAACTATGAAAAACAGAATTTTCATCTCTGAACGTATCTACTTTAGTCAAACACAGTCTCTTAAGAAATAGAAGAAAAGAAAAAAGAAAAAAGTTAAACTGTCTCATATTTACCAAGTTATTTCAATCATTTCATTTAAACAAAGAATAAGCAATAATTATATTCCCCAGTCTTTAAGAACTCAAACAATATTTGCAATATCAGGCACTAACCATCCTCAGACAAGGTACTACAAAGAAGAGTAACATATATTCTTATAATCTAGGTGGAAAAAGAGGAACAAATTTGGAAAAAAAGAAATAACGAAAGGAAGCAATATAAAAAAAGCATATTTTAAATGCCAAATTCATGAGAAATCAGGAAGGGCAACAATCAGTTTGTAAAATCTTGGGAGTTAAGAGTTAGAATTAAGATCACAGAGCTTTAAAAGACTTTTGGGGTTTCACAAATGATTCTCTCATTACACCAATGAAGAGAGTGCGGAGCAGAAAAGTCAAGAGACTTTACTTGTGCTCACAGTGGCAGGGCCGTCTGTGACAGAGCTGGACCAAGGCCTCCCAGCTCCTGTTACCGGGCAGTGCTCTTTCCCTGAGAGAGCCTAAGGCAATCGACTCAAATTCTCAGAAGGAATTAAGATGCAGACAGGGCCTGAGCCCAGAGAAAGCACAGCACTTAGTCAAGCCAAGGCAAAAAATAAAGACATAAAGAAAAAGGGTAGCAACATAAAAGAACAACACAATAAAAATGGCTGTCAACGTGCATTTATCAGCCTGATGCAAACTGTCAGTGACCTTACGAAAGCGTTTCCTGATATCTGAGTTATTCAAGGTCGTAATTCACATCAAAACTCCTAGGTTATTTAAAATTTTTTTTTTTTATTTATAAAATCTTTTTCCTCAAAAAATTTTCCAGGCAGCTCTCTCCATCAATCAGATACATAAAGACATTTAAATACATGGCAACAATTATAAAAAAAACTTGTTCAACACCATTAAGATGGAAATGGAAACCTATCACTTTTCAGAACACCAGTGCTTTCTTTGAATAGCCCTCTTTGCTAATTGTGGCCAAAAAACAGGATCAAAAGTTTCAGTTGTATACATTTTTAATAGCAGTAACCTGGTCTGATTTTTGAAGACTGCTTTTTTAATAATCAATTTATTCTTGCCACACTGATTACTCCAATAATTTGTTTTTATTAACAAAATTAAATGTGCACATGGCAATTAAAATTGGTGTCAGTTTTTTAAATTGAGTTACAGCTTTAGAAAGATATTGATACTTTCATACTCAGGTAACGAAATACCACTTCCCTAAACCCAATATATTTAATCCTCAAAACTCATCCAAGGTGGGTATCATGATTCTCATATTACAGATGAAGAAACTGAGGCAAAAGATCTGATTAAGGGACACTGTGGAGTGGGATTCAAACCCAAGTCGGTTGGGAACTGTGAAAGCCTGTGCTCTTTTCACTACTCCAATGACAACATGAAATAACATCATAACGAACAGTACAAAAGATTTGCAAAGTTTTCTAGAAATTTGGTAAAAGAAAAAGTATAAACAATCCAAGATATCCATACTTGGTTTCAGTGAATATGTAATTTATCAACAAAAAATAAAAGAGAAATTAAAAATGTCTTTTTGTTTAAAGAGTGAGAGCAGGTAGGAATTGGGAGATGATTACAGAAGGATTTGAAAAGAGAAGACAGAAGAAATCTACGTGACCACATTCCAAGGCCTGAACAACCATGTATTAAGATACAACTCTAGCAAAATGGTATGATGAATATCTTCATCAAATTAGCCCACTGTTACTTTGGGAGGCACAGAGAGTGCAGATTTAAGAATATAAAATAGCTTATATAATTTTAATGAAAGAAAAGTGGTGGGGTTGGGGGTGGGGCACAGTGGCAGGATATTGTAGCCCCAGAAGGGCAAACATTAATTACTCCACAATTTTATGTATAAACACATGCATATATACCCTCAATCTCTTTCCTCCCCTCTAATCCTACAATGCTCATTTTAAGAGAAACAAATTATTTATTAAATGCATTATTGGTGCTCATCAATATAGGGCTAATGAATAAATATGATTGATAGCCCTTAGTGCCACATAGAGTTTTGCAAATGGACAATAATTTGAGACTTAGTTAAGCTTATAAAACTAACAATGCCAAGCCAAGCCAAAAAAAAAAAAAAAAAGCCTTCAAATCTGTTGGGGGAAATTTTTCACATGGTTATACAGCCATACAACCCAAGAATAAACACTGTCTGAACTAGAAATTCTGCAAGAAGTTACAAGTTGTTTTTTTAATGATTTTATTGAAAGTAAATATTCAAAACTGTTTTACACAAAGCACACTTTGTAAACTGTCAGCACACTGCTGATAACAGGATAATCTAGAGGATAAGGTAATAGGAAGGCCGGGGTAGAGGGAAGAAAAATATTGGCTGTGCCCATGCAGGTGGACCTCTTGGCATTATTCTTTAGGGCACAATGTACAAAGAGCAAGTTATTCCAAAGTTTTCGGATTTCTGATGGGTTTTGTTGGCTCCAAGTTGTTTCAAACAATATGAATTATTAACAGTAAGATGATTTTTTAAATGAAAATGTAACCAAAAATTATTTTCTCTGGGTAAATACCAAGCACACTATATTGCAACCATTTCCTGTTATTACACAAGGTTTCTTATAAGATGTAAAAGTCAAAACCACATATACTCACACAAAGTGGAACACTACTCTATGAAATCATTTCAGAAAGACTGATTACGATAAACACCTCTCTCTCCCTGTTATTTAAAAGAGTGCTCTCACCTTCCTTGTTCAAATTACTCACCATAGTAAACTTTACAAGTTTACAATTTACAAAATTTATTCAAATCCCATTTATTCCGAACAATAATCTTCAAAGGCTAACCGGACTGGTAGCAGCATTCTGAGCTACATGATAACGTTGAGGAACCCACGTCCGTGGGGTGCAGCGGGCAGGCAGGCGGTCAGATAACCTATTTATCCAGTCACCTACCTGGTAAATCTCAAAGGCACTACTGAAACCTAAGTCTTCTGTTCCACATGTAGTTCATATTAAGGGAAATTTCAATCAAACGCTACATAAAATGATAAAATTGGTAATGAGGAATATTGAGTTTTTCCCATTCTTTCTTTAGACAGAAAAACTTCTCTAACCTTGAAAATTATATTAATTGGTTATATTACTATTGTAATATTCAGAGAAATTGTCCCCCCAACACATTTATTGTGTTTTTTTTTTTTTTAAACTCTGTTGAGATAACTTCAAAAACGTTCCCTGGATAATTGGTCATACTCATTCCTCTACTTACATATGTGCTTTGAAATTTTCCATAATAAGAAATGAAAAGCAAAAACATCAAAATAAAACAGGCAAAACTAGTTTAACTACTAGAAGTCAGAAAAGTAGCACCTTTGGGAAAGAGGGAAGGGACAGCGACTGGGAGAGGACATAAGGGGGCTTCCGGGGCATAGATAATGTTCTGTTTTTTTATGTCAGTTGTGACTATACATGTGTGTTCACTAGGTGTAATTCAGCAAGCTGTACAATGAGAATTCCTGCACTTTAAAAAGTTTGTTACATGTCAATAAAGTAAAAAAAAAAAGTATGCTCTAGAAATACTATGATCTAAGATAAAACATGGCTTGATGTGAAACTCTAACGACTTACTGACTTCTATTTCTGAACTAGAACAACTGAGAATCAATCATTCCATAGCCAGAGTTTGAAATTTAACCCCAGGATACCTGTCTACCACCACAAAGCTTGCCCAAGTTTTTTGGAAAACTTTCATAAACATCTAAGATCAAGTTTAAAACACATATTAATAAACTTTTCATTTGTCAGCAATTAATTTTGAGAGACAAATACTTCTAATAATTTTTTAAGCTGGTTCACTGCTTTCACTCAAACTGCCAAGAAACTACAAAATCTGTTCCCAAAGTCTAATTGAGGTATGGAAAAAAAATCCCTAAAACTGACAAAAATACTTAAGGGGGGGACAGGGACAACCACTTCAAATAGGAATTTTTAAAATACTTTTTAAATAATAAAAGTAGAATAAGTTTTACACATCTTGTTTCCAATCAGAAATTCATTTGGCTTATTGTTTAAAAAAATGAAAAAAAATCAATTTGATGTATATGAGGCATATAGTACTGTGCACAAGGAAGACTACGGTAGTTACGGTTAAGACAAGATGATCACTGAGAACTCTGAAGCTAAGGGATTTATAAGCTTGGCCTCAGAAATTTAAATAACACAGTAAACACCATATAACTGACTAAAATGTAGATTTGAAAGTCACCTGAAAATATAAAAAATAAAAATTCCCATAAAATGGAAACAGAGAGATGAAAGAATCTTGGGAGTCAAAAGAATAAAGGGAAGAAAACTGTGGACATTGGGACCTCAAGTATATTCAGACGCAATGATAATAACATCAAGGAGATGTTTCCAGAGGCTATTTACAAGCCAACCCTGACAATGAGGTACAACCAAGAATAAACCATACCTGGTCACTAACTTCTAGAAAATAAGTTGAGAAGTTAAAAAACTCACAAATTATCATAAGAAAAAATATAACTCAGAGATATATTACTTACACATATATTATAGATTATAGCCTTTTTTTATTTGAATTTACTTTTGCTAGGCTTTGTTATGAAAATATTTGCAATGCCTTATTTAATGCAATGGCTAACTGCATTAAATGGCTAATTGTATTAGCCATGGCTAATTTAATAGCACATATGAATTAAATCAACAAAATTTTTCATTCAAAGCATTTCAGACTGAATTCCATTACACTGCTCTTAAGCACACAGCAAGATTTGTGAATGAATGTTACTAATGTTACAAAATACTTTTTTTCTGACTTATTCTGAAAGACAATGATTGGGTTTTGGTTGGTGAATAAAAGTAAACTTTGTACAAATAATAATCAAGTTAATAGCTGGAACATCTGCTTTGCTATTAAAACATTGCTTCTGTGACTGTTTTTTCACAGACTTACAAAAATTAGAATACTATCTGATAGAGAATGACCCTAGAATACTCTCTATGTGCAATATTTTAAAATGTTTCAAGTAGCAATGCCTTTAATAAATAAAAACATAGGTACAGGAATTAATATGGATGATAATAAAAGCACTTCATTTGGTAACAAAAGCTCACGAAGACTTAAGCCATGCAATTTATAAGATTAAAAATATTTATAGAACTTACAAATGCAACTATACTATCTGATGAGCAAAAGGAGGTAGTTTTCAGAATAGTATAATACACTCATTAAAATATTATGGAAAAAAAGAGAAAAATAAAATTAAAATAAACATAAATATTATGGAAAACCTCTCTGAAAACCCAATCAATTTAAAAACCACATTGCCTATAAAACCATATATCACACAAAGTCAGCTAAAAGGGACTTTAGAGATAATTTAGTCCACTGATTTGTACTACTTTTTGGTCATGGAAACCTTTTATCAAAAATCTCACCAAAAGTCTCATATGTAAAACAAATGAAAGCAAAGCAGCTCTGATTAAATGAGAATGATCCCATCCCCACCCTTGGGCCCCTCACTCCTCACCTCTGCCTGGACTTCTCCCTCCCTAAGGGGTATTAAAGAACATCTTTTGAAACCAGTGGTCCAGGAAAAATTCTTCAGATTTACTCTCTTCCTTACTGCTAAGAGAATTCCATGTCAAGATTTCTCGGTATTCTGCTTACGTCTCTTACATAATCTAGTCACAAACTCAGACATAATTTTAGAGATAGAAGGGGCCTTAGGGCCTGCTTGGACCTCTCCATTCTCAGTCAGGCCCAATCTGCCTCTATTAAAACTCACTGCTTTAAGTTAGGCAAGAAAAACAAAAAATGGCATCCAAATTGGAAAGGAAGAAGTAAAACTTTCACTATTTGTAGATGACATGATCCTACATACATAGAAAGTCCCAAAAAATCTACAACAAAGCTACTAGAGCTTATAAATGAATTTGGCAAAGTGGCTGGATACATGATCAACATGCAAAAATCAGTAGTGATTCTATTCACTAGTAATGATCACTCAGATGAAGAAGTCAAGAAAAAAAATTTCCTTTACAATAGCAACTAAAAGAATCAAATATCTAGGAATAAATTTATCCAAGGATGTAAAGGACTTGTACATAGAAAATTACAAAACATTGCTAAAAGAAATAAAAAAAGACTTAAATAAACGGAAGAACATTACGTGTTCTTGGATTGGAAGACCAAATATTGTTAAGATGTCATTCTACCCAAATTAATTTGCAGATTCAATGCAATTCCAAAAAAAAATTCCAACAGCCTAATTCAGAAATGGAAAAGCCAATTACTAAATTTATTTGGAAGGGTAAGGGATCCTGAATAGCCAAAAAACATGCTGAAAAAGAAGAATGAAGTTGGAGGCTTCACAATTCCTGATTTTAAAGTATATTATAAAACTTCAATGGTCAAAACGGCATACTAGCCTAAGGATAGTGATACGGACCAATGGAGTCAAACTGAATTAAGAAACAGACCTTGACATCAGTGGCCAACTGATTTTTGACAAGGCTTCCAAGTCCACTCAACTGGGAAAGAATACTCTCTTCAACAAATGGTGCTGGGAAAACTGGATATCCAAATGCAAAAGAATGAAAGACAACCCCTATCTCACACATATACAAAAATTAACTCAAAATGTATCAAAGACCTAAATATGAGAACGAGGACTATAAAACACCTGGAAGAACATATGTTACACTCAAAACACAAGCAACAAAAGAAAAAAAAATAGATAAATGGGACCTCCTCAAAATTAAAAACTTTTGTGCATCAAAGGACTTTCTATCACAAAAGTAAAAAGACAACCTACTCAATGGGAGAAAATATTTGGAAATGACATATCCAATAAGGGTTTAATAGCCAACATACATAAAGAATCCCTACAACTCAACAATAAAAGACAGACAATCAAATTCAAAACTAAGCAAAGACTTGAATAGACTTTTCTCCAAAGAGGACATCCAAATGGCTAGGAAGCATGTGAAAAGGTACTCAACCATCACTAGTTAGTAGGGAAATGCAAACCAAGACCACAATGAGGTATCATTTTATACCCATTAGAATGGCTAGTAAAAACTACAGGTGTTGGAGAGGATGTGTAGAAAGAGGAACACTCACTCACTGCTAGTGGCAATGTAAAACGGTGCAGCTGCTGTGGAAGACAGTTTGGCAGTAAATGCAGAATTACCATATGGCCAGGCAATCCCGCTACTAGGTGCTCACTAAGAGTAAACAGTCTTTTAGACGTTTTAGCAAAACACCACAAAAGTATTAATTTTGAATGTAAAATCTACCTTTTAAATGTAAAAATCTGAGTTATTCTCTAAAAGATCATTACCCTTGATTACTGATGTAAAAGGATTCAACATACAGGCCAAAGTCAAAAATATCAAAGTTAAGTTACTGCAAAATTCCACATAACTGATAAACTTCAGAAGCACCATTCTGGAAGTTACAGGGACAACACTCCTCCAAGAAATTAAATGAGTTAGCAAGATGAAACTAAAAAGGAACTTGAGCTGGGAATGGGGTTGTATTCTTCTCTTAACACCTTGGGAAACACCAGAATATGTCAGGGCACTGAGATCAGAACAAACACGGGGCATCTTTCTTGAGTGTCAATTTACTAGATTTTGGAAACAATACTTTCATCATCAAACATAAGCACACAGAGTAGATTACAGAATTCTCAAGGAACTCACAATCTAGCAGAGGAAACAAATACTCAAGTAAATAGTGATATAATAAAGACTACATGAAGACATACAACCAAGGCTGCAGCTCTTCTAGGAAGTCTGGACAAGGCTTCCTTGACAAAATAACTATAGGAGACCTATGACAGAAGTTTTGTTTTGGTTTAAGCTTTTTGCTTGTGTGTTTATTCAGAGGTGGAATAGGTGGAGAAGGGGCTAGAAAAAGAACTGCATTGTGACATTCCATGTCCCCGAGGCAGGTAGGTTCAAGAAACTGAAATAAGATACCAATTATAATTTTCATTATAATAATATGCCACTGCAAAGTATTACAATAAGATCATATTCTCTTTATAACCTTGGGGAGCGAAGATGCTAGGCTTTTAGTAAACAATGGATTTAGTAAACAATCCATGGCATTTGTTTAACAGACCTTACAGTTTACAAATCATATTTCTTTATACTATCATTTGATCTGTGTGGCAGATCATAAGAAAGAAATTGTAGAAATGGATTTGTACCCAAGGTCAAAAACCCAGAAAATGGGAGCTCTGGAGGTATCTCTGAACCTACAGCCATGCTCCAGAATTACTATACTAGCATCCGGATGCCACCACCTACAGGCTGACCAGAGAAAGACCCCACGAAACTACATTTACTGAGAGTTGCTTTTGCCAGGGGGAGCACCAGAAGTTAAACGTACATACAGTGTGCTGTCCACTGTACCTCAAGGCTTCCCCCAGACCAATTTAGAAAGAGTGACTCTGTATGTTATCAGCATCTCGACAGCAACTGACAAGTCAAGAATAATCGTGCTTAGTTGACTACCTCATTTAAAAATAAAGTGTTTTCATATCAATTTGAAGAAAACCCATGAGGCGAAGAAATTTGGTGCCTACTGACAGCTTACAGTGAAACTCCTGGATTTGCTGCCCATTGGATTCATTCTCCTTTGATCAGGGTTAGTTTAAGAAGCTCTAAAGAACAAGACCACCAGAGTCAATCACAAAACCCGTATCCCTGTTCCAAGCCTATAATTCTGAGAAAGTAACACCAGCACATCCAACACACTCTCCTCTGCCTACCCACCCCCCCATTCTCCTTACTTATGAAATGAAAAGATTGGAAGTAAATTAGTGGTTCTCAACAAAGCAGGTGTTACGTACTAGGGGCATAATGGAAGTCTGTTAAGGCATTTTTTTTGTCTTCTAGCATAATCATACCTCATATTATAATTTAAATTATTTCAGTATTATTTCTCCTTTATATTACAATTAGGAAATTATATTGATTCATTTTAATTGTGTGGGTAAAACTTTTCATTAACTATGAACTTCATTTCAGGACACTAAGGAGAATATTACAAAATATTTATTATGAAAGAGGCTTTGGGTTAGATAGAATTAAGAACTAATAGCGTAGATGATCTCTAAGTTCTTTCCAGTGCTATAATTTACTGATTCTATGAATATTTTGAACACTAATAATGAGACAAAGAACACTGATAAAGACAATGGTACACAATGATTTGTGGGCAAGAAGAAAAATTCTAAATCTGCTCCTGCGTTGGATTAAATAATTAAATTTGTAGGAAAGCATTATATCCTACTGCCTAACATGATATATATCAGAACACTGTGTACTTCAATTTTAAGAAAAAGATTTAAATGTAAAAAATAAAATAAAATTAACCTTATAATAGGGACTTATGAATACAAGGTTCAAAAAGAAGTCCTGGGGTTGATAAAGATTCAGCCCATGTGTCCCAATCAACTATTTCAAAAATCAAGTTTTATTAACTGGTCATAATATGAAATGAACTTTGAATCATTAAGACAAAGTTAAATCAGATCTGGTATATTCCCCTCTACCACACAATAGAAAATGGGTGATACATTTTCAAAAAAAATGTATCAAAAATCATTAAAGCAGAAAAGTGATGCTTTGAGGAGGATCAATCTTATCCTGGGGGTGGGGGGTGGGGGATCCAGATATCAAGAGGCTACTCCTTCCCCAAGCTATTCTAAAAGTTACTGGAGACCATGTTATTTAGATAATAAAATTTTTTAATACTGATAGAATGCCTACTATAGGCCAGGACCCATATATAGAGATGTATGTATAAATTACCGCATTTCGTTATCACGACAACCCTCAAGGTGGATATCATTGTCCACTCTTACAGATGAGGAACACAGGGCTCAATAGCATTAAGTAACATAAGGATTTCCCACAATCAGGACTATGTGGAACAAAGTCTTTCAAAAATAAGCCCGAAAGTCCCTGGCAAGGAGAAAAAAATTTGTCAAAGATTACACACATTTGACTGTGTAAAAAGTCCAGTTACGCTTCACCTACTGATTTAGTATTACATATGAAACTATTTTTTAAGTAGTTGATACACCTCTATGTACTAGGCACTCTCACATTATCTTATTTGCTATTTCCATATTTGTGTCCAATATCGTTTGCTTATATTCAGCCACAATGGATTAAGGCTCAGCCTCATTCATTTGGGGTGCACCTTAACTAACAACATCTTCAAAGGTCCTATCTACAACCCACAGGACCAGGAGCTGGGACCTGAACACGCCTTTTGTGGCGGACATGATGTAATCCCCAACAGTCCACCCTCTAGACAGACATAGTCTTCCCACATGCAAAATACATTCCTCCTATTACAACATCATAAAAGCTTTAAGTCATTTCAGTAATAATGCTATAAGTATAAAGCTTCATCAAAATCAATTTTGGTTGTGGACCATCCTGGGGCAAAATTCCTCTCCATCTGTGGACCTGTAAAACCTAGAAAACAGGTTATCTGTTCCCAGATAGGTAAAGGAGAGATATTCTCATTCCAGAAAGGAGAAACTGGAAGGAAAGCAGGGGTCAAGGGTCTGAAACAATTCTGAAACCCAGCAGAGCAAACTCCATTAGATTTCAAGGTCTGAGCATCACCTATTGATTAATGATTTGTCATCCAGGCCTGAAGGAGCAACAGCCCCACCCCTTCAAGGAATTGAGCAGAGGCCATGCTCTCCCAGAACCCTCGGGGGGGAAGGCCCCACCCTCTCTGAGCACTGAAGTGGCAACACTCTCCTTGAACAAAAGGGCACAAAACGCACCCCCTCCAAGTGTGGTAGCAGATGGCCTGCCCCCTCCAGGCACAGGAATGGACCCACCCTTTCCACACACATGGGGGGCCTGCTCTCTGGGCCCAAGGAGATCTTTCAGTCCAGACCTTTGCTTCCATGGTTCATTCTTCCTTCCATTCGTCCTTTCTCTGTCCCTTTCAGTCCAGAAAGGCAGTGGTTCTGCTCATATAAATTTTGCAAAACTGTTTCCAGCTTTGTGCACAGTTCAAGCAGGTGTAAACCATCAGGCAACAGAACTTCCTACAGATCCTTCCTGGATAACTGCATTTCCAATTCTGACTCCCACTGAAATGGCTGAGTGGTTCCATGTTCGGCCACACCTTCTTCAGCAAAGGGTTGTTCAGGTAAACCTCACATGGAGCCCTGTCCTCTGGAGACTCACTTCCCAAAAACTTAAGAGACGTCCCTGATAGAGCTGCTTCTGCTCAAGTCTCGGGGCTCAGTAAGTGGATAGCCTCAGAATTTTCCAAACCAATTTTTGGTTTCTTTGTGCTTAAGAATTCAATTCTCGGCTTATCCCTTTCCTCTCACATGTTACTATAAGCTGCAAAGAGAAGCTGAGCTACACCATCTGCATTTAGCCCAGAAAACTTTTCAGCTAAATATCCAAGTTAATCGCTTACAAGTTCCACTTTCAATCTGACATCAAAACACAGTTTTGCCAAGTTCCCTGCCACTTTATAATAAGGATCACCTTTCTTTCAATTTCCCAATAACATATCCATCATTTCCTTCTAAGACCTCATTGAAAGTAGCTTTAACGTTCGTATTTCTAACAAAAGTCTCATTAAAACAACTAGGCTATTTCTATTAAGCACCTCACAATTCTTCCAGTCTCTTCTGATTACCCAATTTTAAAGCTGTTTCCACATTTTTAGGTATTTGTCATAGCAGCACTTCACTCTCTAGTACCAAAAGCTATTTGTTTCCTAGCTGATAAACCAAATACCCAAAATGGGTTTGATTAACAAGAGGATATATTGCCTCATGGTTTCAGAGGCTAGAAAGCTTGCTTCCTCCTGGGTCAGGACCTTCTGGTTGGCCAGCAATCTCTGAGGTTCCTTGTCTTTTCCATCACATGGCAAGGCACAGGGTGGCATCTTTTCCTTTCTCCTCTGGGCTCCACTGACTTCCAGCTTCTGGCTGCTCCCTGTGGCTTCTCTTTCCATATCCAAGTTCCTTTGCTTAGGATTTTTTTTTTCAGCCACATTGCATTAAGGCCCACTCTCATTCAGTCTGAGCACACCTTAACTAGTAACATCATCAGAAGTCCTGTTTACAAATGGGTACACACCCAAAAAATCAGGGGTTAAGACCTGAACAAGCTTTTTGTGGGAGATATGATTCAATCCCCAACAACAGTTTTCTTAACTCATCAAGAACACCCTCCATTAAGTATAACTCACCTGACATATATTTAAAGAGAGGCAAATGCAAAGCACTCAGTGGGCTCTGTGGCTGAAGCTACAGGTTAATCACAGAGTACAAGCCCAGGATGAGGCAGGGGCCCAGGACAGTAGCTGACAAACTTTTTTGACTGAAACTCACAGTAAGAAATTCCTTTTACATTGTAATCCAGTACACACACATATATACATAAAGTAGCAAACTACTGTACACATATTTATATAATAAAAAGGGGCAAACTACTGATACAACAAAACTCAGAAGAATCTGAAAGGCATTATGCTGAATGAAACATGTCAATCTCAGATAGTTACTATATGATTCCATTTATATGAAATTCTCAAAAAAACACACAAAACTATAGTGATGGAAAACAGATCAGTGATTGCTAGGGGCTAGGGGGAGGATATGACTATAAAGGTACAGGCATACCTCAAAGATATTGCAGGTTCAATTCCAGACCACCACAATAAAGTGAGTCACATGAATTTCTAGGTTTCCCATTGCACATAAAAGTCATGTTTTACACTATAGTCCATTAAGTGTGCAATAGCATTGTCTTAAAAAATGTACATACATTAATTTAAAAATACATGGAAGATGGCGGCTAGGCGAGACAGGGTAAAAAAGCACCTCTGTGAAAAATACTAGATAAAAGCCAGAAAGTGACCCAGAACACCAGTTTCAGTGATGCACCAGCTGGACAAGGTCTGCTAAATCCACAGGGACCGTGCACTTGGTGAAACTGGGAGTCTAGGTTCTGAAACGAGTGAGTGAGCCTGCTGAATGTCTGGCAGCCACACTGCGGTGTGGAGAAACCGTGGGTTGGCGTTTGGAGGCAGAATAGTTCTTTTTAAAAAAACCCAAAAGTGGCTGCAGATACGGCAGAGAGAACCACATAGTGAAGTGCAGAAGGAACGGGTTGTGCGAATGCCTCAATATCTGACGTGGAAGATAGCCTTCAGCGCACCACTGCTAACTGTCTCGGAGAGAGGAGGGCAGAGGTGAGCCTAAAGGAGAAAAAAACCACGCCCCTTGAAGCCATCTTCCCGGCAGGCTGGGAACGCTCCTGCCCAGTGCCGGAGCCACAGCCCAGAGCCATGCCAAGAGACCCAGTGTGACGGAAGTATTTCCAGCAACACTGCGCATATGCCACAATATCGGGCGTGGACAGTAGCCTTTCACACAGCCATAGCTAACTGTTCCAGAGCTGGGAAGGCAGAGCTGTGAGAAAAGGGGGAAATTAAAAAGCCCCAATTAGCCATCTTTACAGCAGGCTGGAAACGCCCCTGCACAGCCCAGTGGCCCAGGGCTTCCCTTGAGGGACGGCGCACACTTGTGACGTAACACAATCTTCCCTCAGCAGAGGCCCCTAGAGGGGCACAGCTAAGAAGAGGGACCCACTCAGAAATCCCAGGGACCCTACGCCAATACCAAGGACTTGTGGGTCAGCGGCAGAGACAATCTGTGGCGAGACTGAAATGAAGGTTTAGACTCTTGCAACAGCCTTAAATCTCCAGGAACACCTGGGAGGCTTGATTATTAAAGCTGTCCTACCTCCATAACCGCTCAGACACACGCCCCACATTCAGGGCAGACAGCACCAACAACACACCCAAACTTGGTGCACCAATTGGACCCCACAAGAACCAGACCCCCACACACCACAAAGACAAAGTAGGGGAGAACTGACTTGAAGGGAATAGGTGACTCACGGACGCCATCTGCTGGTTAGTTAGAGAAAGTGGTTGCCACCAAGCTGCAGAGCTCACAAATCAGAGATTGGTGTTTGAATAATCCTTCATATCCTAAAAGAACCCTATCAAGTAAAGCAAATGTCAAGAGCCCAAAAACAACAGAAAATTTTAAAGCATATGAAAAAGCCAGACAATATGGATAACCCAAACCCAAAAACCCAAATCAAAAGATCAGAGGAGACACAATACTTGGAGCAATTAATCAAAGAACTAAAGACAAACAATGAGAGCATGGCACAGGATATAAAAGACATGAAGAAGACCCTAGAAGAGCATAAAGAAGAAACTGCAGATTAAAAATGATTCTTCTGGAGGGGCATGATGGCAGATTGGTGAGGTGTATGTTTTAGTTACTCCTCCAGGGAAGTAGGTAGAAAGCCAGGAACTGCGTGGACTGGACACCGCAGAGCAATCTGACTTTGGGCATACTTCATACAACATTCATGAACACGCTGAACTGCTGAGATCAGCAAAATCTGTAAGTTTTTGCAGCCAGGGACCCGTGCCCCTCCCTGCCAGGCTCAGTTCCGTGGGAGGAGGGGCCATCAGCGCTGGGAAGGAGAAGGCAGAACTACAGTGGCAGCTCTTATCGGAAACTCATTCTACTGATCCAAACTCCAACCATAGATATACTGAGATCAGACACCAGAGAATCTGAGAGCAGCCAGCCCAGCAGAGAGGAGATAGGCATAGCAAAAAACAGCAAGAAAAACTCAAAAATAAAAACGGAGGGTTTTTGGAGTTCTGGTGAACGTAGAAAGGGGAAGGGCAGAGCTCAGGCCCTGAGACTCATTTGCAAATCCTGAAGAAAAACTGATCTCTCTGCCCCCTGGATCTTTCCTTAATAGCCCTAACTGCTTTGTCTCTTAGCATTTCAATAACCCATTAGCTCTCCTAGGAGGCCCTTTTTTTTCTTTTTTCTTTTTCTGAAACAATTACTCTAAGAAGCCCAATATAGAAAGCCTCACAGACTTGCAATTTGGGCAGGTCAAGAAAAGAGCAGAACTAAGAGAGCTCTGAGACAAAAGACAATAATCCAGTGGTTGAGAAAATTCAATGAACACCACAACTTCCCAAGAAAAGGGGGGCATCCGCTCACAGCCATCATCCTGGTGGACAGGAAACACTCCTGCCCGTTGCCAGTCCCATAGCCCAGAGCTGCCCCAGACAACCGAGTGTGACGGAAGTGCTTCCAATAACACGCATACACCACAAAATTGGGCGTGGACATTAGCCTTCCCTGCACCCTTAGCTGGTTGTCCAAGAGTTGGGAAGGTGGAGCAGCATGAATTAACAAGCCCCATTCAGACATCATTTCAGCAGACTGGGAGCCTCCCTACACAGACCGGCAGCTCAGAACCGCCCTGGGGGGACGACACTCCCCTGTAACATAGCACAGTCATCCCTCAACAGTGGACCAGGGGGAGCAACGCCTGGAAGAGGGACCCACTCTCAAGTCTCAGGGGCCACACGCCAATACCAAGGACTTGTGGGTCAGTGGCAGAGACAAACTGTGGCAGGTCTGAACTGAAGGATTAGACTATTGCAGCAGATTTAAAACTCCAGGAACACCAGGGAGATTTGATTGTTAGAGCCGCCCCCCTCCCTGACTGCCCAGACACACGCCCCTTATACAGGGCAGGCAACACCAACTACACACGCAAGCTTGGTACACCAATTGGACTCCACAAGACTTACTCCCCCACACACCACAGAGGCAAAGCAGAGGAGAACTGGCTGGAGGGGAACAGGTGGCTCGTGGACACCACCTGCTGGTTAGTCAGAGAAAGTGTACTCCACGAAGCTGTAGATCTGACAAATTAGAGATAAGGATTTCAATTGGTCTACAAATCCTAAAAGAACCCTATCAAGTTCAGCAAATGCAAAGAGGCCAAAAACAACAGAAAATTTTAAAGCATATGAAAAAACCAGATGATATGGATAACCCAAGCCGAAGCACCCAAATCAAAAGATCAGAAGAGACACAGCACCTAGAGCAACTAATCAAAGAACTAAAGATGAACGACGAGACCATGGCACGGGATATAAAAGACATCAAGAAGAGCATGGAACAGGATATAAAAGACATCAAGAAGACCCTAGAAGAGCATAAAGAAGGCATTGCAAGACTAAATAAAAAAACAGATGATCTTATGGAAATTAAAGAAACTGTTGCCAAAATTAAAAAGATTCTGGGTACTCATAGTACAAGACTAGAGGAAGTTGAACAACAAATCAGTGACCTGGAAGATGACAGAACAGGAAATGAAAGCACAAAAGAAAGAATGGGGAAAAAATCGAAAAAATCGAAATGGACCTCAGGGATATGATAGATAATATAAAACGTTCAAATATAAGACTCATTGGCGTTCCAAAAGGAGAAGAAAAGGGTAAAGGTCTAGGAACAGTATTCAAAGAAATTGTTGGGGAAAACTTCCCAAATCTTCTAAACACCATAAATACACAAATCATAAATGCCCAGCGAACTCCAGATAGAATAAATAAAAATAAACCCACTCCAAGACATATCCTGATCACACTGTCAAATACGAACGAGAAGCAGCAAGTTCTGAAAGCAGCAAGAGAAAAGCAATTCACCACATACAAAGGAAACAGCATAAGACTAAGTAGTGACTACTCAGCAGTCACCATGGAGGAGAGAAGGCAGTGGCACAATATATTTAAAATTCTGAGTGAGAAAAATTTCCAACCGAGAATATTTTATCCAGCAAAGCTCTCCTTCAAATTTGAGGGAGAGCTTAAGTTTTTCACAGACAAAAAATGCTAAGAGAATTTGCTAACAAGAGACCTGCCCTACTGGAGATACTAAAGGGAGCCCTACAGACAGAGAAACAAAGAAAGGAGAGAGAGACATGGAGAAAGGTTCAGTACTGCAGAGATTCGGTATGGGTACATTAAAGGATATTAATAGAGAGACGGAAAAATATATATGACAAACATAAACCAAAGGATAAGATGACTGAGTCAAGAAATGCCTTCACGGTTATAACGTTCAATGTAAATGGATTAAACTCACCAATTAAAAGATATAGATTTGCAGAATGGATCAAAAAAAAAATGAACCATCAATATGCTGCATACGAAAGACTCATCTTAGGCATCCAAATTGGAAAAGAAGAAGTAAAACTGTCATTGTTTGCAGATGATATGATCTTATACCTGGAAAACCCTGAGAAATCGATGATACAGCTACTAGAGCTAATAAACAAATTTAGCAAAGTAGCGGGATACAAGGTTAATGCACATAAGTCAGTAATGTTTCTATATGCTAGAAATGAACAAACTGAAGAGACACTCAAGAAAAAGATACCATTTTCAATAGCAACTAAAAAAATCAAGTACCTAGGAATAAACTTAACCAAAGATGTAAAAGAACTAGACAAAGAAAACTACATAACTCTATTAAAAGAAATAGAAGGGGACCTTAAAAGACGGAAAAATATTCCATGTTCATGTATAGGAAGGCTAAATGTCATTAAGATGTCAGTTCTACCCAAACTCATCTACAGATTCAATGCAATTCCAATTAAAATTCCAACAATCTACTTTGCAGACTTGGAAAAGCTAGTTATCAAATTTATTTGTAAAAGGAAGATGCCTTGAATTGCTAAAGACACTCTAAAAAAGAAAAACAAAGTGGGAGGACTTACACTCCCTGACTTTCAAGCTTATTATAAAGCCACAGTTGTTAAAACAGCATGGTACTGGCACAAAGATAGATACATAGATCAATGGAATCGAATTGAGAATTCAGAGATAGACCTCCCGATCTATGGCTGACTGATCTTTGATGAGGCCCCCAAAGTCAATGAACTGGGTCATAATGGTCTTTTCAACAAATGGGGCTGGGAGAGTTGGATAGCCATATCCAAAAGAATGAAAGAGGACCCCTACCTCACTTCCTACACAAAAATTAACTCAAAATGGCCCAAAGATCTCAATATAAAAGAAAGTACCATAAAACTCCTAGAAGATAATGTAGGAAACCATCTTCAAGACCTTGTATTAGGCAGACACTTCCTAGACTTTACACCCAAAGCACAAACAACAAAAGAAAAAATAGGTAAATGAGAACTCCTCAAGCTTAGAAATTTCTGTACCTCAAAGGAATTTCTCAAAAAGGTAAAGAGGCAGCCAACTCAATGGGAAAAAATTTTTGGAAACCATGTATCTGACAAAAGACTGATATCTTGCATATATAAAGAAATCCTACAACTCAATGACAATAGTACAGACAGTCCAGTTATAAAATGGGCAAAAGATATGAAAAGACAGTTCTCTGAAGAGGAAATACAAATGGCCGAGAAACACATGAAAAGATGTTCAGCTTCCCTAGCTATTAGAGAGATGCAAGTTAAGACCACAATGAGATACCATCTCACACCAATTAGAATGGCTGCCATTAAACAAACAGGAAACTACAAATGCTGGAGAGCATGTGGAGAAATTGGAACTCTTATTCATTGTTGGTGGGACTGTATAATGGTTCAGCCACTCTGGAAGTCAGTCTGGCAGTTCCTCAGAAAACTAGATAAAGAGATACCCTTCGATCCAGCGATTGCACTTCTCGGTATATACCCGGAAGATCAGAAACCAGTGACACAAACAGATATCTGCAGCCAATGTTCATAGCAGCATTATTAACAATTGCCAAGAGATGGAAACAACCCAAATGTCCTTCAACAGATGAGTGGATAAATAAAATGTGGTATATTCACACAATGGAATACTACACAGCAGTAAGAAGGAACGATGTCGTGAAATATATGACAACATGGATGAACCTTGAAGACATAATGCTGAGAGAAATAAGCCAGGCACAAAAAGAGAAATATTATATGCTGCCACTAATGTGAACTTTGAAAAATGTAAAACAAATGGTTTATAATGTAGAATGTAGGAGAACTAGCGATAGAGTGCAATTAAGGAAGGGGGAACAATAATCCAAGAAGAACAGATTAGCTATTGTGGGTAAATTTAACATTCTGGGAAGGCCCAGGAATGACTATGGTCTGTTAATTTCTGATGGGTATAGTAAGAACAAGTTCACAGAAATGTTGCTATATTAGGTTACTTTCTTGGGGTAGAGTAGGAACATACTGGAAGTAAAGTAGTTATCTTAGGTTAGTTGTTTTTTTCTTATTCCCTTGTTACGGTCTCTTTGAAATGTTCTATTATATGTTTTTTTTAATGTTTTTAAATTTTTTTTTAAATTTTTTATTTTTCATACAGTTGATTTAGGAAAAAAAAAAAAGTTCAAAAAAAAAAAAATAAACAAGGAAAAAAATATGGAGAGCCCCCCTGAGGAGCTGGTGGAGAATGCAGGGGTATTGGCCTGCCCTACCTCGATGCTTGCTAACATGCCCACAGACATAGGGGACTGGTGGTTTAATGGATTGAGCCCTCTACCACGGGATTTGCCCTTGGGAAGACTTTGCTGCAAAGGAGAGGCTAGGCCTCCCTATAATTGTGCCTAAGAGCCTCCTCCCAAATGCCTCTTTATTGCTCAGATGTGGCCCTCTCTCTCTAGCTAAGCCAACTTGAAAGGTGAAATCACTGCCCTCCCCGCTACGTGGGATCAGACACCCAGGGGAGTGAATCTCCCTGGCAACATGGAATATGACTCCGGGCGAGGAATGCAGACCTAGCATCGTGGGATGGAGAACATCTTCTTGACCAAAAGGGGGATGTGAAAGGAAATGAAATAAGCTTCAGCAGCAGAGAGATTCCAAAAGGAGCCGAGAGGTCACTCTGGTGGGCACTCTTATGCACAATATAGACAACCCTTTTTAGGTTCTAATGAATTGGGGTAGCTGGTGGTGGATACCTGAAACTATCAAACTACAACCCAGAACCCATGAATCTTGAAGACAATTGTATAAAAATGTGGCTTATGAGGGGGGACAGTGGGATTGGGGAGGCCATGGGGATCACACTCCCCTTTGTCTAGTTTGTGGATGGATGAGTGGAAAGGTGGGGCAGGGAAACAAACAAACAGACAGACAAGGGTGCCCAGTGTTCTTTTTTACTTTAGTTGCTCTTTTTCACTTTAATTATTATTCTGGTTATTTTTGTGTGTGTGGTAAGGAGGGTGTCAGGGATTGATTCTGGTGATGAATGTACAACTATGTAATGGTACTGTGAACAATCGAATGTACGATTTGTTTTGTATGACTGCATGGTATGTGACTATATCTCAATAAAATTAATATTTTAAAAAAAAAAGAAGAAACTACAAGAGTAAATAAAAAAAGAGATGATCTTATGGAAATAAAAGAAACAGCTGACCAAATTAAAAAGATTCTGGATACTCACAGTACAAGACTAGAGGAAGGTGAACAATGACTCAGCGACCTCAAGAACCACAGAATGGAAAATGAAAGAACAAAAGAAAGAATGGGGACAGAAATCGAAAAAATCAAAATTGACCTCAGGGATACGATAGATAAAATAAAATGTCGAAATATAAGACTCATTGGTGTCTCAGAAGGGGAAGAGAAGGGTAAAGGTCTAGAAAAAGTATTCAAAGAAGTTTTTAGGGAAAACTTCCCAAACCTTCTACACAATATAAATACACAAAGCATAAATGCCCAGTGAACTCCAAATAGAATAAATCCAAATAAACCCACTCCAAGACATATTCTGATCAGACTGTCAAATACTGAAGAGAAGGAGCAAGTTCTGAAAGCAGCAAGAGAAAAGCAATTCACCACATACAAAGGAAACAACATAAGACTAAGCAGTGACTACTCAGTGGCCACCATAGAGTTGAGAAGGCAGTGGCATGACATATTTAAAATTCTGAGAGAGAAAAATTTCCAACCAAGAATACTTTATCCAGCAAAACTCTCCTTCAAATTTGAGGGAGAGCTTAAATTTTTCACAAACAAATGCTAAGAGATTTTGCTACTAAAAGACCTGCCCTACTTCAGATACTAAAGGGAGCCCTACCAACAGAGAAACAAAGAAAGGAGAGAGAGATATAGAGAAATTTAACAGACATATATAGAACATTACATCCCAAATCAACAGGATAAACATTCTTCTCTAGTGATCACGGAACTTTCTCCAGAATAGACCACAGGCTGGGACATAAAACAAGCCTCAATAAATTGAAAAAAAATTGAAGTTATTCAAAGCACATTCTCTGACCACAACGGAATACAAATAGAAGTCAATAACCATCAGAGACTTAGAAAATTCACAAATACATGGAGATTAAAAATGAGGGGGAGATGAAAACATTCCCGGATAATCAAAAGCTGAGGGACTTCATCACCAGTAGATCAGTCCTATAAGAAATGCTAAAGGGAATTGTGCAGGCTGAAAGGAAGGGACACTAAACATTTGAATGAAATCACAGGAAGAAATAAAGATTTCCAGTAAAGACTACATGGTAAATATAAATATACCAATACTACTATATTTTCGATTTGTAACTCCACTATTTACTTCCTACAGATCTAAAATACATAAACTGTAATGATAAATCAGTGGTTGTGGACTCAACGTAACATATGTAATTTTTGACAAGAACTACATAAAGGTGGGGAAATGGAGTATAGGAACATAGTTTATGTGTCCTATTGAAGTTAATTTGGTATCAAAGGAAACAAGATTGTTATAGACTTAAGATGTTAAATTTAAGACCCACGGTAAACACAAAGGAAGTATCAGAGAATACATCATAGAGATGAAAAATAGAGTATGGGTTACGAGAAGTGGGGGAAGGGGCAATGGGGAGTTAATAAGAAATCAGTGTAGGGTTTCTGTTTGGGGTGAATGGAAATATCTAGTAATGGATGGTGAGAAGGTGACAGCATTGCAACATTGTGAATGTGATTAATCCCACTAAATGGAATGCTTGGGAGGGGTTGGAATGGGAAGATTTATGCTGCATATGTTTCCACAATTGAAAAAAAAGTCTAAATAGATAATGACAAATAAATGCCACAGATGATCCTGGATGAGATCTAAGAATAGAGGAGAAAAGGCTCAAAAGGACACAATTGGGACATAAGAAAAAAAGGAAATACAGAATGTAAGCTTTATATCAATGTTAAATTTCTTGAACTTAACTACACTTAATGTGATTACATAAATGAATATTCTTTTTCACAGGAAATGTATACATGAATTATATTATTTGTTCAAGGATGTGTGCAACTTGCTCTCATATGTTCAGAAGACAGCACTAGATGATGGATGACAGGGAGGGAAGGAAAGAAATGGTAAAGTAGCAAAATATTAAAGTTGGTAGATCGGGGTATCGGTGGAGGGGGGTTGTGGTATGCTGGAGTTCTATGTATGGGGTTTGTATTATTTTTGCAAGTGTTCCTGTAAGTTTGAATTTATTTCAAAATAAAAATCTAAAAAAAAAAAAAATACATTATTGCTAAAAAAAATGCTAACCATTATCTGAGCCTTCAGTGAGTCGTAATCTTTTTGCTGGTGGAGGGTCTTCCCTCAGTGTTGATGGCTGCTGACTGATCAAGGTGGTGTTGCTAAAGGTTGGGATAGCTTGTGCAATTTCTTAAATTAAGACAACAATGAAGTTTTGCCATATCAATTGACTCTTCCTTTCACAAAAGATTTCTTTGTAGAAAATGATACTGTTTGACAGCATCTTACCCACAAAACTTCTTTCAAAATTGTAGTCGATCCTCTCCTCTCAAACCTTGCCACTGCTTTATCAACTAAGTTGATATAATGTTCTAAATTCTTTGTTGTCATTTCAACAGTGTTCACAGCATCTTCACCAGGAATAGATTCCATCTCAGGAAACTAACTTCTTTGTTCATCCATAAGAAGCAACTCCTCATCCATTAAAGCTTTATCATGAGATTGCAGCAATTCAGTCACATCTTCAGGCTCCACTTCTAATTCTAGCTCTCTCGTTATTTCCACCAAATCTGCAGTTACTTCCTCCACTGAAGTCTTGAACCCTCACAATTATCCACGAGAGTTGGAATCAACTTCCTCCAAATTCCTGTTAATGTTGATGTTTTGACCTCATAAATCACAAATGTTCTTAATGGCATCTAGAATGGTGAATCTTTTCCAGAAGGTTTTCCATTTACTTTGTCTAGATCCATCAGAGGAATCACTATCTATGGCAATTATAGCCTTACGAAATGTATTTCATAAATAAGACTTGCAAGTCGAAATAACTACTTGATTCATGGACTGCAGAATGGATGCTGTGTTAGCAGGCATGAAAAAAACATTAATTTCATTGTACATCTCCATCAGAGCTCTTGGGTAACCAGGTGCATTGTCAATGAGCAGTAATATTTTGAAAGGAATCTTTTTTTCCTGAACTGTAGGTCCCAATAGTGGGCTTAAAATATACAGACTATGTTGTGCTGTCATCCAGACTTTATTGTTTCATTTACAGAACACAGGCAGAGTACATATAGCATAAATATTAAGGGCCCCACGATTTTCAGAATGGCAAATGAGCACCGCCTTCAACTTAAAGTCATCAGCTGCATTATCCCCTGAGAATAAGCCTGTCCTTTGAAGCTTTAAAGCCAGGCATTTACTTCTCTTCTCTAGCTTTAAAGTCCTAGATGGTATCTTCTTCCAGCATAAGGCTGTTTCATCTACACTGAAAATCTATTGTTTAGTGTAGTCACCTTCATCAATTTTCTTAGCTAAATCTTCTAGCTAACTTGCCGTAGCTTCCACATCAGCACTTGCTTCTTCACCTTGCACGTTTATGTTATGCAGATGGCTTCTTTCCTTAAATCTCATGAATCAACCTCTGCTAGCTTCAAGCTTTTCTCCTATGGTTTCCTCACCTCTCTCAGCCTTCACAGAATTGAAGAGTTAGGGCCTTGCTCTAGATTATGCTTTGGCTTAAGGGAATGTTATGGCTAGTTTGATCTATCCAGACCACTAAAACTTTCTCCATATCAGCAATAAGGCTGTTTCACTTTCTTATCATTCATGTGTTCATTGGAGTAGCACTTTTAAATCTCCTTCAAGAAATTTTCCTTTGCATTCATAACTTGGCTAACAGTTTGGCACAGGAGGCCTAGCTTTCCACCTATCTCAGCTTTTGACATGCTTTCCTTACTAAGCATAATCGTTTCTAGCTTTTGATTTAAAGTGAGAGATGTTTGACTCTTCCTTTCACTTGAACACTTACAGGCCATGACAGGGTTATTTATTGGTCTAATTTCAATACTGTTGTGTCTCAGGGAATAGGGAAGCCCGAGGAGAGGGGGAGAGACAAGGAACAGCCACAACACACACATTTATGGATTAAGTTTGCCACCTTATATGGGCAAAGTTCATGGCGCCCCAAAACAATTACGATAGTAACATCAAAGATCAAGATCACCATAACAAATATAATAATAATGAAAAAGTTTGAAATAGTACAAGAATTACCAAATTGACACAGAGACATGAAGTAAGCACATGCTGTGGGGAAAATGGCGCTGATCGAGTTACTCAATGCAGGGTTGCCACAAAACTTCAATAAACACAGTATTTGCAAAGTCCAATAAAACGACGCACACTAAAATGAGGTATGCTTGTACAGCATGAAGAGTGTTTTGGACTGATGGAACTGTTCTGTATCCTAATTGCATCACAGTTACATAAATCTAAACATACGTTAACATTCATAGAGGTACACCAAAAGAAAAAAACGGCATTTTTTTTTTTTTTAATTTTTAAATTTCCTTAAACACATGATATAGCAAGTGGCTGATATGGAAAATTCCTTCTGGACTTCATTTCCTTTCAATGCCATAGTCATAGAGGATGCCCTTCTAACTTATGAAATAAAACAACCCTGTAGAAACACTTAGTCCTTTGCTAGTTCAGTTTTTTTGTTGAGATTCTAATGACACAACAACAATTTTACCTTTTTTAAAACATCAATTAAGTTTTCTTGGTACATCAATATTAAAAAAAATTGAAGCTATCACAACAAATAAAGTCAGACTTTTCAAAAGTAACTGTCTTCCAAATTTCTTTATTACTTGAACTACCTGGAAGTCTATATTTAAATTAGGTAATGATAAGCATGTCTCTACTCACAATCATTACAAACACAGGAAGGAGGAAGAGAAAATTTACCTCTGTGATGAGACAGACGTGACTCCATTCTCATTACACCGTCTTACATCACTGGATAATCTCCCACCCCCAGGAGGAAGCTATCTTTCCAGTTTTACAAAGAAAGAACATGAGGCTCAGCAGATTAAATAATGCAGCCCACAACTGTGGCGCTAATAAGGCAGTGGAGCCAACACAGGCCAGAGCTTTAAAAGAGCAAGTATGATGTGCCCTATAAATCAAGAATACAAATTCACCGTACATGGAGATTTATAAATGTTAAAATTGACAGTCAGTGCAAGATACTGATTTGTCATCTCTAAATACTGATTCGTCATTCCTAAAAACAGGTAACTGTCAAATATTTGTTATGTGATATAAAATTCTTCCAATCGTAAGTGTGGGATGATGCTAAACAAGCCAATTTCCTGCACTGAATTTAACTACTAATAAAGAAAGCAAGACCTTCAGTATTTCTTATTACCAAGAATCAAAAATATCTAGCATTTTAAATCAAGAATATAACTTATTAGTGATGTCATTTAAGCAGTGACTCAAGTGTAAAATATCATATACCCAAAGCTTCCCCCACCCCCACCCACCAATTCTAAACTTCTTATGAAGTCCAAATTCCTAAGCCTGTAATTCAAGGACTTCTACAATCTGGCCCCAAATTAATTTTTGAAATTTCCCCTAACTACTCATCTTCCTAAATACTCTACCCTAGCCACAGCTGGATTCTGAATTCTTTACTACTTTCCAAACTCAACTTACACCTCCCTGCTTTAGGCTTCAAAGCTTTTGGTCATATAATACCATCCACCCACACCCTTCACTCCATTTAAGGAAACTCAACCCATCCTACAAGACCCAGCTCAACACATCCTTCAATAACTTTTCCCAAACTACCAGTTCAAAATTTACTCCTTTCCTCAGAACATCTAAAAGACTTTTCGTCTCATAATTCACATAGTTATTACCTGTATTGAACTGTTATTTAACTCTTATTAATTGTTCATATGTGTCTTATTTCTACAGAACAAGGACCTGAAACATCTATTCTTGTATTATCCACAACATCACACACCTATTGGATGGTCAGGAAATATATATATATTTTTTAATTTTAGGTTAATATTAATTTAAGATGATGCTTAAATATATTTAAGTGATACATATGATGTGATATAATCACCCAATGCATATTCGACCTAGGCATTGTATTACAGTTTCCCCTTCAGAATAAAAATGTTTAAAACATACTTTTTCTTATTTGCAGCTAAACCCTAAATGATAGCTTCTCAGCAGAGAAAATCCAATGAAAAAATTCCTTATTTCCTTTTGATAACACTCATTTAATATATGACAACTTTACTGGCTATCATTTGACCATATACATTTATCCCTGAAAATCAAGGCAGCCCTTCTATAAAATACAAAATTTGTGAAATACTACAACAAATGCAATTAGTCTAATATTAAGGCATAAACAGGCAAACCTTCCAAGCGGAAACCATAAACAAAAAGTATTTACTCCTAGGAAATTAAAAATCAATCTACAAACAAAATGTAAATACAAGTTGCCACTAAGGTCAATTGTTAAGTGGGAAAAAAAATTCAAGAGATTATCTAAGTACATACTGCCATGCTAAATCATAAAATTCAAAAAAACATGGCAAATTTTAGTCATGTAGTTTAAAGAGGCAATATAACATAATGGTTAAGAACACAGATTCTGGAGTCAAGCTATCCAGACTTGAACTTATTCCATTACTCACTGCACTAATTAGGTAACCATAAGCAAGTAGCTTAACCTCCCTGTGCCTTACTTGGCGATAACAGTATCTGCCTTACATATTAGTATTACATATTAGTATTAAGTAAATGTTTATATGTAAGTTACTGGTATATGATAAGTGCTCAATACACATGCTACTAGATTACATATGTTGCAAATATATCTATTCTCTCAATTTATCAAACACATACTTAATCCATGGTCAAGTTCAAGACAATATATTTACAGAAGTACTTGGGTTTACCAGTTATGCACTGTTTTTTCTGCCTATTTCACTAGCCATAGGAACTATACCTACTTCCTCACGTTTAGGACTCTCTACAACAGCCCTGTTCAACAGAAATATTATTGAGCCACATATGTAAATTTTTAATTTTCTAGTAGCCACATTTAAAAAATTAGAAAAAAACAGGTAAAACTAATTTTATTTTTATTTAATAAGATAAAGCCAAAATATTACCATTTCAACATGTCATCAACATAAAAAAGTTTCTTTACTTTCATTTTTTTATGCCAAGTCTTTAAAATCTAGTGTATGTTTGACACTGACCAGCACATCCCAGTACAGACTAGCCACATGCTAGTGCTCAATGGCCACAGGCAGGTAGTGGATTCTATGTTGGGCAGTACAGCTTCTCGCACCTCCGCACACAGTGGTTACTCAATACTGCATCCTGACAACTTAAGGTAAGATTTAATCTCTAATATAATTATTCATGTTGTACTAAAATAAATTAGTTGAAAAGACATAACAAGAATAATGTATGTATTCTATTTCACAAATTCAAATTTTAAGACTTCTCCAACAAAGAAGCACTTCAAAGGCTTAGTTGTAACCATTTTACAGACGAAGAAATCCAGAGAAGTAAGGTAACTTGGTGTATTAGTAGAGGCTCCCTGGAAAATCTCCTTTATGAATCTTGGGCCTTCGTAAAATGAAATTTGCTCCCCTTGGACACCAGACTAGTTCCTAAACTAGCTGAATATCTGGATTTGAATCCCAGCTCTGCTGTTTACTAGCTGCAAAAGGTCCAACTGGTTACTTCCTCAATTATAAAAACAGAGGTGATAATAGGAGTACTTTTGATGCGGAGAGGTTGCCCTGAGACTCAGATCAGTTAGTACATGGTAAGTGCTTGAAAAGCAATTGGTGCATAATACACATTCAGTAAATATAAACTATTATTGTTACTAAGCAGACTGAGGCAGCTGGATTAAAATGTACCTATTTGATTTTAGGTGCAAGCATTTCATCTGAAATGCAAGAGTATGATGGGCTTTTTGCACTATATTTGAAAGGTAACGGTGGGTTGTGGCTCAAACGTTGTCTAGCTGTAGACTTTTCCAGGCAGGCTGTGGCCACAGGGCACTCCCCAACCCGCACCATACACAGACCTGTGGGCAGAATCACCCTTTCTTCCTTGACCACATGAGACAGAGCTGTGGGGTTCTTTCTCCACTACACCCTGCTGTGGCTTAAGAAGCTGTGATTGCTCTTCTTCTTGGACTGGAAGGCCCTCCCTCTGCTCCCCACTGGGTCCAGGGAGGTAAAGAAGAAAATATTAAAATGGGCTTTTATTTTACTCACACAGTGTGAGTTGTAGTCTCTGCATAAAGGCCCATTTGCCTAGAGGGGGGAAAATTCTGCTATCAGATGTACCTCTGAACTATAAAATTCATTTTTAATCAGATTTAGATACGTTCCAAAGTCATAAGAGTTAGTGTCAAAGGAAGGCCTAAAACTGTAGTCTAGGTTAAGTGTTCCCAACTAGAATCCATGATGAATTAAATTGATGACATATCAGTACAATGGAAAACTGGTTCAATGGCAGAGTGATTACAGATTGAGACAAAGTGAGTTGAAATGGTATATTTAATAAAACCCAAGTGCAGAGCCAGTAATTTTAAACATTGTGATAGAGTTTACATCATCTCCCTAGGGTCACTAGGAAGCCGTCTTTAATGAGCATTATTTGTAGTGGTATGAGGAAAAGACAAGTAGGATGGCATTCAGGATTGCTAAACATCTATTACCAGCTTTGCACTGGCTTGTCCTGTAACTCTGGAATCTAAGACGGAATTTTAAGTTTCTAGGAACAGGGACCTACACGATGCTGCCTCTGTGGATGCGATCTAGGTGGACCTGTGGCCCAGAGGAAACAGTTAGTGAGTGCTAAAGATTATTTCCACAGGAAAAAAAAATGCAAGGATTATCTAGGAGCCAGAATCTATAAAAGCAAGATCTGGGGAAATGGCCTAAAGCAGCCATGCAGTCTTGAACAGAAACCATTAAGAGGCAACAGAAAGAAAGCACAACTCCAAGGGCAATGCTATCAGGCAACTGCCATGTTGGTGAGCGAAGTGGCTGCAAAGCCAGAACAGTCTCAATTCCAAATCAGTCACTACTGAGCATGAAGCCAACATCACCTTTTTTCCCCCAAGTTATAAATGGATAATAATCAACTATTACTTTAGCAAAGAGCTACAAGGACTGCAGTTACATGACCAGATTTTAGTGTGGGAATTTTTAAAAAACTCACAGACAAAGTAATCTGATACACTTTTACTAATATCCATAATGCTGTTGTGCTCCACAGGATCGGGCCTAACGGGAATGTGATGGTTGTGACTCACTGTTACAACTACTACCCTACAGGTGAGCATTTCTAAAGATAGCAGAGGGGGGAAAGAAGGGTTTTCCCTAAATTCATGCTGAAGACCTTTAAAGCATCGATAGCTTTCTTTTTGACTGTTTTACTGAGATATAATTCACATGCCATAAAATTCACCCATTTAAAATGTAACATTCAATGGTTCTTAGTGTATTCACAGAGTACTGCAACCCTCTCCGCAACATATTTTAGAACATTTCACCACACCAGAAAGAAACTCATAGGTGTCCATTAGTTGTCACACCCCATTTCCTCCCAACCCCTCCAGCCCTAGGCAACCACTAATCTACTTTTCTCTTTCACTTAGCATAATGTTTACAAGGTTCATCAATGTGGTGGCATTCAGTACTTCATTACTTTCACGGCTGATTTTAATCCATTTGTATGAATCTACCACATTTTGTTTATCCATTGGTCAGGAGATAGACATTTGGGTTTTTCCACTTTTTGGCTTTTACGAATAATGCTACTATAAACATTCATGTACAAGTTTTTGTGTGAACATATGTTTTCACTTCTCTTGGGTATATACCTAGGAGTGGAATTACTGGTTTATATGGTAACTGTATGTAGAACATTTTGAGGAACTGGCCAGAATGCTTTCCAAAGAGGTACACCATTTTACATTCCTACCAGCAATGTTTTGATAGGGTTTTGAGGGTTTCTTTGGTGGGGAAAACAGAGATGGCAGGGAAGTGGAAAAGTGATGTGAGGTTGGTGCAAGGGCAGCAAATGAAATGGGCAGAAGTGCAACTGCAGAGACCTCTGGGCAGCAAATGAGGCCTTACGTATACTAGGGTATTTAGAAGTTAGAAGAAATATGACACCATGTCAATCACTTAACTAAGGACCCATCCCCTAAGAGGAAATTAAAGTGACCATATAATTTGTTATTCAAGTAAGGATACTTTTTGAGGGTGAAAGGGGCCCTATTAACAACAGTACCACAACAACAGGGATAATCAGAGACTGTTCCAGACAAATTAAAACGTGTGGCCACCCTAGTAACTCCTGTATCTCTGGTCCCAAAACATAAGTTTTCCTTCTATCCTCACCCTCCCTACCCAATCCAATATAGTTCCCATATCTTCTAACCCCTATCATAACTGCCTTTCCAATTCTCTAATATATAGAGTAGTGAACTGTTTCATGGTTTACACACACATATGCTCACACTCATGCACGGGAGTTCTTTGCAGTGACTGGCCAAGGACTAACTTGTCCAATCCAAAAAGAAGTTTTATGTTGGGTGTTTACACTAGGAGCGTCCATAAGTTAGCAGAGTAAATGCTAAATAGGAAAGAAGCTTGTGTCTCCAGAGACAAAAATAATACCTTTATTAAAGTATGAAAAGTTGAATGGACTAGCTAGGAAAAAAAATCTGAATTCTAAAGTTGAGGTACTCTATACTGGAAGAAAGGCCTGCATGAACTAAAATGTGATTTAAAAACTTAAAAGTGTTTCCTTGAACCTCTTCTCCTCCATCCATACTTAGTGCCTTGGTGAATGTCTCCAACTGTGTGGCTTTAAATAGAATATATATGCAGAGGACTCGAATGTTTGTCTTCAGTCTGAACCCCTCATCTGAACTCGAGGCTCATATATCCAACCGCTTACTAGATAGCTCCACTTGGATATCTAACTGGCGCACCAAAACTCAACGTTCAAAAACCAAACATTTTAGCCTCTCCTGCACCCACCGTTCCACCCCAGTCTTCCCCATCTCAGAAAATCCTTCATTAACCTAAGCCAAGCACCTCGGAATCATTCTTGCTGGCTGTCCTCACACTCCTCTTCTGAACTCCAGGCAAATCCTGGTGACTCCTCCTTTAGGACCCAGCGTGTCCCCACCCTGTCCACTGCTGCCACCATCATCTCTCACCTGGATGTAAGACACTGTCCCAACTGGTCTCACTGCTTCTTCCACACACCCCTGGTCCGTTCTCAATATAGTGGTCACAGACCCTTTGAAAACGTAAATAACATCACCCACTCCCCTGCTTAAAACCCTCCAGAGGCCTCCCATTTCTCAAGAATTGAAAGCCTTACAAGTTTCTATCTCTTTTACATCTCTAAGCTCAGCCCCTACTTTTCTCCCCTTGCCCACACTGGCCGCAGCGGAAACTTCAACAAGCCAGGCACACTTCCACCTCAGCGGGAGGGGTACCTGTGGTCCCCTCTACATAACAGCAGTTACCCCAGTCAGCCACGTGGTTTCCATTCACCTCATTCAGTCTTAGCCCAAGGGTCACTTTCCAGAAAGGCCTTCTCTGACCACCCAACTTAAAATTGTAGCACCAACTCCATGTAGCACATACTTTGAGCATATCCAAATGCCTGCCCCCTCCCCCCCAAGCCCCTCACTTCATTTTTGTCCAGATACTGATCACATTTAGCATTCCAAATGTTTACTTGTTTATTGTCTATAAGCCCCAAGAAGGAAAAGACCTTTGTCTATTTTATTTACTGCTGTACCCCTAGGGCCTAGAACATGACACATTGTAAAAGTTTAATATTTGTGAAAAGGAGAAAGGAAGAGAGAGGGGAGAAAAGCAAGTGGCTTCACTACTACTTCAGATTTCACTAGTTTGTAAAAATCTTTGTTCTCATTTATTAAATTACGGTTTTAGATAACAGTTTTCTTCTTTGAATGAAGACAGTCTAACCAGAGAAAACTATAAAATAAATGACAAACTTAATGCCATTGCAGACTCCAATATCAATGCCTTATTTTAAAGATTTTTTCCCAACTTTTCAGAGGGCCAAAACTGGGTACCATGGAAAGTACAAAAGAAACATAAGACAAAGTCAATTTCTTCCAAAAGCCTACAGTCTATATGAGCAAGTCATGCAGAAATTAAATGCATACCACCTTCATTTTTTTTTTTTTTTAAGTGAAAAGCAAAGACCTAGTAAGTACCATAAATTCGGGGAGGAAAATGCTCCTCAAAATGAACTAGAGTAGTAAGGAACTGCCATCTAGAGGAACCAGTTTACTAGTGTAGGTGACACAGAAGTAACAAACAGAGCTAGATGTGTGATGCCTAACACAATCATTTCTTGCACATGTAACAATCACAGAATGACCAGGAGGGTTTGGGTTTGTGGGACATCTCTTCCACCCAATTATTCAGGGACCTGGAACTCGCTTTGCAATCACCTAGTTCCACATCATCTTATGCACCCAGCCAGCAGAAGGGGAAAGAACATAGAGAAATACAACATATCATTTTCAATCACATTCCACTGACTAGAACTTAGTCACACAGGAAATGGGGGCCAGCCATGCTCAGAAGAAGAGAACAAATTAGTATCTCTGCCACAAGGAGGATTTGAAATGAACCACGAAGAACTCTCTCTGAGAACCAGAGAACCACAGGAACAAAAACAAACAAGTCCGAGCTAAGCAATGTTACACCAGAAGAGTGAGAGGACAAGCCTGATTATATCCTGGAAGCTCTAAGAGAAGGTAAGATTGGTTAGATCAATGGTTCCCAGATGCTAAACTGAAGACCAATCCCAATACGTGTCAAAGTTTCTCCCAGTCTACAATGAAGTGAGAAAAGAAGTATGAGTTGGTAACTGTTAATAAACCTAAATTAATTTTTATTATTATATACTTATAATTCTGTCTTCTATGACTTACATGCAATGTGATATCATAAAATAAAAACTTCATAGTTTAATTTTTATTGTCAGAAATGTTCTTAAACATGTCAGTCAGGTTGCCAACAGTCTTGCTAAGATAATGTCCTTTCCTGGTTACAATAAATTCAGTCTTTGTCCCATAAGCAATAGAGATTTAGTTTTACTTTCCAGTAATTCTAGATTTTTAATGCTTTCATATTTTCTAACAAGCCTGTTTTGCTTTGCAAATCAGAAAAACTTTGTCCTAAATAGCCACAAGGATTTAAATCAGGAAACAAGAGTTGCCTGATAGTGGGCAGAACGTCTAACACATATTAACTATACTCAAAATGTATGTACACCAAGAGATTAAGGAAATATTTGACTCTCCGGGGCCCAATTTCAAACTCTTGTATAACATTATGTATGAAAAATATTACACTCAAAAAGGGAGTTAAAGAAAGCAGTTAACTAGTCAGCTATAAAACAATCTGCTATAGCACTGTTCCGGTTTGCTAATGCTGCCATTTTGCAAAACACCAGAAATGGACTGGCTTTTATAAAGGGGGTTTATTTGGTTACACAGTTACAGTCTTAAGGCCACAAAGTGTCCAAGCTAAGGCATCAACAATAGGGTACCTTCACTGGAGAAAGGCCATTGGCGTCTGGAAAACCTCTGTTAGCTGGGAAGGCATGTGGTTGGCATCTGCTTGCTCCCAGTTTGTGTTTCAAAATGGCATTCTCCAAAATGCCAGCGTCAGCTTTCAATGGCCATCTTCAAAGTGCCTGTCTTGACTACAGCAGTGAGCTCCGTCTGTCTGAGCTTCTTATATAGGACTCCAGTGATTAAATCAAGACCCTCATTGAATGGGCAGGGCCACACTTCCATGGAAATAATCTAATCAAAGGTATTACCCACAGTTGGGTGGGTAACATCTCCACGGAAACAACCTAATCCAAAGATTCCAACCTAATCAACGTCTGCCCCCACAAGATTGCTTTAAAGAACATGGTGTTGTGGGGGATATAACACATCCAAACCAACACAAGCACTAACCCATAAGTTCCTTTTCTAAAATAAATACTTTAAATCTAACAATAGCATATTATACTATTCTTCTATTTACTGTAGATTGGGGGCAAAGTGTTTAGTCAACCATTAATAGCAGTAAAGAAAGTGAAATGCTCTTTTTGCTAGAGAAATTCAAATGCTATCATTCACCTATGAATTAAAAATAAGAATTTTATTTTGAATAAAAGCATGTTAAATTTAAACACTAAAAAATGTGAACATTTAGGAACTATTTATGACCAATAGAAATATGAGCTTATTAAAGACAGAAAGATAATTCCCTACCCTCTAATAAAACGATAGTTCTATGTAAATCCCTTCCTCTACCTCTCTCCCTACATACCCCAATGGCAAGAGTTGAGAAGATGACACTGCACAACATTCCTCCTTAAAAATGGGGGGGAAAGATGGTAGAGAAATAGTCACATTCCATTTACTGGAAACCTGGTATACTGCTTCAGTAAGTTCCAAACACTCATGTAAATGTTAGCCATATATCTTTCCAGTTGGTTTAGAATTATTCAGCTAAGCAGGACCAAAACAAATGAAGCTAAACATGCATGGAAAACATCTGCTGATAATTTCTAAAGTTAATGTTTTCCAAAAGTAGTATATAACTCTTATCAGAATGCTCTCCATGGAAAATATTCAAGTATTCATTGGTGAAAGATCAGCCTGAGTTAAGTGGAATTATTATAAAAAACTACTTATACTACATAGAAGTCTGTTAATGTTTGGACAATTTAGTCAAATGCTAAAGAATTTTCTGCTTAAGTTAAACAGCTACTGTTTTTTTAAAAATTTAACACACACGTCATTTCCATGGTAAGAGATCTGAAAAATTCTACAAATAATTTCAGGTCAAGGACATTCAATTTACCACACATTTGGGAAAATACAATATAATTTGATAAATAATTCAATGTCACTATTTAAAATTGAAATTGCTCTTTTAAAAGAACATCTGCCAGATATGTTACACAAATGTTACACTTTTACATAAATTGTGTGCATACTTATACACTCTGATGATGCCAGTTTTACTCATATTAAATGTTGATGGCTAAGATTTACAAAAGGTGTAGTGAAGCTTTAGCTTGTTCCCCACCTAAGCTCTGGACAAAGAAACAGAAACTAGATCTCATAAGGGATTTTATGCTACACACCATTGCTCTTGGCCACATTATTCTTCTAGGGATATCATCTTAAAATTACAGCAGAGTAATACCGGTTAATGCCAAAACCAAGAATTATACAAATTGAGAAAACATTAAAAATTTTAAATAAGAGTCTCAGATCTAGGATCAGAGCACAATAGGAAGTTCCATAAAGTAAATCAGTGTCAAAAAAAAAAAATTCATTATTTCCAAATGAGACTCATATCCTTCAAAATGAATGACTTGGAGAATACACCTCTTATTCCAACAATGCTGTCAGTGCTTACAATGTTTTTACAATTCCCTTTCTGGAAATCTCTGTGGAAACTTTGGCATGATCTATTGATTATCTTCAATCAATGGTGACAAATCTTCAAACCTGGAAAGTGGATCTGAAGATCTGAAGCAATGGAAGAGTCACATGGGGCCTGCTATAGAGAATAAGACATATCAAGCTCACTAATCTATATTTGGTCAAAAATGAGATGGAAACATAAGGCAGTAAGACTAATTTTCTTGTGAGGCATCCTGGAATGTAAAGCTTACCAAGTGCCTGCCCTGAAGTGCATTTCTCATTTAGATGTCAATATAACTCAACTTTCCAACTATAGTATCATCCAGTCCAATTCTCATTTACCAAAGAGGTGAAAGAAACTGTCCCAAATCAACTGTTTAGAGGCAATTTGGGAACTAAAGGTCAGGTTTCCTAATTCCTGGCTCAATATTCCTTCCCATACACCACACTGTCTCATATCTTGTCTTCAATACAAAAACAAACAAAACAAAAAAAAAGAAGCAAAAATTTACTGAACACCTACTATGCTGAAGATAGCATGTCATGTTAAGTTACTCCCAAGAAAGATCAAGAAAACTCTTATCTATAGGTAGACAACTGTGAGCAAGTTTGCCAGGTTAGAGAAAACTGAGCCACAGACATTGAAAAAGCTATTTTTTTTAAATGAGAAGAGAAAAGCAGAATTGCCTTAAAATCCATTGGCAGTTATTGTTTAAAATTCAGGTTAAAGCAAGTGGGATCTCCAAAATTCTGCAAGGACACGTCATTTGATTTTACAATACACACACACACACACACACAAACAAACATTCTGAAACACCAATTCCAGCTACTATCTGGAGGCGGCAGGGAAAAAATGCAGAAAAATCAACTAAGAGGATGGACAATATAATAGTCCAGTTTCAAAGTGGTAAGGCCCTCAACTAGGCCTGATTTTGCATTGTCTAGACCTCCCACAAAACACAAAATAAGCCAAACTTCTTATGACTCAATCAAAATGTATGGGGATATGCTTTTTTTCTTGTGCAGATGTTAAAAAAAAAAAAAATAAAGATGAGTTGTCCTCATTGCTTAGCAGCATTTATTGAATATTTAGTATGCCAAATACTGTGCTAGGCATCTTTGCTCACATTGGCTCGTTTCATCCTCACAACAACCCTATGAGGTAGCCACTATTATATCCCCACTTTAAAGATAAGGAAACTGAGATCCATGAAGGTAAAATAACTTAACCAAAGTTACAAAGCGTGGCCGATTTTATTTTCCAAAGACGGCCACAGCAATATCTCTCAACCCAAGTTCTTTTTTCTCTTAAAAACCTTTTTATTTTTAGAATAGTTTTAGGTATACAGAAAAAGTGTGAAGACAGTACAGAATACCCATGTTCCCCACACCCAGTTTTGCCTATTATTAACATCTTACATTAGTATACTACCTTTGTCACAATTAACAAACCAATAGTGTACATTTTTACTAACTGAAGTCCTATTTTATTCAGGTTTCCTTAGTTGTTATCCAATATCTTCTTTCTCTTCCTGGATTCCATCCAGAATACCACATTGTATTTAGTCATGTGTTTCCTCTGGCTCCTCTTGGCTGTGACAATTTCTCAGGCTTTCTGGGTTTTTTTTTTTGATCGAGGAAATTGAAAAGCTTGAGACTGGACCCCAGGTGTGTCTTTCCCCAGAGAGAGAGCTCTTAATCACTCTCCTAAACAATTTCCTGAAACCCAAACTGCTTGCTTATCCTTAGAATTTTAAAAAGGTCCATGTGCTAGTCAGCGCAGTGGGCCTTAACTGGCAGAACAATCGCATTCGGAAAGTAAATCCCGTTGTAATATGTGCTTTTTTTTCAGGCAAGTGCATTGCTATATAGTATATTCAAAAGAATTTATGAATGAGCTGTCATGGTATATAAGATCATATGACTCCAAAATATAAACAACATCATTCTCAGTGATAGGATTAAATAGCCTACATATTAGTTTCTTTTTAGGTAGCCAAATGGGCTTTCAGACACTATTATGGAAAAACAGAAACTAGAGAATTTTTTTAATATTCAAAGAATTCCTATTTGCTTTCAATAACGGCAGGCAGGTTTATAAAATAGTATTAGATTTACCATACACACCTTAGGATTAAACTGTTCCCAGTGCTAATTATAACATGCCTGGAAAAAAATTTAACTGATTAAAATTCTATTTATAAAGGAAAAATCTAAACCACACAAATACTCCTTAGTTTAGAATAAGTACATATACATAACTGCTGAATGCAATCCCTCTTCAGATGACTGTCTTTTGAAACTCTGTAATTACAAAAAAAAGCAAAATGAATTTCAAGATGAAAGAGTTCTGGCATAATTTTCAAGGCTTATAATGACTTTCTTGAAACAGTAAATACCCCAAGTTTTAATTCCATGTAATACTTACTCTAGAGGTTAACACAGATTGAACATTCAATTTTACTCTAAAAGGGTAGTCACATCTGGAACTCACAACCTTTTAAATTAACAACTAAATGCTAACCAAAGAAAAATTATTGGAAGTCAAAGTCCAATGGTAACTTCCTACAGCTATTTACAGATGATGCAAACCTCTGAGTTTACTGGATGAGGTTTTAGGATTCCTCATATGCATGGGGTAACGAATCACACATCTAAAGTAACTGTCAACCCAACAAAGAAATGCACCATAACTACAGATAGTCTTTACTTCCCCACTTCCATTCCCTCTTCAATCAACTACTAGCAAGCTTCTTGCTTCCACCTGATCTCCTTGCTCCCAATCCAGTCCAGTCCTCTCTTGTTTCTTTTACTTGGCTCTTTTTTGCATTTTGCTTTGGTACACACTTTAAGCCCTTTTAAAACTGAAGCATACAGTAAAGTGTACAAAGTAGATACAAAGTCTACAATGAGCAGAGTTCAATGACTTTTTACAAAATAAGTATTCACATATAACTACCACCCACAACAAAGATAGAGCATTATCTACAACCCAGAAGCCTCCTCCATGCCCCCTCCCAATCATTATCCCTCCCAGTGGTAACCACTACTCTGACTTCTATCACCATAGTTATCTTACCTGTATTAACTTTATCTAAATGAAACCAACAAGTATTTACTCTCCTGTATCCAGCTTCTTTTACTCAATATTATGTCTGTGACATTCATATGACATCCACATGAATAAGTATACAATGGTCTGTTCTTTTTCATTGCTGAATAGTATTTTACTGTGTAAATAGTTGAAAATTTATCTATTCTACTGTTAGACATTTTAGGTATTTTCTAGGTTATAACTATTATGAATAATGCTTCTATGAACATTCTTATTTTGTAAATGAAGAAACTAAGTCCCAGAGAGGTAAAAATCACTTACTCAAAGAAATACAATTGGCCAACACAACTACATCCCAGGAGGCCTGATTTCCCTTCTACTCTGTGACATAAGTCAGCAGTCAAAATCATATCTGAATCTTAATTTTTTTTTTAATTCTTGTTCAGTAGGAAACCAAGTCTTAAGTAACAAATACTATGCAAATATTCTGTGGTTTTCAGTTACCAAAGTCACTTCCCTAAAAAATTTTTTAAATAAATGAAACTTCCCCTAACTTGTAACATTTAATAAGATTATGATGCCTAGAGTAGTATTTTATTTTCTTACATACCACTATTCTATAGAGGTTTATATAATTCACAATCAAATGAAATTTTGGTTCCCAGATAAGAAATGTACCAGGTTGGGATTCTACCAAATAATGCAAACTAAACAATAGTAGTCCCAATTTATAAGCAGTTACTATTCCAAAACTTTGCATTTATGTCCGCTATTTAAAATTCAAAATACCTTTTCCCATAGACACTATATTATGCTTAGTGACCAGGTTTTCAGATCAGCTACAAAAGCCAGCTTCACACAAAAGGTAGCTGAAAAAAGCACTAATAAGGACACAGGCTTTGTAATGATTTATAAAACCATCTTCCCTCCTAACACCCAAATCTCTTTGTGTTAACTCTCATAAGCTCTGGGAGGCCGGCTCGGATCCCTGTCTTTTCTTCCAGATGCCTCTCTGACTGGCCTGTGCCTGTTTCCTTATCCCTCACCAACACTCATCACTTTTATTGCCAGATCCTGGGCCACAGAATTCAGACCACAACTCATTCTGTAACTCCCACCCCTAAAATAAACCTTTGAGATTTTTCACTGCTGGAAAAATCTTTCAGAGGAGAGAGACAGAGAAACTTGAAAAACAAAGAGGATAAAAATAATAAAATCTCACCAAATCTTAAAAATAAGTTGTTTTTACCATAGGATTTGGGTAGGATTTTTCTCTGTGTTCCTACTTTCACTGAAATATTCTTCTCTGGAGCCCAGTTCAATCCTTCCGGAATTTTTTTTTTAATCTTAGACTGGGCATTCCTGAGCATCTCCTCTTCCATTAAAAAAAAAAAAAAACTTCCTATATTATTCCTTCTCACATTCTCTCTCATTTCTCACTTAGACCCTAAATGGAAAGATAAAGGGCATGTTGATAACACCAATTCTTCAGGTATAAACAGAACTGAAATAGGGAGAGAGGCAGCCCAAGGGCTGGTCAGGTCATTAGGTTCACCATTAAGCTGTAACTTGGTTAGGGACTTGTGGTATAATGAACAATTTGGCTGGGTTTGTCCTCAAATCCTGGGGAAGCAGCCTCTGAATCTCTGGTAATTCCTGGGACAGGAGTGTCTTTTTTTCTTCATGGTGGGCCCAGGACACACCTGATAGCTCATATGCTAATGAAAGAGCAGGAAGGGGCCAGCCACATCTGCAATCTTGGGGTGGGGGTGGGGGGTGTCTGGCACCAACAGAAAGAGGAACCACATGATTAGGGGCTGGGGCTTTGAGCCAAGTTATAGAGACCCACCTACCCAACCTGTGAGAAAGGAGGGGAGCTGCAGATGATCATGCCTATGTATTGAGAACCCATACAAACTTGGGAACTTGATGCTCCAATAAGTTTCCATGACTGAGAAAATGTATTGCTGCTGTGCTGGGAGAACGACATGTTCTGACTCCACGTGGAGAGGACACAAAACCTTGTATTTCAGATGCTCCCAAACCTCACTCTATGCATCTCTAGATTTCTTCTTATTTTGTATCCCTTTACTATAATAAAAATATAACTAAGAATTGCATTGCCAGTGAGTTCCATGAGTCATTCTAGCAAATCACTGAACTCAAGGGGAGTGGTGGGAACCCCCTAATTTGTTGTCAAAAAAGAAAGTGTCCTGGGCCCTGGAACTTAGGATTGATACCTCAAGAGCAGTCTTGCAGAGGACTGCCCATAACCTGTGGAGTCTGAATTGAACTGACTGAGTGACTGGGCAGTCTTTACAGCTGCTGAATGAAATTTCTGATACCAACAGAGTTGGTGTCAAAAGATGCTGTGGAAGTTGTAGAAGTTTGCTGATACCCTGTATAGGATGATATACAATGCTTTGGGCAAATAATTTCAAAATGAACACCAGAAAAATTTCCAGTAATAAGAAAAATCTACCTTACATATTAACATTCCTTTTAATCTTACCTTTTCTTTCCAATAATTAGAATGAAGATGTATTCTATATTATCTCCATCCTATAAATACTGACCTGAGTGCAAGAGAAATAGATACACTCCAAGGTATCAAAAAGCTAATTCCTGATTTTGTCAAGTTAATTTACCACCAAATGGAAAAATTAATTTCTACTATATAGTCTAGGGATGAAAACTAAAAGGACAAAATCTCTACTCATCTTTAAATCCAATGCAGAGGATGGTAAATGAATCTGAAAGCCAAAATACACCTAAAGTCATAAATGTTCTCAAAGCACTATTAGACACAGGACTGAGCAGTTGATTCCTTAAACCTCAAAGAACAAGGACAGATGTTTTATGAACAAAAACTAGGATCGTAAAATTATTTCATTCCATCTGTCAAATAAGTATTTAAAATAAGTAGCTCGTGGGCCCAAAATTAAATGGAACAAAATACTTAGGTACACTATCACTTCTGCAAGTGAAGTTAACAAAACACACACACACACACACACACACTTGGAGCCAACATTCACTTGATCAAGATGGTGGTATAAGAGACTCCAGGGTGCCAATTCCCCACGGATTCTTTGAACAACCAGCAAAAACTGGCAGAGCCATCTTCCTGAGAACTGAAAACAGTTGAAGTGTTGCAGTAATTGGGTAAGTGCTGAATCAAGAAAACGTTGCTGCAAAAAACAGTAGGGGAAACTCGATTAGCTCTTGCTGGCCCCTTAAGCATCCCTGGGGCAGTGTGGTGCAACCCTGAGCTCCAATTGTGGGTGCCTGGCCCTGTTCAGGAGAGAGCAGAAGAACCCCCTACACATACCTTGATGACTGTATGTCAGTGCCAATCTATCGGGTGCCAGACTGAAAAACTGAACCAGGAAACTCATTTCTGGCCCACCCTCCCAGAACATGCCCTGCAGGCAGAAGCAGCCTGAAGACAGCTAAAGCAATGTAAGAAACAATTAAGTCCAAGGGGTCTGGGGCAAAGGATTACCTGTTTATGTCATACAATAGAGCACCCTGGAGTAGGGGTGGGGGTGGGGTGTCTGTTTCATAGAGATTAGACGGGACATTCGATTCCTGTAAACAGGAGAACACCTAAGGCCATGAGCAAGCACAAACCCAGGACCTAAGGCAGGCTCAGAAAAGGAAGAGAGGACCCTGCACTTCACTTTCACCTAATGCTGCTCTTCTTGATAGGAGAGCTAAACTCAGAAGGAGAGCACCAGTCAACACAGAGCCAATTTACAGAGACTGTGAAAGATGTTTTTTGCATTGGTTGGTTTGTTTACATTAGCTCCTGGCTCTCAAGAAAATCTTTGTCATCTCACTAGGTGGTTACAACTCAGGAACTGCATTGAAGAGTTAACACATTAAAGCATTATACTTTACACTGTGCAACAAAAGAATGCAAGACAAAGAAACAAGAAATGATGGCCCATCCAATGGATCAGGATAAAATTTCAGAGGCCATCTACAAAGAGGACCAAAATTTGGACATACCACATAAAGACTTTAAAACAATGAACCCCAGCATGCTCAAGGAGATAAAAGAAAAAAGCATGGAGAAAGAAATAAAGGATATCAGGAAAATGATGAATCAACAATATGAGAATCTCAAGCAGGAGACAGAAAGTTTAAACAGAAATACTGGAATTGAAGACAACAATAACTAAAATGAATACTTCCTTCAAGGGTTTCAACAGCATACTAGAGCTGGCAGAAGAAAGAATCAGTAAATATGAAGTAAGACAATTGAAATTATTCAGGCTGAGGAGCAGAAAGTAAAAAGGATGGGAAAAAAAAAAAAAAAGTGAACAGAGCCTAAGGGACTTGTGGGACAATATGCATTCTCCAGAAGGAGAAGAAAGAGAAGAGGGGGCAGAAGGAATATTCAAAGAAATAATGGCAGAAAACTTCCCAAATTTAACAAAAGACATAAAAATGCACATTCAAGCCCCATGAACCCAAAACAGGTTAAACTCGAAGAGAATCACAGACAAATAGTACTCAAACTACCACATGCCAAGGACAAGAAGATAGTTCTGAAGGCAGCAAAAGAAAAGCAACTTTTGTTATATACAAGGGAGTACCAATAAGATTAAAGGCTGATTTCTCATTGGACACCACAGAGGCAAGAAAGCCATGGGACAAAATATTTAGAGTGCTGAAAGAAAATAATTGCCAATCAAGAATTTTTATCCAGTTAGACTATCTTTGAGAAATGATGAAGAGATTAAGACATTCCCATATAAACAAAAGCAGAAGGAGTTCATCACCACTAGATCTGCTAAAAAGCAATGCTAAAGGGAATTCTTCAGACTGAAAGGAAAGGACAATAAACAGTGGACTGAAACAGCATAAATAAATAAAGATCTTCGGTAAAGGTAACCATATGGGTAATTATGAATGCCACTACTACTATATTCTATTTTGTTGTATGTAACTCCACTTTTTACTTAGTACAAGTTATAAAATGCAAAAGCAGAAACAGTAATGATAAATCTATGATTTGGGACATATAATGTATAAAGATATAATTTGTAAGAAGGACAACAAAAAGGGGGGATGGAGAGTATAGGAAAATTGAGTGTGTACACTACCAAAATTACATTGTTAATGAATCAACACGGATTGGATGTTAAATTTAAGCCCCATGATAATCACAAGGAAAACACATGAAATATACACACAGAAAGCAGTAAGAAGAGACTCAAAATGACACAGTACAAAAAATCAAATAAAAATATGAAAATAGGCATTAACAGCAATCCCACTTCCAGGTATATAGGTCTCAAAGAAATGAAAACAGGAACTCAAACAGATATTTTCACACTGATTATCAAAGCAGCATTATTAACAATTGCCAAAAGAAGGAAGCAACCAAAGCGTCCATGTTGAATGGATACACAAAATGTTGTATAAATATTCAATGGACTATTCGAAGTTCTGTTACATGATACATGGATGAACCTTGGAGACATCGCATCGAGTAAAACAAGCCAGATTGAAAAGGGCGAACATTGTATGAGCTCACCGATACGAAATAATTAGAATAAGCAAATTCACAAAGTCAGAAACTATAATATAGTTTAAAAGGGGCAAGGGTGGTAACAGGGAATGGGAAGTTAATGCTTAATTGGTACAAGAGTTTCTGTTTGGGATGATGGAAAAATTTTCATAATGGATGCTGGTGATGATAATACAAACAGGTGTGAATAGACTTAACACCACCAAATTATATATTTGAATGTGGTTAAAAAGGTAAATTTTAGATCATATAGATGTTATTAGAATAAAAGTTGTAAAAGGAAACAACCCTAGGACTGTACAACACAAACAGGGAATCCTAATGCAAACTATGGACTATAGTCAATAGTGTAATTATAAAAATAGTTTCATCAATTGTAACAAAGTTACCACACTAATCCAAAGTATTAATAAGAGGGAAAACTAGGGGGTGGGGAGGGTGGGGGGGGTGTATCTGGGAATTCTGTGTTTTCTGCATGATTTTTCTTAAACCTATAACTTCTCTAATTAAAAACACACACCATTGTAAGAATATTAAAAGAATTTGTACAGAAGTTTTCTGAGCTAGCTCTTTACAGACAATGAAGTACAACATCAAAGAAATGCAACATGCAAACAAATATTATCTTAACTTACCCAATATTATTTTACATAAGCTGTCCTGGTTCTACCGCTTACTGTGTGGCCCTGAGGAAATCATTTAACCTCTCTGGATCTCAGGGTCTGTACTAAGAAAATGGTAATAAAAATAGTACCTACCCTAAGATTATTGTGAGAATTAAAAGGCGTAAGGTAAACTGTTTGGGGAGGCTCCAGTAACAGACATTTAGCTCCTAGCATAGCTCCTAGTATTGTCTCCATACTGATGCATAAGCTACTTCAATTCCCATTCATGACTTACACTACCTTTGAAACCTTCACAAGTGCCAGGACAGTGAACACCTGGTGGATGTTCAATATTTACTGATTGGAGACTAATGATTTATATGAAATCTAGAACCTTGAAGCTGAAGGAGGTTTTAAAAGTCATCTGGAACGATTTCATTTACTTCAGCAATAAGACTCATGGGGGATTATCAAATCTCTACTTGAACTCTCCAGGAACAGAAGCTTGTCATCTCAATAAGGCATACAGGAATAGTGCTAATTACTAGAACATTTCTTTTACAGATATCTAAACCAGATCTCATCTTATTGATTATTGCATCTCCTAAGCTTCTATGTGAAATGCTGAATTCACTAGAGAGCATCACATATTAGGAGAAATTGTACCAGAAATAAGCGTTAAAAAGAATCATTTAAAATTTGTTCTGACTACTAGAAAAATACTGCACCCAGTTTTATAAAACATGTAAACTAATTTTTAAATTATTCTGTTCAAACGTGCATTAAAATGTTCAGAAGGAATTAAAAGGAAGATTCTGACCTAAATCATAACACTTAACATGTCCTGGTGCGTAGAGGAGCCCAGATTATCATAAAGCCTAGGCTCTTTCCAACTACTATATAACATCTCAATAATTTCATACAACTTTAATAATTATATGTTTACAAAAGAAAAGCATACAAAGCTAGATACATTTATTATTGATACATACTGACACAAACTGCAAGTCACCAAGTTCCTATCCAAAAAAAGACCCAGTGCTAAAGACAAAATTGTCAATTTCTATAAGAAGAGCAGGGAAAATCCAAACCTGGATCTGAATGTAAGTAGTTATTTAAATTATTGAAAACCAAACTATTTTTCAACATCTCACATTACCAAGGTAATGGTACAACTGAAAGAATTCATCAGACTCCATGAGGGTCCAGGAGGACTCTCCTTGAATATCCTCTAACTTCCATTCATTCTAATACACTCTGACTTTTAGAGAAAAATCTGTACTTCCAAGAAAAACTATGCATTGTTTGATAGCACACCCTACTGTCTGACCAAATTCCAATTCTGTGGGAGATATTTTACAACTCTGTAAGTTATAAGTAACTGATAGACATAAGAATTTTGTCCTGTGAGGTAGAGGGTCCAATCTTTTCTCCCCTCCCTTATCCCTCCACCCAAGAACCAGTTTTGCCTCCATTTGCAATTCATTTCAACATTCCTTGTGATTTTAACTTTTTCTGGAAATTATCTTTTAAGACACTAGTCAACTTCAGATTATTGATTAGACTTTGCTCAGTACTTAGTTATCTCCAAACAGTGAATATGAACTGAACTGGAAAGGTGTGTCTCCCCTACATAAGTTAATAAACAGGCCTTCTGCTTATGATAAATCCATCCCAAGTGAATTTCACGGGCATGACTTAAGTCATCGGTACTGGAAGAAGAGAAGAAATCAGGTTCCTGAACTTACAAAGTCAGTATTGAGAGTGCGGACAATGAAGACACTAATATAGCAACCACAACAGGCTGCTGCCCACTCATCCTCACTCCAACGAATGATGCCTATGCTGGTTTGGAGCTGTTACGCACCCCAGAAAAGGCCTTCTTCTTTTAATCCATTCTTGTGGGTGCAGACCAATTGTAGGTGTGACCTTTTGATTAGGTTATTTCAATTGAGATGTGGTCCACCCAATTCAAGGTGGGTTTTAATCCTTTACTGGAGTCCTTTATGAGGATAAAAGACAGAAAAGGCCAAGAGAGCTCAGAGAAACACCCAGAGAACTTGGAGAGAAAAGCCCTGGAGCTGCTAAGAGAGGAGGCACAGAAGTTCAGAGAGGAAGCCACTGGAACCAGAAGCTGAAAGCAATGAGACACAGGAGTGAAGGACCAACAGATGCCGGCCATGTGCCTTCCCATGTGACAGAGGACTCCCAGATGCCAGCAACCTATCTTCAGAGTCCAGGTATCATCCTGTTGATGCCTTAATTGGGACATTTCCATGAGCTTACAACTGTAAATTTGTAAATTAATAAATCCACATTGTAAAAGCCAACCCATTTCTGATATATTGAATTCCAGCAGCTTTAGCAACCCAAAACTATGCCCTTTAAGTTAACACAATTAAAGAAAATAATCATTCCAAAAGCAGAGTTAACTTCAGAAGACAAGAAGCTGGCTGATGTGTATAAACATTTATTTCAAACAAAGAAAGAAATTAACACAAAAAAAATTTTTAAGGCTTAATCTAGGCAAATCTTTCTTTTTCACAAGACAGTAATGATAAGCAAAGGCTTAGAAGTAAGTGGAACTGCCAACTGCAACCATTCAAAGAGTAAAGCCAAATGAACAAAGAGGAACCCTATATTCAATGATCTGAAGGTCCATCTTTTTTCTCCTTTTCCATACATGCTTCCTATATATTCTTGAGCATGTAAGCACCAAGTCCAAAAATTATAACCATTCTGAACATTTCTTGTGTTCTTAATTTTGAGACTACTTCCCATAAACTTTTTGCCAGTTTAACAATTGACTCCAGTTGTTACAAAAATTTTTAAAGATGCAAAAGAAAGATACAAAATATGCATTTATCTAAATAAACTATTTTTCATATAAAAAAACTTTTGAGAAGGGCAATTTAAAAATAATTTATTCAAAATATTTAATATCTTTGATTTAAAAATATTGGTTGAGGAATTTATGTACTAAGCACTATTATAGATTTTGGGGCTACATCAGTGAACAAAACAGACAAAAATAAACAGGAAATTATACAGCATTTTCAAAGTTCTATATACAATAAATAAAATCATATAGCATGTTGATAGGCAATATGTTCCATAAAGAAAATAAAGCAGGGTAGAAAGAGTATGCTCCTAAACTAATGAAGAGGCTTAGAAGCTTTAAAAAAGACATTATTCAAACAAAATCTCCCATGAAATCCACTATATAAAATGTTAAAAAAAAAAAAAAAAAAAAAGATATTCTGATTGTAAGGAGCAGGCACGGAGGGAAAGACACTGAAGAAGACAGCCATCTTCTCTTCTCCAGTACTAAACTAAAACTGAGGATTCTAAGGCTTCAAGAAATTCCAAAAGCTCTTTGGAGCACTGAGGGACTAACGTAAAGAACAACAGATAGATGATAGATAGATAGATAGATAGATAGATAGTATAGGTGTATTTAAATTCCTCCTTCAATTCCCATTTTTCTTTAAGAAAAAGACAAGTCCTTAAGAAATTTAACATCTATAGTCCCGATAAAGAAAGATTATGAAAAGGAGGTGAACAGGATAGTTTTCTCCTTTATTTACCAACATACCTTTCATCAATAAGATCACTAAATACCTGTATCCATTTTCAAATATATTTCTCCACTTTGATTTTGAATGAACAGTGAGACATAAATTATAAACAGGAACAACTAATTTTTGCTGCTTCTATGAGCAAACAGCTCAGTACATATCAAAACAGATGAATATTAAAGAAGTGCTGACATTATAAGAAAAACATAGGCAGTCAAAAGGAAAGTCCAGTTTAACAAAATGTGAGCTTCCTGAAGTAAAAGAGGGCACCTCAATAAAACCTAAATAAATAGGTTAACATTTGAAAAGAAATATAGTTCATTTTTTGGACAGATGTCTCCTAGAAATCTATAATGAGCATATCTTACTATCCTGAATTTATATACCTTCTTAAAATCTAACAAAATAAATGAGATTACAAAAAGTTTACTGAATAATATAAAATTGCCGTCATTTGACCATCTTTGACTTGGACTATATTATTTGGTTCAAACTAAAACACTGACAGGGGTTCTCAGTAAGCAAACCTAATTCAAAAATATGCCTTGGCTTTATAGGATTTGTAGCAATGCTATTGTCTCCTCATTTTTAACATTAACACTAACTTGAGACAATTTTGAAACTACTATAACAATTACTGAATTAACTGGAGTATTTTATTTAATTATTATTATTATTTTAAATCAGGAGGCAGATAGCAAATGGCCTATATTTTTAAGGATCCACAGGACATTCGCAAAACCTGACTCAATGTTAAGCCATAATAGAAATCTCAATTGTTTTTACAGAGCACATTTTCTAATTACAACAATGAAGTAGACTGAATTTACAAACCCCAAAACAGACATGCTCCTAGTTTTCATTTGCATTCCTGTGGGTGTGAACCCAGTCTAAACAAAACTTCTGAAAGAGGTTATTTTTAGCCAAGGTTTGGCCTAACTGAATGAGGGTGGGTCTTAATCTGGATTACCAGAGGCCTTATAAAGAGAAGCAGGAAGTCAGTGGGAGAGGAAGACAAAGGAGAGGACATCACCATGTGACAGGAAAGCCAAGGAACCCAAAGGAGTGCCAAAAGCCAGCACCAGAATGCCAGTCTTTCAGGAGAAAGCAAACCTTGTCAACATCTACATTCTGAACTTCTTTTGGCCTCAAAATCATGAGCCAATAAATTCCTGTTGTTTAAGCCAAGCCATTGTGTGTTATTTGTGATAGCAACTCAGGCAAATTAAGACAAACACAATTAATCTAAGAATTAATAATAAATTCAAAACAAAGAGCCCTAATGATTTAGAATGTTTAAACTCTCCAAAATAATTGGTGAATTAATGAACAAATTAAGGGCACATGAGATTTGTAGCTCTCAAATGTTGGTGTGCATCAAGATTAGCTAAGGAATCTGTTAAAAACATAAAGCTCAGGCCCTAAAATCAGAAAATCTCATTTAGGTCTGAATTGGAATCATAACATGGTATTTTTAATAAGCCTTCCCTCTAGCTAAGGCTGATGCTCACCAAAATTCAGAACCAATGCAACAGAAAACTAGAAAAAATACGAAGACAACACTTATCAAAAGTTATGGAAGCCATACAAACCTATACATAGATGCTAAATACACTGTCTAAAATAATTTTAATATTTAAATAAAGAAAATGTACATATTCTAAGCAAATAAATTAAGATTTTTAAATAGAACAAAGGTAGTAAAGAAAATAGGAAAAAAAATACAGATAAATTAAAAATGCATAAATAGAAAACAGAAAAAAAAACAGAATTTTAAGATAATTTTGGTTCTCTGTGGAAAAACAAAGGCCTGAGAATTCTAACCAAAAAGAAAAAAAAAAAAAATACTAGAAATAGACAAAATTAGAAATGGATAGGAATTAATCTTTTTGTATATACTTAAAAAATAAGGTCAGGAAAATAACAAATTTAGCAACAAACTGAAAACTATAAATATGCTAGATAATTCTTGTTGCATAATAAAGAACTTGGTGACCTTTGTTCCAAGTTTCTGAGACAGACCCTCTAAATCTCTGGAATTTTCCCATGATAAGAGTGTCTCTTGTTATTTGCAGTGGGCCCTTCTGACAAACCACAACTGATAGTTTATGCTAAGGAGATGATTCAGGGTGGGACTGACCAGGGACTGGCCATGCCAAAAGAGAGGAATCATGGGTTGGAGTATTGGGACTTTCAGCCAAGTCATATCAGCCCAACTTCCAATCTCCAGAAGGAGAGGGAGCTAAAGATACTGATTCAGTCAGTTATGCCTATGGAACAATACCCCAATAAAAACTCTGCACACTGAAGTTCAGGTGGGCTTTTCTGATTATAATACACATGAATATCCTGACCCCATGGGGAGCAGACATGGAAGTTTAGCTTTTGAGACCCTGGCTGTATGTGTCTCTTCTTTTGGTTGGCTCTGATTTGTATGTTTTTTTTTGTTTTTTGTTTTTTGTTTTTGCTACAATAAAATGCTAATCATTAAATATAGCACTTTCCTGAGCTCTAAGTTGTTCTAGCGAATTTTCAAACCTGAAGTGATGGTAGGTACCCCCAAATATGTAGTCAGCTGGTCAGAAGTACAAGTGATCTAGGAGCCCCAAACTGTGGCTGGTTTCCGAAGTGAGGACAGGCTCGTAGGGGCTTGTGCTCTTACCTGTGAACTGGGACTAACTCCAGGTACTAAAAGTCAGAATTGCATTGCAATTGGTGTCAGAAGTTATTATAAGTCTAAAGGGCATCCATATATGGCTAAATCATCAAAAATATAAGAAATTATTTAGCATGAAAATAATCAGAAAAGGTCTAAATATAGCCTTAGTTGTAATCTACTACTTGGCTGACAAAAATCAGAACTTGTAGAGCAGGGGGAGAGTTTTAACAAAATGCTATGAACTTCAAATTCTTTCCATTAAAGAGGACTTCTTTATCAGATTTTCAAACAGGTTAATAAGCACATAGTGACTATCATGCAGTTTTCCTAGTAAAGATAGATAAATAGACTTGATTCTAAATTCGAAAGCAAATCTCAAAAGAATCCCATGATATCAATTATTCTAAATTATTCGCTTTTCAGATTTAAAAAAATAATTCAATTTGGCCATTAATTTTACAAATAAATCTTACTGAGGTTAATTTTTAGTGTTTATTTTAAAGTTACTTTAAATGTAAATTTGTTTAAATTTAGTTATTCAACAGTGACAACCGATAAATGGTCAATTAGCCAAGAGTCAAATATTATTATATATATATATATATTGTATAACTAACATAAGGGCAAATAAAATGAAATTTTCCTTGTTAATAAAGGGGAGGCAACTGCCTCTCTACTCCCCTTAGAATGCTGTGGTGATTTAAAACTGTATGTTCCCCAGAAAAAAAATTCTTGAAGTTAATCCATTTCTGTGGGTATGAACCCACTGTAAGCAAAATCTTTTGATGAGGCTCCTTCAGTTAAGGTGTGACCCAACTCATTCAGAATGGATCTTAATCTTCTTACTGGAGTCCTTTATAAACTGGATGAATACAGAGAGATGGAGAGAAAGCCAGGGAAGCAAGAAGTTGAAAGCAACAAAACCAGAAGAGAAGGGAAAGACCAGCAGATGCTACCATGTGCCTTGCCATGTGACAGAAGAGACTAATTTGCCGGCAGCCAGTTTCAGGAAGAAAGCATCATCATGATGATGCCCTGACTTGAACATTTTCACGGCCTCAAAACTGTACGCTTGTAAGCTAACAAATTCTCACTGTTAAAAGCCAACCCATTTCATGGTATCTGCTTTAAGCAGCCTAGGAAACTAAAACAGGTGGGTATTAGTTTCCTATGGATGCTGTCACAAGTAACTCAGTGGCTTACAAAACAGAAATCTATTCTCTCCTAATTCTGAGGCCAGAAGTCCAAAATCAGCATTACTGGCCCAAAATCAAGGTGACAGCAGGACCGCACTCCCTCTGAGGAAGATCTGGGGGAGAATCTGTCCCTTGCCTCTTCCAGCTTCTGGGGGCTGCCAGCATCCCTTGGTTTGTGGCCACATCACTCTAATCTCTGCCTCCATGGTCACATTGCCTCCTCTTCTTCCATACATGTGAAACCTCCCTGTGTCCCTCTTATAAAGACACATGTAGTTGTATTTAGAGCCCACCCAGATAATCAAGGAAATCCTCCCATGTCAAGATCCTTGATTCAATCATATCTGCAAAGACCCCTTTTTGCCATTCAAGATAACATTCAGGGCTTCCAGGGATTAGGGTAGGGTTATCTTTTGGTGAGCTAATTTTCAGCCTACCATTGTTTAATGAAGGTAGAATTATTAAACAATTAGTCAAGAATTAGATAATCCCAGTCTTCAGATTTTGGCTCTGAAATTAACTCTGATGTCTCTCATAGGGTGTTCAGGGGATGACACAAGTTACATACATATTTGTCTCTTGAGGATATAAGAAAAGTTTTGTCTACTGCACAGTACAAAATATGTGAAATTCTGCTAGATTTCATAGATCTCTTTGCAGGTGTGTAGCTGGTAAACATCCTCAGTAATAAATCATGTTTTCTGTCTCTCTTCTATATTGGTATGGAGGGGTCTTTTTGTTGGCAAGATTTTCTTATTTCCCCAACATACTTTATAGAGTTAGATCACAATAAATTTTTTAAATGAAATTGAGACAACTACTTTTCAAAGGCAGCAAAATCTATAATCCTCTAAATTTTTCAAGACAATTTCAAGGCCTACTAGCCCTTAAATGTCCTCCAGAATTAAGCAGTTTTCATTCCACGAAATTAAAATAAATTCCAGATAAATTCAAATTACATGTAAAATATGAAAGCAGTAAAGAATTAGAAAAAAATATAACAAAAAATGAGCAAAGAATCAAAGCAGTTACATAAAATGATACACTTAAGAAACAAAGAAATAAAATAAAAGCAATGCAAATACTTTGTTTCCAACAACTACTTTATCACTCTTTATATTTAACAATAATATCCAACAAAAGTGAGGGTGTGGAGGAAAAGGAACACTTAATAAGGCACACTGTTCCGCAAGTATAAACTGGTACAGCCTTTTGAAAAGGCAATTCAGCACAGCTGGCAAAATTTAAAACAGATATATATTTTTACCTAGTAATCCCACTTCTAAGCATCTAGTCTACAAAGTACTCAAAAAGTGAGAATATATATATATATATATAAAAAACTGTTCACTGAAGCATTATTTGTATGCAAAACTACAAATAATTTAAATGTTCATCAAAATGGAAATGGCTAAATTATGGTATATCTATATAAGAGAATGCTATATACCCAGCAAAAAGAATGAAGTAGACCAATATAAGCTGTATTTAGAAAGTGAGTCATGATACTATCATTCAGTGGTAAGTATACATTATAAAAGTTATAAAAGTAAGTATATTATTCTTTTACTTGAAATAAAAAACAAAAATAACAACAAACCTCTGTGTATATGTCTATATTAATGAAGCCATGTTTAAAAAAAAAAAAAAACCTTATTACATGTGAACATCCTCACAATGTAACATTAAGTGAAGGGTAGGCTGCAAAACTGTATAAGTGGTCATATATGCAAAAAGCAGTACAATATAATTAAGTGAAGGTTATCAATAACTGCTGAGTAATATGATTTTGAGCTATTCTTTACGCATTTCTTATTTTTCTAAAATGTATAAGTATTACTTATGCAATCAAAACAAAAATCAATTAAAGTATTTTTTTTTAACAGGGGCCCAGATGACTAATAAATTGTTTGGCTTTGGGGATCCAGGAGAGATTTTACACACTACAGGAGTTCATGTACAAAGAAGACTTTATAAAAATATAGACTTGCCAAAACTTCCTCATGCTAAAGAATAGCTACTGCCTTCACACTGGTTATTTAAAATATCTGTATGTTTATTACATATTCTACTACTAAAAACATTTTGAACTTTAATACTTTGAAATCTCCTTTAGTCAGCCCAAGCATCACATAAAAAAGTAATTCTCAATATTAGTTAAACCATATTTTTAAGTAAAAATAACTGGTATTCATTCATAAAGAGCACCTCATTTTTTTTAGTTCCATAGAATTACATTCTATGGATGTAAAATAATTTATTTAATCAGTCCCCTCTTGAGGGATATTTGTTTTTCCTAATCTTTTATTACAAAGAGTGCTGCAATAAGTAAAATAATTTTGCTTGCACTTAAGTATATCTGAGAATAAATTCCCTGAAGAGGAAATGCAGAGTCAAAGGGCAAGTACATTTGTAATGTTGATAGATATTGACAAATTGAAGAACCAATTTCATTTTAACTTTTAAAGAAGTTTTATTGAGATAAATTCACATACCATAAAATATTCATTTTAATTTTAATGTATTTAATGCTCATGATATATTTCAGGGTGCTCATTAAAATTGGTGTTATAATAACAAGCCAAGGCAGAAAATTGGAGTTACTGAATCATGACTATTCCTGTTGTGTTAATATCTATAAGAACTTTATAACAATATTTTTGTTTCTCTGAAATCATATCTCCTGCCTTGAAGTGGTAAAATCTTTTGAACTATATGAAATAAATGATAATTTTTTATATTAAAAAAAAAATAACTGGTATTAACCAACTTGATCAACCATCTTGACCCTAAAATAGCCTTTGGCTCATTCCTAACATTAACTCTAGCTTCAAAGAACAAGTTAAGTTAGTCAAAACAATATGCTGCAGGTTTTCAAGACATGTTTTGGGACAAGGAATAGACCTTGGCTTCTGAAAAAGTTCTCTCCAAATTAGCTGAAGTATTAACTGCCATCAGTACCACATTTCAATACATCCCAACAACAATCCTTCTATTCCTTTTCATTCGTGGTCTTCTTGCCTAGAAGGAACCTCCCTCCCTGCCACCATTATCCAAGCCCTACCATCTCTTCCAGGCAAACTTCAAAATACACCTGCAGCATGAAGCTGTTCCTCTGTTGAACTCCAGAAGCACTTAATGATCTAAGTAGCTCACATGGCCAGCATGTGTTATATTTATACTGAAATTCTTTTAATATACTCTGACTTCCCAAGTATACTTGAGAAAAGACTAGAAGGCACACAGTCAGCCTCCAATGCAGTTCACTGGAGACACAAATTGAGTGGCCATCCAAGAAACATAATAGATGTTTGCTTTTATTTGTTCTAAATAAGATTGGAACTGATGGACTCCAATGGGCCTTGAATGACTGCCTAAGGAGTTAGGTTTTAGCCTGCAGAAAAAAGACTAAATGAAAGTTTTTGAGCTCCAAAGTTGTGATTAAAGTACATTTTAAGAAAGAGCAGTCCTCAGTTCACCACTGCCAGAGTAATATGAAGGCAGTCATATCTAGGAGCAAGTTAGGTAGCTGGTTCAGCATAAATGGTTAAGTAAGGGCTTTAAAATCAGAGAACACTGGGTTCTCCAACACTTCCTAGCTCTGTGACCCCAAGCAAGTCACATAAGATTTCTTAAATGTTTTACTTTCTTTATCTGTAAAACAAGGATGATAAAACCAGAACCTACTCACCAGGCTTGAGGTGAGTATTAGATGAAATAATGCATATAGCACACGCCAAAATGCCTGATGAAGGGTAAGCTCAAAATAAATGGCAACTATTATTTCAGAAGCAAACCAGTAGGCTACTGAAAAAAACTAAGCATAAAGATGAAGAGGAAATAAAATTATCAAAAAAAAAAAAAGACATTACAAAAGAAGAAGCAATAAGAAAAGCAGGTGGAGGAGAGTATCAAAATTGACTGAATTTTCAAATTTTCAAACCTGGATGACTAAATCTGGCAGGGAACTGAAGATGGGATTAAGATTAAACTTAGTTTTAGCCAAGTTAAGGCTGAAGGCAACTGACGGCATTTCAAACGGACATTGGACAGATGACAACAATAAGCCTGGAAATGGGAAAGGACTTGGACAGAATCGATATCAGTTATCCAGAAAGGTAAGATACTACCTCCACCAACCCACCTCCGAAAGGAGGATACCTGCTGTTTCGGTTTGCTAATGCTGCTGGAATGCAATATAACAGAAATGGGTTGTCTTTTACAAAGGGGGTTTATTAGCTTACAATTTTACAGTTCTAAGGCCATGAAAAATGTCCCAATTAAGTCATCTTTGAAGAAAGGCTGCTGGCATCTGGGGTTCCTCTGTCAGATAGCAAGGCACATGGCTGACGTCTGCTGGTCCTTCATTCCCAGGTTCCAGCAACTCCAGTGTGTTTCAATCTCTCTGCTCTCTCCAAATGTCTCTGCCTTTTATCCTCTTATAAAGGACTCCAGTAAAGGATTAAGATCCACCTTGAATGGGCTGGGTCACATCTCAGTTGAAACAAACTAATCAAAAGGTTCCACCCACAGTAGGTCTGCACCCACAAGAATATCCAGATTAAAAGAAAATAGTCTTTCCTCGGTACATAAGAGCTCCAAACCAGCACACCTGCTAATGGTATCACAAAAGCATCAGATAAAAGCAAGTTACTGAACACAGCAGAAAGTTTAAGGGATGAACTCTAGAACACACACCATTTAAGATTTTCTCACCAATATTTTGGGCTCCAAACAAATGGTACCTAATTATTAACATAAAGATTCAAAATGAATTACATGACTGAATGCCAAACAGGAATGCTTGGTTTTATTCTTAAAAGAAATGTACCATTTCATTTTTAATTTATAACATATCTCTTCAAAGAAAAGATTATGGAGCCACCACAGAACATTTCAACAACACAACATAAACAGGAACAACTATGAACGATTCAGAAAAGCACAGTGTTCAGATACATGAAGCAGGATAAACACCTAAAGCATGGAAACCATTAAACAGATTTACCCAAAGCTTTTACAGTCCTGCTTTTAGGAAAGCACACTCAGCAACCAGAAACCAGCCTTGTTAACTGCCCATGGGGTTCAGAATCATCACAGTTTATTTTCCCTAAAATGCACATATCATTTTAACCTTTCATGCCAGCCTCCCAGAAAAAGAGCCCCAACTCTTTGTTTTCCAGCCTGGGAAAGATAAATAGTGACAAATGGGAAGGGAAAGGGAAGGCAGAGTTTAGGGACAGTGTGCTGAGTTAGTCATATGCTTCATGGTGTAAAAGGCTCTAGTGGGCCCATGGAATTGAAACATTCTGGTACTGCCTGGACTAATACACAGGCTTAATTTGCAAAGCCAGGGCGACTGTGCAGTGGTAGTATCAAGGTGGAAGCCCAATATCCATCACTTGTCTTGTCTCATTCCCACCCCCTCCCCCACCCAAGCTCCAGGGAAAGGAGGCAGTAAAATGCTAAAATGTTAAAACTGGCCAGGTCTTTGCTTTTCTCTGATACTCCCAGGAGGAATATGAACAGCAAGGACAAAACCTGAGCCTAGATCCCAACCCCCAGAAGAAGAGAGGGATGGGGCAGCTCTGTTGTCCACACTCCGTAACATCGGGGATATTCAAATTTCAATAAGGGCTAGAGGCACTCAAAGATCTTCCTAGAGGGAAAAAAAAAAGGGGGGGGGGGGGGCCATGGTCAACACTTGTCCCACTTCCTGAACCCTGATTCTAATGCCAAATTACAAGGATTTTGCAAACAATTTTCACATGGGTTTATATCGGGCAGAGTTCTGATTTTGTTTATAATGATACTTAATTTCATTATATCAAAATGAATGTTACTACAGTCATGAAAAAGTCTTGGTAATGGATGGTGATGATGGTAGCACCATATTGCGAGTGTTAACTAATTCCACTGAAATGCACCCTTAAAAATGGTTAAGATGGGAAATTTTGTGTTATAAAGTACCACGATAAAAAAAGCGCTACTCAGTTATAAATAAAGGTATACACCTAAGTATAAACTCCTTTTAGTTATAAAAGTAGATACGTACGAATGTATAAACTCCTCTCAGCTATAAACATAAGTATACTTCTGCATTAACTCCTTGTTATTCACATGGTAGACATTGCACTGAGGCTTATTTTCATTATCCTAACGAAATATTAATTGGGAACCCCTTTGCTTCAACTATTCCCCAATCATTTCAATTACATAACCCACAAAAAAGCCATGCACCTCCCCAGACCACTGCTAATTTCTGGGGGGCTTAAATTATCTCAGCCTCCAAAGATCCCCTCTTCCAACCCAACCAACTCACCACTCCACCAATTCAAGCCCAAGCCAAGCCATCTTTATTCAATACCCCCCACCCTTCAAAAAGAACCTTAAGTAAAACATTTGTAAATTTTGAGGGTCAGAGAAAGAAGTCAATTTATATAACAGCCTTTCTTGAGCCATCTTTCCAACTCCTCCCTCCTCTTCCATCACCTCACCTCCCTACTCACCCAAAAATGACCCTTGGAACTTCAAATTTTTATTTCCGGGTTAAGCAAAGTTCAGTCGTTTCCAGTTCCTACTTTCTGATGAATATGTCCAACTTATCAAGGTGCTCTAAAGCCTTTCATCTATCAGGACCCATCCTTCCAAACTTTTTTAAAGCAAAAAGAAAACAATTCTGTTACCCTGTTAAGTCACATTTCCACCCCTAATAAGTCTTCCTAGCATGAATTCAGAGGAGCAGGGTCTCAATCCATGTTTAGTAAATTTGAATTACCAGACTGCTGTTCTAATTAATTGCTCACCAGATCAAATTCTAAATTTCCCTTTCTCAGAGCAGCAAGGTCACTTTCATACTAAAAATGCCCTTCCTTCTAAAAGCAACTAATGTCAGTTACTTCATGCTATTCTTTCCAATTACTGCCAGGAAACCACACAACCTAACAACCAAGTGAAGATTCCCCTCATTTTTTAACAGATTAAGAAAGTAAGCTGCAGGAAGATAAAATAACTTGCCCAGAGCCTTTTAATAAGACAGACAAAAAGATACACATATCCTTCTTATGATGTGCAAAGTACTGTGTGAAGTATAATACTTGGATTTCTCTTTTAAGCCTCAGAACAGCCATAGCAGAAAAATAACACTTTAATCCCTTTTTACATGTGGGTAAACAGACTTAGGCTCAAAAACATTTTTCCTGGCCCAAATCACAACAGTAACTGTGACAGACAGGATTCAAGTCAAATCAGGCTGAATTCAAAGTTCAAGCTTTTAAAGGATAGTTTTAAATAAAAAAAAGTATTATTTCTCTCCTGCAAATATAAAATGAACATGTCTATGATTTTACGTAATTTGTTAGTTAATTAGTGTCCTGGTTTGTATATATTATGTCCCCCAGAAAAAGCCACATTCTTTGATGCAATCTTGTGGGGGCAGATGTATTAGTGTTGATTACATTGGAATTCTTTGATTGTTTCCATGGACATGTGACTCAATCAACTGTGAGTAAGTCCTCTGATTGGATAATTTCCATGGAGGTGTTATCCCACCCATTCAGGGTGCGTCTGAATTAAATCACTGGAGCCATATAAAGGAGAGCAACTGACAGTGACATTTTGAAGAAGAGCTGCAGCTAAGAGAGGTCAAAACACCCCAAGAACAACATTTTGGAGAACGCCATTTTAAAACGCAACCTGGGAGCAAGCGGACGCCAGCCATGTGCCTTCCAAGCTAACAGAGGTTTTCCAGATGCCAATGGACATCCTTCAATGGATACCCTTTGTTGATGCCTTACCTTGGACACTTTATGGCCTTAAGACTGTAACTTTGTAACCAAAAAAAAAAATACCCCTTAACAAAAGCCAATCCATTTCTGGGTGTTTTGCAAAAGGGCAGCATTAGCAAACCGGAACAATTAGGGAACAAGTAAGATGTTGCAACTAGTTGAAAACAGAACTTAAAAAGCAGACACAGGGTGGATATCAACAACATGGCAACATAAACAGCTACTGAAAACTTCTCTCCAGAGATTCAGTGAAAAAAAGGACAATTCTGAACTATCTGAAACTCCAGAAGAGGATATATATACACTGGAGAAGGACACTGAAAATGCCGAATTGAAGAAAGAGAAGAATATCCGGCAGGAATCTTCTGTCCTGGACCAGCCGGTTCTCTCCCCTTCCCCTCACTCGGTGTCAGTGCAGGGAAAGGCACAGAATCAGCAGATGGGACCCCTCCCATCATGGACACAGATTTAAAAATCTCTCACAGTAAGACGTATCCCTACCAACTGAAGACCCAGGGGACAGGGGAGGGCATTTCAAGGACAATGTCAGTGAAAGACAAAGATTCTGAGAAAACGTGGACAGAGACTGTGTTTCCAAACAAGGGTCTGAAAGCCCTTACCCCACCCTTGAGGGAAGCAGCAGCCAGCAGGTGTTTCCTTGCCTGGGGGACGGCTGGAGCACTGGGTCAGCTGAGGGAGTCCTCAGCCACATGTGGATCCCACATGGAGCCAGATTTTGGCCAGCAAAGTGAGGGCACAGGAATCCCAGTTTCAGCTCACCTGGATAGACATAGCCCACGCTCATAGGCAGAGCAGCTTCTGAGGTCAATTAAGGTACCAAACAGTGCCATCTGCTGGACAGCAAAGAAGGTGCATGAGAATCAAAAAACTTTTAAAAAGATGCTTCAGACCCTTTCTTAAGACGACAGTACTGGTCTACATGCGCTGTACAGAAACCCGACCCTGTTTGGGCTGAAAAATACAGAAGACACAACGGTTACAGCAGGGCTCTAAAACACCCAGGTCTTGCTGGCCTGCAGAAAGCAGAGCACAACTGGAGGCCAGCATGTTTGTATTACCACACACAGTGAACTTGCTGGGGTGCCCAGTGCCTACCTACCATCCCTGTGGCAGGCCACAGTGGATGCCTAATTTGGGGGGGAAGACTAGGCAGCAGAGACAATCTGACAACTGACCAGCAAGAGAAACAAAGAAAAGACAGAGATCAAAGACAACCAATAAGAAAACCCTAGGAAAAGAGAGAAAACCACCACCAGAATAAACTAATCAAAAAAATCAGATCAGACAAAAAAACATCATGACCACACCAGGAAACATGAAGATATGGCCTAGTCAAAGGAACAAACTAACACCTCAACTGAGATTCAGGAGATGTAACAATTAATTAAAGATGTTCAAACAAATCTTCTAAATCAAATAAACAAGTTGAAAGAAAATGTGACAAAACAGATGAAGGATATAAAGAAGGCAATGGCTGATCATAAAGAAGAATTTGTAAGCTTCAAAAAACAAATGGCAGAATTCATGGGAATGAAAGGCACAACAGAAGAGATGAAAAACACAATGGAGTCTTGCAACACAAGATTTGAAGAGGCAGAAGAAAGAATTAGTGAACTAGAAGATAGAACATCTGAAATCCTGCACATGGAAGAACATAGAGAAAAGAATGGAAAAATATGAATGGGGTCTCAGGGAACTGAATGACAACATGAAGTACATGAATATACGTCTCATAGGTGTCCTGGAAGGAGAAGAGAAGGGAAAAGTGGCAGAAAGAATAATAGAGCAATCAATGAAACTTTCCCAACTCTTATGAAAGACATACAATTACTAGTCCAAAAAGCACAGTATACTCCAAACAAAATTGATCAACATAGACCTACTCCAAAACAATTGTTAATCAGATTTTCAAATGTCAAAGATGGAGAATTCTGAAAGCAGCAAGAGAAAAGCGATCCATTACAAACAAGGGAAGCTCGATAAGACTAAGAATGGATTTCTCCACAGAAACCATGGAGGCAAGAAGGCAGTGGTATGACATATTCAAAATATTGAAAGAGAAAAACTGCCAACCAAGAATCCTATATCCGGCAAAACTGTCCTTCACAAATGAGGAAGAGTTTGAAATCTTTACAGATAAACAGACACTGAGAGAGTTCATGAAAAGGAGACCTCCTCTACAAGAAGTAGTAAAGGGAGTGCTACACACAGGAAAAGACAGAAAAGAAAGGATGGGAGAAGAGTATAGAAATGAAGATATTAGGAGATAGAAAGAGTCTAGTAGAGATTGGGTATTTGATGCTGAAAGAGTATAGAATGTTCAAGAGGCCTGAGTGTACAGATCCAGAAATGGATAGCACAACACTATGTGATGGTACCACAATACTGTAAGTAAAGTGAACAAAGATGACTGTGAGTATGATTGAACAAGGAAGGTTAGGGAGTGGGTATGACACCAGAAAGAAAGACAGAAGATAAAGACTGGAACTGTATAACTTAGTGAACTCTGGAGTGGTTGATGATTGTGATCAAATGTACAAACATAAGAATGTTTTTATATAAGGGAGAACAAACGAATATCATCTTTGCAAAGTGTTGAAAATGGGAGGGTACTGGGGAAAAAATACAGTCGATGCAAACCAGAATCTGTAATTAACAATACCATTATAACATGCTTCCATTAATTGTAACAAAGGCAATAAAATATACCAAAGCTAAATGTCTATAAGTGGGGGATATAAGGAAGAGATATGGGACCCTTGGCATTGGTGTTGATGTCTGAACTTTTTATTGTATTTTACTTTATTTTTTCTTTTATTTTTTGTTTTAGTTTTTTTTTTTTTTTTTTGTCTTTTTCCTTTTTCCTCCTCTTCCTCTTTCTTTGCAGAAAATATGGAAATGTCCTTATATAGATTGTGGTAGTGAATGCTTAACTATGTCATTACATGGGAACAGTGTTTTAAAACTTCAACTTCTGTGTGAGATCAAAAGAAGAGATGTTTATTTGATGCAAAACCTATATTTTCTGTAGCACACTATATAAATGAAGTTGTATGGTCAGTTTTTTCAAACACTATCATTACATGGAACTTTGAATAGGGAGTGAGATCTGGTTGGCTTGTACAGGTTAGTGTGAAGCCCCAATACGTCCCAGAGTAATTTAGGCAGAGAATAAAAATGTATTTGCAAAGCCCCCTTGAGGGACTGGGAGAAAATGTGGAAATATTAAACTTCCCCACCTGGGAAATTACCAATATTCTCACAAACATTGAGGACTACCAATTTAGAAGGCTAAGCCCTCGATTATGGGGCTTGCCCTTATGACACTTGTTATTGCAAAGGAAACAGGCCAAGCCTACTTATAATTATGCCTAAGAGTCTCCCCCAGGGAACCTCTTTCGTTGCTCAGATGTGGCTCTCTCTCTAAGCCAACTCAGCAGGTAAACTCACTGCCTTCCCATGAACTCCCAGGGTATAAATCTCCCTGGCAATGTGGAACATGACTCCCAGGGATGAACCTGGAGCAGCACTGAGGGATTGAGAAAGCCTTCTTGACCAAAAGCGGGAAGAGAAATGAAACAAAGTTTCAGTGGCTGAGAGATTTCAAAAGGTGTCAAGAGGACATTCTGGAGGTTATTCTTACACTTTATATAGATATCCCTGTTAAGTTTTTAGTGTATTGGAATAGCTAGAAGGAAATACCCGAAACTGTTGAATGCAACCCAGTAGCCTTGATTCTTGAAGATGACTGTATAAGTATATAGCTTACACTGTGTGACCATGTGATTGTGAAAACCTTGTGGCTCACACCCCCTTTATCCAGTGTATGGACAGATGAGTAGAAAAATGGGGACAAAAAGTAAATGAATAATAAGAAGGGATGGGAGGATGGGAAGTTTTGGGTCTTCTTTTTCACTTTAATTTTTAGTCTTATTTTTTTGAGGTAATGAAAATGTTCAAAAATTAATTGTGGTGATGAATGCACAACTATATAATGATACTTTGAACAATTATACACTTTGGCTGATTGCATGGTATGTAAATATATCTCAATAAGATTGAATTTAAGAAAAAAAGCAAACACATATATATAGGCAATCAGGAATGCTGAAATGAATTTGCTTAATACATAAACAACTTGCTTAAAATCAAATGCACTTCCAATTGATAACTCAAAACCACACAGAAATAGTTAACCAGGAAAAATGCTCTAGACATTCCCTAGTTTTTCATTGAGGACACTCAATAATCCTTTTTTTTGGTCTATTTCAAAGACTTACACAACTTTTCCTTCTATATCTCTTAACCACAATGCGTAATGCCCTTTTCTTCTAGAAAGAGAAGAATCAATAGCTTTAAAATATCTGACAATCATAAGGAAAACTGAGTTTTTCTCTCCATAAAACTAATCTTTCACTAAGATAAATTTATCTCTACCACATACTAAGCTAGAAATTCAAATTTATTACGAATATATGTAAATACAGAAATTAATCCACTGTATTGTCAAGATTCTTAAGAGTTCTAAAACTAATGAGGGATTGGTTTTACTGAAATTAATCAAGAGAATTACTCTCTGGAGAAATAAAGGCATAGTTAAAATGTCACTGGCAAGTAATTGACCCAAAATTAATTTCTTAAGTGACTGCCTGGCCAAGTTACTATTCTTAACTTCCACCCTATCTTTTCTGTCATAAACAATGTAATCCCATGAGCTTTCAGTCAACCAAGATGGTGGCATAAGATGTTCCAGGGGCCAGTCTCTCACAGGACTGTTGAACAACTAGCAAAACTGGCAGAACCAATTCCCTCCGAACTCTGGAAAACAGTTAAAGGGCTGCAGTAACTGGGTGAGGCAAAATCAAGAAAACGACTTTACAGTGAAGTCTGAAGCAACCTTGCTAACCTAACCCCTCCCTCACCCCATCCCCAGCACAGTGTGGAGCCAGCCTGTGCTCCCATTGTGGGTACCTAGCCCTGTTCCTGAGGGAGCAGAATAATCCCAATGCACATCCTGTGGTGCCCGTATGTCAGTTCCAAACTCTCAGGTAGCAGCCTGAAAGTCTGAACCAGGAAACTCTAAACGCTTACAATAAAAAAGAAAAAAGATCTTAAATCAGAGACCTAAATTCACAAACGGAGGCTCTAGAAAAACAAGAGCAAGCAAAACCCAAAGCAAAAAGGAAAGAAATAAAGATTAAAGCAGAGATAAATGAAAAAGAGAATTAAAAAACAATAGAGAGGATCAACAAAACCAAAAGCTGGTTCTTTCAAAATATCAATAAAATTGACAAACCTTTAGCTAGACTGACAAAGAAAAGAGAGAGGACACAAATAACTAAAATCAGAAATGAAAGGAGGGACATTACTACCATCCCCTCAGAAACAAAAAAGATCATTAGAGGATACTATGGACAACTAGATGCCAACAAATTAGATAAACTCAATGACGGACAAATTCTAGAAACATACAAACTAGCTACATGACTCAAGAAGTCTCAACAAACCAACAAGAGATCAAACAATACAGCAATTATACTCCAGATTATTTATCTCAGATAAATGAATAATACGTTCACAAAAAACCTGCAGACAAATGTTCATAACAGTTTTATTCATTATGGCCAAAACCAGAAATAACTGAGATGTCTTTCAACTGGTTCATCTATATCAGGAATACTACTCAGCAATAAAAAGGAATGAACCATTGATACATGCAACAACTTGGATAAACCTCCACGGAATTATGCTAAGTACAAAAAGCCAATCCCCAAAGGTTATATACTGTATAATTCCATTTATATAACATTCTTGCAATGACAAGATTATAGAAATGGAAAACAGACTACTGATTATCAGGGGTCAGGGAAGAAAAGAATGTGGCTATAAAAGGGCAACATTAGGGAATTTTATGGTGAAACAGTTCTGTGTCTAGACTGTATTACGTAACTCTAGAATTACCTCAAAATTAAAAAAAAAAAAATCTAATTAAAAAAAAAGCAATCCCAAAACAGCACTGTATAACAAATCCATGTAATCATAGAATATTAGTATTTTCCAAAGGAAGTAGTAGGGAAATACACCCTTCAAGAGACACAGAGAGAGAGAGATGGACTCCAACCATGTAATTTTAGGTAATTAATCTAGTTTCTTCACCTGCAAAACACAAATTAACAAACAATACTATGGTGAGCTGAATAATGCCCCTCTTCCCAAAAGTTATGAATATTATTTTTGTGTGATTAAATTAAGATTCTTGAGAGAGGGACATTATCTCGGGTTATCAAGATGGGCTCTAATTGCATTCACCTGCATCCTTTTAAGAGGGAAGGACCTCACATGCACAGGAGAGGAGAAGGCAGTGTGACCACAGAGGCAGAGATTAGACTGATGTGGCCACAAGTCAAGGAATGGCAGCAGTCACTGGAAGCTGAAAGTGACAAAGAACAGATTCTCCCCTAGAGCCCCCAGAGAAAGCATGGCTCTGCCAACACCTTGACCTTGACACACTGATACCGATTTCAGACTTCTCGCCTCCAGAACTGTGAGAAAATAAATCTCTGTTGTTTTGAGCCACCAAGTTTGTGGTTATGTGTTGCAGCAGTCACAGGAAACTAAAACCTACATCTCCTAGAAACAGTGCAAGGAGCTAACAAATACATACGCAAAAGGCCCCTAGGAAATCTAAGTCCTAGCACAAAAGAGGAAAACAAAATATACTTTTAGAGTTATTAATTCAAAATAAGAATGTAACACCCCTAATTTGGGGGAGTTAAAAAATTCCAGATAAAAGGAGACAAAAATAAATACACATTTGGGAACAATTATGTCTAATGTAGACTCAGTTTCCTAAACATTAGCCTCTTCAATAGATGAGAACTGCTTATAACAGTAGCTCTAGCAAAGAGAAGATTCAATCCTGATTAACTCTGACTGCTAGTATATTTCTTCTTTAAAGGAGAGGGAAGAGAAATTGTGCTGGTTTCATTACTGCCATAAATAAACTCAGCAAAACAAAGTCACTCTGGCACTCCCTTGACTACTCTAGATTATTTTCAATCCTGCTTCCTAACTTCCCACCCATTCTTGTAGACAACAAAGCAAACATAATTCTCCCTTTAATTTAATCAATTGCCCTAATGAACAACCATGTTAAAAATACACCTTAAGTTTAAATCTAGAATTACTCACATTAACAAGTACCATATGCCAGTAATTCACAAATTCTTCTGTTTGAGTACCACGTCATGAAACATCGTTCTGTATATATATGTTTATAGCACAAACAATAACCCCAGTAATGTATTTTTACTGAGTGTGAGAATGATTTCATGGAACATGCTAGGGATTAAAAGAGCGTCAAAACAATCATGATAATACAAAGGGAGAAAGGGCAAAAAGGATGTCTCATTTAAAACTACCATATTATAGAATCACCCTAAACAGCTACAGTAAGTTAAGTTCAGAAACTTTGGACATAGCTTGTAATAAAAGGCATACTCTTATGTAATAATCTATACCTTACATTTAATGCCACTTAAGTACCATATAATTTAAATTTAAACTGGAGTAAAACTGGCACCATAACATAGCAGTTAAGAGTACAGACTCTGGAACTAGACTTCCTAGATTCAAATACATGAAAAACTTCTATGGGGCTCAGTTTCCTCTTAGGTAAAATGAGGATAATACTAGGGAAAGCTGAGAAGGTTAAAGGAGTTAAAAACTTAAGGCACTTAGAATAGACCCTATTAAGCCGTAAGCACTCAATAAAAATATTAGCTCTTATTACTGTTATCATTGTCAGCTACTGAAAGAGAGGGTCACCATTACTACCTTTGGCCTTCATAATGGTTTCACAGCTACCATGCTTATCTTTCATCATAGACAACCTAGAGGTAACAAAATCTCAATGATCTCTGTTCTGAAGTCATTGATTTGTTTATCTCCTCCTATAGATAGTAAGTCAAAGACAGGAAGGATGTCTTATTCAACTCCGTCCTATGGGCCAGCTCATGGTAGGTATATAAAAATGCCCAAGTAGTTAAATAAACATTCTAGCTTACAAGTCACTCTTGGCTTCTATCATTTTCCATCCTAACCCCACACAGGTAAATTGTTACTTAAAGCTACAAAATGTAAGAAAAAGTAATTGTGAGATAGTATTTGTATTACAACAAGAGGACAGCAGAAATAGTAAGAGCCACAACCAAAGCTGCCTTCCCCAAGTTACCGAAGCATTCCTGTGGGGGAAGAGTCTACATCAAGGTTAAAAACAATCCCTTCACTCCACATTCCCATCCATTCAGAGCCCTAAGAATGGCTACCAATGCTTACTTCCCTTCCCTCATCACTCCTTATTCCTATCTTTCCGCCACCATTTCCTCTCTTTGTGACACCACTACTATAACCAGCTCACCAACATGTTATCTCCCCACCACATTAAATTCCCCCAAGGGGATTAACCATTCACTTACAAACATAAAATGGATATGATCTCTTATTTGAGATGGAAAACTAAGGCTAGCATAAAACTCTTCCTTTTATCTTCCCTACATTAGTCCACTTTCTCAGAGGAAGTGAACAATTTAAGTTTTCAGCAACCTCAACTGCAAAAGACTGCTAATAAAGTGGTTAATCGTCTACTGTCAGCTTTCACTAACTGCTGCCCCTCTGACATCCCTTCCATGTGCCTTTGAGGTTATCACAGTAGGATACCCACTGCCCACCTGCCAGATGGGCAGGACCAGGTAGAAGTATGACTGAAGCTCACAAAGGGCCTTCTTGAGCTAATTTACCTTACTGCTATAGGCAACATGCCAAAGGCTTTTCTTAAGTCCATTTACTGTATTCAAAGCCTTGCAGCCAAAGGAATTACATGCAGCCTTCATTATCCAAGAGCAATTAGTGTAGAGAAAAGGTCACACAGTGATTTCTCTTAAACTGGGGCCAATTTCATCAAGATGAAAAAGAGAGTTGATTAGAATTTTCCAGAAAGTTTAAACAAAACTAAGTTATTTTCATAATTTATCTTAAATTTATCAAAATTTAGGTTAAACTTACAACTATATACTAATTCCTAGGAAAAGGAATTAATGAACTGGCAGAGGATTTAGGGCATAATTTTCTGACAAAACTGTAAAAAAGTATGACATGACAGTCTCGATTTCACAACTGCCTTTTGAAAGGCAATTCTATAAGTCATTTTTACAAAAAGAACTCTAGATTTCATTATTTTTCCCCTGGAACCCTTCACACTCCTTTTAAATTCTTTTAAAGCACCTGTCTCATCATCATCCCTGCAGATTTTCCTCATCAAAAATTAACTGGCAGAGAGGGGGGCAAGACGGCACCATAGGAAGATGTGGAATTTCATTTGTCCACTAGGGCAGCTGGTAAACAGCCAGAAATTGTCTAGAAAAACTGTTTGGGGGACTTCCCTGACCAAACACACTTTGTACACCAGTGTGGAATGGGTGGAAGGGCCAAGATCACAGTGCAGAACTGTAAGGTAAAGTTTCCCGATCTGTGAAGTCTGGCGCCATTCCCCCTTAGCACAGCAAGCTGGTTTGGAGTTACTTCTCCATGGGAAAAAGCAGCTCTCTATTAAGAGCAAGGGAAGGTGGCTCAGCCAAGCTCCAATTGCTAAATACAAACTCCAAGCACAGATAAACCCTGAGAAAGCACCAAAGGAACCCAGAGGTTTCTCCCAAGCAGAAAGAAGGCAGGGCTGACAGAAAAGGGGGGGAAAAAACAACAAAAAACCAGAAGCATTTGGAGTTTGCTGAGTGCCGAATACCAGAAAAGGGCTGTGCCCCACAAAAGGGAGCACAGAGAGCTGGGTACCAACTCCAGCTCTTGACTGGCAAACCTGGGTGCCTGGGGACAAGCTCTGAAAAGGATTTTTTATTTTTTAACTTTTTAGCATAAAGAAAGCAACAGGCTTTTTCAGTTGTCAGCACTGTCCCAGGCAAGGACAGGGTTAAGGAATGTCTGAGAGACAAAGTAACTAGTCAGGTGAAGGAGATAATTCCCTGAAGGGCTTATCTTCCACATGAAAGGGGGATGGGGGCCGGGCCCAGCACAAGGGGCAGCTCTCATTCAGAGAATTCAAACCCCAAGGGCTGGAAAACAGAAATAATTTAAGCCCATCCTCTTTCTCAGGCTCTGTCTCAACCACAAACCTCGCAGAGACAGGGTCTGCTAAGAATTAAAAGCACCACACCATTTTACACTGGTGGGGAGCTGAAGACAATTGCCACCTGCTGGGCAGGATAGGAAAAGCACAGAATCAAGAGTTTCATAGGAAAGACTGGCACCCTGCTGGGTCTCACCCCAAGGAACCTTGATACTGATTACACCCTCTTCCTGGGTCCTGCGCCTATCTTGTCTGGAAAAATTTAAATCAGGTCAATTCTATCTGGGGAGACCCTCCTCAAGAAAAACTTCCATACAGGCAGGGCAAGAAACAGAAAAAAAAAAAAAAAGAGCTGAAAAATTCTCATCAGTTAAACAGAAGCTATGTCAGAAGTCTAAAATAAGTTGAACTGAATGTCAAAGAACATATAGAGAACAAAGCCAGCCAACAAGAAAACCCTAGGCAAAAGACAGTAAACAACATCCAGAATAAACCAATCAAGGAAATCAGATGCCTACACACCAGCAAAAAATTACAAGTCATACCAGGAAGCATGAAGATATGGTACAGTCAAAGGAACAAATTAACACACCAAATGAGATACAGGAGTTGAAACAGCTAATTAAAAAGAAATCTTCCAAATCAAATCAATGAGTAGAAGAAACATATGGCAAAAGACATGATGTATATAAAGAAGACACTGGATAACCATACAGAAGAACTCGAAAGCTTGAAAAAACAAATGGCAGAACTTATGGGAATGAAAGGCACAATAGAACAGAAGAAAAACACAATTGAAGAGGGAGAATAAAGGATTAGTGAACTAGAGGACAGGATATCTGAACTCACACACAAAAGAACAGATAGGGAAAATAATGGAAAATTATGAACAGGGGCTCAGGGAATTGAATGACAACATGAAGCACACAAATAAACATATTATGGTTGTCCCAGAAGGAGAAGAGAAGGGAAAAGGAGTAGAAAGAATATTGGAGGAAATAAACACTGAAAATTCCCCAACTTTTCTTAAAGACATAAAATTAGAGATACAAGAAGTGCAGCACACCCCGAACAGAAAAGATCTGAATAGACATACTCCAAGACACTTACTAATCAATCAGATTGTCAAATGTCAAAGACAAAGAATTCTGAAAGCAGCATGAGCAAAGTGATCCATCACATGCAGGGGAAGCTTGATAAGACAATATGCAGATTACTTAGCAGAAACCATGGAGGTAAGAAGGCAGTGGTATGATACATTTAAGATACTGAAAGAGAAAAACTGCCATCCAGGAATTCCACATCTGGCAAAACTGTCCTTCAAAAATGAGGGAGAGTTTAAAATATTTTCAGACAGACAGTGAGAGAGTTTGTGAACAAGAGACCAGCTCTACAAGAAATTCTAAAGAGATCACTACAGGAAGATAGTAAGAGACAGGACAGAGAGGTTTGGAGAAGAGTGTAGAAATGAAGATAATCAGCAAGGGTAAAAAGAGAGGGGAAAAAAATAAGATATGACATATAAAATCCAAAAGACAAAATGGTGAAGAAAGTATTGCCTTTATAGTAATAACATTAAATGTTAATGGATTAAAACTCCCCAATCAAAAGACATAGACTGGAAGAATAGGTTAAAAAAAAAAAAAAAAAAAAAAAAACAGGACCCATATATATGCTGTCTACAAGAGACAAACTTTAGACCCAAGGACAAAAATAAGTTGAAAGTGAAAGTCTGAAAAAAGATATATCACACAAACAACAACCAAAAAAAAGCAGGGGTACCTATACTATGAGACAAAATGTAAAACAATTAAAAGACAACAAAGGACATTATGCATTAATAAAAGTGCCAAATCATCAAGAAGACATAACAATCATAAATATTTATGCACCAAGCCAGAGTGCTACAAAATACATAAGGCAAATACTGATAACACTGAAGGGAGATGTAGACAGCTCTACAATAATAGTTGGAGACTTCAATACACCACTCTTATCAATAGACAGAACATCTAGACAGAAGATCAATAAGGAAAAAGAGATTTTGAATAGTAGGATAAATGAACTAGACTTAACAGACATTTACAGAACACTGCACCCCAAAACAGCAAGATACACATTTTTCTCAAGTATTCATGGATCAGTCTCCAGGATATACCACATACTGGGTCACAAAGCAGGTCTCAATAAATTTAAAAATATCAGAATTACACAAAACACTTTCTTGGATCACAATGGAATGAAGTTGGAAATCAGTAACAGGAGGAAGGCTGGAAAATTCACTAATATATGGAGGCTAAACAACACTTTTAAACAACCAATGGGTCAAGAAAGAAATTGCAAGAGATATCAGTAAATATCTCAAAGCAAATGAAAATGAGAACACAACGTATCAAAACTAATGGAATACAGCAATGGCAGGGCTGGGAGGGAAATTTATTGCCCTAAACACCTATATTAACAAAGAAGAAAGATAAAAAAATCAAGGACTTTATTGCTCACCTGGAGGAACTAGAGAAAGAAAAGCAAACTAACCTCAAAGGAAACAGAATAAAAGAAATAACAAAGATTACAGCAGAAATAAATGAAATTGAGAACATGAAAACAATAAAGAAAATCAATAAAACCAGAAGTTGTTTCTTTGACAAAAATCAATAAAATTGATGGACCATTAGCTAGGCTGACAAAGAAAATAAGAGAGAAGATGCAAATAAGTAAAATCAGAAATGGAAGAGAGGACATAAGTATGACCCCAAAGAGATAAAGCAGACAATGAGAGGATTCTATGAGAATTATATGCTACAAACTAGACAACTCAGATGAAATGGACAACTTCCTAGAATAGCATGAACAACCAACATCAACTCAAGAAAACACAGAAGGAGGGGATGTGGAGAAATTGGAACTCTTATTCATTGTTGGTGGGACTGTATAATGGTTCAGCCACTCTGGAAGTCAGTCTGGCAGTTCCTTAGAAAACTAGATATAGAGTTACCATTCGATCCAGCGATTACACTTCTCGGTATATACCCGGAAGATCGGAAAGCAGTGACACGAACAGATATCTGCACGCCAATGTTCATAGCAACATTATTCACAATTGCCAAGAGATGGAAACAACCCAATGTCCTTCAACAGATGAGTGGATAAATAAAATGTGGTATATACACACGATGGAATACTACACGGCAGTAAGAAAGAAAGATCTCGTGAAACATATGACAACATGGATGAACCTTGAAGACATAATGCTGAGCGAAATAAGCCAGGCACAAAAAGAGAAATATTATATGCTACCAGTAATGTGAACTTTGAAAAATGTAAAACAAACGGTTTATAATGTACAATGTAGGGGAACTAGCAATAGAGAGCAATTAAGGAAGGGGGAACAATAATACAAGAAGAACAGATAAACTATTTAAGGTTCTGGGGATGCTCAGGAATGACTATGGTCTGTTAATTTCTGATGGATATAGTAGGAACAAGTTCACAGAAATGTTGCTATATTAGGTAACTTTCTTGGGGTAAAGTAGGAACATGTTGGAAGTTAAGCAGTTATCTTAGGTTAGTTGTCTTTTTCTTACTCCCTTGTTACGGTATCTTTGAAATGTTCTTTTATTGTATGTTTTTTTTTTTATTTTTTTTTCATACAGTTGATTTAAAAAAGAAAAAAAGTTAAAAAAACAAAAACAAACAAACAAAAAAAAACAAGGAAAAAAATATGTAGTGCTCCCTTGAGGAGCCTGTGGAGAATGCAGGGGTATTGGCCTACCCCACCTCCATGGTTGCTAACAGGACCACAGACATAGGGGACTGGTGGTTTGATGGGCTGAGCCCTCTACCATAGGTTTTACCCTTGGGAAGACGGTTGCTGTAAAGGAAAGGCTAGGCCTCCCTATAATTGTGCCTAAGAGCCTCCTCCCGAATGCCTCTTTGTTGCTCAGATGTGGCCCTCTCTCTCTAGCTAAGCCAACTTGAAAGGTGAAATCACTGCCCTCCCCCCTACGTGGGATCAGACACCCAGGGGAGTGAATCTCCCTGGCAACGTGGAATATGACTCCCGGGGAGGAATGTAGACCTGGCATCATGGGACGGAGAACATCTTCTTGACCAAAAGGGGGATGTGAAAGGAAATGAAATAAGCTTCAGTGGCAGAGAGATTCCAAAAGGAGCCGAGAGGTCACTCTGGTGGGCACTCTTATGCACAATTTAGACAACCCTTTTTAGGTTCTAAAGAATTGGGGTAGCTGGTGGTGGATACCTGAAACTATCAAACTACAACCCAGAACCCATGAATCTCGAAGACAATTGTATAAAAATGTAGCTTATGAGGGGTGACAATGGGATTGGGAAAGCCATAAGGACCACACTTCACTTTGTCTAGTTTATGGATGGATGAGTAGAAAAACAGGGGAAGGAAACAAACAAACAGACAAAGGTACCCAGTGTTCTTTTTTACTTCAATTGCTCTTTTTCACTTTAATTATTATTCTTGTTATTTTTGTGTGTGTGCTAATGAAGGTGTCAGGGATTGATTAGGTGATGAATGTACAACTATGCAATGGTACTGTGAACAATCGAATGTACGATTTGTTTTGTATGACTGCGTGGTATGTGAATGTATCTCTATAAAATGAAGATTAAAAAAAAAAAAAAAAGAAAACACAGAAGACCTCAATAAACCAATCACAAGTAAAGATATTGAATCAGTCATCAAAAAAACTCCCAAAAAGAAAAGTCAGGACCAGATGCTTCACATGTGAAATCTACCAAGCATTCAAGAAAGAATTAGTACCAATACTGCTCAAACTCTTCAAAAAAAAAAAAAAACTGAAGAGGAGGGAAACTACCTAACTCATTCTATGAAGCCAACGTCACCCTAATACCAAAGTCAAAGATACTACAAAAAAAAAAGGAAATTACAGACCAATCTCTTTAATGAATATAGATGCAAAACTCCTCAGCAAAATACTTGCAAATCAAATCCAGCAGCACATTAAAAGAATTATACACCATGACCAAGTGGGTTTTATGCAGGTATGCAAGGGTGGTTCAACACATGAAAATCAATTAATGTAGTACCACATCAATAAAACAAAGGGGGAAAACCACATGATCATCTCGATTGCTGCAGAAAAGGCATTTGACAAAATTTAACATCCTTTCTTGATGAAAACACTTCAAAGGATAGGAATAGAAGGGGACATCCTCAAAATGATAAAGGGACTATACGAAAAACCGAAAGCTAATACCATACTAAATGGGGAAAGACTGAAAGCTTTCCCACTAAGATCAGGAAAAAGACAAGGGTACCCATCATCACCATTGTTATTCAACACTGTCCTGGAAGTTCTAGCTAGGGCAACTAGGCAAGAAAAGGAAACAAAAGTCATCCAAATTTCAATGAAGTATAACTTACACTGTTTGCAGATGACATGTTCCTATATGTAGAAAGTTCTGAAATATCTACAGCAAAGCTACTACAGCTAATAAATGAGTACAACAAAGTGGCAGATTACAAGATCAACACACAAAAGTCAGTACTGTTTCTATACACTAGTAAGGAGCAATCTGAGGAGGAAATAAAAAATATCTCATTTACAATGACAACCAAAAGAATCAAATATTTGTGAATAAATTTAACCAAGGACATAAAAGACCTATACACAGAAAACTACAAAGTTGCTAAAAGAAATCAAGGAAGACCTAATTAAATGGAAGGACATACCATGTTCATGAATTGGAAGACTAAATATAGTTAAAATGTCAATTCTACCCAAATTGATTTATAGATTCACTGCAAAACCAATTAAAATCCCAACAATTTACTTTGCAGAAATAAAAAAAAACTAATAATCAAATTTATTTGAAAGGCAAGGGTGCCCCAAAGAACTAAAAATATCTTGAGAAAGAAAAATGAGGTGGGAGGTTTCACACTACCTGACTTTAAAGCATATTACAAAGCTACAGTGGTCAAAACACACAGTACTGGCATAAAGATAGGAATACTGACCAATGGAATTGAATTGAGTGTTCAGAAATAGACCCTCTGATCTATGGACAATTGATCTTTGATGAGGTGGTCAAGTCGACTCAACCAGAATAGGGCAGCCTCTTCAACAAATGGTGGTTGGAGCACAGGACATCTGTATCCAGAAGAATGAAAGAGGACCTCTACCTCACACCTTATACAAAAACTAACTCACAGTGGATCAAAGACCTAAACATTAGCGTTAAGACCATAAAATGTTTAGAAGAAACTGTAAGGAAACACCTTAAAGAACTTGTGACAGAAGGTAGTTTCCTAGACCTTACAGCCAAAGTGCGAGCAATGAAAGAAAAGATAGATAAATGGGATCTCCTCAAAACTGAACAGTATTGTGTATCAAAGGATGTTCTTTGCCAGAAAAGTAAAAAGGCAGCCTACACAATGGGGGACAGTATTTTCAAACCACATATCAGATAAGGGTTTAATATCCAGAATATACAGAGATCCTACAACTCAAAAACAAAGACAAATGACCCAATTAAAAATTGGGCAAAAGACATGGACAGACACTTTTCCTAAGTGGAAATACAAATAGCTCAAAACATATGAAAAGATGCTCAACTTCACTAGCTATTAGGGAAATGCAAATCGAAACCACAATGAGATTATCATCTCACACCTACTAGAACGGCCATCATCAAAAAACAGAAAACTACAAGTGTTGGAGAGAATGTGGAGAAAGAGGTACATTTATTCACTGTTGGTGGGAACGTAGAATGGTGCAACCACTCTGGAAGGCAGTGGGCGGTTCCTCAGGAAGCCAAGTCAAGAAATGCCATATAATCCAGCAATCCCTTTACTAGGTATATACTCGGAGGAACTGAAGACAAGGACACAAACGGGCATTTGTTTACCAACTTTTATAGCAGCATTATTCACAACTGCCAAGAGATGGAAACAGCCCAAATGTCCATCAACAGATGAGTGGATAAACAAACTGAGGGATATATATATATGATGGAATATTACACAGCTTTAAGACAGAATAAAGTCATGACACAACATGGATGAAATTTGAGACCATTATGCTGAGCAAAATTAGCCAGAAACAAAAGGACAAATGCTATATGGTCTCACTAATACGAACTAACATTAATGAGTGAACTTTGAGAGTTAAAGTGGAGAACACAGGTTATTAGGAGACAGGAAGAGGGTAGAGATTGGGCATTTGATGCTGAAGGAGTACAGAACGTTCAACAGGATTGATTATAAAGATCCAGAAATGGATAGCACAATACTACCTGATGGTAGCATAACACTGTAAGTACAGTGAAAAAAGCTGAGTGTGAGGACAGTTGAAAGAGGAAGGTTAGGGGCATGCATGACATCAGAAGGAAAGACGGAGGACACAAACTTGAACTGTAGAACTGAGCAAAACCTAGAGTGGACAATGACGGTAATTAAATGTAGAAATATAAGAAAGTTTTTACATGAAGGAGAACAAGTGAATGTCAGTCAACATTGCAAGGTGCTGAAGATGGGATGGTACATGGGAAAAAATACAGTTAAAGCAAACTAGGGTCTACAGTTAACAGTAACATTGTAATATTCTTCCATTAAGTATAACAAAAGCAATATATCAAAGCTAAATATCAATAGAAGGGGATATAAGGGAGGGGTATGGGATTCTTCTTGTTGCTGTTGTTTCTCCTTTTTTATTTTTCTAACTCTTTATCCTGTTACTTTTTTTCCTCTTCTTTCTTTGTGGAAGAAATGCAAATGTTCTCATATAGACTGTAGTGGTGGTGAATGCATAAATATGTTATTATACCAGGAGTTATTGATTGTTCACCTAGGAGGGAATCAACCATTTAATATATAAACAGAAAGACACAAGTGTTGAAGAAGATATGGAGAGATACACCTATTAACTGTTGGTAGGAAAGGAGGACAGTGCAGCCCCATGTGGAGGACAGTGTGGTGGTTCCACAGGAGGCTAAGTATGGGATTGCCATATAATCCTCCAACCCCATTATTTGTTATACACTTGGAAGAACTGAAACCAGGGACATGAATAGACATTTGCACACTGGTGTTTATGGTGGCAGTATTCATGATTTGCAATGGATGGAGGTGGCCTACGGGTACATCAACAGGTGAATGGAAGGCCAAACTGTGGTGTACACAGACAGCAGAATATTGAGTGGCTTCAAGAAGGAATGAAGTTGTGAGGCATGCAACTAGCTGAATGAACCCTGAGGACATTACGTTGAGTGAAATAAGACAGAAACGAAAGGACAAATATTGTAAGACCTCGCTAATATAAACTAACAATAATGAGCAAATGCTGAGAATTGAATTTGAGAGCATAGGTTATCAGGGGATAGAACGTGGGCAGAGATTGGACAACTGATGATGCACGAATACAAAATGTTCAATAATGCTTATTGTAAAGGTTCCTAGATTGTAAGCTCTTACAGCAGTCACATCTAATCCTGAGTTTTAACTGTTAAGAGATGCTTCCTTGGTACAAAATTTATATACTTTGCAGCACACTAATTTAACCTGTATGGTCAATTTATTTAAACAACATAATTACATGGAACCTAAAATAGGGAATGAGATCTTATTATTCTGTACATGTTAATGTAATATCCCGATACATCCCAGAAAATAAAAAAAGTATTTGCAAAGTCCCCTTGAGGGAGTAGGGAAAATGTGGAAATATTCCCCACCTGGGGAATTCCTGAAATTCTCTCAAGCATTAGGGACTCCCAATTTAATAGGTCAAGATCTCGACCCTGGGTCTTGCCCTTATGAAACTTATTCCTGCAAAGGAGAAGCAAGCCTACTTATAATTATGCCTAAGTGTCACCTCAAGAGAACCTCTTTTGTTGCTCAGATGTGGCCTCTCTCTCTCTCAGCCAACCTGCAAATAAATTCACTACCTACATGGGACATGAATCCCAGGAGTGTAAGTCTCCCTGGCAACGTGGGACATGACTCCGAGGGATGAGCCTGGCCCTGGCATTGTGGGATTGAGAATGCCCTCTTGACCAAAAGGGGGGTCAGGGCAGGATGAAACAAAATAAAGTTTCAGTGGCTATGAGATTTCAAATAGAGTTGAGACATGATTCTGGAGGTTATTCTTATATATTATACAGATACTCCTTTTAAGTTTACACGGTATTAGAATAGCTAGAATACCGTAATCTATTGAACTGTAATCCAGTAGACTTGATTTTTAATGATGAGCTGTTATCATGTGACCATGTGATTGTGAAAACCTTGTGACTGACATGCCTTTATCCAGTGTATGGGCAGATGAGTAATAAAATAAAGACAAAAAATATATAAATAATAGGGGGGACAAGGGGTATGGGATGTTTTGTATGTTCTCTTTTTATTTGTATTTTTTTCCTTTATTTTGGAGTAATGAAAATGCTCTAAAATTGATTGTGGTGATGAATACAAGACTGTATGATACTGTGCGCCACTGACTGTATACTCTGGATGGATTACATGGTGTGTGAATATTTTGCAATAAAATTGCATTAAAAAAAGTTAACTGACTATAGTCTTACTAGTACTTCTTTTTTAATTGAAGTATAATGCATATACAGTAAGGTACACAAATCTTAGGGTATAACTGGAATTTTTACAGATATATACACCCATGTATCAAGATCAAGAACCTTTCCCAAACCCCAAAATGTTCCCTTGTGCCCGTTCCCAGTCAATACCACCACCACCACCCTAGCATAAACATTATTGTGACTTCTACCATCAGGAACTGGTTATGTCTGTTTTTAATTTCATTTAAATGGAATCATACAGTATGCAATCTTTTGTCTTTTTCATTATATCCATGATCCATCCATGTTGAAGTGTGTGTCAGAAGTTCATTTTCTTTAATTTCTTTTGTAGTAATTCATTTTATAAATATTTCATTTATATAAATATAATTTATGAACATCTCACAATGTATTTAATCACCCTACTGCTGAAATACAAATAGACTGCATGAATTTTCGGCTATCATGAATAAAGGTGCTATGAACATTCTTTTACATGTTTGTGGTAGACACATGCATTCAGCTCTCGTGGGTATCTACCTACAAGTGGAATTGCCGAGTCATAGGTATAGCTAGATACAGCCACAGTTTTCCAAAGTGAATGCACCACTTTACATTCCCACTGACAACATAAGAAATCCAGTTGCTCTACAGCTTTGCCAACACTAACCCTGACAATCTTTTTAACATCAGCCAGCAGTATCTCATCATTGTTTTAGTTTGCATTACTTCCTTGGTGAATAAGTTGGGTATCTTTTCACATACATACTGGCCATTCAGAGATCTATTACAAATATCCATCCAGTCAGCCTTTTGCACATTTAATTAAATTGTGTCTTTTTCTTATTGATTTTATACAAATATACAAACATATATATACTGGGTATGAGTTCTTGGTCAGATAAATGAATCACAAATATCTTCTTCTAGTGTGTATTTTGCCCCTCATTCTATTAAATGTATCTGCAAATGGAGAGAAGTTCTCAATTTTAATGAAGTTCAATTTATCGGTCATTTTTAGGGCCTCTGCTTTCTGAGTTCTTAAGAAATCTCTGCCTATTCCACTCACTAGTGCTTTGATTTGTGCTATGGTTTTAGCAGTTCTCCAAGTACCCTGAAGCCACAAAATCCTGCATCTTTTGCAAAATTTGCAATGTCACCTTGCAGTTACTCTGCACTACATTTGTGTCATGTTGTTGGGAATTGGACAACTCTAGTGTCACAAATCTTTAAACGAAGATCAGTTTTATAACTAGACAATCCATTAGTGATTACCTCCATAGTATAATGACTCCTGCACACATTTATTAAAAACCTAATGCAAAAAAGAAAAGAAAAAAAAACCTCATGCCCATTATCCTAGCATTTTACCCCAAGTGTACCTGAGGTGATTCTTCCCACTCAGTAGAGAAGAGAAGTAGCTCTTCTCTACTGTCACTAACGCTATACTAGACCCTGCTGCCACTTGAAGGTATAATTAGGTTTCTGTAGTCTCAGAAATCAGAGGCCTGCCAGAAGTTATAAGCCTGGGCCTGTTAAATCTTATCAGACCCAACAATCCTCAGAACGTTTACAAATCCCCAGAAACCCAGTCACAAACTTACACTAAGAGCTCCCCTGCCCTATTCCGTTTCCTAAATTAGTTAATATCTCCAAGCTCCAACCATACAGTTACCAAAAACAATTTTAAAAAGAAAAAAAAACCACTTCTCTCTACTGGCCCAGCCTAGATGTTCCCCTCCCGCACCCCATTATTCTTCGCAACCAATCTTCCATTTTGTTTTCAAAATGTGTGTGGAATCTACACTCTGCTCTGCCGCTGCTCTGGTTCACCCCCACCCCCCACCCCACCCCCATCTTGTCTGGAGCATGAAAATTGTCCTTAGCTGGCCTGGCTTCCAGGCTTTCCTACTTACCTTCTGTCACCAAAGCCATCTCTCCAGAACATAAAGTTGACATGTTCCTCGCCTGATTAAGATCCTTCTCTAGATTCCCTACTGCCCACAGGATAAAGCTGCCCTCTTGGCTGAGAATTCAGTCTGGCCCTTATCTTTCCTGGCTTCACTCCCAGCTCCTCCTACTCAGGGCTGACTTCTGGTCACCCACACGCCCTCACTTGTCCTGGCTTTGCACTGCTTCCTCCTACAGCTGGAAGCTCTTTTTCCCTTCATCCAGTAGTCAGCTTCCTTCCTATCCCAGCCAGGCCCATCCTAGCAGAAGCCACCATTCTGTTGTGTGCATTCCCACAGCTCTCTGTAGCCACCACAATTACATAAGAATACTTATCAGACTGCGTTCTCAGTCGTTTGTTTGCCTCATTCACTAATCATAAACTTCCAGACCAGGGGCTTCTCCCCAGGGCTCCTCAAGGATAAGGTCAGGGCTTAATCTTTAGGTTCCAAGATTTTGGCAGGGCTATTCCATTAAAGGTACAATGAAAGAATCAATGTCCCAGCCACATTTATTCATGTTATCTTTTTCTATAAATAAAGTCTGGAAAAAATAGTACAAATATTTCAAAGCAATGAACCCTGCTAACACAAGTTTTCTTTTAAGTCATCTAGCAAATGACTCTTCTTTTAAAGAATTCAATAAAAACTAAAATCTTCCTTAATTATTGACATGCTCTTCCTGTTATAATTAGTCACAATTCTTTCTAATACCTTTTAAAATAACTGACAATGGTAGGATGAATATACCACTTAACCCAAGTCGCTGTAGTTATCACCATACAAATCACTAGCAGGTGCCACCAGCATGAATCACAACACAACTAAAATGTCACCAACAAAATGACTCAGCCAAAAAAATTTGCTCATATATTTCCCCTTTACAATAACACATCTGCATGATACAGAAAGGTAGGATAGCATGCTGGGGTAAGAACACAGGCTGGGGAATCAGGATGCTACTTGTATGATTTGAGGCAAATTACTTAAACTTCTCTGTGCCTTAGTTTCCTCATCTGTAAAACAAAGATAATAAAAATACACACCCACCTTATAGTGTTGTTGGGTGACTTGAGTTAGCACATATAATGCTTTCCATAGTGCCGGGAAGGGTAAATGCATAAATGTTAGCTATTATCACTGTGTTTTTAACTTATTTGAGCCCTTTTACAAAGTCTTTTTTTCCGTCTCTCTCTTGACAGTACAATAAAATCCTTTGGACAAGAAATGTTTTCCCCATTTCAGGGATAAGACAGACAGGTTTTATGAGTTACCGAAGATATTTCCAGTGGCAGAGGTGGATTTAGAAACCACACATACCCCTAACTCCAGGCCAAATTGATCAAATGTTCTTGTTTGGAAATAAGATTATTTTGCGGTTTCCCGGTTGTTTCCTCCTGGTTGTCAGCAACAGCCAGGCTAAAGACCTGGTCAGAACAGATGAACCATCCCCTTTGCTCAGGTGAAAAGGTATGAGAAGCCTCACTGCCACATCACCTAACACATGTGGACATTCCAGAGAGAGCAGCTACTGAGGACTGAAATTTAAAGAGCTATTGTGCTTTATCAAAAACAAATCAAGACACTCCACAAAATCAAGCCTACTACTGAAAATAAGTCACTCAATATCACGCTTATTTATCATATCAAAGTACAATACGGCAACAGAAACTCTAAAAAAAAAAAGAGAGTAAATTTTCTTTTACTAACTCAAAAATATAAAAATGTTTTGCAAAAAGGACTTTCATCGAGACAGTTTTTTTGAAAACCTACCCAACTAGTTACATTTCATGACGTTTCCACACTCAAATAAGTGACTGATAAAAAAAAATTCATCTCGGTAAGAACTTCACCAATATTTATCTTCAATACTTCCCTTGGTTAAATGAAATTCCAATCCCCAATCGTACTCACATCTACAGTCACGTGAATATCGAATACAGTTACATGAACATCAAAAGCAGATGCAATGCTTCCAGGGAAACCGCCTGAACCAGGGAAGTACAATGAAGCAAAATGTCTCCACAACGACACCTAAGTGCCTATCGTTTTAATTTCTTCTCTTAACATGGGCAAGTAGAAGCTAAGATATGCTTTAAACATCAGGCTTGACATCAACCACTGGCTAGGGCCTACCTTTCCTTTCGTGGCGCTGCCATTCCGGCACCTACAGGCACGCCTCTGAAGCCCGGAGGATACACAGGTAAGGCGGCGCCAGCCCGTGCCCAAGCCTCACACGTGGCGACCACTTGAGACGTTTTTGCACATCTGATTTAAGAGCGGTAGAACTCGGACTGTGTTCAGGGGCAACGCCTGTCCCAGACGCGCCGAGGTAGGAGAGTGGGTGGGTCGCGATGCTCGGTCTGTAAACAACCCCAGGACACCCGGCCCCTCCTCCTTGGGCGCCCACCTCGCCCTAGCCAAACCCTCCCGCGCGGCCCCTGCACCCCGGACACCTCCGCCGGCCTCGGGAGTCGATCCCGCGCACCTCCCTCACCTGAGCCGCCGACGCCGCCACCTGCGTCGGGCCCCAATCCCCGGTCAAGTGACTGTTACCGGGGGCCGCAGCCCCGGGGAGGCCCGCGGCTCAGGAGGAAGGGCTCTTGCAGCGACTCCCCTGCCGCCGACTCGGGGATCCCCTGGCCGCCGCCGCCATTTTCCCCGCGCCGTAATCCCACCTGACAGTTCCAGCCTCCCACCTGAGACCGGCAGGGGACAACGCGCGACGACGTGGGGGAGCGCGTGGGCAAACTGGGGAGTCCGCAGGGGTCGCAACCTCCGGGGAGAACCCGCAGCTAATTCATCGCTAAGCCGGGAGGCGTCCGGCCCGTCGCCCTAGTAATGCGTCCCGTCAGGCTCCATCCTGATTGGCTGCGAGCGGCCGTGACGCGACGGCGTCCCCGGCAGCGTGGGAAGCCCGGGTCCCCGGTGCCCCGCCCCTGCTTCCCCGTCGAGAGGCACCCGGGGCGCCCGCCTTCGAGGGCTCCTTTAAAGGGGCCGCGGTGATTTCCTCGTGTGGTCTTCTGGGGAACAGGGACCAAGGCGGGGATGGTTGGAGGGGCGAGAGACGGAGTGAATAGGAAACCAACGGGTGTCCTGATCCTAGGGAACTTAATGGTTCGTCCAGTCCCTAGAATTTCAGAATGCAAAGCATAGACGTAGGGAGGTTAATACACAAGCCTAATTTACTTGCCCGAAATCACAGGGTAAATAAGTAGTAGAACTAGTTCTAGAACTCCGGTTCATAATACACCACACTGCTCTTCCTAGCGGGCGCAGTTTTTCCCCGTCTTAGGAGAACTTTCCGCTAAACCCCCAGAGCACTTAAGATTTACCCTTCTGAGGCGCACTCATCACTTTCTACCTTCTGTCTGTCCCCTAACGTACTAGACTCTAGGCTCCTTAATGGTGGGGACTGGGGGTAAACCTCTTTTCATTCGCCTACGCAATACCCTCCTCATGTTGGCCTTCAATAAATACTGAATAAAAATAGTAAAAATAATAGTAATAGCAAACATAGACAGGCATCACAAAGCTGCTCAGCTTTGATTCATGTATGTCTAAGTCTTCATTCAACAAGGCTCCGGCCAGGGGTTTGGGGACTGGGAGAGGTGGGGGGGGGGAGATATAAAAAAAGTTCAAGGTCCCTGTCCTAACAAACTTTAGCATATACTAATAATAAACATCAGAGTATCTAGGTTTGGGATGCTTAGCTTCAATATAGCTAAATTATACCCTAAATTTTCTGTGAATCAAAAGTTCCTGTGCACCTCTCCTAAATCATCTTCACAACTTCTCTAATTTTTAAATAATTTTAAATTATTTAAATATTTAAGATGTGCTAAAATCGTGTTAGAAAATGAAGGTATGCAACAGAGGGAAACACCAGTACAAGAACCAAGAAGCTTAGATTCTATAGCTCCTCTGCCAATTATCCCTATGACCTTTGGCTGCATTTTTTATCTTTATAAGATTGCTGGAATAAAAGATAACCAAATTCTATTGTTCTTTTACTCCCACAAGTGTTTGAACTTCTGGAAGTCAAAAACCAGAGGAGAAAACCCTGAAGGCACTAGAGATGGGTTAATCTTTATATCCCTGTAACTCCTAGACCAGACCATGCCAACTGAGGAAAACAACTATACACATTTGAATATAATGGAAGTTGAGGAAAGTTTGACTGACTTGAAGGAATTATCCTGGTTTCTCTGTTATTACCTCTAGCCTTTGGCCTTTCTTGTTAATGGAGCAATGGGACCTAAAAGATTTGCAGAGAAGTGATTGAAACTGATGTAGAGTCCAAGGGTACAAACTCACGGAGCATGGCATGAAAGGTCCCTGGCTAGCTTCCACTGAGATTGAGATAAAACATGGGCCCAAAACATATTGCTCTAATTTAAATAAACTTATGCTGTGGTCACCCAGGAGATTTAGAGGCCTCTCCTCCAAAAATTGGACTCTGGTTCCAGAACCAGTGGAAAAGGTTCACAACTGATCTTCTGAACACTTTCTGCAGTGTGCGTCTGCCCAAACTTCCCATAAACATTATGTCCACTCTTGTACTCTTGTGTTCAACCCACTGCTTAAAATACATGAACTCAAAATGTAGTTGGATCATGGGTGTCTCGGACCACAAACTTCACAAGTTAGGTAAATACCAAGTAAGCCAGGAGTTCAAATTGTATTGAAAGCTCCTTTGTCCTACTTCAGACTATCACCCTGTTAGTAACACTTATTAACCCTTAGTAAGGAAGGTCCTTCACACTAGAACTAAAGGTTACTAGGTACTAAGCTAAAGCTATTTTTCTTGAACTCCAAGCCCTGAGGCAATAATAGTTTTCTTAGATTCTCCCCATAGAATTTCCCAGAAATGTATTCCTACCAATCCTGCCCCTAGTAACAGAACTTTTAAGTAGTTCAGGAAAAGGAGCTCAAATTCTAGATTCCTCCATTTACTAGTTATGTTGTCTTGGACGAGTCAAGTTCCTTCATCTGTTAAATGGAGAAAATAATCTTTCCCTTCAGAGCTGTTGAAAAACAGAGAGAATTTACCTTGTACCCTTGTCTTATAGCCCACTTCAAATGTAGTTCCTCTGAGGCAATGCGGCAGAGTCATTGAAGCCATGCATGGATTTGAGAGCCATATAAATCTTAATTTGAGTCCCCTTTCTGACTCTTGGTAAATGATGAAAATTTAGTAAAGTCACTTAATCTTCCTGAGCTTTGATTTTCTCATCTGCAAAACTTGGCTATTAATCTCTTAGGACCGTTGAGTGCATAGAATGAAGTAATAACTGCTTGTACTTTATTGAGTATTCACCATGTGCCAGCTACCATGAAAGTCCTTCACGCGCGTCATTTAATTCGCAAAACATCCTTTTTACCAATGAGGATGATGAGACTTAGTAAGGTTACGCTACTTGCCCAAGGTCTCACAGACAGTCGGTGGCAGAGTTGGGGATTCAGAGCCAGGTCTCTCTTTTTTCCAACTGTTCTGCCAAGCTGTACTGAATGCTCTCTGGAGATCATTTGCATATGATACAAAGATCCTCACTCTTTGTGCTACCTCCAGGCATCTCTACCCCAGACCTTCTTGTTCTAGTCTTCTAATCTTGCACCTACCAGGCCTCTGACCATTTGCCATCACCAGTGTCCATGAATATCCTTCTCTTGAGCCAATTCTCTCCTTCACAAAATGGAGCACTGCCCGAAACTCTGCCCAATGGGAGGATTACCCTCACCACTATGCCAGGCCCACTACCACCACCCTCCGAGAAGGGCTGCACTGCAGAAGTAGTCCATTTTCAACTGACATCCATAGACCAGGCCATGGTGGTTTGAAGCTGTATGTACCACAGAAAAAATATGTTCTTAAATTTAATCCATTCCTGTGGGTATGAACCCATTATAAATAACACCTTCTGCTGAAGCTAATTCAGTTGAGGAGTGTCCCACCTCAGTCAGAATGGGTCTTAATCCTCCTGTTACTGGAGTCCTTTATAAGAAAATTAAATTCAGACAGAGAGGGAGAGAAAATCATAGGAAGTAAGAAGCCAAAATCAAAGAAGCCCAGAAGAGAAGGGAGAGACCAGAAGATGCCACCACACGCCTTGCCATATGTGCTGGTTTGAATGTATTATGTCCCCCAAAATGCCATTATCTTTGACGCAGTCTTGTGTGGGCAGATGTACCAGTGTTGATTAGATTGTAATTCTTTGAATGTTTCCATGGAGATACACCCCACCCAACTGTGGGTGATTACTCTGATTGGACAATTTCCATGGAGATGTGGCCCCACCCATTCAGCATGGGTCTTGATTAGTTTACTAGAGCCCTGTATAAGGTCAGACAGAAGGAGCAAGCGAGCTTGCTACGGCTAAGAGGGACACTTTGAAAAATGCACAGGAACTGAGAGAGTAGCTGTAGTTGAGACAGACATTTTGAAGATGGCCGTTGGAAGCTGATGCAGACATTTTGGAGAACACCATTTTGAAACGCAACCTGGGAGCAAGCAGATGCCAGCCACGTGCCTTTCCAGCTAACAGAGGTTTTTCCGGACGCCAATGGCCTTTTTCTAGTGAAGGTACCCTTTGTTGATGGACACTTTATGGCCTTAAGACTGTAACTTTGTAATCAAATAAACCCCCTTTGTAAAAGCCAATCCGTTTCTGGTGTTTTGCATTCTGGCAGCATCAGCAAACTGGAACACTGTATGACAAAGGAGCCAAGGGTCACCTGCAGCCAGCCCCAGAATGCCACAGTCTTAGAGGAGAGAGCATCACCTAAAGGCTGCCTTGATTTGGACTTTCAAAACTGTAAGCTAATAAATCCCCATTGTTTAAGCCAACCTGTTTCGTGGTATTTGCTTGAGCAGCCTAGGAAACTAAAACAAAGCCTATCCCTCCTCAACGAAACTCAGATTTTTGTCCTCCTCTATCATTTAGTCAAGGGAATTGTTCTAGTTTGCTAATGCTGCCAGAATGCAAAAATAGAAATAGATTGGCTTTTATAAAAGAAGGTTTATTTGGTTACACAGTTACAGTCTTAAGGCCATAAAGTGTCCATCAACAAAGGGTACCTTCACTGGAGGATGGCCAATGGTGTCCAGAAAATCTCTGTTAGCTGGGAAGGCCCGTGGCTGGCATCTGCTCCAAAGTTCTGGTTTCAAAATGGCTTTCTCCCAGGACATTCCTCTCTAGGCTGAAGTTCCTCAAAAATGTCCCTCTTGGTTGCTTTTAGGTTGTTTGTCCTCTCTTAGCTTCTGTGGAGCAAGAGTCTGCTTTCAATGGCCATCTTGAAACTGTCTCTCATCTGCAGCTACTCTCTCAGCTTCTGTGCATTCTTCAAAGTGTCCCTCTTGGCTGTAGAAAGCCTGCTCCTTCTGTCTGAGCTTATCTAGTGCTCTAGTAAACTAATCAAGGCCCATGCTGAATGGGCAGGGCCACACCTCCATGGAAATTATCCAATCAGAGTTATCACCCACAGTTGTGTGGGGTGCATTTCCATGGAAACAACCTAATCCAAACGTTCCAACTCAATCCCCGCTAATATGTCTGCCCACAAGATTGCATCAAAGAATATGGCTTTTTCTGGGGAGCATAATATATTCAAAATGGCACAGGAATTAAGGAAGAAGTGTTGGGAGGAACAGTGGTAGAAGAATGGGAGTCTGGGCCATCTTCCAGGCAGCTTACTTGTGTCCACTGGGCCTGCTCAAACTCCATCCAAAATGTACCACTTCCATTTTAAAAGATTGCTGCTGGGTCCACCCACACTTATGGCCTGGTGGGTCTGACATTACCCAATGCATGAAGGGAAGTTTAGGTTGTGTGATCACTTAATGCCCCATGGTCAGATGCTCAGTCTCTAGGAGGGCTCAAGAGCATGCTGGAAAATGCTTTTCAAATGTACTTGGATCTCTCCGGCAGTTGGCACGGCCATGCTTCAAAACCCTAGAGAGCTTCACTGTGACTCTTCTTTTGGGACTTGCCAGAGTTCTACATGGCATTTCCTCTACCACAGATGCCTCTAGTGTCATGGGATCTGTCAGGACGTATGGCCCAAATGTCAGGGCTGCTGAGTCCTTTCTTTATCTGAGCCCTACTCAAAACTAGCCACATTCCACATGCAATAACGTCTGGTACCAAATGCAAAGCAGTTCTGACCCTACCCAGAATTAGTGCAGACTCCACAGGCGAAGAACACAATCCTCCACAAGACTGCCCTCACTTCAGTTACCAGTTGCAAGTTCGGGGGGTTCCAGGCCACTTGCACTTCTGGCCAACTGACTACAAATTCCGGGGTTCCCATCACCCCCTCAGGTTCAGTAATTCACTAGAATAACTCATAAAACTCAGGAAAGCACTATACTTATGATTGCAGTTTTATTATAATAAAAGGGATACAAATCAGGACCAGCCCAAAGAAGAGGTCTGGGAGGGTCTCAAATGCATGTCCTCTCCCTATGGAATCAGGACACATGACCCTGCCAGCACGTGGATGTGGTTGGCTTTCATTATGTGAGCTTGGTTGATTGAATCAAGACCCACATGGTTGAACTCAATCGCCTACCTTCTTCCCTCCCCAGAGGAAGAGCTGATATGACATGGCTCAAAGCCCCAATCCTCTGATCACACGGTTGAACCTTCAACTGCTAAAATGGGTAGAAACAGTATTCCCAAGTGAAGAACATGCCAATTCCTAAACCTGAAGCGATCTACCAACTCTTATGCTTCTTTCTTAGTGGTAAGAGATACAAGGTTCATTAACTTGTTCTTTACTTTGGACAGAATATCCCTAGCCCAATAGAACACTTCACCTTCCAAATAAGGTCTATTCTTTAGTTAATAGTATTCTACCAAGGTTATTTTCTAAGTTTTGATATATGTTCTATGCTTATGTAAGACTTAACATAAAAGGAAGCTGGGTAAAGGATACATGGAAAATCTCTGTGCCATTTTTGCATTTCTTCTATAAGTCTAAAATTCTCTCAAAAAAATAATAACTACTATACATAAAAAATTTCATCAGTGAAACAGGTACATAAACCCCTGAATGTTTATGGGGTTTATGTACCATTTGGAATTGTGTGTGTCTTATCAAGGCATCCACCAGGTACTTGCATTTCTTGGTCATCAGGTCAAATTAACCTATGATCAATATGGTAGGCATGAGCTTCTGTGGAATGGCCCGATGAAGCAGGGACATTTGGAATATGTGAGAAGAGTAAACAAAAAAATTAACATACCCCCGGAGCAACACTTTTATAGTTATTTCTCCTGAACGTGATATTGGGGAAAGAGGGGCTATTCCAGGGGCTCCCACTTGCCCTTTCCTACCACAGTACCTCTTATCCTATAGGATAAGAAACCAATGTGAGGGTTCCATCGCAGCTAAGTGTGCCCATTCCAATTATACATGTGAGAATCAGGGAAATGACCACCAGGTTGGTAAGAGGATCCAGGGGACCCACTGGAGACAGACCTGGGCCAGGTTTCCATTTATTATCTGACTCCTATATAACCCTACTCTAACTGGTGGGCCATAATGCTGGGTATCTCCATCAATTTAGCCACGTATTCAACATCCCCCAAAAGATCACAGTATTCCTCTTTCCCCAGTGAATGGTTACCCAAATAAATAACCACTGATCACTTTGGAGAAAGTCTGAAGAAATCACTACTATATGCATTTGCCTTCTTCATGGACACCCCACCTCTCCTTCAGTCCACGGGTTCTAGATCTGAGAACCGACTCAGGTCTCAAAATCTGGCGAGGGATAATGGCTTTCCACAGGAGTGGCATCTGATCCTACCCTTCTACTCATCCCTTCTTGATCTCTTCTGATTATATATTAAAGCAGTTCCTTTTTGGCTGCCCAATTATCTTGTTCTAGAAATACTGTGTTTTACTAGCCACCTCCATAGATCCTTATAGATCAGGCCTCCTGGATGCCATTTCAATTTTGCTACCCATTATGGAAATTATGTCACCCTTGCTTCTCCCAGTTAAATCTCTGCAATTCTGGGATCCTGTCATCCCCATTCCTACTAGGGGAGCCTGTTCTGTTACCGCATCTTCTACCATTCGCCCTGGTCTACAGAGGACAAACACCACTGAGCTTCTCAGTACTACCCGAGCCCCCTCACCAGGACATTTAATATCACCTTGATAAACAGTGTCATCCAGACCCTTTGAAAGAACAGTGTCAGCTGGAAGGCTTTCCAGTCTTACTTGGTTGACTCATCTTAGCATGCTTGCTTCTCTGAGCTTCTTGATTCCTATGTCTTAACCTTCTGCCATGGCATTTCTTACATCTCTACTTGATTGAATGTGGCCATTGCTTCTTCCAGCTTCCAAAAACCATCCCAGCAGCAGAGAAGAACTGGCTTCCAGGGATTTTATCATAGTATTAGATACTGTATCACGGGAGTGTGTCCCATTTGACAAATTCCCCTTATCTAGCTTTGTATTCTGTCCCCATTAACCCAGCCCCCTCAGGAGCCATATCCAGACAAATCCTGCAGCCCCTGTGGCATATAAACCTTTATTGCTTCAGAACTTCCCCAGTCAGGTCAATAACTAGGGGAGACAGCAGCTGATTCTGAAGAGAGCAAGCATCACCTTGTACACCACCTGCCACATTCAGGAGCTCTGTGTAGTGTTCAGTTAAAAGCAACCTCTGTCTTCCAACAAGGAGGAGAAGCCCACTTCTACAAGCTCTGAAGTTTCAGGAGATTCTAAGAGTTTAAGTTTCTCAAGTATCTCTCCCAAGATATCCTCATCCCAAACCTTCAGGTTCCCCTCCTTCCTTACCAAAGCCCTGAATATAGCACTGGAGACTTGCTTAAGCTGAGAATTCAGCCTTCTCTGAAGTTCTGCCACTCTTACAGTTAAGGCCTGTGCCTGGTCTTCATCTTTGCCTTCTGGCTGCAGGAGATAAGAATCTCTTTAACTGCTGCCAAAGATGTTTTCTGACTCCCACACATTGCTTGCTTCTCAGTAGCCATCCAATTTCACAATCCTTCTACTTACAATTTTCTCCCATCCCTCTCAAGTGTCAGAGACTTTATGCCAGCTATTGCATCCCCTTTTCCCTCTATCTTGCCCTAGTTCACCAGAAATAATCTGCCACAGGATACCAGGGACTATCAATAATCCTCCTATCATTACCACTGAGGTCCTCATTGCCATCCTGCCAATGACTGACCCAGCTTCAGTCTGCTTCCTAAGACCAGCTGTCTCGGGGGCTTCCTAGAAGCAGAGCCTGAAGCAGGGATTCTTATGAAAATGATTTTTGAGGGAGTGCACTCAAGAGAAAGGGAATGAAAGCAGTAGGATCCAGCAGGAGAGACAAATTAAGGATTTGGTCTCAGCTGGAGATGAGCTTCAGCCTGAATCCACAGGGAGCTCTAGCACATGAATTAAATATACCATACAGTTGTTCAAACTTGAAGTCAGGGGGACAGCTCTTTGTATTCTTGTATCAATCAGTTATTGACTGCAGCCACTTGTGGATGGTGTTGGGCATTGAATCACGTCCCCCACAAAAGACACAATCAAGTCCTAATCCCTGGTCCTGTGGGGTGAGCCCAGGTGTAAATAGGACCTTTGAAGATGCTATTGTTAGTTAAGCTGTGGCCAAACTGAATGAGGGTGGGCCTCAATCTAATGTGGCTGACGTTCTTATAAGCAAAGGAAATTGGACACCGAAGTAGAAATCAGAAGTTAGTGGAAACCAAGGAGAGAAACCAAGTAACACCTTGATGGTGGACTTCCAGCCTCCAAAATCATGAAACAATAAATTCCTGTTGCTTATTTCAACCAGTGTGTAGTATTTGTCATAGCAGCCTTTGCAAACTAAGACAGTTGTATAAACACCTGAGCAAAGCAGCTCCCTTATGGCTGAAGCCAGTCCCCTGTGAGCCATGTGTAAATAAAACTCCCAGCAGCAGGACAGTGGGTGCACCATCTGGGAGGGCACCAACAGAACTCACTACAGTCAAATTGTAAATGCCAAGTCAATGTGAGCTTTTTAAAAGAATATATGTATGATCATATGTGCCTAGAATATCTGCAGAAGGCTACATCTTGGCAGTAGTTACCTCTGGGAAGAGGGCTTGGGGTAAACCAACGTATTTACTTGTATTCTCTTTTATATAGTCTGAATTTTAACCAGGTATATGTATTAATATTTTTAATTTTTTTCTTTAAAAAAGAGAGTATTCTTGGGGGAAATGCATTGAAAGCCCCTTTATGTACCTCTAATCATATGAGATGGTGGTAAACTGCTCTGCTGCCCGAAGGGTAATTTCCCCCAAATTTCTGAACCATTCCTGACTTCTGCAATGAAGTATCACAGCTGATGCATTATTCATCTGTATGAGCCACCAATTTAACAGTTGTGTTTAATGGGGCACTCTGTGCAATGCTCAGGGAGACAGGAGGACAAGCAGGAAAACCCAAGTCCTTATTGAACTTTTATTATTATAAGGGTACTCACTGGGCCCAAGCATTGCTTCACTCCTCTTCAAGATGTGATACTAATAAGGTAAAATACGTGCTCAATAACAGACCTCAAAAAAGAGCCAAGAAAGCTGCTGCCAGTAAAATTGGAAAAGTGCCCTTCAATGGTAATAAGTGGAAGGAACATTTGGCCCAACGCTGGTGGAGGCTACAGATACACACCTGGAGGCCCAGAGCTACCAGCTCTATTTCTTCAAGCCTATGGTTTCCCTGTTTGCAACAACCCCTGTAACTGAGATTTGGTATATTCTCAGTCATCCAGTGATATTCTGGAATTCAAAAGGCATTTGGAATCGAAGGTTTCAATATTCTGAGAAGTAAGTGGTGTCCCTGGTAGTTTCGGGGTCTTGGTAGTAATGTAACTTAGAAGTGACAATTTTATTTAAACACCATGAGCGATAGAATCTAATTCTGATCATTCACTTTTTGGTCCTCTGATTCCATGCTCCACACCCCCTTTATGCTGCTCTCTCCAGCTCACATCCCCTGGCTCCCAGGTCCTTTGTCTCTGGCAGGGTTCAACCAGTGGGGGGCACTGGCGGGAGTCATCAGAGTGGGCAGTGGCTTCATACTCCTCTCCTACAGTCAGCTCTCCCTGGGTTCTGGGAAGTGCTCCTTCCCCTTGTGCCTTCAGACCAGGGCCAACTGTGTGACAGCCTAATTTACTGCACCTACCCCCAGGGGTTTCGTCATCCTCTGCTGATTTCCCTTAACCCTGATTGCACCTCTGTGATAATCCCTTCCCTCTACTCTCTTCAATTATTCTTTCTGAATGTGCTGTTTGTTTCTTGCCTAATCACATGGCCACAATTAGCTGTAAGGAGTGTGGGAAAGTAAGTGTGTGACTTTCTAGACTCTGTAGTAGAAGTTGGCAAAAGAAAAGGGATTTGGGAATAACGATTGAGTAGCCAACCAACAGGGTCTCTCACATCCTACGCTGCAGTTGAAATCTCAACTTAATTATCCCCTGAGGAGTTACTTATGCTATCTTCCAATAAGAAATGTCTGTTACCACTTCCCTGTTTTTTCTCTAAACTGTAATCATCTTTAAGGTCCAGTTCCAATTCCTTCAACATCTATTTATGATCCCCACTAAATTACCCCTGATGTCCACACAATCTGTCTGGAATGGCCATCCAGAAGCCCTTCGTCCCTAATCTACTTCCCTCGGTGATTTTTGACCCATTTGTCCTCTCCACCCAGGAACCAGCTCTGTGGGGTTATTGGTCTTGGCCTACAAGTGGTCATGTCTTACTGTCCTTCCCTAAAGTAGACTCATATCTTCCGTAGTCTTCCAACTAGAGCATGTACAAGGCAAACAAATGTTTCCCTGCCAATATCAGCTACCTCTAGAAGTATAACATAAATTAGTTACAACAAAGACCTCATGCTTTCAGGGTTGACAAGAAAGGAATAAAGGGATTATAGGAAAATAACTGCATCTGCTAAACTGAAATTATTTAATTTTAATAAACCCATGTGCTGGTTTGGAGCTGTATATACCCCAGAAAAACGTGTTCTTAAATCTAATCCATTCCTGTGGGTGTGAACCCATTGTAAGTAGGATCCTTTAATGACCTACTTCAGTTAAGGTGTGAACCACCTCACGCAGAATGGGTCTTAATCCTGTTACTGGAGTCTTTTATAAATCAAATGAATAGAAAGAGAAAAAAAAGAGAGAGAGAGAGAGGGAGGGAGAGGAAGAGGGAGTGGGGGGGGGGGTTATGGAGAGAGAGAGAGCGAGCAAGAGAAAGCCACAGGAGTAAGAAGCTGAAGTTGATGGAATCCAGAAGCAAAGGAGAGACCACCATGTGGCTTGCCAGGTGGCAGAGGAGCCAATGATCACCAACAGCCTGTCTTCAGGAAGAAAGCATCGCCTCAATGATGCCTTGATTTGGACATGCTCACAGTCTCAAACTGCAAGCTAATAAATTCCCATTGTTTAAAGCTAACCCTTTTCATGGTATCTGCTTTCAGCATACTTGGAAACTAAAACAGCCTGGAAGTAATATATTATTATTCTAATTTTATGGATGTAAAACTGAGACTTGGTGCATTAGTATCCTGTTGCTGCTATGACAAATTACCACGTATTTAGTGGCTTAAAATAACACAAATTCGTTCTCTTACACATCTGAATACCAGAAGTCCAAAATCTGTTCCACTGGGCTAAAGTCAAGCAGTCGGGAACACAGATACCTTCTGAAGGCACTGAAGGGAGAATCCATTTCCCTGCCATTTTCAGCTTCTGCTGGCTGCCTGTATTCCTTGGCTTATGGCCCCTTCACCCATCTTCAAAGCACATCATTCCAGCTGCTTCTGACATCACTTCATCTTGTCTTCTGTAGTCAGACTTCCCTCTGCCTCCCTCTTATAAGGATACTTGTGATTACATTTAGGGTCCACCAGGATAATCCAGGATAATCTTATCCTCTCTCAACATCCTTAACCTAATCACAACTGTGGGGTCCCTTTTGCCATATAAGGTAACATTCATAAGTTAAAGGGATTAGGACCTGGGTGTCTTTGGGGGCCACTGTTTGGCCAACGACAGTGGGTTTCACTTGTCTGCAATCAAGGAGTCAGCAGGGCTGGGGTCCTTCTGAGGACAAGAGGGCAGAATCCATGCCCTTCTGGAGGCTGCTTGCATTCCTTGGCTCCTGGCTCCTCCTTGGGTCTGCAAAACCAGCAGGGTGGCATCTTCATGTCTCTCGCCGGCTCCAGCCCCTTCCATGGTCTCCTCTGCCTCTCTGCCTCTGACCTTCCTGCCTCCCTGTTCCCTCTGTGAGGAATCACCTTGGGTCCATCTGCATAAACTGGGATGACTCATCTGCAAAGTCCCTCTTGCCATATAAGGTAACATGTTCTCAGGTTCTGGGGATTAGGATGAGGACATCTTTGGGGGCCTTTATTTTGCCTCCCACACTCAGAACACAGATCAGTGGTTGCCTGGGGATGGCAGAGGTGGGTTGGGAGGAGTGGGATTGGAGGGATTACCAAGGGACATGAAGCAAATTTTAGGGGTGATAGATATGTTCAATATTTTGATTGCAGTGATAATTGCATGGGGATATACCTATTTCAAAATATATCAAATGGCATACTTTACTTTTCTCAAATTGTATGTTTTAAATATGTGCAGTGTACTGTACATCGATTATACCTCAATAAAGCTTTAAAACATTAAATGAGCTCAGAGCCTTTGGCCAAGTTTACAGAACTGGGCAGTGGGGTAGCCAAGATGCACGCCCAAATCAGATCATCTAACACAGAAGCCTGGGCCAGGGATGGAGGGCCCCTTCCTTCATCCTCTTTTCTCTTTGATGGGGATGATAATACTTGCCCCTTGGGCTATGGGCACATGGTAGGTGCTCAATAAATGCTCATTTCCTTCCCTTAGGGGAAAGGGTAGCTGGAGCATATTCTGTTTTCCAGAACTTGAAAAGCAATATTTTCCTATAGAGAGAGATGGAGAGAGAGAGAGACATGTTTGAGATAAATAGCAAATGGAGCCAACAGGTAGTCAATAGGCTTTGCCTTCAGGTGTTCTCAGTTCTCAAAGTCCCAGGCTCCAAAGTGCAAAGCAACATGCACGGATCAGACATAAATGTGTTATTTCAGTCTCTCAGAAATCTAAGCTGGTTCATTTTGTTGCCTAGTGATGAGAGACAATTGTCATGAACAAACAACAGGAAGCAAGCGTGTGCTTCCCGGTAGCTACCAACAGTGATATGAATAATGTTGTTGTGCTCAAGGTCACAAAACCCTTTTGACTGATGGGCCATGCTTGGTCCTTTGTGGTCCAATGAAATGGAACTATACTCCCGACTGGTCAAGAGACCAAGCAGGGTTTCCTCAAAAGAAGAAATTCATCCACGTTTCTGACATTTATGTTTTTGTGCATTTTGAAGACAGTGTCTTACATTACTGGATAAGTTGGAAATGTCTTGATAGAGGGTCCACATTTCCAGTTTCCCATGAATCCCTCATGGGTACTTCCTGCCGAGGCTTCCCTCTCCTTGAGGGCTCTGCAGTGGGCTTGTCAATCATGCTGTAGAGCTCACTGGGGATTCTTTGCTTATTTCTCGATCTCTCTGTCTCTCCAACCCAAGGCATGTGTGAGAGATTATCATATTCAGTTTATGTTGATCACGTCAATCAATTTAAGGAATAGAGTAAATGAAGCAAAAGTGTGACGAGAAACAAGAGGAGAGCATCACAGATGCTTCAATCCTCAGTCACCATAAACCACTGTCCAATACATAGACCCGCAGGCGAGCTACCCACTATAAAGTTTATTTGCTTGCTTGTTTAAAAAACAGGTTGATACTGATGGTTTTGTAAATGGTGAATATAGTAGAAAGAGCCAGACATGAACAAGTTCCACTCCCACTTAACAACTTTGTGATCTGGGGAAAATTAGTTTAAGTCCTCTGAGCCTTGGTTTCCTCATTTGTAAAATGGAGTACTAAATAGTTTCTACCTTGCCTAATTGTTGTGAAGCCCTAGCACAGGTCTGACGTATAGGAAACGCTTAGCAAATGGAAGTTGCTTTCTCTTTCCCTCTTCCTTCTCCTGTCCCTCTTTATCTAATTTTGTTATGACTTTACACTAACTAAATGCCTCTGGGGAGATGAAAACGCGAATGCTGATCAACCTAGAAAAAAAGTGCTAGTACACCATGACCCAAGGAGAGCCATTAGTCCTCAAAAGCACTAAGAGTAGGCAACACTGGCCCGCGGCCATACTTTGGCACTGAATCATGTCCTGTTTTGCATTGTTCTCTAATTTTTTCAAGTCATTACCCCTCTCTGGGATTCAATTTCCTAGCTAGCGAAAGCTGGAGCTCAGATAAGTTTCTCTTTAAGCCCCTTCTGGTTCTTTTCTCAATTCCCTCTTCTATCCCTATACCTCTACTTTAATATTAAAAACTCAGAAAACAATAGTGATGATGGAGAGCTAATCAAAGGCCTTATTCTCAGAAAAAGTTCTTTTCTTCAGTGCAAGTCAAGCTGTGGATCAACACCCACTATCCTGGACCATCCCATGGCAAAACCACCATTCCCACCCCTCTGAGCACTGGAGGTTCAAGACCAGTGTTCAGAACAGCCCAGCTAAGATACTTGCCACTTCTGCTGCTTCTGTTAAGGTAGCTGAAATGGTCACACTTTGTTCTTACTCCCAAGAACAGTGGTTCTTAACTTGGGCTACTCATCAGAGTCACCTGAAGGGCTTTTAAAACAGCAGAGGCTAGGGCCTGGTGCCTGGTATTTTTCCAAAAAGTTTGCCAGGCAATTCTCAGTGCATTCAGGATTGAGAACCATTGTTCTAGGTCAGAGAGTAGAAAGTAACTATTGGGCTCACACCTGCTGTACCGGACACCCCTGCAATAGCTCAGTGACAAGCCCTAAGGGGGACAGCTGAAAGAGTACGTGGCTCTTGCATCTGAATCCCCAGCCTTTTTCATGGTGCCTCCCAGCACTAGGTCCTCAGTAAATGTTTGTTAGATAAATAAAAGATGAATGAACAAATAAGTATGAGATAATATAGTGGAAAGACTATTGGAATAAAGTTCAGAATTGCTCTGAGTCCTGGCCCAGCCACTGTGTAAAGATGGGCAGTTGTGTTCCCTAAGCCTCAAACTCTCTTACGAAAAGGGAACAAAATAGTACCTGCTTTATCCTACTCACAAAATCACTGTGATAATAATGGATGTAAAAGTACTGTATACATTTGTGCTTACAAAATTTTAAGAAGTTTTAGGAAATAAAACCTATCATCCTAGCTGACTGGTTTTTCCATCCAACTGGAAATGTAGATAAATACTGAAAATGATGCCTGGAGACTGGAGAGAGGGTCCCATGTAGTAAGCAGACCCCTATTGCAACAGCACTTTTTGCCCTAATCTGAGCCAAGCGGGACCCCCTTTCTTGGGGATCTTTAAGCCTGATTGGTTGACCCACATCCCAGACCCCTCCAGCAAGCCTTGAGCCATGGGACCTACAAGGGATCCTCACTGGTTGCCCTGGCTCCCATCATCCTGGTTCTCAGCACAGTGCCTGGCCCAAAGCAGGTGCTCAGTGGATGAATGAATGAATGCACTTGGATTTCTGGCTCTGGGGTGCCACTTGAATATATGCCTCTGTCCCTCATTTTGGCAGCTCTCTGGACCACCTACCTGATGACTTTGGACTTGGTTTCTTGTATGGGTTTTGAATCTGTTGGCTCTTCTAATGACACTGCTATTCAAATAAAAAGATAAGCCACAGACTGGGAGAAAATCTTTGTAAACCATATACATGATAAAAGGCTTCTATCCAGGATATATGAAGAGCTCTCAAACTCAATAGTGTGGGGAGCCTCCACTGCCCACCTGCAGCTCTTTGGGCACCCCACTAGCCAGGCCAGTCCTTGGCCCTACGTGAAGGGGGTATGTGGAATTCAGACAAAACACATGGTCTTTGCCCAGGATCTTGTTTTTATTTGTTTTTAAATAACTTGTTTTTCTTATTATTACAAAATAACATGTTTGCTTTTAAGAATTTGTAAAAACCAGACAAGTGAAAACTAAGAAAGTACGGCTCTTCCATAAATCTTTCACTCTAGGAGAATCACTATTTAATGTTCTTAGTTATGTGTCATGCGCACGCACACGTGAACACACACACATACATGCATATTTAGAAAAATGGGGTCATCCTGTACTTAGTGATTTGTAACCTGCTTTGTCCACTTACTATCTTGCTGCCTTATATGGTTATCTTCCACTATTATTTCTCCGATCCCCCAAAGTGTGCACTAGTGCAGTGCTCAGTTGTTTCCAGTTATTTACAAGCTGAGCGACATAAATCAGAGCAGCCCAAATCAATCAGCAATGCAAGGGGCTCCTGCAGCCAATGAGTGTAGTGGTAATCCCGGCTTTGAGACAAATCCTACATTCTTTAAAATGTTTGTTGCACCAAGAGCTCCAGGGCTCAGTCCGTAATGGAAACAAAGGGTTTACTGAGCAGCTGTACCCCTAAAGCTGCTATGGTTCCTATGAAACTGGAAAATTCCATCCGCACAGCCAACGTCAACAATACAGGCAAGAAAGGAATGTAGGAATTCAAAGGAAGGGAAGAATTTGATTAACAGAGACTATGGGCAACTGTCAAAAATGCTATGAAAATGACCAGAAGCCACCAGCTTCCAGGATCAGACTCTGGATGTTAGAGTACAGACATTCACCCTCCCTCAAGTGGGTAAGGTAGTAGGCACGTAATCAATGTTTGTGTAAAGATGAACCTAGGCTAGGTTTTTGGTAACGGCAGGAATGCAACTAGCTAGAAGCAAGACCCCAGGAGGTCTCCTCGCCCTGCCTTAGAACCTTGCCCCCCAGTCTTGCAGTGTCCTTTGCCAAGGGCCCACATGTCCACCCCTCAGGTCAGCACGTGCTTCCTACACAGCCCTGCAGAATGGGGACGCAGCATGGCTGGTTCAGGGACGGGGGCTTGCAGGAGAGTGACAGGATTCAGACTGAGAGAGAAGTGAGGAAGTTTCACCTGCATCATACACCAGACAAGGAGAGATTAAATTCAGATATCTTCTACATTCATTTAACACCTCTCACCAGGATTATTGCAGAAGCCTCCAAACTGGCACCCTTGTTTCTGTTGTGTTTCTTCACAGTCCATTCACCAAAAATGCCACTCAGAGTGATTTTCAATTATCTAATTATAAAATTTCTTATTTAAAATGTTCTCTTAATATTTGTGAAGAGCAAGTAATACTTGCATATAACTTAAAAGCAAACAGAACCAGAAGCCCATAATGAAAAACATTAGCCACTCCCTTGACTCCCACCAATACCCTACCACCCCTGTCCCTCCCCCCACCTCCACCACCTCAAGTCCTGGTTACCAGAGTCAACTATCTCCAACATTTTTGGGGTTGAGGGTGCTAGGTTGAACCTATTATGTACCCCAGGAAAGCCATGTTCTTTTAATCCAGTCTTGTAGGGGCACACCTATTGTGGGTGGGATCTTTTAATTAGGTTGTTTCCATGGAGATGTGACCCCACCCACTCAAGGTGGGTCTTAATTAGTTTGCTGGTGTCCTCTATGAGAGGCTAAAAGGCAGAGACATTTTGAAGAAAGCTAAGAGGTGCATAGAGAGAAAATGCCCAGAGACGTTTTGGAGACAGCTGTTGAAACCAGAGCATCTGTATCATACGTGCATGTTTAACTGTCAAACTGTTTTCCAGAGTGGCTGTACAATTTTACATTCCTTCCAGCAGGATGAGAGTTTTAGTTCCTCCGTATCCTCACCAATACTTGGTATGATTAAGCTTTTTAAATGTTAGCCATACTAACGTCGTGATATTTCATTGTGATTTTTCTTTGCATTTCCCTAATAGCTAATGATGATGATGAGTATTTTTTCATGTGCTTATTTGCCATCCTTACATCTTCTTTGGTGACGTGTTTGTTCTTTTACCCATTTTAAAAACTGGGTTTTTTTTTTTCTCTTACTATTGAGTTTGGAGACCTCTTCCTATATTCTGGATACAAAACCTTTACCAGGCATATGGTTTACAAAGATTTTCTCTCAGTCTGTTGCTTGTCTTTTTATTCACATAATAGTGTCATTAGAAGAGTAGGTGTTTTGCTTTTTTTTTTAATTTGATGAAGTTCAATTTATCAGTTTGTGCTTTCAGTGGATTATACTTTCACAGTTCTAAGAAATCTTTGCTTAACCCCAGGTCACCAAGTCTTTCTCCTGTGTTTTATCTAAAACTTTTATAATTGTTTCACTTAGATACATTTTGCGTTAATTTTTGTATGAATCAAAGTTAATTTTTTTTTTTTTTTTTTTTTTGGCATATGGGTATCTAAATGGTCCAGCCCGATTTGTTGAAAAGACAACCCTTTTCACACTGAATTGCCTTTGCAACTTTGTTCCTTTATGTGTAGGTCTATTTCTGGACTCTGTATTCTGTTAGGTTGACCTGGTCATCATCATTACACCAACACCAAATGGATTTGATCACTATGACTTTATAATAAATCCTAAAATCAGGTAATACTAGTCCTCGTACTCTGACCTTTTCTTCTGACGTTGTTTTGGCTCTTTTTGGTTCTCTGTATTTCCATTAGGATCAGCTTTTCAATTTCTACAAAATATCCTGCTGTGATTTTGACTGGGATTACATTGAAACTGTACATCAATTTGAGGAGAACAGACACCTTAACAATATTAAGTCTCCTGACCTGGGAGGATTTTACATTTTTAGTTCCCGACTCCCTTCTTCCTATCCTCCCATCTCTATTTTTAGTATTATCAATAATTAGGGTTTACATAATTACGTGGCAACAGATAGTATAACAAAATGACATTTCCTTTTTTGAACAGCTTTGTAGTAGTTCACTGACTTTATAAATGCCTTATTTTTCAGTTTTATGATTTTCCATAAGCAAATCTCTAATTCCCTTTTTAGGTACTCCATCATATTATCTAACCCAGAAGCCACACTATCAGGTCCCCTTTTGTTTTGGTGATATCCTTTGGAGAGTCCTCCAGTGCCCTGGCTTCAGGCCAGCCCTGGCACACAGCCCTCCTGCATTTTCTACTGGTGGCTTTCTAGAGGTAGATCCACTCTTTCCTGGATCTTGTGTTTTTCCTTATCTTGGTTTACTTCTGAATTTGGTAGAGCAAATTTCAGGAACTTCCTAACAAAGGGTATGTAGGAGGTAAGCTTTCTGAATTTTTGCATTTCTGAGTATTTCTTCATTTTGCCCTCACTTGATTAGTAGATTGGCTAGATACAGAATTCTAAGATAAAAATAATTTCCTCACCGTATTTTATAAACTCTACCAATTATATTCTAATTTCCCCAGTTACAGAATGCCATTCTGTGGTCCTTTTAAAATTCATCTTTCAACATACTTAATGGATCCTTCTAATTTTGGGTGGAATTTATGTTTTTCAGTTCTGAGAAATGTTATTGAATTATTTAATTGGTACCTTCCTTTCTGTTAGTTTATTTGTTCTCTCTATTCATAGGGTTGCCTGCTAAAATACTGGCTGTTCAATGAAATTTGAATTTCAGGTAAACAATGAATAATTTTTTAGTGTAAATATGTCCCATGCAATAATTTTTTTAAGTGAAACTATATCCCATGAAATATTTCAGACATACTTACACTAAATAAATATTCATCATTTATTTAAAATTCCAATTTAACTGGTCATCCTGTATTTTTATTTGCTAAATCTGGCAAACCTATTTACTAGAATTCTTATTATCGGATGTTGGCCTTGTAGACTGAAGCTCAAATTTATTTTTTCACATTTCTTTGTCTTCTTAACTGTTTATCCAACTTTCTGAAACATTTCATTAAAGTCTCTTTTTCAAGCTTCCATTGAAATTTTTTCCCATCTGTTTCGAATTTCCAGGAGCTGTTGCTTATTCTGCGATTGATTCCTTTTCATTGCAACCTTGTTCTTGTGTTGTAGATAAAATATCTTCTCATATCTCTTCTTGGAATTTTCCCCCTTACTCCCTAAATTATCTCTTTTTTCTTCCTAGTTCATATTTTCTGTTTGTTTATTTGGTCTTTTTTTTATTATGAGAGGTTTCCTCACATGTCAGGTGATTCTTGGCTGCCTGTAGCTATTTAATAATGAGGCAGTAAAAACTGACTGGAAACTCTCTGAGGTGGGTGGGGGTTGACAACTGAAGGGATTGGCTTCCAGTGATGGGCAGTGAGCCCACCATGTCACTGATGAGGTGGGACCCCCAAGTATCAATTTGTGGCCATCTCTGGGGCTGTTCCATGTCTGCAAAGGATCTTTGAGCTACAGCCTGGAGCAAGGGCACCTGGAGGCTGACAGGTGTCTCACCTTTGCCTTTAGCACTATGTGTTTAATATTCCAGTCACTCCAATTAACTGTCCTCCCACAACACCATCATCTTTCACACCTTTATTTCTAGAATGTCTTTCCCTGATACTTTTCACTTTGTGAAATTCTACTCATGCTCTAAAACCCAGCCATTGAACACTCTCCTATCTTCCTTCTATGTAAAGCTTCGTTACTCGTCACCTACCCTGTTCCCAACCAGGTTGTATCATTTATTGTCTTCTTGGTGTTCCCATTGCCCTTGGTTTCTGTCTTCACCAAAGCCATGCTCACAGTCTGGCTGGCTGTTACAGTTTTCCATTGTGTCAATGTGCCCTCTCTCCTCCCAAACAGGGAACCATTTCATTTCAGGATGTCTGTATCCTTCCACCCCCATCAAGCCCCTTGCACAGACTCTTGTGCATATAAGAACTCAGGACACATTTGTTGACTGAATGGCTTGGACTGCTCATTCGTCCAGCTGGTCACCTGCCCAGCTGCAGTTAACGAGGCCTGGCCAACCATGATGGGAAGGATGGAAGGACGGAAAGGACAGGCAGTCATGGAAACCAGAAGTCGGGAAAAGCAACATAGACCGCAGGGCCAGAGGCCCAAAGGGATAGAATGGAGTCAAGGAGGGTGAACATATGGTCAGAAGATGACAAGGAGGGACTTAAGATGCCAAAGAGATGAAAAGTAAGACGTCAAAAGTGTCCTTCCTCCGGGAAGCTTTCTCTCCACCCTGAGCTAGGTGAGCCTCTACCTGTGCTCATGGCATCTTGGGTGCATCTCTGGCAAAGTGCCGGACATACTGTATTTCATCTTTTGTTTTCTGGTTCTATTGATTTTTTATTTCTAGGACCTAAAACAGTACCTACTCTATAAATGCTAGAGGAATGGGTGGACACTGAGAAGGTCAGGACTGTTCTTCCAGGAGGGTTTGGAACCAAACAACCCAAGCTGCTTTAGTCATCCTACATTTGTGGGATCGGGCAAGTGCTCTGGCCTCCTGGCTGTGGTTTACTCCTGCTTGGTAGGCAAGCACTGCCAAGTCAAAATGGTTTTGGTTATGATCTGTGCCAGTTTGGATGTATTATGTCTCCCAAAACGCCATGTTCTTTGATGCAGTCTTGTGGGGGCAGATGTATTAGTGTTGATTAGACTGGAATTCTTTGATTGAGTGTTTCCATGGAGATGTGACTCAATCAACTGTGAGTGAAAAGTTTGATTGGATAATTTCCATGGAGGTGTTACCCTGCGCATCAGGGTGGGTGTTAATTGGATTGCTGGGGTCCTATAAAGGAATTCACAGACAGAGGACCTCAGAGCAACTGAGAATGATATTTTGAAGAAGAGCTGCAGCTAAGAGAGGACAAAATGCCCCAAGAGCGACACTTTGGAGAAGGCCATTTTGAAACGCAACCTGGGAGCAAACGGACACCAGCCACGTGCCTTCTGAGCTAAAAGAGGTTTTCCAGATGCCAATGGCCATCCTTCAGTGAAGGTTTCCTGTTGTCGGGGCCTTACCTTGGACACTTTATGGCCTTAAGACTGTAATTTTGTAGCCAAATAAAACCCCTTTACAGAAGCCAATCCATTTGTGGTATTTTGCAAAAAGGCAGCATTAGCAAACTGGAACAAAGTCTATGTAGCAATGTTGAAAATTCTTAGCATACACTGTTAGTGGAAAGATGTAGGGTACAAATTGCATGATTACAATTATATAAAAAAAAAGAAACTTAGGAAAGATGTTTAGGAGGAAATGTAGGAAAATGTGTTCTTTAGGAATTGCTTTGCTCTTCTTTATTTTCTCATATTTTTGTGTTGTAGTTATATTAACAGATAGCATTTTTTGATAATGTACCATGTGTCAAGGTTTATTTCATTTAAATTTTAGAAAAGTCTCATTTCACAGATGAGGAAACTGAGAGTCAGAGAGGTTAAGTGATTTACTCCAAATCACACAGCCAGTAAGTGGTGGAGCCAGACTTACCTTATATTACTTTATAATTTTAAGACCAGACTCTATTATTACCCTCATCTAAGCACTCGAAATTGAGTTTTATTAGGACAAAATCTCACCGAATATACCTGTCCCTTCCCTCCCACTAGCCCAAGTGTTTCTCCAGTGAGAGAACCAGTTGGGAAAAAGTTGAAGGGACTAAGAAAAAACAACTTCAAAAGAAACTGTAGAGGAAATGTTTTGCTTGCTAATGAACTCTATGCAGAACTTCTGAGGACATCACTATCCTTGAGGTTTTCAAAACACCTAAACATGGGAGTCACTTCTTGGTTTCACTTTAATTCCATATGAATCACCCCCTGTACTCCATGGCCACTCCTCCAAACTCTAAACTCTTGTCTCCAAAACAGGAGACTAAAGCTGAGAGTAAAATGACATCCAAGGAGTCCTGGAAACAGAAACTTTTCATATTGAGAATGAGCTCTCTATAATGAAGGCTTGAATATGTACATGCAATATTGTTTCTTAACATTCTTGGGTTCACAGGAAGTACACGGCATGTCCCAGCACACAGAGATTATGGAAGGAGAGAGTATGCTTGGGGGCTTCCAAATTTACCATTGCTTCAATTTGATTTAGGGAAGTGGGAAGTCCAAGTCTGTGTTGGAACACCCCCATGGGGAAAAGAAGACAGTATTGGAACTTTGAGTTCTGATGTGATACAAATACGGTCTGCTACTTAGTTCTTGAGACCCAAGAGAATCCTCGAATTGAAAGGAGTACGCAGAAAAAGGCAAGTTGGGATTATCACTTATTTCAATTGTATATGGATGAAAGCATCAAGCATCACTTCTGAAAATCAAATCAGAGTACAAGGTATGGAACTTCTCCATCATTTCTCATCATCTCTGTTAATAAGTAAATAATCATTGATAAAGAAATAATCAAACAGTTCTTTCCTGATTCACCAGAGTCTGAAGCATTACATAAACAACACCAAAAAAAAAAAAAAAAATCCTATCAGAGAGCATCTGAACATGAGACAAGACCCTGAACATAAACAAAAGCAATTCTACAAGTGATGAATAGATGGAAGGCTCAGATAGCATACTGCAGAGGATTCATTTCATAAGACAGACAGCTCTGGATCTAGATAAAGAGGATGGAGTTGTTATTGCCTGGGCTCAGCAATCGAGATAAAGCTTGGTGGGTACACTGGGAAATTTCAAACCCAATATTATAGTTCATTTGAGGGTGTCTGCCCAGAAGGAGGCAGGGACTCAGTGAAGCATTAGCCTTGCAACTGTCACATCCCAGAGCCTCAGATGAAAATGGTCTCTAAGGTCGGGGCAGGAGGAAAACTGGCACCAGCAGAGCATGGATTTGCCTAAGGGCAGGAGGCAAAGGGGAGCAATAAAACCAAATGTTTCAGGTAGGAAGAGATTGTTGATGATGAACTGCCACAAAGAGATTTGGGAGAGCAACATTTTATTACCTTTGGACAAGGACAGCCATTGTATCATATCCAAATGTCCTGATTGCATAGTCATAGCAAAGGCAAAGCAACAATAAAGGATAAAGCAATTAAATAAGAAAAAAACAATTTATTTTATTTAGTCACTAGGGTTGGCATAGGCAGATGTGGTGTAATGCAAATAAATGGTGGAGATCAACATTGCTGGGGTAAAGGGGAAAGCATGTGAGCTAAATTGGAAATCCAATTGCACAAAGAGGAATGAAGAAAAAAGAGGGGTTAGAATGGGTAGTTTGGACGAGGAACTAGAAAATTTTGTGAGACATTGGAAAATCAGACACATTCAGAGTCTTGGTCCATTTCCATCAAAGAACCGTATTGTCCTTTATCACTGTGTCCATGAACACATGTAGGAGCCCCTAAAGCCAGGGACAACCCAGAGAAACTAGTGGTAACCCCGCCAAATGGCACCGAGGACCTCAGCTTCTGAGATCCAAAGTTCCCATGTGAGGACACCAAGGAATTGCTTGATGAACCTCAGCTTTGTTGGAATAGCCGTTGGCCTCTTTAATCTCTGGAAATTAAACATGTGCAATTTCACAAAGACTTGAAATCTGTATACCTCTGAGGTGGTGTTTTCCAGATTCTGCTCTCAGCTGATTGTTGTCTGTATCAGTCAGGGTTCTTAAGAAAAAGCAGTAGATAGATAGACGGGAGAGGGAGAGGGAGGGGGGGGAGAGAGAGGGAGAGGTTTATTTCAAGGAGTTGTCTCACACAGTTGTGGGGGCTAGCCAGTCTGAGATTTGCAAGGCAGGAGCTGATACTGTAGTCCTGAGGCAGAATTTCTTCTCTTCTGGGAAACCTCAGTTTTTGCTCTTTAGGCCTTTGCTGGATTAGACGGGGGTCTACCCACATTATCGAGGGTAATCTCCTTTACTCAGAGTCACCTGATCACAGATGTTAACCACATCTGCAAAATACTGCCCCAGCAACACTGAGATTAGTGTTTGACTAAATAACTGGATTCAGTGGCCTCACTGAAGTCACATAAGACATAATTCAGAATCTCCATCACCAATGAATATTTACTAGGTGACCACAAAGCATAAGACTCCTTTTTTAAACTCTGCCATGGAAGAAGACAAGACTTAAGGTTGGGAAAAAGACACGTTTGCAAACAGATACTTCTCCCACTTCCCACAGAAAATAAAGGACCTCTTCCTTTTATCATCATCACCATGATGATAATACAGATACTGAACACTTTTGGCTTAACTGGGATAAGAGCTTTTATAAATACATTACTTAATCCTCATATATTGTAAGTTGAAGAAACTGAGGTTTAAATGAGTTACAGTAGTTTGTCCAAGGCTAGGCATCTGGGAAGCAGCAGAACTAGTGATCAAATCCAGATCCTGCAACCTTACCCAGAGGCCACATTCCTGCTCATCAACTTCTCCTGCCCCTTATCACCTAGTTTTCCTAGCTGAAAAATGTTATGGGTTCCCCTATACATTCAGCTATCTACACGATAGATGCTTGTATATTAGTCAGGATTCCACGGAGAAACAGAACCGACTGTAATAAGTGATATAAATATTGTCATGTAATGTAAGTAATAAGAGATTTATTATAGGAATTAGCCCATGCACCTGAGGGGATTTGGCAAATCTGAATTCCACAGGGCCCACCACAAGTTGGAAACTTGTTGAAGGTGACCATGAATTCCCACAGGAGAAGCTGGCTGGCTGAAGTAGAGATAGAAATTCTTCTTTCTGACTACTGAAATCATCGGTTCTTGCTTTAAGGCCTCCAGCTGATTGGATGAGGACTCTTCTCATGGTTGAAGGCAAACTCCTGTGTTGACTATGGATATCATCAGCCACAGATGCAATCAACTGAGTAATGATTGAAATCCTGCAACAAAAATACCCTCCCAGTAATTATCAGGACAGAGCTTGCTTGACCAAACAACTGGACCCCATAACCTAGCGAAGCTGACACATGAAATTAAGCATCACAATGCTCAATACATATTTGTTCAATTTAATTGAAATGAGTCCTGAGTTCACCTGTGCTCACAGCAGCATTATGAATCTGCTAGTTCCTCAGAGTTTACTTTTGAGGGTTTCATCTCGATCACTTCTTTCACCAGCTGTGTTCTTCAATCAGCTGGCCAGCCTTGTGCTGTGTGAAGTGGCACTTTTTGAGCCTCAAGACCTGGGCCACTGTGACCCAGTGAACAGAGAAGCATAGGGTAAATTCTCATTACGGGCACAACCCACGGACCACTCAGTATTTACCCCTGGTGGGAGGAGGCACACTAAAGCTCGGAAGAGGAGGAGGCTGCCGGCCTGACTTGTTGTCTTGGCATTCTTTGTGATTCTTGTGGAAAAACTGAATCCAGAACGACCATCTGCTCAGGCTAGTCAGAGAGGAAACTGCTTTTGGTTAGCTAATTAATTGTTTTTTCTCCTGCCTCAGATGCTTCTACTTTAGACCAGTGGCTTAAACACCAGGGCCTTGGAGGCTGGGTTCACTCTTTACCCCTTTCCTGGTAGAAAGGGTAGGACATTGTGCCTTCCGTCCAATCACCGTCACACATGGGGCCCTTAAGAACTGGAGAATCTCACTGTCTGAGCTGACTTAAGGGCTGGCTTCTTTTTCCTTAGAGGAGTAGGCAGACAAATTCCAGCCTATGATTTTAAATATTACCAACTGGAGTGGAGGTTGGGGGTTGGGTAGGGTGGGGACCATTTGCATCTCTCACTACAGTTCAGATGATTTCACCATGATGCATGCACTAGGCATACACTGTGTGATGTACAGATATAATGCAGGTGAATCCAGCAGCTCGCAAACCACCTTGGGGGGTGGTAGTGGTGGTTAAATCTATAAACATGAATCAATGGGAGAACAATTCAAAACAGTGCATGTTCAAGGGCTAAATTGCACTCAGGTCAATTAGAGACAGGAGAGATCAGTGTGGACACCTGGAAGGATGAAAGAGATTTAGAGACGTGAAGAGGACCTCCCAGAATGGACACCATGTACCAAGTCATGGAAGTGGCAGTGAGAATCATGAGTGTGAGGAAGTTGAGTCTCCTAATGTACAGTCTGGGCAGTAAGAAAACCAGTTGGGGAGTCCAGTGCTACCTGCTCTCAGCATCTTTGCAAAGCCCTCGAGGTATTTTTGACTAGCCTTCTGACAGACCCTGCACATAGTTCTCTCAAGCTACTTTGACACCTCCTTGCTCTTATCCTTTTAGAGCTACATTCTCCATTTCTAGAACATAATCAGACCAAGGACCATGGTGTAGTTGTCTTTGACACATACAGCATGCCCAGTAAACGTGTGTTGAATAAATGAATGAATGAAGACATAGTTGGAACTCAATTTGACCAAGCAGGCTTGTTCTAGAAAGAAATATGCGGTATGTGCCAGGTGTTCTAACTAATTCTGTCTTCATTCGACCTTAGTGAAAGCCTGTTTTGTTCCAGGCACTGTTATGGGAGCTTAGGATACAACAATGACAAACAGATAAAATGCCTGCCCACATGGCGCTTATGCACTAGTGGGAGAGACTGACAATCAGGCCTGGGTACTTAATTTACATGGTCCAGTGTGAGATGGAAATGTGGGGTCTTTTGTTCAATGCAGGGGAAAATGCCACTAAAGATGCCAAAATTTAAAGCTTCTCCCTTTTCCCTGTTGATTTGCTATTTAATGTCATCCTAAGAAAAAATTGCATGTAAAAATTATCAGCATGAACTTTACCATTCATCTTTATTTTGTGCAGTGCTAGTTTTAAACACAAATATAAGGGCATTTAACTCTATGTGTAATCATGAAATTACATAATTTGTATTTCATGGCTCATTCACAGATACATACTTAGTTTTTACCAGAAAGGTGGAAACACAGCAGAAAACTAGTCCAAGTGTTTTTACTTCACTTACTGATACATGCACATTCTCCAACACCTTGGCTTACCGATAGGTAAGGAGGGATGGAAAAGAAAAGGAGCTACAAGTTGCCCTAGCTTTCCCTTTCCTATTATGTCATCATTTTCAACGTGTGTGTGTGTGTGTGTGTGTGTGTGTGTGTGTGTGTGTGTGTGTGTGTGTAGCCAAGATCTCTAACAGTCTCCAGAGACCACATGAGAATTTACTTCGAATGCAGAAATTAGGTAACAGTGTTCCAGGAAACACAAACAACCCAGGGAGCCCCATCATATCCTTCTTGCACCTGTTACTTCCCTGCACTACATTAGGACTGGGTTGCAAGGTGCCTCTCTAGAAGCGCTGTACATCTAAAAAGAACCACAAAACCTTTCACTCTCTTTCCACTTTGTCTTTTCCATTATGCTTTTTCATAATAGAGAGCATGGAAAAGCTCATGACTGACTAGCAGATGTTTATCAGAAAAGCTCACACCCAGAATGTATGTTCACTCCTGTGCTCAGCGGCACAGGGATTATAAGATGCTAGATTAAAAATGATGTGTGTATTTGCCTTTGTGGGGTGGTCATTGGGGTGATGCTGAAGCATCTGTGATGTCTGGCAAGTATGTGTTGTGTCTGGGTGATGTTTGGACAGGTTTTGTGGTTTGTGTTTGTATGTGTCTGTGATGTGTGTGTGGTCTTTGTAGCACATTTTGTGTGTCATTTTTATGTAAGGTTTGCAGTGTGTCTGTGTATGTGTGTGATGTGAAATGAATATTAGTTTAAATTTTCTTAGCAAACTTTTCCTCGGGGCTGTGTAGCACATTTCTTCTGCTTTCCCCTGAAATGCCAGTCTGTTCTTGTGTTCTTTTAAGTAAAATAACATGCAGCTTTTTGACATTCATAAACAAAACCCCATGGTTTTTATCTGAGTCAAGTGCTCCCTGGGGCTTTGTTTTTTTTCCCCTCCTCCTTCCTGTAAATCCATTTGAAGTGTTGGAGTTAGAAGATGACATCTTGTTACATCATGTTAGACAGCACCATAATTTTTTCCAGCAAAACCATTTCCAATCTGGCTAAGCCGACAGAACTGAACAAAGACAGACAACCCAGCAGTAAATAAAGGATCAGCTCAGGACCCAGAAGAGTCTTGTCCCCAAGCCGGAGGCCGACTTGCCATTTTAAGTTGTAACTCCTTGGATTGGGGATGGTAAACCCACTCATGCTCACGGCTCTGCCAGTGACACTGTGCAGTCCTTCTCTGCTGGAGATGGGGGTGCCTGTTGGGAAAAGGGGGTGCTTGAAGAGGGGGAAGGAGCAAGAGGGCACACCTGCCGCTCCGCCTGAGGGCTTCTGTATGCCATGCACAGGTCAGGCGTGGCTCTTGCTTTCCAGCTGCAGCTGCTATATGTAGTCCTGTCTTTGTTTGCCTTTCCGCCTGTGACCCTGTGGCCAGCTCAAGATGCCTGTGTTTTCAAGTCCTGTTCTGTGCTGGCACTCAGGCTCGCCGCTGGGTCTGCATTCTGAAGTGCAGTGACCAGAGCTTCGGGTGGGCCCCACGCCCGGGTATGCCATACATCAGACGCGGTGTCCGGGCTCCCTCAACGCTGCCGTGTGCTGGGTGAGATCTGGTGCTGGCGTGGGAGTCGTGCTGTGCCTCAGACTTGCTGGAGTGCTGCTTGTAAACGGATCTCATTATGCCAGCCGGAAACTACCGACTGGCTTACTAGCTGTGCTGCCTAGATAACTGAGGCTCTGTAAGATCAGGGGCTTTAAGAACAGTGGCTCCAGAGCCTGGCCATCCAGGTCTGAGCTGTGTGGGGTTCTCTGAGCTTCTTCTGCCTTACACAAAGAGAATGCCCACCTGAAGGGAGACAGGAGGCTGAAAATGAGATCATGCCTGTGTGAGAGAATTCTGGAAACTTCCCTCCTCTTATATTCTATTATTTCAATTCCTCACACTTCTCAAAAGAATTGGCAAGGAAGGAGGGTGGGAGGCAATCAAGTTGCTTTGAGGAGAGAGACCTACTCTCTCGGGCCTTGTGGGAGTTCAAGTGGCTCCACTCCCCCATTCCTCTCTCCCTCAGCCCCTCTCCCCCAAAGCTTTGACCTCGCCCTCCTCCCGTGTCGGTGCTCCCCTTTCCTTGGAAGAGCGGCAGCTGGGAGGTGGCTCTTGGATAGTGAGTTGGGGCTTAGGGCGGGCCGGTAGGGAGGGGGCGGGCAGGAGGATGAGCTCCTCTGGCGTCGAAAGTTCGGGAAAGAACCTGCAGTACCGCGTGGATCATCTGCTGAGCTGAGCGCGGCGGAGAGCGAGCTGCAGGCGGGCAGCAGGAAGGGGGACCCCACAGAGCCCAAGCTGTGCGCAGGCCTGGAGGAGAGCTAGCGGGGGCTGTGCTTCCAGGAGCTCACCCCCAGAGGAGGTCCCCGGTGCTGGAGGTGAACGTGTCCGGCTTGGACCCCAGTGCCATGTGGACCTTCTTCCTGGCCCTCGAGGCAGCGGATGCTGGCAGGACGTGAACTGGGCGTGGGTGCCGGGGCCAAGGCCGAGCTCCAGGTTCTCAGCTGCGTCTGCATCCACCTGGACGCACCCAACTTTGGGACCCCCTGCGTGAAGGCCCCCGCCCCTTTCTGCAGAGCCAAACTTGCCCACACAGTCAATGGTGGGGGGCACCTCTTGTTAGTCTCCTTACATAAATATGAACTCATCATTCACACAGGGAGGGTGGGGGGCTGCAGTGGATGATCACCAGCCATTCCTTTCCTGAGACCCAGTTCATAGCGGTGCCAGCTTACCAGAAGGAGGAGATGACAGCTCTTAAAATTAAACACCACCCGTTTGCAAAAGCTTTCCTTGATGCGAAGGAAAGAAGCTATCGCAAAGATGTGCCTGAAGATCCCGGAGACAACCAGCCAGCTGGGTGTTCTCGATGAGGTAGGGTGGCTTATTCCAGGCACCAAACCACTCTGTCCACCTGCCAGCCCCCACCCTCGGGTTGGAGGTCCTCTTCCACGGCATGGCTGTGAAAGATACCCTGCCCTGAGGGACCACCATTCACCTCCCACCCAGTCAGTATACTCATTAGAAGAGCTGTCCAATCTATGCTGGCAGTTCATCTGCATCTGTGTGTTTATCCATGTTGCAATCTCATGTCAATTGGTCCAGCCTTGGAATGGTCCATGAGCCATAACCCCAGTCTACCTACTGGTTCTACTCAGTACCCCAACCTGTGGTCTGTGAGTGACACCCATCATGCCTGGTTCCCAGATGCCAGGGACATCCCCTGGGCAAGGGCCCAGTTCTTTCCAGGCTCCACTGCACACTCTGCACCCCTCACCACCCCTCACCCGTACGGTCTCGGCTTCCTGCTCCTCTGGGCCACCACTGGATGAAGGGGGCAGCACGGCCACAGACATTCCTGACAGCCAGTGGCATGCCTCAGCGTAAGTCTGCCTCCTAACCTTGTGGGCCCCCATGTCGTCACCTTCCATGTGAATCATGGCCCTTTTCTTAAGAGATGGACTAACATTTTTTGCTGTGGCAACCAAGCATTGATTTGATCGATGTACTATTAATGTACAAAATGGCAGTCTCGTGGGGCAGCAGAAGGAAATAAAGCTTTTAAACTTAATCTTCAATAAGTGAAGGACTACACCTTCTATTTTTAAAACACAACAGAACAAAAATAACCCACTACCACCATCACCACCTAATTCATCTGCAATTGAAGTTTAGTTGTTTATCTGCCACAGGTGAATTTAATTTGAGAACAATATATTTGGCCTAATTCACCATTATTCATAGCAAAATTAATGGTTTGCTAGGATCCAGAAATTTAATTTTTGTTTCATACAACATATGAATTTGGCACACCAGAATTTATAAGCTTCGCTGGACCTACTTTAGTGAGATAAAAAGCACACATTCAATTCTCTTCCTTGTGGCTTTGGAATAGCTTTTATGTCCCTTTTGTAGCAGTTTCTGTAGTTAGAAGTGAGCTGTTATGGACAGAACAATCTAAGGACAACAGATTTTAGTTGAAATGAAAATTTGCTCTTTCTACTAGAAAGTGTGTCACTTGGAACAGAGGTAGTTATTTTCTTGTATTGTTAAACCTAAAATTGTTCATATTTTTCTTCTGACAAAGTAGCCAAAGACAATCAGCAAAATGCATTTTTTGGAAAATAAAGGCAATATGCAAAAAAAAAAAAAAAATCTCTGGGGATAATAGAAAAAAAAGATTCCTGGGTGTGACTTAATCAACCAGCAAAGAGCCCTATAAATTGATTTTTTTACGTTAAAAAATGCACTAGATCTAAATTTAGCAGGTATTAGTATATACTCTAAATTTAATACAAGTCAGTAAAGATTTATTGAATACATATTATATGCACTCAATATAATAGACACCAGAGATAGCAAGAAAAATAAGCAGAGATAATTAAAACAAGGTATTTTATCACAAAAATGGAAATATAGATCAGTGCAGCAGAAAAGGAAATCCAGAATTCAATCAAACTATATAAATGTAATATGTGAAAATTTAAAGATTTGTTTAATAAATATTGTACCACTGGTAATAAACTTGGAAAGTGATTTATTTAGATCAATACTTTATATCATATACAAGAGAAAACTCCTATTGAACTAAGAATTATATATAAGTAGACAAATTATAGGGCAAAACTACAAGAAAATCAACATGAGGCTTTGACAGATCAGTGGAGAAATAATTTACTCAGTTTCAAAGCGAAAGAAGGAGTCAGCAAGATTGACAAAAACAAATAAATATTTTTGGAGCTTTCAAATAATGAAAATCATAACTAATATGAAATGCCAACAGAAGGCTAGAAAAATACTTTTATCAATCATGACAAGTGTATATACAGATATTTTATAAATTATTCATTCAAAAATATAAAACAAAATATTAAGACCCAAATAGGTAAATGAATAAACAATATGAATAAGTAATTTACAAAAGAGAAACTCTAGATGGCCTATACACTCAAGGAAAAAAGCTCATCTTTATAACCAAATAAATGCAGATTAAAGCAACATTGAAGCATCAATTTACTTTATTAAATATGGAGAAGTTAACATAAAATGTAATATCTAGTGCTGGTCAGATTGTGGTGACACTTGAGATTTGTACATTAATGGTGGCAGTGTAAATTGATACACTCCATTAGGAAAGTAGTATGACAGTGCATATCAAAATCCATAAAAATATTCACACCCTTTGAGCTAGATATTACTCTCCCAGGAATTTGCCGTAAGGAAGGAAATCAACCACAAAAGCTATGTGCTTGAAGTTAAGTATTTTGTATAAAAATGAAAACTAATGGTAAATTACATGCTCAGAAAAGGGGGCACCATAAAACTTATGATTATGAAATATTAAGAATATTAAGTAAGAAGAAATAGAAGATTTCAACAAGTAAAGAGATTGAATAAGTTATCAAAAAACCTCCCAACACAAAAGGCCCAGACCAGATGGCTTCACTAACGAGTTTGACCAAATTCTTTAAAGAATTAACACCAATCTTGCTCAAAGTCTTCCCAAAAAATTGAAGAGAAGGAAGCACCTCCTAACTCAATCTGTGAGGCAGCATCACCTTAATATCAAAGCCAAAAAAAGATATCACAAGAAAAGAAAAATTACAGACCAATATCTCTTAAGAATACAGATGTAAAAATCCTTAACCAAATACTAGCAAACTGAATCCAATAGCACATTAAAAGAATTATAATCCATGATCAAGTGGGATTTATCCCAGGAATGCAAGGGTGGTTCAACGTAAGAAAATCAATTACTGTGAAACACATTAAAAGAATGAAGGAAAAAAACCACATGATCATCTCATTTGATGGAGAAAAGGCCCTTGACAAAATCCAGCACCCTTTCTTGATGAAAACACTCAGAAAAATAGGAATAGAAGAAAACTTCCTCAACACAATAGAGGTCATATATGAAAAACCCACAGCTAATATCATACTTAGTGGTCAATGACTGAAAGCTTTCCCCCTGAGGTCAGAAGCAAGAAAAGGATGCCTAATGTCACCACTGTTATTCAACATTGCACTGGAAGTTCTAGTCAGAACAATTAGGCGAGATGAAGAAATAAAAGACATCCAAATTGGAAAGGAAGAAGTAAAAATAGGGAACTATTTGCACATAAATTATCCTATACATAGAAAATCCTGAAAAATCCACAACAAAGCTACTAGAGCTAATAAACTAATTCAGTGAAGCAACAGGGTAGAAGATCAATAAGCAAAAATCAGTAGTGTTTCTATACACTAGCAATGAACATTCTGAAGGGTTAATCAAGAAAAAAATTTCATTAACAATAGCAACTAAACGAATCAAATATCTAGTAATAAATTCAACTGAGCATGTAAAGGACATGTTTATGGAAAAAGACAAAACATTACTTAAAGAAATTAAAGAGAACCTAAATAAATGCAAGGACATTCTTTGTTCATGGATAGGAAAACTAAATATTGTTAAGATGTCAATTCTACCCAAAGTGATGTACAGATTCAGCGCAATCGCAGTCAAAACTCCTTCAGCCTTCTTTGCAGAAATGGAAAAATCAATCATTAAATTCATACAGAAGGGTAAGGGGCCCCAAATAGCCAAAACCATCTTGAGGAAGAATGAAGTTGGAGGACTTACACTTCCCAATCTTAAACTTACTACAAAGCCACAGTAATCTAAACAGCATGGTTCTAGAACAAGGACAGATATATAGACCAATAGACTTGAATTGAGGGCTCAGAAATAAATCCTCACATTTACAGCCAACTGATATTTTTAAATTCAATTTTATCGAGATATATTCACAAATGATACAGTCATCAACAGTGTACAATCAGTTGTTCACAGTTCCATTATATAGTTGTGCATTCATCACCACAATCAATTTTTGAACATTTTCACTACCACACAAAAAAAGAATAAGAATGAAAATTAAAGTAAAAAAGAATATGCAAAGCATCCCATATCCCCCATCCCTCCCTATTCATTTTCTTTTTGTCCTCATTTTTCTACTCATCTGTCCATATACTGGAAAAAGGGAGTGGGAGCTACAAGGTTTTCATAATCACATGGTCACACAAGAATCAAGGCTACTGGGTTGTGGTTCAACAGTTTCAGGTATTTCCTTCTAGCTATTCCAATACACTAAAAACTAAAAAGGGATGTCTATATAATGCATAAGAATAACCTCCAAAATGACCTCTCAACTCCATTAGAAATCTCTCAGACACTGAAACTGAATTTTGTTTCATTTATCTTCCCCTTTTTGGTCCAAGAAGGCTTTCTCAATCCTGTGATGCCAGGGCCAAGCTCATCCCTGCAAGTCATGTCCCACATTGCCACGGAGAGTTACACGCACGGGGAATCATGTCCCACATAGGCAGGAGGGCAGTGAGTTTACCTGCTGAGTTTGGCCAACTGATTTTTGACAAAGATGTCATGTCCACTCAATGGGTAAAGAATAGCCTGTTCAACAAACTGTGCTAGGAAAATTGGATAGCCACATGCCCAAAATCAATGTAGACAGCTACCGCACACTATATACAAAAATTAACTCAAAATGAATCAAAGACCTAAATATAAGCTCTAAAACTATAAAACACCCAGAAGAAAACATCAGAAACATCTCCTGTACCTTGTATTAGGCAATATTTTTTTAGACTTTACGTCAAAAGGAAAAATAGATAAATAGGATTTCATCAAAATAAAAAACTTCTGTGAATCAAAGGACATTATCAAGAAAGTAAAAAGATAACTTACAGAATATTTGGAAACCATATACCTGATAAGGGTTTGATATCCAGTTTATATGAAGAACTCTTACAAATCAACAGCAGAAAGACAAACAACCCAATTAAACAATGGCAAAGGAGATGAATAGAAGTTTCTCTAGAGAAGATACGCAAATGGTCAATAAGTACCTGAAAAGATGCTCAACAAAATTAGCCATTAGGGAAATAAAAGTTAAAACCACAGTGAGATACCTTTTCACACCCATGAGAATAGCCACTATTTTTAAAAAAAATGAAAAATAACAAGTGCTAGCAAGGATGTGGAGAAACAGGAGCACTTGTATATTGTTGGTGGGAATGTAATATGGTGCAACCACCACAGAAAACAGTTTGGTATTTCCCCAGAAATTTAACTATAGAATTACTATATAACCTGGCAATCACACTTCTAGGGTATATACCCAAAAGAACTGAAAGCAGGGTCTTGAACAGATATTTGCACACCGATGCTTATAGTGGCATTATTCACAATTGTGAAAAGATGGGAGTAACCCAAATGCCATCAACAGATGAATGGATAAACAAAATGGTATATACGCAGAATGGAATACTACTCAGCTGAAAAAAAGGAATGAAGCTCTGATCCATGCTACAATATGAATGAACCTTGAAGACATTAGGTTGCGTGAAATAAGCCAATCACAAAAGGACAAATATTGTATGATTTCATTTATATGAAATATTAGAATGTGCAAATTCATAGAGTCAGAAGTTAAATACAGGTTACCAGGGGCAGGAATGCCGGTAGGGAATGGGGAGTTAATGCTTAATTGGTACAGAGTTTCTGTTCAGGGTGATGGAAAAGTTGTGGCAATAGATGGTGGTGATGGTAGCACAACATTGTCAATGTAATAAGTGCCTCTGAACTGTATATTCGAAAGTGGCTAAAATAATTAATTTTAGGTTGTATATATGTTATCAGAATAGAACTGTACAAGGCAGAGTGAACCCTAGTGTAAACTATGGGCTATATCTAATAATGTAATTATAATAAAATTGTTTCATCAGTTTGCAACAAAGGCACCACACTAATGCCAGCAAAATGTTAATAATAGGGAAAAGTGTGTGTGTGTGTGTGTGTGTGTGTGTGTGTGTGTGTGTCGAGGGGAATATATGGGAACTCTGTACTTTCTTCATGATTCTTCTGTAAACCTACAACTGCTCTAATAAAAGTAAATAAATAAATGCTATATAGGTGTTAAAATAATTGCAATAAAAGGCTAGCATAGAGAAAACGTTTATGACAATAAAAATGAAAATATAAAATTTAATATTGTGTAAATACAATGATTATAATTACATGGAATGAGTTATGCATTTTAACAAAACCAGGAGGAAATATGCAAAAGGATGAAATTCTTTGTATTAGGGCATTAGGATAATGACTTTTTTCTTTTATTAAAATGTCCTTTAATTTTGCTATTTTGATTTTTGATTTAAAAAGAGTAAAAAATTCCCCATATTGATCTGCATTAAATTCTGAGTATATTCCTGCCTTAGTTCTTGTCCTACTTAGTTTCTGCCACTTTTGGACAGATCCCCTATCCCCAGCCCCTCCTACACCCCAGGGAAACCCCCAAATACCTGGCTGTCTATTGGCTGTCTGATGTATATAACCTGGGGTCACCACTACCCAGTCAGGAAACAGGGAAAGGAATGTTTCCTTCCCATCACAACAGCTCCAAATTTCCCAGATTCCCCCTTTTTATTCCTTAGCAGCAGTCCTCTGGGGCCCATGGAGGCTGCTGGGAACTGCACCTGCATCCAGCTTTCATAATGTGCTCAGCTGTTTCACTACAGCGAGAGGAAAGCCCCCACTAGCTGTTCACAAGTGCATCATCTCTGCATATGCAATCAGTTTGGAACAGGTCTAAAGAGATCACAGGAGGGAATTTAAGTGCTTTCCCTCTTTACTCTCTCCTGTTTTCTACTTCCCTTCTTAGGGCCAACTCTTTTTTTTTTTTTTTTTTGTAGATTAACTCTTTCACTTGCAGTCTTTTAGTGCCACATACTGTTCTAAGTTCAGACCTTACCAAGATGAATAAGACACCGTCCCTGGCCCCAAGGAGCTACTCTCTAGTGGGAGAGTGGACATTCAACTCAAATTCCCCTCATTAAATATGCTAAGTTCCGGGCCTAACATCTGGCAGCACACTCTGGGGAACGTGAAGAGGCTGCCGGACACAATTTGGAAATTCAGAGATGGTACGAGTAGGGGTTAGCTAGACAAAGAAGGGAGAGGAGGGCTCAGGCAGTGTGGAGTGGGGTGGGGTGGAGGACGCTCAGCATGGACAGGCAGGGCATAGCACACTTCAGGAGAACTTCCCGTCAGCCCACTGGTGCTTCTTAAAAAGTCAGTTGTTTTAGTGCCAGAGACCTAGATCAATTCCTTTTAATCATCCAGTTCTGCTAGAGAAAACCCCCTCTCCAACAAAACAGTTGGGGTTCCACCCATTTCTTGATCCACTTTTTCACTCCCATTCTCCCCCTTATGACTTCTGACATTGCTCTTTACTGCTCTAGTCTCCCTAAGTGTGTTTGCATCGATAAATCTAACCCCACATTTTCATTTCCCACAGCTGCCCCACCAGCCCGCAGCCCTGTATCTATCCATCTTTCTGAGGCCAGGGCAGAGAGGAGAAAGAATTCTCTAGGAAGCAGCTCCCATTGTCAGTGCTGAGCCCACTGGATGACTCATTTTCCCTCAACTTATGACGTACTCTAACCAGATGGACCCATTTGTGGAGGGCTGAGAAGTCAGCTCTCTTTCTCCTGTCTGTCCCTGTGCTTTGCTTACCACAAAGCAACCCATGAGACTTACCTTCTAACTATCTTTGGTTTATATGATCAGTTTAAAAGTCCAAGTGTTTTCCACTTGGTAAAATATGCAAACTTGGATGTTGCAAACTTCTGGAATGGATTCTGAGGTGTGTAGAGGGAAGTCAGATTGATGTATATGCTATGGTTTTAAAAACTCTTGGTTTCATCAAGTTTTCCAAATCCCAGGAATGAACTAAAGACCTTATTTTAAGTGATGAATTCAAGAAAGCAACAGTGTAAAAAAAATGAAGAATTAATTTTCAACATGGGTGCCAAGACCGTTCTACGGGGAAAGGCGGCTTTTCAACAAAGGCGGCTGGGTAACTGAATATCCACATACAAAAGAAAGAGTTTGGGCCCCTGCCTCACACCATATACACAAATTAACTTGAAATGAATCAAAGACCTAAATGTAAGAGTTAAAATTATAAAACTCTTATAAGGAAACATAGGTGTAATATTCCTCTTCACCACAATGGGCTCTATCCCTTTGCCTGGTGGATGGACCTCGCTCCTTCTTGAAAAGGCTCTGGCTTGATGGCTTGTTCACTCCAGCCCCACCATCCCCCAGGCTGAGAGGTCAGTGCTTCCAGAGGACAAAACCAGTGAAGAGGAAAAGAGGGCCCACCCTCTCCCCCAGGAGATGTCATTCCTTCTTGCTCCTCCAGCAGCTGGCTTTATTTGGCTTTTCATTGGATTGTGAACCCATTGTCTCCAGTGGAGGTGGGAAGGCAAGTGCTCCTATCAGAGGAGTTTGGTGCTTAATGAATGGTTCAGCAAGAAGTGCCAAGCAGAAAGCATTCTGGAAGGACAGAGATATTCTCAGGAGGGAGCCCCGAGACCCCCAGTGCCTCCCAGATGAAAACCTGACAGAGTAGTGGTCTCCTCCAGAGTGTGTATGGCTGATATTTGCTCCCCACTGTACTCAGCACCAGCCTATTTTATTGTATTTACTATTTTGCATTCCCAGAGCATAGCTGATTCCTTGTATATATGAGTGGAGGGGGCAGTGGCAACGTCCCTAAATAGGCCATTCCCTAAAGCTAGGAATAATCCCCCTGTACCAGAAATCCAGTTTGATGAACTATTCAATGTCCCCCAAGTCTCATATGCTTGAGGGACGTCAGGACAGGGAGACAGCTGGCCTCAGGCAGCTCTGCTCAGGAGAGACTATCTTCCTATCCAGGAGTGGATCTTGTTAGCAAACGAGACCCGTGTGCCTGCCTGAGTCTGGGCCTGAGACCGGGGGATCAGGCAGCATTGTAAATATGTACCCCTAAAACTCTGGATAAAAAGGAACATGCATCTAACCCTGACTTCTCCTTGAACCATCTGATATATATAGTTTTCCTAATCAAAGAATGCTCAGTGTCTCTTCCACGCTCTGTAGCTCTCTGAGAAATAAAGGTTCTGACAGAATGGACAAGGACTGGATGTGCAGGGGATGGGTCAGTCTGTGCTGGGAGGGGGAAGGGGCCTGAATTTCATTACTTGGAGAGGTCAGGGGGGTCGGTGACAGTGGCAAGGAACAGATTTTTCCAGCCGCTTTCAGGCTGCGAGTTGCACTGCATAATCTGAATGCTTTTATCTGTTTCTGAAAATAGACAGGAATTTTTTCCACATGCTGCTCCAATCTGACTGTGGAGACATGAGGGAGGATGGCAGGGAGACAGTTGAATGTAGGCCAGTAAGCACGTTTTGTGACCCTCCTCCCCCTGCCCAATAACCCCTCTCCATATTGTCCTAATGCCTCTTGAAGAAAGAAATCAAAAGTCCTGCAAATACTTTTCCTTCTGAATTGTATACAGCTTCTGGTACACTGCACTATCGTTTCTTACTTTTCCTTAGATATACTGGAGACAAGGTCTTTGTGAGGTCATAAGTACCCGTCCAGATGCAACGGTTCCTTGAGTCTGTACAGAATGACATGTGTAGGAAACGTAAATGGAGCAGAAAGAAGAAAACGGTTTTATCAGAAATTATATGTACAGTTATTACCAATTCCACAGATCGTATTCTCTGCCTTTGTCCTGGATTGAGACTACAAAGAAGCATCACAAATTATCCACAAGGATCTTCTGGAAGGTTAACTCTGGATTAAATCAGACTCCACCTCGCAGCAGCTGGGCCTTCTCACTGAAGATCAAAAGGATCTTGAACCTTCCGAGTGAACTGCTGTCAAGTGAACAGCAGGGGAATCTCTACTATTATTTACACAGCATTTTCTTTTCCAAATTATGTATTGGTGTCTTCTTGTTACAAGCTTATCTTATAAATATGGAAACTAAGGCCCAGGCAAGGAAAACTATGTTTAGGGTCACATAGAGAGTCAGAAGTGGATCTTGGAATGAGACAGAACTTTTTAACTCAGATCAATTTATCTAGATACTGCCCCTACTTATTTCAACACTTCTTTTTCAATTGCCATTTACCCACTCACCAAGCACAAGAAGTTACTTGTGCTGAGCATGCAGTAAAGAAAAGCGGTTTCATTTGTTTTACAACCTGCAGTTTCTTGGGCCCAGAGAAGACTGGTAAGAGTCTTTGAGGCTGGTAAGTTTGGGGAGCTTATTTGCAAGGTTCTTCTAAAGTAGACCTTGTTATGAATGGAAGCAGGAAAAAAGTGCCAGGGTTGTGTAATGTCCTGTATCTCCAGGACTCTTTTGTTGCCCTTGTGACCAAAGAGCCCCATGGTTACCTCAGGTACCAGTGAGGTAGAAGAAGAAAGGGCAGAAATGCCAATGCCCATAGTCGTCTACTGCAGACTGAGGTCCCTTCTTAGAGAGCCCTCTTGTTGGAGGCTGTGCCCAGGAACCACAATTTGTGAATCAATTTCTTAAGTTCCAGAGCGTGCCAGTTGTCCAATGGAATGCCTCCTTCGTCAGCCCCTCAGGGACCGCACGCCTGGCACCGCAGTGTTGTGGCAACTGCTGCTGTCCTCGAGGAAGGTGACTCCAACATGCTGTGTGTTTAAGGCTGGTGTCCCCCAGTGGGTGTCAGCCACTCGATCCCCAAGGAGAAGAAAGGAGGGAGTGGCAATAGGAAGCAAAGGGAGTGGGACAAAGAGATGAGAGGGAGTGTGACTGGAAAGAAGACAAAAGAGGGATTGAGAACATAATAGTGAGGCAAGCAACGGGGTTTGAAGGCAAGTAGGCAAACCACAGAGAAAGGGAGAAAAGGCCCAGCAGAGAGAAGTGGTCACATACTGTCACCTCCACCTGCAGCACCACAAGCCCCACGATGGACCTGGATGAACGGTCTGTCTCTCCAGGCACCTTAAGCATGACTTTAAAGGAAAGAAAACAGGAAGTTGGTTGATTTCACATCTTTGGAAAAGAAGAGGTCTGGCATCTGACTAATCCAGCTCTCCTCCAAGCACCAAGACAGATGGCATCATCTGGTCCTCAGTTATAAGAGGCTCTGGTTTGGTGGTGCACGGGGCTAGGTGCTTTATCACCATCACAATTTACTTCTCCAGGTGGGCAGAACTGCAGCTCTTTTATAATAGCAAATAGTTCCACAGAAAGGAACACTGAAGTACAGAGAAGAGTCAGACTTTTAAAAGGATACTCATTATAAGAAACACAAACAAATAAGCAAACAAATAGGCATTGTTTGCCTTGATTTTGGGCATCAAAAAGATGCAGGCTTCCATTCTGCCTTTGCCACTTTGTGACCTTGAACAGTTGGTTTAACATCTTTGATGCTCTGTCTTTTCATCTATACAATGGGAAAATAATACTTACCGTGCAGGGTCCTTGTAAGAGATGGGGATAAGATGTGTTCAGTAAGAGATCAATAATGGTTAGCTATTATTCTTCTCCAATCTTTTGGCTTCTACTGGAAGTATGAGGACTAACTTTTCCAGGGAGCCTTTTTCTAGAAATCCCATCTCCCTCGTTATATTTGTTTTGCAGTATTTTGGAAAGGAACTTCAAGAGCATTTGATCCAAGCCATTTCTTTTTTGGATGAGGAAACTGAAGTCCAGAAAGGTGAATGGCTTACATGAGGACCCAGTTGATTCGACTTGGTGGCAGAGGTGAGACGGGGGCCCTTGGCTCCCTGGGAAGTGCTGTTTCCTCCTCACGTGCCTGCCTACCTGTACACAGGTGGCCCTGAGAGTCCTCATGCATCGTCAAATGCATTTTTCCTATTAAATTGCTAACTGGACAGTACTTGTCTGAGATGAGTCTTCAGAAGAAAAGACACAAGTTAAAAAAATGAACCAAAGCTACCACTCCTTGTTACCCCCCTACCCCCCACCCCCAGATTGTGCAAAACCAATCAACTCTCCATCTCTTGGTGTTAACAGAGGACAGCAGAGAGACCTAGGCTTAAAAGTGTCCTGGTGGTTCCGTTCAACCTTCACACGAGGCTTTTCCTGCCTTCCGGGGAGGAGCCAACAGCGGTGATGTGTTGTCATGGGATGCTCGGTCCAGCAGCCTTGGCTTATGGGAATCTATCCAATGACAGTGCAGGAAATCAGCTAAGTCCTCTTTGCCAGTAAGAAGGTTCAAAACTGGCCAGACCCTCAGGGACATCCGAGCTATTAATGGAAAGTGAATCAACTCTGAGGCCCTTAAACACCCACATATTATAAACTATATTTCCATAGAGCTTGGAGCACTCGAAAGCCTTGTGGAAAGAAAGAACAGGGAGTGGGCCTCATCCTAGGCCGTTGCTCTTTTATGTCAGGAGCAGGATGGATATTACAGGGCTGGGAAATCTGCAGAGAGAGAAGGCGAGGGCAGGGGATTGAGGACCAAAGGAGAGAGGGAGGAAAAGAGTACTCTGAGCCCACTCTTGCTTCAAGGCTGAGTTCAATCTCAGGCCTCCCTTTCCCTTCATTTGGTGCAGGGAAGGGAGGGCCCGAAGTGGGTGAAAATGAAAGGGAACTTCATCCCTGCCCCTTGCACAAAGGAGCTCTATTCCCATGTTCAGGCAAGACTTGCCTTTTAGAAAATTGGGTGTGTCGTACCGATTGGAGCAGAATCCATTTCCCAGATGCCAGCTCAGAAGGTTGACTCCTCGTCATCCCTCACCATCAGTGCAGTGGCCTGCACGCTGGCCAGCTGTTTCCAAGGCTGTAATCCAGAAGCCAGGGGCACCTGCAGTCAGCCAGTGTCCCACCGAGACTGGGCCTTAGGAGGCTTGGCTCCCAGTCCCAGCGAGTGCCTGTGAGCTTGGGAAAGGGCAGATCAGCCCACCGAGGGTGTGGGAGGGGTGATCTGAAGCCCAGGGCCCTCAGCAGTTCCAGGCCAAGAGCTTTTCCCTTTCTTTTCCCCTAACAATCCCCCGGACACTCAGTGCTCAGTTTCACTCTTCATGCTCACGTAAGGCACCAGATCCAAAGACTGCAGCTCGGGAGGAAGGCTGCCTGTCCACTCCTCTTCTTTTTTCCTGCATACACACACATGCACACACACATGCACACGCAAGCGTGTCTGCAAGATTTCCACTCTTGACTGACTCTCAGTGGAGCCTCATTTCCTTCCACGGCAGGGCCCTGGGAGCCCCGCTCGAGCTGGTGCGTGCTCTAAAAATATCCGTGTCCGACGTGATGAATGGGGAGGCATTTGCTCTCCTTTTCCTGCCTCAGCATCGGGGCCTGAATCATGTTGGGAAATGACATTCTGTTAACACAAGCACTTTTGTTTCCTCCTGTGCTCTCTCCCCATCCGGCAGGGGCCTGGCTAGGATGGGCTTTCAATTTTTAAAGCCTCCCTGGGGGTCCATTCAACAGCCCATCCACTGACATTACGGAAGGCTGGAAGGCTGGAAGGCTGGAGAGAGAAGAGCAGTGCAGCCTCCTGTGCCTCCCGGGGGATGCTGAGGACGTGCTGGGGCAGAGCCAGCCAGACACCCAGGCCAGGAACGTCCCTGGGGGTCAGCTCAGCACCTGGCTCCGGGAAGCCACCCACTGGGCGACCAAAGAAAGGAAAACGAAGTTCCATCCACAAGTGACCCTGATGTCGCCCAGGATTGGACTTGTTGTCCAGCAGACATCTCAGCAGGGCACGGGAAGCATTTGGGGAGGCATCTTTTAAAGCTCTTAAAACCTTGTGATGGACAAAGCCTGTCCCTCTGCCTTGAGAAAGACCATTTTTGATAGCATTTGTTTGGGTTTGGGCCAAACAAATTTATAAGCCATCCCATCCCAGTTTATAAGCCGCTTGGGAGCCTGCGATTCTCCGGAGCAACAGATTTGACAGCTCATCCCTCCAACAGAAACCAGCTCCTCCTGCTAAGCCTCTCTTCTCGGCCCTAAGCATCATTGCTATTTTTCTGCTTGGATTTGTATGGAGTCTTGGTTCAACGAGACCTTTGAAATGATCTTTTTGACCCTGTATTGAGCAGATCCTCTTAACCTTCCACCTGTACTCAAACAAAATGACAGAAGTTTTTGGCTTAAGTACTAAACCCATAAATAATCAGAAGTCTGGGAAATGCATATTTCAGTTCCAAGAGAGTTTCATTGTTTGACTAGGACACGCGGGCTGAGGCCCGGAGTATACAGTCCAGAGGTCAGGAGAGGCTCCCCGGCTGGCAGTGAAGGAGGCAGGCAGAGAGACCCCCTACAGCTGACACTCGAGCCCAGGAGACATGAATGTGCTAAAGCTGCAGAAGACACAGGTTCATGTAAGCAAGAGGCTGAGAGGAGGAATCTCTGGGGCAGAGAGAGGGGCAGACACTAAAAATGGGGGCACAGAGGCACAGCACCCAGGTGACTTGTTTCCCACTGGGTCCTGGAGGCTGCTGGGGGGCGTGGAATGAATCTGAAGTTGGGAATGAGGAGACATTGGCTTCCACTGGGGCTCCACCGTCAGCTCCCAAGGTGACGTTAGGTTCTTCATTGCAAAATGAGGAGGCAGGACGGATCTCTAATTCTGTAGTGCTGACACACTTTGTATTCGCAGATGTAGGAGGAATCAGCTGATAGGAAGAAAAGTCTGCTCTGTGGTGAAATGCCCCAGGTAGTTGCTAAAGAGAAGGCTTCCCCTGCCCTGCAATTGCTCAACTCCTCCCCAATTACCCTTTGAAACGGGTCTAATGTGCTTTTTTCTTGGGAGGCCTGGACTCCATCTTGGTGGTTAGAACCTCCCTTAAATCCCACCCAACACCTCCTGCTCTCCCTCCTTCCCTCTGCTTCCTCTCCCAGCTGCTCTTAGACCCTCTTTTCCCCCTCTTGTGTTCTCTGGCCACTGAGCAAGTGGGGACCCTTCTCTCTGGGTTTGCTGGGCCTTCAGTAGAAGTCAGGTTGGACTTGCCTCCAGGAGGTCCCCTGCCCCTGAGCAGGGCTAGTCCCTGGTCTCCAGCTCACAGATACTTTTGCAGAGGAGCGTTCCTAGTTTTGTGCACCCCTTCCGCATGTCAGCTCCCCTGAGGATCTCTGTGCTCTTTCCTTCTCCCCAGACTTCTTTCATGGCCACTCCCTGAAGGCCTTTCCTGACTCAGCTCATACTCCTTTCGTTCTTTCCTATGGTTCTTGTTTGGACACATGGCTTTATAAATCTCCATCTTCATGGTTTTGCCCCTTCTCCAAGACCCTTCTTTTCTATTTTTCCTCTAACTCTTCTACGGATCACAAGGGATAACAGAAAGGGATTACCGAGGGGAAAGAGATCACGCAGACCTGAAAACCCTCCCTACCTCCCCAGTTGTATCTGTTGAGGAAGGGTTCCCATACAACCTCCAAGGGTCTGGGGGAAGCTTCACCCACTACAGGTTAGGGTCACTAATAGATCCCCGGGGACTGTCCTGGAAGTCTCCAAAGTGGGAACAAAGGTCATCTACAGGATTTTCATAGAAGTTATCAGAAATTTGCACACTCATTACAGCACTGCATTCCTAGGCAGTGCTCGTGTCTGCTAAACCGGCCCTGTCTGTGGGAGCCACCCCCTTGTGGAGGGTTAACTGCTTGGGGGCTTTTGATCTGCGTGTGAAAAAGCATTCAGGGTCACCCAGCAGGCAGCCCAGTCTGCTAGCTCTCTCCTTTTCTTCTCAGTCTCTAGAGGGGTATCTAAATAGTCCTGTTCTGAAGGATGCAGAGAGAAACTATCCTAAAATTAAAGGGCAAGGATGTCTTTTCTTTTCCATTTTTTTTTTAACTTGGGCCCTGCAACTTAACCTTTCCCTCAGTGGGGTAGGCTTCTAAGGGTAGCCAGTTTCACTGCTGTAAAGATAAATGAAAGGCCATGTGGGTGTGAGAATACCTCCTTGGGGTATGGCTGGTGAGTTGACAAGTTGTTTTTTCCAGGGCACAGCCTTCCTTCATGCCAGGCCCTACAGTGGATCCCTGGCCAAGGAGAAAACCCAACAAGGTGGACGAACCCCAGAATGGGCCTCCACTTCCCAGGCACGGCCTGCCAGCATATGGTGGATATGCGCAATTAGTAATGCTTTTGAGGATAACGACTTAGTCTCATGGAAAAAGGAGAATTGTTCCAAGATAATGTCTGGTAAACTTTGACATTCCACCCTGAAGTGATCCTACACTCATGTAGAATCACTGAACAGCTGCATGATCATATTACAGAATCTTCTTCAAGAGCCAGCTTGTCATTGAATCCATCCCCAAATTCCAGCTTCCCTCAAACAGAAAAGGAGCCCTGATGTGGCAGGAGCCAAATCAGCCAGATGGAAGAGAAGGGTAGATTGCCAGGGTTGGAAGGGCCCTGGGAGATGTGTTGGCTCAACTCCCAGGCATTTTGTACACAAAAAAACTGAGGTCCAGAGAAGGGGAGAGCATCCCCCCCAAAGTCATCCAGTGGGAGAGGTGGGACAAGAGAATGGAACTCCCAAACCCCAGCACCCCTAGGCCAAGGTACCCAGCCACTTCTTAGGGTTGTGCAACCCTCCCTGACCCCATTCCTTAAAGAACCTCTGACTGAGGATCTGGGCCAGAGGGTCAATGATGGAAACTCCTCAGTGTCTGTGTTGACAGAGTCTGCCAAGAGGAGAAATCTTGCTGTTCTAGAGGGGAGAGGAGAAGGAGGTGTTTGCAAAGTCCAGAGTTTACTAAGCCATAGATTCAAAGTTAAACAGGATGTAGCTAGTTGCTTAGACCTCTGACCCAAGTAAGAACCAGTTTCACTGATTCTTTTCAGAGAATCAAATGGAAAAGAGCAAATAATGGTTCATCATTCCACAGCAATTCTGCAAGGGATAAAGTATGGCAGAGAGATTACTTCATAAAACTCAATTTATTCAGTTTTTCTTTTTTTCCAAGATCATGTCCTATCTCTTGGGTTGTAGTTAATATAACTTTTCCCCCTTAAAAAAATCCTCTCAATAAAATGTTGGCCAACCAGTGAGGGTTCTACTAAGTGTTATTGAAACTGTATTGGATGATGAAATCCAAAAGTCTGGGAATCGTGCAAGTTGTTGAAAGAATGTAAGCCCTAAACATGGGTTCAAGTCCAGGTCCAGCTATTTATTAGTTTTGTGACCTTGGAAAGCTTCTGAACACTCAGTTGCAGTTTCCTATCTGTGATACAAAAAGCCCTCAAAATAGTGACTGACTTGTGGTGAGTGCTCACAAATGTTATCTCCCAGCTCAGAAATATTTTATCTGTGTTTGCGTACGTGCACATGTGCACCTCAATTGCGCTAGATCTTCTATGAAAAACAGGAGAACTTTAATAGCCTTTACTCTCAAAGAACTAAAAATTTTGCTGGTAGGACAGTCTACCTGACCAGAAATCATGAGAGAGACATGCAAAAGTCTAGCATATCTTTCCTTCCCCCCAGCTAGTTTCTTTGGTTTGGTAGTGATGACAGAATTTTCAGACATTGCTTTCCACAGCTTACATTATATTGTTTTTCCATGGCTGGTTTTCAGTTTATATGAAGGCTCCCTCAAAGCTCATAAAGTTCCCTTTAAAACCTCATAAAATTTCACCTGTGGATGTTTATTGCCCACAGGATGTGAGCTATGTCCGTTTGGTTTTGATAAATTTACCATTATTAAACCTGGGCTCCCATTTCCCACCAGCCTTATGAAGATGGCTGCCTTCTGATTTGTCCGCCAGTGAGGAAATATTTCATCTCTCTTGGATTGAGAGGCTCAGTTTGATTCTTACTTCCAGGCAGGCTCCTGAGGTTCCGGAGCTTGCCCCGGCTCTGGGCGGTGGATGTCCTCTGTGTGGTTCTCTCCCAACTCCTCCCAGAGGCCATCCCCAGGATCCGTCCACAAGCGCTTGCTGACGTGCCCAGTGAAAGGCTTGTGAGAGAGAACAAGGATGTAAAAGATGTTTCCTGCTAAAGTCAAAGCCAACGCTCAAGTGCATTAAAACAACCCAAAGTAATTCCTTATATTGACCCCAAATTCATCTGCATGGGACATTTACCCATTGGCTCTAGTCCAATATGATGGTCCTACAAATATTTGCAGAAAGATATCATGTCTCTCCTTTAACCATCTCTTTCCCTGGACAAGCACCACCACACCACTGAATCTGATTTTAAAGACCTGGTTTCTATACCTCTTGCCTTCTTGGTTGGTCTTGGGGTCCTCATTTGTGTGACTAAATCACACTGGAGTAAGCAAGAGTCTTTAGGGGTGTGTCTGATTCTGCCTGACCGTAGAGAGGCACTTCAGGGGTAGCCAGAGAGTGCCCGAAGAGCAAGTGCAGAACCTGGCCAGGTAAAGGTCAACTCTGGGAAGTCCACACAGGCAGGCAGAGCCCCTGACCAGAGAATCCGGAGCATCCAGGAGGTCCAGACTGCAGACTCGGACTCAGGGCAGAAGTACAGAGATCCGGGCTGGGAGCATGTGGGAGGAGGTGGGGTCAGCTGCGACTGGAGGCACCTCATGCCTAGGGGATACTGGGTCCTGGAGATGGTTGACATGTGGGAGGCTCAGGGAAGAAGCCAGCCGGGCAAAGACCTGTTATTTAATTCTAAGCTTCGACAGAAGGTGGGGCCAGAGCTGTTGATCTATCCCTTCTCTGTTTTACTGGGATTCCTTTGCTTGGAAGTACAGAAACCCAACTTCTCCTGTCTTAAGCACAAAGGGAACTGGTAGGTTTGCATGATTTCCAGGTACTGGTGCCCAGGGTCACTTCTGCTTCAGGAACTGTTGGACCCAGGTGACCCTCTCCCAGCTCTAAGTTGCTGTTCCTCTCAGACAGATGTTTCCAAGTGGTAGCTTCCAGCAGCTTTTTGTTCATTTCCCCCCAGCTTCAAATTCAGCTGAAGGAGAGCTACTGTTTCCCAAGAATTCTGGTGAAAAGCCCCAGAGTTGGGTCATGTGTACATCCCAGGAGCTCTGTGGTGCAGGTATAACCATGTACAGTGGAGAACAGTGGAGGGATGTTTTCCCAGATGGAAACGGGGGTGGATGCTGCAGAAGCGCAGACCATCATGCAGCCATTCTCTGGATCATCTCTGAAGCTGTGGGGAAAGGCCCGAGGTGTGGCCAACAGTGGATTTACTGGGAAGCGAGTTGAGGGTGGCTACCAGCTGGAAGACTGCCTCTTATAGACAAAACTGAGCCCAGCACCTCAGAGATGGTCCAACCAGTGAGCAGCCCAAAAGGACTCCATCGTCACCATTGTGGACCCTTTCCTCTAGCTGAAGCCCAAGCCTGGGCTGCACATACCCCCACCCTCACCCCCCACCCCTGCCAGCTTGACACTCCTGCTGGGCACTCAGGCAAAGCCCTAGATCCTCTGCACATGAATTGGCCTTAAGCCACTCTGTCCCCATCCTTTCTCAGCTTCAGGGGCATATATTCAGGATTTTGCTTTTAGCTCTGTGGCTTTCCAACACCAGGGACATTTTGTGGGGTGGAAAAATAACATTTAAACCAGTCTTCCCATCTTTCTCTTCCTCTAGAAACCATCACAGCAAAGCCTTACCATAATTTTAAAATTCAGGGCTTGGCTCGTCTTGGGACGCCTGGTGCTTTCTGGCTGGAAATGCCAGCCGCCGACTCAGCTCAGCCCTGACATCTCCCCTGATCCTAGTTTCAGCACCTCCTTTCTCCTTGGGAAAGGGGCTGCTCAGAGCAGGGGCTTCTTGGAGAGTGAGTGACTTCCTCGCCACCCCCACTGCTCCCCAGGCCAGCCTGCTTGCTTCTTTTGGGACAGCACAATTCTGTCCTTGCCTGTCCTCCCCTTCAACTCTTCCACTCAGTGCTGGAAATTTTCCTGACAAAGTAAAGACGAAGGTGACAAATCATATATGGGTCACATTCTTGTGTCTTTTCCTGCTCTTGGCTACCCCCAGGCTAGAGTCTGGAAAACGTCAAATGATTCAGCAAGTAAGCTGAACGGGCTCTTCATGCTGCACGTTGGGTGCCAGGGAGCAGAGCAGCAGCTGAGGCAAGAACCGGACAGAGTGGAAGAGGAGCTTAAAAAATAAAAAAGATAAAACGAACCCAACCATAGCTGAGGACTCCCCCACAAAAGTATTTAGGGAAAGTGCTCCAGGGGGCACCCACGTGGGGCTTTCGATCCTTGGTTGCAGCTGGAGGCCCGGCAGGGCTCTGCCCACAGGATGGGACCAGTCAAAGCTAACAGGACCCCACTTGGTTCCCTGGGGCTTCCTCCTCTCTGGGGCCACTGAACAGGGAGCAATGGGATTGGGAAGTTGGGGCAATTGGGTTGGGGCTTAGCCAAGCCTCAGGCATGGTCAGGTGTTACTTATCACAGGTGAGGAGCTATGGAGTAGAAGCCCTCCTGGGAGCATGATTTGCACCCTGCACCCCTGCGTGTTCTTCAGCCTGTTCCACTGGCTCTGTGCACTCAGATGGCAACAGACGGCCACAAGCTTGGTCTTCAGGGGCCCGCAGCTTCCTAGCATGGAGAAGGCTTGCTGGGCCCCAGCCAACTCCACTTTTCTCTGTGAACTCCCAGGACCTGCCCCAGCACCCCCACCCTGCACAGCCCTGGTCCACTGAGCTCCAGGATCCTGCCCTGTCTTAACCAGAGGACCCTTTCCTGGTTGCCCTGGGGGCGGGCTCTGGAGTGGGACAGTCTACTCTCTTACCGTTCTCTTCCCAGCAAATGAGGAGCATCAACTCTGTTCCAGTTTGCTAATGCTGCCATTTTGCAAAACACCAGAGATGGATTGGCTTTTATAAAGGGGGTTTATTTGGTTACAAAGTTACAGTCTTAAGGCCATAAAGTGTCCAAGCTAAGGTATCAACAATAGGGTACCTTCACTGAAGGATGGCCACTGGCATCTGGAAAACCTGTGTTAGCTTGGAAGGCACGTGGCTGGTGTCTGCTTGCTCCCAGGTTGTGTTTCAAAATGGCATTCTCCAAAACATCAGCTTCCAAAGGACGTCTTCAAAATGTGTCTCTCAACTGCAGCTCTTCCAAAATGTCACTCTCAGTTGCTCTGAGGTCCCTCTGTTTCATGAGCTCTTTTTATAGGACTCCAGTGAACTAGTCAAGACCCTCCCTGAATGGGTGGGGCCACATCTCCATGGAAACATTCAATCAAGAGGTCCCAACCTGATCAACACTAGTACGTCTGCCCCCACAAGATTGTATCAAAGAATATACATTTTGGGGGACATAATACATCCAAACTGGCACAAACTCTGTGCTTTGTTTCCTTCAGGGCCGCCTTCTTTCATTCACAAGAGCCTTTCCTTATTTCAACAAAACCCTCCCCATAGACTTCACAAGATTTTCAAAATTTTTGAATTTGGAAGTAAAATAAAAACTGAACACTGATGCTTTCCGCTTTGCACTCCTATGTGAACAATGTGAATTCTCCCCAAAGTGATGTAAATGTCTTGGGGAGAATTAAGTTGGAGAAAGTGTAGAAAAGCCCAAAGGTTGATATTTCAACATGCAATTACATTTCATTCTCATCGGTTCTTTGCAGCCAAGTAATGCAGCAGCAGAAAACTGGTCTCCACCAATAATCGTTCTTTTCTCTTTCTCTTTTTTTTCTTTTAAATAAAAGCTTTTTTGAGGTATATTTCACATATCAAACAATTTACCCATTTAAAGTGTATGATTTAGTGGTTTTTAATAGATTCTCAGAGTGGTCACAAATAACTTTATTTACAAGCAGTGCTTTGGGAGAGCAGACATGAGGGTAATGGTGGTTTTTTGTTTTTTATTTTTGAATTATACAAAATGTCCAATTCAGATGAAACTGCCCAAAGTAAAATCCAGCCCACAGATGTGTGTCAGGCACCAGTGCCACATCTGCTCCTTTCTGGTTTAGAGCAAGAGGGAAATTATATTCGTTAAGTGCATGCTAATGAGCCCAGCCCTTGACATAACTTTTTATTATGTAATCTTCACAAGAAGATTTTCTCTATAGAGAGCATATTATCCCCATTTTTTTCAGATGAGGTAACTGAGGTTCAAAGTCACCCAGTTAGTAAGTGGCAGAGCTGGAGGTTTAACCAAGGTCCGTGTGACTCCAAAGCCATGCTGTCCAAAGCTCTTTCTTCTGCCTTAGGTTGCTTCTGAGGGCAAAAGATGTCATGGAAGCTGTTGTAAAAGGGCCCTCAACTTCCAAAGGCTTAGATTCTGAAGCTCCTTACAGTTCTGGGAACCCCTGAAAGGAAAGATATGCTGTAGGCTGGTGGTTCTCAAAATGTGGTTTTGGGATCACAGGCTCGTCCGCTATGGCCGTAGGTTGACACTCCAGAGGTTTGAGAAGCCTTTCCTGATCCCCTCCACCCAGAAGGACAGATGACATGGCCTAGCACCATGAGCCCAGATCATGAGACCCTGGGTGATGAATGAGCATTTCCAGAATGATCCCAGTACCATCCCCAGTCCTGGGGACCCAGCAGCAGAGGGGAAGGCTCAGGAGTTTGCTCCTGGAGCATCCCCCTTCTGCACTGGCCAGAGCAGGGGAGAGCCAGCTCTGCCTGGATGGCCAGTTAGCTCTCTGCCCTCAACTTCTCCCTCCTTCCTTGAACCTCTTGAACCTTTTTATGTCTTTCCTTATGCTTTCCTGCCTCCCTCTTTGGACTTGCTTTTGTTTCTTTCTGTTCCAATAAAGACCTCATGGCAAAGATTAAGAAGATTGATAGTACCCAGTGTTGGCAAGCATATGGCAAAACAGTCTCATTTACCATTGGTGGAAGTTTAAAATAGCACATCCCTTTGGACAACAATTTTAAATGGGCATAATTAGTTCATGGAATGGATACCATGGAAATGCTTCCACGAGTGTGCAAAGATAAATCTACAAGGTTGCTTGTTATGGCATTGTTTATAATAGGGAATATTTAGAAACAACCCAAAAGTCCATCAGTAAGGGACTGATTACATAAACTGGTGCATCTGTATTAAAAAAAATACTAAGCAGCCATTAACAGGGGAACACACTCTAAATTTTCATAGATACCCGGGATAATTTATATATGCCTACAGCAGTAGGCATTTTAGAATCTCTAACATTTATGAACAACTTACTAAGTTTCTGACACATCACTTATTTAATCCTCATATTCGGTATTATTACATTATTATTGTCCCCATTTTCAAGTAAGGCTTTAAAAAAATGTTGTAAATCTTGCCCTGGTGCCACACACCTAGCCAAGTCAAATCAAGTGGCCAAGCCAAGACTGGAACCCAGATCTGTGTCCCTCCTAAGATCCCCTATATAATCCCATTTTGTGGAAAATATGAGGAAAATATATGTATGTCCTTATGTCAGCACAAGTGCTGAGTAACTGCAGATTTGCTTGGAGAACTGCTATTTATCCTTCTCGACTCCTCAGCTGTTTAACTTCTCTCTTTCCATCCCAGGCAGATTTAATCATCCCTTCTTACATTACTCCAGATCCACTTGTGCTCACCAGCTACCCCCCCATCAGCCTCTCTCTCTAACATGGATGTTGAAGTTGATCACCGCTACTTCCTTCTGTGTGCTGTCCTCTGGGGCTCAGTCTGGAGGATTTGGTTTCATATCCCCAGTGCCTGACACAAAAGAGAGAGATGCTCCAGAATCCCTAAGGAGGTTTCAAATGTAGCTGAGCCAAGATTCAGTCAGAGTCAAGGCATCAGAACAGTTCGTCACTGCTGCTATTCTGGGGGACAGGCCTGAGGGTAGACCAGGGGTCCAAACCCCAGTTACTCTTAGGCTCTCTGAGCCCCAGAATAAAGCCTTCCACAGGCTGGAGCAGATTTACTGGTGAGCTAATAAACCTAAGGCTTCTGGACCCCTCACTTCCATGAGCCTCTTCGAAAGTCCTGTGCCTCGTTTCGTATTTGTAATTTTGTAATCTTTTTCTCAGAGAGGGCCTCCAAAGGACATAAACTTCAAGCTCCATAAAACCTGGGTCTGTTCCCATCCAGGACTTCCTATTTTATTACAGACCCGGCTTCCCCTTGTCTTTTCTGGAAGTGGTCCTTTCCTAAGTGCGCTTTTAAAAGCCAGGCTTCTTGGTTCTGAGTGTCCCCGTCACCAGCCACACTGACCTTTAACTTCTGCACCTCAAAGCAGTGTTCCCCAGGAAGAAGGTAAATTGGATGTCTTGTGTCTCCAAGGGTGTTCAAACATTTTGGGAAGTCCAGGAAAGAAGCACATTTGTCTGTCATCAGACCTCAAAGGTCAACTGAAATGTCAATGGGCTTTGCACTGGGCCAATTATACCTGCTCAGTGTGGGAACACTGGGTGCCTTGTGCTCATCAGAAGCCTCGGTTGGCAAGTACATTCATCTATGATTAATCAGAACATGGAGAAACAAAGTTATTTTAATGGAGTCATTTTAAAAATACAGTCATTTAATTGCTTGGAATCCAAATCTTTCAAAAGTTAATGTTTAGGCAGGGGCCCTTGGAAATCAAAATATTGAGAATCACTCCTTTAACCTTCACTCTCCAGAACTATGAGCCTTGTCAAAAACAGAGCAGATCCCAGAGCCAGAAAGGGCGATTCGGAGCATGTTACGTTAGATGGAGCAGGAAACACACTTTCTCTGCATATGTCCCCCCCAGCACAGGGCTTCTGAAAGGCTCTGTTGGAGGTGGACTGATGGTTTCCATTTTATGTAAGTGATCATTTCATGGGCCATGCAAAACTCTGTTTTGCAGCCCTGAACTCTGATTTCGTAGCCTTGACCCTCAAGGAAGTAGGAGAAGCTGTTTTTATGTAGTGTCTTGTTTAAGAGTAGTTCATCCTTTTAAAAATCTCATATTTTGGCCTGTCTCTCAGCTCCACATTATCTACTCTTAGAAAAACGATAATTTTTCAGCAATAAAGAGCAAGAGGAAGAAAGTAGAGGAACAAAGAGTAAGAGAGAGGATAAAGTGATAAAGAAAAGCAAAGAAGAAAAGTGAACGGAGGGAAGAAGAGTTGGATGAGAAGAGAGTATGGTCGGTGTTCCAGTTTGCTAATTCTGCCATTAAGCAAAATACCAGAAATGGATTGGTTTTTATAAAGGGGGTTTATTTGGTTACACAGTTACAGTCTTAAGGCCATAAAGTGTCCAAGGTAAGGCATCAACAATCAGGTACCTTCACTGAAGGATGGTCAATTGTGTCTGGAAAACCTCTGTTAGATGGGAAGGCACGTGGCTGGTGTCTGATCTGGAGTTCTGGTTTCCAAATGGCTTCCTCCAAAATGTCAGTGTCAGCTTCCAATGGCCATCTTCAAAATGTGTCTGTCAACTGTTCTGAGGTTCTTCTGTCTGTGAACTCCTTTATAGGACTCCAGTGATCCCACCCTGAATGGGCATGGTAACACCTCCATGGAAATTATCCGATTGAATGTTTCACTCCATGGAAACATTCAATCAAAGAATTCAATCTAATCAACACTAATACATCTGCCCACATAAGAGTGCATCAAAGAACATGACGTTTTGGGGGACATAATACATCCAAATCGGCAGAGTCAGTGAAACCTGAAAACAATAATTTCTGTGATGAAGATAACAGCCATAAAGTAAATCATAGATGTTAGAAACCCCTAGGAAAGGGAATATGTCCCTTTCCCACAAATGTAAACAGATGCCTCCTGAGCCCCACATGTCCCGTCTGCTCCCCCAGATCACAACATGACATGCCTTCATTACCGGAACCCACATCACCAACAGAAGATGTTAGTTTCTTCCACCCAATATGGGGAGTTGAATGAAGTGGCTTTGGTCCTTCAGGATCACAATGGGATTTTCCAAACCTAAAACAACCCATAGCCGAGCAATTGCTCAATGGATTCTTAAAACACCACCACCTGGGGTAAATGCAGGCCAGCTGTTGGACAGCTGTGCCGCATCAGCCCTCAGCGCCAGCGGTAGAGCAAAGCTGCAATTCAGCAAGTTCAAGAGGAGCCTCCCAGGCAGGAAATGCACCGTGAGAGCACCAGTGAAGCCCAACAAAGCACCGGCCCAGGCTCTTGGCCTGGCTCTCCTTTATCTTTCCAGTTTTATTATATATAAAATCCTATAAAACGTAAGTACCACTCTACTTTTGTAAAACACATTATAACTTAAGCATTTCCCAAGCATTATCCCATTTGATCCCCTTAGCCTTTAGAATGGTTTAAAAATTAACTAAATGTTCCATGTATTTATAATTTTCCCTACTCATCCCATATACTTTCCATAAACATTGACTATCACCTTCTTATAAATGCAGTGCATGCAAAGAATTCCTTTCACCTTTTTCTCTCTTTTTCTTTTTCCCCTAAAGCAGCCTTTATTCCTCTGGCCAGTTTTCTTGACACTGTAATAGCAAGTTTTGGCAATTTTGCTTTCCTGCTTACGTCTCCAAGATGGTGAACCTTTGTTCCCTTTTCCACTTATCTTAGAAAAAGGTTTGTTCTTTGTAGCTGTGGCTCGCCTCTCCACCGCCTCCTCTCACATTAGCTTAGCCAACGGTCTCCAAATTCTTTCACAATTAAAGATGTTGCCAAATCACCTCCCTCTGTCCCTCTCCCTCTGGCTGCCTTTCTGTTCCTTAATGTTATATTGTCTCAATCGGCTCTTCCACTATGACCTGAATGAACTTGGAAAAGTTATTTAACTTCCCTGAGCTTCAGTTCCCTCAACTGTAAAATAAAGATAGCAGCAGAACTGACGTCACAGGCTTATGGTTGAGACCGGAAGAGAGAGTGAGCTGTAGCTCCTGCCGGGCTCCACTTGGAGTGAGAGCCCACAGATGTCGGTTCCTTCTTTCCCCGTCACATTTCTGCCTCTTTCCTAACTAACCGGGAGTACGGTATAGTGAGAAGAACATTCTGGCTGGGGAGCCACAAGAACTAGGTTTAATCCCAACTTTTGCTTCCTTGGACTAGACATTTATTCTGGTCTCATATAGCCCATCAATAAAATGGGGATAACACAAATCTTCTGTACTAATTGGTTGATACAGTTTTAAGGATTAAATGGAAGGTATGTAAAATGCCTTCCAAATGAAAAGGCAATATATCATCACAATTGTCAATGATAAGACTTCCCCCAGACAATACAGTGTTGCCCTCATTATTTTTTAAATTTTCTGTAGCTTCTTAAGGGGCTTTTTAAGTGTCTTATCCTCAGAACACCAGCATCTACCATATAATGGTGCATTTCTTGTCTGAGATTTCCTTCTTGTCTTCTGGGGCTGAGGCAGCTCACTGAGCCCAAGGAGCGGGCAGCAGAGAAAGTTTTAACGTCAGGAGGTGTCTCACCCAGAGAAGGGCCCCTGGTGATCATCGTTTGCTTTTACAGGGACTTTCCATGGGTCTCCCCCCTGCCATTTGGAACCCGTTTCCTCTTCAGTGAAACTCTCCCTTCCAAACACCCTTTCAATACGAGGATTTGAATTTGGCTTCCAGTGTTACTCGCTTTGCTCTATATATTTTAAAACAAAAAACACTGAGATGGTTATCAATGGTTCATGGCTAGTGCTAGCCCTTGGCCAGGCCCTTTCTTTTCCCCAGGGCAGGTGCATCTTCCTGGCAACAAGCTCCCCCTTCGTGCTGAACGTGCCCTCATCTTTAGGGACATCACTCTGTTGGTGGGATATTGACTATCTCCTATGAAAGGAAATCTCTGCCAGAAAATGTTGATTCAGCTGCTTTGTTTTCTAATATCAATTCTAACTGATTCTTTTTAAAGATTTCCTTTATTTCTAGCTTTTGACTTCTTTTTGCCTCTTCTTCAAAGTGAGCTTCAAAAACTCTCCCTGGACCCTTAGAGTAGAACTCCTATTCTATTAGAGAAACTATATAATGTGATGATAAATGGCAGGAATTCTGCAGTCTGAGGGCCTGAGTTTGAATCCTGACTCTGTGTGCCTTGGGCAAAGTAGTAACTTTGTGTACTTTGTGTAACTTTGGGTAATCTCTCTGTGCCTCAATTTTCTTATCTTTACAATGGGTATAACCATTTTTGTGACAATGTGGCAGCTGAGGATAATCAACAAGGAATTTCACCCAGAGCCTCCTAGAATGATGGATCAGGAATTTTATTTTACTGACCAGCAGGATTTGATGTGTCCTATGGTCTAATGCACATTTCCCAGTTTTCCTTTCTTTCAGTTGAGTGAGTGTAGGCATTATCCAGTTTCTTCTTCATCTTTGTGTATTAGATAGGTTGGGGCAGATAAGCCGTCTTTTCAACTTATAGATTGTGGTCATGAGAAGCATATCCAGACCTGATAGGGACCTCTGCACAATTTCCAGGTCCTGGACTTTGAACTGGACGAGAATTGGGGTCTTATTCCTTGGTGATGAGGAGGTGGAGAGTACATATCGGAACACGAGTGCCTATGGATGATGCGGAGGAGCCAAGGAAGTAGTTGTGGCTTACTCGGTATTCATTACCTTTTTACTTGCCTTTCCCAAGGTAGAGGTGAAAATACAGTTCTCAGTGTCCCAGATTCCTTGCTGCTGGGCACGATCACATATTGCAGTTCCAGCCAATGAAATGTTGGTGGAAGTGTGCTGGGATAGTCATAGCTTTCTGAACGAAAATTCAAAGCCTTCCCTCTTTCTCCTTCTTGCTTTGAACATGCATGCAAGGCTAGAAGTAGAGCAGTCAGCTTGCAACCATGATGCAACAAGCAGGAAGATGAAAACCAGCAGGCCAAAGATGGAGGAAAAGGAGGGTAGAGCAGCTGTACCACCCTGACCTGCCTACCTCTCCACTTCTTGAAAAGTGAGATGAGTAATCCCCTATTTTTTTAAGCCATTGTTAGATGAGTTTTCTTTTCTTTTGCAGCTGATTGTAATTCTAGCTCATGTAAGAGCAGGTTTATTAAAATAAAAAGGTAATAACTATCCCCTGAGAAAGGGATCCTTAGCAGTGCCTGGGGATATGGGATGAGCTGTCTATTTGAACAGTGAAGAACTTACGTGATTGTGGGACTGAAACAGAGAATGATCGGTTCAACCAAGGGCTGTGAGTTTTAGAACACGATGAGGAATTTGTCTCTTGTGCAAGAGTTGACCTGAGGCTGAGATCCCTTCTGAAAGATGGTCAATGAGGCTCAGCCCAATGCACAAGTCTTGAGTAATGGATCAGCAAAGCAACACCGGGACTGAACCAACTCCTGAATGTGCTTCAGGCAAATTAAAAAAGATGAAATTTAGTTGGGATGTAGGTTATACCAAAGTCCTGCCTGCTCTCTTAGCTGTGAGAGCCACACCAATCTGAGCTCTAGCGATCTGTTTTGATAATTATTGCATTTTGAGTGTTTGGAGATGGGGGTTAGATTTGTTTTTCAAAGTTATTCTTGGTTTTCTTTTTAGGTTCCATTTGAAAAATGTCAATGATATCTCCCTGCACAAAGAAAAATCCACACTCAGAAGACAGGTAGGATGCTACCCATGGCCCTCCCAGGTAAAGAAGGAGGGAGAAGACAGGTGAGCTGGAGCAGGAAAGTGGAAACTCTGGAGATAGGAAGGCTGTAGACATTCTCTGTCCACCTAGAATTTTCCCTCACAAGCTCTTCCCTCTTGAACCATTGATTTCCTTTCTACAGCCTTTTATGTTAACACTGGTTCACTGCAAGGGTTGGTCATTTCCCTATATTGCCACACGTTGTTATATTTGTAGGAAGTTTTGTGGTGCTGAACAGTAAGATATGAGATCCCAACTTCAGCCTGATGGTGCTGCTTTCTCAAGCAGTGATATCTCCTGCGATAAATTGTGGCATTGTCCACTGAGTGGTTCTCTGGAGGAGGCTACGTTCTGGACCTCCCCCTCACATGGTACCACCACCATCTTTCTCTTTGTCCTCTAAGGCTTCCATGGGTAGTGCCTTTTTTCTTGATTAATCTTCTCTATCTTCACACATCTCCATGACCCTATTTATAGAGACTTTCCTCATTTGTTCTTTGATTTTTGCTATTTCTGTTCCACTTACCTTACCTTTGTAGGAAAAAAATGTTCCACATTGATCACTCCTGCAAAAGGGGAGAGAGATGCTGTTATTTAAAGTCCTTGGCTTGGAGCCTCACTGGAAGTATTTCTAATGTATTTTTAACATGCCCTACTTCTTCATGGCATCTTGAAACGGGAGCAAGTCTCCTCTTCCTTTAATGATCCCTTTAATAGTTTTAATTTCTTCCTGTTCCAATAGGAGCTTGCATATTCTTTATTTGATTTTGCCAAGCTTCTAAGATTTTGAGATTTTCATTTTGATCAGGAGTGAGAATCCTGGTCATCAGCCCTCTGTCATGGGCCATGTGACTTTGAGTCAATCCCTTATCTCTGTGAGCCTCAGTTTTTCATCTACACACAGGGATGTACTTTACCTAAAGGCAAAAGCTGAATAAAATTATTTCTCAAGTATCTTCACTATTTAATACTTAGAATTCTATGATCAGACAACCTCTATTTCATGCATGTCCTGTCCTTTTTTTATTAGCCTATTTTTCCCTCATTTTTCTTTTAGTGAGACTATGTCAAATTATTGGGATAATACAATTTTGTGTAGCACTTTACAGTTTTCACATACCGTTCATATGCATTATCTAGTTTGGGTCCACTGCTAGCACACATAACCAGTGAGCCTTACTTAACTCCTGTACTATTAAAAGTTGTCTTGTAAAATTATGGTCTTCCTATGCCTACTGTCACTCAACTTTTCTGCCCATGTTGTATCATGGATGCATTGCAGAGTTAGCATATGTAGCTTTACTTGCATTCTTTCTAATGGACACATAATATCCAACTGCACGGATGTACCATAATAAATCTAATCATTCTCCCATTCATGTTATAATTGTTTTTTCCAGTTTTTTAAATCACAAATAATACTGCAATTAATGTGTTTGTTTATCTGTAATTATACTTTCATGTAATTACTTCCATAATGTATCTTCCTAGAAGTAAGATTACTGGCTTCTAGGGTATGTTTACTCTTAGTTTAATAGCAATAAGTCCTAAATCTTTCCATCCATATATTACTTTTTAAGAATTCCTCTCTCTACATTTAAAATCTGGCACTTTTCTTAAAATATTTATGCCTTTCTTTTGATGCAGAAAATTCTATTTCTGGAAATTTATCTTAAACAAATAAGGATGAGGACAAAGATTAGCTATATGGATTTTTTGATTATTATCATTATTACTAAGTACCTATAATATACCAGACATTATATGAAGTGTTTGAAATATGTTATTTCACTTAATCCTAAAAGTGGCTCTTTGGTACAGGTACTATTGTTAAACCTATTCTATAGATGAGGAAACTGAGGCTTGAAGAGACTAAGTAACTTTCCCAGAGATATACAGTCAATATACAAGGGATCTGGGAGCTGAACCCAGATTGTTTGTCACCAGAGTGCACAGGTTTAATCACTGCACTGACTCCTTACAGCACAGCATGCAATAAAGAAAGCTTGGAAATAGCCTAAATATCCAACAATAAGGGGAGGGTTAAATAATTAAGATATATTTATACAATAAATATTATATGTGGCCATTAAAATTATGTTACCCACATTTATTTATTGTTATTGATAAAAAAGATATTTCTGACATTTCGGTAAGTGGAAAAGGCAAATTGCAAAGCAATATGATGATGATCTCATATCTGTTAAAAAAAAAAAAAAAAAAAGGTGGGGAATCCAGTTCTTTTTATATGCCTAGAAGAGCTAGAAGAGTCTTTGGAAGATTGCCTTTGGGTCCCTAGGATTAAAAGTTATTTAAAAAATATTATCTTTTTGTCTTTTTTAAGTCTTTTGATTTATTTTTCTGTAGCAGTCACATATTGCTTTTGTATTGAGAATAAAAATAAGACTTTAAAAACCAATAAGAAGGAAATTCAATTTGGCAAGGGGGTTTTTTACATATTGGGGAAAGAGGTTTGATAATATTGAAACAGATTTGAATTTCCAAGAAATTTATTTCACCTATTTGATATTTTAGCTCATTTCAGGTTTTATGCTTAAGTTTACAAAAAATAAACCAACAATTCCTTTTTTTTTTTTTTTTTTTTTTTCCTTTGCTTTTTTGGAGGGGAACGTCATGAATATTTGCAAGTCTGGTTTTTCACTTTCCTTATTTCTCTTTCATGCTCATTTATCTCTCTACCCAGCTCCCACAGCTTTGAAAAAATCCAAAGCCTTACTTCTCTTTTTGTAGCTGTTGGGTTCTGACATGCCCTGTTCTGTGGTGCCTGTCTCCTGACCTTGCAGAGTTTCTATGGAACCCTTTTATTCACACTGTAGGAAGGGAATTCCAACAACCAAACACATTTAACTAGGGTTTTATGGTCTAAAGTGCTTTCATATGCACAATTTATTTGATTCTTCTAGTAGGAGGTAGGGGAAACTTTACTAACCCCATTTTACAGAAGAGAAAACTGAGCTTCACTGAGTTTGACTTCACCAAGTCTGCATAGCTAACAAGTAGTAAAGCTAGGAACAAAACCTAGGTCTCCAGATTCCAAGTCTGTTACTCTTTCTTTCCACTATCCCACACAGCCTCTGAACAGTTACAGAAAACCACCAGGTAAATGACAATTATTCCCCAGATCCAAACACTTATACCTTAATGGGTAGAGCAGACTCTTTTTAAATCCAAAATGGGACCCAGGGAGTGAGGTCAACTAAGGTAGCCCTGGACTGAAAGGCGAGCCTCGTCCCAGACTAGGGGCAGGCACAGAGCTATCCATGGTGCTGAGAACACCTGCCCTGAGCCCATGCTGACCGCCATGGCTCTTGTCCATCTGACTTGTCCGTTACTTGTCCCTTACTGCACCAGCTACTCTTGTGAATATCACTGACTATTCTGTCTCATCTTGCCTCTATTTCTCTTCTTGGTTATCAATGCATCAGGACTCAGGATCAGTAGTGTCTACGGGTCTAGAGTTCTATATATATATATGTTCTCTATATGCTCCATGAAAACTTTTCCCAGAATGATTGACATCCTTGAATCAAAGAGGAAACTCAATTCCTTGATAAATAATGAATTTTTCCGTTCATCCTCAGCTTTGAAACATGAAAACCAACTTGCATCCAGTTTTTTTCTTTTGACTGCTGCATATTTATGATATTCATTCCATGTGTATCTGCTTTAAGTCTTGCTTTACCAGTTCTGTGTTAATGTCTTTACTCCTTCAAGCTTTTTCCCCCCTCTTAACTCTGCCTTATTTGTATATTATACTTTACTTCTCCGGTCACTTTCCTACTTCTGGGTTTCTACTTTGGGCCCAGCAATAGTTACCAATATTCTGCTTAGTTTTAAGTTGTATCAATTTTTCTGGCTCAGTGTTTCTCAAAGAAAGTTCTAGCTTTTTTTCTGAATCAAAATTATCTGTGGCTATCACTAAAATTTAGATTTCTGGGCCCAATTTCTGACCTATTCTTCTGCTTCTGCCTGGAGCTCTCCTCCTGGTTTCCCTTCTTAAGGACTGTGGAGACCCCACCCCCAACAAAACCCTGGCCAAAGCACGAGAAAGTGCATCCAAGCTGAGCCTTTCCAAGACCCTCAATCATCAATCCTATCAGTGGGCTGTTTCTGCCCTTCAGTCCCCTGCTCCTCACGAACCATGTATGGTTTGTGACCACACTCTGCTCTCATATCTATCCTCTCCTGCTCCCCTTTCTTCTCCCTCATTCTCCTCTTCATCCTCCACCTCAACTCCTCACTTTTCCTCCATTCCTCTTCTTGTAGCCTACTGGAATTGCTCTGTAATTCAATACTTTTCTTGTAGCTGCTCACTCCTCTTTTTCATCACTTCTGGGAGACATGTGCTTTCATTTCAAAGGGTGTCATTTATAAGACAACGTTGGTTTGGTTCTGACAATGAAGTTGTAAGCAAGTAAAAATGCATTATTCCTATTTTACAGATAAGGCAACTAAGATCTGGAAAACTTTATGTTCAAGGTCAATTACAGAGCTGGTATTAGAAACTTGGTCTGAAGACTGATGAAGCAATTCAATTCCACAAATGCTTCCTGAGTCTCTTCTTTGTGCGAGGCACTGAGCCATGTGGTAGAGAGACAAGAATGAAGAAAACCTGTCCTCTCTGGTTTCTGGAAGCTTCCTGTGGTCATGAGGAAGTTAAAACATGCCCAAATAGCCAGCACTGGGAGCTGTGTTCAGTGCTCTAACATATTTACTCATGAAATATTATGAAAGCCTAGAGGAAATAGAAAATATTTGAATGTTTTTAACTAGGTTGGGGGAGATGATGCAGGGAGAAATTGCTGGGCATATAGAGTTTGAGCTGGGCACTGAAAAATGTGTAGAATTTCCAGTGGAAATACACTACGTGTTTGGAAAATGGCCTGTGATCTGATTTGGATGGGATTTCAGGCTTGGGCATTGAGAGATTTGAGAAGTAGGTTTAGAGAGATATGTTGGGGCCATTTTATATGGACTTCAATGTCAAGCTAACTTGGAGGTGAGGCAAAGTCTGAAACTCTTATCATTAGACCATACTGCCATCACACGTGCATAGGATAAATACAGAATCCTGAAGTATCATTTCATGAATAATAGTACAGATTCAAGCACATGAAGGAGAACTTACTGAAAATAGAGGACCAGATCAGCCAAAAGCTGCTGAGCAAGATGGTGGCAACCGTTCTGAGCATCAGCTGGGCAATCAACACGCAGAGAGTGTCCCTAGAGAAGGCAGTGGTTCATCTCAAAGATGATGCTGACGCATGCTGCCCAGGGCTTGCGCTGGCTTCCCTGTGATTGACTTCAGTCTGAGATAAAAGCATTTACAGTCCGAATCTTAGAGTCTTTGCTGTGTCTTTAGCACTGTGGCAATGGTAAATAAAAATTCCCGTAAATGCCTTAAGCAATTGGGCAGTGGAATAGGAGAGTGTGGAGAAAGGTGATGTTTAAATACAAGACAAAGAACTGACTTTTCTAAAGCATTCATTAAGCAGGCTAAAAATAGCCACCTGTTCCAGGTCGGATCCCAAATTGGAAGAGCTCTTCACGTACCAGATTCAGAAAGCATCTGTCACCCAGTAGCCATGGCAACAGCCATCCCTTAATAAATGTGGAGAGAGGTTTGTGGAATAGGGCTGGCAAGGGAAGTGGACTTGACAGTCTCTGGATAAGAGATGAGTCTTTCTCTTCTTTTCCTGAGTTGAAGCATCTTTCTCTCCTCCTTCCCAGATCTTCTAATTTTCCACCATCATTGGCACTAGTTTTCTCTGAAGGAGCAGCTTCTAGAGTTGGTTGGTGCCTTTCTGACTGGACGGGGAGAGGAGTGGGAGAATAGCATGGACGTCCGCCTGGCACTGCAGGGGAGGATTGGCAGGCCAGGCTACTTGGGTGGGCCTTGGGAACTTCTGGAGAAGGGAGTGGTTCAGAATCTAATTTGTGCTTTATTAGTTTGCTGTTCACATGTTTTCTTTATTAATGATCCTCTTAAAATGTGTTTGTCACTTCATGTTGATAATGTTAAATGCTGTGTATCTGACTTTCTATTTTCATTGTGTCTCCTTATCTGTGGAGGGCAGGAAACCCACCTTCTAGTTCTTTCCATAGTACCGGAACACTCCTCCAGTTTGTCAGGGTGGTGTTTGCATAATGCAACAGCATGGAATTCTCTTGGGGTTCAGAATACATACCCCAAAGCTTTATTTAGCCTCCACATGTCAATTCCTGGCACCCCAAATTCTAACAATAGTTGAATTCAGGTTCTTTCTTGCTGACAGTTGTAAACTGTGAATGGAACAACTTCAAATCATTGTGCATAAAAACACTCAAGTGTATGAGTAATCGTGAATAACTAAAGGTACTTCGGGTGACTATGGTGATGAGGGCAGGGACGTGAGGATGAATAAAAGCCAGAATCTCCTGAACCTCTACTGCAGGTGGCTGAGAGCCTGAATAAAGCAGATGTTAGACCTTCAGAAAGAGAGACTAAAATCAGATTACCAGTCAAACAAGAAGTCAGCATGAATTTTCTGAAGGCAAAATCGGGAGTCCTTGTGACACTCATGAGCTCTTCACTGGACAAAATCTGAAAATTGTTGATGTTTCTCTAGAAAGATCTCTCCACAAGCACGTTGCTCTAGGTCCTGGCTGTGAAGGTTGCTGGAGTCTTTCTTCCCTGGTATTCACTATGTTGCCCTCTCCCTTACCGGATGGAGAAAATATTATATTTATTGAGAACCTACAGTAACAGTGAATGGCGCTCTAGGCTCAGCAGGCATAGGTGCCTATTCATCCATTCATTCAACAGATCCTTCCTGAGTGCCGCTGTGTGACAGGCATTATGCTGGTGCTCCAAAGTCCCCGCACTCATGCACCTTAAATTCAGACAAGAATGGGAAATCGTTGTATGATGATGATGATGATCCTCCCAGCTATGGCAAGAGCACTGTGTGGGTCTGTCCAGTTTAGTGCACAAAGCTCAAGCTCTAGTGTCAGATCTCTTGGATTCAAACTTATCTCCACCATTTACTGGCTATGTATTTTTTAATCTTTAAAATAGAAACAATCATATCCAGCCCATCGGGCTGTTATGAGGATTAATGAGATAATCCATATAAAGCACTTAACACAGAGTATCTGGCATACGTGAGGGATAAGTAAATGTGAGAGCTAGATATACATTTGGGATGAAATAGAATGCCCAGCTCTTGCTGTTTTAAAGTCTGCAGTCAGGTGAAAGTTTTCAGAATTTTCTGAGTCTTCATATCCATTATTTTTTTAGTCCTTTCAGCTCTGTGAAGGGAGGTGGAACAGGCACCCATGTTTTACAGACGAGGAAACTGAGACTAAATAAGTACTTTCTTGTTCAATGGAAAACTGTGGACTGAGATCCAGCTATCCTTTCAACTAGTTCTTTGTACCAGGCCTTGCCACGCAGAGCCTAGATGTGGTGGACGGAGGCTCGGGGTTGAGGCAGGTTCCAAGCCAGCTTCACCACTTAAGGCCCTTGCATAAGCTGGGGAAGGTCGGAGGTCTCAGATTCCATTTTCTCAGTTGTTGGAAAGGGAAAATAATTTTTCATCCCTTACTTATTTGAGACTTTTAAAAAGGGATTTAATCAGAGCTGGCTAGGGTGTGGGGAAAAGAGCACTCAAAGGCTCTGAGCATTTTCTGATGGGGAAAACCTCAAATACAGAAATATAGAAAATCCTGTGAGATTGCACATCACGGTATTATTTAAGTAATACAATTTGGAAGACAATGAAGTGCTCAGTCGCAGGGAGATAGATAAATAAAGTGTGCTGCCTCTGCCTGGTGGGATAATATGAAGCCGTTAAAAATGATGTCTACAAAGTTCATAACAAAATTGTGTTTACTATTAGGCCAAGAAAGCACACCTGTCTCCCTCTTTGAGGTTTTTGTTTCATTTTAATTGGATTTACACTTCAATTATAGAGTCAAAGAGTTCAACAAGTCCTGTTAGGAAAGACAGTAGCTTTGCCCATTCTTCGCCATCTCCGCCTCCCAGAGAAACCATTGTCAATGGCTGTAGCTGAATGTTTTGATCATTTTTATATACATCTAAATAGTAAGATATCATTGTTACTTCTGGTTTTTTTTTTTAGCCCAGAAAAAGGGACCAGAAAGAGGCTAGTTCCCACTGAGACTTCCTTTCCTCAGTTTCCCTGACCAGTGATGCTGAAGGACCCCTTCCCAGGGTGCCCCTTCCTCAGCAGTGGAGCAGAGAGGGTGTTTTCTCTGCACCCTCCAAAATTTACAAAAGAGAGATGAGCGTGTCTTTCCCAGTGTCAGCAAAGTTTGAGGTAACATGGAAGAAATGTTTCTGCTTTAGTACTGAGTGAAAAGGAAAGCACAGGGTGTCCATATGATTCCAATTAGATACCCATAGATAAAAGGCGAGGAGGAAAACATCAACTGCTATATTGAAGGTGTTTTCTGGGTGGAAGAATGATAGATACTTTTTTTACTTAGTTTTTTCATATTTTCCAAAATCTCTAAAACGATCATTCCTTTCTTATTGTGGATAAAATCTTTAGTTCTAGAAAGCTGATAAAAATCCCATTTAAATCATAACAATTCTGGTGTGTACACAGTCTTGGAGAACCTGGTCCATGTTAATTAGTGCCCAGGAGATGGCAGTTTCATTTCCTCTGTAAGCTCTGACCCATCCCTGCAGCCTGCACTCCTTCTAGAATGGATCGTGAGCCGGACATTTGCAGGTGGACTCGGGATTGGATCACTGGGTGCTATTGAATTGCTATTGGTATTTGACCCTTCAGCTGCATCTTTTTACAGTCTCCTAAGACATTATGGCTGGGAGTGAGTGTGGCCAGACGAGAGCCAGGCGGACCCCACAGGAAACCCAGGTCCCCTCCAACCTGCTGATGACTCGGCCCTCCGTTGACTCCGCCAGGGAGGAGGAATTGGGTCCCAGGAGAAGAAGGGTGTAGGTAGGTGAAGGGCTGAGGCTTGCTGGGTCAGCACTGGAAAAAAATGAATGACCTACATGGAAAGGGGTGCAAAGAAGGGTGAAAATATTAAGGCCCTGGAGAAGAAAAAGGGTAGCCAGCTGACTATCTTGTTTGAGTTCCCTCAGAAGCAAACTGTGAGGCAAGGATTCAAAGGCAAGTAGTTTATTTGGGAAATGCAGGAAACACTAGTAAGGGACTGAGGAGGTAGGACGGGAAGAGGGAGGTCAGCTAATAAAGAGTGTCGCCAACAGCTGGGGCAGCCGAGGGTAATCTTAAGGTGGGAACTCTGGAAAATGTGTGAAACACGTGCCTCAGGGCTGTGGAGCCCTTCAGCCGAGGGCTGCTCCCGGGAATGCTCAAGTCCTGGCATTCTTGAACTTATCGTGCACATGGGCAGAGCAGCTTTCTGTGGCTTCCGAAAAATACCCCATGTGCAGGGAGGCAGATCCTAGCAGCTGGACATCTGGAGGAGCACCCAAACCGGTGAGGTCCGGGGGCGGGCACTGCTACACGGGGGTTCAGGGTGTCGTTGACCAGCCAGTGGGTCAGTGAAAGTTAATTCTGTCCTATCTGCAGGGTGGCCATGCAATATATTATCCAAACTAGGCCACTTTTAAAAGTGAAGGGGGAGGAGACAACAGGAATAAACGGGTCTGTCCCCACGGTCTGCCACTCTGGATTCCTTCTGATCCAGGCTGAGGACACTTACTCCCTTTGTTTTTTTTTTTGTTGGTTGGTTTGTTTTGTTTTTTTGAATAATTCAATTTTATTGAGCTATATTCACATACCATGCAGTCATACAAAGCATACAATCAACTGTTCACAGTACTGTTATATAGTTGTGCATCCATCACCCAAAATTAATTTTTGAACATTTTCATTACCACACACACAAAGTAGTAAGAATAAAAATTAAAGTGAAAAAGAACAATTAAAATAAAAAAAAGAACACTGGGTGCCTTTTTTTTTTTTTGCTCCCATATTTCTACTCATCCATCCATACACTGGACAAAGGGGAGTGTGATCCACGTGGCTTTCCCAATCACATTGTCACCCCTCATAAGCTACATTTTTATACAATCGTCTTCAAGATTCAAGGGTTCTGGGTTGTAGTTTGACAGTTTCAGGTGTTTAGTGCTAGTTATTCCAATTCATTAAAACCTAAAAAGGGTTGTCTATATCGTGTGTGACCTCTCGGCTCCTTTTGGAATCTCTCAGCCCCTGAAGCTTATTTCATTTCCTTTCACATCCCCCTTTTGGTCAAGAAGATGTTCTCCATCCCACGATGCCAGGTCTACATTCCTCCCTGGGAGTCATATTCCACGTTGCCAGGGGTATTTACACCCCTGGGTGACTCCCTTTGTTTTTTTTTTTTTTTTCCCACTTTTTTTTATTAAGATTTATTCAATACCATACAATCATCCAAAGTATATAATCCATTGATCACATTACCATCATATCATTGTTCATTCATCACCCCGATCTATTTTTTTATCTTCATTTTATTGAGATATATTCACATACCACGCAGTCATACAAAACAAATCGTACTTTCGATTGTTTACAGTACCATTACATAGTTGTACATTCATCACCTAAATCAATCCCTGACACCTTCATTAGCACACACACAAAAATAACAAGAATAATAATTAGAGTGAAAAAGAGCAATTGAAGTAAAAAAGAACACTGGGTACCTTTGTCTGTTTGTTTCCTTCCCCTATTTTTCTACTCATCCATCCATAAACTAGACAAAGTGGAGTGTGGTCCTTATGGCTTTCCCAATCCATTGTCACCCCTCATAAGCTACATTTTTATACAACTGTCTTCGAGATTCATGGGTTCTGGGTTGTAGTTTGATAGTTTCAGGTATCCACCACCAGCTACCCCAATTCTTTGGAACCTAAAAAGGGTTGTCTAAAGTGTGCGTAAGAGTGCCCACCAGAGTGACCTCTCGGCTCCTTTTGGAATCTCTCTGCCACTGAAGCTTATTTCATTTCCTTTCACATCCCCCTTTTGGTCAAGAAGATGTTCTCCATCCCACGATGCCAGGTCTACATTCCTCCCTGGGAGTCATATTCCACGTTGCCAGGGTTATTTACACCCCTGGGTGACTCCCTTTGGTTTTATGTTATCAAGTTCTACAATGGTTAAAATAACAGAGGAACAAGATGACCAGGGTATGATCTGATGCACTGAATATATAACAGAGACTATGGAAGATGTACGACATTCATTCATATATTCATTCCTTCACTCACTCACCCAGCATTTAATAACTAGAGTCGATTCTCATTATTCGCAGTCATTCTGTTCTCAAAAGTCACCACAACCCCTGACTTAGTAACACTGAGTCACTGCTCCCAGGGGAAATCCCGGGTTAGTTTCCTGTGATCCTCTGGTCGCAACATTTTTGTTAACAGGTCAGTATATAAGTTTATTATATGTGGGTTTCTGTTGAATGGCATCTTATTTAATACATTGTGTTGATTCATTGACACTGAACTCATGGCCAACAGCATGGTACCTCATGTCTGAACGCTGCTTCTCTGGCACATGTATTGTCTCCGTGAGGCACATCGCGGCCTCCTTGTGCTTAGGAACACTAGACAGCGCTTAAGTACCATGCTTGAGGTTGTTTTAATCAGCAAAATCACCACCAAAATGTCCGAAAGTGTGAAAAATGTGGCACCAAGTATATCGTGAAAAAGGACATGTTTACAGTGTGAGAGCTGCAACAGGAAGGCAGAGGGTTGTCTCATTTGACCTCAACTGGGAATGAACCTCTGGGTGACTCGAAGTTTTCACTGCTGTGTGCTTATCTACAAATGACAGTGCAAGCACTGCAACTTTTGATTTTGGGATTACAAGTAAATTTTAGTGAGCAGGCAAATTTGCAGATACAGATTGACTGTATCTATGCTGTCTCAGGTACTGTCACAGGTTGAGGGGCCACGGGGATGACTAGGACAGCTTCTTGTCCCCCAGAGGCTCATAGCTTAGCAAAGAACACAGAGATATAATCATATGAATTGCAACATAATGCATAGCTGCAATGAAACATTTCCCTACAGCATGAATAGCGCACAGTGATAGCACTGGGAAGAGAGCGATAACTCTTTTGGGACTAGGGGATCAGAGAAGTCTAACTGGAGGAGGTGACATGGGCTTAGCAGGGTAAAAATAATTTCTCCAAGAACTAGGAGGGGAAGAGTTTCCAGGCAGAGGTCTGTAGTCAAGGATGCATGTGCCAGTTTGGTTATATTAGTCTCCCAGAAAAGCCATATTCTTGAATGCAATCTCATGGGGGCAGACTGATTTATTTGTTGATTAGGGTGGAAATGTTTGATTAAATTATTTCCATGGAGAGGTAGGCACCACCCATTCAGGGTGGGTCTTAATTAAATCACTGGAATCCTATAAGAAAGCTCACAGAAGGAGCAGAGCAACTGAGAGAGAATTTTTGAGATGCTTGGGAACTGATGCTTTGAGATGCTTGGAGATGTTTGGAGATGCTAGCCCAGAATTTGTTCCAGAGAAGCTAAGAGATGATCCCAGACACTTAAAGAGAAACACCCTGGGAGAACAAGCAAGGATGCACAGGAGCTGAGAGAGAGAAGCTAAGAGAGGACCTCTGATGCTTAGATGCACAGGAGAGGAGGAAGCTAAGAGAGAGAAGCCCAGAGACATTTTGGAGAAAGCCACTTTGAAACCAGAACCCAGGAGCAAAGGATCAGCAGATGTCAGCCATGTGCTTTCCCAGCTAACAGAGGTGTTACAGATGCCATCAGCCAGTCTTCAGGGAAGGTATCCTCTTGATGCCTTAATTTTCATGGCTTTGGACTGTAAAATTGTAACATGATAAGACCCCTTTATCAAAGCCAATCCATTTCTGGTATTTTGCATAATGGCAGCTCTAGCAAACCGGAACAATGCACAAAATGAATATTTAGTTGAGCACCTATATTGTTCCAGACAATGGGGAGTTATTGGTGAAAAAGGCAAGACTCTTGCTTTCAGGGAACAGACAAATAACCAGATGAATAGATAATAGGCCAAATCATTACAGATCATGACAAGTGCAATGAAGGAAAAAAAACAAACAGAGATAAAATGGCATCAGTAGGGGAGTTTATTTTAGGTTAGTCAACACATGGTGTTTGGAGGCCCAATAGCAGTTTGGTATCCCTGGGGAACCAAGATTAAAAGACACTGGATGGGGTATGGGGCTAGAGTAGGTGAGGACCAGGGTCCACATTACAGAGAAGATTGCCTGCCATATCATGATGCTTTGGCTTTGTCCTGAGAGCTAATGAAAACTTTTACATAGTTCAGTAACGTGGTTTGCTTTGTGTTTTAGATCATGTTGACCATGGTGTGTGGGAAGCCAGACGTAGGAACACCAGAAAGTCAATTTCCACTACTGACGTCAGAGGAGGGGGGATGTCAGAGGTATTCCAGAGGGAGAATCTGAAAGCCCTGGGAGCTGGTGGGATGGGGAAAGTGGCAGCTTGGGAGGTTGGGTGGATGGTAGCACAGCAGCTAAGTCATGGATCTGACTTGGGGGGAAATAGTAAGTTTAAAGTTGAACCTGTTGAGTTTGAAGGGTCTTGAGAGGCAGTTGATAGATGACTCTAGAATTTGAAAATTATTTGAATCAGAAACATAGATTGTGGCATCATAGTCATTGAGGGAGGGCTAAAAGTCATAGGATGGTTGAAATTTTCTCAGAAGGAAGTGTAGAATGAGAAGAGGAGAGGGCCAGAGTCAGAGTGATGAAAAAGAAATACCAACGCTGACAGTGGCTTATCAAGACAGGTAGTTGGAAGTGAGAAATAGTGACTGAGAAATAGTTCCTGTATTTCTCCCATATTTCTATAGGAGGTCCTTGGAGAGCTTTTTCAGGGCAGACTTCATGGAGGAACTTGAGAACACAGGGTAGAAGCCCAAGTGCACTGGGAGGAGAGAAAGGGAAGAAGAAAGTGATGGAGGAGATGCTGGAAGTCTCCTTGCTCCTGCGGTGTCATTACTTCTAGGCCTTCTCAGCAGATAGAGCCAGGAAATGTAGGTATGTATATGAACACATACCTGCACATTCCTCTGTATATTTTCCATGGCCATCTGTGCTGGATGTATTATGTTCCCCCAAAACGCCATGTTCTTTAATGCGATCTTTTGGGGGCAAACATATTAGTGTTGATTAGGTTGGAATCTTTGGATTAAGTAGTTTCCATGGAGCTGTGACCCACCCAACTAAGGTGATAACTCTGATTGAATAATTTCCATGGAGATGTGGCCCCGCCCATTCATCATGGGTCTTTATTTAATCATTGAAGTCCTATGTAAGAGCTCAGACAGAAGAAGCTCGATGCTGCAGCCAAGAGAGACATTTTGAAGATGGCCATTGAAAGTAGACTTTTGCTACTCCAGAGTTTGCCTGGAAGAAACTAAGAAAATTCCCCCAGATGCCTAGAGAGAAACATCCTGGGAGAAAGCCATTTTGAAACACAACCTGGGAGCAAAGGAAGAAGATGCCAGACACATACCCTCCCAGACAACAGAGGTGTTCCAGATGCCATCGGCCATTCTTCTGTGAAGATACCCGATTGTCGATGCCTTAGCTTGGACACTTTTATGGCCTTAAGACTGTAACTTGGTAACCAAATAAACCCCCTTTATGAAAGCCAATCCATTTCTGGTATTTTGCGTAATGGCAGCATTAGCAAACTGGAACACCATCCATTTCTGTGTGTGTCTGTGTGTATCTTTAAAACCTTAAGTTCATACTAGTACTTTCAACTCCAACTTCAGTAACACCACAGGGCTGATTCTGGCTTTCCCCCTTTCCTTATTGGTAACTCCTTTCTCCAACAGTGAGAAACTGGGTTCTCATTAGCTGCAATATATGTACATCTGCTCAATTCTAGTGTACATTTAAAGTAGTTTCAGGCTAACCTATAGTCTTGTAAGAAAAAAAATTTACTCAAGTACAAGAAACATATAGTTCTTGTCCTTAGCCTTATGCTGTGTAGTTAAAATATTGTTTTTCAAATTTATAGGTTAGTTATTTTCTTCTCCACACCCTCTGGTGTGGTTCTGTATTAACTTGAAATGGCGTTAGGTCTGTTTCTAATGGTGATATTCCATTTTGGGTTTTGTCTACATCCTGGTTGATGTTATTTCTGTGTTTGCTTTGGAGAGTTTGTGGAATGTTGCCATGGTTCTAACAGAACCATACAAACAGGGCTTCCCAGAGAAGTGTCACCCCCTAAGAAATGGGATCATCTTAACCTTGTTGCATGCTGAGAGGCAGAAGCCAAAGGTCATGGGGAATGCAAGGTTCAGTGGAGAGAAAGGAGGTCATGATGGAGAAAGACCCCTAAAACAGGCCAAGCAGGGGCAGGTGGGGACCCATTTAAAGACTGGGAAGGACCTTAAGCTGAAGAATGCTGTGCTTGACGATACTCCTTTTTTCAGTAAAGGAGGAGGAGAGATGATCTATGGAGGACAATGGTAGGGGAGGGGAAGGTAGCATGCAGGAGAGGCTGGGAGGGGAGAGGCTGATTCCAAGGGCTCTCCAGGGCTAGGATCTGTCAGGTGTATGGTGGAAGGAGGCTGGTGAGGATGGCAAGGATGCTGATAGAGAAGGAGTAAGGTTAGGGTAGAGGTAGCTAGAAGATAATGGTGGGACTAAAAGGCAGATGGTAGGAAAAGGTATGAGTTAGAGAGTGGGAAGAATAAATGGTGTAGTATTTTCATTTTAATTTCAGGAGCAAAGCCATTCAGAGTGACGGCAGAAGTCATTCATTCGTTCAACAGACATTAAGTGGGTACTCTTTGCCAGCCATTGTGACTGGCTGGGGAGGTAGCACTGTCTTATTGGAGCTCATATTTATACTATTTATGGAGTTCCAATTATGTGCCATGTATTGGATTAACTCTTTAATCCCCCAGCACCCAGAGATATAGACCCCATTTGGAGACACAGAGAGATGGTTTAACTTGTCCAAGTTCACACAGCTGGTAAATGGCAGATCCAGGATTCGAATTCAGATGGTGTGTCTGGTTCCAAAGCCACACTCTCAGCCACTAGGCTGAAGTGTGGCGTGGCCTTGGTGCCTAAAGTGGAGGATGAGGGGTTGGTGAAGGTGACTAAGAATGAGGAAACCAGGGAATTGTGAAAGCCAACTATATGGATGCAGAAATCACCTAGGGTGAGCACAGGACTGGGGTGAAGAGGAAGGCTGTGAGCTGGGCGCCAGAGAAGGGTGTCATGGTCTTCCTTATTCCTTCCTCCACAGCTCCCAACTCTCTAGGATGAACCAAGTCAATCCTTAGTTGACAGTCATAGCATGCAAAGGTTTAGAGACACGGATCTAGAAAATAGTATATGAGCCCAAAGATTGGACACTTACTCCCCAGTTCTTCAGGGAATGCCTCGAGGAGACCACGGGAAATTAACGAGCCTGGGCCCCCCGTGTTGGGGCTGCCACCCTTGGCTGAGCTTTTCTGGATGGATGTGTACCCCAGTGCCTTGAACTGACGAGGCAACACTTTCCGCATCTGCTTTTTTAATCCGCAGTCAAAACCTGCTTTCCCTTGTGCCTCTATGTTTTCCCTGCCGGGGTTCTGCTTAAATGTCACTTGCTCCAGGAAGCTTTTCCTGACCTGCAGAAAGGTTGTGTGCCTACTGTGTGCTCCTACTCTGTGCTCTTCTGTCGGTGGACCCTCTCTATCCTTGCACTTATCACACTCCGTCGCACTCACCGGGCATCCCCACTAGGCTGAAAGTGCGGTTAGGGCAGGGCCTTCTGTCTCACCCTCTTTCCCCAGAACAGCACATGGGATCTGATGCACAGTAGAGGCTTAATATACTTGAGCTGGGTAAATGAATGAATGATTTTTAAACTTTTGTGTGTGTACAGAAGGAGGATTTAGGGGATGGGTCCCTGGAATTCAGAGGGGCTGGAGTAGAACTCTGCCAGCTGACAGTACCCTTGTCCTTGCTCTCACTTCTCTCCTCAGTGCGGGGGAAACAGCAAAGCCAACAACACGTGTGGCCCCTGTGCTGGCCCAGGCTGCCAGGCCTGACCCAGCGGGGAGGCCGTGTGACAGGAGGGGAGCTTTGTGGAGGACACCGGCGTTGCCCAGCAGCCTGGCCCAGCGGAAGTTCCAGGAGAGCCCTCCGGGGCGGTCCTCCCCTGCCCAGGCACCGAGACGGGAAGAGGCCCCCATGGAGAAGTTCTGGGTCCTTCCTCATGCTCAGTCCGAGACTCCTGGAGTGGGGCCTCCACTCCCCTTTGCACTGTTTGTGTATCTTCCTGCTTCCTCCCAAACAACTCATCCCAGCTGGACCATAAACGAAAGAACAATATAGCCACATATTTATAGTCTCTGTGAGTCACCAGTGACTAAGTTTTCCCATTTTGTAACCCCAAATAGTTTTTGCTTTAGGCTTGCAGTGAGGGTGAAACAGAAGCCAATCGTTTAGAAGAAAATGCACATTTTTATTTAAAAAAATATTTTTCTTAACATGGACAGAAAGTCTGCAAACACAAACATTTAACCAAACAATTACCAGATTTTTTCCTTTAAAAGTAACATTTTTATCTACATCCAGCTCAGTAGAGTCGAAGAACTTTTCTGACTGAATCTTTGGGTAAGTAGGGACTTCCCAGCATTCCATGGTCTGTCTTCTTACACCCGGGGAAGATTGGAAAAGTAAAAAACAAAACAACAACAACAAAACCCACAAAACATCAGAGTGAAAGATGTCACTCTCATTTTTCCACTGCATTGTTGGCTGGAATCCCTTAGCAAAGAAATTGTTTTCCAGTATTTTGGTTCCATATCATTATGTTCAATTTAATAAACCAAACTTAGGAAAAGGGGATTGGGGCAGCCAGGTTCCATGCCCCAGTGCCTCCGACATACTCTTGTTTAATACTAATTGCTCCCTGTAAATTTGGCCTCTTGCATTTTGTTTTTCCATTATCAGCATTCTTCATGTCTTCTACTAAAAGCCTCCATCACTCATGCCTATCTCAGATAATTTATTACTTTGCCTCGTGGGGATTTATTTCTACGGTGTATTTCTAGAAAACTCATTCAGCTCCTTAAGGGATGGGGAGAAGGCTCTGGAGAGATCTGGGTGGAGTAAAGGAAAGAATACCCAAAGATGTTGCTTAACCAGAAAACAAGATTTTCTGCTTTCAGCATTTCTAAATTGCTGAGACTAGAACTGCCAAAGGTGCTGGGTACAGGAGTGAGCGTTTGGCTAGAGATGGCCTGTGCTTAAGGAGGTGATGGAAGGTGTGTACTGAGGGGGTGTGGCCAGCTCGGTGGGGGGGGAAGAGGCTGGGTGGGAGGAAGAATAGTTGGGGAGTCAGAGGGCTTCGGAAGAAAGGACGGGGGGATGCTGGGAAGCCTCGAACCCCTCTGACCTGGCCCAGGTCCAACCACAGAGCGTAGCTCGTGTCCCACCACCTTTTCCCTAACGACTCCAGCTGGGACTGGCTGCCCCCTCTCAGCTCCCACTGTAGAATGTGTTTGTGAAACACTTCAGGTTGGCAATCCATAACAATTTGAGGCATGCAATGTCATTTTGCCCTGGAGAGCTGAAACCTGCTATTTTGGGGTTGAGTCAGTTTCTTGCTCCCAGCAGCAAATGACTTTTCACCTCTGGATCTCCATCCAAAGCATGTTTTGACCATGCAACCAGGCAGGCTCCAGGGAGCCAGTTTTTCCCATCTGCCAGCTGGGATTTGCCAGTGCTGATTTTACACATTCCTATTATTTTTTAACGAGCATTTTGTTTTACTTATAAAACAGCAACTGCAGGGCCATAAAGTTACAGATCATGTGATTCGAAGAGCAGGCTTTAATTTTCTAAAGGCCTTGATGTAGAACCAGGTTCCAAACCCTTCATTAAGCCCTGTCCTCGGTCGGCCACTCCACAAATATTAACTGAGCACTTACTGTATGCTAAGTACTACCCTGAACACCATGAAAAATGTCCAACCCTGTTCTTAGGGCTTTTGACTCCATTGAACTTGATGCTGTCACCCCCTACTGCTGGTGCTGTTTCCACATCCCCCAAGTCAGCCCCTACTTCTCTCTCAATCCTCACCTTCCCTGCTCCAGTGTCCTCTGAGCTTCTCGCTGTTTCCAGCAGGTGACGTCTTCTCTCTGGCCACTGGTCATTCATACCTGCTGCTTCTTCTGCCTCCTCTTAAAAGTCATCTTGCCCAGGAAGTCTTCCGTGACATCCCCTTGCCACCCCCACCAAGTGCTCCTAGAATCTCACAGGTTTTCCTGGTCGTAATGTTTATCACCCTGTTGCTCCTTTGAATTGTTTAATTGTCTGCAGCTCTGAAGACTCCCTGAGGGCTGGGACTGTGTCTCTCTCATTCATCCTGTATCTCCAGTGCCTGCCGCCACAGCTGGCTCTCCTAGAAGGGAAGAAATGCCTTCTCCCCCAAGGCAGATGGAAGGAGCTCAGCATCACGGCCTGCCCTGGCTCTGGAGAACTGTCAGCTTTTATATATTCCCAAGTCCTATTTTGCATCCCTCCCTTCTCACCCTGTGCTTCAGGAGTCCCAGGCAGGCCTTGCCCAAGTTTGGACAGTTCGGGGCTGTGCGGACCTCACAGGCCCCAGCCAGCCATTGGCTCAGATGCCCAGTGGCCGACCCCCCATGAGACGTTTTCACTGCATCGTCCTCGAGTCTTTAGACCTGTGGCCTGGTCCAGTCTGGTGAGGACAAAGCCTCCACCCGGGCCTCTGCTCTCCCAGAATACAAGCAGGCCCTTCGCAAAGGCTCCACCAGAGTCTCCTTTGGGGCCTGTTGTCTTTGTTTCTCCCAGCAAGTTGGCAATCCCCATTTGACCGGGAGAAAATGGTGACCACAAGTCAGGAGATGCTGGCTCAGCTCGATTCTCATTTCTCTGCCCTAGTTTCCTGGAGATATATTGGCCATCTTCAGAATTTATATTCACACACACAGACCTGTGACTGTTCAGTAGGATGTTGGTTATTGCACCTGGACAATAGGGCTATGTGAGACCCAGGCAGGGATTGGGGTCTTTGGGGCAGAGGCTAAGAATAGGGACAGTAAAGGGCCAAAGGGTTGAGCCCAACTGGAGAGCACAAAACAACCCCAGCTCAGAAGGGCCAGGAGTAAAGCCTGAGGTCAGAATCACAGATCCAAGGCTGGGATCTGGACAGGGGCAGGCTGGGGAAGGAGGGGGAGTGGGGCAGCTGCTGGGACACTGAGCGGTGCTTGGGGAGCCAGCAGGGGTGTGGGCCACAGTGCTTCAGGCTGGTTTCAGTGGCTACGGACAAGGCGTCTAAAAGTAGGACAGAGTTCATAACTCAGCAAGCTTCAAGCCTACCGATCAGAAGAACGTAAATAGTTATCATAGTGGGGAGTGCCACGCAGGTTCAGAGGAGACTTCGTGGACATGGTGGCAGTTCAGAGGCACCTCATTGTTGGAAATTAGGTGAAATGTGTGGGTGGGGGAGAGAGGGAGGGATTTCAGTAGAACTTAGCTGTGAGCCTAAGGCTGTGCTCCTGGTGCTGGGGATTGGATTGGGAGGGAACTAAGGTCTATTAGGACCACCGGGTGCCAGGTCCTGGGCTAGAATTTACTTCCACTTCAGCTAAAATTAATATACATTTGCTTATAACACCTCTTAGAGTTCTCACCATAACACAGTGGAGAATAAATGATTAACACTATTTTAGAGATGAAGAAACTCAGGCTATGAGAGCTGAAGTACTTTGCCCAGAGGCCCATGAAGTTACAATCAGGAGAGCACTGGGAGAGAGGAAATTGGGTTGGGCCACAGTGAGAAGACCTCAAATGTCGGGGAGGGGGGAGGTAGGGGGGTGGGGGTTGAGCTGGGTGGGGGTTGTTCTTTGCAGACACTTTATACTAATTTTATAGGCTTTTGACAATTTTATTCGATTGGGACACCCAATTCCACATTAGTGTCAGAGTTTGTTTCAGACCCTAGAATCCCACCGACCACGCTCAGCCTTTTCCAGGGGCTCTGACATGTGAAGTGCAGGTGGATGTGCTACTCTTTCCCTCCTGGGCAGTACAAAGGTAGCGGTCCTAAAGGAACCAGAGAACAAGGATGACAGAGGTTTGGCTTTTGAGGCTCCGAAGCCCCCATCCAGGTGTGAGACAGGAAAGAGTAAAAGAAGATGTGATATGTGGAAGTCAAACCAGTTTTTACACCCTCCCCCAGACCAGTGCTCTCCAAGCTGAGGAAGAGGAGAGCCTGGTGGGTTAGATGCACTGAGGGAGGGTCCGGGGGTGGGGGATATGTCGAGGACCAGACAGGGACACTTCACATTGCAGAGGCAGGACATGGAGGACCTGGGCATGGCAGATGGAGGCAGAGATACAGCCTCACCCCCTCCACGGCTGCTGCAGAGCCTGCACTCGGCAGCATCTCCAGGGAGCGAGTAGGAATGAAAACCCTGACTCTAATAGTGTTCAACACTTAAATGATTTTAAAAATGACTGGAATGGCTGATTTTACCTGAAAGTAATTAGACCATTTTTCTGCATCAGTTACAATGGGAACTTGAGATAGAAAATAAACCCAATTACAGAAAAATAAAGAAAATTATATTTTTATATACCAAAGTCTTCTGACTGGGAAAATCATACCCTTCTCATCTGCTTCTTGCCGTCTCCCTCCTCCATCCCATCCTGCTCACCATCCCATCCACTGCAACATGCTGAACTCTTGCTCCTGTTTACAGAACTGTGAGCCTTGTAAGCAAATCAGGAATTTATAGCCTCAAAATAGTCAGGCTTTCTTTCACCAACGAGGAAATCGGGGCCCAGGGAAGGGCCATGGCTTGCCCTGGGTTCAAATGCGATTGAGTGGTCCATCCGACAAGACTTGGTTCATGTGCTTTCCCCACCACCCTTTCTCGTGCCAGCTCCCTGCCCTCCTGGTCTGCCCGGTGAGCATGCATCCCACCCCACCCCCACCCCACCCCCACCCCCATCCCCAGTCAGCTTCCTTCTTGTCCCACAGCCAGAGCTCAGCAATAACCATCTCTGAGCTCAAGCACGAGGCCTGGGCTCCAGCAGGAAGGCGGCTGCCCAGTCTCCCTGCTGCGATTTGTGATCCAGAGCAGATGGCGCCGAGGACAGGGGGCAGGGGAGCAAGGGAGGATGGGAGCTGCCCAACATGTGGACTTATGGGTGACCCTCCTACAAAGTGACCCCTTGGCCTCGGAACAAAGCACTTCTCCAACACACCATGGATCATAGCTTGTGGGGGACGACACGACACATGCCAGAGATTCTTTCCAAGCCACAATTACTTCGGAGCCATGGCAGCACATTTCTGTCTGCTGGGGCCTGCGAGCTCCCACCAGGCCGGGCTGATAGGAAGGGGAGTCTCAGATCACACTGGGCCAGCAGCACTGGCTGCCAGGAGACCACCCCAAACATTGAGAACCCAGGGGAGCCGGCAGGTGGGCCTCCCTGCTCTACGCCAATTCTTTATCAGTGGGCAATCTTACAAGAAGGGACGCCACGGTGAGCAGTGCTGACCCCTGCCAGCCCTGGCTAGGAGCTTTTGCTCCCTAGCTCATTCAACCTTCCCAATCTCACAGACAAGAATTATCATCTCCTTTATATAGATGGAAAAGAAAAGAAGTTTAGAAAGGTTTGAAGACTAGCAGCTGGGATGGGAACCCAGATGTGTCTTGCTCATTAGATACAGTAGCCCCTTGTGTGCTTTCAGCTTCAAGATATCCCGGCACTGAGCTTCAGGGCCCAGCACCCAGGGCCCCACTGGGTCTCTCTCCTGGGGTGTGGGGAAGGGCTTGCAAGTGACCTGGCCACTCTCTTGCAGATCAGGGGTCGGGAGCCAGCCCCTGTAGGCCCTCGGCCTTATGTTCCCCAGCCAGGCACTTCTCCCCAAGAAGGCTGTTCTCGGGTGGTAATTGAAACTGTTTCTCAGGATCACCCACACCCCCTTCCAGATGCTTTAACTTGTGACCACAGCAGGCAAAACCTGATGAAGCCTCGTCACTTAGGAGCAGCACTTAATGTCATCGGACAAAACCTACAACAAACTTAGTCTCACATCTGATGCAACGAAAAGCACGATCATTGTTGAGCTGTAAGGACATCAGTCCTAAATGAACAAACACTTCCCGAAAGTGACTGTAATTCATTTTACTTTTAGACAACCCAGCCAAATGTTTAGCTTTGCTCTTCTCACTTGGTTGATCCTTTAGTTCCTAACTTCTGAATCAGAGTTGAAAGTTTTCTTGGTCATGAATAGTTTCATGCTCACTCTTCTCTCCCCCACCCCACACCCACCTGCCACTGATGCCGCCACATGAAGAAATGGAGGTTGGGGCTTCTGCTGATGGACAGCAGCCTCATCACCCCCTCCTCCAGCCCAGGGATGGGCTCCTAAGATGGCTGATAGTTCTAGCTTCTTCTCACCCACCATCTGCTCCACCACACACACGTTCCTAAGCCTCCAGTTTTGGATGCTGGGTGGGCCCAGGTATGGGAACGTTGGACCTGGAGGCAATGGAAGGCCTGTGCATGGGACCACAGGTTGGAAAGCTCTCCCCCGCTCTCCCCAGGCCCTCCACTGCATCTTCTCCCATTCCCTGAAGGGTTAAGGCATCCTGCTGGGAAAAAGAGGGGCCCAGAAGCATCCCAAGGTCCCTGGTGGCCTGACTCAGAGAGCAGCATGCGGCCCCCCAGCCACATCCTGTTGTGGAGGACGCTGTCCCCGTGCCGGGCAGGCAAAGGATGTCAGAGAAGGGAAACGGCCGAAGGGTTCATTAAAAGCTTGGCCCTGGCCTTCTTCCTGCGTGACAGTGTTCCTGGGCCTCCGTGGGATCCTCGGGCCCAGTGCATGCTGCTGAGCAGCCATCCTGGGCACTGCCCGAGATCAAAGCAAAGGTAACTTCTGGCGCCCACTAATAATAGACCCCTGCGCTTGGTTTAAAGCTGTTTTGCTCAAAGAGCCAATCTTGCAGTTTGCTCAGACTTCCTGTCAATCCCTCCAACCCCTCCCTCCTCTCCCTCGCTTCCCAGTCTAGAGGCTTTCAAAGGTTTTTGACTGTGACCCTTGCTCAGTTCACATTTGGACTGCGAACCGCCACACAAGCACGCACACAGAGCTGGAAAACATCGGGAAACGCTGCTTCCCTTTACATGCGCCATATACTCTGTATTCCATTCTGTTCACTGTGTGAACTGCTGGTTAGGACCCATGAAATGAATTTAGTGACCCACTGATAAGTAGCACCCGTGGTTTGAAAACTATTAATTAGTCGTTCCTTCTTTCTTTGTCCTTTTCTCTGGTGCTGTCACTAAGCACTTAAGGTGATCTTGGGCAATTCTCCTAAACTTCCCAGACATTACATGGTTCTGCCTTTGTCTTCCTTTAAAAAGAATTACCTGTGGCATTTCCTGGGACACCTCAATTTGGGAGTCCAAGTGTCAAATTCAAAATAGAGTAGAAGCTCGTATCTTCACTCTGCTGGCATTTGGCGTTGTAAAGAGAGGAGCTTAGGAGGCAGACAGACAATGGGGTAGCTGGGCCACCTTCCCCTCTCTGTGACTCAGTTTCCTCCTCTGTATATGAGGAATGTTATAGCTCCAGGGCTGTCGTGGTGGTGAATTCCGACAATGGCAGTAAAAGCCTGGCCAGAAGGTTTTGCTTCAACCAAGTGTTCAAATTATAGTGGCCGTTACTGTTGTAATTATTTAAGCCAAAAGAAAAGTCATTCAAAGATATATCTGGTCTGGATGTCCTTGGGGATCAAAATACCCATACAGTTGCCAACTCTCTTCTTCTGTCACTTAAAAAAAGTCACCTTTGCCAAGTATACAAGTCTCTATGCCCATAGAGACACAGGTAAGAAATGACCCTGCGCCAGATCTATATACCCATCTGGCCCTGCCACGTGTATCTGACACTGGGAGTCATCCAAATCTTCTTTCAACCCACTGATATTTCCCACTTGTTACAATCTCTTTGAGGCAATAACCTCCGTGTGTTTATAGAACACTACGCACGTGCTTTCATTTGCATCTTCTTCAACTGTATAACTTCTTCAACACTCTAACGTCTTTCACTCTTTCGTCATCTCATCCTGGCTGCCCAGGTATCAAAGCTTTGTAGTCCTTTCGTTCCCTACAGAGGCCAATCCACTACTAGAGGCCACAGGCTCAGGACTTCCCATTCCAGGGTCAATGGTTTTCCCATCAAACCTGTTATTTGACATAGTCTTAAGGAGAGCACTGGACCTGGAAAGGGGCCAGGAGCATTGGTTAGACAAGTAACCAGGTTTGCTGGCGGAGGAGACGAGCACGGGGAATTTGACTTCATACCACCACGTGTTAATTGTTTTTGTGGACCTTTACCAAAAATTGCATACAATAAGAATAGAACAAGTTTTGACTCATCCTGCCCTTTGCTGTAATTTTTAATCATTGTATTTGTTCGTTTTCTTATTTTTCTCTCTTTCCCTTACTAAAATATCCACTTCATCTGGGCAAGGAACATGTTTCTTTAGTCATCATGGTGTCCCCAACACCTAACACAGGGCCCAGCACAATCAATATTTGTTGCTTGGTAAATATTTGTTTAATAGGTGAATAAATGACTAAACATGCCACCTGTGGCGAGGCTGGGCTGGAAATTTCTATTTATGTGACTTATATAATATCTGTGTTCTTTGACCTGGATGATATTAATGCTATGTCTTATACACACAAAGTGAATGGAAAAATTGAGTAATCATGTGGGTAATTCAAACAGAATGGCCCACCCACTCCAACCTCAATTATTTGGTTATTTAAGATGGAAGACGTTTAAAACCTGAAGTACTGGAACAATTGTCTAATTTCTCCATTTCACTTTATTCTTGAAGTCCAAGCTGCAGACAGATGTGGAAATGTTTCTTGATTAAGCATGTGCGACCTACAGCAGACACACAGCACACAGGCATGCACACGCGCGCGTGCACACACACACACACACACGAGCATGAAGGAGACCAGGAGATTAAAAAGCAACAGGAAAGGAATCTAGGAGGCTCACTCTCCACCACTAAAACCCTGCACATCTGCCCTTCTGTAGCATTCAATTTCTTCACCCCAAGTGGGCAAGGCTGGAGCCAAGGCAACTGTTTGTTGACCTTGGCAAAATCTGGGCTAGGTCTGAGCTGGACCCTCAAGGGCAGAAAGAACCAGGCTGACAAACACAGTTCTAAAGAAGCTACATTCTTCTTTCTGGATTTCAAAACACAAGAGAAAAAAATTCAAATCTAAGCCACGAAGTTTGGTTTTGTCATGTCAATAGTATTTAAAGATGTTATTTGGCCAGAGCTGAAAGTCCTGCAAATGAAAAAATAACTCGGCCCACTCCCTTTTGATTCCCAGTTCTATCCTTAGCTCTCCCCTGAAGCTTCACATTCTATTGCAGTTTAAGGGTACCTTTTACTGGAAAAATCAAGTCTACTTTTGGTGTCAACCTAACCCACAGCATATTTGTCCCCTCTGTGCTGCTCATTTACAAGGAATTTGGGATATCTCAGTTATCCACTGTCTCCTGAGAAGAATGGCATTGGGGGTACAGGGCAGAGTAGATTCCCCTTTTCTTAGGGAAGCAGAGATGAAGACCCAAAGGAGGAAGGGAAAGGAAGAGAGAGGGACACAGTACTTATGGGTGCCTACCATGTGCTGAGTAGACACTAGATTCCTGTCTTCCATGATCAAGTATTTGAAGCTCAGAATATCTTGTGCAATGGCATTATGGGGGGTTGGATCCCCAGTTTCGCAGATGGGAAAATTGAAGCCCAGGGAGGTCAAGTGACTTACCTAAACTCACATGTTTAGTAAGTGCCCAGAACTTTTGGACTCCAAAGGCAAAGGGAAGTGACTGGTGCTGAGTCAGTGAATCATCTGAGGTAGAGGCTGAAAGTATCTTTGGCCTTCATTCGTTCTTGCCTCTGAAACTTGGCTGATAATGTTCCTTCGGCCTTTATTCTGTCACTCTCTAGCCATCCCTGAGGCCTAGTTCATCTCTTCCCTCCTTAGTGAAGCTTTCCTTGACCTCCCAGTGCAGAATTCCTTCAGTGTTCCTTCTGTTAATTGATACCTGTGTGGCAGCACTTGTCATGGTCTGATGCGTGGAATGGTTGGTGGGGCCTGTGGGTGACCCGGCGGCCTGGGCATGGAACCAAGGCCTCAGCTGGAGAAGGTGCAGGGGGAGACGAGGTATGGAGGGTCTTCTCCACTACAAGGCTTAAGAGGACACCTAAAACCCAGAGGCAGAAAACCCTGCTCTGGACAGGATTTTGCTAAACAGAAGCCTGCCCACATCACACTCAGATTCCAGGAGACGGCCTCCTCCATCCTGTTGGGAAGTCATCAGTACAGGAAACGGAGTATGGGAGGAGTATAATCTCTGGGCTCCCCCAGAGCGGGAGGTAGGTCTTCAGGAATGGCTGTTGGGTGAGTGAATGAATAAATAACTTTGTGATTCAATTTTGCCATTTTCAGGAGGGACACTGCTTGGTTCCAGTCTAGAGAGTGGTGGGAAAAGGACCCTTCTAAATATCACCCCCCAGCTCCCCTTCATTTTACCCCAAGCATGAAGCTGTGGTCTGGGCATTGGCTGGCCTTCCAGGACCTTCCTGGGCTGAGGCCAGCCTTTTCACCCACTCTAGGGTGCATCTAGGGCTTGGTTAAAGCTGAGGGCCCTTACGCCCCACCTCTTGGCTTGCCTTGGGGGGGATACACACCCTTCCCTTCTTTGTTGCATTCTTCTTGGTCTGACACTCCACCCTGGTACTGGGATAGCGCAGAGCTGGGAGAGAGCAGACCAGATCGTGGTCCTGGGTCCCGGCCCTTCTCTCAAGCCTGAGGAAGGCCTAACAGCAGAAGCAAAAATGCACCCAATTTGAAGCTTGAGCCAATGGCTTTAAGCAAATATCAACTTATTCTGGTTTTGAACGCAGGGAACAAAATGGATGTATGTGTGCAAGTGACTGTATACATGTGAGTGTATACATGTGTGCAGATGCATGTGTGCATGTGTGGGGCTGATTTCTCAGGCTCAGAGTACCCAGCAACACCAGATTGTACTTGGCCAGACCCTGAAGTTCAGACCCTCCAATGCCCTCATTTTGTAAATGGGAGACAATTTCATCCCCAGGAGACGGCCTCTCCATCTGGGATATGGAACAGCAGAAATATGTGGGCACACCCCTGGCTACTCAGGGGGAAGGATCTCTTCTCATCCTGGCCTCTTCCCCTCCATCCATGAGCCCCTTCCTCCACCCTCCGATGTTCTAGAACCTTCTTCTCCTCATTTCCTCGCAGCCTTTATTAGAACAACACCAACAATCAGAAGACCTTGAGATGCAAAGGTTCTTTTTATTGTCTGTGGTTCCCATCTGTCCTTCCCTCCCCAGCCACCACAGGGTGCCAGTCCAGCAGGTCACGCACATTCTTCTGAACACCTTTTGCTCTTTTTCTCATGTAATCTTGCAACAACCCTGCAAGGATGGCATTATTATCCCCACTTCACAGATGAGAAAACTGAGGCTGAGAGAAGTCAAATGACTTATCCACAGCTCTCAGCTGGGATTAGAAGGTATGGGATTAAAGCCTCAGCTTTCCTGATCCCAAGCAGGTTGAAGCTAACTCCAGAGTGAATCACCGTGTCCCGTGACTCCCTGGCTCATCCCGGCTGCTGGGGGCGTTCCCAGGGGCCTCTGAGCTGCCTGGGAGGCAGCCAATGGCTGTGTCTGTCCCTCTGCCCTCTTTCCACACTCCAGAAGCACTCAGCCCTGAGCTGATAACCATGGCAGGTGCCTGTGAAATGGCTCTGACACCACCGGAGCCCACGTGGGGACTCGTCTCTCTGGGTGTCTGCAGAATCCAGAGCCCTCCCTGCCTCCCCCGCCCCTCGGGAAGGGCTCCTCTTGCACCAGGACCACCTGGCTCTGCAGAGCAGCCCACCCCAGCTCCCCAGCAGCCAAGCAGCCCCAGAGCCCTGACTGCCAGCTGTCAGCAGCCGCAGTTCTTACTTGGGAGCTAAGCCCTGGCACTTCCCAGGTCTGCGGGAGGCCAAGATTCCCTCCCAGAGAAACACTTCATCTGTCTCCGAGCCCAGGGCCTTGTCCCCCGTCCAGTGTCTTCATAGCCCAGATGCCTGTAACGACGAAGGGGTTGGCACCCAGGGGCTCCAGTCCTTCTAGCTCTGAGTTCCATGAGAAAGGAGATGAATTTTCCTTTCAATAGCAGGCCCTCAATTCCTTCGGGCTGGGGTGGGGTGGGGTCAAAACCTGTGGGCAAAGGCCTGAAGCCAGATGGAAATAGAACAAAGGAATGTTGGCAGCAAATGAAGCAGGACCTGGGGGACTGCCGCCAAGGGAGCCTGGAGTTCGGAAACCTGCACTTACAGGGAATCACATTTTATACGGGGTGACACTCTAAAATCAGCTCATGATGAAAAACTGGGTATGGTCAAAATTGCCCTTGACAATTCCTTCAGAAGTTACCATGTCAGAGACTTGACAAATTGTCTCTTATTAAGTCCAGCCAGCCGGTGTTTCCCCCAGAACGGAAACAGATGCTTGCATCTTCGGGTGAGTGTGAAATAAGTGGTTGTCTTACATTTAGGGAGCATGGTGTGTGAAAAACATGTATCTGTAAGCACTAGACTCATGCTCCCAACAGCAAGATGTTTCCAGATGTGGGAACCAGGGCTGATTCAGGCAGACGCACGTCTTCCGGCTCCCGGGGCTGTGCTCACTGAGGGGAGTGGCAGCAGTTTCCCACGCGTCTGCACCTAAGCTCATGTCACGTGATGGGACCCCCCAGAGCTTACGCCCGGCATGCCCGTGCTTGGGTGCGTCAGGCTGGGCAAAGCAACCGAGTTGGGGGCGAACAGTTTAAAGAAGCTGAGACGCACCCCTCAGTCTTGGACCCTGTGTCCACAGGCCATCTTTGATTTTCCTTTTAGAAAGTTTCTCATTTAAAAGCACTCCCTGTTGCCTTCCTCTCTCTCCCTCACATCTGGAGGCAGCCAGGGTTGGGCCACTTTCTGGAAGAAAGCAATGAGGTTTCTCCAGCAGAAGCATATTTTCAGAGCCTCTTTCCCCTCCCCTCTGAGAGTTTTAAGGGGTGATTAACCTTACGAACTGGAGGCGGATGCCTTCTCTCTGTCCGGGAAAGATGGACAAGGGTGTGAGCCTCTGATGAGACACTAGCTGACCAAGCGCCGGGGCATGGGGTAGGGGAGAAGGCAGAGGGTGCTTTATCCGGCAAAGCAAGAGCAGGGACCGAAGAGCTGATGGGTCCAAAATGCTTCAAGTTGAGTGACAGGGAGCTGTCGTACTAAGAAGCCGTTGCTTAAAGTGGCTGGGTGAAAGAGAGGGCCCCAAATTGTGCCTAGGTAGCAACAGCTTGAAAATCTTTCTCCAAATGACTTATTTTCTCTTAAAATCCATTGGAAAGTGTAGGTAACCAGTGTTCTGTAAATATTTATACCAGTGTTTAAAAAGTCATTTATTTTTATGACAAAAGTCATTCAATGATTGTTACAGAAAAAAGTTAAATATCAAAGAGATAGATAACCAAGAAAGTACAAGTCCTCCAGAATTCCATTGTGCTGGAAATAAACACTGTTAACAGTTGAGGATATTTATACCAGGGTTTTAACCAATAGCTTATTTACATAGCAAAGATGCGCAGGAGGGGAAGCACGTGTTTTAACTTGCCTTTTATAGCTGCCCACACCTGGAGAGCACCTTGCCAGGGCTCTTTAAAACACAGCATCACCGGCCCTTGGGTGGCAGCCCCTGAACTTCTGGGTACGGTGGGAATGACCCAGCTTCTAGGCGGCTGAGCAGTTTGGTAGCTGCAATTCCATCTCTGTGCCCTCTTTCCCGTGCCTCTCCCCCAAATCACCTCTCACCGGTGGGTGGTATGGCATCTAGGACAGGGAACGTGGGCCTTTCCCCGGGACCCTCTTGGCAGGCAACACCCCCAGAGCACCTCAAATCCTGCCTTGTCCTTAAGGCTCAAGGACCACGCTGCTCACACTCTTTTTTGTCTATTGTTACGCAGCAGAAAAGGGCTACATCTGGGTTGCGGGACGGGTGAGAAGAGACACCTGTACCGTCTAAAGAGTTTTTATCCTTTGAAGCGTTTCATGGTGAGAGGAAATGGCATGCTCAAGGTTACACAGCTGGTACGTGGGAAAGGTGTTCCTGAAACCCAGTTCCGGCCGGTGCAGTTAGAAGACCTGGGTTGGACTCCTTACCAGTGATTGGGTTCCACTCCCTTGGGAAAGCAGCTTCACCCCTCTGGGCTCAGTGGCCCCAGCTATAAACGGGGAGATTGAACTAGACCCATGGTTCTCCACCCTGGCTGTGCATTGGAACCCCCCGGGGAACTTTACCCACCTGTTGGCTGAACCCCAACCCAGACATTCTGACTGGATGAGTGCTGGCCGAGGCCTGAGCATCTCACCACCTGTGGCTCGGCTGCTGGGCTGGGGAGCTGGGAGCCCGCACGTGGCCAGACCTGAAGCTGGGCTCATGGGAGTATGGAGGTTGCTAATGCCCCTTTGTTTCCTCTCCCTGGGTCTGGTGCCCCAAATTAAAAAGTTCTGCCTAAGAGGGTATGAGAGTCCAAAAGCTGTGGGTTCAGATCGCAGTTCTCTCACTCACCTGGTGAGCTCAGGTAGGTTACTGCATTTCTGTGTCTCCGTCGCCTGACCTGTACAATGAAGCTGTGCTGGCTTGAATGTACTGTGTCCCCCAAATGCCATTATCTTTGTGGTCTTGTGGGACAGACGTTTTGGTGCTGGTTAGATTTGCTTGGAATGTGCCCACCCAGCTGTGGGTGATGATTCTGATGAGATGTTCCCATGGAGGTGTGGCCCCGCCCATTCAGGGTGGGCCTTGATCAGTGGAGCTATATAAATGAGCTGACTCAAAGAGAGGAAACAGAGTGCAGCTGGGAGTGATGTTTTGAAGAGGAGCAAGCTTGCTAGAGAGGAACATCCTGGGAGAAAGCCGTTTTGAGGCCAGGGCTTTGGAGCAGATGCCAGCTGCCTTCTTAGCTAGCAGAGGTTTTCCGGACGCCACTGGCCATCCTCTGGTGAAGTTACCCGATTGCTGAGGTGTTACCTTGGACGCTTTGTGGCCTTCAGACTGTAACTGTGTAGTGAAATAAACCCCCGTTTTATAAAAGCCTGTCCATCTCTGGTGTTTTGCATTCTGCAGCATTAGCAAACTAGAACAGAAGCTAGTAGTAGTGCTTACCTCCCGGGGCTGCTGTGAGGCCGGAATGAGATGACAGGTGCAGGCTGCCCAGCCCAGGGCTGGGCACAGAAGGGGGCCTTCTCTGTCTCCTTTCCTACATCTCTCCAGCGATTGTGGCTCAATGGAAGGATTTCAACTCACTCTGTATCCATGAGGTCTGAGTTCAAAGGATCACACTTAAGAGCCTTTGATATCCAAATAAAGGTTAATCAAGTGGAGGGCCCACAGGAAGACAGGCAGAAGCACCCAAGGGAGACAAACCCTTTTTGTGCTGATTAGGGGTTTGCCTCCCCAACCTTATGCATTCTCACCAGAGTTCTCACCAGGGTGCCGAGATGGAGAGCTTGCTTTGCAACCAGGAAGTGGGCTTTCCCCACCCAAGCTTTGGGAGAAACTGGAGGAATGGCCTCTTTGAGATCCAGAGAAGCCCCTTAGTATCTGAGAGCGTCAGCAAGGTGGAAGGCACCCACCCAATCCCTGCCCCCTTCTAGAAGGTCCAGAAAATTGCTCCTAGTCCCCCACTGTCCATTTTTCTCTCCTGAGGATTTTTGTGATCCTGTGGTTGAGCTTTCCGAAGTTCAGCCAGGGGTGGGCCTGGCCCCTTCTCGGTCTCAACGTTACCAAAGTCTCTGGGCTGCCCAGGCTAGAAGGATCCTGTGCCCATGGGGAGAGAAGGAGTCATGAGCTCTTGAACCAGATGCTCTGGGATTCCCTTCTCCACTCTGCCATTTACCAGCTCTGAGATCTCGGGCCTGTGGGTTTGCCTCCGGGATGGCAGGTGGCACTGGGGGAGCTTGGACACCAATCTGTTTATCTTCTCTCTCACTTGATCATGGAGAAGAGTTGCTAGCTTGCACCTGGGTTTAAAAAAAAAGAAGCTGTGGAGGCAAATAGATCAGGAAGATCAGGATCTGAGTCAAATTTCTGGGCCTCCCAGCTCAGTCCCTTGGAAAGCGCACAAAGCACGGAATCTTGAAGCCTGACATTGTCATCCTGGCACAACCGCCAACTGACAGCCACCTTGGAGGAATCGATAGCATCTCTGGGCCTTGTTTACACAGCTGTGCTACAAGGCTGTCGGTCTACATCAGTCACTCCATTCCCAAAGGGAATTAATTATTTGGTACTCTCGTTTTGTGAGTTGCACCTAAACAAGAAGTTTCAAAGGTCAAGTGAGTTTGAAGAACAGTGTAAAACCTATCCCCAAGTAGAGCATCATAACATATAAATCAGCCTGTTAAAGGCTCTGAGGAATCCCATAACAAAGATGTCAGTCTGACTTGTTCAACTCACTTTTTGCTACACTTATTTGACCAAGAAACCTTTTTTTATAAAAAACGTTTAATTCCTATTAACATCCTGTTGCACCTGTAATTGGAAAAAGACACTTGGATATGTCTAATCTAGTCATGGCTAGTCTAGGGATTGTCAAACTTTTCATACTTGACAGTTTATAGAAAACACCAGGGGATCTTGATAAATTGCAGATTCTAATTCCATACGTCTGGGGTAGGGCCTGCACGTCGGCACTTCTGACCAGGTCCCAGGTGACGCCAATGTTGCTGGAGCAGGGTCCACACGTCGGGTGACAAAGGGCTGGTTCCCAAGTTTTTGGAAGCATGTAGAAATGGTGGCTAAGGGATGCTGGAATCATAGAGAGCTGGGTTGGAGTTCTAGCTCCATCACTTACCCGTAGTGTGATCTTAGGTGAGTCCCCTCCCCTCTCTGGGCATTTAGTGTTCCCATCTGGAAAATTTAGATATTAATGGTGTGTGCAGTACAAGACCTAGCCCACTATAAGAGAATCACCATTGATATCTAAAATTTTCCAGATGAGAACACTACAAGCTCAGAGGGGTGAAGAACATTCAGGGACCTCTCTTGCTTCCAGGGCTTCAAAGGACTGGAGAGAGGATGGCTTCTCTTCTGGTGATTTCTGACAAAGCAACAGTGCTTGTGGCCCACTAGCCATAACACAGCCCACTCTTACCTAAGCCAGGGTGACACAGACTCCTGCTCCTGCCCCAGGAGGGTCCCCACTGACGGGTGAACCCCGGGGCTGGCCTCCCCCATCCCATGACCCAGGGCATGGGCCCTGCTGTCCGTCTTAGAATTTGTGTGTGTCACACACAGATACAGTGGGAGCACTCTCATTCACCTTTGTGTTCCTCAAGAAGTGTTTCTGCCACTGAGTTGTATTAAAACCTTCAAAAATATTCATATAAATACGAAAAATCCTCTGAGAGCAAGCAAGGCCCATCTCTGGGTTCAGTGTGGTCCCTGCTTATAGGCAGGTGATTGATTGGGACCACGTCACCCTGGCTGACCCAGATTGTGCCCGATCTTGGAAGCTAAGGAGGGAAGCGAGAAGGAGGGCCACCGCTCACTGATCTCTAGGTGCTTGGCTCCTGATTTACATCTTCTCCTTTAAGCCTCTCAGCAACCGCTAGTGATAGGTCTCAGTATTCTTATTTATCAAGCCCAGGGGCCCAGAGAGGTTAAGTAATTTGCCCAAAGACACACAGTAAGCAGTGGAGCTGGGCTGAGAATTCAGGATGATCTGAGTTCATTTGCACTATAGGCTTTCTCTGTTTCCCAATCTACATGGCAGAAGATGGCTGCCCACAGATTCCAAGTTTTACTTATTATTGGAAGACTGGAGAGAAATTAATCTTTCTCTCAATTCATTCTCTGTCTTGGGTCAAGTTCTACATTTGGACCATTCAAATGTGTCCACATTGTGAAAACCTGGCAGCTTCTGTTCCAAACAGGTGGATGGGAGTGAGGGTGAAAGAGACAGGGTTAGTCAATGCCTAGGAAAGGACACCAGGCAGAGTCCACTGTACCTGCCAGGCTATGAGTGGCCTTTATTAGGGGCAGCAACCTGAAAGAATGATCCTTACAAGGCAGATGAGAATGCAAACTTCATCTTGACCAGATCTAGAAGCCTTGCTGGTCACCCTTGGACCCTAGCACTGGTCGGTCCAGCCAGCTACCTAGCCCGCAGCGGCCTCTGTCCTTGGAGGGTCCCAGGGATGGAAATAAAGCACAGCCTCATTCCTCACCTCTGCTCTGGACCTAAGTCACCCTCCATCTGGATGTGTCACAGAGACTGGAGCGTGGAGAAATGTGTCAGGCTGACTACACAGCTGCAAATATCTGGGATGTTCTGGGCCCATTGATCCCTGCCACACAACATCACATGCTTGCTTTTCCACCCTTCCATTTTGCCAGTGGTCCAAGTGACCTACAGCCTGAGGCCCATGTGAGAGATCATTAATACCGAGACTTTCTGGAATCTTTATGGAATTGCAGAATAAAACAAGGTGAAGTACACACTGTCAACCACTCCTCTAGACTCCCAAAAATTGACTTTGGAAAGTATCCCTGCCCTGCCTCCCAATGAGTCATTGGAACTGACAGTTGCCAATCTGGAAATTATCCTCTACACCATGCAAATGTGAGCGTACTTAATTAATAACCTGGGATGCCCTGTCTGCTCCATACTCAAAGAGTTCAGCGCCATTTTCTCGGTCACCACTGCTAGCTGATTTTTAATTATCTTTCGGGACTGTCAACTCTTGGAATGCTAGAAAGGAAATGCTCACCCCAGCTGGGCTGGAGCCAGGCCTTTTGGAGAACAATGTCCACCTCAGAGTCCATTATGTTTATCTGTTGGCTGGAACACCAGCCCTCTCATGGCAGAGGAGCTCTTCACTGCAAACCAACAAGGAAAGGGAGCTGGGTGCTTTTCTAGAACTTGTGTGGCTGCAGAGCTGACATGAATTAGAATGCCAACCTCTTTTTAAACTTTTAAAACCCTTTTCTACAAGTCCCTCACTTAACAAGGCAACTGGTGTCTTTTAAAAATCAACACCCTTGTGTTTTCTCCTTTGAATGATGACAGCTAGCGCTAACTAAGCACTTACTCTGTGCCGGACATGGTATTTCACCTGGTGCACCTTGTTCACAATTCACAGCTGCTATGGGAGGCAGTTGCATTCACTACACCCATTTTACAGATGAAGGGACTGAGGATCAGATAGGTTGCCCCTGCCTGAGGTCACACAGTGGCAAGCAGGTGACTATGGGATTCGAGCTCAGGCAATCTGACTCCAGAGCCAACAACCTCTTCCTCCCTCCTTAGAATGGGGCACATGTGCAATTCCATGTTCAATCCTGTGGGCCTGACTGGGGACAGGTATTGAGAGAACACAAACACCCCAAACTTCTGGTTTATAACTTCTACCCATTCCATCCCAGCAACCTGTGCTCACCTACTTCTAAATAATGGAAGGACTGTGTAGGATAAAGGTGTCACGTTCTCCCTACTACACTGAATGGGCAGTGGCTCAGCAAAGACACAGAACGATGTCTGTCTCCAGAATGGGATGGCCAAGCCCTTGGGCTTATATGTTCTTGCATGTTCTCCAGGCAGCTTCATTGGGTGTTTCAGGAACGAGATGGTTCATTCTCTCTTCATTCAGAAGAGAAGAGTCTGGGCTGCTGCAAAGAGGGAAGGAGCAAGAAATGCAGAATGCAGCATGGCTTTCCAAACAGAAGGTTTTTCTGGTTTCTGCTGCGTATTGTTTTTTCACTGCCTTGACCCTTGGGCCTCCAATCCTTCCCTTTTCCTTGCCTCAGTGCATTCTTCTCTAGTATTTTTTAAGCCACAAAACCAATAAGCCAGAGTTTCAGAGTAGCCCAGACTTTAAGTCTCGTGGAACGAGATGCTGCATGGTACATCGTGCAAACACAGGCTCACACATAACAAAAACTTTCTGCAAATGATCGCTTTTTTACTCACACAGCACAAAGGGTCCAAAAGAGCAGGGGAAGAGAGCCCATTGAGGGCAGGCTCCTGGGGTGGCCCAAACTGCTGGTGGGGGTGGGGTGGGGTGGGGGTAGGGGATGGTAATTATCCACCCAGAGGGAGGGGCCCTGCCACTGACGGCTCCTGCCTGGGTAAGTATCCGGGGCTGCTTGTTCCCAGTTTCGGGTTTAAGGTCTGGTCGGGCCTTTTCATTAATCCTGACATCTGCCCCAGGTTGTAGAAAGGAAACAGCCTGAAATGTCCTCACACAACAGAAAAGGATGCAGGGGGTAGGGGGGGGCTGGGAGATGGCCACTGAGCGAGTGTCTGTGATTTCCCCAGCCGCCAGGTCACGGGAGAGAAACCGAGCAGCAGCGCCTGCCAGCCTGCCCTCCAAGACACAAATGTTTCCACTGGGAATCGGAGATGGGCCGAGGTGCCAAGCTCAGTGCCTGGGTTTGTTTACTCGTCACCTCGTGTACCTTTGAGAACAGGTGCTCTATACAGGTGCAGCCTGTACCTAGACCTAGATGAGAAGGAGGCTGGACCAAAGGAGGGTTAAGTTGCTCCGTAGAGAACAGTAACAGAAATTTATGGAGCTTCCTTGAAAGCTCAAGAGGGAAGAGGTATGGGATGGTGGGGTCTGGAAGAAGGGACAAGAGGAGAGAGAGAGGAGCTGGTTCTCTGTTGTGAACACAGCGATGGGTGGGGTCATAGGACTAAATGGCTGGCCGAAGAGAAAGTCCCTGAGGTGTTTACTAAGCACAGTGAAGGTGGATGACACCCAACAGTCTCATGGCAGGGATTCTTTGGGGAACAAAGGGACGGGGACGTGCCACATATGGGGTGAAGCCACAAGGAGAGCAGATGGCAGCTGCAGGGAACAAACCCATGAGGGGATTGATCAAGACTTCACTGGAACAAGAAATTGGATTGAGAGAGATGCCAGTCTTTGGAGAATTCCCAGGTATTGAGCAGGGAGGATAATGGAGGCCTGCAATTCTGAGTCCAAGTGGGATGGGAGCACCAGGGACTAAAGGAAAAGGTGAGCTCCATGGTTGGAGGACTTGGGAACAGCTCTTGGGACCCATGTTTGATGTTTCTGCATTCCCCACAGTGCTAGATGGTGCATTCTATACAAGATTTCCAATAAATCCCTAATAAATAAATTACATCTTGCAAGGGCAGGTGGAACTGAAATGCTATCTAAAATTATGCTTGGGGAATCCCAGGCTAGAAACCAAAATCAAACTATGTATAGGTAGCTTATAGGGAGCTGCTGCAAGTAGAATTTATTTCTTTTTCTCTCCCCTGTTCTCTGTGCCCTGAAAAAACTCTCCTTGGTGACTGATCCCAATTTGTAAACATTTTTTTTTCAGTTCACTGCTCCCCAAAATTCATAATTCTCATCAGTTCAAGCTGTCTTTTATTTCTCCTCTATTCCTGTTACGTTTCACATCCTGGCCTGTGATCTCTCAATCTCTGTCTCTGTCATAACAGCTTTATTGAGGTATAATTCACATACCAGAAAATTCACCCTTTAAAGTGTAGAATTCAGTGGTTTTTATTTTTTTATTTTTTATTTTTTATTCTTCTTTGTAGTGGTTTTTAGTATATTCACAGCTATGCAACCATCACCACTATCTAATTCCAGAACATTTTCCTCACCCCCAGAAGAAAGCCCCATACCCATGAGCAGTCACTCTCCCTGTTACTGTCTCCCCATTTGCCCTGGCCACCAGTCATCAACTTTCCATTTCTATGGATTTGCCTATTCTGGACATTTCTATAAAGGGTATTATATAATATGTGGTCTTTTGTGATTGCCTTGGCTTAATGTTTTCATGGTTCATCAGTGTTGTGGCACATAACAGTACATTGTTCCTTTTTATTGCTGAATAACATTCCATTGTAAGGATATACCACATTGATTTATCCATTAATCAGTTGATGAAATTTGAATTGTTTACACTTTTTGGCTATTATGAATAATGCTGCTATGAACATGCATGCATATATTTTTGGGTGGACGAACGTTTTCAGTTCTTTGGGGTATTCACCTAGGTGTTGAATTGCTGGGTCATATAGTAGCTCTATGCCTAACATTTTGAGGAATTGCCAAATTGTTTCCCAAAGTGGCTGCAACCTTTTACAGTCCCACCAGCAGGGTTTGAGCATTTCCACTGCTCCACGTCCTCACCAACATTTGCTATTGTCTATCTTTATTTCAGCACTCAATCTCTTTTAAAACTTGCTTTTCCCTTTGTACTCCTTCCCTCCGGCCCTTTGATGAGAGGATTGTCATACAAGCCTGTGATAGATGTCAATGTGTCTAAATCCCACATGTCCGTCCCAATTATTCCTGCTCACTCCAGCCTGGGACTTATTCAGACCCATTTCAGAAAGGAGATTCCCCCAGCCCTGAAGGAAAAGAGAATAATCTGGAAAATGCGTCTTCTCTTGGTTCCTAGAGAAGCTGTGTGCAGTGTTTGGATGCATTCCACGTTCCTCTGCGAAAATGAGATCTAAGGAGGACAATCATAGTGCACCCAGTACTAACTGAGCCCCTCGGCCCTCAGGCAGGGGATAGCCAGTATTTGTCAGCACACCAGTCACAAAACCTCCGACGTTTCTGGCATTGAATTTGCCTTCTCACAGAGACCCGGGGACAGCTATCAGGAGACTCTACATTTTCTACATTTTCTCTGAGAGGTTAAATGACTAGCCCAGGGTCACCCGGCTGATAAATGGGGGAGCCCATTTCCCGCTCAGACCTCCCAGCTTCTGGATTGTTCTTCCTTCTGTCCACAGGCTGGTCTGAAGTGGCAAACCGCAGGGCCTCAGGATCTCTGAGCCTTGTCACTGACTTGTGAGGGACCTCAGGGGAGGCTTCCTTTCCTTGCCCACATCCCGCCCTACCTGTTGGTCACCGGACACAGCCAGGGCCTCAGCCCTTCCTCACCTCCCGGATCCGATGGGCCTGGGATTCGCCCAGGCCCCATGGGCTGGTTTGGCATACACTGGGCTCTTGATTTTGCTTTAGCTGGTTTCCTTTCCACTTCATTGTTTCCATAGGATGTCTGCTGTCCCAAAATAGCTCTGGGGCATTCCAGGTAAACTCAACATCCGACCAAAATCCCCGTTCAGCAGCAGGGCAGAGCGGCTCCGGTTTGTCATTGTTTGCCTGCCTTCCTCTGTCCACCAGGCCTGGGCGTCTGGAGCCAGCTCATGGTGGAGTCTGGTTGGACAGGGAAGCAGGGGCACTAGGAGGTCGGGAGGAAAGAATTGGGCAGGTCTCATGGGCCTACTTTATTCTTATCAGGAAAAGAAAAATCAACAAGGACCCAAACTCTTCTCTGATTTCTAGAGAAGCGCAGTTTTGGAAAATGACAGATCTGGGAATGAGACCAGACTCTAGGGCTCACCAGTTCTGGGGTACCACCCCGAACCTCTGTTTCCTTATCAGGAAAATGGAGACAATAGTGCCCATGAGCAATAAAAAATGAGGTTTGCAAAGACCCTCTTGGGGCTGGGCGCATAGTAGGTATTCCATTCATACAGATTACTTTTCTACCTACTCTCTAGAGATCAAAGAGAAAGTTGCTAATTACTTCATGGAGTTTTGAGGTCATTATCACCTAAGTATTGAGAGGGAACTGGGGGGCCAGCAGGGAGAAGTGAAAAGAAGGTAGACTTTTGTCAGAGAGGCAGGGGAAGTGATCTCTAACTTTGTTTACTTTAAACCCCTGGAATAATTTCCAAAAATGAGCCACTGGCACCCTCCCACATACTTTTAAAATGAAGTTGAAAATTTGTTTATCTAAGTTTTAAAAGCTGCAAAAATGTGAGTTCTGGCATATTGTAGATATTGACATTTAAAACTGTTATTATCACACCTTTAAATGTATCCAGGGGCATATAAGATCTATAATTTGATGCTCACTATAATCCTTATTTCTTTTTAGAAATCTTTGTTCTATCATGGTCTGTCAAAACTGTTGGATCATACTTGTATTTCCCAAAAGATTAGCATTAATTGTCAGAGGCAGCTGAGTCCAAAGCAACCCATAAAGATGTACAGAAACGTCCCTAAGTACTCCACTATCTGTAAATTGTATCCTTTATGGCAATGGGAGTAGTACTTTGAAATATTACAGTTAGCTCATTTGGTTCACTGACCCCCTCAAAGTGGGTTCCCTTGGGCAAATCATCTTATTGCCCATAACAGCCTGGGGACAGGAGGGGATATGGGTGAAGGTAGGAAGGCGTAGTAGGTCTTCCAGCTCCACCAAAATGTAAACAAGGTTGCCTGAGTTTTTAATTTTATTATTATTAAAGAAGTTGTGGGTTTACAGAAAAATCATGCATAAAATACAAGGTTTCCCAAAGACCACCCTATTATTAACCCCTTGATTGGTGTGGGACATTGTTACAATCGATGAAATCACATTTTTATAATTGTACCATTAACTATAGTCCGTGGTTCAACTTAGGGTTCCCTGTTATTGTGTCATTTAAAAATACATAAAAAAGCTCATTTAACATTCAGAAATTTTACTTCTTTCTTTTTATCTTCCTGAACTTATATTACTATTTCTACTTCTTCCATAACTTTTTATCCCGATGTATTATTTTTATGCTTGAAAATATTTTATTGATCACATTTCAATATGTGAAAAAAGTCATTTTTTGCTTTCGATGTTTTTTTCTCATTGCTTTGCTTTCATTGAACCCTCCCTCTCAAGGACACACATGCTTTAGTGATGGTGGGGGAGGAGAAAAAAGGCAGAAAAAGAAAATTGTTGTTACTGTTACTGCTACCACCAAAGCAGGAGCCCTGGGGGCTATGGAATGGTCAGAGGAGGGCTAATTCCATTTTAGGAAAGAGGGCCTTTGGAAGCTGAGGATCTGGAAAGTGGTTTCCTGATTGCCGCCTGGAACATCCTGTGTTTCCCAGCTAAAGGAATAGCTAAGCTGGAATTTGAAATTCAGCTTTATCACTAGGGTCAACGCAAAGGAATGGTAGTAGAATAAAATCAGGTTGCAAGATACCACGATACACAGTAGGCGCTCAGTAAATATGGATTCTCAGGGACATGTTTTCCACTATTTTAATACTTACGCAATTAGTATGCACATTATTATAAGGGTGTACAGTTAATGTGTGAGGGGCTTTCCCCCAAAACTGGTTATTCAATTGATGGTGTAACTTGCATTTGATGGCTGCTTGGAATTAAAGCCACATGGAAGCTTGTGTCCCCACCCAGGCCTCAGCCTGCCTTCTTTTGGGTTGCCAGGAATTTCCCTAATAACGTTCTGAACTTGCCCTACTGGCTTTAGAAGCCAATGGCTATAGCAAGCTGTATATGAGTCTTCAGGATTTTTTTTTTCCTAGGTTGTGACTAATGGCTCAGAGCCCATCAGTCTATAAGTAATTTTCAGCTATTTTCTTCTAGATTCACCACCCGAATCCTGAATGTGCTGAATTTCATCTGCTCTTTCCTCCCCAGCTTTGTAAAAATTTCCTGCAGTTTTCCTTGATCGGGTTGACAGTTCATTGTCCAGAATAATTATTGTTGCCCTCAGATTTAGAGACTTCCCTGTGTACGCCTTCATATCATTTAAAGGAATAAAAGAACTCTTTAAAAAAAGGTCCTAACTGGGTCCCAGTGAGAATGGATCCTAAGTTATCTCCAAAGAAGCCTTTATCCCTGCCTTTGTTTCTTGACTTTGAGGACATCCGTCTCCATCATGAAACATCCTTGCTCTTCATATTGGGTACTTAGCAAATGTTTTTGAATGAATGAATAAAATGAGTGAATCTCATGGAAATTAATTTTAAAAGTGTTTTATTAGGGAAGCTTTCAAACATACAAAGAAGTAACATATATGTAACTATATATATATATCTTACTATAATAAAAATTTAATAAGAAAATATAGGACTGTACAGTGAACCTAAATGTAAACTTCAGTTAACAGCATAATTATAAAAATGTTCTTTCGTCAGTTGTAACAAATGTACCACACTAATGCAAGGGGTTAATAAAAGGGTGGTATAAGAGAACTCGGTATTTTAGGCATGATTTTTCTGTAAACCTACAACTTCTCTAATAAAATGAATAAACAGGAAAAAACCATATACAGAAGTAAATAAAATAGTGAAATGGGTCTGCATGAACCCATCATCTGGTTTTAGCAATGGTCCAACACGAGCAATCTTGTTTCATTTATACCCCCAACCTGATCATTTTGCAGCAACTCCTACCCGTCATGCCATTTTGTCCACAAGCATGTCAGTGTGCGTCTCTAAAACATAAGACTTTTTACCAACCTTGGACACAATACCTGTGACACCCTAAAATTTAACAATTCCTTAGTATAAAGTCGGTGTTAGCGTTCAACGTTCATATTTCTCCAATTATCTCAAAATTGTTTTATGGTTTGGGAATTCATTGGAATATTGTTTTTGGTGGGCAAACTTGTCAAAGACTTTTCAAATATTTTTATCAGTGTTTCTCAAATTTGGGCAGGCATAGGATTCACTTGGGGATCTTGTTAAAATAAAGATTCCCAAGTTCCACCCAGCCCCAGAAACAGCCCACTTTTAAGAAGCATCACCAATGAATTTGCATTGTCAGTGGAATCACCCTGTGACGTACTATATACTGATCTAAATACATTAAACCTCCTGCCCTTCACCTTGTCTCTTGTTTAACCCTTTGTCCTCACCTCTTGCCACATCCCACCAAGCACTGACGATCCAGTTGCACTGAGTTTATTTTGGTTCTTTGAATGTGCCATGCACTCTTTGTTGGGCCTCTGCACAGGCTTTGCAGGCTGCCTTGCACCCCTTCAACCCCCTCCATTTAATGAACTCTTAGTCATCTTTTTGTTCCTGTTTGGCATCACTTCCCTGACCATTAATTTCAAGTCATGTGTCCCCATCCTGCTCTCATGTACAGTGCCCTCCCTTCCCTTCCATGGCAACCATCAAGCTGCCTTGTCATGGCACCATAATGAATGGCCTTGCTCTCCTACCGAGGGGGGTACCTCATCCCTCTTATTTTCTCAGATAGTACCAGCACTTGGCACAGTGCCTGACACAAAGCAAGGATTCAGCAAATAATCACTGAACCTGAAATCAAATCAAACTGAAAATGTATTTCAACCACACAAATTAGGGACAATTTCAGTAGCACATTCTATTTGTGTTCAGCATAAAAATCTCAAGTGTAAGTATGTGTGACAGTTAATTTCACGTGTCAACTTGGCTGGGTCATGATGCCCAGTTGTTTGGTCAAGCAGTTACTGTGAGGGTATTTTATAGATGGATTTAAATCATGACTCACTTGATTGTATCTAGGGCAGGTTACATCTACAATCAACCAAGGGAATTGCCTTCAGCAATGAGAGGCATGTCCTCCTCCAATCAATTGGGGGCCTTCAAGGGAGAGCTGAGGCTTTTAGCAGTCAGAAAGAATTTCTATCTCTGCAGCAGCCAGCCTGCCTCACCTGGGGAATCCACAGAAACCTTCACAGGCGTTCCCAACTTGCAGCCTGCCCTATGGAATATGGACTTGCCAACCCTTATGGTCGAGTGAACCAAATCCTATAATAAATCTCTTAATATTTATACATGTAATATATAATACACAGTTCATAATATATCTCTCCTTTCCGTTCTGTTTCTCTGGAGAACCTTGACTAATACAGCATGTATAAACAAAATAGAGTTAAACTAGTTACAAACAGATCTTTCCAAGATATTTTCTATAATATTTGTTTGCTACTTGTTCTCTATGTGTTTGTCAGCATTTGCTGATGGCTGTGTAATCATCAAAGAATTAAAAAGAATGAAGAAATTTCTATCCACTCACTTCCTTCCTCTTCTTGAGAGATCTCTATTCATATTTATGTCCAACTCAACAAATGCCGGTCAAGTTTTGGGGGCACTCTTCTCATCTTTCTCTACGTTCTCACTCACTTCCAAGACCACATACCGTCTACACCTGCAGTGTCTGGGAGGGGTGCCCCAAGTGGCTCCTGAGCACTTGCAGTGAGGCTAGTCCCACTGAGAGGCACTGTGAGAGGAAAACACACCAGATTTCAAGGACTTGGTATGAACACAAGAATGTAAAACACCTCATTAAAATTGTTTATGTTGATTATATGTTGGTATGATAATATTTTGGTTGTATTAGCACATATAAAATACAATATTATAATTAAATTTAACTGCTCTTTCTATTTTTTTTAATGTGTTTACTAGAAAATTTAGAACTACATTTGCAGCTTGCATTCTATTTCTTTCTATATATTTCTATATGACTATATGGCTGATCTATATGGTCACTTAACTTTTCTTGGGCTGCAGTTTCCTTCTCTGTAAAACAGAGATTATAATACTTCCTCACTGAGGATAAAAAGAGTTAGGCACTGGCATATAAGCGCTTTTTAATGTTTGTGAAATAAATGGTGCTTACCATATTCAGCATCTAAACCCCTTATATAAGGTCAGGTCTACAATAAAACAGAGTTTGAGGCAAAGCTCCTGGTCTGATGTTTTATTGGAGGGGTTAATCCTAGGAAAGCAAGACTGTGGGGGAAAGGGCAGGGGAAAAGGAAGCAAACACCAGGCAATACACTGCAGAGCTGGTTACAGCTTCCCAAGAACGGACACAGCTGGCTGCTGGGTCCAGTGAGCCATTGATAGGGGCTGCATCTTGGAAGGGATGTTGGAGGGAGGAAGGTGATGAATTTATCTGCCAGGTCCTTCCCAGCTCCTGATTCCCATTGGTTAAAGTTGTCCCTTGTGGTGTTAAGTCCTTTGCACTTTTTGGTTATGCCCCTGGGCCCCTGGGCAGCAGGGGAAGAAGACAGGGACTCCAGGGGCACAGGGTGCTGGACATGGCTCTGAAGCCAGAGTCTCCTGCCATGGCAGGTGGGATGGAGGTCTGGATGAATCCCAACCCTCGCCCCTGCAAAAGGCCAACAGCAGGGGCAGTGGGGCTTTAGGACCACAGGAAGGTTGTGCTAGGGTGGGTCCAGCCGGGAATCAGGGCAAGGGGCCGAGGACAAGGGGGCAGATGGGGCCAAGTGGAGCCAGGGAGGGAGATGTGCCAACCAGGTCTGCACACCCCTCCCCTGAGGTTCTGACTCCCGCGTGCCTCCTCCCCTTGGATGTCTCACAAGCATCCCAAGGTTAGCGTGTCTAAGACTGAACTCTTGATTTCCACCCCCAAATCTATCCCCAAACCCCAGTCTGTTCATGTCCTGCCTTCTACCGCTCAGTAAATGTATCCACCTGCTCATGCCAGAAATCTGGGCACCAGGCATGATGTCTCCTCTTTCTCACATCCATGTGCATCCATCAGCAAGTTCTGTCAACTCTTGCAAATTACCTCTCTAAGTCAGCTGCCCCTCTCCATCTCCCCATTTAACTGGGTCATTGGTGCCCGTCCCTCAACTACTGCAGTGGAGTCCAGGCAGTTCTTGCTTCTTCCTCTTTCCTATCTCCAATTCTTTTTGCATGTAGCAGCCAGGTGATCTTTTAAAAGTGCAAATCGAATCATGCCTCTTTGCTGCTTTAATACCTTGCTGTGGTTTTCCAGTGTGCTTGCAATACAATCCAATGTCCTCCCATGATCTTAGTCTAGTCCATCTTCTCCACCTCTCTTGGGATTCTCCCCTCCTTGCTCACTGTCCTCCAACCTCCTTCCCCGCTAAGGCACACCAAACACTTCATCATTTTAGGGCAAGACTTGGCAGACCAGTGCCTGCCTCTATTCTGCAAATAACATTTTGTTGGAATATGGACAAGACAGAGATTATAAGGACCATGAAGCCTAAAATGTCTAATATCTGGTCCTTTACAGAAAAAGTTTGCCTTTGACCTTCTCTCAGGCTCCTTCTCCAGCATGTAGCCCAGCTGGTTCCTTGTCTGTCAACTGTCAGTTGACATGTTACCTCCTTGAAGAGATCTTTGCAGGCAACCATCGCTTAAGTAGAAGCCCCATCACCACCCCTTTTTCTTCTCCATCACACCACTTTGCTTCTTACTTTTCTATCTAGCACTTCCTCAATCTGAAATTTCATGTTTTAAAAATTACTTTGCTCGTTCTCATCTTCCTTTCCTGACAACTCAAAGCTCTGTGAAGACAAGGACCCAGGCAGTTTGCTTTCGCATTGTGCCCCTAGCACCTCCGAGTGCCTCCTTTTGGTACTAAAAGCCTGGAATTTTGGCATCCCCCTGAGAGTGGCCCTTTTGCAGTGTTCTACCCTCTTAATCAACCACCGTGTCTATGCACTTAGTCCAGCGACTCTGCCACAGCTTAAAGGTTGGCAACCACAGGACGCTTCCAGAGAACAAGTGGGTCTTGAGTCTGGGGAACGGTGCATTTTCTAGCACTTCTCATCAGCTTTTTGTGGAGTTGTGACACCATCTCACTGCATGTTTGACTTTTCAACAACTCTACAACTTCTACACTATTCCACACCTACCAGAAAGTAGAAATAAAGAAAGAGCCCAGGGCAGGGTGCACTCATATTTTCATTAACACAGCCTGAGGGTGGCCTTGGGGAGCACGTGGAGGCCCACTCCGCAGCTGCAGGGGGACGCCGTCGCTGGGGGAGCCGTGGTGTCCTCCATAGCCACCAGGGGGCTGCGCCCCCCTCCAGGGCTGTGATTCCCCCCCAGCTTCACCCAGCACAGGTGGAAGAGGCTCCGATGGTGCCGGGAAGCCAGGTGAGCAGCCACGGCTGAGGAGGGTCAGGGGAAGCAGGCCTGGAATCCCTCCTTGGGGCCAGGCCAAGCACAGGCAGGAATAACTCATGGACAGGTAGACACCTCAGACCCAGACGCAAGAACCAAGCACAAATGCCTTCAGATACACACAGACAGTCACTGGGTGGAGGGCACAGAGCAGGAAGTGGCTTAGAGAGCCACTCCCTCTACTTTACAGACAGAAAACTAAGATCTAGCTGATAAATAAGATCTAGCTAATAACACTTAGAACCAACCAGAAGCCAGGTCTCCCATTCTCCTCTGCATGCTGGCAAGGCTAAAGACTGGGTGGTGTGTAGGATGACTGGAGACAGGTAGGATGTCTTTGGAAAGCTTCCACGGAGAAGGCTTGAAAAGGCACTGAATTTGACCCCAGACAGAACAGCGTGCCAATTCTGGGCACCCAATAGCCACGAGACCACAGCCAAGGCCGAGGCCTCTTTGAGCCTCAGTTTCACATCCATAAATTGGGTTGTGTCCCTGCATTGCTGGAGAGCCGTGGGGATTAAATGAGGTGATATCTGAGTGTGCCCAGCAAGTACCAGGCATAGTCTACAGATAAGCATTCACTTGATATTAGTTGAATATTTTTTCTCAATAAACTTTGTTTTCAAAGGTCAACATTCTATGACAATATTCTAAATGGTCAAGTTGTTTCCATTTAGAAAGCATTACTTTGAAAAATGAATAACTTAGAGCTGCCACACAAAAGAAAGAAATGGTCCACAAAACATCCCTTTCCTTCTGAAGGTTTTACAATGCGTTGTTTTCATGAACCAGTCTTTTACTGTTAAATTTAAATGGCCAGTTGACACAAACAATTCTGAGATGGTTCTTCCACCTCTGATGAAGACTAGGGTGGCAGGTGTTATGGAGAATTTTCATTTAGCCTCCTGAGCTCTCTGGGTAGACTTAGCAACCTGGCCAGCTCCAGCAGTTTCTTGTCCACTGCCTTGATGACACCACAGCGGCCGTCTGTCTCCTCTCACAAACGATGAAATGACCCAGAGGAGGAGAGTCAGAGAAGCTCTTAACACACATGGGCTTTCTGGGAGCCACATCAACGATGGCAGCATCACCAGAATGGGGGACCAGCTTCCAGCTTATGACCAAAGTCTCCTTCAGCTCGGCAGACATGCAAGCGAAGTGAGCCGGGTGACAATCCAGCACAGGTGCCCAGGCGGCACTGACTGGGCCTGGATGGTTCAGGATAATCACCTGAGCAGTGAAGCCAGCCCCTTCCATTGGTGGGTCATTTTTGCTGTCACCAGCCACATTGTCACAATGATCATCTTTTACACACATGTCCTTGACTTTGAACTTCCACATTGACCCCAGGAAGAACTGCACTCAAAGCATCATGATGCATGTCAACAGACTTTACTTCAGTTGTCACACTGATTGGTGTAAAGGTGACCACCGTGCCCTGTTTGAGAACCCCAGTCCCCACTCGGCCCACAGGGACAGCACCAAAACTACCCATTTTGTAGATGACCTGGAAGGCCAAATGCAAGGGTTGTCAGCTGGACAAGTAGGTGGTGAGATGTGATCGAGAAGTTCAAGCAGCGTGGTTCCCCTGGCACTGTCATCCGTATGGGGGACTTTCCATTCCTTGAACCCAGGCATGTCAGCACTTGGCTCCAGCACGTTGTCACCATTCCAACTAGAAATTGGCACAAACGCTACATGTTGAGGTTGTAGCCAATTTCCTTAACATAGTTGCTGACTTCCTTAATGACTTCCTCATCTCTCTTCTGACTGTAGGGTGGCTCTGTGGACTCCATTTTAATACCAGCAATCAGTTGTTTCACACCCAGCGTGTAACCCAGAAGGGTGTGCTCGTGGGTCTGCCCATGCTTGGAGATACCAGCTTCAAATTCACCAGCAGCAGCAGCAACCAGGACAGGACGCTTAGCCTGGGATGTGCCCATGGGTATGTTTTTGATTAAGTCTCTGTGTCCTGGGATAATACTTGCTTCTCTCAAATTTCCCCAGAGATGTGTCAATGGTGATGTCACACTCAGGGTCAGTCTTCAGTGCATCCAAGACCTGGGCATACTCGAAGGAGCCCTTTCCCATCTCAGCAGCTTCCTTATCAAAATTTTTAGTGGTCCTTTTGTCAATTCCACCACATTTGTAGATCAGGCGGGCAGTAGTGGTGGACTTGCCTGAACCTACACGTCTTTCCTTTCCCATTTTGGCTGAAGATTTAGCGCTGGCTTTCACACCACCTGTATTCTGGTGGCAAATCTGTTGAGAAAAAGCTATTAAATTTTGAGCAGTGAAGTTGGCAGAGGAAAGGGCAGAAGCGGGAGATCAAATATCTAAGAGTTACGATGGTTTCTTTAACACTACAAATAAGTGCAGAGAAAGAGGAATCATCAACAAATGGCCCCTTTCCGTCCCCTCAAACCCGGCATCCCAGAACACTAACACAGCTACTGATTCTGGGCCACCTTTAGGAAACAAACGGAACGAATGGGCATTTAACAACTATTAGTGCCAAGCCCTGTGCTCAGGTGCTGCAAGAGTGATGGCTGCTCCCCGACACGCCTCTCGGGGTGCTGTTGGAACATCTGACATTCTGGGATATACAGGCTGCAGTATTTCTTGGTCCTGCTCTTGACTCTGGGTCTGTCCCTAGGAGAGACATTCTGTCCTCTCTATGCCATTTTATAATTATCCAGGGAGCAATACCATTGTCATGTGATTTGTTTACTTTCCTGGAAGGCTTGAGACAGATGTGCCCACATAAAATGTTGCTGCTATCTCCAGGGGCCCTTGACTGGCTACCCTGGGGTTAGAGAACAGGGACTGGTGCCAAGGTCATGGGCTCGATCCCATCAGGGTCGTTATTTTCCCTCCTCTTCCCTGGGCAGGTGCAGGTGCTGTAGGCCAAGCAACCATTCTGCAGTCAGGGCAAGCGGAACCTGTGTGAATCCATTTTCCCTTCTTTGGGAATAGCTCCATGCACAGGCCACGGATGGTGGGCCCTGACTGTCCTCTGTGGGGTAAAGCGGCATCCTATGTCCTAAGGTGGGGCATTTGTTCAGAGGCTCTTGACGTCATGAGTTTTTCACTGTGCTCTGAGGACTCCTGGGCAACCAGCAGAGCCGCCGCTGGGGTAGAGGGGCCATGGGGATAGAGGGGGCACCGAGCATCCCCTTCCCCTTCACACTTGCACATTGGGCTTCTCTATATGATTATATTTGAACTAAAATACTGGAGCTAAAAACCAGTTTGAAAACCAGTGCACCAGAGACTTAAAAGAATGGCCCCCGGCTTCCGTTCTAGGTGACCTACCTGTGCCCTTTTGTTTCTCTCTGGCCATTCCAGTAGGTTTTATTAGAGCCATTTTGCTGAGGAGGAGTCGGAGAGATGAAGGGATGGCCTGAGTCTCAGAGCTGAGGAAGGAAGGAAGGAGGCCAGGCCAGGCTGGAACGCAGGCCTGCCTGGCCGCGAGGTGCTTCCTCCAGGCCTTGAAGAACAATTTCATAGCGTGGTGCAAAGAAGATGGGACTTTGAGCTGGAGATCTGGGTTCAAGCGGGGCTTCTGCCGCTTCCCACCTGACTAGACTCTTTTGGTTTCCCAAGCCTCGTTGTCCTCCACCATAAAATGGGCATGATAATACGAGGCCACCGTTTTCCTTGTGGAGAGCAGTGGGAGAACACACACACACATATCAAATCTTCGTGGTGATGTTTGCACGGAGTGTTGGGCAAGAGATCAGACTGCCTCCGTCAGGAGCCCACGCCCCCATGCCCACTTAGGCTGACCTGGCACCCCAGGCACTGCAGAGCCAGCTCAAGCCAGCCAGAGGACTCATCCCAGTGACCCCAGTCTGGGGGGTGCTGAACCTCAGGGTGCAGTTCCCCGTGGGGGCCAGAAGCCCTTACTCCTGTCAGTCTAGGGCTGTTGGGGCCGAGGCTCACCATGACATATGTGCTTTCTCTGAAGACCCAGCCCTGCACCCGCCGGCCCTCTTTAATTAGCTCTGAGCCTTACAGCAATACCTTTTTTGGGTTCTTATCAGTGCTTCCTGGTAAAGTAATTAATGGGTTTCTCTTCTCCACTGATGAGCACCCTCCTGCCCCGAGAGAGGGCTGTGCTCAGAAGGAAGATGCTAATTAGTTCCTGTGTGATTATCTGGTTAAAGTAACCCCTCCCAGTCGCTGCAAATCTGTAAGCGGCCCTTCTCCTCCCCTGGGTAAGACTCCAGCTCCCCAGCTGTGTCTAACTTCTGCTTGGTGCCACCTCTGCCCACAAAGCTCAGCCCCTCCTGCACACAGCCTCTCTCCTGCTTCCTGTTGGCATCTGCAGGTGGCACCCTGGGGCCCACAGTCCTGCTCGAGCTCCTGAGCCAATCACAGAGTCCTGGGTGCAGCTCAGGAGGGACCTGGAAACACGGGCACTGCCAAGCACGGCCATCTGTCCTGGCCTGTCTCAATGAAATGAGCAGGGGCGGTTGTGAAAAGAGCCCTCACTGGGCCTAGAAAATTGATGAGTCTAAGCTGTGTGACCTTGGTGAATTACGCTTTCTCTCTGAGTCTTGGTCCTTAGTTATATATAAAAAAGGGCGGTTGGTCTACAGTCAGGGATGGCGAATGTGTGGTTTTGCCAATGGCGACTGGTGGGCCACAGCTCTGTACTGTGTTGGGAACACTGAAGCCACATCCAACCTCAGAGAAACATCGAAGAGATTGATCAGTGCCGTTGGCCATGGCTGGCGTAGGGGCAGTGTTTCTTGACAGAGGCCAACTGGCATTTGGGTAAGGGCGATTCTTCCTGTGATGAACTGTGCGGTGCCTTTCCAGATGCTTAGTGTCCTTAATCAACATTCTCTAAACGTCAGACGTTGAGACACATTTCCAGACAAACCCCGAGGGGCCATGCCACCCTGATTGAGAACCACAGTTCGGGAAATAGTGGTACAAGTCAGGATTCGTTCAGCTGCAAGTGACGAGGCTCACATTCAACATAGCTAAAAAGGAAATGTGTGGGTTTGTGTAATTGGGAAGCCACGGGAAAGGCTTGGGCTACCTTCTCCATCCAACAAGGAGGAGATGTCTCCCTGCAGGGAATCAGCAGCTGGGCAGGGTCTTCCAAATGCTCCGCCTCGCCGAACCCTTTCTATTTGGGGGGGAAATAACAAAAGAGATGAGCAGCAAGGCTGCTCCCAGTGGAAGTGGGATAAACAGCCCTTTTCCTCACCCTGAAAGCTGGAATATTAGCAGCAGCTTAGCGCAGCCAACCCCGGGCTCCTGCCTGGGACTTTGAATCTAGGGAGACCACGCAGGGCTCAAGGGTCTGTTGGTAATTGTTTGCGGTGGCAATGTCGAAGATGAGAGTTGCACGGGGTGAGGGGTGTCCAGTGGTCATGGGGACAGACAGTTGAAGGTCCAGTGGCCGCGGGGCTGGGGTGGCTTCCTGGACAGTGTCCCTGTGAGGGGAAGTTAGCGGAGACTTTGCCACTCTTGTTGATTCTGTCAGAGGCCCAGTACCCTTCCGGTAGATTATTTTCCCAATTGAGACAACCAGGTTGGCTTCTGTTGCCTGCAACAAAAACCCTGGCTGACACAGTTGGAGTTGGGGTGTCTGAGCAGGGTGGAAAACCAGGAAAGCAAGTGGCTGCTCCGAAGCCTGAGGGGGCTCGTTAGAGGCACTTTGGAATCAAAAACCCACAGGACCCAAAGTCACCAAGGCAATTTTCTTTGGTGGTGAGTATTCCAATGACCTTGTTGAAGACTGGGAATTCCTTCCCCCAAAGAGGCAGATTCACTTGTATTTTTTTTTTTTTCATTTCAAAATTTACAGACACTCTGTACCCACCAAGCAACAATTGTCCACCCCACTCTTCCCATCCCCTGGTAACCTCTAGGCCACTTTCTGTGTCTTTGCATTTGCTGTTTCTCGATATTTGATGTGAGTGAATTCAAACGGTATTTGTCCTTAATGTGTCTTGCTTAGTTCTCAGCATAATGTTTTCAGGGTTCATTCACATTGCCAGGGCTTGGCTTTGAGGGCTGGTGCTCATGATCTGCATCTTCGCTCAGCGTGGCCTCCAAGGGCCGGTGCAACAGCAGACGGGAGTGTGTGTTGCACTCACCACCCGTGAGGCCTTTCTTTTTACTGCCCAGGGTGAAATGGATCTGCCGCGCCACACTTATCATCACCGGTTCTGGAAAACAACTTAGAGCACAGGGCTGGGCTTGGAAACAACAACCACACACAGAAGAGTAATAAAATAAAGACATGCATGAAAAAAATATAATAGGTTGGGAATATGGGGAAAAAATACCCCTACGTAAACTATGGACAACAGTTAATAGTACTATTTTAATAATCTTTCATCAATTGTAACAGATGTAACTTCTGATAAAAAAAAACAGTAGAATTTCAGAAAAGTGCTTTCATCAATTGTAACACACTTTCCACACCAAGTGTTGGTGGTGGGGCGGTATATTGGAATCCTGTATTTTTATGCATGATTGTTCTGTAAACCCACAGCTTCTCTAATAAAAACATTTTTTTTTAAATTCACACACACACACACAATGGCTGGTTCTTGCCCTCCTTCCTGATCAACCAGGACCCAGCGAACGCAGGGCTGGTGTTGCTGCCAGGGAGCCTCGACGGTGGGGCTGGTAATGACCCTCTCCCCCCTTTCCTCCAGCAGGAAATGACCTCAGGTAAAGCCCCAAAGGGGGCAGGAGTCTGGAAGGAGCGGGTGCAGGTGGAGGTGCCACAGCAGCACCCCAGCATCCTCTTTGGGAGCTGCCAGGGGCTGTCCTTCCCTCGAGGCCCCCGCCACCCTGTCTGGCCCCTGCCGCGGCTCTGGAGCTCTCCTGGTCAGCTGTTCACCCCCCTCCCTCCCTAGGCCTCGGAGCCAGCGCCGTGCCGTGGTGATGGGTGCTCGAGACCCCGAAGTCCAGCCCTGGGGCCAGAGCGCCCGCGCCCGCGTCTCAGCTCTGCACAAGCTGAGTCAATTTGGGCAAATGAGTGAAAGTCTGTGCCTCAGTCTACCTGCCCCCTGGAATGATAGCAATGGCGACAACCACCTCATAAGCCTGCTGTGAAGACTAAATGAGTTATAAATGTGACATGCCTAGAAGGGCACCGAGCACGGCAAGAGCTCAGGAACATCAACCTCTTAGTTCCCCTGTGTGGCGCCTGGCACACGCGTGGTGCTCCTGACTCTGTTTCCCCAAGGGATTCCCGACGGGATACCAAGAGTTAGGAAGAGGAACCCGGCAGAGCCAGGGTGGGCCCAGGGCTAAGGCTCCTTAAGCCCAAAGAGAGGCACACTTGCTCACTCGGCAGCCCCCGAGCTGAAGTCAGACTCCTCAGTGCCCTCTACCAGGTCCACGGGCTCAGACGGGCCATGCACGAACACACAGACAGACACACAGACACACATACAGACACACAGACACACAATGACATGCACAGAGACAGACACATTGACACACATGCAGACACACTGACACACACAGACACACAGACATACATGCAGACACACACTCACACAGACACACACACAAACACAGACACACAGACACATGCAGACAGACACACACATACACAGGACGCCAACCTTGGGTGGCCCAGCCACCAGCCCCGAGCCCCTCCTCACGTCTCCAGTGACCCCTGGCCACTTCCGGCCCATCCTCACAGGCGGGCTCCTCCTGCACCTTCCTTGGCCTATGAGCCACTTCCACACCCTCAGTCCCCAAGGCCAAGGCCAGAGGAGGGAGAGCAGGCCCTGGGTATAAGCCAGCATTTCTTAAACTCCTCCCGCCCATGAACACTCTTGTTTTTTCCTCTCAATCCTCCTGGGTCAGAATTCAGAACGTCGGGCGCCGACAGCTCCCTTGCCAGTCCCGAAGCTTACAGCTCCATCTTTGCTCTCATCTTCTCTCCTGGGGCCAGAATAAAACCCTCAGTGACAATGAGAGTAATAACCCTACATTAATAATAACAGCAGACACTGACATGGCACTTATAACGTGCTTTTCATGTGTTAACTCTTTTTAATCCTTCTAGCAATCTTCTGAGGTGAGTACTATTATCATCAACCCATTTTACAGATAGGGAAACTGAATCAAGAAGCAGTGGTAACTTGCCCCAAGGTCTCACTGTTAATAAGAGGCAGCCAGTCTGGCCCCAAAGGCTGCCTGATACTTCACTCTGGCCTTGAAAATCTGTAGTGTCCGTACTCCACATACGTAGTTCAAAACAAACCAGGACTGACTCATAAAAGGATGGGAGGGAACACAGCCGACCTCTGATGGTTCTTCTGAAGACTACCTGAACACTTTACAAAAACTCAAAACCTTCCTACATGCTGTTTCTTCTTTCCCTGCTTTGCTGGGGTCCCAAGCGTGGGTTTGCTCTGTCCAGCAGGTAATCCAAGCATTGCTTCTCCACCCTCTACCTGAAAGACCAGGGTTAGCCCAGCCTGGGATTGTTGCTGCCCCTTGGAGCCAAGGAAGGTGTTTCTTGGCTGGAAGGGGAGTAACTTTGGCCCAACCTCCTGTCATGTATGGGAAGACAGCTGCAAAATGTGGGCCTGTGCCTCTCCCTCAGCCACGGAGGAGGGCTGCCTGGTGTTAACTAAGGAGACTGCTCTGGAAAATGAAGGCACCGGCCCCATGTGTCAAGGAGGGGCATGGGTGAAGGCTGGCCTTAGGGCCCTGTGTTGGGGTTCTCCAGAGAAACAGAACTGACAAGATGTGTGTGTGTGTGTGTATCTATATATACACACACACACATATATACACACTACTCAGTGCCTGGAAGAGAGTCCGACTAAGCCAGGAAGGGGCCTGTGATGGGTAATTTCATGTGTCAACCTGGCGAGGTTATGGTGTCTGGTCATTTGGTCCAGTGAGAACTGGCCCGGTTGTTATTGTGAGGGTATTTCATGGACGGATTTAAATCATTAGTCTGTTGACTGCATCTATGACTGGTTAATCTACAATCAACAAAGGAGATCCCCTTCAGCAATAACAGGAGTGTCCTCCTCGAATCAGCTGGAGGCCTGAAAGCGAGAATTGAAGATTTCAGCAGTCAGAAAGAAGAATTGCTATCTCTATTTCAGGCAGCCCGCTTCTCCTGAGGAATTCAGCATCGCCTTCATCGGATTTCCAACTTGCTGCCTGCCCTGTAGAATTCGGACTTGCCAATCCCCATGATTCACGTTATAAATCTTTTAATATTCATATATATTTATGTATGTATGTTTTTATATATATATGTGTCACTTAGGCACAGGGCAGGGACAGTGCTGTATTCCTGTCTGTATCCCCCTTCCCCGAATGCACCATGGCCCCATTGCCCAGCCCAAAGTCTTATGGTTCACGGGCTCTCCACAGGTGTTTGCTGTTGAAAGGGCTGGAAAGGAGGGAACCTGAGAGGCTAATCTAACCCAGCGGTTCTCCAAGAAGAGTGTCTTGAAAATTTGAGGGGCAATTTTCTTTGCTGCCAAATGTCCTGCAGTGCATGGGGCAGTTCTGTGCTGTGAAGAATCATTCATTCTCTATCCCACCTGTGTCTTTTCAGCATTTCTCCAGACATCCATGTATTGAAAGCTCTGGCTGGAGTTTTCTGAGTCCTAGAACATCTAAATCCACATTACCTTTAAACACAAAGTATTTTTTTTAATTAAATTCAGTTTTATTGAAATACATTCACACACCATACAATCATCCATGATATACAATCCACTGTCCACAGTATGATAACATAGTTATGCGTTCATCACCACAATCTATCTCTGAACATTTTCCTTACATCAGAAAGAACCACAACAAGAATAAAAAATAAAAGTGAAAAAAAAAACACCCAAATCATCCCCCCATCCCACCCCATTTGTCCTTTAGTTTTTGTCCCCATTCCTCCACTCATCCATACACTAGATAAAGGGGGTCTGATCCACAAGGTCTTCACAATCACACTGTCACCCCTTGTACTCTACATTATTATATAATTGTCTTCAGGAGTCCAGACTGCTGGGTTGGAGTTTGGTAGTTTCAGGTATTTACTTCTAGCTATTCCAATACATTAAAGCCTAAGAGGTGTTATCTATATAGTGCATAAGAATGTCCACCAGAGTGACCTCTCGACTCCATTTGGAATCTCTCAGCCACTGAAACTATTTCGTCTCATTTTGCATCCCCCTTTTGGTCAAGAAGATACTCTCAGTCCCACGATGCCAGGTCCACATTCATCCCCGGGAGTCATAATCTGCATTGCCAGGGAGATTTACACCCCTGGGAGTCAGGTCCCACGTAGGGGGGAGGGCAGCGAGTTCACCTGCCGAGATGGCTCAGTTAGAGAGAGAGAGGGCCACATCTGAGCAACAAAGAGGTACTCAGGGGGAGACTCTTAGGCACCATTAGATACAACTTTAGACTCTCCTTTGAAACACAAAGTATTTTTGCATGGTTTTAATATATATTGAATTTTCCAGAAATACAACCACTGTGAACATTGAGGGGAAGGTGTACGTTATTTCAATCAGCATTTTACTAAAAGTTGTTCATGGCTTTGGAAAATCACATCATTGATGACAGCCCCTCTCCTGGTATTAGAATCACCAAGACAATAACACATCAATATCAGTCTGTGTAGATATTGCTTTCACAGTGATTCTAAATAGAGAGCCAAACATCTCTCATTATGTCTTTTGATGCAGTGGTGTTGGGCATTTAAATATTAAATATATGATTGAATGTGTATGCATGTATATATTTGCATATATGTGTGTAAATTGCTTTCCTGTTATTTCTCCTTTTGTCTTATTATTAAGGCATTAAATTGGTTTTTGAAATTTGTGTGTGGGTAGTTCATATTTTTATGAATTTCATTCCATGATGATAAAGGGGGTGTCACAAACTATTTGTTACACCAGGAGGATGTGGAATCTGATGAACCCAGAGTCAATCCATCCCTATCTCTTCCACTTTGGTCCCAGCTGACCCTGATGAAGCAAACCTGTATATATTTTAAAGCTTTCAGGATTGGAAGTTTTTACCAGTCCCCACAGCAACTCATTTATTAAAGTATTGAGGTTGCCGGGTGCTTGTGGTGTGAATGAATCATCTTTTCAATCTCTAGCAGAGATGTAGTGTGCTTGGGACCATGTTAAATCTCAGTCCCTTTGAAGCTATTTTTCTTGCCTTGGAAAGGACCTTGGGGGAGTGAGAAGGTGGGTGGTAGGAGTCTAGCTACAATAACCAGAACTGAGAAGAAAGGGGGAGGTCTGCAGAAAGGGCAGATTTGCAGAGAGGACCTGGGTTTTCGGCCCTGCCTGTGCACTAACCTGTGCATGTCTCTGGGCCTCACGCCCAAAATGAGGTGTCTGGGCTGGGTCCATGGAGCCCTGCAATCTGTGATTCTGCAATTGATTCTTTGGTTCTGCAGTGTGGCCCATGAGGGGCACAGCAGTTAAAGAGCAAGTGCTGTAAAAGCGGAGAGTCTGGGCTCCAAATCCTGGTATCTCCTAGCTGGGTGACCTTGGCAAGTTATTTAACTCATCTAAAGCCCAGTGTCCCTGCCTTAGAGCACCGACCCCACTGGTGACTGTGCACACTGAATAAGGCAAATGGAGACATGCTCCTGGCACCTGAGAAATGTCACCATGGCAGTGCCCACTCCAGGGACTCCCTGCTTACTTGGCCCAGGTGCTTCTGGCACTTGAGAGGTGGCTCGACCTAAACCCACACTAAGCAGCCTTGTCTGACATTTCTGCTCTAAATGGCCAGCTCAGAACCAAAGCTGGAATCTTCTTCCACTCCAGGCCACAGAAGCCCAACCAACACTGCGTAAACCATCGGCTTTAGTCTGAAAGACACCTGGCTATTGAAAGAACAGGTTGATCTGAGCACATTGCTCATCTATGTAACAAATTGTGTTCTAATCCTACTGTGGGCTTAAAACTGTGCTAATCCTGGGGATTCGGTGGTGAGAACAACAGACATCTACCATCTGCAAAGTAGAGGGGTTGCTACTGTAGTCTGCTTGGCTACCAGAGGCGTGCAGAGTTTAACAATAATATCTGCATGACACTTAGGAGTTTTCAAGCAACTTTCATGACAAACCTGCACAGCGGCCTTATCACCTCTGTTATCAAGATAAGAAAACTGAGGCTCCAAGAGGTAGTATGTGTGGCCCAAAGTCTACCATCCAACTCATAAAAAGCAGGGCTGCAGCTTAGACCACAGCCAGTCTGGCACTGTTCCCACTAACCCACATTGCTTCTCCACACTGAATCAGGGGTCCATTAGTCAGGGTTCTCTAGGGAAACAGAACCGACAGGAGAGGTCTGTAAATATTATGAGATTTTATAAAATTGTCTCATGCAACAGTGGAGATGCACGAGTCCAAATTCCATAGGGCAGGCTGCAAGCTGAGAACTCCCATGAATTCCCCAGGAGAAGCCCGCTGGCTGAAGTAGAGATGAAAATTCTCTCTTCTGATTGCCGAAATCATCATTTCTCCTTTTAAAGCCTTTAACTGATTGGATGAAACATCGCTCTTTGCTGAAGGCAATCTCCTTTGTCGAGTGTGGCTATAATCAACCATAGATGCAATCAACTTAATGATGATTTAAGTCCATGAAATGTCCTCATAGTAACAATTAGGCCAGTGCTGACTTGTCCAAACAACTGGGCACCATTACCTGGCCAAGTTGACACATGAACCCAACCATCATGGGAGTTTGGATGACACCTGATCTCCTGACTCTGCCAATGAATAAAACACATTATTCCTAAATAAAACTGAGAGAGGCTTACCGTGGGGTTCTTGACCAAGCTAAATGTGGCTGGGATGGCGGATCTGGGAGTTGTGCCTCTACTGCCCACACCAGTTTGGCTCAGATGGTATCAGGAGGTGACTGGGTATCAGACAGAAATTAGAGGGTCCTGAAGAGCCAGAACAAACCCCAAGGCTGTGGCACTTTCAGGAAGCAAGTGGAACCAGTGCTAGTGCAGACTTATTTTGGTTTGCTCCAAGTAGAGGTTTTCTCTGTATCAGTGACCTCACCTATGCAATGGCAGGACACCTTCTCTGCCTGAAGGTGGGGGTGTGGTGAGGGGGATGAGTGGGTCTAGGTGGCCCCTCTCACTCCCAGAACCTCAATTAGGAGATTGACTCAGAACTTCTTCATGGCTGAGAGGTGCTAATTGGTTCACATGCTGTTTTCCAGGATGTGAGCTGAGAAGTTCTGGCTCTTCTGATGCAGCCTATTCCAGAATATTCCCTAAGGTTTTTCCATGATCCTGGAGCAGGACATGGTGGTAGTCATGGGGGGTGGAGGTGAGGAAGAGAGAGACGGTGGGAATGAGAGCTGGGCGTGGAAATTATAAATCTGTCAACTCCCAAATTTACTCAAGCTGTTGGCAGCAGACAATTCGGCGGGAAAACTACTAGAGATTTTTTTTTCACACACCTGTAAGCAGGTGTATGTGTTCATCCCTGATAGTATTACAGTGTAAGTCCTGGCAGTTCCCAGGGTCATAAGGAACAAATACAAGGACGTAGCTACCTCAGTTCAAGTGAGGAGAGACCATGTCCTCAGGAATCTCCAAACCCTTGCATTTAGTAACAGTTGGGTCTCCTACTACCATTTGCTCTTGTGCCTTCTTCTCTTCCTGGACTTACAAGGGGTTAAAGGTAAGGTGGCATAGAAAGACTTGATTGACAAAAAGTCTGTGTGTGTGTGTGTGTGTGTGTGTGTGTGCACGCAGGGGCTTGGAGAGTGAATAAGGTCGTGGGCACATTTTATCTGGCAAGTTGGGACTTTCCCAAGAATAAACATGTCCGGCCATGAGCAGGCCAGCCCTGCTCCTGGGAGAAGAGGGCTGGGTCTTTATTAATAGCCCAAGCATCTCAAGACCCTTTTTGCCTAAGCCATTTCCATTTGTGGTTCCAATGGGGTTTTGTTTTTGGTTCTCATGAGTTATTTTCTGCCCTCTGCTCTTTTGCAGTGGGTCAATTGGGGGAGCTGAGCAAGGGCCCTGACTGGCAGCAAGGATGGTCCTTCTGTAAGAGAGAAGGACCTAGGGGACGGGAGTGAGGCTTCCGTAGAAAGTCTCCACCATGCACCTTGTGATGACTCCAGGGTTATTGCTGCAGAAAACTGGGACTGACTGGAGCAAGCTAGGCTCTTAGAGAAAACCCAAGTGGGGATGCAGGGGAGGTGTTTCAAGGCTCACCCCTAAGGGAAGGGATAAATGTATTCCCTCTGTGCAAAATGATGGAACTCTGGGAAGGTTGCAACCTAGAGTTCCCAGAGTCGGCTGCCAAGGCCGTGAGTGCAGGCTCAGCTCTGCCTCATTTCTAGCTTCCTTCTTGCTGGGAGCCAACTTTTCCAATATTGACAAGAGGCTCAATTGTGCTGGTTTGTTCACAGCATCGAAACCAAATGCCTTATCAATTTTAGGTCAATGTTGTTAAGAAAGAGAGAGCGTGCTATGGTTTAATAACTGGCATTATTTGAGGAGGGTGGTGCTGTTCATCATGCTTGTCCCTCATTAGCCCTCAGGGATATTGGACAGATACATATGTTTATCAAGTGTTCTCCTGCTTTGACAAAAAAGAGACTGCAGCTGGCTGTTTGACTTCCAGGGAGAGATGTCTGCAGAGAAACGGGGCATGAAAGTCAGGAGAAAGGTCAACACTAGATTTGTAAATTGGGAGTGATTGATTCGCTAAGAGATGAAGCCTGAAGTTGCGAAAGTGCATGGACTTTTTGAGAAACAACATACAGGAAGTGAATATGACCAAGGATTAAACCTTGGGGAGGGAGTGGAGGAAAGAGGGAACCCAATCAAGAGTGAGAATCATGCCTAATTCAACGTTGAAGCTCTCAAATTAGCTCTGTACCTAGAATGTACTCAACAAACGATGCTGAAAGAAAACGGAAGGCAGGGACAGAGGGTTGGAGGAATATGGAAGGAATAAAGGAAGGAAAGATGGAAAGAAGGAAGCAATCAAAGCCATCAGAATGACAGGTGAACTAATATTTATCAATGTCTTCTCTATGCCATGCACTCTGCATACATCACTGTGCTAAATTCTCCCTCCTCCCCTGTAAGATAGAGGTAATTGTCCTCGTTTTACAGATGAAGACCCAGCAGTTGAAACACATTGTCCAGAAGTGCACAGGTAGTAAGTGGTAGAGATCAGATTAGACCCAGACAATTTCGCCACATTCCCTATAGGGGAAAAACCAGGTAGAGTTTCTCAGAGTGCAAGGGTAGAGAGAGTAGGCAGCTCAAAGGGGAAGCAAGAGCAAACAATCCTTTCCTTTTTCTTTTTTCAAAGATTGAGGAGACCTGAGCATTCCTTTAGATTGAGGGGATGGAGCCCAAAGACAGAAAGGAATTAAACACTCTGAGTAGAGTGGGACATTTAAGCCAACGTACTGCTCAGTCATGCTCCAGGTACTTCCAACGTAATTCTATGTTTCAAATGTTCAATTAGTATCTACTGTCTAGTGAAGAAACATCCGTAAACAAGCACAGTGCTAAATGCTATCAGGGTCCTATATCAGGGTGATATGGGCACACAAAAGGGGGAGCAGACTGGAGGGGAGCGGAGGGGATCAGGGAAGTCTGCAGAGACTGCTGGGCAGAACAGGTAGGGGATGGCATTTCGGGCAGTGAGAGCTGAATACCTGGAGGCCTGAAATGCGTGATCTGGGTAGAGCACCAGGTAGAACAGCCTACTCTAGAGGCTCACACAAGTGCAGGGCTCACCTTTCTCATATAACCAGAAGTCCAGAGGTGGAGAGCCCAGAGCTGCTGTGGCAGTTGAAACAGACCATTGGCGAACCAACTTCTATCCTCCTGGTCTGGAATCCTTAGCTCAAGACTTTTGTCCTCTAAGTCACAGATGGTTGCTGCAACTCCAAACATGGTGTCAGAGTTCCAGGCAGTAAAGGAGGAAGAAATGATGGCTAGTTCTTTGGCCATTTATTTTGGTGGGAAGCCCTCCTCTAAGACATCTGCCTACTTTGAATCAGCCAGAAAGGTATCACCTGGTAGCTTACTTGCAAGGGAAGGTGAGAATTTGAGAATTTGTCTTTCCACTCTCTGTAGTAGAGCAAGGCAAAGCAGAAGGGGTTTGCAGGGCATGTCGATCAAGCCTAACTATGGAATCCACCACAGGCTGTTTAGTCAGAAGAGTGGTCAGAAGATGTATTCAGGAGAAGGGGCTGGATGGGGTTGGAAGATGGGAATGGAACTCGGAAGGACCTTCTATCTCCAGGCTGGGCTTAAACTGCATCTAAGAGGCCAGGCCCTTGTGGCTACAGGAAGACTGTCAGTCCTCTAACTGGGATCCTGAATTTGGTCACTGGCAGGCAGGGTGAGAGTATCTCTCCAGAAGGGTCTACTAATTTCTCAGGAGAATCTCATGGATAAACATGTTTTCTTTCTTCCCCTCCATACCCTTTCTCTCTGCCATCCTTCCATCCACCCACCCATCCATCCATCCATCAATCTACCCAGAATCAAGTAAGCACTTGCTGTGTGTCACGTGCTGTGCTCAGCTTATTCTCTCCATCCCTCTCTCTCTCTGAAAGCTCCCCAGTCTGGGCCAAGAACTTTTCCAAACGTGGGAGCCTAAGGGTGAAGATTTATCTAAGGCAGTTGCTATTTCAGTCCAGAACTTGAAGCTAAAAATGTTCGAATGGAAAAAAAAAGTTTTAAAATATAGATGTGTATTTTTCTAAAACCCCATTAAGCTGTCAAGTGCCCTCACTGTGTGTTTCCTTTCTCATGGTTGCTAATCAGCAAGGTATGTGTGTGCCCCAAAACAGAGGAGTAGCAGGCCTCCTCCTTCCCCTCCTCCTCCTCCCTCTTCCCCTCCTCCCCTTGGCTCCATCTCCCTCTGCTGCTGCCAGTGCCGTTCTGTCCCTCAGCCCTGAGAACCAGGAGCTGGGCCTGCCCTCCCGGGGCAGATGCGAGAAGATGGAACGGCAGCCCCAGCCTTCGGGATGGTGCGCTCAACTGCCTGGGTTCAAATTCTGGCTGCAGCACTCACTAGAAGTGTAAGTTTGAGTGAATTTGCATTATTTACTCCTCATCTGTAAAAGAGGCTTGAGAATATTACCTCTACCTTAACATCATGGTAAGTTTCAATGAACTAAAAATGTAAAGCACTTAGGACGGTGCCCAGACTCATTGGAGACACTCTAAACACGAAGCCCATTATTCTTGCTTTAAGCGGAGGTGTTGTTACTGCCCACCTGCTCTCCGTTCCTTTAGCCACATTTTAAAAGTCTTAAATATAAGACAGATCTCAAGAACTCCTTATACACCCACTTAAATTTAAGAAGAAGATGGTGATGGTAGCACAACATCGTGAATGTAATTAATAGCACTGGATTGTATTCTTTAAAGTGGTTAAAATTGGAAACTTTGTGTTGCATCTATTTTCACAATAAAAATTTTTTTAATGAAAATTAAAATGTTAAAAAAGGAAAACATTATACATAATGAGAATGTTCACATATTCAATGTTGAGTATAGCTAGAAGTCAAGTAAGAAATTGAAATGTAGCTAGTTAAATCATAGTTCTCAATAAATACAATTTTTCATTTATTTAAGTAAGGTAACTATGTTTTCATGGAACTTTTGTAAGGAGAAAAATATGGAAAAGAAGTCCAAAGACATAACAAATCAATTGAACATGTAATTTCTGGTGTGGGCCAATATATATCCTTGCCGCATACTGATCGTTAAAATGTCTTATTTCTGTATTGGATTATAAATTAGTTGTTTCTAGTGGAAGCTGAGATTTCGTAACTGCATGTTTTGTACCAGATGTGGTTATGAAAGTAGTGGTTGCTTGGATTGAAGTCATTCAAAAGAAGAAAATAGAGAAGAGTAAGGGAATGTTCCTGAAAACGTCTCCATGGCAGATGCTCCTCGGGAACTTTCCCCTCTTGTTGGCTTCAGTCCTTCCATGGAAGCAGTTGCTGAGAGCAGGTAACTTGGAGAAGTTATTCAAGGGCTTTCCCCCATTAGCCAAGAGCAGACGTGGCAGGGGTCTTCTCCATTAGGGACGCGTAGCTGTGAGTCTCTGACCCCAGGCAGAGCTGGCAGAGCCCAGAGCCTGGGGATCGAGTCCACACCAGGTGGGAGATTTACAGGGCAGGGGTCTGATCCAGACTGCTAATAAGATGACATTTTAGACATATTTATAACAGCTAAGTGTTGGTGACCAGGGTGACAATTGTCTCTGGGTGTTTATTTCTCTATACCTCGCCTTTTAGTGCCATCATGGTCTGCTGTACTGAGATAGAACTCACCTAAAATTTCTTATAAGGATAGCAAAGTTAATGCCTGGCTATACTGAGCCATGAGAAGGCCCTATCTGGGCCAATATTATTATATTATGTGCCAAGTAGCTCTCCTGCATAAGTGCTATGATCCCAGACATAATTACATGGTTGAACTAATTTCATCTCCTTAATAACGACAGCACACCTCACACTTGTGCGTGGTGGCAAAGATCTTTGTTGTCAAAGACCTTTGATGAGTGTTTATTAATGTATATTTTTCTCCCTTATAATTATTCTGAAATATTTGCCTAAGGATGTTCTGTTTTAACCAGAACATAAGGTTCCCCAGAGAAGGAGCCCTGCTATTTGAAGTTTCTCTGCAGCATGTCCCCAGTATGCTGTGTGGTACACTATTGGTGCTTAATGAGTGCACGGTGGCCAGCCAGGGCATTGGCAGACCACCCACTCACACTTGGCTGCTGTGTGCCCAGCGCCGACCCTCACAGTGACAAAGTCTGGGTTATAGAGCCAGGAAAGACCTCTGGAGAGCATCTGGGATTCTGTCTAGCCCACTGTCCTCATTTTACTGAGACCCAGGGAGGTGAAGTTATTGCTAGTAAATATCTTTAAAAAGGAGCAATGAAAATAAATGTGCCACCAGACTGCCACCACCCTGCTCCACCTGCCCCTGGAGGGCAGCACCCTGGCCACCAAGCTAATAGGGTTGGGAGGATTACTAAAGCCCATTTCAGTGGAAAGAAGGGTGGGCTGTACATTAACTAAGGTGGGTCCAGGAATGTAAAAGAGAGCGAAGCTGCCATCATTTTACTTAAAAAAAAAAAAAAAATCGATGAACCAGCTTAGCTTTTAGGATAGTGTCCTCCAGGGAAGGTCCATTGTGTGGAGAAGCAGTGGAACCATCCAACAGCAGCGGCCCTCCCCAGAGATCCGAGCGGCTCTCCCAGGTCCACCAGGGGCTTCCAGGAGCCCAGTGAAACCAAGCCCCCTGCACGGGAGAGGGCCATGCAGAGAGGGGACACCTCAGGGGAACACCGTGCTGTTCCCTCAGCCCCTTGACCTTGGCACACAAACCCAGTTCACAGGGACCTGGGTCTGCCCTCTTTGGGGAAACCAGGCAGCAGTTTGGATCCAGCCTCCCAAAAGAGAAGCTGCTTCCTCCATTTGGGGTGTCCCTTGAAGTCTAATCACCTCTGCGGGACATCTTGATCATTCCAGGAGGACTCAACTCCGTGTCCACTGGCCACTGTTTGCTCCTGCAGCTCACTACTTCGCTCTGTCTCACCGCTTGCTCCTGTAGCTCACTGCTTCTCTCTGTCTCGGCTCACAGCCCTGGCAGTGACCCTCCCACTTCCCTCTGTCCCACCCACCACCTTCACTGCAGCCCACTTGCTGTTGACAGGGGTTATGGTGACTCTCTTGCTGGTTTCTGTTTATGCTCCCCTTGACTGATTTAGCTTTCCCCTGAGGCCCCAGGTCTAGGGCCCACCCATCTGCCCCTTACTCCCAGCCAGCCCACCAGAGTTGATGCATACAGGCCCCACCCACAGCCTACCCCACCAGCCCAGAGCAGCAGGAACAGCACAGGGTGGGTGTGTCGTCCGAGCTATTCCACTCAGTAGCTGGGGGACTGCAAGCAAGTTACTTTTCTTTTGCTTTTTGAATCAACTTTACTGTGATAGAACTTACATACAAAAGCACCCATTTTGAGTGTTCAGTTCAACACGTTTTGAAAAATATATATACATATATATACCCAAGCAAAACACCACCCCATCAAGATATAGAACATTTCTATCATTCCCCAAATCTCTCCCTCCCCCATGGCCACAGGAAACCACTGATCTGTTTTCTCTCACTATAAATTAGTTTGGCCTGTTTTAGAATTTTGTATACATGGAATCATACAATATGTACTCGTTGTGCCTGGCTTCTCTCTCTAAGCATGTTATTGAGATTCATCCGTGTTGTCATGTGTATCTGCAGTTTGTCCCTCTTTATTGCCAAGGAGTATTCCAGTGTATGCAAAGGCCTGAAATCTATATTCACCTGTAGATGGACATCTGTGCTTTATTTTCCAGTTTGGACTATTGCATGTCTTTGCGTGGATGTATGTTTTCATTTCCCTAAGATAAATATCGAGAAGGGGAATTGTTTAGTCAATGGTAAGGGTATGCTTAACTTAATAAAAACTGCCAAACTTCTCCAAAGTGGTTGTACCCTTTCACACTCCCACCATTGATATGTGAGAGTTCTAGTTACTCAACATCCTTGTCCACACTTGGTGTTGGCAGTCTTTTTCATTTTAGCCATTATAGTGGGATGTAGTGATAATTCTCTGCAGTTACAATGTGCATTTCCAAAGCAGTTATTGGAAATTAAGCATCTTTTCATGTGTATTCTTGGTCATTCATATATCAAGGAAGTTATTTTTAGCTTCTTTGAAGCTCAGTTTCTTGGTCTGCAGTGGGGATCAGCCTTCTTAGCCTCCTCAGAAATGTGATAACAGTGAAGATGAAAATGTTTTTAAACTCTGAAGATCAACACAGTGTAAGAGGATTCTATTTTTCCAAAGTGAGGAAGTCTTTATGTTAAGCAAGAGGCCCTGGGAGTATCCGCAAGATGGATTATTTCCCTCACTTTGTCATCCTCTCCAGTTCAAGAAAAGTCACTGACTCTCTCTCACCTGTGTTATGAAATCCAGACACCTCACTGTACGTGTGAACCTCTCTGGCAACACCTTTTCCACTCCGCCCTTTGCCAAGTCTCACCCGTCCAGTTTGTCTTCATCTCCTCAGTGAGTTAGCACTCCCCAGCAGCTGAGGGTCTGCCTTCCGTGCTCCTTTCCTGGCTTTGCACACATACTTCCCATTGACATGACCTGCCTCCCTGTTTCTCTTCTGTAAATCCATGGCCTTTCCTTTTTCAGAGCTCTGTTTCCAACCCACCACCTCCAGGAAGCCCTTTCATTTGCCTCCATTCAGTCCACTCTGTGTATCCCTTTAGCACCTAAATAGATGGACTCTGGCAGAGGGTCCTTCTCCTGAGCCCAACCAAACTCCAGTGAGTTCTGTGTTCCCTGGATGTCTCTGTCCGAGTGTCCCCCCGGCACCTCACACTCAATGTGTCCCCCCGAACCCCACACAATTCCCTTTCTTCCTTTGACTTCCCTGCTTCTGCTCATTCATGACCCTCTCCAAGTCACCAAGGCTTGAAATCCAGGCTGATCTAGGACTCCTCCTTTTTCCTAATCCCTTGTATCTCTTCAGTTACAAAGTCCTGCCAATTTTATGTCCACAGAACCTCGAATTCTTTTCCTCTCTTTCCTCCTTGCCGCCATAGCCCTGGTTCAGGTCCTCATCTCCCAAGGGCTGTTACTTGGCCTGTTTGTGACCAGACACTGCTGGCTGCCTACCCCACGGCCGTTCCCAACTGCTGCCTCCTTCTTACCACGAAAGAAGCAGAAAATCCAGATGCTTGCTTTCCCAGCCTCCTTTGCAGCCAGAGATGGCCATGTGACCTGGCTCTGGCCGATAAGATATCAGGGGAAGTAAAAGAAATATTTTCCTCCCTGCTCTCCTTACTTGCCCCTGTCCTCCGTGGCTTTTCTTGCTTTTCTTAATTCCCTCCCTCCCTTATCCCTTCTTGCCAATCCCATCCTGAGCACGTCTGCCAAATCATCTTTCTAAAATAGAGATCTGACCTCCTCTGAAATGTTCACCAACTCTATCAGATGCTGAAGAACATCTATGAACCTATAGGGCTGGCAATCGGGGCCCTGATTGATTTAGCTGTAATGTGTCATTCTCATTTTCTGCCTGGTGATTTGCTTTCATACCCCTATGCATGACCAAAAGGTGTTATATGCTTTCCCTGGATTTGTCTCATTATGTCCTATCTCTTTGCTTTTACTTAAGTTACTCCAGCATCAGGAACACATACTACACATGTAAATCTGTGTAGCATGCGTGTATCTATTCTGAAAAGCCCCAAATTCTCTCCACCTGTTATGCTCTCTCTCTCCTGAACTTCTTTCATGGATCTTACATTTGGCAATGTATTAGAATTAGTGGATGCTTGCCTTAGGTTCCTAGCATATAAGATTTTTTGGGTAGCACCTGTGTCTTATTCATCTTTACGGTCCCTGTAGAGCCTGGCCCAGTGCTGTGAACCTGAGAACTCTCTAACTGGTTGAGTGGATAGAGAATTGAAATCTCTCTGTATCTCTGTTTCATTGACAAACTTGAGCCATTTCCAGGGTAGGTGTGTTGGGTCTCCCTTTAAATAAAGTTTACTGTTTTAACAGCTCCTTTGGAATCTACATAAACTTTTCTCAGCCCTCAATTTCCACAGTTTCCACAAACATCTCTAGGTCAGTTATTGCAATGGGCATTTCAGAACGTAGTTGGTGATTATGGACAGAAAACAGAGCTTGGAGTGGGGATGTGGGGTGCCATGCTGGGCAGGGGTAAAAGCAGGGCTCCCACCCAGGAGATCAGACCACAAAGGTGGAGCCCGGGCTGCGGGGAGGAGGAAGGCTTCATTCAGTGAGAACCCAGAGTCATGGTGTTTCCCTGCTGGGACCAAGAAGCCTGAGGGTACAGCTTCAGGTTGGATTCCTCAGTCAGACATGGGGCTCTGGGCTCCAGAACCAGGATAACCTGGAAAAACAGGCTATGGAAGAACAGGAGAAGAGGCAGGCATCTGGCCAGGGACAGAGGAGAGCCACGTTCTGTGGCAGCTCAAACAGGCCACGGATATTGTCCTGTCCAACCTCCTCCTGCTGCAGATGACAAAACAGGCTTGGAGAGGCCTGGGCTAGCCCCAAGGCCTCTGATGCTGCTGCTCACTTGGATCAACAACGTGCCTCCTGCAAGATGGTCAGTCCCACAAGACTGAAGGCCGGCTGGGCAGGCCAAAAGACGGGGCAAGGAAGATCGCAAAGAAGTGTGACCAATGTCAGATCACTTCTTGGCCTCAGCTTGGGCAAAGTGCCTAGCACAGTCCTTGTCAAATGGAAGGTGTTCGTTCACCATTAATTCTCCCCCACTCTGAGTTGACCTTGCTCGGGAGGGCTGGCACTGTGCCCTGGCCGTGCACCGTGTGCTGGAGCGTTCTCAGCCTACACGCCTTCTGCTCCCTTCTCACCTTGTCCTGCTAAGAGGAGAGTGGTCAGAAGGGGGAGAATGGCTTTCACTGGCCTATTCTGTTACCCTGTTCGAGATGGCCCTTAGGAGCAGGTGCAAGGGGCAGCTGTCCTTCATGTGTGTGATCAGACACAAGAAGGCCAAGGCCCCAGATGACTTGCTCCTCCCGGGTGCCATGGAGTCTGAAATGCCACCTTTACAGATTCATAAAAGCAGAGGTGCTTATCACCTATGTTGTCCTCTAAAGCAAGGATTTATACGGCAGCATACACTACAGATGGGCCAAATTTGCCTCGACCTTCAATTAAAGATCAGGTGGATTCCAAAAATGACAGTGGTTGGGAAGAGGAAAAGTGAGGATGAGGGAAACCGAGACAAGCTTGCTTGGACTCACAACATGCCAAAGACTAACCCTCTCACTGCTGGGCCTGCCATTCCCCAGGTGCACCAATTTGACTTCCCCTTTGGTTCTGCTTCCTAAAAACAGTCATCACAAAAATAGCTAATATCTGTTGAACACTCAGTTGCCTGAGCTCACACAGCCCTAGGAAGTGAGGACTGTTATCATCCTCATTTCCAAGTCTCTTGCCCTAGATTTATAAGTTGTATATGACAGAGCCAAGGGTGGAGCTCCAATGGTCCTGCCCATCAGCCCTACTGACGTGCATTCACTCACTCATTCATTCCTTTACCAGACATTTACTGAGCCAGGTGCTGTGTCATGGATCTAAGGATAAATACTACGGAGCGCCTGTCCTCAGGAACTCACACGCTAGAGAGAGCAACCATTGCACATGCAGAGCTTACGCTCTATCATGATGAACACTACACTAGAGGCCTGAGCAAATGAATCACCTTGCCCTTGATGTATAAAGAACTCTTTGGAATGTGCCCTTCCTCATCCAATCCCAGCCTCGTTCCATCTTTTGCCTGCCTCCAAGATGCTGGCGTTAGTATTTGTGACTTCATCTGATATCATTCTGACATGTTTTTTCCTGTCCTTCTAGACTTGGCTGCCCTCCAGCTCCATTCAGCATTGGCTCCACAACTTCCTACAGCATCTGAGTGGGGTCGAGGACAGAGTCCTGCCCGCCAGCCTGGAGATCCACTTCTCCTCACAGCCCTCCCTCCAGCCAGCAATGAGTCCTTGGGAAAGAAACCAAATTTTAGGGGGTCTCACTTTCCTTTTTTTTGCTGTAAAAGAAAGGGTGAGATAAAATGCTCTTTGGGGTCCCTTTAACCTTTAGGCATGTTATGTAGCCAAGGAACGCAAATCCCTAACACGGCACCGGGAGGGAAGGGAAGGCGTGGGAGGTGTCAGGGCCCTGACCAGTTCAGATGGGCCCACTCTCTGCCCCCCTCCCCTGGACCTCATCCCCGCTGAGCTTACTTTGCTCCCCTGGCAGTGCCATTTCTCTCTGTGGGGCACCCTCTCACCAGTGCTCAAGCCCCTGGTTTCATCCTGGTTCCACCAACTCAGAATGGTTTCTGAGGTTTTCTTCACCCACGGCTGTTGCTCCCAAGGCAGGCCAGCCCAGGAGTCACCTGTGGAAGTGACTCCTTGGGGTCAAGACGGCCTTTCCTGCTGACAGATGATCACAGGAAGAGGGAGGCCTGCTGTGGCCCCCACGTCCACACTCGCCCTTTGTCCTGGACCCTGGGTTTATTGTTTAGGTGAAGCACCCTGGGAATGGGTGCTGGGTGCATTCTCTTGATAGAAAGGCATTTCAGGGGTGTTTTGGCTCAGGCTGTTCTCTCTCCCTCCCTCCCTCCCCAATCAGCCAGGAGGAGGAAGCTAACACCCAACCCTAAGCCACCAGCTCAGTGCCTTCTCCTGACAGAGCCCAGAGGACACAACCTTGGGAGAAGGAGACTTGTAGAGGAGAAGTGACTCGTCTCGGACCTGGTGCAGATCAGAAGCTCCTGTCTGCAGACACCAAGTCAGCACCTAGGGCCTTTCATCCCTGTCTTTTGTTTGTTGTTTGCCTTCTCACACCCAGCTCCAGGGAAGCCAGACTGAAATCTACCTGCCATCCCTTCTATGGGAGGCTTCCACAGCAGGTGAGGATTCTGAGCTGGGATCCTGGTGTGAAATTAATTGTTCTGCTCTGAATGATGCTGTCTGGAATGTTCCCAAACCTGAGTTCTGGGCTTTGCTTCCTTTGTGTTCCTGCCATTTGCTTTAGATCTGCTGCTATAAATGCCTTTTCTCTCAACTGAAGGAGCATGTGGATGAAGGCACAGATCTCTCCCAAATATCTAGGCTCCCTAATCAGTCAGAAGTAGGTGACCTGCCCAGGATCCCTGTCTTGCAGAGTCATCCTCCTGGAGAAGGAGCCAGTGCTGACCTTTGTATGATTCTTAAGCATTTATTGAGCATCTATTATGCCCAAAACACTGTAGAAGGCCCTCCTGCAACATAAAAATTATTTCCTTCAATAAATATTAACAATGCACTTACCATGTGCCAGGTGCAGAGAATGTGACTGTGAAAGGGGACTTGTCCTTGCTCTCTCAGAGCTTACATTCTAGTGGAATGTGAAACTGTGATAAAGATATGAACATATGCAAGTATGAAAAACATAAGTCCCCTATCCTTAAGGAGTTACAATCTGGCAGGAAAAATAAAACATGTTGATCAATCAGCAATATTTTATCTAATAGCCAAGGCCAATATCCAGCCAGCCAGCCCTTCGCTGCCAGGAAGAGCACAGTCTTTGGTTCCATCATGTATGTTGACGACATTTGGTGGGGAGAGAGCCCTGGATGTGGGGCCAGAGGCCCTCTCTGGGCTTCCGGACTCTGCCGCTTGCTGACTGAGTGGCCTTGAGCAAGTCCCTTAACCTTTCTGGTTCTCAGGCTCCTCATGTGTAAAAGGCTTTGCCTTGCTTCCTTCACCGGGTGGTCCCGAGGACAGGTAAGTTCAAATACATGAAAAAAGTTTCCAAACTATAAAAAGCACCAAAATATAATTACTATTCTTGGGATAAAAGGTAAGTGTTTTAAAAAATAAAACTTCTCCAGGTGAGATGCCAGTTCCCTTAGGACTCCCAGGGCCTGGAGAGTCCACACTCTGGCAAGACTTGCACCCTCAGGTGCATCCGTGTCAGAAATATTGGGCTGAGTTCCTCATCACAGCTGGGGCCAGTTCCAGTGGACTTTGCCACTATTGAAATGGAGGTGATTTCCAAATTGGCTCCTGATTTTTGAAATTCTTGTTAGAAAGTTATCATTTTAGCTTAAATTGGATGGAGTTTTGTCACCACAAAAATGCCCCCTTAGGGAGGATGAGTCCATACTCCTGTGTGAAGTTCTGATAAGGTGATCTTCTCACTAACCCAACAAGCATCTACCCCAGACCAGGTGCTGGGAAGTGCACGGTGGCCGAGAAGGACGTGTGTCCTGGGCTCACAGAGCTACTGTCCAGTGGAGACCTGAGACATTGGACAGCGGTCAGGGGGACACAGGCACACCAAGCAGGAGCAGCTCGTCCAGCCTTGCAGGGAGAGTGGGGCGGGAATTGGGAAATGCTTCCTGGAAGAAGCGCTGTGCAGGCTGGTGGCTGTGAGGGAGGGAGCTGGAGTTGTGGACGGGAAAGGAAGAGTGTTCCAGCCACAGGGAACAGCATATGCTAGGGTCTAGAGATGAGAGAGTGAGCAAGAACTGAAAAAAAAAAAACCCTGCTGCCTGGAAGGTGGAAGGCAATCAGGGTCCCAGCCATCTAAAGGAGAGAGGATAAGTGAGAGTCAGGGCCAGGGAGGTGGGAAACAATGGCCCCAGATATTGACCCCGATGAATGATGGGTTCTGGTGACCAGAAGCCTGGGACCAGCAGGAGTGAGGTCTGCGAGGGGAAGTGGGAACCCTGCTGGGGCTGAGCCTCAGGGGCGACTCTTCACACCCTGGAGGGACTGACCCAAAAAGGCAAGGGTTGAGGCCTTAAGGGGCTGGAGAACTCACCAGATGGGCCAAACCATGGGAAAACAGGAGCTGGGTGTGAGGTGGGGCTTTGTCCTGGGAACCTGGCTGAGTCTCAGACGGTCACAGAGGACACTGATAAAAAGGGCTTGAGGCTGAGCCTCTGGGCTGGTATTTCAGGGACTAGAGTCAGGACCAGCCCCACAGCCTGGAGGGGAGGTGCTGGGCTTGCACACGGTGGACTGAAGGCCCTGCTGGAAAGCTGGGATTGGGGTGAGGGGCAGGGAGCTGGGGACAACATGACAGCCAGCTGTGCAGAGGAGCGGAGCTGGGTGCACTGGGGCGGAGCAGGGGAGCGTGGACTTGGCAGTCAGGTGCAGTGCCACAGTTGACCTCCCCACATCTGTAGAATGAGGAGGAGATAACCAAACTCGAAAGAGGCTTGTGAGACTTAAATGATATCACATGCAAAGTGCTTAATATAGAGTGGGTGAGGGGACGAGAAGGGATCTAATTTGCTTCGTGCTAGTCTGCTAAGAAGATAGAATGGACGTTGTGGACCAGTGGTTTTTAGACTTGAATGAGCATCAGAATCACCTGGTGCATGGGTCAAAACACAGATTGCTGCTGCCACCCCTGGAATTTCTGATATTATAGCCCTGGGGAGGTGGGGGGTGGAACTGAGAATGTGCATTTCTAGCAAGTTCCCAGGTGGTGCTGATGCTGCGGGGGCTGGTGCTGAGACCCCACTTTGAGAACCACTGATGTAAACATTAAGAGTATGCCTTCTTGAGTCACACAATCTTGATTAGCAGAAAACACTGGTTTCAATACTTTCTAGCTCTGAGACCTTGAACAATCGACTTAACTTCATTGTATCTCTTCATCTATCAAATAAGGATAATTGTAGTTATTTCATAGGGTTGTTGTAAAGATTAAATGAGTTAATGAAATATGTAAAGTGCTCAGAATAGTACTTGATAAAATGTAAGCACTCAAAAATGTTAGCTTGGTATGTGCTAGGCTCTCGTAAAGTACATCCTCTCAGTTGTTGCAAGATCATTAAAGGCTAGTATTATAGTCTCCATTTTAAGATGGGGAGATGTAAACTCATAAGGACGAGGCAAACGACACAACTAATCAGAACCCAAGCTAGGATTCGAACCCAAGTCATCTAGCTCCAAAGCTCAAGCTTGTCCCAAAGCCTTGAGTCCTGGCTGCCTCTTCCCCTCTCTTTAAACTCTGTGCCCTGAAAGTGGCTGATTGCCTGGCTGCAGACTTCATAGACTCCTGAGGGCCAGGAGAATGGAGGCGTGAAGGAAGAGGCTTGGGAAGATGTCTGTCTGGGAACCTAGCACAGACGTCACTCAGGAAGCATGGGGTGAGCATTTTTGTGTCTTCAAAGGGCAGATGAGTCAACATTTTGCCCACACATTCCCTCTTTACTTTTGGCTGCTGTAACTGATTGAAATCATCAGTGAATTATGTGGCAGGTGCAAACAGATCAACCCACTGAAGTTTTACACAGCCCTGGAGAACACCCCTACTCCCTGCCTAATATGGACAGAAAATCCAGCTACCGGACTACAGAATCAGCAAACACTGCAACCCTTTGGATGATGAATCAGAGCATCCCACCCACCCACAAGGACCACGATGTCCCAGAAGATGTCAGGAGCCGTAGCAGCAAGCCCATCTGTGGTGGGTGGGGAGTCTCTGTGTACCCAGGTCCTAATTGCAGCTAGTTGTCTTGCTTTAAATGCTTATTATGGACAAGGATGGAGTGAGTGTGCCTGGTCAGCCAGCTCCTCACAGCTGCCAGAGGGAAAATGCTGACCCGTGTTTGATACTCAAGGGGTTTATAAATCAATGACCCCACCATGTATTTGCATCCTGACCTCTCCCCTGAATTCCTGACCTTTCTTCTGTCCTGGGGCTAGGAGATATTATGTGGGTGTCCTTCAAACTCTCCCAATTCACCATATCCAAATCCCTTCTTCCCTCAAAGTTTGCTCTTTCTCTTGTTCTCACTGTGTCAGTTGGTGGGAGCATCCACTAAGTACCCAAGCCAGGGGCTCAGAGAGACTCTGCACATTCTAATGCAGAGTTTCTTCCTAGAACAGATGGTGGCCCTGAAGTAGGACAAGAGTCCCATCAGGATAGCAGCTGGGACATCTTTGGCCACTCACTCTTGGGTCTTTCCCAGTGGTTCCCGGCCCTGCCCTGCCTCTTTGAGAGGAGAGCTGCCTGTGGTTTGTAGATTAACCCTTATCTTAAATGCCAAGCTAGGAATCACCTCACCCAACTTTTGGATGATCTGATTAACTTGAATGTAGACTAGAGGCATTCTATAAACTAGGAGTCCTTCTTCTGGACTACAGTGCCTGTAATTCATCTCATTCTCAACACTGTCAATTTTATCCATTGAGTTTCTACTGCAGGGCTCCACCACCAGCCCTGGATTCAGGAATGGAACAAAAAGTGGGGATGGAGATGACTTGGGACATCTTGGGGTCTTAAAAACAGTCTTCGGTCTGATTTTCATTTCATCAAGGGATGTGTGTACTTTCTTCTCACTCCCTTCTCCCACTCTCTCCTCCTCCTTGGATACTGGGCTGTGCCAAGTTTCTTGCATAAAGGCCCTGTCTTAGTTTTCCAGGCTGCTGTAACAAATCCACACAATGGGTGACTTAAACCACGGGAATTTGTTATCTGGTGATTGGATTGCTTCCTCCTAGGGTCATTAACATTCTGGTGAGCCAGGAGCCCTTGCCTTAGAAGTCTGGACCAGCAGCCTTCCCCAGCCTCTGTCTGAGTCTGACCCCTCCCTGACAGCATCCTCTCTGGGAAGGGGTGGCCACTCTTCCCCGGCCCAAAAAGACCTCACTTCCACTTAAAAACCTGTTATAAAGATTGTAGAAAAAAGTTCTGTGTTTCAGTGGAAAATTACACATCATCTATCTCACACACTTCTGGGTTATTGGGTTATAGATTCTTCTGTTCATTGTCTTGGAACTATATCACAACTTTGGTAAATTGTCAGTAACTGATAGGTATGTAAATTCTGTCCTGTCTGGTAACGACTTAATTGACTTAATTATCTCCATTTGCAACTAATCTCAACATTTCTTAACTCTATATAAATTTGTGCTGTTTTCACTTTTCCTTTGAACCCCAGTATAACATCTGCTGGGTTCCTTCATATCGAGAGTAAAATATATTCTTTAACAGGTACACATTTTTATATCTGTGTGCAAGTCATGATTTTACCTTCTTTCTGAAAATTATCTTTTAACAATATATTGTCTTTTCATGGCCTCTTGGGAGGAGGTGTCCATTTTTAGCCCATCATTTGAATTTTTTTTTTTTACTTCGTTGCTCCCCTTTCCTCACCAGTTACCCCTCCCCCCCCATCCCATAGATTCTTCTGTTCTTTTACTAGAGACTTGTGCAAAATCAGGCTTGAACATATCCCTGACACTGCTGGAAACCAAGTGTTTTGAGGTTTTGTTATGTTGGAAATTTCAGCTTCAGTGCTTAAGAAATATAGCCTGGGCATGTTCGGGTATTTGGGATCATTTAAGAGCTGCCTGTTTGGTGCCAGGAGAAAGCAACCATAGTTAGCATTTTCATTCTGTTGGAAGGCAGAGCTAGGGCCTGCACCTTTTCAGATAATTGTATGGTATTAATTTTGCAAATAATTTAACCCTTTGCTTCAGATTTTCTCACTTTAAAATAGAGAGAGTTCAATACTGAGGTCTTGGGTCTCTGTTATCCTCAATATGTTTAGTTTGTGTGTGTGTGTGTGTGTGTGTGTGTGTGTGTGTGTGTGTTTTAAATGGTTTTAATCAAGAATTACAACAAAGCCTGAGTGTGATTTTGCCAGTATATTTAGGTTGGCCAATTTGGGTGTGCACGTGTGTGTGAAGCATGCACAGAAGATAGAGGAAATGAGAGAATGCCCTTAAAACAATTTGCAAAGTGTATGAACAGTGATACTTACATTTATAATTTCCTTTTCCTTCAACTATCGTGTTTGAGCCCCAAACACCTTTCATCTCCAGGAGACCCATCAGCTCCTATAGGGGGCCCCCTGCTTACAGCTTCCCTGGGTCCCCAGCAGGGTGGGAGGCATAGGGTTACTTGGCCAAGTTGATTAAACACAGTTTACTGTGGGTCAAATTCACAGCCAGGGGAGGTGGGAGAGAGGAAGTGAATGAGACTCACTTGCTGAAATTTCATTTTGTTTCTCCATTTAACTCTCTCTTTACCCTAGTATGGACAATGTGCATTTTTATATCCCGAAGGCCGTGGTTCCAGCTGCATTCTTGATTAATGTTCCCCAGTCTCCTACCAGAAAACATGTTGCTGAATCAAAGACAGGGGGAGTTATATGTCTGGTATGTAGCTCGTGGAGAAACATTTTCTTCTCTGAATGGGGATGGAGGGTAGATCACAGCTTGAGACTAAAGATAGACTCTGTGGGCCTTGAGCAAAATTCTCTAGATAGCTCAATGAGAAATGAGGAGACCATGTCAATGTTTTATGAATGAAATTCTCTTCATTAACATTTTTTCATTAGAGATAGACAGTCTGAGACTAATATAATTGCAGCACCAGAGAAATTAATGTAATTTTGAGGCATCGTGTCACATTATAAAAACACAGTGCTATAAAAGACTCTAATTTGACAAGCTCAACCAGGCAGCCAGTTGGTACACTTACACAGAAAAATCTTTTTCTTGAACAGGAGAAAGTCTGGGATGCCACAGATGGGAGAAATCATGGATACTCAGACCTTGAACCAGATAATGATATTCTTTTGAGTCCTCAGAGGAAGAAAGCCAGCAGGTACCAAAAGGGGAAGGGCTAGGTTGTCTGGGTCCTGGCCCCACCTCCTTCCTGGAATCAGCCCTCTCGACTGACAGGAGGCTCAAGAGGGGGTGGTTGGGAACTCCTGGCCTCTGGCTTCATGTGGGAACACATTTCCTCTGAATCCTCCAGAAGCCCAGGTAGAAAACCTCAGATCATTTCAGACTCACCCTTTTCTCTCTTACTCTGCCTACACCAAGCATCACTGGTTCCAACCTTGATATATCAGAGCCCTGTGGTGGCTGCTGCCTGAGTTCAACCTTCTTTGTCCCCTTGTGTGGATACAAAGCAGAACCTGCCTTGGATCTCTCTTTGCCCATTGTTTCCCGTCCATCTTCTACATTCTGCCAGTGTGCCTTTCTCAAATGTAAATCCTATCATGCACCTTTCTTGCTTAAAAATCACTGATTGCACCTCACTGCCTGCATCAATAAATGGGTAAAATTAGCCCTATATTAAAAGTTGCATTGGTTGCACCAAAAACTTAAAAGCCCAAACAACTTAACTGAATTTTGGAACAAACTCAAAAATATTTAAAGAAAAGAAAATCCAGCACTAAATAAACTAAAATTTGCAGTATCTGGCATCCAATTAAAAAATTATCAGTCATCAAAGAACCAGAAAAGTATGATCCATAATGAGGAGAAAAATCAATCAATAGAAATATAATAGGCAAGAACATTTTAAAAAGTTATTGTAAACATACTCCATATTTCTAAGAAGATAGAGGAAAGCATGAGCATGTTAAGTAGAAATATATATACCTAATCAAACTTCCAGGGATGAAAAAACTTCAATTCTAAGATGGGGCTAACAGCTTATTCATTGCAAACTGAAGAAAAAAATAATAGAGCATCAGTGACATGTGGGAGACCTTCAAGAGATGTATGAATAATTGCAATCCCAAATGGATAATAGACAGGCAGGGGGAAAAGACAGGTAGTTGAAGAAATAATCACTGAAAAAAATCTCCAAATTTGGTCAAAATCATAAACCCACAGATCTAAGAAACTCAGTGAACCCCAAGCACAATAAACATGAAGAAAACCACACCAATATACATCATAATCAAATTGTTTAAAACCAGTGACAAAGAGAAAAATCTTGAAAGTAGAGAGAAAAAATGCATGTAATGTACAGAAGAACAAGGATAAGAATGACAGCATACTTTTTACTAGAAACCATGCAAAACAGAAGACAGTGGAGCAACTTCTTTAAAGAACTAAAAGAAGAAACTGAACTTAGAATTCTATACACAGTAAAATATCTTTCCAAAATGAAGGTGAAATGAAGATTTTTTTCAGACATGCAAAAGCTGAAAGATTGATCACCAGAAAACCAGTACTACAACAAATTTAAAGGAAGACCTTTGGACAGAAGGAAAATGAAATCAATGAGAAATCTGGTTCTACAAAAATGAATGAAGATATGCTAAATGATAAATATGTAGGTAAATATATAAAACTTTTTTTAAAAAAATTAAGATGTCTTTAAAAGATACTTTAAAGTGTAAAACAAGAATAATAGCAATGTATTGTGGGGTTTATATTATATGTACAAATAAAATATTTGATGAGAGTAGCACGAAGATCAGGGTGGGGGGATGGAGTATATTGTAAGGTTCTTATTTATATGTGCAGTGATATAATATTACTGGAAGGTAGACTGTGATAAGTTAAAGACATATTATAAAGCCTCAATCAATCATCAAAAACAAGAAAAAAACACAACAAAAAAGTTATAACTAAAAAGCCAATAAAGGAGATAAAATGGACTTATAAAAAATAACCCAAAACAAAAGAAGACAGAAATAGTGAAAAAAGGGAATGAAAACATATGGGTTAAATGGAAAACAAATGGCGAGATGGTAGACTTAAAACTAATCATATCAATAATCACATTAAATGTTAATTGCGTAAACACCCCTTTAAAAAGGCAGGGATCATCAGATTGTATTTAAGAAAAAAAAAACAAAAAACAAGCTCTAATTATATGCTGACTATCAGAAACCAAATTTAGATATGAAGACACAAATAGATTAAATGAAAAAGTATGGGAAAAGATAAGTATTAGTCTGATGAATGAGAAAAGTCTCCCCTCCTACCCTGGAGAACAGTAACAAGCCAGGTGGTTGGGAAGGGAGATGAATAGAGAAATATATTAGGAGTGCTTCTCCCTCCCACACCCTTCTCTCTTATGGAGCCAGGTATCCTTCCTCTACGAACTGTTGAAGAATGGGCCCCAAGTAGTCTCTCAACACTCTCAACAACCCAGCCTTGTGTGAAGACTGTTTTGTCTTCACGTCAGGGCAGGGCAGGCCGCTAGAGAAGTGCCCACAGGGAGAGCTGCTGTGGGTGGCATGACTGGAAAAGGTGTCAGGCCAGGGTGGCTCCCAAGCCAGGAGGAGATGTGGGAGCTGAGTACAGGGCAGGGCCCCCTTCACTAACTAGTATGTCAATATCATTTCCTATTAATCAAAACTATTTTTATACCTTTGGGTGAAGAATGCTATTGGTTGGGAGTGCTGAGCCATCCAGAGGGTATAAATTTTCCTCAGGGTCAGGGTATGAACTCAGTGAAGTGGAGTTCAACTCTGCCCACCTCATTCAAACTGAATCAGTTCTCCCTGCTCCAAAGCTTAGCCGTACACTCAAAGCCAAAATCCATCTCCCTGGGCTTTCCTGCCGTGGCTGCTAACGATGACTTTGTGTCGATAGAAGCCATCGTGATTGTGAGGGGAGCCTCTGTGGTGCTTGTCAGGGGGCAGATGAGTAGTGTCAGAGAGATGCGGGTGCAGGAGACTCAAACAAACTCCTGAAGGATAAGGACAAGGAAAATGGGGCAGGAGAGGCTGGCAAGAATGAGAATTGTCCCGTCCCGCAAAGCAAAGAGCTCAGGGCTCAGAGCACATTTCTATAATTAGTCATATCAGGCAATGTTTTCTCCAGAGTTGGATTTTAGAGTCCCATATCAAAGAAGTCTCCCTAAAACCAACTCCACTTGACAGAGCATGGAAATTGCCAGATAAGTGAATGATGGTGTGGTCCAAGAGAATCAGAGTCAGTCTTCCAGATAGAAGCAGATGGCAGAGATATATAGATCTCGAATAAGTAAGATTCTGCAGCTGGATGCCTCATTTTTCTCCCTCTCCCACTGTTTCTTCCAGAAAACAGAAGTTACCCCACAGCCACCATACAAGTACTCCAAAGTTACCTGAACAGCTCAGCTCCACCCAGCGTAATGCCACAGCTGCCAACCAGACCCTCTGTCTTGATCCTCCATTCTCTCACTTCTACCCTCCACCTAGCTGTGAGAGTTATCATCCTATAATTCACAGCTCCCTGTCATCACAGAACAAAATCCATATTCCTTAACCTAGAATTTCCCACCAATCTTTATTTTTCACCTTACCATAAATGACGTGCATTCATATCTGTTTCCCCACTAGACTGCTTTAGCCTGGGTGCCCCAGAAAGCAGAGTCCAAGGTAGAGGCTGATATGCTACTGCTTTACTGGGGCATGCAATTCTTGGGAAGCAAAAGCACATGGAAAGGGGAGTGAGGCAGGAAGCCAGAAGAGGTATGCTACTGAGCGGACCACTACTTAGATCAAATACAACTGACTGCTTGATATTGTGGGTCCATCTTCCAAAACACCGTATGAGGAAGGAGAAAGAATGTTCAGCCATCTCCTGTCTCCATTGGTCAAAGGGAAGCCCCGAGGTGGGAAGAAGAGGTGGGCAGAGGGGGATGCGATGGGGGATTTGTCAGGTTGTGTCCACTGGAAGTCACCTGGAGCTGCCACTGAGGTTTTCATCTGGGAGGCAGCTGGAGCAGACATGACCGAGGGCCCTGGAGGCAGGAGGGTCTGGGGTGGGTCAGCAGAGGTGTCTCACACCTGAGTCATGCATCCACCTCCTGTGGAGGGTTCTCAGTAAACATTTCAGGAGCTGTAGGGGGAATTGAGAGGAGCACATAACTAGGTTCTTCAATAGGAAATTTGGATAAAGTGCTTGGCCTGGTTTTCAGGAAATGTTCAATAAATGTTAGCTACTATTATTACTGTTACCATCCAAGGTGTCAGCCTCCCTCCATCTCTCTAACCTGAAAAGGTGTTTCTTGTCCACCTCCTTGGCTCTATTCCTGACACGCGGCATGTGGTCCTTTTTCAAAAAACCATTCTCCATGCTCACATCACCCATGTAGTTAAGGCAATGGAGTCGTTCAAGGGAAGAGAAAGTGCGCTCGCAGGCCGTCAGGGTGGAGCTGCAATGAGGGTGCCCTCGGCTGCTTCTCCCCAGACGACTTCCTCTGGCCCTTCCCAAAGCTTCCTGGCCCTGCTTCTGCTTCTGCACTTGGTCAGCAGACATGAACCAATGCAACGGGCCTCCCACCAAGCAGCCCAGGGCCGGGATCCACCTACATACGGGGGCGTTATGGGGGGCGCAGAGGCTGAGCGCCTCAGGCGGGAGAGAGCAGCTGCTCCCTGGTTAGTGGCCAGCCCAAACCAGGTGTGGAAAATAACAGGCACTCCCAGTTCAGGGCATTCGGAGCCTGGCCCTGAAGCATCTCATCCTCGTTCCCTCGCCTCTGACATAGACCCTTCTGCTCTCCACTCCATCCTCGCCCTGGTCTCCACCCTCCATCTTTCATGGAGTCTGGCACTAAGCACTGCTGGCTTTGAACAATCCCGTGGTTCTAAGTTGGGACCTAAAAGCACAGTCAGGCTCTCCCAGGGGAACTGCTCTCCTGTAATCCAGCAGAGGAGAGGGCTGGGGGACTGCACATTCCCCCCAGGAGCAGAGAGTTCTGTGGCCCTCCCCTCTCTGGAAGCCCATCCATCAAAGGACTGCTCCAGACCTGTCCAGAGAGGCCAAGAGGAAAATCCAGAAAGCTCTGGCCAGACGGGATGCAGCACAGAACTTTATGTGTGACCCAAGGATTTAGCACATATGTGTGGACGATCCACATGAACATTCATTAGTTTAGAGCTGCAATTATGTAATGCAATTCCCATTAGCTTATTTGTTCATCCATCCTGATAATGAATTTTCAGCACTGGAAAAAAAAAGACATGACCATGAAGTCCAGCTATAGCTGGAGGAATGGGAAGGGCTTTTCCACAGGTGGGAAAAATCTATGGGTTTACCAAGAAGGAAAAACTAACTGTGCCTAAGGGAACAGGAAAGAATTGTAGAGAAAGGCCTCTTTAACTGGGCAGTGAAGGATAAGTAGGAGTTTGCTGGGGGGGGGGGGTGAATTGGGTTAGAGTATTCCAGGCAGAAGAAAAAATGTGCCAAGCCAGGGAGAATGAAGGAACATGTGTGTGTTCATTTATCATTCAGTAAAATTTTACTGAATACCTACCAGGTGCAGGGACTGGGTTAGGTGCCAGGAATGCAGGAAAGAACAAGGCAGACATGATCATTCTCTCTGGTGGAAAAACAGAAGTTAAACAAACAAAAATCACAAGGATAGGTGTGTAATTACAATTGTGCCAAGTCTGCAAAGGGAAAGAGGAAGGTGCTTTGGGGGCATGATGGGGTGGCGAGGTGGGGGCATCTGGCCTGGCCAATCAGGAAAGGGTTCCCCAAGGAAGAGACAGTTCAGCTGACTCTGAAGGATAAGTGGGATTGGTCAGGCAAGGCAAACCAGGAAAGGGGAACAGCATGGGGGACAGCCCTGAAGTAGAAGGAGCACAGGGTCTAGAACATCTGAAAGAGAGAGATTGTTCATTACGCAATGGCTGTGATCTTTATCCTAAGAGCAGGGGGATGAAGATGAGATGAGATTTGCATTATTAACAAGACCCCTCTGACTGCTGTGTGGGAAATGAAATGGAGCACCGTGGAACATGGGAAGACCAGGGGGGCTGGTGATTCTCAATCCTGGCTGAAAGTTAGCATTACCTGAGGAGTTTTATTTAATAATGATGCTTGGAGTCCAGCCCCAGAAATTCCGTTTTGCTTGATCTGGAATGAGATTTGAGGATTAGTAATTTTTTAAAGCTCTGCAGGTGATTCTAACATGTATCCAGAGTTGAGAACTCCTGAGTTAGAAGAATATTGTTCTACTCCATGTCACGGGGGGAGTTATCTTTGCCTAGGGTGATGGTGGTGGAGATGGAGAGCAAGTGATGGATGCTTTTAGGAGGCAAAATAGTAGAAACCAAGAAATGCCAGATTTTGGTTTGTCAGATTCACCAAGAAATAAAATACCGGAGAAGGACCAATTGATTGTGAGGTTCGTGGCATGAATTCAAGTTTGGACACATTGAGTGTAAGGTACCTGTGAGCCAACTAAGTGGACAGTAGACAATTGGATATATAGACCTAGAGCCCAGAGAAGTCTGAGATTGAGAGTCATAGATGTACAAATAGTATTTGAGATGCGGATGGGATTGCCTAGCAAGAGGGCAAACTGTGGGGTGGGGGGGTGGCGGAAAGAAGAGGGCTGAGGATCTAGCTAGATGCTCTAGCATTTGAAGCTGAGTAGAGGAGAAGGAATTGTCAACAGAGACTATAAAGGAAAGGCTGTGGAGGGCCTTAAAAAAACAAAGGTGAACCAGAGGCCCAGAGCAGTCAATGGTTTCAAACATTCCTGAAAGTCAAAAAATCAAAAAAGAGGTCTGAAAAACATTTATTTCATTTAACAACCTCTAGGTCATGAATGACTTTAGAGAGAGTTGTTTTTGTGGAGAGCTTGGTGCAAAAGCCAGATAGATGTGAATGGGAAATGGGAAATGCAGAGGATGCATTCAGACTTTTGGTTTCAGGGGAAAGAAGAAAGAGAGGGTGGTCATTTTTAGAAGGGGTTGGGGGATCAAGGGGATGTTTGTTGAGATGGGAGAGAAATGTGACTTGAAATGTTATTGGAAAGGGGGGTTGAAGATACAGGAAAAAGAAGGGATAATTGAAAATGTAGAGGGATGGGATGGGATAGGATGGAATCCAGAGCCTTGGAGGAGAATTGGTGCGAGTTTTGAGGACTTTTCTTCTATTCTAACAGGAGGGAGGGATGTGTGGGTTGGGTGCTGAAGTGGATAATTTTGTCCAGTTAGAGAAGAAACTGCCCATCTGATAGCTTTCATAATCTTCATGAGGTCTTCCACTTGCAGAGGGGAGCATGTGCTTGCTGGGGAGGACTCTTTGGGGGTGGGTAATAAGAGGGTGGGAAATTTGAAGAGCATTGGCATGAGCTGCAATATTTGTTGTGGAGAGATGAAGAGTTAGGCAGCCAGAGAAATACAGTAGAAAGTGAGGCTGTGTGACACCCCTGTAGAAAATGCTGGTCAAGAGTTTATGATAGTGTTAAACTTTGGAATGATTTTCTGAGACTTAGTGAGACTGTATGGTATTGATTCTTTATTTCTTTATAAAAAGTTATCCCAAAACTTGTTAAAATGATAAACATTTATTGCCTTAGTTTTGAGTCAGGAATGTGGACACAGGCTTAGCTAGAAGCTTCATCCACAAAGCCTTTCACAGTGAAGTACAGCCCAGGGCTGGGGTCTCATCTGAAGGTTCAGCTGGGAGAAGATCTGCCTTCAAGCTCATTCACGTTGTTGGGAGGATTCAGCTCCTCACAGGCTACTGGGCTACAGGCCTCTGTTCCTCCCTGGCTTTTGGCTGGGGCCTCCCTCAGTTCCTCTCTGTGTGCACCTCTCCACAGAGCAGCTCACAACATGGCCTCAGAGCAACGGAGAGAGTGAGGGAGGGCACGCAAGATGGAAGCCAACTTCTTTGTTACCTAGTCTTAGCATGATATCCCATTCTTCTTGTGTTTGTACGTGGTAGAAGCAAATCAGTAGGCCAGGTGGTTCTCAAGGGGAAGGGATTACCCAAGTTTGTGCATCTCAGGAGGTGGCCTTATTGAGGGCCACCTTAGAAGCCGTCTTCCTCATGCGTGGAGCACGCATTACGGGAGATAAGGCTGGAGAAGGGTTTTCATTAGGTTGTGAAGAATTATATACGTCAAACTAAGGAATTTAAGTTTTGTCCCATAAACTATGTGGAGTCGTAGATGATTTTATTTTAAGGCAGGAGGATGGTTTGTTGGTTTTTAGAAGGTTCATTCTGAGGACGGGGTGGATGGTGGCTTGTTTAGAGGAGACAAAGATGGTACAGGTTTCTTAGCTAGTCCTCCAGGCTGAGGGCCACTCCTGATGGGGAGTCCAGATGGGGTCTTGGGCATTTTAAACATTGGAAGGAAGGACAGTGTGGGGTCTCCAGGATGTGAGGTGGCAGCTGTTTTCATATTTGTCACAGTGTGTGAGGGAAACCCCTGAGAGGGTGAGAGGGGTTTTAGATGGGCTGAGTCCTTTGGGGAAGGTGAAGACTCTTTCTTATAGAGCAAAAAGAGCTTTAAGAAAAAATGCAGATTTTTGAGAAGACAGTGATGGGTGGGCTGCTTCAGAATAACCGGGAGAAGGAAATAGGACGACGAGAGCTCTTGTGTGGGACCCAGGATGGGCAGACTGAGGTGGAAGGTCAGTCACAGGGCTGAGTACCGGGAGCTCCAAGGCCAGAGAAGCCAGACGAGTCACTGGCTCGCAGATGAGGGGTGCCGTGTAGCAGCCAGGGCATAACCACTCGCATTTATATAGCATCTGACAACTTACGGCACTTCCACAGAAGCTCTAGTGTTATCATTTCCCCACATCTTGGAGAGGCAGGCAGGGTGGGGGCTATAGCCCCTACTTTAGAGGAGAAGAGAGAGGCTCAAGGAATTCAAATGACTTGATCAAAGTTATGCAGGTGGTATGGAGCAGAACCGGAGGGTGAACCCCGGGCATTGGACTCCAGGTCCAGCACCATCTCCCATCTCTGCATTCCCATGCAGCCTAAAGTCTGCAGGGCACCGGCCTGGAAGAAACCGCTTCTCCAGGAATGCAGCTGGCCCAAGGGGAGGGCTCCATCTAGGCCTGCAGAAGGAGCTGTGTGGAGAATCCTGGGAGTCGGGCCTGGGAGTCACCTAAGAGAAACACAGTGGGAGGTGGGTACAGGGATAGCCCATGGAACACAAGGAAGGAGCCCAGTGGGGCCACTGGAGGGAGAGTTGGGAACCAAGAACCCGAAGCTATTAGGAACCCAACAAGTGGTCTCTCTCTGAATACCAGGCCCCATCTCTCCCTCTCAATCTCTCTCTCTCTCTCTCTCTCTCTCTCTCTCTCTCTCTCTCTCTCTCTCTCTCTCTCTCCCTCCCTCCCTCTCTCTTGATCTGTCCTTCTGTGTGTGTCAGGCTCTCTGTTCTCTCGGGGTTGGGGCGGCCTCTCCATGAGAACAGACCTGACCACTAACAGAATCTCCTGGAAGACAAGAGCTGATAGAAACACAGCTGGTGGGCCCAGGGCTCTTAGAAGAGGGGATCACGGTGAGCTGGGACCTGAGAACTGGAGTCCTCCACGAGAAGTGTAAGAGAGGTTGGGGGTTGATGCTTTATAGAGGAATCACCCCACAGGGACACAGCAGCAACTCACCTCAGCCAGGCTCGTTCCATCCAGCCTCAGGCCCTTGACAATTGCCAAGGAGCACACTCCCCCGATTCCCACGTGGCTTGCTCTCTCACACCCTTCAGGTCTTTGTTAACTGTAATCTGCTCCGTGAGACCTTCTCTGACCACCCAGTTTAAAATTAGGTTGCATACCTCCCAGCCCCATCCAGCACCTCATCCCCTGCCCTTATCAGGCTCATTATATGTTGTTGTAAATTGTCTGTCTCTCTCCCATTAGAAAATGTGAGTTCCACAAAGGCAGGGATTTTTTACTGTTTTGTTCACTTTTGTGTCCTCAGCACCTAAGCAGAGAGTAGGTATTCAGCGAAGCTTTGCAGAATGAATTCATTACTAAGTAAATGTTTATTGTTTCCCCAAAGCCCTCTCCCTGCTGAGCTGAACGTGCAGGAAGTGGACCCTGGTAGAGTAGGGGGCAAGTGGGGTCCTCTGAAGTGGAAAAAATAAGAAAGACTATGAAGCAGAGGTTGTACTTTAGAAAAGAAATCTTTCTTCCTTTGGTTTTTACAGGTAATGGCTTAGGAATGAACACCAATAGAGGCTTTCTGGGTACAATGAGAAAAATGATAGATGCGACTTACTCTATGAAATGTAATTGAATGATGTTGTTATTAATGAGGCTGCCATGGGATGGGGTCACTGATGTCCCTCCAGTGACACCCCATGTTCACCCGTACGGTCGTTATGACCATAGCTGGCTCCCCTTGGCCTGACTCCTTCCCTAGTGGCACACAGTTTCCTACCAAGCAGGGACTCTTGGCCCAAGACTGTTTTGCCCAGTGTGCCAGGAGGAGCCACCCAGCCTGGGCAAGACCACCGGGCAGCTGGGGTGAAAATTTAAGGAAGCACTCTCTCTCAGGTTCGTGTCAGTGCAGGCTTGACCTTTGCATGGACCTGAAAGCAAGAGCCTCCTTAAATCACCTGCTCCAGGCGCCTCACTCATAAGAGGGTGCTTAACCTCAGGGCAGGGACCATGGTGACTTTGGGGGGCCCTAGGCACTTTGCCTTCTGGGACTCCTTCCTCAAAAAAAAAAAAAAAAAAAAATTAAATATTTTGTTCTACAACTGCATTGGTATAAAGACAAGTATAATCCAGGCTGGATAATACTCATTTTTCCACCTGATTTTAAAATACATTAAAACATTTTCTCCTAAAAGCACTGTGGGTCCCAGGCACTGGCCTGCTGTGCCCAGTGGAGAAGTCAGCCCTGGCTGGGGAGTGCACAGACCTGAGAATGTGTCCCCCTTAAATTCTGCACCCTACATGCCTCTCTAGGCCCAGCCCTGGGCACCAAAATATTTACAGTCCAGAAATTAGTAACCTTCATTTACTGATTTCACTTCCTTCCCTTCTTTGAGCTGAATTCAGCATCCTCGTCTTTAAAAGGTTATAATAAAGTAAGAGTTGTTTTATTGCAGTAAAATAAGAGAATATTTGCCCAGCACTTTACACAGGGTAAAATGTCAGACAGATATGAGAAATTATGACCATTATTGACAATTATCGCCCTGCTGTGGTGGACGAGAGCCCCAAAGTTCAAAGCCAGACAGACAGTGGGCGTAGAGCTGCTGCGGAAACATGCCCCCACCGCCCACACCAAGCCCTGTTGCTCACAGCCCACTGCCGCCCCGAGATTAGAGGACCCTATCAAAGAATGGATGACAGCCACGATCCTTGACACACTATGGGGGCCTAATAGAGGGCACGCCTTCCTCCTGGAAACCTGTCATTCCTTTCTCTCTGACGGCACTCCCTTTTGGTCCCCGGGATGGCAGGCTTGGCCAAGAGATCTAAGACAGCCCCTGTGTTGGTGGCACAAGGCGTGACCGCAAGGGGCCAGGTTACTGCCCAGGCCCCAGGTGGGCACGGTGCCTCAGGTAGGCATGATCTGATCTCCCAGCTTGGGAAGAACGTCCTGGTGTCTGAAGGAGCTGAGAAGGAACCTCCAGGGGCTGTTTTCATCTGGGAGAGGTGGAGCTACCTCCTTTTCCACAGCGCACACCCTGTTTGCACCGATGAAGCCACAAACACACATGCGGGTGAGGTAGAGCGGGGATTCCCGCAACAGAAGGATACTGTGGAAACTAATTCAGCACAGGGTTTCTTCAGATAACAAGGCTGCCTGCTGCAAAGGGGGCTCCGGGGACGCCCTGCCTCTCAGGGGAGTCTGAATTTCCCAGAATTTGTGAGCAACCTCTTGGTATTTGCAAGGAGAAAGTCTATAGCTTCCCTCAGAGTCTCGAAGGGGTGTGTGACCCCAAAACTCCTTTAAAACCACTGTTCCCGTGAATGTAAAATGTGATCCCAGAGACCAGAATGTAGCTTACATTTGGCTTTTGGGAAGTGGCCTGGCTGCTTCCTGAGGTGCTCTGTGGGGGTGGCGCTTGAGCTGGGGTCCCTGCTGGATTCTCCTCCCCTAATAATGCGAGTCACTTGTAAACAAACAGGGGGCGCCCGTGGAGCCTGCAGAGCTGTTTCTTCACATCTGCCCACCAACCGGGCACCCAAGACGAAAAAGTCTCCCTGCTGGCTGCGATTTCTCTCATTCCTCTCGGCGTTTGTACGTGTGTGTAAATGACACACCCAAGTCACCAGTCCAGCCCAGAACACAGAGCAACTGTCTGTAAAAGAATGACCCTTGAAGCCCCAATAATTCCTTTAATAATTCTTTGTGGTCTATTTTAAGCCCCAAACAGAGTCTTGGGCAATCTGCAGCGTCCTTCGGCCAAGCTGGCAGGAGTCGGGCAAATGCCAGCTTGCACAGCCCTGCACTTTCCCGGGCAGGGAGGGGTGGCGGGAAGGAGAAGGGTCATAACCAATGGGTAATTTAAGGGCTCTGCAGAGTGACTCAGATATTCCAGTGGGGCTTTTATTTTTCCTTTTTGTTGATGTGTGAAATGTAATCGTAGTCATTTTTTCCAACGAGTTGATAAACAGTGATTATCCATGGCAGCTTGTGAGCTGGGCCATCTCGAACCAGTCCATGTGCCAACATTTTTCTCTCTCCAGCACCTGAGATAATGACCCTGAGCCTGAGGTCAGAAGTTTCTGGATCCCAGGAACTTTAGTAAGTGTGTGAAGGGTCAGAAGAGGCTCTCTGGGAAGAGGGGAAATAGGGGGGCTTTGGAAGCATGTGAGCTCTGGCCTGACCCACCCCCCCCCAGCCCACTCCACACTCATTTGTCACCTGGGATGAGGGAAACAGAGATGTGGCTTGTTCTGTATCAGAGAGACGGCCGTCAAGACAGGGAGAGAAGTTACAGGCAGCATTTGGTGAGCACCTTCTGTGGGCCAGGCGCTGTGCTAACTGACCCCTTCCACAGAATCCACCAGTAGTCCTGTTTAAGACTGTATTTATACTAAATGACACACATTTTACATACTTGATCTTTACAATAATGACCCTGAATAGTTACTATCTTCCCTCCCCAGTTTACAGATGAGGAAACCAAAGCACAGAGAACTGAGCAGCACACCCAGCTGATGAGCTGTGGGGGAAACAGGACCGGAGCCCAGGCCTGCCTGACTCTGACATTCATTCCTTTACCGCCACCCAAGGTTGCCTCCCGTCAGAAGAGCCGGCCTGGTGAAGAAGGCAGCCTTGTGTGCCCAGGTCCAGCTAGGTGGTAGCTCACAGGGTGTGCCACAGGGACAGGGTGCCAGAGAGAACGTGCTCTACTCATCTTCTGGCCACTGGCTACTGGACCTGCTGGTGTCACCGGTGTCTGTCTCATCTGTCCTCCCTTTGGCAGGGGGCAGGTGGGCAGCTCCTCAGAACGGCATTGCAATCCCAGGGGCGTAGTCTCTGCAGGGAAATTCTCTTATTTAGGAGCAGCAATGGGCCAGGATCCCGTCTCCTGGTTCTGGATCAAGGATGCAGAAGAAGCCAGGACAGGGGTGGCTGTGGTTGGGGCTGTTTGAGGGTGCCCAGCTGGACTGCGCTCGCTAACCTTCTCTGTGAGAACCTGCACCACAGGCCTGTTGTGTGCCGATGGGGTGGGGGCCAGGCTGGGTAGCAGTGGCGGGAGATGGAAGGGGTGTTTGGGTAGGAAGTTTGGGTGAGGGTTTGCCTAGGCAAGGCAAGGAATTAGGGGAATCAGAAGTGAATGAGATCTGAGACAGAGAGATTAGAAAAATGGCAGGAACTTCTTCCCATTAAGTTTGTAATAAAGACTAGGAGGGGTCTGGATCTCCAAGCTAAAGTTTTAATTAGAATCCAAAGCTTCGTACTCACTATTTTTTAAATGGGTGGGGCCGGGAGGAGCAGGAGATTCATTGAAAAGAGCATTGGAGCCCTGGAGTCAGAACTGCCACTCACCACCTCTGACCCCTGACCCCCAAAATAGGAGTTCTCACCCCTCAAAATTGTTGAGGATAATGTTTGGCATGTGGAAAACATATGTCCAATTGTATCCTTTTCTGATAAAGGTGGATAAATGCAGAATTATTTGGTGGGGGGGGGGACATGTTGAAAGACAAACTGTAAAAATAAGTCATTGCAAAATGTATTTATATGCAGATTCAGGATGCAGAGGAAAGGGGAAGAATTGCCCCTTTTTGGGGTCTCCATGTGTGGCCTAGGACCAGCAGTCACTTCACCTGGGAGCCTCAGGAGCATGCAGGCCCCAGCCCAGACTCTGCATTTTAACCAAAGCCCCAGAGAATTCAGTTGTACTTGAAAGTTTCAGAAGCACTTCAGTTTTCCGTAGCCCTGGTTCTCCAGCTTGGCTGAGAATACTGGAATCACCTGAGGAGTTTTAAAAACTTCTGGTGCCTGGGTCTCGCTCCCAGAGATACTGGTTTCTATGGTCTGGGGTGAGGCGTGGACACTGAGATTTTTCAAAGCTCCCCAGTGACTGCAACGTGCAGGCAGGGTTGAGAAGCCAGAGGACAGAAGGCACCCACTCAGCCTTTCCCAGGCACAAGCCTCCCGGGTACAGAGTCGCTGGCTTTTGCCCAAAGGATGCCATGTGGCTCGAAGGAAGGAGATTGCCCTGGGATTCTGGGTTCTAATCTCACTTCTGCTTCCCTCCATCAGCTGTGTGGCCCCGAGTCCAGCCCAAATACTGATCCAACATAAGTCAACTATCCCTCCTGATGCCTCAGTCTCCTCACTTGAAAAAAGAGTCTGTTTATTCCCTCCAGTCATAACTGTCCATGTTACCCACCTTCTCGTTCCCTCTCCTGCTTCACCCCAACTCCCGGCTGTCAGCACCAGAGTCATCAGCAGCTTCCAGGGGACGTTAGACCCTGAGCAGGTCTCCCAAGAGTGCACAGTGCATGATCCCGTTTACACAGCAGGCGGAAGTGACATGGTGACAGCGGTCAGGACAGTGGCCACCTGACAGCGAAGGGGCCCAGGGAGCCCTCTATACCTTGGTCCAGGTGATGGTTTCCTGGGAGGCTCCGTGGTTAAACCTTCTCTGAGCTGCTCACCTGGGAATTGTGTACTTTGTGTAAATTATACCTTAATTAAAAACAGAGTGAGCAGAGCCCAGCAGGCCCCAGGGGAATGAAGAGTCTTCAAACCACCCGGCCAGGCAGCTGGGGCCTGGGTGAGCTCGGGAGCCACAGCAGAATTTGGGGAGGGAGAGAGAGAGAGTGCCAGAGCGAGATGCAGATAGACAGGTGTAGACAGAGGTGGACAGACAGACAGAGAAGGTGCTATGGGACTAGCTTGACCCAAATTCCAGGCCATTGATCTGGTCCTAGGGAAAAGGGTGGGTGGGGCTTGGTTCCCAGGTAGGTTACCCCCTGTACAGGTTTGCCCACAAGTTCCCGGTTTTAGCCCTGCAATTTCTGCATCCTGGGAAGCCTGTACAGTTCATCATCCCACTCTCAGGCCCTGGGCTGCAGGTGGGCGGTGGACTGCTGGGGGGAGCTGCTCCTCCCAGAACCCCTGTGCTCTCCGGGGAGGAGCCCAGGTCGGTTTAGGTGGATGGACTCACTCGTCTCCTGCCAGATGCTGGGCCACTGAGAGAGTAAAACGAGGCAGCAGCCGTGCACTTCTCTGCTCCCCAGGTTGCACTCAAGCCCTCGGAGGCTTTCCCCAACTCTGCCTTCTGCACACCCTGCCCTCAGAGCACTCTGCCAGTTAATTTGCAATTGTTTGTTTGCTTATGGGTACTTCTATCCAGCTCTGAGCCCCCTGGGGGTCTGGTTGAGCCTTCCTTCTCCTTGGGATACTCTGACTCTCCCCTGCTCTGGGCTGCGGCAGGTGTTTCCGGCTGGAGGTGGGGTGGCTGGAGTGGTTCTTAATCTTTTTGTGCCATGGATCCCTTTCTTCCAAGCTTGAAGATCTTTTTTTTCTGCTTTTGTAAAATATAGATTTTATAATTTAGAGCTGTTTTAGGTTTACAGAAAAATTGCACAGAAAGTATACCCTCTCCCTTCTGCCCCCCCCAATTTTTCTATTATTTACATCTTGCATTAGTGTACTGCATTTGTTACAACTGATTAGCCAATATTGATATGTTACTATTAACTAGAGTCCATTGTTTACATGAGGGTTCACCCTTTGAGTTATACAGTTCTCTGGGTTTTGACAAATGCATAAAGCTATGTATCCACCATTACAGAATTGTATAGTATAACCGTTTCACTGCCCTAAATATCCCCTGTGCACCACCTACTCATCCCATCCCCCTCCCCTTGGGTCCCTGGCAAAACTGATCTTTTTACTACAGCTATAGTTTTGCCATTTCCAGAATGTCATATAGTTGGAATCTTATGGTATGTAGCCTTCTCAGGCTGTTTTTTTTTTTTTTTTTTCACTTAGCAATACACACTTAAGGCTCCTCCATGTCTTTTTGTAGCTTGATAGTGCATTTCTTCTTGTCACTGAATAATGTGCTTTATTGCACAGATATACCACAGCTTATTCATCCATTCACCTATCGAAGGACATCCTGGTTGCTTCCAATTTGGGGCTATTATAAATAAAGCTGTTATAAATGTTCTGTGTGGACATGTTTTCAACTCATTTGGGCAGATACCTAGGAGCACAGTTTCTGGATGGTATGGTAAACCTACATTTAGCTTTGTAAGAAACTGCCAGCCTGTCTTCCAAAGTGGCTGTACCATTTTGCATTCCCACCTATAATGGATGAGAGTTCCTGGTGGTGCATGCCTTGCCAGCATTTAATGTCAGTATTTTAGATTTAGCCACCCTAACAGGAGCATAGTGATATCTCATTTTGTTTTAATTTATAATTCTCTAACGATATATGATGTTGTGTATCTTCTCCTATGCTTATTTGCCATCTGTATATCTTCTTTGGTGAGTTGTCTGTTTAGATCTTTTGCCTATTTTTTATTAGGTTGCTTGTTTTCTTATTGTTGAGTTGTAAGAGTTCTATATTTTGGATTCAAGTCCTTTATCAGATATGTATTTTGCAAATATTTTCTCCCAGTCTGTGGCTTGTTTTTTCATTCTCTTAATGAAGGCTTTCACACAGCAGTTTTTAACTTTATTGAAGTCCGACTTATCAATTTTTCTTTGTAGCTTGAAGTTTTAATCCACTTCTCAGATTTTTAAAAAAATTTTATTGTGGTAACATATACAACCTAAAATTTCCAATTTTAACCACTTTCGAGTATACAATCCAGTGGTGGTAATTATACTCACAATGTTGTTCTACCGTCACCACATCCATTACCACAACCCACAACCACCACCTCAAACAGAAACTTTGGACCCATTAAACATTAATTGACAATCAGACTAATGTTTTAAATGCATAAAATAAAATCTATATGGTTGGAAAGACAATCAATCATACTGAGAGACAGCTTTCGAAATATTTTTTTTTAATTGCGATAAGGTCATAAGTGTCTTTTTTTATTAATGCTTTATATAACAAGATTTCACAGCAGGTCTAATTTTGAGGTAGCCATGACTAAAAATGGTATTTCATGATTCCTGCAAGTATTGTGAAAATGAAAATACCTGTGATATCTGTTGGTGACAAATCACAGATGCTGCTGATTTTCCTGTGGTCTGTTGCCTGTGTTTAAAATATCAAGAAAAGTTAACTTTCACTTAGTGGTTAATGAAAATAAAGATGTCATTTTGGTGCCATCCAAGTTCACCTCTCAATTCTTTACCTGGGCCCCTTGGGAGTCCATGGGCCCCAGATTAAGAAACCTTACATGAGTGAACGCAAAGTCAGAAGTGCATTTCGTAAACTGTAAAGTGTGGTGTTCTTGGGAACTGTAAAGTGTGGTGTTCTTGGGAATCTCGTTAGTCCTTGGGGGATGAGGATGCTCCTGGGATAGGCAAGGCGGGGTGTGGATGAGGCAAAAACCAGATTAGCTGGGGCACTCTGAGGCTAGAAGCAAACAGAGGAACCCATCGTCATGTTTCACAGTGGGCTGCAGACCCCCCGTAGGGTGTGCTGCAGTCAAATAGTACAGGTGTGGCTGAGCCTCCTTCCCCCACTCACCAGGGGGTGGTGGCACTTGGCTGGCTGGCACGGCCCCGGCACAGAGGGGAACCCAGAACCTGTCTTCAGTCTACAGAGAACTGCAGGAAAGAACAGAGGGTGCCCTTGGGTTGGGGCAGGGTGAGACCCAGCTGGAGCCAAGGGAGAAGGGTGGAGGGCTGCTGGGAAGTCCTCACGCCCTGACGGTTCCCCAAAATGCCCCCATGTGAGACATCCTTTGGGTAAGCCCTCCTGGGGCCCTCTTTTAGGATGAAAGTCCATGGGTGAGAATTGGGCTGTTCAGCCCTTAAGGACTTAGCCTGGTGGATTTTTTTATATTACCCTGCCCAAGGGGCAGAGGAGCAGTGGCCCCTGTCCTGACACCAGCCCAAATGACCCGGGAACAGGAAACCACCCTCTAGTTAGCAATCAGGAAACCGAGGCACAGCATGGGGTCAAGCAGCATGACCCAAGCTCAAGCCTCGTGACCTTTCAGCCCTCTAGACAGCAGGTCTTTACCCCTTCACTGCAAGCAGGCAGACCCCACAGGTTATTTTTATCTGATGGCGCTACTGTTGGCTGTCTGTTAGCTGCTACGGTGGGTTCCAGCAGCGGTGAGCATGCTGCAAGGGTTTCCTGCACAGCTGCCTGCTCCTTCCTCCTGCACGTTTCCCGCTCTCCTCCTGTGCTCTGCTGCAATCTGCAGTCTGCCCAGGGCCTCAGCCTGGCCTTGGAGGAGATCCCTGGCCTGTCCCCTAGACACCGGCCACCCTGGCTTGGCCCTTGGGGGTCCCAGCCCCATTTCCTCTTAGGAGAGGGGTATGGAGCCACTTTTCCTAGTTGCTTCTTTCCCACACCTCAACTCTATAAGATGAAACCTCTACTTTCTAGAAAGCCAGATTCAGGAGGTCAAGGAATTTCAAAATTTGCCCACGACTTACAGCAAGAACAATATTTTTTTTCATGACTCAGTGCATATTCATACATATGTGGGAGGGAAGCAAAAGTTTCAGAGAACCACCCTCTTACCCTGTGTGCTGTGCTCTGATTTTTTTTCTATTCTAGTCATCTTTTCTATTTCTTTCCTTTTTTAATGCTGGTTGTAACCCACAAATAAAGTGATTCACAACCCAATAGTGAGTCATGATTCAGTTTGAAAAATTCCGCACCAGATAACTCTTTCTGGAACTATTTCTCTTCCCAAAGAAAGGAAGGGCCCTGGAGTTTTTGGTGGCCCTTTGAACCAGGCACCGCTTGGGGTTTTAAGTTATATCCATTTTGCAGAAAAGGAAGCTGAGGCTCAGACAGGCCGAGTATCTCGCTCACATTCCCGTAGTTTAGAACAGGCCAGCAGGGATTCTGGAGCAGGTGTGTACTGGCTCACATCCTGCATCGCTGTCCAGACTCGCCAAAATCAGCCACGCTGGGAGCATTTATGCCGTGGAAATCGGCAAATACAACCAACCAAGTTTTTCTCAGAGAGCCCTGTTACACATATCCCAGCACACCACTGATCCAAACTCCACTCTTTCTGATTCCAAAGTCAGTATATTTAGAAGCCCTGTGACCTCAGCTTCCTCATTTGTAAAATAACATTAAAAATATCTCCTTCATAGGAAAAAAGTCATGCTCGCTGAGTATATTCTGGTAAGTATGAGGGGCAATGACAGAAAAGAAACAAAAATTCAAACAATTGATTTGCTACTGCGATGGGATTTGAAAGATGAGATTCCCAAATTACAATGTCCTTTATAATTTCCATTATCGCAAAATGCACTTTGCGCAAAAAAAAAATATTGTGTGTGTGTGTGTGTGTGTTTGTGTATGTATACCTGAGAAAACATACTTAGGCAAATGCTCTGTAAATGGGAACCAATATTAAGAGTGTATTCATGTTTTTCTGATTGAAAACTGTAAAGGAAACATTGCAAATGAATTGCACTTCAAATAAGACCTTCTATGCAGGTAAACGGAGAGAAGGGAGAATTGTAATGAATATTCTGATTTATAGGCTATACTGATTAGCATATCACATGTGAATCATTAATATTCAAATTCTAGAATAAGGACTTCACAACCTCAAATCCACCCAGTCCCAACCCCTTCCCAGTGCAGTGGTGTCCCCTCCATCTGACAGATGCCTCCATCTGTTGACACCCAAAGAAGACTCTGATTCTTTGGAAGGTGTGAGCTCCGATGCTGGGAGGTAGCCTCAGCCTGCCCCCAACCCCCTCCTGTTCATTGCCCCCCTGCTCTCTAGGGCCACACAGGGAAAGTCGATCTTCTCATTATCTTCATCATCTTCTTCTCCTCCTTCTTTTTCTTCTTCTTCATTATAATAATAAAGTATTTATTTCTTACTGCGGCTGTAACAATTGCCACAAATTTAGTGGCTTAAAACCACATAAATTTATCATCTTATAGTTCAGGTGGGCAGAAGTTTGATGTGACTCTCACCAGGCCAACCTCAAGGTGCCAGTAGGACTGTGTTCCTTCTGGAGATTGTAGGGAAAAATCCACTTCCTTGCCTTTTCCAGCTTCTAAATGTGGCTGCCTCCCTTGACTTATGACCCTTTCCTTCATCTGCAAACCCAGTAACAGAACATCTCCAAATCTCTCAGACTCTGGTACTCTTCTGCCTCCCTCTTCCACTTACTTGTACTCTTGCAATGACATTAGACCCACCAGGATAACCCAGGATATCTCCCATCTCAAGGCCAGCCAATCAGCAACTTTACTCCCATTTGCAAACTGAACTTCCCTTGCTATGTAACACATTGTTCCGGTTTGCTAATGCTATTTGCAAAATACCAGAAATTATTGGCTTTTATAAAGGGGGTTTATTTAGTTACAAAGTTACAGTCTTAAAGCCATAAAGTGTCCAAGGTAAGGCATCAACAATAGGGTACCTTCACTGAAGAAAGGCCACTGACATCCAGAAAGCCTGTTAGCTGGGAAGGCATGTGGCTGGCATTTGCTTGCTCCCAGGTTGCATTTCAAAATGGCATTTTCCAAAATGTTGCTCTTGGGGCATTTTGTCCACTCTTAGCTGCAGCTCCAAAATGTCACTCTCAGTTGCTCCGAGGTCTTTCTGTCTGTGAACTCCTTTATATGACTCCAGTGATCCAATTAACACCCACCCTGAATGGGCGGAGTAACACCTCCATGGAAATTATCCAATCAAACATCTTGCCCACAGTTGATTGAATCACATCTCCATGAAAACACTCAATCAAAGGATTCCAACCTAATCAACACTAATATGTCTGCCCCCGCAAGATTTCATCAAAGAACATGGCGTTTTGGGGGTCACAATACATCCAAACTGGCACACACATATTCACAGGTTCCTGGAATTTGGACATCTTTGGGGTGCATTATTTTGCCTACCACAATGACTAACATTTCTTGAGTACTTACTATGTGCATGTTACTTGCAATAATGCATTAAATCTCACCACAACCCTATAAGATAGGTATTATTTTAATACCCACTTTACAGATGAGAAAAGAGGAGCACAGAGAAGGAATGTAACTTGCCCAAGGTCACACAATTAGCAAGAAGCAAGGCTTAGCTGCAGATCCAGGAGTCTGACATCAGAGGCCATGCTCTCAGTCACAACCATCCTTTGGTAATTTGAAGATGGATGTTCAGACTGAATTCTGCCTAATTTAATCCCCTTCTGATGATCCAGAAGCCCCTACAGGATGTGACTGCCTCAAGTCTCTTAATACCAACCACCATTTGCCACTGGCCAGACAACTTAGGAGGTGCCGACCAGTGGATTTCCAGGTGCTGGGATGCCTGATGGCCCTGCTTTCTTGCCCAAGGACTTCTCACCATGGGCAGTAGTGATTCTAAAACCCATTTGGACTGAGACCCACAAGGCACTGGCCTTGGCTATTGCTCTTTCTACTCTAGCCATGCTAGCTTCAGAGACATTCCTCAAAAGGATGAGCCAATTTCTACCTCAGGGCCTTTGTCCGTGCTATCTCCCACACCTAGAATCTCTGCCCAATCTATGCAAGCTCAACTATCACTTCAAACAGGTCTCTGCCTAAATATCACCTCTTCAAAGGGAAGTCAGGCAGAACTTTACTCCCGCCTCAGTGAGGGAACTCAACTCTCTCTCCAATTTTTTGGTGGGCAGAAGTGTTGAACTTCTCTGCTCCTCCTTGTTTTTCCCCTCAGGGTGAGGACTAAAGGAGTTGCATTTAGGGTGAGGGGCGACTTCACCTGAGATTACTTTGGACTCAAGCAAAAAGTAGGGGAGTAGGCTAGCTCCTCAGCCACCAGATCTTCAAGAGAAAGAAAGAAAAAAACCTTAACTTGAGGAGTAACTACCAACTGCTCAGTCCTTATAACCCTGTGCAGGAGGTACTAGTCTCATCTCCATTTCAAAGACAAAAGCAGTGACCATCCTGCGAAATAAGAAACTGAACCCAAATTACATGTGAAGACCTCGCCAGGATGGAATGCAAGTCTGCCTGGCTAACAAAGCCAAGTCCATTTCTTGCCATCCAATGTCCCACCTCCAGGGAGAAGGGTGCAAACTGGGTGTGGCAGGGCAGTAATGAAGTTGTTGGCCAACCATGAAAAAGGATGCAGTTATTTGCAGGTCTTTTTTTTTAATCCTAAAATATGAATTATTCTGTTTAGAGGCCACATGGAGCCAGTGGGAGACAGAAGCAAAGATTTGTTTCCATCCCCAGGAGCTATTTGCATGTGGAGATATAGTTATTCCAGCACCATACGTTGAAAAGACTATCCTTTTTCTGCCAAGTTGCCTTCTCATCTTTGTCAAAGCCACTTGGCCATACACGGGTGGTTTTATTTATCTATTCCTTGCATTGATCCATTTGTCTAATCTTGATGCTGGTACTACCCTGTTTTGATTACTGTAGCTTTGTTATAAGTTTTGAGATTGGCAAGTGTGAGTCTTCTTTGTTCTTCTTTTTCAAAGTTGTCTTGGCTATTTTAGATCCCTTGCATTTCCTTATGAATTTTAGAATCAAATCGTAAATTTCTACAAAAAAAAATAAAAGAACTTGCTGGGATTTTGATTGGGATTATGCCAAATCTATAGATAATTTGGAGAGAATTGACATCTTAACAACATTGAGTCTTCAGATCCATGAACACAGTTCATCTCTTTAATTTCTCTCAGCAGCGTTTTGAGGTTTTCACTGAATAGAGTTTGCACATCTTTTGTCAGATTTATCTCTAAGTAGTTTACATATTTTTAATGCTAATGTAAATAGTATTTTCATTTTCAATTTCCAACTGTTCACTGCTTGGTTATAGAAATGCAATTGATTTTTGTATTTTGATCTTGTTTCCTGCAACCTTGCTAAACTCACATATTAGTTCTAGTAGCTTTTTTTATAGATTTCATTGAACTTTCTACATAGATGATGTCTTCTGTGACATCAAGGCGGCTGCATTTGAATTAACTCCATCCTCAGACTGTTGGAGGGAAATAGAGACAACATGGAGATTGTCAAGGCCTGCATATTACCCTCAGAATGGATCCCAGATTTCCTGGGCAGAAGACTCATAGGTCAAACGATTTCACTTGGGCTTATGTTAAACGCACTGATATTAAACGCACTGATACTCTAGTAACATTGGGTGGCACTCTCAGCACAGATCTCTTGATTATCTACAGCCACTGGGGTTAGGAGCCCAGATGTGGACTGGGTGAAGGCAAAAACACCCAGCCTCGGGTTAGAAAACTGTCCCCAAATTCCTACCACAGACCACCACCTTCTCTCTCTGACCACCACAAAGCCTCTTTTCTGGTCTCCTGGCCGCCCATCTTGCCTCCTCCGATACCATCTCTAGAGAGCCAGAGATCGTCTGCAAATGTAAGTCCTATTGCGCTAGGCCCTGCACTACCTGCCCCGGCCGGCTGTCACCAGCCCAGCTCCTTGCAGGCTGTTCTCTGCCAGGAGCACTCTCTCCTGCATCTCACCCCCTCTCCCCACCACTCCCTACCTGGCTAACTCCTGCTCCTCGCTTCTTCAGAGGCCCTTCCTGACCCTGCCAACTGACATTTACTCTGGTGTTTTCCAGCCTTGCACTCACCATATTGGTCATTTAGTTTTACACTAAAGCTGTACTGTGAGGGCTGGAGGGACCACAGCTGTTTTGTCCACCCCAAGCTCTCAGCAATGTCTGACCAGCAGGCACCTGCTGGGAATAACTGCTGATGCTCTCCTCAGCTGTAGGCCCACCCAGCCCAGCCTTGGCACAGAAGTAGTTAGTGGCTTTGTGAACTATGTTCAGTCTCGGGTGTTTCTCTGCCCTTGGGGAGGTGGTTCAAAAGCTTGGCTACAGTTAAAATCACCTGGGAGAATTTTTAAAGGTAATACTGCTTGGACCCCACCTCAGACCATTTAAATCCACACCTCCAGGGTAGGGTCCGGGTATTTGTAATTTTTTGAAAGCTCTCCGGGTGACTCTGATGTGCATGAGGAGTTGAGATCCATTGACGTGGAGGAGAAGGCTTTCTTCTCCTTCAGCGTGGTGGTTTAAAACCATGGGATGTATGATGGTTAGTGTTACGGGTCAACTTGGCTCGGCTGTAGAAACCAATGATTCAATCAAACACTGATGTAGGTGTTGCTGCAAAGGCATTTTGTAGCTGTGGTTAGCAGTTGCAATCAGAAGACTTTATGTAAAGGAGAGTGTTCTCCTTACTGTGAGTGGGCCTCGTCCAATCAGTCGGGAGGCCTTTCAAGCAAAACTGAGGTTTCCCTGAAGCCGAAATTCTGCCTCGAGACTGCAGCATCAGCTCCTGCCCAAGAATCTGTTCCAGATGGGCTCACCCCAAAGGGCCAGCAATGAGCTATAAGGAGCCTCGCTCGGGAACCACCTGAACTCCGTCACCTGTAAGAGTTAGACTCGGCTCCTGTGCTCACGAAGTGCGGGAAGAAAGAATGAAAGCAGTCCAGAGTGGAAAGCATTTTCAAACTTTATTTACAACTGTCACAGTGACAAAAAGTAGTTTGGAAAAAAAAAATGCTAGTTTCTCCCTGAGCCTCAAAAAAGAACAGATAGAAGTTACAGGAGGTTCATCTTACAACAGGCATTTTGACTGAAATACTAGGATTTTTTTTCCATATGATCAGTTAGAAATACACACAAATTACATTAAAAAAAAAAAAGAGGAGGCCAGACAGGAGCTCAGCCACTTGTCCAAGAGCAGCTGGCCACCCCTCCACAGGCTAAACCACTGAGGGTCCTGACTTTACCATCAGCCCCTGGCCTGCTCACACTCCAAATGGTCGTACAAAGGGGCCTAGGGGCTGGCAAAAAATAATAAACCACCCCCATGAACATACACAGACACAAAGCATATTTGTTAAGCAGTTTGCAAGCACATTCCCATCACACAGCAGGACTGGGAAGGATGATAGAGGGTAGCAGGTGAGAAGGAGACACTGAAACAAGGATTTTAAAAGGCAAGAGTCCACCCACGACAGGAGGCAGGGGGCAAGAGACGCTGCAGGGGGACAGACAGCAAGGATGGAAGGCTCTTCACAGCCAAACCAGAATGCAGGGGAGAGAAGCACCCTTGCGGGGCAAGCTGCGGGGCAAGCTGCAGGCCTCTCTTCTGCAGCAAGGAGCTGAAAGAACTTATTGCCATCGGTGTGTGTGACACGAGCAGACAACACAAAAGGAGGAAGCTGGGAGGGAAGAGGGAATGAGTAGGCTTCCCAGCGCCAAATCCTGCTGACATATCAAAAGCACTCCCTCGTCTTCCCTACTCCACCATTACCCAGAGCTACACTTGCCTTGTAGTAAATGCAACTAGACCCCTGAGTCCCAACCCAGGGTGGACCTGGACTGGTGAAGAGCTGTGGGGCCACAGCGAGTGCCCTGGCTGGCTGGGTGCAGCCGAGGAAGGCTCTGGGGTCCACCTCAGCCATGCAGTCCTGCTCTGTCAGCCCCACAGCTCCCACCGTGGTGCTTAACTGTTTTAGGAAGCTCTGACTCCAAAGGCTCTTCTCATGCAGCTAGTGCCCTTCAGGGGACAGGCAGGAGCTGGTGAGGGACGAGGAACACAATTCGGGGAGGGCACCAGAGTGCTCCCTCACCAAGCCCTCCTCCCACCAGCATCCAAAAAAGTCAGGGATCATATGACACACGTTAGCTTCAAACCTGATGCCAAGGCTGCTGCACAAAAAGCCTCATCCCCCCGATCTGACAGTTCCCAAGCTTCACCAGCTCTTGGGTCTGGCATCAGACCTCACCTCCTCAACGGGAAACAGAGAATGCTCCTCTGCACACTACTCTAGCTCCCACCAGCAAAGCAGAGCAAGAGCCCCATCGGGGTGGGTGCTGCCAGTGGTCTGCCCGGCTACTTGGCCGGGGCCGGGAAGGGAGGTGTAAGGAGAAGGAAAGGCACACCTGGGAGAGCTGGCCTGCTGGGTGCCCTTGCTCAGACTCTGAGCACAGAAGTCTGGGGTGGGGACAGTGGCAGGGGGGACTTCTATACCCAGGTGTCTGCCTCAGGGCCGCCAGCAAGGGCAGGAACTGCTCTCGCCACCACCAAGAGGGCCGGGAAGCAAAAAGGGATGCATCGGGGATTACCTGGGGCAGGTGAGCCCTACCTGGCTGGGAGCAGAGAAGCAGTGAAGGAACACGCTACACCTTTCCTCTCCCTCACATCACCTGCAGCTGGCTCTGCAGGTGGCCAGTTTCTACGGCTCACCTGTCCCCTCCTCCCAATAGACCCACACACCTGAAGTAAAAGCAAAGGGTAGGGGGTGGGTGAAACTGGAGAGAGATGAAGACTTGTTTTCTGACAGCCCAGCAGCGAGAGCAAATGCTCACTGCGTACTTCCTGGCTGCAGTTCTCTGCTCGATGTTTTCTTAAAACATGTATTTTCTCTTTCTTCTTGAGTTTGTTTTCTAACCCCAAGTGTTCCTTGCTTGCTTTGCACATCCCCCTATCTGCTCCCCCACCCCGCTCCCCCCAGAGCCTGCCGGAATCCCACCAGCGCCTGAGCCCGCCCGAGCTCAGACAGTGATCTCAAAACCAGCCTGGGCCTCGCCGCGCCCCCACCCCTGCTCTAAGCAGCTTCCCTTCCCAGGAGGCCTTGCAGATTGTCACAGAGGGCTCTACCACTCGACAAATTTCAAAAAGAGAAAAGAAAAGGAAAGAAAACCAACTCGGTGATTTGCAGGTGCAAAACGGAAGCCATCATTTGCCATTTTCAGAACGTCTGTGGCTCGCTCCCTTCTTCCATGACGATGGGAAAAAGCACAGTTCGGATACAGATGCTGTCTGGCACAACCCCGGGGCGTCCGCGGTGACTCTACTGCTCCTTGTTTTCCTTCGCTGTCTCTTCACAGTTGTCTTGCTCGTCCTCCTGGACCAAGAACTCCTCGGGGGGCCACCGGAGCTCCCCGCTCTCCACCTCCCCCTCCGTGGGCTCCACCACGATGGAGGGCAGGCGGTCCTTCAGTTTGCAGCAGCGGTCAAAGTCGGACGGGTCAGGGAAGATCTGAAAGGAAAACATTGGGAGCATCCATCAGGTATATAAATGGAAGGAGAAATCCAACCCCTTCGGTTCCCGTGCATGGGGAGCCCTGAGCTCCACCATGTCAGGGACTGGGCTTTGCCCTCGGGGTCCTGTAGGACAAGCGGTGGGGGCAAATTCTAGGGCAGCTAAGGAAACCATCCTTGGCCAGACTTTGCTTCCAATCCTGAAGTGAAAAGTTTTGGGGGGCAGGGCCACTGAGTCTAAAAGGTTGCTCTGTTTTGAATTTTTGTTTTATTTTCTTTTCAGATAAAAGAATTCAAAACCATGTCAGCCACAGGAAGTCATGTCTTCATTTGCAGCAAGAATTTCACTCCAGTGGTCCAAAGCATACAACAGGTACCCCAACGTTAAATCCCTCCCAGAACAATCACTGGTCTCTAGTATGAGCAGGGCCCCAGGTGCTTCACATGTATAATTTTGAGCTAAAACAGCCATGCTGAAAAGTAGGTATTGCTAATGCTGTCTGTCTTACAGAGTCTCAGGATGGAGAAGGAGGTTGTCTAAGACCAAACAACCGGGAAAGGAGTGGTGGAATGAGATCCAATGCCACGACTGTCTGATTCCTATGCCCCTCGAGATGGGTCCTGGGCCCGCGGCAGCTGTAAAATCAAAGCCAAAGCAGGGCACAGGGCCTGGCCCCCAGTCACAGGCAAGCTGGGACCAAAACCAGGCTCCTTTTTCACCTCTGAACAGCTCCTGGCTCCTTGACAGCTCTGCACCTGAAAGAATCTATTTCCTTCCCAGGGTCCCAGAGACAAGGCTTTGTTTTTTATGCCTTCTGTGTGCCCTGCCCAGGGCTGGCAGAAACCCATAACCAGGCCATCAAATCGAGGGCCAAGTCTGGCTCCGCAGGTTCCCTATGCCCACACCGCCCGGTGAGCCCTTAATCCAATGGGCAGCTGGGCCCTCTCCAGTCACAGCGCTTAGCCACACAACCACAGGCGGCAAAAGCCACGGGGCCCCTTCCAGGCCATGTCTCCCAACTGCTCCGTTCCACAGATAAGGAAACCAAGGCCCAGAGGGGTCAGGAGACTTGCTCCAGGTGACACAGCTAGTTAATGGCAAAGGAAAGGAGAGCCAAAACCGAGAGGGTGGAGACACATGTTGGAAGAGGGCCTGGGGCCTGCCAGCTCCTGGTCTGGAGCACGTCGGGCAGAGGGCAGCAGATGCGCATCTCTGTTCCCAGGAGGGAGAAGAAATGCCCTCCTGGGAACTCAAGCCTTTCGACTTTCCGTGTGGTATGAGGGTGCCCAATCCTACTGCACCCCAACCCCGACCACTGCTGTCCCGGCCAAGCCACCCTCTGACCATGTCACCCACCGTGTGGGGCTGCGGCAAACCAGGGACCCAGTGAAGCCGTCCCAAGCCCTCCAGATGAGTAACTATTACCCATTTATCCCAACAGAGGCCAACGGCTGGGAATTAAGCCTTAAGCGCACAACCAGGTATCATCAAAGACTTAACAGGCTCATAAAAAGTTTCGTAATGGCAGCCTGGAGAAAAACAAGTCAGGCTAGGCCAAAGTGGGTCAAAGTTTGGTGTGGAGAAGCTGAGCCCCATCCTGGCTTTCCAAAGGGTGGCAGCCCTCGGGGGCTCTCTTTGTCACTCAGCCAGCCCTGAAATTCTACCTGCCCCTAACCCAGGGCCTAAATTGGCCCCTCTTCACTTCTCCTCACTGGAGCTGGACCCCTCCCTGGGGGTGAGGACACAGGGGGCTGCCAAGCACAAGTTTTGGGGCGAGGGGAACCCCAATGAGTGGAAAGCATGCTATGGCTTGCAAAGCTCTTTCAGGACTTGGAGGCTCACAGAGGCAGGATTTGAACCCAGATTTGCTGTTGCTCTCACCTGTGCCTATCGAAAAAGGGACCAAGATGTCACTGGGCCAATATCCCCATCTCACCGATAGAAACCTGACGGGGTGGTACACAGGACTTCAGGCCTTGACCACCCACTCTGCTGCCAGCCAGGCTGCAGGATGACCAGCTGGGTGACCAGGAGCTGCCCAGTTCATACCAGACAATTGTTCTAAACTGTCCAGTCCCAAGACAGAGCTGTGACATGTTGAAAAGGGACAGACAACTGGCCGAGCTTAGCCCCTGGGCCACGTGCCTCCACCCCGACTGCACACGTCCAGTCCAGGACTGTGCACCCCACATCACATGGCTGTGTCTCCCTACCTGGGAGAGGGCCACCGGGCTCTGATCACGATTGCCCAGGCCAAGGAAGAGCAATGGAGACAAGAAGCAGGGCAAGGCCAGCGGGAGAGTGGGGAGGACACTGAGGACGATGACCTTGTGATTTCGTTTCAAGCTGGGAATAGGTCTTCAGCTGATGGATGAAATGCCAGGCACACTTGCTGAGCAGAATCTCAATTAATCTTCACCTTAACCCCATGAGCTAGGTCGTGGTATTATCCCTGTTCTGCAGATGAGGACACACAGAGAGGGCAAGTGATTTGCTCAAGACCACACAGCTAGAATGTGGCCAAACTGGGATCCCAATCCAGACCCGTCAGAGTCCAAATGAGGTGATCAGTTGGTAACAAACTGGGCCAAGCCACAGAACCCTGATTCTGAGTATGTCCTGGATATCGTGTGTGTAATGTCAATCATGCCCTCTTAAACCCCTGTGCCTCGGTTTCTCCTTTGAGACATGAAGGGACCTTCTTGTCTCACTAGATGGGTATAAGCTCTTGGCAAGGACAGAGATGGTAAAATACTTTGATGACATATGCTACATTCAAACTGCAACATCTTCTCTGGGGTGGTTTCAACAAGGCTAAAGTAACTATCCAACCTCCAAGCAAGAGGCAGTAATACTAACACAGTAATTAAAATAATAATTCCAAACAATGCCTTTTATACCAGGAGCTATACAATTAAGTCATTTAAGTCCTTGGGGAAGTCGGAGCACTAAACTTCTGATACTGCTTCGTTGCCAGAGAACTTTGCTCCTTGAATTGTTCAAAGCAGGCGCCGTTAAAAGGAAAAAAAAAAGCTACAAAGCCCATTAATTGTATTTTGAAAAAAAAAATTACAATAATTAATTTAAACCTCCTATCAGAGATTTTATTTTGTTATGAGATTATACCAATTTATGCCTCTGAAAATTGCAGCTCTCTTCAAAAACAACCACTACAGTTTCTCGTTTCCTTACAGACAGACAGAAAGCCGTGCAAAGTGTGGCTGAATATTTTGCCAGCACAATCTTATCTCTGACAGCTGCTTAAGAGGCTAACCCCAAGGAGGTCAAGATTTTTCCACTAAGTCATGCTTTTTAATCATCTAGGCAGCAAAAAAAAAAAAAAAAAAAAAAAAAAAATGAGAGGTTGCAACTGCAATTTGAAGGGGTGGGGAAGGCAGTGGAAAAAAGGACTCAAGTCAGACTTGCCAAGCACATGACAGGTAGAGTTGGGGTGGCAGGCCAGCCCAGCCTGGCACACTGTCTGCCTGCAGGAACTGGCAGAGAAAAAAGAGCTGCCCCTGTTCCAAAAAGAATCTGCTTCTGGTGAAACCACTTACCAAAAACACCCCTTCTCTATGGACTGGGAAAAGGTAAAGATCTTCTTCCCTTCTCTCTGCAGCAAAGGCTCATCTTTAAGAGGACCAGAAAGGAAGACAGGGAGGCTGGGAGAGGCATTTCCCACCCTCGCCCTCAGGGCAGTTCTAGAAGCATCCGCCCCAGGTGCGACCGTCTTGCCTGCACCTTCCTCCCCTGCCAACACTGGACTCCACATCCAGCTGTCAGACCCAGGTTCCAGTGCTGGTGGCTGGGAGGAAACCACGGCTGCCTCCAAAACGCACAGCAAGTTCCCTCCTTTGCAAATAGCATGAAGTCTTAAAGATCACACACCCTCAGAACAGCCCGACTCCTGCATGCCCCACCGAGAAAGAATAATAGGCATTCAAACTTGGGAGCAGGGAATTTTACAGGGGACTCGCTTCAGAGCCATCTTTCCGCAGGTGGCCTCCAACCCTGACAGGCCCTGAGGTTTCAGGACTCAAATGGATTCCCCTGAAAGAACAGGGGAGTCATAGCACCTTCTAGGAGGAAGAAACCGCCTGGAAGACATAGTCTGGATGCCAATATATTAGAATTTCCAGCTGTACAGATCAAGACTGGCCAATAGAACTTTCTGTGATGATGCAAATGTTCTCTGTGCTGATACAGTAGTCACTAGAAACATGGCTACATTTAAAATTTTTAATTTTTATTAATATTTTAAATATATAAAATACACAAAATATAAAATTAAACAGCCTCATGTGGCTGATGGCTACCGCTTTGGCTGACGCAGATATAGACAGTTAAATATGAGGACAGTGAGAGCAGGGCTGTCCAGGAAAACTCAGGACGTCTGGCTGATTGAACAACACGGGAGCCCCTGGGGGAGAGGATTCCGGGTTTGAGGGTGAGTGTGTGGAGGTAAGGAGTACAGTCAGCAGGCTTTTTGCTCACACGTAAAAGCTGCTGCCTGACCAGCTCCCATTTCACCCATGGAGGGGAACTGAAAGGCAATACAGGTCTCCAAAGGCCCTGAATTTGGGGGCCTAGCTATCCACTGTCTGCCCATAGGCCAGGTGACCTGAACCTGGCTGCCTCCAGGGTGGGGCGAGGAGCGAGATGCTTGGCACCTGGAACGGAAAATGTGAGTGATGCTGGCTGGAGCTGCCATCCCCCAAGTGTATGCATCCCTCGGCCATCATCCCTGACAACCAACCTGAGCTGGCCACAGAGAGGGCAGGCAGCTCGGCAGAGAGCAGAGAGGCTAAGAGGGAAAGCAGACACCAGCAGGTGGGGGGAGATGAAAGGTGGTTAACTGGACACAAAGGGCTCATACCCAGCTCTGCAAGCTGAGACCTCTGGGCCTGGACATCCTGCTCCGCTTTGCTGGGGTGGGTGGAGAGCCGGGGGTGGGCAGAGGGCCGGAGAGAAACAGTAGGCCGCTCCCAGAGGCGTGGACAGGGATCTGAGCTCAGTGTGCAAGACCACACGGTGAGCCTCTCCCTTCTCTAGTTCCAGAAGGGAGAGGAGTCAGCTCAGAGCTGCAGTGGAAAATCCCCACTCCCACAGGCATACCGGGGGTTTGCAAGCTCGGGCCTTTCCCTTGCCCCCACCTCTTAGTATCTCCACGAGAGCCTCTCAGTACCTTTGGTCAAGTTGTTTTAATCTTTCTGAGCCTCAGTGGCCTCCACTCTAAGGATCATTGTGCTCTTCACAAATGCCGCATGTTGGCTCCCCAGCTCAGTGCCTGACAACACCCAAAGTTCTTGGGGCCCACACCCACCCCCCACCCCCCTTCCCTCATCCGTATGTTGGGAATAAGCAAGTTCTTATCTTAGAGGGCTTTGGAGGGCATCAAATGCAGGTATGTCTGAACATGCATCATGAACTCTAAATTCTGATCAGTTAAGGCTGGGGTCCCTGAGGAGCACTTAGGGTGAGGGCCTGGAAGGCAGTAGCTGTGGCCTGGGACCAGAGCACATGGGCAGCCCTGCTGGGCATGTGTTCACAAATCCTGGGCCGAATTCTTTGGAGAAATGGTTGTGACTTGTCACTTCCCTCCCCGTGCCTCTGTTTCCCCAAGGCCTGGGTTAGGCCAGGCAGAATGGAAGCCACTGGTTTGTCCGGGTGCTGGCCTCTCGGAGGGAGCCCCTGCAGCCAGAGGTCTTCCCGTTAACCAGCTCCTTCCCACACCAGGGCCCTGCACCCGGGCCTGCGCCAGTAAGCCAGAACCTCCTGCCCCCGGCTTCCCAGAGTCTCCAGTCCTTATTTTTCCTGGAGAACAATAACGGCTCTGCCTGGTGTGTTTATTCCTTCCTAGGAGGGGCCGGTTTCTAACAATGGGCAGATCCCTACCAGCATCCCGCAATGCCAACGGCTGGATGAAAGAGGAGCAGCTAATTCAAACGACAAGTACACCCTGCCTTTTGGCCCCTAACAAGAAGTGAAGGCAAAAAATATGCTCTTTGAAATACTTGCCTCCTGCTCTCATTATTATTTGCATTTTACTGACCTCTCAAAGTGAAATGTGGCTCTTCAGAACCAAAAGAAAGGGGCAGAGAGGCCAGAAGGGCTTCAGGGAGAGAAGAACATTCTCTGGTCTCCACTGGAGGCTCATCATCTGATTCTCCATCTTTGAGACTTGCACCTCGCTCAAACCTCCCCTGGCCTGTGATATGGAATATCCACCTCGTCGTCTCCCACGCGGCTCTGGTGCCTCTGATCTTGTAGGAGACTTGAGCAGAGATTTGGGGCTTTATAACAACTGCTGGACCTCCTACCTTTGGATCAAAGAGGCTTAAGCCTCCAGGCTTGATACTTAAAAGAAAAGGAAATCCTTTAGATAAACACCATCTTTCATAAACATCTCTCGAACACACACCCATCCTGCAAGTCAAGAGTGCCAAATCCCAATTAATTAGCACTAGTGGCCACTGATAAATCTAGGCCCAGTGAACTGAAGAGGCTTTTGCAATGGTAGAGAATTTTTCTCCAAGTTCCCTGGGGCTGTGAGAAAAGCCTGCAGTTATCTGGCATATGTCACAATACAGGCTGTCTTATCCACTGAACCATCATTGCCCTCCCCGAAAGAACACAGGCCTTCCAGTTACCTCCAGGCCCCTGGGGATGACAGAGCCCTCTAACTTCTTCCTTTGGTGCTGCCAAATGTCTCTCAGCTGCCGTTTCCAGCCATTCCCTAATTCTTCATTTTGGAGACAAAATCCTTCCCATCCTTGTCTGGCGTTCCCTTCTTAACCCCTACCAGGTGGTTCCTAGGCCCGTCCGTCTATTGAAGCTCCTCTTTCAAGCCCGAGGACTTCCTCGCAGCCCCTTCCCATGGCCCCTGCTCAGCCTTTAGTCACCACTCCCTCTCTGCAGCATGTGGCAGGGCAGGTCAGCCCGCCTTGAACTTCATACTCTCTTCTGATTTTCATGAGCCTGCTCAGGTTCACTTTAGCTGTTGAACCACATCTTCACTGTACCCTCCCTAGACTCGGGGCATCCTAGGCTTGGCCTCTCGGTGGCCTTCTCTAGACTCGTGGCTCAGAGAGCTCAGGTAGCTTCTTGGCTTCAACCGTCCCTCCTGAGCCAAGGACTCCCAAATCTACAGCTGTGCTTCCACCATCCATCTGTGCAATGTCTCCACTTGGATGACATCTGTCACCTGCCACTCACCTTGTCCCAAAGTGAAGTCACCAGTTAATTACCTGCCTTTCTTTACGTTAAACACTTTTCAAAGGCAAGCCTTCCTTGACAGTAGGTCCCGTAAAAGCAGACTGGAGATTTTAGTTGATCACCACCACAATATTGATGCTAAAAACAGAAGCAAACAGGGCTGCAGTCCCAGAGATAAATGCATGGAAGCCATTGACAGTAACAAGGGAGGTGACGACCCTACTGTGCTCAGATCAGAACATATTCTACTCAAGCTAGCAAGGTGGTTCTCAAAGATCAAATCCCAACATCCTTTTGGGAGCAGAGGAGGGAGGATCAATGGAGTCAAAATATTTTCATAAAAATACTAAGATATTATTTGTTTTTTTTTGCTGTGCTGACACTTGCACTGAAGGTGTAAAAAGCAACGGTGGGTGAAATTGCTGACACCTTAGCAAGAATTAAGGCAGTGGCAGCAAAGTGTACTAGCAGTTATTGAATTCACACCACATGTGCACAATAAAAAAATTTTTAAAAAAACTTCATATCCTTAATGAAGCAGTAAAAATCAATTTTTACTGCATCTTGACTCTTAATACATGTGACTTTAATATTCTGTGATGAAATGGGATGTTTGCATAAAGCGATTCTGCTCTATGCCAAAGTGCAATGGTTCTCTCAAAGAAAAGCACTGGCGATTGTGAGCTACCAGCTGAACTAGTCACTTTTTCCATGGAATACCATTTTTACGTGAAAGAACAACCAACCAACAAACTATGGTAATTCAGTCTTGGGTATCCGGCAAACATTTTCTCAAAAATGAACAAAGTGAGCCATCCCTTCAAGGAAAATAAATGATAGTATTTGTTACCAATGATAAAAATAGAGCTTTCAAGCAAATATTAGAATTCTGGAAAACTTGTATCAGCCATCATGAGCTTAACAGCTTCCTGCTACTTGAGGACTTTCTGACGAAGTCAGTGGAGATACTGACAAATGTGATTTTTTGTTATTGCATAATGCAATGTGTCAACTTTTGGAAGATCTGCATAACTCAGTGAACCTATATTTTCCAAATGACCAATGCATTACATTACAAAACCAAGTACGGGTACAAGATTCATTCAAAGTGTAAGACAGACTAATGGCATTTAATGTAAGAATACAAAAAGTTAATTATAAGGTTTCAGATTCCACATTGCCACTAACCATTAAGGAACTATCACTTGTCAAGTTTTGGCGATACATCAAAGAAAAATATCTGACAGGTCATTATGATATTTTTTTCCCTTTCCAATTTTTAAGAGTATAAAAGGGACTGAGCCTGAAATGTTTAAGAACCTCTGGCCTAGAAAACAATGACCCTCAGGAAGATGACTATGTAAATCAAGGTTGAAGGAGAACATATATTTTAAAACGGAAAATAATTTAAGGGAAGGAATAGAAAACAGAGCAGATTTTTTAACTCTAGTGGGCAGATCTAGAATCAACATGCAGGATTTCACCTCATTATACAACTTCCTAGCAAAAGCAATAGAATCTGCTCTCTCACTTATAGGTGGGTAAATCAAGATCCCACGAGTTGATGTGAGTTGCCTGAGATGACGCAGATGTGGCAAAGCAGCTGTCTACATTCCTAGTCCATAATCTTGCTGCACTGAGAGGTTCTGAGCTGCCCATCACTGGCAGTGTCCAAAGATGACCTAGGGAACCAAATGTCACTCTCCTGCAGACTGCAACCCCATATCCGAGATGAGACTGGACGAGACAACTGAACCGTCCTCAAAGGTGCCCTCCCATTCTGAGACGCTATAATGCTGTAGTTTTCATTCCAAGGGGATCGTACATGCCAGTGGTCTCCAAACTTTTTGTCTGTTTACTTCCTAAAAAACTATATATGTTTTTGCATATTTTAAATTGACATCTAAAACTTCTGAGATTTATAATATTAACATTTTAAGATAACAATACCATCGCAATTAATGTCAACCCTCACCCTTTAAAACACTCTTCAGCAAGCTGTAAGCCAAATCCTATATACAATTTCTTTCTCTACTTGAAACCATATTTCCATTCCACTTCTTCCAAAAAATTTTATCGTAATATATTTTACACTTGGAAGTTTTTAGTTTTAGCCTTCATATTTATCTGCAATAAAAATACGTAAATAAATTGACATTTGATTTTTGTATCTTGTGACCCTAAGATTCGTTGATTAAAATAAATTCTGATTGACTTATTGTAGTTATTATTACATAGCTGATCAACAAAATACCACAAATGATTAATAACCAGAGAGGTAAAATGGTCTTGGATTGGTTATTTCTTAATGCGACAGGTGAGTGGAATCTACTGGCATCCTAGAGAGCCGCATTCTGAATGGTCCACTTGTATGATGCCCTTGGGGTTTCCACACCCTGGGGGAAAGTACCTTAAAAGATTCAGGAGGGCAAGAGGAAGGTCCTTTTCTCATAAAGCAGGAAAAGAGCAATTCTGACAGGAAAGGAAGGAAAACTGGCGAAGCTTGTCTTCAGGAAATTGGGTTTTAGAAAAGCAACAGAAGGAAGCTGAAGATGTGGAAACTGATTTCCTAAAAACACTCCTACTGTCCTGTCTCTTGGGAGGTTTCTGTGAGCAACCAGGGGTACACACACACATACATACATGATTAAGAATAATTTGGGGTATAAACCTTCAGTTTTACGGTGCCAAAGAAAACAAGGAAGGGTTCTGATGCTTCATCAACTACCATGCCAGAGGGACAAATTCCCAAAGAAATACTGTAATCATATAACAATCAGTATTAGCTAAGGATGCTTTGTCTAAGCAGACACACTAATTTCTTAAAAACAAACAAACAAACAAAAACCAACTTCCTTTCTGGTAACAGACATCGCCTAAAGGACCAGTGCTGTGCAAGTCCAACCTGATGTGGGCCAGTGTCCTTCAACCCCAGGACATCAGGTGACCTCTGTTATTCTGTTGGCTCCACGTACACATTACAGCCTACCTCTATTTTCTCTTTAAACTTCACTGGTTCAGAACACACAGTTGCTTTAAAATGAAATGCTATCACTACATAAATGAACAAAAACTAGTGTCACCTGTCATAGAAAGTAATCATCAAAATAAATACATAAACAGTTTTATTAAGGTATTTTAATGAATGAGCAAGTCCGTTAAAATAATTTAAATCAACTTCTCAAACCACCAGGAGTATATGCACCGTATCTGCACCATATCTGAACAGCCTGGGCTGTTCATGGTTGCAAAGCATCTGGAGCTTTGGGATTCAGAGGTGCCATGTAGAAGGCCCTTTGGCCTGGGGCCCAAGACTTCCACAATGCTGAGACCCACATCTGAGGGTCTAGCCCATCCTGGATTCCAGGGAAGTACTATTTCTAAACCATGAGTGTTCCAGTAGCCAAACATGGAATCCCAGGAAAACCAAGACGGCTCAGGGGAATAAGGTCAGGTCTGTGCTGCCCAGGCCTTCGTGGGTCCCTAGGCTGCGACAATGTCACTGGCCTTCCTCAAGGTCACCCGGTGCTCCCACATGATCAATAGAGTAAAGGAGACGAGTGGGGCAACCGCCGACCCACGTACACTTGTAATTCAGACAGCGCGTCAATGTACCCACTAGGGGACAAGACTGTGATCACTCTATGTTGCAGCTAAATGCTGCTAAGACATCATCAATTGTTATCATCTCTACTTAAAATAAGTAGTTAATAAACTGAGGAAGAAGGAGAATATCTCCCAAACACATTAAAATAACCAGACTCCTCTCTGACTATCCACAAAGCTTTCCCCTTATCCCATCACCACAGATTTTACCCAGAGAGCATATAAATGAGATACACCCAAGATTCTGTTTGCTCAAGACTTCAATTCTGGAAGCCTCTATTTTGATGAACTCTTTTATTTTTGTTTGTAAGGTAATATATAATCAAGAGGCTTAATGATATGGAATCTGTTTGAATCAGTTAGTCTAATCCAGGAATTCATTCCAAGGAAATAAACAGATTTATATAAAATGCTGCTTGGAACAGTGTTCTTTGTAAGAACAAAATATGCCACAACTAAATATCCAGCAATAAAAAACGGTACATAACAAAATAAAATACTATTTTACAAAGAAAGCCAAATGACAAGAACATAGTCAAAATGTTATATTAAGTAAAAAAGATTCACTAATAGTATATACAGTATTATCTCAATTGTATTTTTAAAATATGAACGCATAGAAAAATACTGGAAGTAAATATACCAAAATGTTCTGGTGATAAGAATACAGTGGTTTTTATTTTTTCCTTTATACTCCTCTGTATTGTCCTAAATTTCTATAAGGAATAAACATTACCTCTATAATAATAACCTACACACACATACATAAATTTATACCTTTGACTCAGAAATTCTACTCCTAAAACTCTATTCTAAGGAAATAGTATAAATTATGGACAAAGATTTACATGTAAAATTATGACATTATTTATAAGAGAACCTAAAAACCTCCATCATTGGAGAATAGTAAAATAAATCATGTTTCACATTTATGATAAAATATTGTACAGTTAAAAAAAATGATGGAGTCAAAGCATCTTTGAGTTAAGTGGTAATGACATGGTGCTGACAATTTCCATACCATTAGGCAAAAATGCAAAACCCAACAAAGCTATGTGCGACATTGGCCTTATAAAAAGTCAAGTGCGCTGGAAGAGAAGACAAAATATGCTAAAATGTTAACTGTTATGATTTATACATGGTGAGACTATGATGACTGGAAAATAAAAAGCTTAACAAGGAAAATAAAATTTGTTAACAGGCAGGTATTACTTTTATAATTTGAAAAATAAACACAAAATAATAAAATATATATATATTTAATCTCTGAAAATATGGTATTACTAAAAAAGGGGGTGAACGGGAAAGAAAACTTGCCTATAATTACAATACTCTAATATAAAACAACTACCATCACCGTTTCTCAGCTGACCTTTTGGTTATGTGCGCGTGTGCGAGTGTCTGCACGAGTGTGTATGAGTGTGTACTAGTGTGTGTGTTTGTGTGTGCGTGTGAGTATGCATGAGTCTTGGCAGGTAACATCCACTCTGTCCACAGGGATTGGTAGCCGACCTCAAAGCTACCAACACATCTTGTGGGCTGGTGGCCACTGGCTAATTTAGAGCTCAGATACAGGGCTGTGTCTGGAGAAAACGTTTAGGAATTTAAGAAAGCCGTGGGTGCCTCTCGCATCCAGGCTGGACAAGGCTTCAGGCCCTCCAAAATACAGGCAGAAGATAAATTTGAGCTATGCTATTAACTCTATCCGGAACCACACTGGATCAAGTTGGGAGGAGGTCGGGCCCAGAAACCAGCCACCTCTAGACCGAGTTTGCGCTGCCCCCTTGCTCGGGCAACTTCTCCTTTGTGTGTGAGATCCAGAAAGTGTGTGCCCTTTAGCGCCAATAAATGTCCTGCCCGAGAAGTGAGCAGTCGATGGTGCTCCAGCCACACTCTCCGGTGCCTCTCATTCTCAGTCTACCCGAATGAGCTTCCGACAGCACAGGAAATTAAGTCCCCCAAGAAAGGGACGACATGAGTCCCCAAATTCCCTGCAGGTCAAAGTGCGAGCCTGACAACAGTTTGGAGAATCTTTAGCAAGTTTTAATTTTTTTTCTGGATGGATTTGAGCAACAAGGGGCCAAGGACTTGATTTACTGATGAAGAATCCCTCCCGGGGCAAGCTCGGGGGCAAGGCAGAGGCAGACAGCGGCCGCACAGCCCCGGGCCGGAGAGGAGGGCCACTCGGCAAACCCTGCACCCCTGGGAATGAGCGCCTGTCTCCGGAGCCTCCGAGGATCATTTCAGGACACTCACTAGACACCCAAGAATAGCTCTTGGCTACAGTCACAAGATTTGCCACCCAGACGCACCCCTCTCCCAGATGGTTCAATCCTCCTTTCTGAACAATTTGGGAGACTGGTTTGATTTAGCGAAAATGCTAAAAAAAAATCTAAGCCATGGGATTGCCACAGTGGAGGGATAACTCCCAGGACAGGCAGGGGAGAGAGAAACGGCCCGAGCCATCATTTGGCGCTCCTAAGTGACCCTGTAGGACAGGGCCCAGCGCTGTTGGGACAAAGGGCAGTCTAAGGCGCAGACCCCAGCTCTGGGGAGGGATGAACGCACGCCACTTTGAGAGGCACTGGGCGAACACAGGCCCTTTGAGAGGAGGCCGGGCTGGAGGGTCCGAGTGTGCAACGCATTAGCTGGGAAAGTGAGGAAGGCTTGTTCTCTTCCCTGGCTGGGCTACAGACCCACTGTTGTGCCCACAGGGCACATGTGTCGGGAGGAGGAGGTCCCCATGGGAGTAATTCCAGCTTCCTGCAAGCCCAAACCCAGGGGTGTTCCAGAACAGTGGGCAAAAATGGTGCTGGGGCTTAGGGCACAGGAAGGGGGGTTCCGGATGCTCCATGCAAAGGGGACTTGACTGAACAAGGCCAGCCTCAACTCGAAAAGAGGCAGGAATGCAGACGCACTCACAGCGCCTCCCACAGGCACGGGTTCCTTGCCCCTGTGGAACGGGTGGACCGAAGAGCCTGTTTTGCATCACATTATTAGGATTTTTTTACCAAGGAGGGAGTAGGGTGGAGGGGATCGGGCTGGGAGAAAGAAAACTCACAGCGATTCCAGTCACATGCTGTGTCCACTGCTGGACATCTCCTGACAAGTGTTTTGGAATTTTAGCTTTATGTCTCTCTGGGGACCACAGAGGCTTTTGGAGTCCGATGTTGGGAAAGATGATTTCCTGGTGACCACGGGACTTCATGCGGCCACACAGCAAGGCCTCCAGAACTCCCAAGAGCATGTCGGGTACCACAGCTGGGGTAACAGCAAGACAAGAGACCGAGGGGGTGCTGCCGAGCCGTTCAACAGCTTCAGTTGAAAATTTATGCCCAGAATGGCCCTTTGGGCAGGGCTTGTGGGAGAGAGGCAATGACACTGACCCAGAACCTGAGAGCCGTCCAGGGAGGAGGCTTAACTCATGGCTCGTTTCAGCATCTGCATTTTTTAAAATTTATTTTTATTTTTTATTTTTTTAGCCTCTGCATTTTAAATGGGGGGAACAGCAGAGGCAAAACCAGGGTCAGGAAGTTTGCGTAAAGACAGGCTCCGTGTGGATGTGAGTGACGAGCAAGTGTGTTTTTGAGTTGTGGCCTGACTGTGGAGTTCTATGAGAGAGGACCTGCCGCTTCCGACAAAGAGTGGAGAGCAGGGAGAGAAAGGACATGGCTATTGCTGGGGCTTGAGAAAGAAAGAGATGGAATAGTCCTGTGTGGCAAGAGGCAGGCTCTCCGCCAGAACTGGTCCTCTGACCTCTCCTGAACGCAAGGGGCTGGGACTGAGGCTCCCCAGCTGCAAGAAGGCAGCAGCCAGCCACGACCAGGAGAGCTCAGCCCGCACCCAGAGCTCCTGACGTACAGGAGCCACGCTGTCACTCCCTCCAGTCCTGAAAAACGAAGAGGAAGGTGTAAGGGGAGCTCTCGGTTCTGGAGATCAAAGGCGAAGCACTGAGGACCGGGGAGAGACAGCACCTTCCGCTTTTATAGCACACCCCTCTGCAGCTTCCCTGAGAAGGACAGGTGGTGCTTGACTGCCCGGGCACTGGACACCAAATGGCAGAGGAATAAGTGATCCAGAACAGCAGCAGAAGGAATACAGTGGGCAGCCAGGAAGAGACACGTGTGCAGATCAGAGAGGAATTTAAAGAGTCTGGAGAAGGATAAAGTTATCAGCTCTTAGTCCAGATGCTTCAGAAGGGACCGTTTAGGATGGAAACCAAGGAGCCATGCCTAGAGTGGACCTTAGCGAGGACAATGGGAAACTGTAGCAGCCTCGGCATGCTGTGCTGGGGGAGAGCTTGGAAGCAAGGCCAAAGCCCAGTGTCCCTTGGGGTGCGGTAGCATAGGCGACCCCAGGCCCAGGCTCATGACCCTTCCCCAGAGAGAGCCCAGGCCAACTCGGATGGGAGCACTCAGAGGCGCATTTCAAAAGCCAGGTTCCCAGAGCCCCTGGGCCGAGGAGGGAGCTGGCTCCATAAGGCAGCGGTGACTTGCTTCCCAGAACTACGGAAAAGATGGTGCTAGGCGGCAGGCATTCCTGTCCCACAGCCGGAGGACCCGAGACCCTCAGATGCAGGGTGTGAGGGTGCCGCACTCATCAGGGACATAAAGTCCTTGCGGAGACCCTCCCACAGCCTTTCTAGCAACCATTCACTAACCCACCCCGCAGGGTGTTGTAATTCATGCCAAGTCAATGTGCAGGCATGGACTTCACTCATTCAATTTACTTACTAAATAAATGTTAAGACAAAACAGGGCACCAGGCTGTCGATTTTTATACAATGTCAGAAAATGGCACTAACTTCCCAAGGACAATCGCCAGGGCTCACCGGAATCTTGCAGGAGATAAAAAGGCATCTATGTGAAGGTTGTATAGGCACAGCCTGAAGAGGGCCCTTTAGAGATGCTAAAGCAAAAACAATGTGGCCAGTTTTAGAATCAGGAGGCTCAAATGTATTCAAACCACCACCATTCACTTAGCACCTGCTCTGTAAAGGCAGAGCTAGAAGGTACCTCGGGTGAGGACAGGGTGGTAGCCGATGGATACAAAGCTAATAATAAATCATCCCTGTCCTCACGGACCTGTGCAGTGTTAAGAAAAAACAGGACCTGTGCTTTGAAAGTACCTATCGTTGGAAAGTACAAAATGATACAGGTGGTGAAAGAAGAAAGCAGTCACATCTGCTGCAAGGAAACCAAGAAAGCTTTGTCCTCGGTAGGGCTGGAAAGCGGCGGTGACTGACAAAGCCCACTGTGCCTATTTATTTTATGACCTTGTTTCAAGGTCACATCACAAGCCTGTGATTCGATTTCAGCTGCCAAGTCAGGATTGATGTCTCCTTTCCACTTTCAGTTCCTTGGAAAAGCAAGTCTCGGTAAAAGCCCTGGACTATTATTATCCTCAGGGGGAATGCCAAGGACAGAGCTCTGAGATCCCCAGCCCCCAGCTCTGCGCCCAAGCGTTCATGGCGGGCGAGCTCCGGCCAAGTGCCAGTCCCTGCCAATCCCAACAGCTCTGGTGGGAATTTGTTTAATTGGGTGGCATTAGCTGTGCCTGGGCCCAGAGCAAATCAGGCATACAATGCATTTCAGACCAGCTCACTGCAGAGCCCAGCACCTGGCATAAACAGGAGAGAGCCAAGGGGTATCTGAATTAGATTAGAGATGGAGTGGCCCTCTCAGAGTCCCAATTTTCTTTCAGTCTGACCTTCCTCTTCTGGAACTGTCAGATTTCACCACTGCTGCCTCACACCTGATCAGCTGTAGCTTTGGTATCTCTCTCCCACGCTGCCTCGGGTTACAGTTGTTGGATACATGCTGGTTTCCCACACTAGCCCTGGGTCCTCTTTGCAGGACCCAGCACAGTGCTTAGCACACAGTACTTAGCACACAACAAGTGCCCAATAAACGTTGCTTGGTTAACTATTATGACCTCCCTTCTTTCTCATCATCAGGCAACCAGGAGACCTTTCGGAAATCTTATGACAAGAGTTCTATGGTGCCCCAGGTAGGGGATTTTAGAGCAAGCAGTAGCCCAACCCAGGTAGCAGGGACAGATTTCCTAAGAGGCTGTGAGAACTGAGTCCTCAGTCACAAGGGATGATCTGAGGGTCCTTTCCACTGAGCCATCTCAGGAGCCCAGAGGCAATTTTATTTTCCTCCTGCCATTCTCGGCTCAAGCCAGTCCTCCTCACCCAGCGTTGCAGTCCCTTCCTCCATCATCACCTGCCCTGACCCTCAGATCCAGAAGAGTGGCCTGAAGGCCTCCAGAGGTTGAGAAAACTGGTCCTTTGCTGGGTCCACATTTAAAGGGAGAATATAAAAAGCACAGGCAAGACATACCGATGACTGTTTTGGGAAAGGTTCTGTGATGGAAACATAAAACCCAGAACTGAAAGAAAACCTCACCTGTAACCACAAAGAGATTCAGTCTGACTCAGTGGCTTGGAAACTGGTATCCAAAAACACCCCAGCCTGTGGGCCAGGAAACTTGTATACCTCCCACTAGGCTGTGGGGCCCTCAACTGTCTCCCTCAGACCCACTGGGGGGGGGGTGGTATAAACCCAGCCCAGGATTGAGCATTCCCCTCTCCCCCCACACATCCCTGGACAACTGAATACTTATTTCCAGCCAGCAAAAGGGGAATGACTATACAGACATAAAACAAAGAGCCTTCTGGAACCTCCCAGGGATGTCTGAAGGGATTCTGCTTCACCTGCCAGCTTACGTTACCCAACCTTAGCTTTCATCTCGGCTTTCTTTGATCACCCTCCCCCAGCCGCACCTCACCCCACCCACTCCTTTTTGTTTTTTTCCTCCACAAAATAAAAGCCCCTGGAACTCTTCTAAGGAATGCCCAGCCGGAGAATGGTAAAAACCACCTGTAGCCCCAAGGTCCAGACACATGACACATCAGAAGGACAAGGCCTGGAGTTAAAGAGACCAAGTGGCTGACTCAGCTCGAGCCCATTTCCTCCCCCTGTGAAATGGGGCTCTCAGAGCCTGGGTAAAAAGCGGCTGGGAGGAAGCTTGTAACAGAGCGTGGCACACAGTGGCACTCAATTAATGTCTGCTGAGTGGGCCTCTCCTGTCACCACTCATCTTCACTGGGCCAATCACCCTACACCATTTCCCTTAGAAACAAACACTACCCTCCCCCAAATGTATTAAAAACCTAGGAACTCTCCCAGCAAACCCAAAGCAGTTCACTGCCCCAGAGGCAACTTATAGGGCCCCATAGCTGGCTGGGGGAAGAGAAAAAGCAGCCTAGTGAGGCAGAAAGATCAGAAGCCCAAGGCGTTACTGAATCCGTCAGTAGCTTTTCTGGGTCATGATGCATTTTGGATCCACCAGACAGGATAACCTCTTAGCTAGATTCAGCAGTAGAATATGACACTACAGCTGCATACTATGTCCCTGAGATAGATTCCCTTCGGCGGCACTTCTTCTCAAGTCTAAGTAGTTTGAGCATTCACTCTGAATCAGTTGACTGACTGTTAACCTGAGGAAGAAGGCAGCGACTGACACAGCTCTGCCCGCACAAGAGCCCCCTGCCCAGAAGCCACCGCTCACAGCAGAGTTTCTACTGCCCAAGGCACGGCTGGGAAGGGGAGACATGGTCTGAGCTGCCGACGGATCACGTGCCCCTTTGCCACTGAGAGAGTCCACAGCACCCAGATGGCCAGTCAATAACAATGACTACCATCGTGGAACAACAGTTTATATTCATCCTCTCATCACCGCGAATCATCACAACCCTCCGAGGTAAGTGCTATTGTCCCCACTTCACAGATGAGGAAACCAAAGCTTGCTGGCATTAGGGGGCTTTCCCAAGGCCACTCAGCTCTCACAAGTGGCAGGAGCTAACTCTCAAGAGCCAGAGGGCCCCCAGGACTTGACTCACCTGATAGGAGAGGCCATCCTTCCGGGGGCTGAGCCCGATCTCCTCCATGGATGGCGTGTTCATCATCACCTCAGTCATGTCCGCCGAGCTCAGATAGTCAGGGCTGCCAAGAGACCCGGGCAACAGTCAACACTGGCACATACCTTCACACTCCCTTCTCCGTGCACCCGCAACCGTCAGCTCAAAGGACTGTGTGGAGTCGGGATAACAAGTGCTCAAAGAAAAACCAGGGCACCTCCTGAGGAAGCACCTCACCAGCCCACACCGGGCTCCCGATCGCCACCAGCCAAACCCATCATCTGGAAACCTCTCTGGCAAACTCCCTTCCCCTTCTCTCCTAATCTCCAGTTCCCACTGGCACAGAGAGACTTTGGATTTCCTTTTAAATGACAAAACAAGACAAAACAAACAGTAGATAGCTGAGCCCATCTGTCTATATTAAAACCAATTCAACCAGCTCTCCCTTCACCCTTCCAACTAAGAATAAAAATGACCCTCATCTTTTTGTTCCAAGGGATCTGTGTATTATTATTACTACTACATAACAACAACAGTTAGACCTCAGGGAAACAAAGTCCAATTGCACTGTCTTCTTTGCAAAATGTCCCACTTAAAGCCCCAAGGGGTCAGCATCTCTGCAAGCTTCACATCTGCCATCCAACCCCCTTCTCGAGCTCCAGCCACAGCAGCTGCAAGCTCACAGCTTGAAAAACATCCCCAGGATTAAAAGCCTTAAGGATGCCTGGACTTTGATTGCAAAGGAAATTTCCAGAGGGGCCAAGCTGGCCCACCAATGGCTGACATGTGAAAGTGCTTTGTACTCTACAAGCAGGATACAAATGTTCCATTATCCTCCCACATCCCTACACAAGCCATGGGCACACACAGGGTCCCCTACACATAATGACAAACAGTACATGCCAAAGTCCATGTACCTTCCACACGACACCCAATATTTCCACCATCATACATTTACACCTGGGGGGAGGGAGTGGGGCAGGCTTAGAGGAAATGTAGGTAAGGAAACGAGCACCAAATGCCTCTTCATTTTATGGTTGCTCTGCCAAATAGAAACAGCATTGGATTTGGAAGCAGAAGCAAGGATACTGGCCTAAGTTCTGCCGCTGGAGAGCTCTGTGATCTTGAACAAATCGTACAACCTGTCTGAGCCACAGGTGCCTGTTTGTCGCCGTGATGCTAACAATGCAAACCTCACAGTTATGTGTAACGGTTAGTGTCTGGAAAAAAGCTTTGCCATCTACTATGAAGTACTAATCAACTAGAAAATCATCCTAAACCTTAATTTCTCAGGGGACAAAAGCCTCACCATAAGGCACCTGGGGGCACCCACAACACGGGCAGGTGAGGAACAGGGTGCCCAGAAGGAGAGGGGTACACAAGCCTGGGGAGGGGCGGATTTTACTTTGTTCAGAGTGTTCAGTGCCCACTCTCATCACGGCCAGGCTGGGAGGGGGAAGGGGAGCGAGGGGACGGAGCCGGGCAGCCAGGCAAATTTAAGGTAAGGAGCCGGGGCCTCCAAAAGGGGTTCTTCCCGGGTCATGGAAAGGCTACCGCTCACCCCCAAAGAAATGAGCCAGAAGAGTTGCCCACGGGGGTCTCGTCAGGCTCTTTGCCTGGTGCAGGGGCGCTCTCTCCTCGTTCGGGGCTGTGGCGCGGGCCCGAAAAGTTGAGGCGACAGGAACAGAACTTTTTGGTTTGGGGGCTGGGCGGCACCGCGCCGAGGCTCCGGCCGGGTTCCCCTCGCTGGGCCCCTGGCGTTCGGGCCGGGGCTAGGCTGTGGGCGCCCGCACCTGAGAGGCGCGCCGGGGCCGCCAGCGCTCTGTTCCCACCACCACCACCACCCCACCCCCCACGGCCGCTCCTCCTCGTCCCCAGCGCAGGAAGGAAAAAACAGCGGGCGCGCACGTTCCGGCAGCTCGGGGCTCGCTCCGCATCCAGCTCCGCGCCCGCCACGCAGCCCTTCCGGCCCCGGAGCCCCGCCGGCTGCAAACCTCCGCCACCCCCCGGCCCTGCCCAGGCTCCTTCCAGCCCCTCCCCAGCCCCGGGCCCGCAAAGGCGCGTCGGTTTTTAGGGACGTGGGAGAGAGAAGGGGCCGAGAGGGCGCAGCGTGTGCCCGGCTGCGCGCGGCTTTAGGCGCAAGGCGATCGCGCCCCCCACCTCCCGGAGCTCTGCCGCCGCTGCACCAGCTCAGCCCCGCGGCCGCCGGCCTCGACGCCGAGACTTGCATGCTAACAAAAAAGGAAAGGGGAGGGGCCCAGGGAGAGCTGGAGCCCCCCGCACCGGCCAGGGCGCGCGCCTCCAGCAGCCCTCCGTAGTGGGGGACTTACTGGGGAGTTTCAAGCGTGACCTCTGGTTTCCCGAACCCTCCCCCATCCGCCCCCACCCATACCCACTCTACGCCGTCGCTGGGCTGAGGGCTTCGAGTTCACTTCCTTTGTCTCTCAGCACCACCTTCCCCCGCCCCCCTCCTTCGCAACCCTGACGCCGACTCCTGCACCGGCTCGGGGGCCGGGTTGCGCCAGGCTCCCGCGCCTGTCCGCCGCCTTCGCACCCAGAGCCTGCACGAGCGGGTGCCGGGCCGGGCAGCCACGGGCGCAAGACCGACGCCCGCCGAGGGCGCAGAATACTCACCAGTGAATGGGGAAATATACAGACATGAAGTCCTAGGGGAGGCTGACCCACGCCCTTGTGATTTAAAAACGGTCACCGCGTCCCGAGCCAGGAGGACCCGGGCGCAGAGAGGCGCGCGGCGGGCGGAGAGGCAGGCGGCCGAGGGCGGGCACTGGGCGTCCGCGGGTCCGCCTTCCCGAGACAGCCCCACGGCCAGCTGCGAAGGACAGAACAGACAGAGCTCCCCGCTCTCCACCCAGCTCCCGGCCCCACAAAGAGCCCAGGAAGCCGTATTTATAGGGGCGGGGGCGGGGCTGGGCTCCGGGAGGCCACGCCTCCCCTCGCCCACTCCTGGCATAACGTCACCAAAATCATGAATGGCTTCAGCGCTCGCAGCCCCAGCAGGCGGCGGCTCGGGGGCGCGCTCGGCTCGGCTCCCCCAAGGGCCGTGCTCTGCAGCGGCTCCCAGCCCGGCCCCCTCCCCACGACTCCTACACACGCAGACACGCGCGTGCACACACGCGCGCACACACACGCGCATGCACCGGAGCTCGAGCTCAATGTCACCGCCGCTTCCCGCTCACCGACCTGCGGGCGTCCTCGGCCCCTCCCTGCCCGTGGCCCCGGAGACTCCCGAGCAGAGGAGGTGGGCGTGAGGAGGGGGCTGCGGCCGGCTCCGGACTTGACCGCTCGGCTGCTCGCGCGGCGCCCGCGGAGGGCGCCATTCCCATACCCGGATCGCCGGGCGTCAGCGCCCTCCTTCGCGCCTCGCTCCCTGTCCCCAGCCCAGAGCTCAGGACCCCTCTTCAGCGCTCACACCCCAAGACTAGGCCTTTCTCTAGGCTTCTCGCCCGGGTCACCTCGATCGCGGCGCCCGAAGCACTTCCCTTCTAGACCCGGCCCGCTGAACCGAAGCGGGAGCCCAGCTCAAAAGAAGCGGTGGGAAGGAGGGAGGAGACACGGAGCTGGGGGCCCGGGCGTCCGCGGGTTCGGGATGACTTGCGAGGGGCGGCTCTGCAACCCTGAGATCCTTGGAGGGCTTTATTGTGGGAGAAGGGATGTGGTGTTGTGCTAGGGTTTTTCGTTGAGTACGTAACACACACACACACACCGCCGGCGGGGGCAAGGGGTGTGGGCGGGCAGCTCGCAAGCACACTCAGCTTTGGCTCCCAGATCTGCTCGAAGGAGTCGATCCAGGACCGAAGAAACAAAGAGCTGGCGATTCAGTCGAACCTCCCCCACCACACACACACACACACACACACACACACACTCACACACACACACACACACACACACGCATGCACACCAGCGCAGGAATTGCCGCTCCGTAGGTCTGTTCCCGCGGTCAAGCTGCGCAGCCCCCAGAGCCAGGACGCGAGTCTGACTCGGCACCCAGCGCTGCCCCTCTGTGGCCGGAGCGCGTTGCTTCACTTCTCGACTTAAATTCCTGTGTGTGCATAACCCCGATCTGTGCTTGGGTGGGGGACAGGCCGCGAGGACAGCTATCAGAAACGAAGCAAAATCAATCTGCTATGAAGTCCATCACTCCTTGGAAAAAAAGGCCATGATGTATTGAATCCATGCATATGTGCTTAAAAATGGAATTACATAAACTTATCATCTTAGGTAAAAGGGTGATGGAATTGATGGTGCCGGTTTTCCCGGCCGCGCCATAAGGCAGCGAGAGGGGCCTTAAAACTCATAATTTTCATCAACCCTCTCCAAACCAGCTCAAATAAAAATAATCGAGAAAAGTTGATGCAAATAATTAAATTAAAAACAACTTTGCTATTTTAAATCATTCCTGTATACATCCTGAGTAAAAGCAATGTGCTTCCAGATAAGTCAGCTAGCTGCCTCCTCCAACCAGAGGGCATTCCTAAGCTCCTCCTATAGAGAAATTCTGGAGCCTCTCCTCACCCTTCACCCCTAGCCCCCTCCCCAAGGTAAATCAGAAATCGATTCAGGCTGCAAAGCACCGATCCTATTCTGCTCCTCTCAGGGAGGGGACCTGGCAGAGGTCCAAGCTGCCGTGGCCAGAGCTAAGGGGAGATGCTGGCAGTGGGGTAACTGCTCACAGGGGCTGCTGGCACCTTCTGCACTGGGCATGGAGGCTTCTCAGAGTCACTGGCTGTCATCCATATGTGATGACAGTCATCCTTTGGAGAGCACGCGTCCAGGCTGGGTCTTCATGGGACACTTGGAAGGGGAAGTCTGAACTAGGCCCTGTGGAGCAGGACTTCTGCCATTTCTTCCAGAGTGTCACTTCCTTGAGTGCAGAAAAACCTCCTCACCATATTTGCATAACAGCAGCACACTTTACATACATGTGACCCTTGCCTTGCAAAACTTTCAAAACTCTCAGAAAGCTAAAGTTCCCACCCCATCTCCCACCCTAGCCACCTAGATCCCCTCTGTGGGAGTGGAGGGAGAAGTAAGGCTTCTGCCAGCAGGTGTCTGGCCTCTGGAAAAATCCCCTAGATTGGGGGACACAGAGGTTAATTATCTGGTGCCTGCTCTTTGGAAAGCTTTTTATGAATGCCAATTTAAATTAAACTGCACCTCTGTCAGTAAGTTGGAGTGGAAAGTAAGCCTTTGGATTGTGATCCCCAATCGATACTTTTTCTGTCTCCCCTCTGGGACCACAATGACACATTCATTCATTTGAAAAATATGGGAGAGACGTGGTGCTAATCTTTGATACAACTCTAACAAGTATATTATTTGCATGCCATTTTGCAACAGTAATACCTTATATAGTGCTTTGTAGTTTTTCAAAGCATTTTTATTATTTCAGCCTTCAAATGTGTGATTAAGATTATCATAGCACAGTTTACAGCTCCCAATTTACAGATATGCAAATGGCAGCTGAAATAAATAAGGGCACTTGCCAAAGATCACACAGCTAGAAAGTGGTAGGGTTGGGCCTGGAACTCAAGCGTGGAAGGCCACACTATCTTTCCACTCTGATACTTGTTCAGGGTCTCCGTGTCTCCTTCTTATCTCTAGAAATACACGGTGTTGGAACGTGCGGACTATTTCCTTCCAGTACCCTATGAGACAGGTTTCTATCCCTGCTGCCTCTGAATGAAGGAAGAAACAGAAACACAAGCAAATGAAGCTACTTAGAGCCCCAGAACCTTAGAGCTGCAAGGCATCTTTTAAGTCACCTAGTCCAGTCTCCTCATTTTACAAGTGAGAAGACACTTAAAAGATTAAGTGGCATGTCCAAGGTTGCCAGGCTATTAGGTGGTGTGAATGGAACTCTGAATGCAGGACCCAGGCGGCTGGTCAAATGTTCTTTCCACTCCAGTGCTACGCCTGGGACTGCATGTGCCAAGAAACCAGCATCAAAGGTCAAACATCAGATCTGGACTCAGTCCATCCCCAGCTTTTACTGAGCAGGTATTATATGCAGATCAATGAACAAAATACCCAGTCAGAGCCTCACACACTCCCTCCCTTCTCCCACCATGACCCCAAGAATTAAGGGGCTGCATTGCAATTCTGCTTCCATAAAAATTCAGGTATTTAATGGTGTAATTAGAATCACCTTGCTTTCTAACATTAAGTCCAATTTCCTCGCTCCTTCTCTTCCCCACCTAAAAATTAAAAGTTTTCTTTAAGTTAATGATTTTAAGATTCTATTAGAGTAATCTCAGAAGCATGTCATGGCACTCAAGGCATGTGCCTAAGTATTCATCGAGCAAGAGAAGATCTCCATCTAAATTCATTTAGCAACATATTCCCACATTTTAGCTCTCCTCTGGCTTGCAAAAACCAAAACTCGGCTTTCCATTTAATTTGTCTGGTTGTGGTGAAGCTGGTACCTCAGTTAGCGATAAGGGACTTCAATGAAGTAGCAGTTTGACCTTGAGAAGGAAAGAAAGGCAAGGGAAGGGGCAAACTTTTTTGAGGTGCATTCATATCTCTTAACACATTTACTCCTTACAGCAAGCTTAAGACATAGGCACTATTGCCTCCCTTTTACAGATGAAGAAATAGAGGCTCTGAGGGGCTAAATAACTTGGCTGTGGCCACATGGCTCCCAAGTGGCTGATGTTGACACCCAAGGCTGTATTTTCCCCACAATACTACACTTACCATGGCCCCTGTGTTCTTGTTTGTTTAATAGCTGAACTATAAACTAAACACCGCCCAAAAGTTCTGGTTGGTTCCAATAGCAAAGACCAGGACTACTGGTATCCATCCAGTAGGGCAGAAAAAAAACAAATATCCCACCTTGGGAATCTGGGAACTTCTTAAAGGATAGTAGTCAAAGGCTTGGGGTTAAAAAAAAAAAAAAAAAAAAGTGAGTGGGAGAAGGGGAGTTTCTAGCCAATTTTTTGGTGAAACTTATTTGAGTATATAACAAATCTGAAAGGCAAGAATGTGTGTGGGTTGATGTGAGGATGAAATGAGATAATGTTATGAAAACACTTGGTAAGTTGGAAAGCACTGAGCTGACACAGGGCTTGTTTTTAAGGTGTTTGGGGGAAAGAGGGGGTTAACACAGAGCTGAAAGCATCTGCTTCTGTTCTTTATTCATTTCAACCACAGGCCGCCCCATTTTCCTCCTTGAGCTCCTAGATGGGAGTTTCTGGCTTCTTTAGGACAGACATCAAGGAGAGTGGCAAAGCTCTGCCTGGTGGGTGCTGCTGGGGTCCCAGTCCAAGCATCTCCCCTTACCCCTGAGTGTCTCCTAAGCCTCTCAGAAGTGCCAAACCCAAGACAAAGGGATGGACCCTCCGAGTGGGAGCTCACCTTCCCACCCCCACCACTGCAGAGTCATCAATAAACGATGCAATGCTAACCATACCCACCAGACAAAAGCCTCTCGATTTTGACTTAGTTTGCTGTAAGTCCCCAGGCAAATTGCTTGACCTTTCTGTGTCTCAGGCTCCTAAGCAATTAAACGGGTCTATAAAGTCTCTTTTTACCTCTTAGAGCTAAAGTAATTGTTTCTGTAAATGCTCAAGAGAAAAGTACTTTGCATCCTCATCCTCATGACCTTGGCCATGTGCCATCCCGGAGGGCCTCCTTCCTCTTTCCATCCAGAACCTTCTCACCCCAAAAGAAGCCTGGGCTCTGGCAGCCCATGAACTCTCACCTTCCTAAATATCAAAGAGATTCAGCACTGGCTTTCTCTTTATTTCTATCAAGGGGCTTTTGAACCAAAGGGAATTTTTTTTTTCTTTTCTGAGAAAGAAAAGTCTATGGAATCTTTAGGATCCAGACCCTTAAAAGAAAACACTGAAACTGGAACCAGTTCAAGGCTGTTATATCCAATTAAGGAAACACGCGCATTCCTGTCCCAGCTCTGCGTCTAACTTGCTCTCTCTCTTTCCACATATACACAGGAATGCACTTTCGCAGCCAGAAGAGGGGTTGCTATCACCAGGACGTGTACCCTACAGTACCGTGCTCCCTGGGGCCGGCTCCAGCAGCCGAGACTTCCCCAAACTAGACGAGGGCCACTGACCATGGAACAGTCCAAGCTGCCTTCATCCCACCCTATCCCCAAACACACACACATGCACACCTTCCCCTATTTCACCCACACTTCTGGACCGGAGAAACTCCTTGTTAACTGCAGGGTTAGGAAGACAGGAACACACTCACAGTAGTTTCTAGCCATGGAAAGCACTTTCAGTTTTCTTTTCAAGTATACAGGATGCCAGTCAGCTTCCTCCAGGGGCAGCTGTGTCCCTGCTGGTTTCACACCCACCGCCCCTTCTCGGAGGAGCAAACCGTGAGCCATGAACCAGGGCGCAGCTTCTCTGAACACCTCTGCCAACTCCGTAACCCGAGCGAACACGAGCCACTGGAGCCCCCAGTGTGCTTCACACCCGCAGGGCACCCAGCCGTGGGATCAGATAGCTGGGTCCCTAGTGCACCCTGCTGCCCTTTCAAGAGCAATTCTACCCGCAGGCAGTGAGCACCTACTGTGTGCCAGGCAGTTGGAGGAGTTCTAAAGAATCTCCTTAGGAGAACTTCAGCCCTCCTCCATTTCCATTACCCTCCAAACCATCCCTAATAAACACAGACCCTAAGTAAAAATAGTGTGCCTGCCAGGAAAATGCAGCTTGAAGACAAATTCCGTGAGTTGCATTAGTGATCCCTCCAATAATCATGAAGCTAAGTAAAAATAGCATGCATGCTATGCAAATGCATTTTCCAGAAAAGTCCCCTAGGCCTCCCCCTTCCTACCGTTTGCTAACCCTTTTTCTTATAAATAAAGTAGGGGCTGCCTCTGGTGTTTGGCACAGTGTCTGTCACTGGAAGACTGAGGGGACCAAGAGGCAGCTCTCTCTAACACCCTAGGGTACCTGCTGCAGTGGAGACATGAGACCAGGGGAGGTGATGGGATTGATTTTTCTCTTGGGGAGAAGGCCAGGGAGTTGGGTGCTGACTACCAGAATTTACGAGGACAGGGGCTGTGGGTGAATTCTGAGGGCAAGGAGTGTGTCTATTTACTGCTGCACCTGACACACAGTAGGTACTCAAGAAATACTTGTTGGAAGGATGAATGAATGCTGTCACAAAAAGCTAAAGGGAAAGGATGGCCATGGGTTGGCTTCCAAGATTGGGAGAAGCCAGAGATGGGCAGTCCTACCAATAAGAATAGCAGAAGCAAAGGCTCAGAGGGGAGAAAGGGCCGGGAGTGTGGTGGGAACTAGGAGTGAGCAGAGAAAGTGTCCGGATCTTGGGAGGGAGCCCTGGGGGGCTGGGGCCTCTGGTGACTCCAAGTCTGCATGCTAAATGGAATAATTATTGCTCATAAAAGGGCTTGTGCTCTGCAGAAGGGACTGCTATGCACAGAATTTCTAACAGAAAACGTCTGTCGCTTCTCAGAGACAAATCATTTGAGTTTCCCTTACCTCTTACATTATTTGCGCTAATATCAGCATTTCTCTTTCCAGTTAGGTGGAGCCTAAGCAGAAGTGTTAAGTAGGTCAAATTTAGTCTATGTGAAATATGTCTTCTGAGACTTCCCCTTTCCATCCCTTCTTGTTTCACACCCCTCTTACCCCCGGCCCCAAGCACCCACAGAGCTCAGAAAGCCTGATGCCCTCTTCATCCAGCCTCTCAAGCTCCAAAACCACCCTTTTCTTTTTCCATTGGAATTTCCGTCCTTCAGCTCCCTAATCCCAGGCAACTGCCGGCAAGAGAACTTGATCTGACAAATAAATTCACACTTACTGTGAGATGGCCTTGCTTGCAATACTGCACAGGACTCGGTCGAATGGTGGCATTTCAGACAGGGTTAAGTGGGTGGGAGGGAAGATCCCTCCTGTTTAGGGGGCTTGTTGATAGCCGATGGTGGAAAGCTTGACGGGAAGCCAGGCTGATGAGACAGAGAAAGAAGTGAACCACTCAGAAGGGCCTGGATGGGTGAAACCACGTATAAACCACATACAAAATGACTTCCCTTGTGGGTCACAGCCCGTCTGCAGGGATCCGATTGGAATCCATGAGCCCAGCTCCAATGTGACAGCAACATTTTAGTGGATTGAGCACAGTGATCCACTGGAGATGCAAATTAAGTTCTGGGCAGATCACTAGCATCCTCCCTTCTTACTTGAAGGGACAGACCATCAGGCAGAAGAGCCAGGCCGAGGCCCAGCGTGCCACCCAGGTGTGCACCAGCAGCGTGCCCTCACCTCACTGCAGGTGTCCTGAGTGTGCCCGAGCGAGAGACGGTGACAAGCCAGGACGGCAGGGAAAGGCCAAGCATACCTAATGAATCCCTCAGGGGTGGAGGAGGATTACCGCAGGGTTTCAAAGCCTACCGAGCAGGTGGAGTGGCACATTTTGGGCTCTGGTAGAGCCCGTGACACCACTGCGTGCCAGCTACTGAGGACGGCGGGGCAGCTGGCCACCCACGGCATCGCCTCTTGACTTCTGAGGCCGGGGCTGCTCACGAGGACAGGGGCTGTGGGTGAATTCTGAGGAGTGGCCACTGAGTAAAGCTGGCCTTGCCCTCTCCAGCTGCCCTCCGCGTGAACGTTTGGTTTTCTCTTTCTCCACCATCCAGGTGGCCTCTTAGGGAAAGAAGACCAGAAAGATGGAAGGCCATTCCCTGAGGGTGTTTTCTACCCTCATTCTTTAATGCCCTGATGTTATTATACAGAAAAGCCAGGCGTCTTCTGGGGCCCGTTTCCACTCGTAGCCACCTGCTCTTTTTCATTTGGGGGGTGGTTGGAGAGTGTCCACCCTCGTTTCTAGTTCTACCCTGACAGGCTCCCATCACACACTCTCCCCGGGGCTCTTCGGATCTTATTTCCTTCATCTCCAGGATCCTGGTTTTCCGCAATGCCACTAAAAAGAGAAAAAAGAAGAAAATAGAAAGACTGAGTTACACACCAGAGATGACATTGCCTATCATTCTTAATAAGAGAATAAACGCGCCTCTTCACCCATCTGGCCCCAGTTCACTCATCTGTGAATTGTGCCTGAAATTCCCCACCCTCGGCTCCTGCAGGAAGGTGCAGCAGGGATGAGCGCTTGGCTTCCTTGGCAGAAAGTTGCGGCATCAGAGCATCCTCTATCGGACCTGCTTGAAGGTGAACAGCAGAAGGAAGGGAAATGAAATCCACATCGATTATTTAATTTTGCTGCTTGTTAACAGGAATGCACAGCAAAGGAGCAATCTTCTCTTGGTTTCTGGGAAAGAGAGGCCAAGCCATTTCTCCCAGAAGAGAATGATGTCAAGTATCATGGTTGATTCTCCATCTCTTCCTCTCTACAGAACATTTCTTGGAGTATCTGCGGCTGGGTCTCACACCTGCTGACACCTTGGCTGGAAGCACCCAGCTGTGTGAGCTGTCACTTAGGGTGGAGGTGGGGGAAGGTGACACTCACCCCTGGGAGGGGTCAGCCGTCCCCACCTTCACAGCCTGTCCTTCTCTGCACAGGGACACAGGCATTCCCTTCAGTGTCTTACAGCTATTTGTTCAATGGGAATATTAAGAAATACCCTGGTATTGAGTGCCAGCCAGTCACCCGGCACTTCTTTTGTCTTTGGGACCGCCACACGTCCACACAAGCACATACACGTTGTGCCAGGGGCTTCTCGGTTGGTGGAACGATGCTCTATTTTCTGGATTTAACCTGGGGAAACAAGACTGACCTCAATCCAAACAGAAACTTGTTGTCCAATTCACATTGTTTTACCACCTTTTGTTTGTGTTTGGGTATTTCTCACAAGCAGCAACGAACACCTCCCAGTGACAGGGGATGCAGGTGTGAGTGACCGGTGTGACTCTGATATATCATTCTGGATCACTCCTGTGGTTCTGTGGAAGGAGGACGCCTCTGTCAGGGCGCAGCCAGAAGGCATCATAGTGATCTCTGCACCAGAGAGCATCCTCTGGTGTGAGAAAGGAGGGGACAAATGTGAAAGTGGAGGTCGGCGAGGAGGCTGCTGCAATGGCCCAGGAGGGAGGTTGTGTAGATGGGAGGTGCAGAGGATGGTGACAGACAAGGCAAAGAAAGATAGAAGCTTCAGAACTTAGTAACGTTCAGATGTGGGAGCAGGAAGGGAGAGGGAGTTTGAAAGGCTTGGAGATCTTGAGCTTGGGTGACTGGAAGGCTGAGGTCATCTGCTGGGAAAGCAGTCAAGAGTGGGGCTGGTTTGGGGAGAAGAGGGTCATGTCTGTTTAGAGGTTGGGGCTTCCATGCAATGTCTGTCCGATGAGTTGCAGCTTTGCTCCCACTGTCATCATGCAGGCAGGCTGGTTGTTTCTCTAGCGCTTGGGTTCATGGTGACTAAAGCTTCTGTTCTAAAGATTAGAAGTGCCATGGGTGCTTGGACCCCACTTCAGGTTGGGTTCTTCAGAAGCAGATGCTGAAATGGGGTTTGGGATCTGCATTCTGTGAGGAGCATTGGAGCAAATCTCACCTGTCAGGGCATCCTGCATTGGGACAAAATGCCTGGGCCTTTAGACACTGGCCTCACTCAGTCCCCAGTGTGGGCTGCCCTGGGGAAGGGCACAATCTTGAGAGAAGAAGCTGACAGCTGGGAGCCGTCTGCTCAGGCCAGGCCCTTCCTGCGGCTGGGCATTAGGTCCTTCCTGGAAGGGGGTTCTGGGCAGTACATTTCCGTGCCTCCCACAGACCCCAAAGCTTGCAGCTCTGCTTCCTTTCCTTTCTTCAGTTTGCCATGCATTACAGAGCGCCGGAGAATCCTCAGGGAAAGGGCAGATTCGATTCTAGTCTGTCTTCCCCATTTTGCAGGTGACAGAAATAAGGCCCACAGAGAGGAGTCCCCTGTCCTAAGTTCTGACAGTCAATGAGTGGTGAACCCAGGACCAGCAGTTGGTCCTCTGGCTCCTCAGCCTGTGGTCGCCCCAAGGGAGGAGAATGTCCTGTGCCCAGTGAGTTGTGATGGAAAGACTGTGGCTCCCAGACCCGTGGCCGGGGTACACGCTCTGCCCCTGCCTTGCCCCATAAAGTCTGCTGTTTTGCCAGAATGCTGGGGACCTACCCACCAAAGGAGCCGTGGCTTGGAGAATGAGGTCAGCAGAAGATCTGGAGAGAAGGCTGGGTTCAGATTTCTGGTGGGCAGGGGAGGGGGTGCTTAGGGATTGGCCCATCAGATTTTCCAAAGCATTTCCTTTCCTCTGACTTTTATTCTGGGATTAAGCCAGCTCAGCAGGGATCCTTCTGGAATCCTCTGTAACTGCTCTCACAGGCCTGGGCGTTGGCACAGCCACCAGCCTGCATTTGGGGGTGTTATAGCAAACACCCTTATCAAACTTGGCAGTCAAGTTCCCGAGGACACTCTTCATGACATTCCTTGTGTCTTCTGACCCATCCTTATGAGGTCCCAGGGGAGCCCCAGCCTCAGGCCCAGATGTGCATTTCTCCAAAGCAACTGCTTTAATTTTTACATCATGAGCCCAGTGAATTCCGTAAGTGACGTTGTGGCACTTTTGCTTTGCAGGTTAGGAGATGTGAGCTGGATTTGCAGGGATCTTAGTCCAACTGTACGGACCTTCTGGCATGCAATGTGTTAACTACACCCAGGTTTTGTCCTCTTTCATCTCTTCTTTTCTCTTCCCCCTATATTCTCTGTTGTTATTTTTTTTTTAACTTTTCTCTATTCTACGTGATTTTTGTAAACTACCTCAAATACTTTCTAGAATGATGTATTATCTAAGCAACCACATTAAATATGACCTCTTTAAGGGCCGTCGATTTGTCTTGGGACTTGCCACTGTGAATGTTTTACTCCATGTAAAAACTTTCCAGGGATGGAGTTGTTGTGACTCTTGAGTAGGGCCTGCCCCTGAAGACAAATCACAGTGGCATCTTGGAATTCTTGGATGTTGGGGCCACTATGGATGAGGTAGAATGTTAATGAACCACGGAACAACGTGACTTGTTGAGCAGCCACAAGTTTGGGTCTTCTGATGGCCTGGGGGCTGGGGGTGGGGGGGTGTCTCACACTGTTCCCCATTTTCCCTGCGCCTCACATGGCCAGGACGCGCCCATCAGGCTGCCTGGCTCATCGTGATCCAGACATGATGCAAACTTGTCCCTGGAAGCTGCCTGGTGTTGCAAGGGCAAATTGGAGTTCTTCGAGGTATTTAAATGTCCCCAGCTGGGTCAGTCGGGTTATAATTGCCTTCTCCCTGATGTTTCTACAAGCTGGGGCACTTTTTCCCCTCCTGCAGTCCTGAGTGGCACTTAAGAGCCATTCTTGCCAAGCTGACACATCAAAACGTCTCTTTCTGGTATTAAGAGTTTTCTCAAATGGCATGTTCTAGGGGATTTGAAAACCAGACTATCTCGTCTACTGAGGCCAGGGCTTTCCAGGTCAAACACTGATTCCTGGATCCCTGTGCTTGGCCCTGAGGATTCTGTACAAAAGAAATTACTCATTCACAGGTGCCAGGGGGACAACGCCCATCTCTACCACGGGTTATTATCCTTTGTCTTTGGGTTATTTCAGATATGGGCAGGGCAGAGGAGGTAGTAAAGAAGTTGCTTTGAAATGATATGTCTATGGTATAAATTAACCCCTCTCAGCTGCAATTTCCTTGCCCATAAAGGAAGAGGGTGGGGATAATAACACTTACCATGAGGAGTGAAAGAGGGAGCAAGCAGAAAACACCTGGTGCAGTTCCTGGACCAGAGCTGGTGCTCATGAAATGGTAATTTTAACTGTTTAAACTACACACAGTTGCCTGAACATTAGGACTTTGCTACTCAGAGTGTGATCAAATACATCAACTGAGCATTTGAGAAATGCAGTTTCTCAGGCCTTGGCTCAGCATGGGCATTTCAAGGAGAGCCCCAGGTGACCCCAGGTGCATTACAGTTTGAGAATTATTGAATTAAGAGACGTGGATTTCACCTTTGAATCTGGTGGATTCGCCGGCATTTCTTTTGTCAAGCAACAGACGGTCAGTAAAAGATTCTGTCAGTCAAATGTGGGCAATATTTAACCAGCCACGGCCAGATGGCCTCTGCGGTGGCTCCGGCCAGCCCGCGGGCTCACCTGCTCACCTGCCTCTCGGGTTACCTGCTCAGCAGCCAAGCCTCCGGGAAGATTGAGGGCTCCTTGTTTACTGGGCAAGCACAGATAAGGTTTCTCACAGCCCCACCTGAGCACCCCTGCCAAGGTAAACTCGCTCCCCAGCCTCGCTCCCCGACTGGAAAATGTGTCAGTCTATTTATTTCTCACTCCCACTGGAAAAAAAAAAGGGGGGGGGGGGTTATGAGTGTGGTCATGAAGTCATTCTTTCCACGGAACTTCTCAAAGGCATCACATTTCACGGTGACTTCCAGGACCGCTGGGGTTTTGCAGCACAGCATGGAACAGAACCAGCTAAGAGTGCCAGTTTCCCTTCCCCCGCCCCCCATCCCTCTGCCCTTCCCCCTACCCCTTTCTGGGGCTTTTACCCCATGAGAGTCTTGCAGGCAGCTCTGAGAAGGCATCTGGAAGCCAAGGGATGTGGGAAAATTTTCTTGACAGTCCTACCAGAGGTGAACTGCAGCTTGGGAAATAGTTGCTTGTTGGTGGGGATGGAAGGCAGGTGCTGGTCCTAAAGGGTTAGTAAAGGGACTTCCTGGGGCACTGGCTACCCTTGAACATGTCTCAGGGAATCGGGAACAAAGAATGAAGGGATCTTTCTGAAAGACACAGAGTTAGCAATGGTTGGAGCCTGTTGCATTCATCAAAATTCTTATTTACAGCGTTCTAGAGAAGAGCTAAGGCTTTCTAATTAGGTTTCTAGTACCACAGGTTGGTGGAAGGTGCTGTAGGTGAGCAGACAGCATCAGAGAAAATCTGGACTCATGCTTGGAGTGTGATCCCATCATTTATGCCCTTCCCAAGATGCTTCTGCCATTCAATATTGCTTCTATCTCAAGTCTGAGACAACTATTTTCTTTTTTAATGTAATAAGATGAGAGAGGGACCTTACACAGATCAGTAATAATGAATCATGAACTGAGAAATACTACCTCAGCCCAATTTACAAATTGTTTTTGAGATTTATTTGTAATGCTTCAAAATATAGGTAAGATCAGAGGGAGACTAATATAGCAAACCCCTGTGGACCCACTTCCGAGCTGTAGCAGTCAGGGTAGACTTGGCTGTGCTGTGGTAACAAACATCCCCAAATCTCAGCAGATGAAAGCAACCAGGGCTTCTTTCTCACCCATCCGCCTGTCCTCCACAGGGGCTGGAATCATCTGCTCTACTTCAGGCTAGCTCAGTGGCCAGGGAGGAGGGCAGCTTTGTCTCTGAATGTGCCGGTTTAGATGTATTATGTCCCCCAAAACTCCATGTTCTTTGATACAATCTTGTGTGGGTAGACATATTAGTGTTGATTACGCTGGAACCTTTGGATTAGGTTGTTTCCATGGAGAAGTGACCCACCCAAATGTAGGTGATAACTCTGATTAGATAATTTCCATGGAGGTGTGGCCCCACCCATTCAGTGTGGGCCTTGATTAGTTTACTAGAGCCTTATATAAGCTCAGACAGGAGCTTGCTGCTATGGTTGAGACAGACATTTTGGAGACCGTCGTTGGAAGCTGATGCAGACTGCCATTTTGAAACGCCACCTGGGAGCAAGCAGACACCAGCCACATGCCTTCCAAGCTAACAGAGGTTTTCCGGACGCCATTGGCCATCCTCCAGTGAAGGTACCCGATTGTTGATGCCTTACCTTGGACATGTTATGGCCTTAAGACTGTAACTTTGTAACCAAATAAATCCCCTTTATAAAAGCCAATCCATTTCTGGTGTTTTACACAACGGCAGCATTAGCAAACAGGAACGCTGGGCTTCCATGCTAGCCAAGGCTTTTGTGCCAGAAACACAGGTTACTCTTCTGCACATTTGCTTGGCCAGAACTAACTTCCAAGGGGATGGGGAAATGCAATCCGACCATGGGCCTGGACGGCAATGGGCCAGAAATATTTGGTGGTCAGCGTTTATGATAGCCACATCAGCTTTTGCAAATATTAACATATGGCCTTATTTGCTTCAGGTCTTTTTACCACGAAGAAAGTCAACAGTGGAGATACAGCCAAGTTCCCCTCTTTACCACCCACTTCCCTTGCCTTCTGTCCCAGAGCAAAGCACTATTTTGAATTCTGGATGGATCATTCTCATACGGGTTTTTATATTTTTACTACATTTTTATGCATCTGTAAACTTTATCAAGTATTATTGGGCAGGCTTTTAAACTTTCTACATGTGGTAGAATTATCGGCTGCCACTTGCTTTTCTCACTCAGCATTAAGTTTGTGACTTTTATCCACGCAGACACAGGCTGTATTGTATTCCATCGTGTGATCACAAGACAATTTGGTTTTCCAAATCTCTGTTGGTGGGCATGTTGGTTGTTCCCAGTGCTGCAGTGAACATCTTAATATGTGACTCCTTGTGCACATGTAAGACTCTATGTCAAAGAGTGGAATTTCTGGATATGTTACTAGTTTGTGACAAATTGCTCTCCAAAGTGTTTGTACCCATTTCCAACCCCACTAACAGTGAACGATGCTTCCTGACTTAATGGCTATTTGCTAACTCTTGGCATTGACTGACATCCACATTTTTACTGATGCAGTGGGTATTAACTATTGTTATTTTGATTTGCATTTTTCTGACTAACAGTGAGGTGAGTGAGCAGGTTTTTTTGTATTTTTATTGCCCTTTTGGGGTTTTTCTTCTGTGAATTGATAGTACACATTATTTATCCATCCTCCCTCCCCCCCAAATATTATTTGTTTTTATTTTATTGATTGCAGGAAGCCCTTACATATTATATTCATTACAGGTATCGTCTCCCAGGCTGTAGCTTATTTTTCACTTTCTTTTTGGTGTCCTTTGTTGTGCAGAAGTTCAGTTTAATGTAATCAAAATTATCACTTTTTTACGTTACTATTTCTGTGTTTTTGTCTAAAAAGGTCCATCTTAAGGTCCTAAAGAAATTTTCTGTATTTTCATGGTATGTTTTAAAGTTTTGCTTTTTGTTTGTAGGAATTGATTTAATGTAGAAATCGAATTTTTTATTTGCCGTGTGGGTAAAAGTTGTTCCTAGCACTTATTTATTGAAAAGACCACCTCTCCATGCTGGTTTATAACGTCATCTCCGCCACATATTGTTTTCAAACTCATGTGGGCCAGTTGCGGGACTCTCTTCTGCCCAAACTCTGTTGTCTTTAATTCCTAAATATGTTTACATTAATCTTGCTAACTGGTAGGGCAAGTTCTTCCACCTGCTCCTTTCCCAAAATTGTTCCTCAGTTACTCTTGGCCCTTCGCTCTTCCAAATGAAACTTAGGATCAGATTGTCTAGCTCCTCAAAAATCAAATTGAACCAAAAACAAAACAAAACCCTGTTGGACTGCAATTGAAATTCTGTTGAATTTATAGATTAATTTGGGAAGAATGAGTATCTTTATTGCATCAAATCTTCCAATCTCTTAATTCATTGTTTTTTGTGTCATATGTGCTTAAGATTTCCAATCACTCCCTAAGACCCCTCATTTTATCCTCTTCTATTTGTTCTCCTCTCTTCAGTCTGTCTTACTGTGACTGCAACATACCTTACCTCCTATTTCTTTTGTAGCTTCAGCAGTTTCACTTGTAGTACACATCGCTTTCAAGGGTCTTCTTATTCTTTTGAACCTTCTCGGTCGGCAAAAGTTGAACCCAGATAGCTCGCAATGATAGGGAAGAAGGGAGAGTGGTCTGGGGTGATTCTGGTTTCCTGTGAGGAGGGGGGGGTCGGCATAATCACACACGGCGTGGGTGCAGTAACCTCTCCTGAGCTTTGGGAGGTGGTATGTGTGGTGGTTGGGAGCCCTGGTGGCTGGGTTTGAATCCCCCTTTATCATTTCCTGACTCTCAACTTGTACCTCTTTAAAGAAAGCTTCTCTAGAAAAGAGGAATTTTTATGAAAGTAGATCAAGAAGGCAGGAATACTGAAAGGACATGAGACCTACAAAAAATAAAACTGAGATAGTAGAAAATAGCATCTATTGATCAAGGTCGGTGGAGTGTCTGTCGAGAGGAGCTGAAAATGAGGGGCAGGGTCTGGGGTGCTGGTAGACTAGGTCCAGGAGAGAGACACTCATCCAGAAAAATACCCCGGCCTCGGAAACCAGGGGAAAACTTCTCAGTATTCAACCTCACTGCCAAAGTGGGCTATTTGAGGGGCTTGGAACAGAATCCTCCTCCCTCCTCCCACCAAGCTGCTAGGACACCTGACATTTCCACCACTGGTGACCCCCTTGGATTAAGACTTTGGACGCTCCTGCTGAATGGTAAATAGGTAACTTACGAGAAGTCAGTCCATATCGTCCAGGAGAACTTTAGATTGAACCCCTCAGCTTGGGCCTAGCCAAGAGCCGGGTCATAAGTATGGAATATAGGAAAGGAAGTTCTGCTGACAGAGGGGGAAGGGCAGTTAGTAATCAGGGTCTGAAACCCTGTCACAAGCAGGGACAGCCAGAATGGGCTCAGCATAACCAGAGTGGGGAAATTCAGAACACGGGCTTGGGTTTGGGTGAGGGTGTGGGAGGACAGAGCCAGCGGGTGGAAGGAATCACCAAGGTGGAGTTACTTCTCCATCTGGCTGCAAGCCAGCCCTGGCCCCCAGAAATCCATTCCAATGATCTGAACAGCCACAGACAGATGTGGGGACCCTGGGCTACATCAAGGACCTCAGACTCCCGGGCTAGAGGTCTTAAGCACACTGTGATATATTCCTGATGATTGCAGCATCAGATAAGCAGAAGCATTGGCATTTTAGGGGGAAATCTGCACTGCTGCTGGGAGTGAGGGGGATGTTGCCATTTTGGAGCACATTCTGGCCGTCATTCATTAAATCACCCTTGCAATCCCACTCTTGGGTACATGCCACAAAGAAACGTGTGCAGGCCCATAAAGGGACATGTACAAGGATGCTTCTGGCTCCAGGGTTTGGGCAGCATGGAGTTGGAGGAAACTTGGGGGCCCACTGCTAGGGAACTACTTCCGTGAAAAGGGGTGGCCATACACCATGGCTTACTAAGCAGCAGCCAGAGCTACGGACTAGGGGCCCTAGTCTCAAGGTGACTTGATCTTAAAAGCCTCAAGGTGACTTGATCTTAAAAACAAAGTACTTGAGAGAGAAAGTAAGAGACAGTTTATCTAGAGCACAGTGCCACTGATGTGAATGCAGAGCGCACACCCACACCAGATGACTCTCGCGTCGAGGATTTGTACATACTCTAAAGGCATAAACCAGACAAATTGGAGTGGGTGCCCAGTCAGGGATCAAGAACAGGTGTGGGACATGAACATACAGATTGGGGATGATGGGAAAAGGAAATAAAAGGAGAAGGGCCTTGTACAGCTTGACAATCATAGTGTCTCATACACTGAGAAACTTAATGTTTTTATAATGGAAGTTAAAAGAGAGAGAGAGCAGATGGAGGAAAACCTCTGTTGGCGGAAGCTTGAGGACAAGCTATTGTCCTGAGGTCCTAGGATTGGGTTCTGAATTTTTTTTCAACCTCTGTTTGACTTTGGGCAGATTAGTTAGATCTGCTGAGAGTTTTTTCATCTTAAAAAATAAATGGGGTTAAAGCAATATCCATCCTTCCTACTTTTCAGGATTGTTGGACTGATGCACAAAATAGTAAGCGTGGAAGCGAGTGGCACCCAGAACTGTACAATGCGGGTTCCCATGGCGAGTGCTCCCGGGTTGGAGTGATGACAGCTGGACGGCCCTGGGGTGATCAGTCTCTCGTGGCTCACCACACCAACAGCGTTTTCAGGGGGCTGTAATGGGGGCTCTGCCCACCGATCCTGAGCCCGAGGGAGCTGGGCCACATCACTGAGCTGAGGCTTCTCAGCTGCTGCCCAGGGAGGTTCAGGGTACTTCTCTGAGGCCATAGACCCCTACGGGCCAGCAGCCCATTTGGAATACGCCAGGCTGATCAGCCCGGGACAGGGGCCTTGAGGTCAGGGTGACCCCAGACAGAGAATGAGGACAGTGACGTTTCCTTCTCTCTTCTCCCCACGCCACAGGCGCCCTAGCTGGATCCCAGTGCCAGCCCCGCACCCCGTCCCACAGCCTCCCAGCACAGGCATTAACCAGCCACTTTGTCACCCACTTACATGCTAGTAAGGGATGCTAGAGGGGTCAGCTTGAGAACTCAGCACATCCTAGTGAGAACTTTCATGCACACTTTATAGTTTGCAAAGTGATTTTACCTTGATTATTCCAATAATCCTACAAGGCAGTTATTTTTGTTGGTGCAGACTTCTTTTTGTCGGTGCAGAAGTGGAGGTGGAGAAGGAAAGGAAATCACAAGCTGAAAAATGGCAGAAGGGGGGCCTGAATCTTGGATGGCTTGTATGCAAATCCTGGGCATGTTTCAACATCTCGTGTTGCCGCTAGGCTTTTTGGGGTCCCGGCCATGAAGGGGAAAGCTTTTGTTTCCATGCCCCCGGCTCGGATGCAGCATCCACAGCAGGCCACAGGCTCGTGGTCTGCTCTTTTGTTGGGTTTAGTTCCAGAAAAGAGAAGGAAAGGGCTTTTGGTTTCCCGAGCGTCTCAAGAAGGACTTACACTAACTCCCAGCCCTGTAAGGACTTTGAAAGATGTACCTCAGAGTGGCAGGCTCTGCCCCCTCCTGGTGACTGGTAGCATTGCTCCGGGAGCTAACGCAGCCACTGAATTCCACCAAATCCACACCAGCTTCTTTGAGGGCATTTTCTTCCTGGAAGATAGGACTCTGTGGATTTCTTCCATTTTTACTGTATCTGAATAGAATATAAATCATGATATCACATTGTGAGCATCAGACTAGAAGTCAGGAAACCTGGGTTGGAGCCATTTGTCTTTTGTGGGACATCGGGCAAGTCATCCGGCATCTTGGAGCCTCAATTTCCTTGTTTGTAAAATGGGAATAATAGATCCACCCCTCGGAATGGTCGTGAGGATTGAGTGGTACGATGATTTGAAAGTGTCACAGAGCCTGGACCCAGGAGAGTCCGGTTAATTCTGACACTAATTACTGCCTGGAAGGCTCCACCCCAGCTTTGCAGGGTTGTAAGTGCTCTTTGGCTTGCAGAAGAAGCCCTGAATTCCATTCAAATGTTTCAAAGGATCAAAGAATCGGAAGGTACTCAAAGGCAGGCCACAAAGTGTTTTTCAGAGGTAACTAGTAAGGCCCATTACACAGAGCCCAACCCCCTAAGGATCATTCAGAGGCTCCCACCCCAACCCCCTATCCCAGATCCTCGCCAGCTGTCTCCACTAGGAAACTCGCCATCTCGGGAACACTCCCCAGCCCTCTCCTTGTGGGAGAGGGTCCCCACTTCACCACACCCAGAGTGTGGTACAGGGGCAGCTTTGGGGCATGTGCTACGTTCTGCCAAACTCCATTTACTTTACTCTTCAGTGGGCTAATTCAGGCTGGGAGCTGCCTAGGTTTGCATTTGTTGAAGTATTCATGAATGCCCCCACATTGGAAATGCTTTGAATTACTAAACTCCTCTGTGACAATGTAAGTGTCCTTGTCCATTCATATCTTGGTATCAAGGCCAGCCCTTGACGACTGTAGTGGGAGACTAAGAACTGCCATCTGTGGGAGGTAATTTGGGGGCAGGTCAGCGTGGGTGGGGTGAGGGGCTTAGAACAGTGCCACGGGCCAGCTGTGGGCATCTGGAAGGAAGGCTGCCCAGAGCTGGAGGCTGGAGAAGCGTTCAGGAGGTACCAGGAGGGCGGAGAAGGCTGACGTTAGTTACGTGACAGTGTTGGCAGAAGAGCTGCTGGAAACCATTGTCTGCTCAGCCCTTGCCACCTGTGGGGCAGGTTTTGCATCCCTGCATTAGGAAATCACCCCCGTCTGGAAGGCTACACACCTCAGCCTCCCACAGCCCTGCCCATTCTTTTCAGAACCCAAATCTGCCAGCCAAGCGTCTTCCCTGAAGCCCGGTGTGTTCCTATTTAATCCCTGTCCTGGACACGCCGGGAGGAAGGGAGTGGAGAACGGTGGTGATGGAGGAGATGTGCACAGGCTCCCCCAGCCCCCTTCTTTGATTTGTATATATAGAGGCAACATTTCCCTGTTTCACTATTTTTGGGGCTCCTAGATATATTTAATTCTGCATGTTTTATTTCCCCTGCTAGACTGGGAGTGCCTTGAAGGCCAAACCCAAAGCTGATTCACCTCCTATCTCCAGAGCCTCATATGGTGCTCAAAAATGCAGGCTGAATTTAAAAGTACAGGGTGTTAAATTGGAAGACTTGGCATCATTTAGTCTGGTGGTTCTCAACCCTGGATGTGCATCAGAATGATCTGGGGAGCTTTTAAAAGTGTTGGTGCCCTGTCCTTCCTCAGACCAGTTGCATCAGAATCGCCAATAGTCAGGTTTTCATAGTTCAATGCCCAGAGAGCTCATCGCCTAAAGGCAGGCTGTGGTGAGTACTTTTATAAAACCCAGGTCCCTTTCTAACGCACAATGCTTATCTATTGTTTTAATCTGTGTTTTCATAGAATGTATTTTCTTAAAGTTGAGCCCATGTGTATGAAATATATAGAACTTGTATTTTTTAAAAAAAGGAAGTGGAAGATAAAGAAGGAAAAGGGTCATTTTCACTGAATATTCAGAGACTTACCCATTTGTGGAATGGCAAAAGATTCAGCATAATATCATAATGGTTGAACTGAGTTTCATTTAAAAATGGGGGGTGGGGGGTGGGGAATGGCAGAAGGAAGACATCTACTTCCCCCAAGAGACATCAATGATTTCTTGGGACAGATTCTGGGGCAATGACTTCTTCTTTGCAAGTACGTGCTTCTCGGAATGTCCTTTTATTTATATGGAGCAGGAGTGTTAGAATTCCAAGTGTGGGTGTTAATTATATTAAAGTGTCTGCTAGGAGAAGCTTGCTTGGCCAGCATCTTGTCTGCCAAGGTCCAGTTGCAAGAAGATGGCAGGAAGGGATTACAGGATCACAGCACGTCAGAGCAAGAGGGAGGCAAAAGAAGACCTTGCTTCTCAAAGTGTGGTCCTGGGCCAACAATGTGGGCACTCTTATGCACTATATAGATAACCCTTTTTAGACCTACTGGCTAGACCTACTGAATCAGAACTTGCCTTGTATCAACACCCCAGATGATTCGCAACCACACCGAAATGGAAGACATCCTGCCTTAAGGGGCATGCGACCCAGCCTCTGTGTGATGGCTGCCACTAGCTTGACTTGTAGACAGGTACGTCTTTTATTTCCCATCCCAACAGCCAGTAATGTAACTCTTCCAGTATTTTAAAAAACATTTTGAGCCCTCCTGGCTTTTTCTCTTTGGGGGGGAAAGAAAAAATAAAAAAGAAAAGAAATAGCTGTCATCACTAATTTGAGGCCCAGAGGGAGAGAGGAAGAGATCAAAAGTCAACATCTGTGATTCTGCAAATAGAAAATGCAATGTTTCCCAGGCGGGCTGTGAAGCAGCTCTGGGCTGCTTGGCGAGTCTGCCCAGGTCCCCTCAAGGTGGCAGTGCTCAATCCAGGCCTTCAGAGGGAACCCCAGGACTTACAGTCATGGGGCGGTGGGAGAGTTCAGCCAAACCCCCAGGGAAGCACAAGGTGGGTCTGAGAGGCCTGGGGACCAGAGAGCAGGGCACAGAGCCCATTGCCCACCAGAGACCCTTCAGAAGGAGCAGAAGGAGCTGTCCCGCAGACGGCAGGGCACTTCCTATGGGTAACATCCCAGTTACCTCCCCTTGACCACCAGCTGTGAGCCAGCACCAGGCCCTTCCTACATCTGGGAGCAGGTCTGTCTGGGATACCTAGTGGTTTAGACGTCTTGTGTCTTCATCAAGTTGTTTCTCTGAGAGAGAAGCTGAGGAATCAAGTGGCCAGTGTGCCAGGATGGGTACAGATATGGCGGGGGAGTGAGGGGGTGGTTTCCAGAGACTGAGGTATCCCAGAATTCCCTTCCCATGTCTGGATGCTTCAATTAAGCAATGATTAGTGAGTGCACAGAAGTGCATAGAAGTGAGGGAAATTTGTTTCTCTCAGTTTCAGAAACTAAGGAACATATGTGATTCACAGCTTTCTAAGGGAAAGTTTTTATTGAACAGTGTTTAGTCAAGATAAGTGCATAGATGTACGTGAAACACTCATCTTGTTCAGTTTTCGAAAGTAAGGAAGCTTTGTAATTTGTGGCTTTCCGAGATGGGCCCTGGTGGAGCTCAGGTGAGACACAATGGGAAACCGAGGTCATAATGCCCGAGAAAAGATAGTTTGTTACTCACAAGTCCCGGGGCTCGGGGGGGTGGGGCATGAGGGGTTGATGGGGCTAAACCAGCAGATGGGGAGCACACGGGGGAGTGAGAGGAATCCTAGGCTTGTGTGTTTATTGTGGTCCAGGGGTGGAGGTTAGTAGATTTCCATGAGAGTCAAGGATTGGTAGGTTTAAAGCAAACTTGTGTGAAAAGGAAAAGGGTCTGGGGGTCCGAGAGTAGTGGGGATGGTTATCTTCTCATTTGGGACCAGCTGTGGGTAGCGGGCAAGGTGTGTGGGTGCTGGGTGGTGGCTGCAGATATGGGTTTGGGCTCTGGGGGATTCTGAGCCCCAGGGCTGGAAAGCTGCTTATTAAGTAGCATAAAGGATTTTAGTGTTGGGGCAAGTGATTTAGCCAAAGTAAAATGGATGCCAAGTCAGCAAACACAAAAAATTGGTTAGTTATGACCATCCATCCCTCGATGCCGTGACGTCATTTATTTGGAGGAGTGTGGAAGTTTGCATGACTGGTATATTTACTACCAGGAGCACAGCATTATCAAGCCAGCACATAAGGCACTTGAGGATATGGTTATTATTTAAAAGTCAATAAATGGTAAAACCAAGAGCTAGAAGCCCTTGCATAGCCATATCTCCCACCCTTCAGCAGATAGCTGGGAGGAAATGTCAGGTTTTTTTAGGGTCTCAGGTATTAGACGAAAAACCTTGTTATATTGTGAAACACCTTGATCTCTTGGGCCATCTTTTGCATTGATTTGGACCTGCCCTGAATTATTAATATGCATGTGGTAAGAGGTGTTTCTTATGGAGCAGACACCCTCTTCTTTGACCAAGAGGTAGACTAAGGTAGGAATTACCCAAGGCTACCTGGGCTAGGGAACTGATTTGTTGTTTTTAGCCCTTTAAGATATAAATGGATGGGAGCTTAGGCGAAAGAGCTGGGGGCAAATCTGAGGGCCTCCCGAGGTTCCAAGGCTGCCCTGCTGTGCCATGGTAAAGCATCATGTTCGGCTTGCCGCTAGAGGGCAGCAGCGGGCAAGGCAGCCTCACAACCACTCGTGACAAGCATCATCTAAGGAAGAGGGGCTGGTGTTAGGAAGTCTGTTGTCTTAGCCAGGTAGTATTTTGATGGTTTTTCTTCCCAGTTCTCAAGACAGTGTCTGGGTTTATTAGCTGGCTTGAGCACAGGGGTGGCTCTAGGTTTGTCAGGGTGACAGGAGTGGCAGTGGGGGACCCTCGGTGGAGGTCTTGGGTGGCGTCGTCTCCATTGGCGACCTCGTGGGCTGGGGCGATGTTGTCTTAGGTGGTGATTGCCGGGGGCGAGGGGCATCCCTCCCAAGCAGCCATCCATAAAGGAGGGGGAATATTGTCATGGGCTTTTAAATGACATTGGCAGCTCTGGTCATGGGATCTCTGTAGGTTTTGTAAAAGGGTTATTTGTCACGCAGAGCTCCCTGACTTTTAGGGGGTCATCTAGGATGCACCTAGCAAAGGTTTTGGCTGCACATTCCCACGTGGTCCCCTGCACATCCCTCCATAGGGAAAAGTTTTGTCCACACCTATATGCCAATTGGGTGTTAATTTTTTGTTGACTCTCTTTGCAACCTAAGTTCCTGTCTTAGGAATGTATGTCTGGCAGGCTGGTTAGAGGACAATTAGCCCTGCTGGTCTGATTTGATTATACTCCCGAGAACATTGGTGTTATATGAGAATCTTATTTAGGTTATACCTGGGTTGAGAATTATCTGTGCATTGGTGCCCGTGTGCTTATTTGATATAGGGGTGGGAGACCCTTGGGTCCTCAGCCACACTCGGTGGCACGCTGGGCACAGGTGGTTGAGGAGCAGCAGCCAGCCATTTCCTCCGTTCCATCCCTGGGTACAATTTTAGGACTAATTGAGTATTGCTTGCACATTCCTGGGCCTGCTGGTGAGGCCTGGTGGGTCGATAAGTAATCCTAGGACCCATGCAGCCAGCAGAAATATTAAATGTCCAACAGAGCCAGGGTGGCTCTGACATGGCGCCAGATGGTGAGGACTGGCTGCTGGGGCTGCTACTTGTATGCTGACAGCCGAGCCCTGGTGGCATTTCTCCCTTGCTGGGAGATGGCAGAATGCCTGTCCTCATGGCTTGCTCTGTCTGCTATTTGCCGGCCTGGGTGTTGTGCCTTGTGGAAGTGATGTGCACTCATGGCAGGGCAAAGGGAGGTCATTTCTTGACATGACTGGCATCCACCACGCATAGCTTTTCTTCACCCCTAAAGGTGACCCCGACCCTTCCACTGCTTGGTTTGGGAGCTATAATCTCCCTTCCTGGTGGTGGGAAGTGATCCCATGTAATTAATATGGAAATGGGAGAAGGGTTTAACCCCACCCCATTTATGGGATGCCAGTGTTTGGTTTTGGAGCACAAGTCACAGCCCTTAGTAACTATTTTGACCCATGATGGCCTAGAGGCAGTTCCCTTTTATGTGCCCACGCCACCCAGGAAACGGTGTACCGATGTACAGTGACAGCATTGCCATTGGTGAGCTGTACCACCTCCTTCTCCATGTCAGACAGCTGGTCCCGAGGGGCTCCCACTTGCTAGAGGAGGGAGCAATGGGGGCACCATCACCAGTATCTTAAGATCCGTGGGCAAGGGGCTGAGCATGGGGGAAGCCACATGCGCCTGCAATTTAGAAGGCCCCTGTATGTCAGGTTTAACCCTTTCCTGTGGTTCCATTTCCAATTTACCAGTGAGGCTTCAGGGGCCATGCTGAGCTCCTGCTGGGAATTAGCTCTCACCCACGGCATGAGAATTAGCTTGTGCAGGCTGAACGGTTATAGCCCTGTAAGCACCTCCATTTTTAGAAGGGCCCAATAAACAGCCAAGATTTGCCATGCCTAGTCCAAGGACTCCAAGAGGCATATTCAAAGGGAGCCAAGGACTCTATTTCAAAATCCTTTCCCGGTGGGACAAGGGGCACGGCTTGGGAAATGGACTATTGTGCCAACTCTAAGGCACAGGGTTGGGGCCCTCCCCAGTGGAAAGCAGCAGATGTGCATGTGATTTTGTATATGAGCTGTAGTGAGAGCAAGAGATGTGGGCTGTTTACTGTCAGAACAGGAATAATCCTCAGGGTGTTGTGCACATCTTAGTATCTGAAGCTCGTGTTCAGTGGTGGTGGAAACCTGTCTGTCCTTACAGGAACAGATGATGCCCAGGAACTTCACAGACCTGGATGGCCCTTATATCTAATGGGGGGCTATTGCCCAGCCTTGTTTCTGTAAAAGTTTGAGGGCAGCTACTTCCTCTTGGAGATCCTCTTTAGAGTATTAGCAGTTTTCAAAAGACCATTTGTTAAAAATCTTAGAGGAAGTGGTTAGACATTTTTTTATTTGTTATTTTTAGGTATTGGCACTGAGTAAAACATCTTGGCCAAGTCAGTCACAGCAAATCATGCTCCTGTGTATGTTTTTATTAATTAGACAATGTTGGGATAGGAGCTTTGATTGGCAGGACTTGTACATCCAGGCTGGTATAATTGATGGTGAATCGCACACTTCACTGGTGGAGGCTTTAAGAACTGGCCAAATAAGCTATTGTATGGGGAAATGGTGGGTATAAATGACTCCCATCTTTGAGGAGAGGAGATCTCAGATTATAGCTTGGAGCCCCACGGAACCCTGTTTCAGGTGATAGTGTGGCTTTTATCACCTTGTTTAGCAGGGGCAATTCCACGGCAGGGTGGGTGTATTTGGCATGGCCCACCACGGGAGTCAAGGATTTGATCTTATTCTGGGAGACGTGTTAAAGCAGCAAACCTGCAGTGGAGAAAGTAAGAGCAAAAGGTGCTACCACTAGGGGGAGCTGGTTAGTAAGAAGTGTTCCAATAGTCACGTCTCCCAAGAGGGCGAGAGACTGGGTCTTTGATATGCAGGAGGTTTACGGGGAGCGGGGGGAGAAGGGGGAGACCTTAGGGTGGTCGCCTGAGCCTGACAAGCCAGGATCTGTGACTCTAATGTGAGAACCCCTCTGTCATACCAATAGCTGTACCTGCCCACAGCTTTGCAGAGCTTGTGAGCCTTGCTGATAAGGTTCAGCTGGGCAGAGGGAACTCCCTGTAAAAAAATTTCCCATGACTAAGTGTCAAAGGGGGATCCTCAGGGCCCGATCTCTTTTGTCTGAATGCTCAAAGAAATGCTCTGCCCACTGCATTCTCCCCATCTTTTTAAATTAAAAATCAGGCCTCGAAACTTTGTCAATGGTCATCTGCCTTAGTGGCAATACCTGTTGTGGGCAGACATTTTTTTTTTATGCTATAAATATTTAAATCATTAGGAGAAGGCTTGGAGTCTTCAGTGATATCATCCAGTCTCATCATTTTTGGGGATGGGAGTGGGAATTTGGACCCCATATTAAAGACTCTCAGCAACCAATCTGCCCCTTTCTCCTTGTTCCCTTGAATAAAATCTTTAAGTATCACTCAGATATCTAATTAAGTACAATTTAGCTTTAACTCCCTATTTGGGCTCCCTTTGGGGCCCTGTTTGACCTTATGCATGGTGACAGGGAAATCTGTGATTCCTGCTGCCAAGGCTCATAGGCAACTGTCTCTCTCTAGGTGCCCCAATCGCTGGTATGGGGAGTGGGGTTTGTTTTCATTGGTGTGATGGTGGCAAGATCGTTGGGCACGGCCCCCAGACACTACCAGGGCTTTGGTTTGCTGATCAGCAGCAGCCCTGAGTAGGACCCATGCACATTGCTTGGGAGCCTTACATTTCCTTAGCAACCTTAGAGGCATCCTCTGGCATTTTACGGGGCTGCTGGCACAATATGTCAGACCCCTTCTTTATTACATTACAGCCTTGGTCACCTTGGTCACCTCATGTCAGGGCTTAGACCCTTGCAGCCCATGAGGTCAGGGACAAAGAGCATCAAAAAGGATCACAGACCCTGTAGCACTGTTGCTTGTGGAGTGTCATTGGGCTTCCAGTGGGGGGGGGGGGTGCCCCTCAAGCTAAGGCCCGGCTGAAGGCCAGACCTGGTTGGCGTCTCCCACTGCCGGCTCCCAGCTGCTTTGGTCCTGCCACCAGGAGGCCCAGCACCCTCCCCTTTGGCTGGTGTGTGTTTAGCCCTGGCTGCCTCACTCACGACCACAGCTCATGGTCGTGGATGCCACTCTCCTGCTTTGCAGACCCCGACTGCAGGAGTTACGTTCCTTCCCTATGTAGCCAGTGTTCCTCAGTGTCAACCAATACCAATTATTCCTATATGGAGGAGCACTGGAAACCACAGGGTTCCCCTCTGGCTGAACTAGGGCTGGCCCCTGGTGGATCCTGGGGAGGACTCAGATCCACAGGGCCACCAATTTGGGGTGGGAAGCTTGGGCCAGACCTGGCAGAGGCAACAGGCGGCTGCACAAAGTAGCATGGACGTGCATCAGTGAGCCACGGACCCTTCCCAGATGGCATGAGCTATTGGAGAGTGCTAGTTCGTGAGCCAAGAGGAGACCAAAGGCCTTCTGCCTCATTTCCCATGGTCACGGCCAACACTCCCTGCTCACTGCACCGCTTTTTCCAAATTAGTGAAGCTGGATTTTACCTTTGGGTCTGGGTGGAGCTCAGGTGTGACACAATGGGAAACTGAGGCTGTAATGCCCAGGAAAAGATAGTTTGTCACTCGCAAGTCTCAGGGCGGGGGTGGGGGGCATGAGGGGTTGATGGGGCTGAACCAGCAGATGGGGAGCACACAGGGGAGTGAGAGGGACCCTAGGCTTGTGTGTTCATTGTGGTCCAGGGGCAGAGGTTAGTAGATTTCCACGAGAGTCAAGGATTGGTAAGTTTAAAGCAAACGTGTGTGAAAAGGGAAAGGGTCTGGGGGTCCAAGAGTAGTGGGGATGCTTATCTTCTCATTTGACACCAGCTGTGGGTTCTGGGTGGTGGCTGCAGATGTGGGTTTGGGCTCTGGGGGAGTCTGGGCCCCAGGGCTGGAAAGCTGCTTGTTCAGTAGCATAAAGGATTTTAGTGTTGGGGCAAGTGGCTTAGCCAAAGTAAGATGGATGCCGAGGCAGCACACAAAAAATCTGACAGTTATGACAAAAGAGAAAGTTTCATTTAAACTGCTTTTTAAGTCAAATAAAGTGTGTAAAGGTAACTGAAACATGCGTTACACTCAATATGCAAAACTATGTAACGTGATTCAGAGAAAGTTTCTGTCAGTGTTGAGTAATTTAAAATAAGTGCAAAACTAAGCAACATAAGTGATTCACAGCTTTCTAAGGGAAAATTTCAATCAAACAGTATTTAGTAAGGTAGGTTTATAGAAAGAAGGGAAAGACAGGTCTCACCAAGCTTCTGAAACTAAGTAACGTGATTCTGTTTTCTGGGTGAAAGTTTTATTTCAACAGTTTTGAGAAAGACAATATCAATGCATACAAGTGAGTGAAACACAAGTTTCACCTAGTTATTGAAGCGAAGTAAAACATGTTATTTATTCACAGCTTTCAAAGAGAAACTTTCATTTACAGTGTTTAGTATGGGAAGAAAAGTACATAGAAGTGGAAATGTATATCACTCAGTTTTTTGAAACTAAGTAACATAGGTGATTCACAACTTTCTAAGAGAAAGTTTCATTTAAGCATACTTTAGTCGGTGAATAAGAGTGCATAGACATGAGTAAAACATGTGTTTCACCCAGTCCAAAACTAAGTGATATGTGATTCACAGCTTTAAGAAAGTTTCACACAGAGAATATTCAGTAGGTAAAGATGAATGCAGAAAAGTGAGTGACGTATGAGTTTCATTTAGTTTCTGAAACTGTTACATATGTGATTCACAGATTTGAAAGTGAATGTGTTGTACATAGAAGTGAGTGAAATGTGTTTCACTCAGTTTCCAATACCAAGTAACATACATGATTCACAGCTTTGTCACGACAGTTTCTAAACAGAATGTTTAGTAAGTGAAGATAAGTCCATAGAGGTGAGTGAAACAAGCGATTCACTGTTTCTAAAGTGAAGAAACATGTCATTCACAGCTTTCTAAGAGAAAGTTTCATTTAAACAATGTTTCATAGGTCAAGATAAGTGAACAGAAGTAAGTAAAAGTTGCATCACACACACTGTTCAAAACTACACGACATAGGTGATCCTTAAGTTTTCTAAGAGAAAACTCAATTTAAACAGTGTTTAGTAACTGAAGACAAGTGCATAGAAGTGAGTGAAATATGTGCTTCACTCAGTTTCCACACTAACATATGTGATTCCTAGCCTTGTGAGAGAAAGTTTTGAAAGTTTCTATTAAAGCTTTATTAAGACAAGGAAAGTACATGGAAGTGAGTGAAAGCCACGTCTCACTGTTAGAAACTATAGCAAAGGTGATTCTCAGCTTTCTAAGAGAAAGTTTCATTTAAACAGTATATATAGCAAGTGAAGAAAAGATCATAGAAGTGAAAGATGTACCTCACTCAGTTTTCAAAACATAGTAACATATGTGATATACAGCTTTCTAAGAGGTTTTGTTTAAAGTGGATTTAACACAAGTGCACGGAAGCGAGTGAAACATGTAACATACGTGATTCACAGTTTTCTGAAAGTGTGTATTAGACAGTGTTTAGTAAGTCGAGATTTGTGCATAGAAGTGAGTAAAATGCATTTCCCTCAGTTTCCTAAACTAAGTAAAATATTTGATTAACAGCTTTCTAAGAGAAAATTTCATTTAAACAGTGTGTAGTAAATCAATATAAAAGCATACCAGTGAGTGAAACGTGTGTTTCGCTCAGTTTCCAAAAAATAAGTAATATATGTGATTCACAGCTTTCTAAGAGAAAGTTTCATTTGAAGAGTGTAGTAGGTGAAGATAAGTACATCGAAATAAGTGAAAAAAATCTCATTCAGATTTTGAAACTAAGTACATGTGTAGTTTACAGCTTTCTAAGAGAAAGTTTTATTTAAACACTGTTTAGGAAGTCAACATCATTGCACAGAAGTGAGTGAAACATGCATTTCACTCAGTTTCCAAAACTAAGGAACATATGTGATTCACGCCTTTCTAAGAGAAAGCTTGATTTAAACAGTTTTTAGTAAGCAAAGATAACTGAATGAAAGAAAATAAAAAAAATGCATCAGTTTTCAAACTAAATATCATAGGTGATTCACAGCTTTCTAAGAAAAAGCTTCATTTAAAGAATGTTTAATGCATCAAGATAAGTGCTTAGCATGACTGAAACGTGTTTCACTCATTATCTGAAAATAAGAAACATAAGTGATTCACAGTTTTGTAAGTGAAAGTTTTATTCAAAGTATTTAGTAAATTAAGATAAGTGCAGGCAAAAACTAAGATGGCAGCTAGGTGAGACGGCGAAAAAACACCTCCGTGAAAAACACTAGCTAAAAACCAGAAAGTGACCCAGAATACCGGTTACAGCAATGCGCCAGCTGGACGAGGTCTCCTAGTTCCAGAGGGGCCGTATACTTGGTGAAACGAGGAGTCTGCATTCTGAAATGAGTGAGTAAGCTGGCTGGAAGACCCGCAGCCAAGTGGTGGTCTGGGGAAGCCAGGGTTTGGCGTTTGGAGACTGGCTGGCTCTTTAAAAAAAAAAAGAGGGGGGGAAACCCAGGAGTGGCTACAGCTGCAATAGTGGGAACCACGCAGTAAAACACAGCAAGAGGGGGCTGGGCCAGTCTCTCGGTGTCTGGCCTGGAAGATAGCCTGCTGCAGATACCCTAGGGGATGGGGGAACGGAGGGGAGAGCCGGAAGCAGAAAGAAACCTCCCAGCTAGCAGCTGGCTCCCCTGAGGGCTGGATAAACTCCTGCCTGGGGCCGTGCCCATAGCCCAGAGCCCCGCCAGTTGTCCCGGAGCTGGGAAGGAGGAACTGTGTGAAGAGGGGGGTGTGGAGATGCCCCGTTCGGCCATTTTTGCTTCAGGCTGAGAGCGTGCCGCTGCAAGGCCCGGTAGCCCAGGGCTTCCCTTGAGGGATGGCATGCACTGGTGACGTAACATGGCATTCCCTTGGCTGAGCTCCTGGAGGATCGCAGCTGGGCAGGGGCACCCACTCGGGGAACCCAGGGACACTATGCCAAGTCTGGTGGTTTGTGGGTCAGCGAGAGAGAGGGTCTGGGGATGAACTGAAATGAAGGCTTAGACTCTTGCGGCGGCCTTGAATCTCCGGGAACCTGGGGGATTTGAATATTAAAACTGCCCTTCCTCCCTGGCCACCCATACACATGCCCCACATTTAGGGCAGACGGCTGCAGCAACACACCCAAACTGAGGTCTCCAACTGAACCCCACAAGAATCATTTCCCCACACACCACGGGAACAAGGTTGAGATCTGACTTGAGGGATATAGGTGACTCACAGACGCCATCTGCTGGTTAGTTAGAGAAAGTGTACGTTACCAAACTGTTTCTGAAAAATTAGATCAATATCCTTTTTTTTTTTACAACTTGAAAGAACCCTACAAAGCAAAACAAATGCCAAGAGGCCAAAAACAACAGAAAATCTTAATGCATATGCTAAAACCAGACGGTATGGAGAACCCAACTCAAAACACACAAATCAAGATAGCAGAAGAAACACAGTACCTCGCACAATTAATCAAAGAACTACAATCAAGGAACAAAAACATGGCAAAGGATTTAAAGGACATCAAGAAGACCATAGCCCAGGATATAAGTGACATAAAGAAGACCCTAGAAGAGCATAAAGAAGACATTGCAAGAGTAAATAAAAAAATAGAAGATCTTATGGAAATAAAAGAAACTGTGGGCCAAATTAAAAAGACTCTGGATAGTCACAATACAAGACTAGAGGAAGCTGAACAACATCTCAGTGTCCTAGAAGTCCACAGAACAGAAAATGAAAGAACAAAAGAAAGAATGGAGAAAAAAATTGAAAAAATTGAAATGGGTCTCAGGGATATGATAGATAAAATAAAACATCCAAACTTAAGACTCATTGGTGTCCCAGAAAGGGAAGAGAAGGGTAAAGGTCTAGAAAGAGTATTCAAAGAAATTGTTGGGGAAAACTTCCCCAACCTTCTATACAATATAAATACACAAAGTATAAATGCCCAGCGAACTCCAAATAGAATAAATCCAAATAAACCCATGCCGAGACATATTCTGATCAGACTCTCAAATACTGAAGAGAAGGAGCCAGTTCTGAAAGAGCAAGAGAAAAGCAATTTACCACATACAAAGGAAACAACATAAGACTAAGTAGTGACTACTCAGCGGCCACCATGGAGGCGAGAAGGCAGTGGCATGACATATTTAAAATTCTGAGAGAGAAAAATTTCCAACCAAGAATACTTTATCCAGCAAAACTCTCCTTCAAATTCTAGGGAGAGCTCAAATTTTTCACAGACAAAGAAATGCTGAGAGACTTTGTCAGTAAAAGACCTGCCCTACTTCAGATTCTAAAGGGAGCCCTACCAACAGAGAAACAAAGAAAGGAGAAAGAGATATAGAGAATTTTAACAGACATATATAGTACCTTACATCCCAAATCACCAGGACACTCACTTTTCTCTAGTCATCACAGATCTTTCTTCAGAAGGGACCATAAGTTGGGACATAAAACAAGCCTCAAGAAATTAAAAAAAAAAAAATTGAATATACTCAAAGCACATTCTCCAACCACAATGGAATACAAATAGAAGTCAATAATTTTTGAACTGTAACTCCACTATTTACTTCCTACAGTCTATAAAATACACAAACTCTAATGACAAATCAGTGGTTTTGAACTCAACGTAAAATATGTAATTTTAGACAACTATATAAAGGTGGGGGAATGAAGGAGTATAGGAACATAGTTTATGTGTCCTATTGAAGTGAAGGTGGTATCAAAGAAAAACAAGATTGATATGGATTTAAGAGGTCAATTTTAAGCCCCACAGTAAACATAAAGAAATTATCAGAGAATATAACCATAGAGATGAAAAGTAGAGTTTGGGTTAAGAGAAATGGGGGAAGGGGCAATGGAGAGTTAAGAAATGAGTGTAGGGTTGCTGTTTGAGGTGAAGGGAAATTTCCAGTAATGGATGGTGGGAAAAAGCATTACAACATTCTAAATGTGATTAATCCCACTAATGGAAGGCTAGGGAGGGGGTGGAATGGGAAGATTTAGGCTGTATATATGTTTCCACAACTGAAAAAAAAAAAAAAAAAGACAGTCTAAATAGATGACAATTGAATGCTAAGGATGAACTTGGATGGGATTGGAGGATAGAGGACAGGTGGCTCAAAGGGACACAGTTGAGACATAAGGAAAAGGAAATATAGAATGTGAGCTTTGTATCATTGTTGAATCTCTTGTACTTCTTAGCTGCACTTAATGGAATTGCATAAAAGAATGTTCTTGTTCATGGAAAGTGTATACGTGAATTATAGTGTATGTTCAAGGATGTGTGCAGCTAACTCTCATATGTTCAGAAGACAGAGCAATAGATGATGGATGATAGATAGGGAGGGAGGGAGGGAAAGAAATAGTGATGTGACAGCATGTTAAAGTTGGTGGATTGAGCTATTGGGGGAGGGGGGTCAGGGTATGATGGAGTTCTGTGTATGGGGTTAGTATTGTTTTTGCAACTGTTCCTATAACTTTGAATTTATTTCAAAATAAAATAAAAAGAAGTGCAGAGAAGTAAATGAGGCATCTCACTCAGTTTTTGAAAGTATCATGTGTGAGTCAGTTTTCTAAAAGAAATTTTCATTTAAAGAGTGTTTAACATGTGAAGATAAGTGCATAGAAGTGAATGATGCTATTCACTCTGTTTTCAATACTAAGTTAACACAGAATCTGCTGCTTTTTTATTTTTCTTTTGTATAGTAATGATTGTTTTATTAAAATACTTTTTATTTTAGCCATGAATATCATTCAACACATTTTTACTGTACATCTATTTGCACAGCATTTATTTTTATTTTATTATTATTATTTTTTTATAGATCTTGCATGAATATAGAAAAATCCTGCAAAAAATACAGATCTCCCATTAACACCCTATTGTTAACTCCTAGTGTTTTAGTTTTCTGGCTGCCAAAGCAAATACCATACAGTGAGTTGGCTTAAAGAAGGAGAATTTACTGGCTCACTGTTTTGAGATTAGGAGAAGTTCAAATCAAGGTGTCATCAAGGCAATGCTTTCTTCCCAAAGATTGGCGTTCTGGGGCTGGCTGCTGGTGATCCTTGGTCCTGGGCTCTGCTGTCACATGGCAATGCACATGGCGGCCTCTCCTGGCCTCTCCCTTCTCTTTTGGGTTCCACTGACCTTCAGCTTCTTGTTTCCTGTAGCTTTCTCTCTATCTGTCTGAATTTCATTCTGCTTAACAGGAATCCAGTAATGGGATTAATATGATTAAGATCCATCCTGACTGGGGCTGGGCCACACCTTCACTGAAGTAACCTCATCAGAGGGTCCTGCTTACAATGGGTTCACACCCACAGGAACAGATTAAGTTTAAGGACATGCTCTTCTGGGGTACATAGCTCTAAACCACCACAGTCCACCCTCTGGACTGCAAAAAGACATGTTCTTTCTACATGCAAAATACATTCATCCCATCACATCCCCAAAGCCTCAAGTCATTTCAGCAACACTGCTAAGTACAAAGTCTCATCAAAATCATCCATGGGTGTGGTCTGTTCTGGGGCACAATTCCCATCTGTCTATAGACCTGGGAAATCTAGAAAACAAGTTATCTGCTTCTAATATAAGATGGAGGGACAGGTATAGCATGGACTTCTCATTCTAGAAGGGAGAAATTGGCAGGAAAACAAAGGTCACCCGTCTCAAACAATTCCAAAACCCAGCAGGGCAAACTCCATTTGATTTCAAGGTCTAAGAGTCATCTATGAACCTATGTTTTGTCCTCTGGGCCTGATGGAGCAGCAGCCCCACTCCTTCCAAGGGTTTGTGCAGTGGCCATGCTCTCCCCAAACATCAGTGTATACACCCTACCCTCTCTGAGCACTGGGGTGGCTCTGAGAATTGGAGTTGCAGCCAGACCCAGTTTCTAAAACTAAGTAACATATGAGATTCATAGCTTTCTAAGAGAAAGTTTCATTTCAAGAATGTTTAGTAAGACAAGAGAAGTGCCTATTAGTGGGTGAAATAGGAGTTTCTGAATCTGAGTACCATAATTCTAGTTTTCTAAGTGTTTTTTATTAAGAAGGGATGCTAGATTTTGTGTGTTTTCTGCATCATTTGAGATGATAATGTGATTTTTTGTTAATACTGTGTATTACATTCATTGATTTTCTTATGTTGAACAACCTTTGAGTACCTGGGATAAATCCCATTTGATCATGGTGCATAATTCTTTTATAATTCTTTTTTTTCCTGCATCTGTATTATAATCTTATTAAATTCCATACAGTGAACTAAAAATTTGAGCAGTTGTCTGTTGGACTATATTTAAAATAAAAATAATTTTCACAGCATGTAATATAGTCCCACTGATGTTTACAAAGTTGATGTACTGAGCTCGTAAGATTTAACACTGCATCACTGATGGCTTTTGCAAATACATAGTCTCTTCCTCCAAAACACGTAACACCATCTTTCAAAGATCATCATCTTTACATATATAACCCTCAGCTTTCTAAGACAAAGTTTCTGTTTAACAGTGTTTAGTAAGGCAAGATAAATGGATAGACGTAAATGAAACACGTTTCACTTGATTTCAGAAACTAATTAACATATGTGATTCACACCTTTCTAAGAAAATGTTTGAGTTAAACAGTGTTTAGTAAGTCAAGATAAGTACATAGAAGTGTTTGAAGTATACTCAGTTTCATAAACTAAGTAACATAAGTAACAAAGGTGATTCACATCTCTTCTTGCTTTTTTGTCCAAAAGGTATCCATTTAAGGGGCGGCACCAGTTTGCTCCCCAAAGTAATTTGGCATCTTGATGGATCCCTGGGACAATAAATTAGAAAAAATAGAAAGTAAAAAGTAAGCCTTGCTTTTAGGTGATTAATTCAAATCTGAGAAACTTTGATGTCAAGTATGATATTTGGAATTTTTCCTTCAGCAGAAATGTACAGAAAGATGGACACCACTTTTCTTAAATGACTTGAAGACAGAATTTCCCAGAGGTAGAGGAATAGCCATGGTGGGTCATGATCATCAAGTAGTTTTTGACAGGGTAAAGCAAGCTGACTGGGTCCTTAGCCTCCAGTGTGAACTGACACATGTCCACCCCATGTGGCAGGTCCTTCTGTCCCAGTGGCTCGTCTTGGCCTCCTCGGAGCCTTTCAGTCCCACCCAGCAGATTGTGGCCTACATAGGCTCTGCCATCACTGGCCACCATCCAGACCTTCTCATCCTACCCTTTACCTCTTCAGGTACAGTTCCTAGAGTACTTGCTCCTGACTGTCACCGGGGTAATATCACACATGCTAACACCGAAGGCAGTCATTCATGCCAGGGACATGTCAGATCAGGAACTCAGGACACTTGGGGTTGAAGGAAGAAGAGGATGGGCCTATGGCCTCTCTTCTTCCAGTTTAGGTTCCTCATAGATGGGGAGCCAACTCCAGCTAGCAAGAGGGTGAGTGGGGGGCCTGCGGGCAGGTGTCATGGATAACAGCCAGACTGTCCCACCAAGCACAGGTTCTTTCCCTCGTTGGCCCCAGGCAGCACTGCACAGACCATTCGATGGCCCTGTTTGGCACTTTGGATGTTCTTTCCTGTTTGTCCCTAGCGATTCATCCATTGGTTTTCTTCTAGCTTTTTCTAACCCATGAACTGGTCCCCACAGAGGTTTGCTGTGGTTTTCTGGGGACTTAACACCAGCTGCCTGGGTAGCTGATGGCCTGTGAGCACAACAAAGTATGTAGATCAAACCATAGGAATTTGCCAACATCCAATCAATTTTTCCCCACGAAAATAGATATGTCTTTTAGTTCATCCTAATATAATGCTATTGATCTGTTTGCCTTGGGGACTATTCTAGGAAGAGGAACAGTTAGTGGGGATGAAACTCTTATGTACACAATAGCATTTGCTTTGTCCTCTGTTTCCATTTGTGGTTTCAGTCCCTTGTTCTTTATATGCTAGGAAGCCTCAGTTCATGGCTGGGGTTAAACTAGACCCTGGATAATCAAATGCCACCTTAATGACTCTAGATCAGAGTTTCTCAACCTTGACACTAGTGACATTTTGGGTTATTTTGCCTGTATTAATAATAATAGCAATAACAACATGTACACATTCATATATAGAGCTCCCTTTGTGCCTGGTGCCATTTCTAAACATATATTAAAAGATGTCAGGTGTTGTGTGTCTGTGGTCAGCAGGCCTGTAGATGATGGGGAAGTCCTCGACTCAGGTCGTTTGTTCTGAAGTCACTTGCTCAAGGTGACCAGCACAAGAAGAATTTTGTTGACAGGAAGTGAGGCCTTGCTTAGAAATAAAGGTTATTTAGAAAGAGGCGTGTGACTCCCACCAGGTAGGGACTGTCCAGGACAGAGAGGAGCCTGTCCGGTCACCCAAGATCATGACCCCAAACCCACTGCCAGGCTGGAGCAGGGACCAAGAGGGACTTGGCCCCTGCATTTGAGAGTCAGCATCAAGAGAGCACTTTCCTGTGGCAGAGCTGCTAGCTGTCCTGAGCTTTCCTCAGTCTTTGCAAAGTTCCTTTATGGTTTAAGGCAACACACAATAACCACCTCAGTTGATGACGCTGTGACACTGTGAGAGGGAGAGGGGAGGGCACCTGTGCCCACGGTCTTAGGTAAAGAAGGTGGGGATGAGCTGAGGGCGTGGTCAGGGCTCTCTGAGGTCCAGGCCCATGGGGTGCAGCCTGCTGGGAAAGGCTGGAGCCATCCTCACTTCTGCAGAGGATGAACCAACTGGATACGAATTTAGTGTGGGAGAAGGAGACCTCCCGGTTCCATCATTATCTCCATGTGGAAAGGAGTCTGTCCCTTTCTCTCTCTGTGTCTCAGTTTCTTCCAGCCACCCTGAAAAAGAAGGAAGTAGCCGCCATCCCTGGATGTTTGCTGGGCCTTCAGAATTCCCGATAGGAAGGATAGAAGTCCTTCTTGGTATCCTCATGGGATTGACCTCTCAGGCCTTGGCCTGGTCTCTGGAGGCTCTGCTTTACCCACCCTCATCTTCTGAAGTGTGAATTAGTTCATCAAACACAAAATACTAGCCCCAGAACTCCTCGTGAATGGTTTTCCAGGAACGCAGGGCCTGCTGGATGCTGCCACAGCTTCCGCTGCATGTCTGTCCTGGAAGGCTAGCAGGCCCCGGCTCCGAAGTGGGGTGAAGGCTGGGAGGAGGCCGGGTGCCAGCTCAGCTCAGCCTCAGGAACGAGTCCTCTTCCTGCCCTGGCCACTGAGGGAGCAGCAGCGACTGGCTCTTGGCACATCTGGACCCTTATCCCATATCCCTGACTCTCTTGCTCTGAGCGCTGGGAAGTTCTCTTACTCTCGCAGATTTTTAGGCTTCAGAGGGGAACGTATTATTTCCCCAGGAAGGGGCTGCCGTTCCTGCCCCGTGTAGACAACAGACAACGTGTTCCTTGTTGGAGAGCACGGATGTGGTAGAGATCGACTTACATCAGGAAAACATGGACCCACAGATGCTTGCGAACCGACCCATTTTATCACCACATCGTATTCGCCTCTTCGGGGACCACTTCAGCTTTCAAACTCAGCAAATGCTCTGTTCTTCGTCCTCCTGAGGAAGGCCTTGGTTCCCAGTGCGATGTCTTAATCAGCTTTTATCATCAACACAGATAGGGCTGTAATTTCTTTACATTAATAATCATTTCCAAAGACAGGGCAAATGGGGTGAGGCTCCACGTGCTTCCTTAGGAAAAAAACATACCAGAATTGATCCTTCCGCTTCAGCTGACCCAACAGAGATGGAAAGAGCTATTTAAAGTGCTCTGTTGAAGTCATTAGCAGCAAAAACTGCACCCACATAACAGACAGCAGGAATGAGAGTGTGTGAGAGTGTGTGTGTGAGTGGTTAGTCAGCAACTACAAAACCCTTAAAAGGAAGCCCCCTTTCTCACCGGCCCGAGCTCCATCCTGGTCCCAGCAACTTGCCCAGGCAGGAAAAGCAGAGGCTGCCTGGGTGGCTGGGGGCAACAGAAGGCATACACATATCTGGACACATTTTTAAAGTCTTAAAAATCCATCCTGTATTATCTCAAAGAAAGAGGTTTCGCTTGTTTATTTATTTAAATATGGTTTTTAAGTGGGAATTTTTTTTCTTTAACTCCTAAAACTTAGAAGAAAAACAAACAAACAAAAAAAAACCCTATACTTTAAGAAGTTTTTTGGCAGACAATGGAATGATGGAGAAAGACAATACATTTTAATCTAATCAATTAATAAAATTTTTTGACTTAAAATCTGTGCCCAGTATTTTTTGTATCTCAAAATCACTTTTATTTTCATTCTAGGTTGAAAACGTCAATGTTCCCGGGCTTTTTCCTTAAACTATGAAGTGTTAGATGATCCCCAAAGAACCTGTCTCCAGTGGAGAGTGACAGTGTCACCCCCTCCATGTCCCTGAGCTCTTTCGTGGAGGCGGGGCTGCGGCAGTGCTTTTCCTGGGCTCTGTGCTAACTGTGCTAACTTCTGAGAGCGCTAGAGTCAGTCTGGTAACAGGCAATAACCTTTCAGAAAACTAATGTCCATCACCTGCACAAGCTATGGAATCCGAGTTACTGAACAGGTGTGTTTTTAACCAAAGCCCTTCCTGGGGCATCCCTGAAGACCATTTTTTTTTTCCAAGCAGCCCCGTGGCTTTTAAGAGGAGCTTTTGTAAAAAGGAGACTCACACACTCCCCGTGGGCTTAGCAGCGGGTGCCTCTCACCTCTGCCTTACCTGGGGAAATGCTTTCCAGGGTCTGGAACGGTTTCCTCCCAGAGGGCAGCCCTTGGATTAGGTAGGTGACGTCGGGGGTGCGGGGTGCGTCTGGGAGGAGCCCGTGCCCGGGTCAGCTCTTACAGCCCCTCATATGTCTTCACACTACTTTCCGTTACGTGGATCTCGGGCTACAGCCTGGCTCTACCTGCTGCCTGGGGAAGCCTCCACTGTTTAATTGCAGCCTCCAGCACCTTTGGGGCCTACTTGTCTGCTCACATCTCTTTATCTGATGACCTGCAGCCGCCATCTCACAGCAGCTCCACCTGCAGGCTTCCCCCAAATGTCCCACCAGTCTACACTCCAACTTACATCCTCCAGGGGAGAAACCTCCTACACCTATGCACCAGGGCACAGCTGCTGTAGAGTAAAATATATATGTATTTGTTTTTGTTTTTGTTTTGTTTTTTTAAAAGCCTCTATAAGATATGAATGAAGCTGATCTGGTTAGGATTAAGGCAAATCAGGCCAAAAGGTAAAGGACAATACTGACTTGGTTTTAAAACTACAACTTTTGTGTGAGACCAAAGGAGGAGATGTTTATCTGGTGCAGGATCTATATTTTCTGTAGCACACTAGATAATTTAACTTGTATGATCAATTTGTTTGAACACCATAAGTGTGTGGAGCTTTGAAAAGGAAGTGGGATTTGGTGAGTTTGTACAGCCTGGGGTGGAATCACAATACATCCCAGAGTGATATGGGCAGAAAGTAAACATGTATTTGCGAGGCCCCCTGAGGAACTGAGAAATGCAGAAATGTTGGACTTCCCCGCCTGGGTTATTGCTGATTTTCTTGCAGACATCAAGGACTGCCAATTTGGTGGGCCAAGCCCTTGATCTGGGGGCTTTTCCTTGGAAGGCTTGGTGCTACAAAGGAGAGGCTAAGCCCAAATATAATTGTGCCTAAGAGTCTCCTCCTGTATTACTTAGGGTTCTCTAGGAAAACAGAATCAATGAGAGATATCTATGAATATAAGATTTATAAAAGTGTCTAATGCAACTGTGGGTATGCATGAGTCCAAATTCCGTAGGGCAGGCAGCAAACTAGCAATTCCAATGAAGATGTCCGATGAACTCCTCAGGAAACGAACTGGCAACTTTAACGAACTCCTCAGGAAATGCTTCGCCGGGCAGCCGAAGAAGAAGTGAAGGTCTTCAACTGATTGATTGGATTAAATCCAGCCAACTGCATTCTCTCATTGTGGAAGACATGCCTTTCGTTGATGTCATCAGTCACAGCTGCAGCCAACTGACATGATTTAATAAACCAGCCTGTTGGTTTATTAACCAGCCACAAACGTCCTCGCAGCAATGGTTAGGCCAGTGTTTGCTTGACCAGACAGCTGGGTATCATCACCTGGCCAAGTTGACACATGAACCTAACCATCACACCCCCAGAAAGCCTCTTGGTTGCTCAGATGTGGCCTCTCTCCCTATGCCCACTCAGCAGGTGAATGCATTGCCCTTCCCCCTACATGGGACATGATTCTCAGGAGTGTAAATCTCCCTGGCAACGCAGGATATGACTGACTCCCAGGGATGAGCCTGGACCCAGCACTATGGAATTAAGAAAATTTTCTTGACCAAAAGGGGAAAGAGAGATGAAACAAAATAAGATTACAGTGGCTGAGAGATTTCAAATGGAGTTTAAAGGTCACTCTGGAGGGTATTCTTATGTGCTATATAGCTATCACTTTTTAGTTTTTAGTGTGTTGGAATGGCTAGAGGGAAATACCTGAAGCTGTCGAACTGCAACCCAGTGACCTTGATTCTTGAAGATGACTGCATAACTATTAGCTTGTACAGTGTGACTGTGTGATTGTGAAAACCTTGTGGTTCACCATCTCTTTAACCAGTATATGGACAGATGAGTGGAAAAATGGGGACAAAAATTAGATGAAGAATAGGGTGGGATGGAGGGGATGGAAAGTTTTGGGTGTTCTTTTTTGCTTTTATTTTTATTTTGGAGTAAGGAAAAGTTTCAAAAAATGATTCTGGTGATGAACGCACAAATGTATGATGGGGCTGTAAATGATTGTACACTGTGGATGACTGTAGGGTGTGTGAATATATCTCAATAAAATTCTATTTTAAAAAAGTAAATAAACAATGTGGGAGGAGGGGAATGGGGTGTTTGGGATGTTCTTTTTTATTTCAATTTTTATTTTATTTTTTGGAGTAATAAAAATACTCTGGCGGAGACTCTTACGCACATTATTCTTTGTAGTAATGAAAATGTTCAAAGATTATTTGTGGTGATGAATGCACAACTATATGATGATACTGTGAACAACTAATTGTACACTTTGGATGACTGCATGTTACGTGAATATATCTCAATAAAACTGCATTTTAAAAAAAAGAAGCCTCTAGATACCCTGCTTCTTTTCCCAACTTCCTAGGGATAATCCAGGAAAGCGCTGCCAAAGTCCAGCCCCTCCCAGCTCTCCCTGGTGGCACCCTGGCACCCACTGTGAGGAGGGCGCAGAAGGGGAGGCTGGAAAGCAGTTGCCCCCTCAACTGCCATCTCTGCTCCTGCCCACCTCTGCAGAGGGAGAGTCCCAACCAGAAACGCCCATCCCCTACGGGGCCCACCTCCTCCTCTGCGTAGGCCAGGCTCCTTGTTCATCAACAAACACCAAACTTTGCTCAAAAATTCAACCTGAAACCTCTTTGCTTGAAAGAGGCTATTCTGATATGTTATCTTCATTTAGGAAAAATAAACAGATGCTCTCTGATTTTGCTACCATTGTCTTAACTGACTAATTAGTTGATTATTGCAAAGACAGTAGATTCAGTGTGTCTCTGTATGAGGATTATTTCTTGAGAAAATGTGCCTATACTTATACAAGCAGATGTGCTTACAGATTCCATAAGCATGTGTGCCAAAAAGAGGGGCTGTGTTCCCACCCGCCCCATCAGCACAGCATTCTCCTGGTGGCATTGGCTTGGAAAGTAAAGGTGCTCTGGCTCAAACATAAAATGCTGTTTGAAAGGCCTTTGAGTGGATTGAAGTCTGTGTGTAATCTTTTCCAACTCTCAAACACAAAATCTGCTATCACCACCTGATGAGAAGTTTTCTATCTGAGGTTGAGTATTTTATATTTATGCTGTCTGGGATTCTGACTGGCATTCTTCACGAAGTTTTCTGGAAGTTGCTCAGTTCACAGAGTGGGATCCACTTCCTGGAGTATGACTGTATCTGGGAATCCTCCTTGCTTTCTGAGAAGGTACCCTCTAAGTATTTAACCTTTCCAGAGGCTCTAAAATGAAACAACTGCAGAGGAAAATTTCTAAGGTCCCTTCAGTTAGAGTTGAGGTTGCCTCTATTCCTATCATCAGCCAACAAATATTTATGGAGGGCCGAATATGTGCCTGCCCTGTGCTAGACATGCCTGAGTAAAAGGTAAGAACAAAGCTTGGACATGATCAGATGCAGGATTGAGTGCCCAAATTACAGTTCTGGATCACTGGAGGGGAAAGATGGGATGGGAAGGGGAGGGGAGGGGAGGGGAGGGGAGAGTTCTATGAAGACGCGGTCTCGGGCTCCCCCTACCGGCTGTGAACCACAATTCTAACACACAAAATATTCTCAGTGTGCTACAGAAACACCTTACTTTCAGTTTTCTGAGCATATAGGAAGTTTCTCATAAAGAAGGCAAAGGACATATATGCCTTCATATAAGGAAAGAGGAACACCTGGAATATAGGAAAACATGGTAAATCAGACCCCAGGCATCAGGCTAACTGAGCTTAGGCAGGCATGGTGGATGGGAACTGGGCTGGCGAAACTTCTAATGATTATTGTCACTGTTGTTGTTTTTATTTTTATCATTATTATTTTGTTAAATTTAGGACTCACGAGCCCGAGTGTTTTCTAAGAGAACCTGCTCTTGGCCTCTCCTTGGTGCCTGACTGATCTGTGGGCAACACAGCCATGACCTTCCTCACAAACCAGAACACAATCCCAAGTTCCTTCTTGTCCTTGACTGACAGACACTTCTCTGGAAGATCTAGAGATCCAAAGGCCATTTTTAGAAGGCATTCAGCAATTCCCTTGTCAATTTGGTGTCTTAGGTGATACTATCAGTGTCCAATTTTGCTGAGTTTTTTACTTACTCTGGGCATATCTTTAAACATAGCAAAAACAATTTCCGTTTGTGAAATAAGGGAATGTTAAGTTAGATTTTGAAACCTCCTTTGTCTCCCTTTTTAATCACCAATTTTGACACCAACAATTTTGCTATCCCTCTAGTTGTCCAAAGTCTTCTTTATAGCCCCATACATTTCAGCAAGTTCCCTCTTCTCATCTCCCCTAGGTTATCAAAGCTTATTGTTCTGTGTACAAGGCTAAAAAAAATGAATAATAAGAATACAAGGCTTCTGGACACTGCTAGGTGAAAAGAATTCCCATGATCCCTCTCTGTGTGGGTGCTTGTTCTCTATGTCCAATTTCCCCAGGACACTGCTTGATAGCTGGTTACTTGATAAAATAAACCCTGGTTAAAATGTTAATCTCTGATAGTCTAGTAAAAGTTTATCAGGAGGAGGGTTTGTATGATAACAATGTCAGGTATTTTGGGCCAGGGAATGGCCCAAGCTTGCACTTCAGCATCCTATGGTAAAAAGTGTCCCTGTGCCTAAGGTAGTCCAACTCACCAGCTACAATTTAGTGAGATCTTACTTCACCAAGGAAACCTAGTTTGATCACCATATAAAACGAAATATATAAAAGAGAATCCAAATAATCGATATTTCCCTTGTCTAAGTTATGCATCAGAACATGAACTTTTTTTGATAATAGCCATTGTGGTAGGTGTGAAATGCTATCTCACTGTGGTTTTGATTTGCGTTGTCCTAATAGCTAGTGATGCTTAGCATCTTGTCATGTGCTTTTTAGGCATTTGTATTTCCTCTTCAGGAAAATGTCTATTTAAGTCTTTTTGCACATTTTTTAATTGGGTTGTTTGTCTTTTTGTCGTAGAGTTGTAGGATTTCTTTTTATATTCTGGATATCAGACCCTTATCAGATATGTGGTTTCTGAATATTTTCTCCCATTAAGTAGACTGCCTTTTCATTTTCTGACAAAGTCCTTTGAAGCACAAATGTTTTTAATCTTAAGCAGGTCCCATTTATCTAATTTTTCTTTCATTGCTTGTGCTTTGAGTGTAAAGTCTAAGAAACCATTGCCTACCACAAGATCTTGAAGACATTTCCCTACATTTTCTTCTAGGAGTTTTATAGTCCTGGCTCTTCTCTTTAGGTCTTTGATCCTTTCTGAGTTATTTTTGTATACAGTGTAAGAAAGGGGTCCTCTTCATTCTTTTGGATATGGATATCCAGTTCTCCCAGCACCATTTGTTGAAGAGACAGTTGTCCCAGTTGAGTGGATTTGGCAGACTTGTCAAAAATCAACTGACCATAGATGTGAGGGTATATTTCTGAACTCTCAATTCAACTCCATTGGTCAATATGTCCTTCTTTATGCCCTAGCCAGGCTGTTTTGATGACTGAAGCTTTGTAATATGCTTTAAAGTCAGGAAGTGTGAGTCCTCCAACTTTGTTATTCTTTTTCTTTGTTATTGTTTTTGGCTATTTGGGGCTCCTTACCCTTCCAAATAAATTTGATAATTGGATTCTCCATTTCTGCAGAGTAGGCTGTTGGAATTTTTATTGGAATTGTGTTGAATCTGTAAATCAATTTTGGTAGAATTGACATCTCAATGATATTTAGTCTTCCAATCCATGAACACGGAATGTCTGTCCATATATTTAGGTCTTCTTTGATCTTTTAGCAATGTTTTGTAGTTTTATATGTACAAGTCCTTTGCATCCTTGGTTAAATTTATTCCTAAATATTTGATTCTTTTAGTAGCTGTTGTAAATGGAATTTTTGTTCTTGATGTCCTCCTCAATTTGCTCATTAGTAATGTATGGAAACACAACTGAATTTTGCATGTTGATCTTGTATTCCACCACTTTGCTGAACTTGATTATTAGCTCTAGAAGCTTTGTTGTAGATATTTTAGGATTTTCTATATATTGGATCATGTCATCTGCAAATAGTGCAAGTTGTACTTCTTCCTTTCCAATTTGGATGTCTTTTATGCTTCTTGCCTAACTGCTTTAGCTAAAACTTCCAGCACAATGTTGAATAACAGTGGACATCCTTATCTTGTTCCATATCTTAGATGGAAAGCTTTCAGTCTTTCTCCATTGAGTACAATGTTAGCTGTGGGTTTTTCATACATGCCCTTTACCATGTTGCGGAAGTTTCCTTCTATTCCTATCTTTCGAAGCATGTTATCAAGTAAGGATGCTGGATTTTGTTAAATGCCTTTTCTGCATCAATCAAGATGATCATGTGGTTTTCCCCCTTTGATTTGTGTGTATTACATTAATTGATTTTCTTGTGTTGAACTACCCTCGCCTACCCAGTATAAAACCCACTTGATCACAATGTATAATTCTTTTAATCTGCTGTTGGATTCTATTAGCAAGCTTTTTGTTAAGGATTTTTGTGTCTATATTCATTAGAGAAATTGGTCTGTAATTTTCTTTTCTTGTAGTATCTTTATTTGGCTTTGGTATTAGGGTGATGTTGGTGTCGTAAAATGAATTAAGTATTGTTCCTTCCTCTTCAAATTTTTGGAAGGGTTTGAGCAGGATCGATATTAATTCTTCTTGGAATGATTGGTAGAATTCATCTGTGAAGCCATCTGGTCCTTCACTTTTCTTCATTGGGAGGTTTTCGATGACTGATTCAATCTCTTTACTTATAATTGGTCTGTTGAGGTCTTTTGCTTCTTCTAGAGTCAATGTATGTTGTTCATGTGTTTCCAAGGAATTGTGCATTTCATCTAAATTGTCTAATTTGTTGGCATACGGTTATTCATAGTATCTTCTTATGGTCATTTTTATTTCTGTGGGGTAAGTAGTAATGCCCCTACTCTCATTTCTGATTTTATTTATTTGCATCTTCTCTCTTTTCTCTTTGTCAATCTAGTTAAGGGTTTGTCAATTTTATTGATCTTCTCAAAGAACCAACTTTTGGTTTTGTTAATTCTCTCTATTGTTTAATTCTCAATTTCATTTATTTCTTTTCTAACTTTTGTTATTTCTTTCCTTCTGCTTGTTTTAGGATTAGTTTGCTGTTCTTTTTTCTAGTTCCTCCAGGTGTACAGTTAAGTTTTTTATTTTGGCTCTTTCTTCTTTTTGAATGTAGGTGTTTAGGGCTATAAATTTCCCTCTCAGCTCTACCTTTGCTGGCATTCCATAAGTTTTGATATGCTGTGTTCTTGTTTTCATTTGTCTCAAGACAAATGAAGGGAGCATGGACCAGTTCCAAAGAGCTCTGTGGAGAGGACAGGAAAGAAGGAAAGATGCCCCAAAGCCTTTATGACAGTTCCCCAAAGCTGCACTTTCCTGGCCTGCCCAGCAGATGGCACTCTTCAGCAAACTGTTCCCCACAGTCCTAAGGAGGCCCTGTGTCTTTAAACCTCCACCATCTTTGCCCTTGTTGGGGGTGGGGTTGAAACAATGGCCCCAGTGGCTCCTGTCCTGGGTGGGCTAAAGCAGTGGTTCAGAGCCACAACCCAGCGATCTAAATTCACTGATCAAAGCTGTGATCTGTACTCAGATGTTCCTCCCCCCACCCCCTGTTCTTGGGGAGGAGGGCTTGGTATTAATTCTGCAGCAGCTGCTGGACAGGGATGAGACCCAAGGTGGCTCCCCTCGAGAGTGGGGGATGGATGCCCGCAGCCACCACGAAGCAAATTACTCATAGTTTTTTACTGCAGTTTCTCAGTCTTTGTCCTGCTCTTCCCTCGATGCTGTGCAGTGCTCTCCTGGCCTCCAGAGCTGCCAGAGCAGGTGTTTCAGACAGCTTCTGCCTGTCCACCAGCTGTTTTGGAGGAGTGAGTCCTAGAGCTCCCTACTCTGCCATCTTCCCTGAACATACACTGACTATTTTTCTGTCCTTATTCTTTTTGCTTTTGTTGCTGCTCCAGTAGAACTTCCTTCTGGGAATCTTGGTGAAGGAGAGAAAGATTAAAATACTTAAATGCATACATATCAAGTTTATATTAAAGGACTCTCCTCACTCTGGTTCTCCCTAGGCCAGAGAAGGGGCTCTCCACATGAGATGCTTTTGAATTTAGGAGATTCCATTTCACTGTGCAATGACAAGTCCTCAAACCGTTTTACATGTTGGTGTTGTTTGGTTTTTCTTACTTCCTGTTCATTCTGTGTGTTTATCCTGCCTTGTTCCAGAGAATATTTAATGTGGCTCATGAAGATACATAAAACACCAAAATATAACAATTAAAAGCAACAGGAAAGAAATGAAACAAACATTAGGACATAAAATGGATCTAAGGAATGAGTCCTGGAACCACATGTAAGCCACTCAAGGCTGCAGCACCTGCTCAGTGGGACTCAGCTCCAAGCTTTCTAGAAAGAAATGGGGACCCTAATGGTTTACCTGAATCATTGGACTCATAAGATTAAAACCAAATCCAAGACCAAAAAGAAATTTCCCTTGCCTTGCCTCTCTTGATGACTACCCCTGACTCCTGCCCCACAACTTCTGCAGTCAGGCCTGAATCCATAGGCTAGACTAGAAGGGAGCCCCAGTTTGGGGAGAAAGCTGGGCTGGCCAAGGGGTGAACCCTGAGTACGTAAAACCTGGATCATGGATGTGAGGGTCTCAAGATCACCAGCAAAAGGCAAGAGGCACCCATCCTCTGGATTTTGTTAAGAGGAAAGTTCCTTTTATTAGTTGAGGACAATGGAGAGTAAGAGATACTACAACATGAAGATAGACTAATAAAGTCAAGATGCAGAATGTTAGAGTTTGAAAGCCAGATCATCGATTCAGGGATGAACGTGGGATACCAAAATACCAATGGCCAACTTCCCAGGGCTCCCTATACTGTACACTCGATGCACCCAACTGAATAATAACAATAGTAATAGCAGTAGTGAACAGTCAACAGAGCCCGTGCCATGCCAGCCCCCTTACAGAGGCCATGCCACTTGAGGCAGGAGGACCCCAAGGCACAGGGAGGGCCAGTGATGTGTCTGGAGCCACCCAGCTGGTAACCTGAAAAGCAAGGATTCAAACTTCTTTTTAAACTGAATCAGGAGGTCTTTGCAGTTCAAGAGCTCTGATCCATTGGAAGGTTCCCTGGTTTCATGAGGACCCAGAGAGGGGAGGAAACTGGCTCCCTGGATTCCCAAAGCTTGTCAAGAGTATCCACCGTGCAGGGGAGTGAGACAGGCAGTGGCTGCTCCGAGCCCTCTAAAGAACCCTTCCTCCCAGCCAGTTCTCAGTGCTCCTGCTGATTCATTACCTGGAAGGGGTGTGTTGGCTCTAACAGAATCTTGGGATTGTGATCAACGAACTTCATGACAAGGATTGACTTTTAGGCAGAATATGGGGCATTTCATTACTCTGATTCAAAAACCAAGCCAGAAACTTGGTTTTCTAGAATTTCTCTAAGAGATTCTAAACAACTCAAGGAAACATTTCCAAATGAAGATTTACAAACATCATAATACTGTTGTAAAAACTTTGTGCAGTGGGTAGAGATTTGGCATGTCAACTCTCCTGGACATGCAAGGCCGCCACCATGTCAGATTTGGAGCTTTACTGATTTTATCTCCATCAAAACCTTACTGGTGCCCTCTGACTTTAATTGGTTCTAAATTTTATAATGCATTTCTGAAATGTGTTAGCGATGGATATTGGCTCAACATGTTGCTCTTTTTAGATGACATTAACATTTTGACACTGACCCTAACCTGAAGGAGTGTATACGTATGGTTTTTCAGGCACTATGTGGAGAAGCCTAGCGATAGGTAAGTTGCTTTGGAAATACCCTCCCAGATAAGCTGGGCAGGTCAGTGTTCCTTATGACCTGGGCACTTTGGAAGGAATGCACTACGGCTACGGCCTCTGACCTCCCAAAGCATACTGGCCCAGTGGCTGGCCAGCCAGGGTCTTTCATTGCCCCCAAGAGAACCAATAAGCAAAGCTGAAGTGCAGGTCGAGGCAGGTAAGCCTGGACTGATTAGAATCATAGCAACGGAACTTTCTGAAGTCAACCTGATCCACAACACGCAATTAATGCCTTCATCCATCTAGTAGCGACCTTGGGTCAGATTGTGCAAAGCCAGCTGGGTTCATGACAGTTTGTTTCCCCAGAGACTGTTCTCACCAACATCACCCACATCTAAACAATTGTCTTTCTTGACTGATTCTTTTAATCTTGCCTTGAGCCAAGAGCTGTTCAACTCCAAGGTAAACAATTTTGTTCTTGCCCACAAAAATGTCTCGATCCCTCACCCCAGCCAAAAAGAATGCGAGTAATTCAACTCCCAGCCTGACGAAGGCCCTCAGGCCCTCCAGACTCTGATGCACAGCACCCGCCCTCGTCCTGCCCTGCAAGGTTCTCTGGGTGCCATCTCCGTCATTTCTGCAGCGATGGAACCAGCAAGGGCTCTGACTGAAGCCGGGCAGCGCCATGGGGTGGTCGGAAATCTGCAGTTGCCATGGGCACCGTTGCTGACGCCATTCTAGGGGGCTTGGGTTTGATGAGGTTTTCGCACGCTGAGCCTCTCCCAAGAGGTTGCCCTACCTTGGTTTTCACCCACGGACCAAGGCTGGCCCCAGGAGGCCCTGTGCTGGAAGCTGGGGGAGTGTGATGTGAGCCTTTTGATCCAATAGGGATCTTTGGGAGATGTCTTCTAACGGTCACGAAAGCTTTTTCTAGGCTCCAATTCCCCTATGTGCACAAATCTAACTGAATGGGCACCATGGCTCCCTTGGGAGAGGGGGAGACGTGGAGCTGGCCCTGGCCTTCTCTCTCTTCTCTTCCCTCCCTGCTATTCCATTCCGCAGGGCTGGCTGGGGAGGGGGGTATGGTGGCCATCACCCCACCTGTGCTTTCTGAACCAACTGGGGACAGGATGGCCAAGACAGTGGGCATTCCTTCTGCCTGTCAGAGGTGTCTGGGGCTTGGCTGTGGCTAGAAGAGGGAGATGAGCTGTGTGCAGAGCTGAGACCACCCGAGATTAGCTGTGGAGCCTGCAGCACTTACTTAACCTCCAATGTCTTAGTTTCCATGTTCGCAAAAGGGGTGTGACCCACAGTAGTATTCATGAGAGCCAAAACGTAGAGACAACCCAAATGCCCATCAGCTAATGAATAATAAACAAAATGCAGCATACCCATGCAACGGAATATTATTCAGCCATAACAAGGAATGAAGAACTGGTTCAGGCTACAACATGGATGAAACTTGAAAATATTTTGCTAAAGGAAAGAAGCCAGACACAGAAAGACCATGTGCTGGTTTGGATGTATTGTGTCCCCCCAGATGCCATTATCTTTGATGCAGTCTTGTGTGGGCAGGAAACATATTGGTGTTGATTGGGTTGGAGACATCTGATTGGATGTTTCCGTGGAGATGTGATCACTCAACTGTGGGTGAGATCTTTCATTGGATACTTTCTATGGAAGTGTGGCCCCGCCCATTCAGCATGGGCCTTGATCAGTTTACTGGAGCACTATATAAGCTCAGACAGAAGGAGCAAGCTTGCTACAGCCAAGAGGGACACTTTGAAGAACGCACAGGAGCTAAGAAGAGAGGAGCTGCAGATGAGAGAGAGTTTGAAGAAGGCCGTTGAAAGCAGACTTTTGCTCTGGAGAAGCGAAGAGAGGACAAACATCCCAAGAGCAACCAAGAGTGACATTTTTGAGGAACTGCAGTCTAGAGAGGAACGTCCTGGGAAAAAGCCATTTTGAAACCAGAACACTGGAGCAGTTGCCAGCCATGTGCCTTCCCAGCTAACAGAGGTTTTCTGGCAGCATTAGCAAACTAGAACAGACCACATATGGTATGATTCCACGTATAGAAAATGTCCAGGATAGGCAAACCCATAGAGGCAGAAAGTAGATTGGTGGTTGCCAGGGGCTGGAGGAGGAGGGAAATGGGGAGTGACTGCTCATGAGTATAGAGTTTTGGGGTGATGAAAATGTTCTGGAAGTAGTGGTGATAGTTGCATAACCTTGCAAATATACCCCAAACCACTGAAATGTACAATTTAAAAGGGTGAATATTACAATGTTAATTACATCTCAACAAAAGAGTGTATGATATTATTGTTCCCTCCCCCTTATATAGCCGTTAGGAAGAAGAACTTAAATGCTTAGTAAGCACTTAGAACACTGCTAGGGGCATAGTATGTGCTCAATTAACAGCAATTATTATCCTTACTATAAAGAATAACCCCTTGTCCAGTCTCTGAGCAGCCTCAGGCAGCACAGCACAGCCACACATACTGCCGGGCACGGCCCCACTTCCCGCCCTGTTCTCTTTTTATCCAACCCGATCTCGTCCCCCTTAGGCTTGGAAATGAAAACACAGAGGTTGCAGGAAAGTTGCAGATGCATAAATATCCTCCACATTTTTAGGTGAAATGCTCCTCCAAGCTGGTCATCCGACCCACCGAGGAGAAAGGAGACCCAGGACAGCAGACCCTCCCTCACTTAGCGGCTTCTAGGAGGCAATGGCTGTATATAGCCCTTTCCCATTTTCTAAAAATTGAATTATGAAGTTTAATGCACATGCAGAAAAGTCCTTAAAACACACGTATAATGTAATGACTCGTTACAAAGCAAAATACCCATGCAGCCTTCCAGCACAGATATTCCCAGAGGGAAACACCAACCCAGACTTACATGCTGATCATTTTCTTACTTTTCTTTGAAGTTTTACCTCCTAAAAATATTGTTTTGACTGTTCTTGAACTTCATATAAATGGTTCTTTTGCTCAACATTATGCTTACAAGATTCATGCCTGTGGCCATTCCTTTTTATTGCTGTATATTGTACCATTTTATGACTCTATTACTGTTTAATTGCCCATTTTATTGTCCGTGGGCATTCGGGTTGTTTCTGGGTTTTGTCTATTACAACTGCCTCTGTGAACACTGTTCTATGGATATGTTGGTGCACGTGTACATGGAATTTTCTAGGGATATACCTAGAAGTAGAAATGCTGGTTCAAAGCCGTGCACATCTTCAACTCTACTAGACAACCAAAGTCTTTTCAGAGTGTTTGTATCAACATGCTTACTTACCAGGAGAGAAGGAAAGATTCTGCCACTCTACATCTTTACCAAGCCCTAGTCTGAAAATCTGAAAATCTGACCGTCAGTGGTATGTAGGGTATCTCATTGTGCGTGTGTCTGTGTGTGCATGCACGCATTTTCTCATGTTTTAAGGTTGAGTTTTCCTCTTTACTGATGAGGTTGAGCACCATTTGACGTGCCACTGGGCATCTGAGTTTACTCTTCAATCAACTGCCTGTTCACATCCTCAAGGGAGGTGATTACAGGTTTAGCAGGCACTGAAGAGTTGATCTCTTTAGGTGGAGGTTGGATGGCAGGTTCCTCAGGGCAGACTGGAGGTCAGGAAGCTGTTTCCTCAAAGCAGGCTGGGGGTTGGGTACTCCTCAGGGCACACGGGAGGTGGGGGGCTGTTTCCTCAGGGCAGATCATTACAGGTATATCTAGCAAAGACTCAGCAGAATCCAGGGTTCTAATGTCCTCACTGCCATTATTATCAATCCATATCTCCCCATCCCAAGTTTCAGGATCCCATTCTTTTCCAGTCAATTCCTTTACTTTAACAGCAGATACACTGCGAGGATGAGATTTTAGTTTACGTTGCAAATCTGCTATTCGCACAATGAGACTCTGGGTCTGGTTTTCAGAAATCTCAAGTCTGCAGCCACAGGAAATAAGATATTCTTTGAGGACACACATAGAAACCTTTACATCTGTCATATGGTGTTTAGGTTTCAAATTTGAAGACTTCAGCTCATCCCTTTCGCTTTGTAACTTTACCCAGCATATCTAAGAGAAAGCAGCCAACATCATTAGACCTCTTAACTCCACAAGACTCTGTTAAGGTGTCAATAACACTGTCAGCCTTGCCTCATACAAGAGTATGATTATGAGAATCAAATGATGATATTTTGCATATCGCCGTTGCCAACTCACGCCACAGACTGTCAGTGCCATCTGGATTATTGGAAATGGAATCATTAGTGCCTTTGAATCTAATCAGAGTAGAAAACCAACTGTAAAAGCCCATTTTAAGATTCTGTTTCTCAAGAACCACTCCTGGTACTGAGCTGTATTAGTTCAGGTTCTCTAGGGAAACAGAACCAACAGGAGATATCTGTAAGTATGAGATTTTATAAAAGTGTCTCACACAACTGTAGGATGCACAAGTCCAAATTCCATAGGGCAGGATGCACAAGTCCAAATTCTGTAGGGCAGGCAGCAAGATGGCAACTCCGGTGAAGGTCTTCCTTGAACTCCCCAGAAAAGGCTGGCTAGCTGAAGAACAAAAGTTCTCTCTCTTCTCCCTTAAAAGTCTTCAACTGATTGGATTAAATCCAACTGATTGAATTCTCTCATTGCAGAAGGCATGCCCTTCATTGATGTAATCAGTCACAGATGCAGTCAATTGACTGATGATTTAATACACCAGCCTTCCGGTTTATTAACCAGCCATGAATGTCCTTGCAGTAATGGTTGGGCCAGTGCTTGCTTGGCCAGACACCTGGGCACCATCACCTGGCCAAGTTGACACATAAACCTAACCATCCCACTTTCTCTTACTGATTTATGGGAATTCATTATCTATTTTATTCATGTGTCCTTGGTGGTTCTGTGGATTTCCCAAACCTTTCCTATTCATTATTTGTCTTTTCACACTCTTTATGGTGACTTTGATGTACAGAACTTTTTGACTTTAATGTAGCCCAATTTTAAAATCTTTTCCTTTATTCTTAGTGCTTTTTGTCTTTTATTTAGGAAATCTTTTCCTAACCTAGCTCATGAAAATATTCTTCTATTACAAGGGATGGCCAACTTTTCTGTAAAGGACCAGATAGTAAATATTTTGGGCTTTTTGAGCATAAGGTCTGTCTCACTGTTTTAGCCTGAAAGCAGCCATAGATCATAGTAAATGCATGAGTGTGGCTGTGTTTCAATAAAGTTTTATTTACAAAAATAGGTGCTAGGCCAGATTTGGTCCACAGGCAATAATTTGCCCCATTTGATATTATTTTGTAAGAGCTTTATAGTTCTGCCTTTCTGTTTAGGTATACGATCCACCTGGAGTTAATTTTTTGTGTGTTATGTAAGGCAGGGGTTTTAAAGCAGTGGTTTTTAGCTGAAGGGGTGGTTTTGCCCCTCTGGGGCCATTTGGTAACATATGAAGACATTTTTGATTGCCACCAATTTGTGGTGGTGGTGGGGGGTTAGAGGTCAGAGAAGCTACTAAACATCCCACAATGGACAGGGCAGCCTGCAAAACAACAATAAAAATGGCTTCTCAATAAGATCTTTATAGGAAAAAAAACACAATTATATGATTCATCCCTTAAAAAAAAAAAGAAAGCAAAACTCTGAAATGAATTGAAGCCATAAAGTGTCAAGAGCACAATTCATTAACATGGCTCCTTCTCCATATTACACAATCAGAAAACATTGAGCACTCCCTCATCACAGCCCAGGCCCAGCCTGGAATCAGAGGCTGACAGGGCAGCCAAACTGGCACACATCAGGGGGAACGTATCTCAGCCCTCAGCTCCATAGCAGCCATACGCCTTCTCTTGGCAGAAAGTAGAATAACCCTCTTGGTGCCCAGGGGAAACCTTAAGAAACTATAGCTGGAAACAGAGGTGTGCCGAACTCTCTCCAGGCCAGAAGCCAACTCCAAAGGCAGAGGTGGGAGCACGCTGGACGCCGGCTCTAGCAGGACATTTCTGCAGGGGATGGAGAGTGGTCCAATCCCCAAAGCTCTGTATTTACCCTGCTCTGCTCTTGGCCATCTTCCCTTCTCGAGAGAATTGGGGTTGGCCAGGAGAAGGTGTGAAGCCTGCCAGGGGAGCATTCCCAGAGAACATTTCAGAGCAGCGTCCAACGTGAATGAAAACTGCAAATACCAAGGGGAAATGCTGCAGTGACTTTATTTAGGGATAGGGTTGAGAAGCGGATCAGCTTAGGAACCAGTATGAGGCGATGTGGGTGGGCAGCACAGGGCCATTCCTCCCCTTGGGGCCCTGGAGGAACTGCTTCTCATGTGCTCGGCTGGCTGAGGGGCCCATCATGGTCTAAGTTCACTCCCAGGCTTAGTGAGTAAATGAGTCCAAGCCTTCAAGTTCTCCTGATCACACATCACTGTCCCAGTGACTAGAGCTGCCTTGGTTGGGTTCTGTGGCCCCAGATGTCCACAGAGTTCCAAAGTCCAGTGGGAAGAGAGAACTTCTCTTCTCCAAACAGACCTGACCCTCCTCAGCCCAACAGGATCAGCTGCCCATCTCAGAACTTGCCACAGAGGCCTGGTTTGGGATCCACGTATGGTAGGGAGCGTGCCATGTCCATCCACCTGGTCATGGGCTGCAAGGGGGAAAGGGTGTTTTCCCTGAGGAAACCTACAGCGCTGTTCCTAGAGGGGACTGGGTGGAGGAACCATTAGGGCCACCTGAGGAACCCGGGCTAAAGGTGGATATTTTATAAAGATATGGAAATGAGCAGCTCGAGGACTTGTGGAACATTTGCCATCAGAGGCCAGCTGCTACCATTTGGTCACCTTGTTTTTCATGGTGAAATGTGGAAAATTACCTGAAGAGCCTCTTAGACTCGTTTTCTGAAGTCCAAGTCAACAGAACGTCTACGCAGATGCATGAAGACTTTAGAAACAACAACTCTACAAAGGATGCACCCAGCAAAGCCTGAGCAAGCTGTCATGCACCCCAGACGAGGATGGGGCTGGGCGGAGGGGGTGTCCCAGGCTCTACAGACATGTGGTCAGTCAACGTGGCCCGAAGGATAGAGAAAGTGGATTTGGAGCCACACAGAGCTGCAAGAGCACAAGGGCAACTGAGCCAAGACCCCATGGTGACTTCAGGATAGTGGAGACTTCGGATGGAACCAGTCCAGGCTGCTCCTGGCCAGCAGGGTGGACTTTCCTCTGCTGAGACACTAAGGGTCTCAGGTCCCAGTGGCACCTCTGCCAGCACTGGGTGTCCTTGGGCAAGTCACCTTTGTACCTTTGGGCCTCAGTTTTGCCAGCTTTAATGAGAGTTTAGTCCAGACTGGACCCTCCGGATTGGTTTTTGTGACTGACAATGCCTAAGTCGAGTCTTCGAAGGTTCCACCTATTTGAAGGTGTGCCAGGGCCATGAAGTTGGGAAGGGATGCTAGATTCCTTCAGCCAGGCTCTCGGAGTCTGGGATCCAGTCAGGATTCATTCTACTTCATCCATCCCAGCTAGGCAGTGGCTGCTTTCGTGGTATTCCTTGAGGCCAATAACCCTCTTTTCTAGATATGTGGGTGTTTTCCTCATCCTTTAGCCTTAGCTGCAGAAACACATTTAGTTTTCATGTACTGAACTAATTATTTAGCTAGTGGCTGGACTTTTTAGGGCTTTCTATTCTTCCTTCTCCATCCTGCTTATCTCTGGGGCATACTATGACTTGCAAATTCATGGTCAACAGCCAACTGGTAAAGACGTAAAGATACCATAACTCAGATTGCCCAGTTCTGCTCTTTGTTGATGCAGCTTTTAGGGATTAATTCCAGCACTTTAATAATGAAATGGGGGAGGGCTACGGGTACTTTGTTGCTGTTTGTGAAGCAAGATCTAAAAGTAAACAAAACCAAAACCTCAGAACATACTTTGGGGGGTTGGTATTTTAAAAATGGAATCTCAGTCTTGAAAGGCATCTCCAGTCATCTAGTCCAACTCCCACCATATGGCGGAATCTTCTCGGGGGACCCCTCAAGTGGCTTCTCGGCCTCTGCTTGAACCCCTCCCGCGATGGGGCTCACCAGCCAGGGAGGTGCATATCTTGCTGCTGGTCAGTCTTCCTTGCACCGAACATTGTGAAATGTCTTTCTGTGACTTCAAACCATCAGTCTTGGTTTTTGCCTTGGGACCAAATAAAGAAGGTGCTTCCACCTAAAGCCCCTTTGGTGATTTTTGTTGTTTACATGTGGTTCTTGTGGCACCTCTAAGAAATGAGGTCCTAGGATGTGGCGAAGGAGTTTATTTTCCAGAATGCATGCTAATAAAATTGGCTTACAGTAATTTTGTTATTGTCATTCTGATCCTTTCATCGGGGAATTACAGCTTTATTCGGGGGGTGGGGTGGTCAAAGAATATGCTCAAAGTCATTAGGCATCAGGGAAATGTGAATCAAAACTACAATGAGATACTATCTCACAGCCACTAGAATGGCTATTATTGAAAAGATGGATAAAACAAGTGCTGGAGAGGATGTGGGGAAATGGGAACATTTGTCGATGGGGATATAAAATAGTGCAGCCACTGTGGAAAACGGTATGGCAATTCCTCAGAAAGTTAAGGAAGAGAATCACTGTATGACCCACAATCCCTTTGCTAGGTATATACCCAAAAGAATTGAAAACAGTGTCTCAAATAGACATTAACATACCAATGTTCATAGCGGCATTATTCACCATTGCCAAAAGACGGAAGTAACCCAAGAGTCCATCGACAGATGAACTGATAACCAAAATGTGGTATGTACACACACACACACACACACACACACACATGGAGTACTATTCATCCATAAAAAGGAATGAAGTTCTGACGCATGCTACAAGATGGATGAGAACTGAAGATATGTTGAGTGAAATAAGCCAGACACAAAGGGACAACGTATCATCTCACTGATGTGAAATAAGCAGAATATTTATATTCATGAAGTCAGAAACTAGAATACAGGCTACCAGTGGCCAAGAGGGGAAGGGGAGTGGGGAGTTCATGTTTAATTGGTATGGAGTTTCTGTTCAGAGTGATGGAGAAGTTTTAGCAACGGATGATGAGGATGGGTGCACAATTTTGGGTAGGTAATCAACACCGCTGAATTGTATATTTGGAAATGGAAAAGGGGAAAAAGGGAAAATTTTAGGTTATATATAAGTTACCATACACACAGATACACATACAGAACTGTACAATACAATGTAAACCGTGAGCTTAAGTTAATAGCATAATTATATTGTTTCATGAATTGTAACAAAGGTCCACACTATACATGACGATGCTGTAAACCTACAACTGTTCTAATAAAAAATTAAAAGGAAACAGAAAGGTGAATGGATTTGTCCAAGGAGGGAAAAGAGAAAGTAGGATTAAGGGTCTGCCATGTTTGATTTAACCCTTCCTCATTCCAGCCACCCCTCCACCACCGCCAAGCCCCCCGGGTCCTCGGGCTGGCCTGGAAGCTCTCCCGTGTTCCCACAGTCACTGTGATCATCTAGTGTCCATATGTCCTCCCCTCTGGAGAGGAGGACTTGTGTCTTCTATATCTTAGTTTTCCCAACCTAGTATCTGGGACATGCTGTTCCTATATGCGTGCAATGCATTTTTGCTGACTGCATGAAGCAGGCGTTTATCTCCACTTAAAACAGGAGGAAATTGAGACCTAACACTTGAGATTATATAGCTAACCAGCTACAGGGCCGCATGTGAACCCATGGCCATCCACTCTCGCCTCCCTGCCGGCACCCCCACATGAGTAGAAACGCTGCTCCCCATGGCGAGCAGGGCACAACAACCAGCATCACCCCAGAACCCGTCTAATTCAACATTAGCACTCGGGCATGATTCCAGCAAGTGGGCAGAAAAATGGCAAATTACCAAGCACAAAGACCTCCTTCGGCCACAAAAACATGTGCATTGATTCTGCTTTCAATGTCCTTTCACCCTGAAAGCTAAGTGCTAAAAAAAAAAAGAGACCAACTGCCAACACAGTTTAAAAGTTTTCTGTAAATGTTTTATTTTTTCCATATTCCTGAAGTCAGAAAGAAGCATTTGATAATAAAAATAATAGAGAATTCTTTTCTTCAAGTCTACTTTGACATGTAACCGGCCTCCCATCTTCCAAGCTCTGGCTCCCTTTGTACAGACTGGACCCTCAGTTCAGGACGCTTTGGGAGTTTGAGTGTGTGGTTTCAGATCATTAATATTAGTCCTCTCAACTATTTACAAATATATTACACGGCAAAGAAGGATTTCAATGATAAACTCAACTAGTGATCAGCAGCTCCTATCCTCTTCAGTGTTTTTAGAGAAACTGTACGGAGTGCAGGGGAGTTGGAATAATTTATACCTTCCTTTCATTCTTTTTCTTTTAGGATTTAAAAGAGAAGCCTGACACATTTCTCTCTTACAGAATGTGTGCCCCATAGCAGCGGTGTCTACAGAGGGCCGTGCTCGATGGGAGGGCAGGAATGTGACGTGATGTCACTGTGCTTGTAGACGGCCTCATCGAGATCTAGAGCCTTCTTGTTGACCTCCAGAGTCATGCAGCCGTGGTAGAACGCCGTGACTGGCGCTGAGGTCACGGGAACATCTGGGGCAAGGGGAGAAGAACAAAAAGCCATCTTTAGCAGGAGCGTGGCCCTTGCACCCCTGGCTCGTCTGCCATGCACAACTGCTGCCTTCTCCTCGGGGCCCCTCCCTTCGTTGTGTCCACACCATGGTATCGCTCGCTGGCCGATGTTTTGGTTCCTTCTCGGTCTCTGGCTTTTCTCTTCAAGGGGCATTTACTTCCTCTCCATCTAGAACACCACTAGCCGGCTTGGCTGAGCACCCTGGCAGTCAAGCATTCAACATTTGCCAGCCCAGCTTTTGGCAAGCCCCCTCTTTTGTTTTTCCCTAGGAAGGATGCACAGTTAATCAAGTCGATTAAATAAATCTTATCTTTTTATTGGCCCAACATAAGTTGTTCACACTGCAGGGCTTCCCAGCTCGCTCTGCATCCTCGTCAAAGCTCTGTTTATTCAAAGTAAATGGAGTGTGTGTCTGATAGCCAAGGCAGGAATCCCTAACCATCTGCTACTTGTCACAAGTAAAAACCTGTGCTGCCCAGTGGGAGGAGGCTGGGACTTATATGAGCACCTGGCTCTGATCTGTCTTTTTACCACTTTACCCTGATCCAATGACTCATGGCCATGGGCAAGAACATTCTTGATTTAATTAAGATAAAAGTCCCATCCGCAGGCTCTGTTTGAGCCAGCAGTAGCCTGGTCCTTTCTGGAGAGGCTGGTGGTTATTTTGTTAGCTGCTTACAGCCGTGGGAACGACGTGCAGGATTCAGGAACGGGGAGGCCTGGGCCCCCAACAACTTGACTCGTGTGTCCCCTGGAATCTGCTCATCCTCTCTCAAACTACTGCCTTCTCTACCGTGCCTTGGTACATTCAAGATGTCTGCTGGACATTTTCAGATGGATGCTCTCAAGGATGCAAAGGAAGGTAAGGACTTAACCAAAGCCAATTATCACCCCAGTCATCCTCCTCTCAACCTCAACTGAGTGCCCTGCTTGCCAACTCAAGGCACCATGATGATCAGTTAATGAGCATACCTGTTTTCTCTCCTCCTCTTAAGAGACAAAGTCCATTCAAGAGTTGCTATTAGAAATGCTGACCTTCACCCAATTTGATTTGGGGGCAAACAAGCTGGCGATGGTTAAAATCAACAGGGACAGGCCATGGTCGACACCACCCACATGAGCAGGTGGCCCACACGGAGCTCTTACCTGGCAGTCCCCCCAGGAAGGTGTGCACAGAGCCGAGCAGGTGCCTCTCCAGGACGCCCAGCCTCTCCTGCAGCTGGGCTGGGCTCACTTCACTCTGACCCCTGGTGCCATCGACCACCAGGGCTGCTGCCCCCTCCTTCACGGCCACCTCCACAACATGCTCCTGACCGTCGCAGACCTTGATCTCCATCAGGGACAGGGTGATGTTCTCAACGGCCAGAACAACCAGCTGCAGGGGGAAGAGGCACCTGTTAGCAGGCAGGGGAAAGAGGAGTGGCCCAGAGGGACCATCTGCCAGCCACGTCACGCCAGCACCCGTCCACGCAAACCACGGCAAGCTCCAGCAAGTGAAAGTTTTACAGGGGGTCAAAAGTCCTAGTCCTAAGTGGCCTCCCCATTTCCTATAAACTACGGACCCTTCCTCATGAGGACCGCCTCCCGCAGCCTTGCCTGGTGTGACAAGGAAGCAAGAGGCCTGGGTTCGAGTCTCAGTTCTGCAGCTTATGGAATGTGGGTAAGTCGTTTCACCTCCCTGGGACTCAGTTTCCATATGTGTAAAGAGAGGAGGCCACACTGCCAGGGTCCCATGGTCTTTTCCAAATTTGAAATTGAATGAACAAATAAAGGAACACCATCTCAGTCAGGGGCCAGGTGCCAGTAGTAGTCAAAAATCATACTTTCTGGCCATCTGGAAAACTGTGCATGTGTCTGAACTGAAATTCAATAGAAGCCGTTCACATTTCCAAGACCAAAAACACAGGATACTGCCTCTTTTTTTTTGTATGGACACTACCACCAGGAGCTGCTGGAATAAAGTAGTAATGGCAGTCCGGCTGGCAGAAAAATACAAGCATCCTAGGAAGCAGCCCCAGCCCACTGCTGTCCTCTAAGGGATATCCACGCTGGGCAGAAATACGTCTTTGATAAACACATGCACGCTCACTTCTTCTTCACTTTCCCCACCCAGGGGAAGTTGCCATCATTGCTATTTAATTACTCCCACCTGTTTAATTTATTTCAAATGCTGGGGCTTTGGGTTTGTAAACCAGTCCTTGATGGTGTGCGGGTCCTTTATCTCTTTGGTGATTAGCAAATATGTGTGTGAACCAAACCTGTTACTGCCCGGTCCAGGTAATCAGAAAAACTCATGGCCTGGGAGGGCAGGCAGGTGGTGTCAATGAGTTGGGCAGACTCGGTGGGCACGGACCCCTCTGGGATAACCCATGTTTTCTCCTTTTGACAGAAACAAGGGCATAAAAGCTATTTCTATCTCCTCTCAATTCTTTTATAAGAAAAACAGCCATGAGTACAATGATAAGGCAACAGGGAGTGGTGGGGACTAGGTTAAAGCAGCAGGAGCATCCTGCTCAAGGGGTCAGCTGCACTCGGCTCTGCCTGAGTGTTGCTATTAGGGGGCATAGTCTGGTGGTGGCAGAGAAACTGGAAATCCACATTTGTTTGTGAAATCATCTACCTTTAAATATTAGCAGCAAATGCAAACTGTTCTAAACCATGGTGCCGGCCACACCATATAGACTGAAAAAATCCCCTATGACCTCTGGGGGCCAACTGTAGCTCACAGGCTGCAGGTTTCAGACCACTGATGGGGAGCTACCCGACAGCTCAGCCAGCAATGGTTCCGTCTTGCAGCTGCATGCAGCTAACCTCGTGTCAACCACACTGCCAAGGCCGGGTAGACACCCTGTTTGTGTCAAACATGGCTGATTAAATCTCTGGTCAGAGACTTTGTAGACTGGGATTAAACTTCCGGATGCAGGGAAAAGATTTGGTAGCCCGACTCAAAGGAATGGCATTCTGGAGCTTGTGATCCTTGAGGAGTGAAAAAGTCACACCTCGGTTTGCTCAGATGCTAAAAGTTTCAATAACTCAGCCCTCCATGGCAGCAGGCGGCAGCTGGTACCTGTTTCTTGAGCTTCTTTGTGGAGTGGTAGTCGACCAGCGCCACCGAGAGGGGAACGGCCTGCTCCTCACCCACCAGCGCCAGCAGCACCCCGGTGTCCGTGGCAGGGCGGATCCGAGCCAGGACTTCTATTTCCCAGGGTGTCTCAGTTCCAACGTCCAGTGGCGTTCGCCCTGTGATGAAGGCGGCACATTATGAGAAGAAACAAACGGGGGGAAAGGCAGGCCTCATGACCACAACAGGAGAAGAGGACTCTGAATAAAATCAACTCCTATCACCTTCTACTGGGCAGCGAGAGATGCTGGGCATGGCTGGAGAAAGCAAACAGAAAACAGTAATGCCCTTTTCCAGCTCAGAGAATTCAATGCTGAATTTTTAAGAATCCATCATCTGCTTAGGCACAGCCCCATGCGGGGAAAGATGGCAAAACTCCAGCATTTGATTCACATTCTGGCCCACAAGGCAAAAAGCCCTGGGGAAGCCCCGGGCACTGATGGCTCATTTCTCCCCTGTGGCTATACCAGCTCCTTCCACTTCCAGATGCCCCAGCAGACTGCGAGTCCTCGGCTGCAGCCACGGGGGTGGGCAGGGGGCTGCACATCTTCCTCTCTGTGGCTCTCTCGACTTTCTCTCACCACAGGAACTCAAGGGCAAACTCTTTCCCAAGAACTTGTTGAAGATTCACAACCCTCAATTCACAATGTACAATCCCATTTTTTTTCCTGGGCCACTACAGCTGACCTATGATTTTAGGCAGTTGTACAAGTTTGCAAGTACTTTGAAGAGTTTAAACCATAATGCAAATGGAAGGTGTAATGAGCATTATTCCACAGACCAGCCACGATTTTATATTTTGATTCAATTTTTTTACTGTCCTAATGCCTCAGTGGAGTTACTTTTATTCAGATGCATTTTATGTATCTCACCAAGAACTTCAAAATCCTAATGAAGGAGTTATGTCGAGGCAAAATGACAATGAATCAATATTTCCATAGAGTCGAGCCTTGGATGTCCCTCTGCCACAGGTCAGGGCTAATGTTAAACAGTGAATTTTAACTGTGTAACTGTTTGTTTCTATTTCCCCACTGACTGTGAGCTTCTCAAATCCTTTGTGTCCCCTTCCTAAATGGTGTCTAATACTGTCAATTTTCAATAATTGCTTACTGAACCGAGTGCACACAGGATTGGAAAAAGTTAACAACAAAACCAGCATGCTTTTCCATTACCAAAGTTTCCCCTCTATTTCTGAAGGAAGAGATAAGTGCATTCCTCAGTGTGTAAGTTGCACCTCTCACAGGGCATTTATGCAGATGGGTTAGTTGTAAAGATGTGTTTTTTAAGGTACCAGAGTTAGAGGAAGGAGATCAAGCTGACCTTGAGCGGATGCCTCAACTTTTCTTGGGAAATTTTCTCAGGCGCAAAGTGGAGAAACCCCATCATGAGCTCCATCTCAATCTAAGACTCAGGCTGGGAGGATCTAGTGAGTCCAAACCCATTTTGAATTGCTGCAGAGTAAAACGGTACTGCATCGACAGCTACTTCCTAAGGAATCTTTTCTGCATTATCAAGTAGACATGAATAGTATAGTGCAAGATTTACCAAAAATATAAAGGGTTTTAAAGGCCATGTGGCCTTTGCTTTCACAGAACTTACAGGTCAAAACCATAGAGCAAAATGTCAAGTATTTTATGAGAAACACAGTTAACGAAAGCATTTGCAGTCATTAGAAACTACTGTGATGGCTGTGTTACAACTTGAAAAATGTTATGAGAGAAAGTGAAGATGAATTCAACATTTTATATTACATGATTTTATATTAAACCTGATTTTAATGCTGGTCTATATTTGTATGTATAAAAATAAAGACCAAAGGAACACAGAATAATGTATTTATTGTGTTAGGTGGTGGAATTAGGAGGGAGTAGTTCTTTTGTCAAAAACATCTTTAATGATGTGATTTTTTTGTCCATTACAACAAAAATATAAAGGAGAAAAATGGTAATGAGGTTCTAAGAGGACAAGGTCTTACTTATGTCCGAAAAGCAGGCTCCATTTACTCTGAACTGGACTGGATCCTCCTTCAACTTGGAGTAACCACTGGCTGCTCGAGCAATGTGAGGTGAGAGCGCAGAACTAAAGAAGTGAGCTGCTGCCTGCCCTTCCGGGCTGATAAGCAGGGGATCAGGAAGAGTCTGGCTGTTTAACTACAAAAGCCTTAGAGTTTAGGAACAGAGAGGAGCTAGAGCCTCCTGGGTGGGACTCACTCAGGTGGGAAAGCAGAGAGAAGGCCATCATAAAAATGGCCCTGGGAGAGGCAGCCAGTGCCCCAAGGATCAGGATGAGAAGTTACTGCACAATCCACCCAGACCAAGACAGCACACAGAAAGCTCGGGAATGAAAACGACGGCCTGGCAGACGAGGAGGCTCATGCCACAGCCACTGGGACACATAGGGGGTCTCAACCTGGGGTTCATGGATGGACGGACTCTAGAGGGCTGGAACCTGCTGAAAGTTTGCAAAATTGTGTGCATGTGTATTTTCTTGGGGCACAATACATGGCTTTCCTAAGATTCTCAAAGTCAAAATCCACTAATGTACGAGAACCCAGGCACAGTGACAGCTGGTGTATGCTCAAGAAATAAGTTAATTTAAAAACTTATCTCAGGGAAATCATGCATCTAAACTTAAACAACAGGATTTGTTTAACCATCGAGCACTATTTTTCTGAACTATTTATAACTACATATCTCAGAGTAGTGTTTGTTTCTATCCTTGGACAGTTGATAACACACCATGATTTGGGGCATTAATTTATTTCTTGTAGATTTTATGTTTCAGTGGTTCGCTCATTTTATCAGCATATTGGGATTATTTGTTTTCACTGTAAATTTTCACCAATATGATAATAAAAGTAAACAGATAGTTGTGTTTGCTGCTGTTGTTTTAAGAAATTAAGAGCTCTGCTTTATAAAAGGCAAGCCTCCTCTCCAGCTTCAACCACCACTCCCTGGGTGTCCTTATCCGAGCCCTTCACTTTAGTGCCCATCAGAATGACAGACGATGATTTCCAGCCCTAACTCGGGTTCAATCCCTTAACATCTCCACCTGAGATCCAATAGGCTTTCAAAATTCATGTGTTCAAAATCAATCTTAGGATCCCCCCCACCCCACCCCACACCTACCTCTCTAACCTGCCCCATCTCCCACCTCCTCTCTGCAACATGTTGGTATTATATCACCAATTTCAAAAAGTCCTGTTCTATCTTCTTCTTTTCTTTCTCCAGGTATAAAGGAAAAACTCTTTTATTGCCTTGAACATTTTATTTTGTTACACCTCAATTCTTTGAGAACTTCTGCCTTTTAGACTTTATTACAGGACTGTGCCACCTGCTTATTATACTCGAACTGTAAGATGCCCCTCTTTGCTTGTTCTTTTTCTCTTTTTAAACTCAAGCTTACTGGAATCCGTTTGGCAGCCACACTGCTATTTTTCAATACTGTCCCCTTTTTATTCCCCACTGAATCTTGGTGACTGCAATGTCAAATACAACTTTGAGAATTTCTCAACCCACACTGACAAGTCCTAAGCCTATCTTATGTCAGAACTTTCTGCAAAGTGCCTTTCTAAAGCCTTCTCAGCCTATCGCCAGGCCATCACAGCCACCAGCGCGGCTCACCGTCTTCTCTCAAAGTCTCTGCCGTTGCTGCTTCACTGACTGACTCAAAACTGAACGTGCCCATGAGCCGCCATCTTGAAGGTGGGACGTCCACCCTCATCCCACTGTGACATGCCCTGAAGGCCACTGTGGGCAACAGCTTAGCTCTGACGCTGTCATTGGAGGTAAGCAGTGGTTTTTTTGCTCGGTTTCTGACTTTTTAATGTATAATTGGCTGAAAGTACAACCACAGCCATCTCTACATAAAGAGCCAAGACTTACGATATTTGAGGTCAAAGGAAGCAAATCCATTCCCAGGGTAGAAGGACCCTTTTTCCGTCACAGAGAAGCACTGCATTTTAGTGTTCACTTTCACGGTTTCTTGGATGATGGTGTCTTCACCATTCAGCCAGTTCCAGCTCCTGATACAGCCATCCAGACGAGGGTTTATCTGGCAAGACAGAGAACCCCAATAGCCTTCTGGGTGCAGGTGCACTCCCAGATGCCGTGATGGGAGGCCACGTGACTGGCGACTTGGGTCAGATGGATGGAGTCCCTCAATCACGCCAGGAACGGGGCCCTCCACGCAAACCAGACACGTGGAACTCTGCTTTCACAAAGATGGATAAACCCTCCCTGTGGTGGGGATCTATTTCATGAAAGGGCTCTTTACAAAATGAGTCACTGCAGAACACCTCTGAATGCTGAGGACAGCACGTGCAGCAAATCCTATTTCTATGCACGTTATGAACAGCATCTATCACATTCAGTGACGCCCACCTTCGCTGTCTGCTTTTCCTTTCCCCCTTCCAAAAACAGAAACAGAAAGCACTGACCACCTCCCTGAAACGCTGTGGGAAGAGATGACATTTATCCAATAGTTGTTCATGGTGCTCCCTACTTGGAACCTAGAAAGTAATTTTAATGCACATATGGAAAATGTGAACTGTGACTGCAGGGGCTGGTTATGCTAATTCCAGCTCTGCCAGACACTTCTATACGGCTTTGACTAATTCAGGTCACCTCAGCCTTTATCTATAAAATAAGAAAGCATGAGAGGCAGAAACAGTCACGAACAGAATGAAAATGTGAGATGGTGGGTCTGACTCTAGAGGACAACGTATGTGTGACATTCCCTCATACACTCTCTGGAGGGAAGAAAGTACTCGGAAAAACCACCATTTGGTATCTAAAGATGCTTGTGACATTTATTTCTTGTATTTGGTGTGGAAATTATAATCCCAATGCCAAGGAATCTAGCTATTTACATCAGCATGCTGGGGAGACGAAAATACAGATGAAGGGTGCAAAGTGTGTGGTGTGAGGAAGGGGTGAGAAAAGGCAGGACGTGGAAAACTGACCAATGCTAACTTCCATGAAAGCTTTCTGTCCCCCGAACCCGTGCAAGTCCTGACAAGGTTAATATCCCAAAATGTTTTCAGAACTTGCCTTAAAAAAAGTTCACATTTCTTTTTGTTTAAAAAATAATTTGCTTGTGTTTTATCAATTCAGAGGGCAACTTAACTGAGTCTCAAAAAAAGAGGTGGTGCAAGCCACCTCATATAATTAATAATACAGCTGTACCTTGTTGTTTGTTAAATTCAAGGTCCTTTGCCAAACTTGGTTAATGCTGAACGTGTGGCAGCTCCTGGCTAAAGCTCATCCTTTCCCAGATCCCGGTTCTCCAGCCCACAGAGCACTGTGCTCTAGGCCCAGAGATCTACAACAGTACTTACAGGCTGAATGAGGTCTTTTTCTGGGAATGGAATGCCTCCCACTGTAAGGTTCAGATGATACAATCCTCTCTCCAGCTGAAACAGCTCCCCGGCAACTGCTATTTTCATAACAGCGTCCTTGTTGACTTTGATCACTAGATTTCGCTCCATCTCCTCCACGGAAATCTGAAGAAAACCAACGCTGTAAGACAAAGGCCTTCACTGGGAAGGGAGCTGGAAGTAGACCTGCGGAAGAGGCACCCAAACTCAGGGGGAAAACACCTGCTCATGGCCAGCCAGGGCCACTCCAGGCCACCCTCCCCTGGATCCAGGCCCATCCTCCCTGCCCCGGGCTCCCTCACAGGCTGTGGGCTCCTCACACATTGGAACTAGGGTGACAAATGTCTGCAGTAGAGCTAACACACACTCTCTCTCTTTTCTGAGGTTTTTCTGACTCCGAACAAGGAGGTACAAGTCAAGAGGACCCTGGACTAAGGGGACTGGCCATCCTTCAGCAGCAGCATGTCCATCTGGGGGGCTCTCCAAGAACCAACCAGACTGAACCCTACAGCACACTCAAGTAATGTTTAAAACCTTTCTTTTTTTTTTAATTGCAAAATTTAACACCCATGTAGAGAAGTTCTAAAACATATATATATGGGTTAATGAATCATTACCAAGCAAATCCGCGTGTACCCACCACCCAGGTCAAGAAACAGAACACTGTCAGCACCTCCCCAAATGCCTGCGCACCCCTTCTCCATCACAACTCCGCCCCACTCAAGGCAACCACAGCCCTTGCCTTTCTATATGGTTTTTACCACCTCAACATCAATCCCTAAGTAACCCAGTTTAGTTTTGCTCAGTTCTGAACCTAAGTGAAATCGTTTGTGTGCATTCTTTTGGTCAATGTTGTATTAAGATTCATCCCTGCTGTTGCATGTAGTTGTTGCTTTTTTATTGCTTTATAAGATTCCAATGCATGACCCTATTATAATTTATCCCTGCTACTGTTGGTAAAGATTTTAGGGTTTTTCAGTTTGGGTCTATTGCCAATAATGTTGCTACAAGCTTTCTTATAAATTACTAATGCAGCTGAGCAACTTTTCACATACTTATTGGCTGAACAGATTTCCTTCTTTGTGACATTCCTTTTTAACTCTTTTAACTATTTGCTGGATGAATTTGGGGTCAAATCTGCCATTTTACATTGTTATTTATCCCACCTGTTTCATGTTCCTTTTATTGCCTTCTTTCAGATGGATTGAAAAATTTTTATTATTTCATTTTTTCCTCTGTAGATTTGGAAGTTTTCCTTCAGTGGTTACCCTAGAAATTACAATTTGCATCTGTTACTTATCAGAGTCTAGTGTTAATGGTCATTTTTAACCATCTTGGACAATGCAAGGGCCTTAAAACATTAAATCAACTTAACCCCTTCCTAACATATGCAACTGTTAAACATTTTAAATTCTATATATATATACATACTTTTCTTTTTACGCCTACAAGGTGTTATAGCTTTATACTATTAGCGCTCATATTAACCCATATATTTGCCATTTTCATTGCCCTTTATTCTTTTCTACTTTCATCTCAGATTATTTTTCTTCAACTTGAAGACAACCCTTTAAAATTTCCTTTAGTGCATATCTAATGATGGTGAGCTCTCTTGGTTTTTGTTTTTCTGAAAATGTCTTCATTTTACTTTCTTTCTTGAGGTCTATTTCTGGAGTATATGTGAGCAAAGTCTTAAAAACAAAAAAATTTCCTTTCTCCATGGCATACGACCTTGGGTTTACATTCTTCTAATGACTGTTTCCTTGGAAACCTGATAAAGGTGGGATGTCAGCTATGTTACCAGGCAACAATGTTTACTATCATGAAAATGACGCCTGACTGGTAAATTGCAACTGCACTGAAAGGACTGTGATAGGAACTATAAATACTCGATGAAGAAGCCATAACTTTGTTCTTCTCATAACCAGGTTATGTCCCTTGCCAGGACTGCAGGAAGCCACACTGAGCTATTACAAAAGATCCTGGTTACAATGAAACACTGGGCTTTAAGCAAGGGTGACACCGATATCCATCCTGTGGTCTTGTCCCCTCCCTTACGCCCAGCTGTCATTTGGAAGTCTGAATGTTGCTCCTGGATTTCTATGAAAACTCCCTCTGACAACACACCTGATGCCGTCCTGCTGGCTGTCCCGTGTCCTCCTGCAAAGCTGGGAAGAGCCAGTGGGTGCAAGGATGATCTAGTTAGTGAATCTTTATTTTTTTTTTCCAAATTTTAAAAACCCAATTTAATGGTTTTTTAGTATATAAACAAAATTATGTGACCATCACTACTGGTCTCTGAGTCTCGCAATTTTTTTTTTATCTTTATTTTTCTGCATCCCATCTTGGAATTTTTTTTTTTTTTTTTTTTTTTTTTGGTTTCTTGAATTTGTAGATTTTTGTATTTCATCAATTTGGAATATTCTTGGCCATTATCTCTTCAAATATTATTTCTGTACCATTCTCTCCTCTCTTTCTGAGAGTGCAATGCAACACATACTACACCTCTTTTCGTGGTTTCTCTGCCTCTTACCTGCTTCTCTGTATTTCCTACCCCTATTTCATTTGCAGCTGGTTTCTTCTGACTTACCCTCCAATGTACTAATGTCTCGTCGGCTGTTATACTTGTTTACTGTGGTCTTAATTTCAGCTTTGTATTTTTCAGTTCTGGAATTGCAGGGTAGTTCTTCTTTAAATCTGCTTTTTAAATTTTATAATTTCCAATTCCTTGCCAAAATGTTCACACTTAGGCTTTTTCTCCTTGAACATACTAAGTATGGTAGTTTTCCTATCTATGTCCGACAATTCCAACACCTGGAATCTCTGTGGCTGTGTTTCTATCATCGATTTTTCCCGGTGACCCTCCTTCATGCTGTCTTCTCTCTGGGTGCCTCATTTCTTTGATAATGTATTCAGCACTGTATTTGAAAGAATTACGTGAAGAAATAACTTCAGGTCTAGAATTACATTATCTTCCTTCATAGACTATTTCCATTTGCTTCTCCAAGATTCTTAGGGTCATTAGCATCTGGGATCATTATAATCCATTTTTAGAGTTTGAGATTTTTTACAGCCGTCTAGATGACTCAAAGCCTGGCTGTAATCTCCAAGAGGGCTGGCAAACCCTCACCATTTTTATGACCTCCAAACCAAACCATAGCCCAGCTCTTCTGTTACATTCAGGGTCCCTCATAAACAGTAGAGTCTCCTCCAGTGGCTCTCCAAGCCCTTCACAGCTGGATATAACCTAGCCTTCTATCTCCCCACACCCTTAGGTCATACAGCTTTTCTGTCCTTTTTGAAAGCCACTTTCTCTCCTAGGGGCCAGGGCCACATCTCCATCCGAAGGACCTTCCCCTGCATCTACTTGCCAGAATCATGCTCTTCTTCATCCTTCAAATGTTTTTTCTATCATGAAGACATCCCTGATTCCCCCCGGAAGGATGACTTCCCCCTCTTCTCTGCTCTCTAAGCACTTGTAGGTAACTCTAGGAAAGCACCTAAGGCAAACTGCCTTGATTATAGACTCATTCTGCACAGGGCCCTAGAGAGACGGTGCTGGCAGGAACCTGGAGATGGTCTCGTCTGGGGATGGCAGATAGTTTCAATCTACTGCTCAGCAGGAAGAAAAGTGCCACAATCACTTAGCAATATCTGCATGGGCGAGGGAGAGAAACGACAGCATCACACGTCGTGTCGTTGCCATCCTTAACCTTTCTAGCTTTGTTGTTTTGCAGCTGAACAAACCAGCTCAGAGTGATGAAGTGACTTTCCCCAGAGAGCCTTGTAAAACAATTCTGCTCCGAGTAGTCCATGATCTGCCCTGATCTTCTGAAACAACCATACATCTACCTACTTCTCATGGATGGTGGACACTGCTGCTCATGACACCAGGAAAGAGACCACTCTCTGGGTGGGCTTGCCCGGCTCTTCCTAGCCGAGGGAGGGGGCACTGGGCTAGGCACACAACATACTTCTTATTTCCCATGGCTGTCCTTTGAAGGTATGAAATCTCCATTGTACAGATAAAGAAACAGACTCAAGAGAGGGTAATTAATTGGTTCGTGATCCCGGGGGTATCAGGTGGTAGAGCTGGGAATCCAATAAATAGCTGTCTCACCCCAAAACGCATCCTCATCCCACCTGGGCCACGTTAGGGGCTCAGGCTCCCAGGGAGACCCTTGCCCATGCCGCAAGGGTGGGGAGGAGGTCACATTTTTTATATCTCCCATGGCCTCTAGCAGAGAACTTTTCACATAGATGGTCCTTAGTAGAATGAAATAAAACAAAATCCCCCAAACCAGCTGACCACCACCCCCCACCAAATGTGCATTTTCCTGAACTACTGCGCAGCAAACCCTTAGTGTAAAAACAGATTTGGGATGGAATGCTCACTCCTGGGTTGCCAGGGCAGCCTCCGCTTGTCCCCACACTCCACGCCCCCACTCCAAGCCCATCCTGGAAGGGCTGGCTGGTTTCCTCTTGCTGCCCAGCCTCCCTCGCAAGGGCCCCAACCCTCCCCTGCTCCCGTCTGAGCACCACTGGCTGCCTGGTCTCCTCACAGCAGAGCACACAAGGAGGGCGGGCTCGCTAGTACCTCTGGGAAGGGAGGCTCTCTCTGAGCTGGAAAGGGGCTGCCGGGCTCAGGCTCATTCTGCAGAAAACTTACTCCTCAGATGGATGCTCTGGGGACATCACAAAGACAGGAAGCCAAGGGATGTGGGGAAGGTCTGGAGGTGCATTCTGGTTTCCTCCCTGCAGCCTCAGTGGGCCTGGGCTGAGGTCAGTTGTCCTCATCGTGTCCACCTGGCTGCGTCTTTCCCTGTCCTGACCCTGGCCGCCTGGCGCAGGTCCACTCACCCCGACCTGGCCTGCTGTGGTTATCTGGGCCTGAGTCTGGAACTTTACCTGGATTGTGTTTAGCTGTGTGGTCACCTCTCTGCAGCTGAAATGCAAGGCTGTTGATCCCAAATGACTGAACTGTAATCCAAAAATCCTGTCTTTCTGGCCTGGAAGGACCTGTGTGGTATCTTTAAAAGCAGAGTTGACATCCTACTTTTGTGTGACTTGGTCTAATGTTGTGTGTGTGCGTTTGTGTGTGTGTATGTGTGTGTGTGTGTTTAAATGTGCTCTCATGCCATCCACCTAAAGTGGGAGACACCCATAGGGAACTAGCCTGGAATGAGCAATTTGCTGAAGGTGAGGCACAAAACGGAGACACTCTGTGCCAGCAAGTGGAGAGACTGTCAGTAAGCACCTACTGAGTGACTTCTGTATACAGAAAAACATATCGGGCTCTGTTGCATAGAAAAGAAGCATAGATAATAATAAATCCATACAATGCTCCATGGTTTACAAAGTAATTTTGTGCCCATTGTGTTACCTAAAGCTTCTAACATAGAATGGACCTTATTAAAGCACCTATCTTATATATAAGGATACTAAGATTCAGCAAAAGTTAAGCCACTTGCCCAAAGTCACCCAGGAAAACAGGACTCTAGCTCAGAATCTTGGGCTCTCCCCAGTGTACCACCCGGGGTACCACAGATAACATCAGAGCTGGAGCTATCAGCAGAGAGTAGGAGTGGCAGTTGGACAACACTGAGCAAGAAGACGTCAAACACTCTGCAAGCATTTCACACGCAGTGTGCCATTTAGTGCAGACAATCCAGGGGGTACGTGACATCACCGTCCCTCAGCCTGGAGGATGGAGGGGCTGGGACGCGGGCTTCAGGGCCCTGGGATCCTAAGTTGGTGGTTCTGCCCCCTGCTCTGTCGGATGGGGCAAGGCCGAGAGGTACAAGGCCGACCTAGGGAAGGCATCTGACTGGGTGAGTGCCTCCGAGACAGAATATCAAGAACTTTGCTCTCCGCGAGGCCAAGCTGAGTGCTTATTCCCTCAGTGACCACTCCTGACAACCGTGAGAGTCGCCACGGCTACTTTAACAGCACTGGGGAGAGGAGGAAGCCAGCCTGGAGAATTCAGGGGCACCCAGCCTGCTCTGGCCTGTGTTACCATGCTGGGCTGTTCTATCAGCTTCCGTTTGGAGATGCCGCATTCTGGGGACCACCATGAGGATGAGGCTTTAGGGGCCTCTGCTTCCCTCCCCCACCAAGATGACACCTCCAGCTTTACCCAGGGACACAGGGACCTGAAGCTCAAAGGATCCCAGGAAGGGCAGCAACTGGGAGTCACTTGCTGGTCGGCATGTCCAGGCCAGCCGCCATTAGGGCAGAGCCTGTGAGCAGCACCCCCTCCCACCCAGAGGGCCTCTGCAGGGCTCCCCTAGACTCAGACCCTTCCAGCACCTGGGGCAGGGCTCCCCTCTGGTGGAGACGGCCTGGTCAGTGGCCCCAGGGCTAAGGGAGCCGTGTGCCCCCACGTGCTCGGTCAAACGCCACTGCCACCAGTCCCAGCCCATCAAATCCCCCCTCCACACACCGGCCAGACTCATTTTTTATGAGACACAAAAACTAATCACAACTTTCCCTGCCTCACCCCCTCTTTAAAGCCTTCAGGGGCTCCCCTTTCACCCCAAACTCCTCAGCATACCGCAAAGGCCTCCGTGCACCAGCTCACCCTTCTTCGGACCTATCCCCTGCCATAGGCCAACCCAACCCTCCCTCAGGCCCATGCAGGGGCTCTCAGGTTCCCGGACACCCCACTTTCTGAGCACATCCTTTCCTCAGCTCAGGCTACTCCTTCTCTGTGAATCACTTTCAATCCACTTTTCTTGCCTTCATAATTCCTGGTCCCCTTTGAAGCCCCAGCTGAGGGGCATCACCTCCCGGCAGCAGGCCTGCTGCCACCCATCCACCAGTGGGGGACAGCCTCTCCCCCCACTCAGCCAGCCCTGCTTCAGGGGAGCCCCCACCCCACCCTGCAGGAAGGCAGGGAGAACACGTCCTACTTCTGAATCCCTAGCAATTAAGTCTGCGCCTGACAGAGACTAAACACTGAATGTACAAATCAAGTAATCCTAAAGCTTTCCACCACACACCACTTCAGACTCTTTCACTATATATCCCGGTAGGCACTAATCTTCAAGAAGAGTATCAATTTCTTTTTGGCTTCAGTGGAAAGAAATGTTAGGTACATAGGTCTGAACTGAGTGCCTGTGACTGGGGAACAGTTAAAATGTCCAAGGGAGAACATGACTGTGTGTGTGGGGGTGCAGTTTGGGAGGCAGAGGGACTAGCTGGAAACAACAGAATTGCAGAGAAACCTCACAATCAACCAGCCCTGCCTCCTGAATGGCATCCCCTGGGCTTGCCACACGCTCCCTTGTCAGCTTACTTCTTGAGGGTGCGGTGGCAGCTGTGAGTCAGCCACCGGCAGGACTGTATCTGACGGACGAGGTCATAGTTTCCATGCAGCTATCTCATCTCGCCTCCACCGCCCCCACCGCCCCCACACGGAGGACAAAAGGGGTGAGCCTGCAAGTGTGTTCAGCCCTGGGCTCCTATCTCTGCAGAGTCCAGCTCCTAGATCCCAAATCTTAGCTCTCAATTTATTTTTTATCTGTAGCTATGCTGAAAACATCCCTCCTGCCTCTTTGGAGATACTTGTTACTTTAAGAGGTTAGGAAAGAAACTAGACATTACTGGACAGGATGGAAATATTAGCAAATGTCTACAATGTTTTTATTCGCAGAGGCCAGGGTGAATATTTTCCATCTTATCTTCCTTTCGAAAGGAAAAAAGAATGCTTTCCCATTTCTCTTTTAAACCTTTGCTTTTTAAAGCCCACTTGCGTAATTAGGGTTGATACTTTGCATTGACAATGAGGGGCTCTTATACTGCAGACCACTTTATCCCATGGATTTTGCAATAGGATAAGTCAGACTGTGTTCCAAAAGGCCAACGGCTGCCTAAAACAAAAATCTGATGGAACAGGTTTAATCAGGCCACTTGCATGCCCACCTCAGGTTGGCCAAAAAGTTTTCAATCTATATAGTCAGAAAATCCTCTAGAAAGGGGCACACCCATGTATAAGCCCCCATGGATCTTGAATCTCAAGACTTTCCGCTTCAGAAGGAATGGACACATAACTTAGTGACAAGACAAAGACCCAGAAGTCAGAGCCCAGAGAATGGTCAGGGTTTCTCTGGGTCATGGTGGACTCTATCAGGCACTGAAAATGGGAGCTCTGGAAGTCTGGACAGATTATGGCTGGGGGGGACACATGGAAATGAGGTGCAGGAAGATTCTGCCCCCCTAGCCCAGGGTTTCCCAACCTCAGCCCTAACAACATTTGGGGCTGGATAGTTCTTAGTTGCTTGGGGCTGTCTTGTGCACTGAAGGCTGTTCAGCAGCACCCCGGCCTCTACCCAGTAAATGCCAGAAGAACCCCACCAGCTGTGAGGACCAAAAATATCTCCAGGCATCGCCAGATGTCCCCAGGGGAGAGGAAGGAGGAAACTGCCCCCATTTGGGAACCATGGTTCTGGGGGCAAGCCCCTTTTCAGAGGGACCCATGCTCAGGTTATCTGACGAAACAATGAAGAGAAGCCCTTTGAGAGTCATGCTGAGCCCCACAGGACAGAAGTGTCCAGGAGGCAGGACTTGTCCTGTTCACTGAGCTGCCAGCAGCAGAGACAGCTGAGGGGGGGCCTCGGTTCTGAGAGCACCAGGCAATGCAGCCACCGTGGAACGGGAGCAGATGCCCACACTCACCGTCTGCCACATGCCGTGGTTGATGACAGGGCCACTGCCGGTGACGCGGCCGATCCCGTTGTAGTGGAGCTGCAGCTCCAGCCGGCCGGCCCGCAGAGCCAAGACGACCCAGGCGCTGTCCCGATGGCCTCCAGCAAAGAAAAGGACACCTTCAGGATCAAAGGTTCTAAAGTCGAACTCAGCCACAAGTCTGACCACGAGGGTGCCGAGAAACAAATTAGAATTATGCATAGTTCAGAACGACTCACTGCTTCTTTCCCTGTAGACCGCTTACAATCTGGCATCAGAAAAAGCAGCAGCTGAGCAAGCTGCAGAAACACAGGTGCCATGCTCGGGCCAGGCACCTGCCCCAGCAACCCCCACAAATTCTTTCCCAAACTGCCAAAAGCAGATTTCCTGCCGGGAGGTGATGTTTTTAGGAATGAGGAGGGGCTGAGTGGTGGGACCCTCAGGTGACAAGTTGACTCAGAGACCTAGTGTTTGCGCTCTGCTGTATTTACATAAGCACTGAGGAACAGTACAGGACCATTCTGCTTTGGTATAAATCACCTCCTCACCTCGTGGGTTGCAGCCTTTTGAAGCGTAGTCTGATCACGGGGGTCCTGCTGAAAATCCGTCCCAGATACAAAGACTTCACACTTTTGGCCACGTTAAAAGGTACACATGGCAAAATGTCCTGTCACAGAGCAGGAGGTGAGTATCAGGCGTGAAGGAAATAAGCCCTTTGTGTTAGCTTCTTTCCTTTAACCACACGACCCCATGTGGACTGCAGGGCCTACGTCAAAATATTAAACAAGGGAACTCTTCCTGTCTCTCTTTCCACAGCTTGCACCGAGACTTTAATCCCTTTCCGCTTCCCAGGGTATCCGAAGCTAGGGTCACACCCAGCACAAAACACAGTCTCTGGAAACCAGTGCCCCAGGTAAGTTACTGAAATCTCATAAAGTGTTTGCTATGCCCTGACCTCAACGTGTTAGAGCGGGCTTCCAGGTACATAAGTTAGTCTCATTTAGATATTTCCACAAGGCTTTGATTTTATTTATAAATAACTGGCAAATCCTACCGAGATTTGGTCAGCTTCTCTCTGCTATCCCATCACCCTCCTTCTCTAATTTCCCTTTTTGCTTTTATTTTTCAAAATTATGAAACATTTCAAACATACAGAAAAGTAAGAAGAATAAGAGTACCATTCTAATATAAAATATTATAAAAATAAGTAAAATATGGGTGCCTTGAAGACAGTTGTTTCTAGAATGCTCTCTGCTCTATTTCTAGACAGCAGTCATGGTCACTTGGTGCAGCTGCCAGGAGGGAGAACACAGAGCCAAAGGCTGGCTCTGACCTTCTTGGAGGGCCCCTGAGGAGGTCAGATCTGAGCTCGGACCAGAGAAGGGAAAATGAGCTGCCCAACACCACAGTGTCACCAGGGGCAGGGTTGGGAGCTGGAAGCTGGCTAACCTGCCCACTCCTCAAACAGAGCTAGCTCCCCACCTTTCCCAAGAGAAGGATGGTGTGGGGGGGCAGGAAGGGCCACAGTATAGAGACCAGGGGTGTCAGATGACATGTGCACATTCTCTCCACCCCCCATGAGGTAAATACTGAGGCAAAGAACACAGATGCCCGAATAAGCTAAACTCCACTGTACTCAGACAACATCACCTCCTCAAGCAGATTCCTGTCATTTTCTGGTATGTGCAATCCGGCAAAGCCATCCACGGATGGCTTTTCCATCTGGAACTATCTTTATTTTTGAAAACATTCACTATAATCAAGTTCCTGTGCAAATTTCTTTAGCCTATAGCAAGGTCCCAAGTGAACAGGAAAAATTAGTTTCATTGCTAGCTAGTAATTCTCTTCAATGGAGGCATTTATTCTTCCAGGACCTAATTACATACATGTGTTATAAACGATGGTCCGGCTAACTTCCTAAGTGTGACAGATTCGGTAGAAAATGTGCATTCGTCTGTGTGTGTCACACTTTGGGTCCACAAGTTGCTGTGGTCAGTTGCTGAGTAGGTAGTTGCTATAGAGATTTCATAAATACGACCAAACATTTTCAATAGAACAGAAACATTTCATATTCTGAATCCCTCTCTGAGGCCCCAAAGAACACCAAACCCTTTTAGCAAAAGCGAAGTGTTTGCAGAAGCATTTCTCTCGACACACCTACTCTGTCAGGTGTTAAAGGGTCACAAACAAGACACTGTAACCGCGATCCAAGTGGATTTTAAATTTCACTGGAACCCAACTTAGGGGGGTATCTGCTGTTTTAAAAATGCCCTCCCAGCAACGCTGGCTTTGTGTCTCCCGAGCTTCAGAGGCTGAGCCTGAGCTGTACCTCGCAGGAGCTCATGTCCTGGGACAGCTTGAGGCCCCCACGTCCGCTGCAGTGGCAGGTGTAGCTCCCGGGAGAATTGACGCAGACCTGCTCACAGAGCTCCTCCTCGCACTCGTTCACGTCTGCAGGCCACAGAGGGGAAGCAGGGGAGAGGTCACAGAGAGGAAAGGGTTACAGGAAACGGAAAGATCCCTAAACCCCATTCTTCCTTCATATAACCATGTATCTTTTCTTCCCGATCACACACATAACAGGCTCACGGTACCGATATTAAAGAATTCTAAACTGTGTAACAGAGGAAGCAAAAGTCCCCTAATCTCTCCCTGCAGACAGCTGCTGCCACAATTTCTACCCATTTTCTTCCAGATCTGCAGCCCTGCTCTATGGCCAGGGGCTGAGTGGCCTTGGGAATATATGCTTCTTTCTCCTGTACTCTCTTTTTCTTTGAAGGATGCAAAATACTGTAGATGTCTAAAGAGAATTTTTAAAATAAGCTAAGCTCACTCACATGCTATTGGATTAGTGTAAAAATCACATTTATACATGACTTGGACTGGGCGAGACTGATGCAAACTTGCACAACCGACAGATATCCACGGGAGTGCTGATGGATGGATCCCAAGGGAGGGCCAGGGGTCAGGGACCTTTGGGTGGGGAGAGGGAGGAGGAGTCAGAAGCACTAATAGGGACGTGAGCCAAAGCTACCCTGTACTCTCACTCTTGCTACTCGGGCCCCCTCATGAAGGAGAAACTGTTCACCTGCCAGGGGCTGCACAGCCGCCAGGCATGGGGTGTGGGCCTTCCCTGGCGACTGGGAAGGCAGAATGGTAAGACAGGATCTTGCATCCCTCTACAGCTCCTGCAGAATATGGCTGGAACTCAGCAGTGAAAAATAAGATTCCACTAGACCTGCCTCCTAAGAGAGCAGATTGAAATAGACGATTGGGGAGCCTGACTTTGCCAAAGGAGCAGAGCAGTTCTTTCTCGTTGCATCTTTTCTGTCTACGGCAGGTCGGAGAAGGGTGCAAAGTTGTGTCAAGAGGTAGGTGTGTGGGCAGTGGGGCTGGGGTACCACTTGGGGAGTTCTCAAGTTGGGAGCCCTTTTCAATGGAGGTATAGACATAGAGACTTTACTTCATAGGCGTTTATTGATGGCCACCTCCTCCATACCCTTTTCCAACCCATCCCTATTTCAGAGCAATGTCCTGAAATATTTGATCAGTAGTTCTTAATAATTCAGTACATACTTATGAAATGCAAAGGATATGTGTTTCTGGGGGGTTGGGAGAGGGGTAGAGGACCAAAAGGAGAGGGAGGAAGCTGTGGAGGCAGTGTGGGGGCGACGGTACCTTGGCAAACCTTCTTGTCGGTATCGTACTTGTAGCCCTTGTCACACAGGCAGGAGTAGGAGCCGGGCAGGTTCTTGCAGCGCGCCTCTCCGCAGGCATCTGCGTCTGCACACTCATTGAGGTCTGCAAACAAAGCCCAGCAGACAAAGCCTGGGGTTGTATTGCAGACCTGGCCCGGAAAAGCTGCACCCAGGCAAGGCTCCCAGTCACCTCCGGAGTAATCAGCAGGCCGGCTCCGCCCTTGGCTGGCAGGGATTAAGGATGGGGCCACGCACGATAACATTTAGTTTCTGCAGAATCCATCACTCCCCTGAGTCTGGTGGCACTTGGCCGCCACTCCCCTGGGTTCCCATTCTGCTCCTCTGACTCCCAAGCACCCTCCCTTCTCCTGCTCCTCCCCCCCTGGCTTCTTTCCAGTGTTCTCCTCCACCACACACAGCAGGCTCACTCTCTGTCTGCGGTTTCTGGCCAAGGAGCCCGGGTGCGGAGTCAGGAAAGGGCCTGCTTGCCAGGCCGGCATGGCTGGTCATTGCCCCAGGTGGAGAAGGTTGATTTCGGACCAGCAAATAATGGAGAACAGACGTTACGACAACTGTCCGGGGATGTGCACAGACCGCAGCGGTTGCTGCTTTAATTGAAATAATTGCAGCAGAGAAAGGGAAAAGTGAAGGAAAAAAAACCCTCCCAGCCTTTTGATCCCAGAGACTCATGGCCCCAGAGTTAATCACTTAATGGTTTCAAATGACCTATTTTTAACATTGGAATTATACCACGATACTAAGATCTGAATATTATAATTTGAAACAGACCAGTGTGTCACTTGTCTAATTCCCTCTCCTTGGAGACCCAGAGTGAACAGGGCCACACCTTGGCAGGCGCTCGCTCTTTCCTTCCTGGAGGTATACAGAGGGCGAGGCCCTGGGCATTTGGAGACAGGCTCTGTTCTAATCACACTCGGGTGTATAATCACTAGAACACCAAAGTGTCAATAAATTGTCAGTGTTCCATATGGATGTTTCTATTTCATTTTGCTATTTTGGCAACCAACAAATGGAAAAACCCTATGGTAAAAAAAAAAAAAAAGAAAAAGAAACACATTTCCTGCAGCAAAAGAAGTAGTAAAAAGTGCAATCACTACCTTAAATATCATGCACTTCTTCCCATGGCAAACACACACACACACACACACACACACAAAAACAAAAACCCTCTATCTCCAAGCTTTACAACTATGTATAATTTCATTGCAATGCAAAGGCAGCTTACCAAAGAACACTGGCTTGCAAACATGAACACCAACTTATCACTCATCCATCACAGGAATGAGCCAACACAAATAGCATTTGTTCTCCAATGGTAAATGTATAAGATTTTGCTGAGTTTTAGTTCATTAATCAATATTGATCTGAGGTGATCTTCAAACAAACAAACAAAAAAACCATAACTCTTGTTCCTTCTGAAACTGTATTTCAATTCAAGCAGCCAGAATGGACACCCACACCCATCCCCCATGCCCCGGGGGCGTGGCCATGTGGTTCTACAACCTTGCAAAGATTCTAGATCAGCCGGTGGAGGTTTAGGTAGGAACCCGGCTGTCTGGCTGTGCCTGTGACCAGACCACAGGAGCTGCACCATGGTGGGGACACCAGGCAGAGCCTCAGGGGGGCCAGAAGAGAATTCACTCTCCTAGGGTCACCCCAACAGGCAGTCAAAGGCTTCCACCCCAGCCCACATGCATCAGCACAGTCCTGGCTGTGCATGATCGCATGACCGCATTGCATCAGCACGGTCCTCTGCTTCCAGGCACTTCTACAAGAAACTGATACCAGCACCAGGAGGGGAGGCCGCCTGGAAGCCCAGGTCGATCCTAATCCTGCAAACAACAGCTCCTCTGCTGGCCACACCCAGGCAAGCCAGCAGGAGTGAGAGGGCCCTGGACCCTTCTGCAGTCCTCCACTCTCTCCTCCAAAGGCCACCCTGCAGCTTCTGGGAGAACTGCTCTGGACACCCTATCACAGGCACCTCCACTGCACAAAGGAACCCTCGTTTACAGTCAACTGTGGCCTAAACAGCAGCTCCAGCTCCTCTCAACTGAAGTACAGCCTCCTTCCAATCACAGCTGATAAGATCCTGCTACACAACAGGGACAGGAAAAATCCTAGGGACAACCAGGAAACGTTGGCCAGCAAAGACCGGTTTGATGACATTCCTGAGTCACAGCCAAGAGAGCTCCAAAAAGCATTGTCTCAACAAGCAGAGTATCAGCTGTGGGACTTCTTGGGGCAGAACTGTCTAGGCACCCAGTTTCCACCAGGCCCACTCCGGCCGAGGCCACATTTAAGCGTGCGTCAGAATCGCCTGGGGGGCTTGTTAAAACACAGATTGCCCCCCACCCTGCAAGTGGTCTAGAAAGGGGGAAGAAAATTTGTATTTCTCCCAAGTTCCCAGGAGACACTAACGTTGCTGGACCAGAGACAAACCTTAAGAACCACTGCCTTAGAACAGCACACCAAGGAAAGTCTTAGAATTTTGGAAAATTCTCTACTGACAGGAGTCTGAACCCGATTTACACCTCCTTGCTGCATCCTGAGCAGACCAAGGGTGGGTTCACTCCTTCTGCAAGTAAAACAATGGGGTGGAACCTGAACTTACCACTGGCCCCACCCTCATTTCCCAAAGGTTCCCGTTTCCCGAGTCACCCCTGCTTTCTTCTGCTGCGGGAGCATCCCGTTGGGGAGGCTTGGGCACCCCACTGGCTGCAGGCTTGGATCCGGGGAGGGGACCTGGTTCCCAGCCCTGGATCTCTGCTTCTACCCACCTCCCTGCCCTTGGCCCTGGCATCTTGGCTTCCATGACCCTGGCCAACTCGGCTCTCCCGGCCTTCTTTCTCAACCCTCCCAACACTTAGATTGTGTGCAGAAAGAAGGTAACACACTGGTCCCCAGTGACAGCAAGCAGCCATGGTGACAATGATGACCCAGGAAAGCCGGACACAGGCTGGAGGAAGGAAACACTTTCAAGCTCCTATCAGAAGGAATTTACGGCTGAGTAGTACTGGCACCGACATGGAAAACCCCGGCTGCCAAGCGCCACACAGGCACTGTTGCCAAAAGCACTCATGCAGACCCTGAAACAGGGTGCTGACTTCCCATACCAGGCCCTCAGCCGGCCACCTGCCCCTTCGGCCGTGGCAACAAGTGGGCTCCCCCAGGGAGCCAAGCTAGCTGAGCTGGCCAGCCCACGCCAGCTTCTCAGCCACGGGCCGGGGGCCTCCAGACACCAGGGTGGCCTCTCCAGTCCCTTCCCGCTCCAGCAGCCAAGAAAACCACCCGACGATGTAAAGGCTCCAGCCTCCCCCAGACTCTCAGGACGGAGGCTGAGAAGACAGAGCCGTCCTGCCAGCTCAGTGCTCCGTGCCACCTCTTCTTATGCTACCCAGAGAGCTGTCCCTGGAAGCAGAACTGTCACTCCCTCTGTCCCACCCAGAGTCCCAGGGGCTGACCTAAACGTGAAATGGTAGTGGCACATTAGAAAGTTCTGTCTTCTTCCTAGCTGCCATGGTAAGTGGGAAAGTTATGGCGAAAAGAAAGAGGAAAGTGTGAGGGGGCGGGGAGAGGGAAAGTGGTATTTACAGAAACCCCCGAGTGCACAAGGCTGTGTCACCCTAGCCATCACGCTAATTAGAGCTCTGGGACACAGAGTGACCCTGAAAGGGGCAGACTTGGTCAGCTGTCCTTAGCATCGCACTACACACGAATCAGCAAAGTCAGGCTGTTCTGAGGAAGACAAGTCCGCAGGGTTCTGGGTTGGAGTTAAAAGGGCCATTGTGATGGGACCTTCCCCTTAGGCTGGGCTACTCTCGCACCTTGCAAAACTTATTAGGAACAATTAGAAAACAGCATTAGTGACAGAAGGGTCTTAATCAAGTCTCCCAAGGAAAGATTAAAGCAGCAGGCACTCTCAAGATGGGCAGCACAGTGGAATCAGCCAGGGAGCTTTCCAAACACCCCAGTGCCAAGGCCCTGCCCCCAGGGACTCTGATTTAATCTGTCTGGGGTGCGGCCCTGGCACTGTTATTTTTTGAAAACTCCCCAGGTTGTTGCAATGTACAGCCCAAAGTTGCAAATCACTGCGTTAAAGAAACTGGCTTTCTTTAGTCTGCATTATATATGGGAATTACAAGTTTATGATGAGCACTATGAACAAATTTATATGAAAATTATAAATAAGGGATGCCTTAATTATCATCTTTGAATAATAAAAGTGGTTTCCGTCATTCAAATGCTACCTGTATACTGGGTACTGTGCTAAATTCTTTATAGACCTTATCTTGCCAGATCCATCCAATAACACAGGCAGCATCAACCTGCTTTTTAAAGATAAGGACCGTGAGCCACAGGGACACTGGGTCCCTGGCTCCAGCTCACACAACCGGCGACAGAGCTGGAATCTGCACTCGGGTCTAACTCAACAGCTGTGCAGTGGCTAGACAGCCATGACAGGTGGGCAGAGCTGTCCCCAGGTACACAGGGGACTGACAGGGAAAGCAGCGAGCTTAATTTATGCCTGAAGATGGGAATCGTGTAATTGCACATAGGCAGGACATCTGGGCCATCAGAGATGTGAGCCACTGGACAAGAATGGAAGGTGTTTTCTCTGCAACGGGGGAACATCACACACAAGAGGTTGACAACTCCTTCCTATCTGACTTAGAGACTAGCCCTCCTGACCCCAGGGACACCTGCAGGATCCCTCTGGTGACACATCCATGATGTTCTGTGACACTATTTCCCCCTCAGCAACCTGTCTGTCCTATCTTACTTTACAGGCTGCTGCAGTTCCAATTTCCTGGGTGAGCCAGCTAGCAGCCGTAAGAAATGTGCCCAGATTTCTGGAAAGGCATCTGCACAAGGATGTCCTTGAGTACTTCTAGATCAGAGTCCCAGGGTGGGGCAGGGAGGGTCCACTGGGCCGTGACTTTTTGGGGTGTTCTCATGGGCTCCCCTGTCCTAAAGCAAGAACAGGAAAGTGGAGAAAAGCTGAACTGCCTTCTGCCCTAGTGAGCAGAGCTTTCTGTATCTGAAACCAGCTAGGAAGGGAGACCAGTGATGAGAAGAGGGCTTTGGGGAAGACAGCTTGGCTGGTGTGGACAAGGTGAAACACGCGAGGCTGGTAGGGTTCTGGTTGCTTACTGGCTGCCGCAGCCTGGAACGGGAGCCTCCTGCACGTGATCTCCCTTAAAACATCCAGAGCTTGGAAAGTTGCACAGAACTGTTCTTGGCTGATGAACAAGGTCAGTGAGACTGGAAAGAGGCCCAACCGGGCCCCTACATCCTCTTCCTCCCCAGGTGACCCCATCCCCTTGAAATGTCCCAGCTGTGGCTTTTATCCTGGGTTTGGAGAGTTGCACAAAAACAGCTCCTGGCTCATGGGCAAGCTCACTGAGAGAGGAAGGAGGCCCAGCAGTCAGGCTCAGCAGCCCTCTCCCCGCCCTGAGCGTACCCCGTTCAGCTGGGCTGACCTCATCCAGCTCTAACCAACGACTCCCCGGGGGAATCATTTCAGGGCTACGGTGCTGAAGAGCAGCTCCCGGTGACTTCTGGCACACCTGGGCAAGTGCCTGCTCTGGCAGGAGCCCCTCTCGCCCTTCCCACCAGAATTGAAGCCACCCAGCCACCACGAACAGCCACATGCAGAGGGTGCACCAACTCTGCCAAGAAGGTCAGTGCAAATGACAAAACAGAACACAAAAACCAAAGGAGGGGGGAAGGAGGAGAGAGGAAGGAGAGGAGAAAGCGAGGCCTCGGGGAGGCCCAGGTTCCCTGGCCGGGTGGGTCTTGAACCCCAGGCCTCACCTTCACAGGTCCTGCTGTCCGAGGTGAGGGTGTAGCCGCTGTAACAGGAACAGTGGAAGCTGCCCAACTTGTTGTAGCAGATTTGATTACAACCTCCGTTCTGATGGTTGCATTCATTGACATCTGGGTGCAAGAACACAGATTGATTGGGAAAAGCCCAGAGGTGCACATCCTAACCTATTTGGGTGGCCTGACAGTATCTGCCAACATCTGTCTCCATTACATCCACTCCTTCGAAACCTGGTATATCACTCAGATGCCTTTCTCCTAGAGCTACAAAGTCATAATTTTGGGTGAAAAGGGAGCACCCCGGGTGGTTTTCTCAGAAAAGAACCAAAGGGGCTTTATCACCAGACTCTGAACTGCAAGGCAGCTGGGCGTGTAGGGGAAACAGAGGAAGAGGCAACGGGAGACCCCTGGGGAGAGCCCTGAGCTGCAGTCCCAGGTCCCGAGGATGAGCTGTTGGCAGGTGACAGTCTATGGGGTGCAGCCCTGTGGGCAACCAAGTAAGTGTGGGAGGCAGGGGGAGGCCAGATGCCCGAGGGCGGACCCTGCCAAGCCACCGCGAGCAATGGCCAAGGGCAGCCGCCTTTCTCCAGGGCCCTCAGCACACACTCAGCTGCCCGATCCTTCCGAGGCCAACTGTGTGGCATGGGCTGAGGGTGAGCACGGCTCAACTTTTCCCAAGAGGGAAGTGCCCGAGGAGGTTTTCCTGAGGCAGAACCAATTCCTGGAGGGAAGCACGAGGGGGAGGATGGGAAGAGCCTCTCACAGGGAGCAGGACAGGGATGGATGGCAGAGGGTCTGGCCAGCTGGCCAATCCCCACGATGAGAACGGATCCTAGCCTCAGGATTGAACCAGGTCTTGGAGGTATTTTTCTTACACGTTGATTTATTGATATCATACAATTGCAGACTCAAAGGTGGCAGAGATAAATTATCCTCCACCCCTGTTTTTAATCAATGGGAGACGAGGCCGATGGGGTAGCAGGCTCTCCTGTCACTCGGTTGAGCCGGGGCCCCTAAGCTCCACTGTGGTGTTCCTGCCCCGCGGTGCTGGGCTGTGCTCCTTTCCTCCCACCCCTGTTTGCAGAGCATGGTCCTCCCCAGTGATCTCCAGGAACTGGCTCTGCTCCAAGCAAATCCTTCATGGGTGCAGCTTCCCCAGTGACTTCTCCCACAGAAAACCTGTCCCAGGAGGGCACAAGCAGGCACCACCCAGCACTCTTGGGAGAACTGGGGGCTGACTGGGCTGGAGAGGTCTCCTTATAGCTCTCCGGTGCCCTGCCTGCTTGTCTTCTCTCTCCTCTCCCTGAGGCTGCAGATGCCCTCCAGGTTGTGCAGACATCAGCTGGCAAGGGGCTCTGATCCTAGGACTCCAGCACCTCCCCTACCCCTGTCTCAGCCAGGACATGCACAGTAGGGGGGCTCTGCACCCAGGTGGGGTGGGTGTGAGGGGTCAAGGCAGGGAGTGGGCCAGAAGCAGGAGGGAGACAAACCCCATGCCCTGACTAGAGCACGTCTACCTCCTCCGGCTTACGCAAGCAGTTCTGCAGGGAGAGGTGTTGGTCCTATCTCAAACATACACATACACACACACCCCTCAATCACATCACAGGGAGAAATAAAACAGGTGTAGGGACAGCACCTGAGCCCGAGGAGGGTGGGTGGTTTTACCTTTATCACAGAGCCTTCCACCCCAGCCGGGTTTGCACAGGCAGTAGAAATTGCCCATTAAGTCTTGGCAGGCTTGCGTTCCCTCCTTTTCGCAGGGATTTGGAATACACTGGTTGGGCAAATCTGAGTTAAATAAGCAAGACACAAAGGAAGGCACAAATCATCAGCAAACCATCAGCAAAGCTGCCCCCAGCAGCTCCCCATTGAGCTTGGATTGGTGCCGCTGCCACGCAAAGAGGCTCACGACCTCATGGTCAGGTCACACAAGTGAGATACCCAGCCCTTGGCAAGCGGCTCGGAACAGGAAACACTGAGGCCAGCCAAGGGCGTCCAGGGCATCACCCTTTCCCCAGGGCAGGGTTCCCACTTCTGGGACAAGAGGGGGGGGCTTGGGTACAGGTTGGCCAAGTCCCAGGGGCCAGTGCCAGGAAAATTCAGATAAGCTCTGGAGGGCAAGGCTGCCGACCACTGGAGCCAGATGGAAAGGGCTGCCACAGTCCTACTCTCTCAGGGAGCTGGGGCGAAAGAGCAAGCGTGGGCCTTTGGCTCTGCCCCAAGGAGCTCAGAGAGGACCTCCCAGGGAGCAAGTTAAAGAGAACCCCACTGGCTGACCCAAGGGGCTTCCAGCCAAATTCAAAACATTCCATCATCCCCATGGTCAGTTCTCCACTTTTCCCAAGCCGGGCCTGGAGCTCCCCACTCAAAACTCCTCACCAGCCCAGCAACCTTTGTGAGCATTCTCTCCCAAGGGCTTGGCTGCCACCATTACAGCACCACACCCCCCTTTTCCAGAAGTTTGCCTGCCACAAGACTATGGAGTACTCCGGTTCCAAAGCTGAAAGTCTTCATCCACAGCTTGTGCATGGGCAGGAAAAAGTCTTTTAAGGTATCTCAGGATGTTCATTTTCTAACACCCCAGCCCCTCCCAAAGCCCTTTCTAATCTTGTCTTGTAACTCCAAAGTGACCGGCATTTGAGGCCAGGTTTGCTCCCTTCAACCAAGGCAACAAGGGAACCACGTCTCCAAGCGAACGCCGGTCTGGGGCCAGCTGTGACAAGCAGAGCAGGCCATGCTGATTAATCGTTAATCTTCTGCATCATTGCATCCTGTTGTTCTAAGGGCCTGATGGGTAAAGAAACTATTCCAATGGAGCTGCGTTCCAAGGAGCCGTTCCTGCGAGCAGGAGAGTCTCACAAACACAGCTGAAGCTTCCAGGACATGGAATCCAGCAGGAACACCACCACAGGGGCTGACAGGAAAGCTCGCCCAGGTGCAACAATTATGTTAACCTGAAGTTGGGGAAGTTTAGAGCAGAAAGAGCTCAGGAGAAAGAGCTATTATTACACCCAGACCTCAAAGAATTCCTTTCACAGTAGCCTACTGTCAGAGCAGAATTGGACACGGGAGAGAGGGACAGGAGAGCATAGAAGGAGGGACAGCTCTCCCATGCTGCACTTGACACATTTCCTCTTTTCTCTCACCATCGCCATCATCTCCAGCTGAACCTGAAACATGATACATATCTTGAAGGGGCTTGAGTGGATTTTCAAAACACTGCTCAGTGGTAGGATTCAACCCGGCCAGGAAAGAGTCTGTGACTGCAGACAAACACTAAAGGTTTGTGACAGTGCCTGAAAACTCTGGAGAAATCCTGATGAGGGAATGGTGGTGACCAGACCAAAAGAAGGTCGGAGGTGCTCAGGGAGAACCGAGACAGGTTTCACAGACGCAGACTGCCTCACACTGCCAAGGTTTTCCAGAGAATCTTTCAACAAATGCCCCTGTACCCTTTGATACTTACTCCCTATCAGCCTACTCAAGCTCACATTTGTCGAGACTGACCTCTCTCCTGCATGGCCATTGTTCAGTTTCCACAAAAAGTGTGCAGACGTGATTTACAGTTCCCAAACCACCTGCACATTATCCCTCTTTCTCAAGCCTCATGGAAATCCTTTTTTTCCTGCCTTTGTTCCTTGCATAATCTATTGACTGTCTCTCTCTCATGAGTGAACTCTTTTGCCTGCAGATAATTAGATCTCTCTGTTATTCTTTACAAGTTTTCCTTTCTCTTCTCCTCCCTTTCAAGAATATAAATGTGCCTTTGAGCTGCAAAGAGTTCTGTGACAACGAGGGCTGGGGGACTGCTTTAGTTTACAGTTAGGAAGAGAAGGGGTCATATAAATATTGCCTCTGGAAGGCCTGGATTCGACACCTATAAACTTCCCATTTCCCAGTGTAGACTTCAATTATATTGACAACCAATTACAAAACCCTGTTCCTCCAGATTGTTTTGTTGGTTTTCGGGGGAAGGCAATTAGGTGCATTCCTAAGCTGCCCTCAAGTCTGTGGTCACCCAGGCCAACTGTCAAAAATCCCAGGCCTTGACAAATGACAAACAAAGTAATGAAGGGAAGCAAGGGTGATTCCCTAGTGCCGGGGTCAGGGGGCAGACCCTGGCCCAGTCCCGGTTTTAGCCCTGGCTGAGACCCAGCTACATTTAAATTCTCTTTTTAACACCAACATCCTGCTACCACCTTATAGTCTTGTTATAATTATTCTTATCCATGAAGCCTATGCATCCATTCAGGATATCTGAATCAGGTATGATTATCACTTTTATTTATGTATGAGGAAACTGAGGCCCAGAAGTGTTAAATGGCTTGCCCAAGATTATGAAAATTGCTCAGTCTTTTCTTTTTTTTTTTAAACTCTCAGGAGGAAACTCTGAGACAGAATATTTGCTTTGTATATATTTTCTCACACATGAATACCTCCTCTTAAATAATATGGTATGCTGGTGCTTTTTAAAGGGGGTCATCTGATTCCTGGCTTAATTCAAGATGCATTGATTCCTCAGCTTCTCCTTTCTGTGACCCCAGCAGCTCCCGGCTTCTACCTGAAGCCACTCATTCACTGCACACGTTTCATAATGAAGATCTACCCTGTCATTTGGAGTAAGCCCAAGCCAAGCCAACACGACCATTTAGATCATGTCAATGTCCAATTTGGCGGAGAGCCCCATCATCCTTGGGGGGAAGCACTGTGAGGATCTGCCAGGTGGATTCTCAGCACCAATTTATATCTTCATTTCTAATATAACTGATGTTTCAAGTCTAATGCCAAGTTTTAAAAACACAACATCCCTACCATAGTGTTTACTCTTGGTTGCCAGCAAATGAATTATCAGTAGAGCCAACTTCCCTCCCCTTGCCTGGCTGGATTCAGGGAACATGAAGTACTTGGTCACAGAAGGGCATAGTATCCATGACCAGGATTAAAGAGACAAAGGAAAGCATTTGTTTTCCCTACAGGAATCTTAGAACAAAAGGGCCCTAAGGAGGCAGGTCTAGAAGGGACCTTGTTAGATGGACAAGAAACTTGAAAACCAGGGGAGTGAAGTGACTTGTCCAAGGTCCCTGACCCACTAGGGAGTCAGGAAGGGGATATGCTTATTGAACCAACCAACCTCCCACAACCATCGTTCAACAAAAGGTCTCAGATTTAACCCCACTATGGGCTGGAAAATTGGGACATGGTGTGCACTGCTACTTCAAATACTTGATTAAAGATTTAAAATTACTTCAGAAGTAGATAACTTTAAGTTTGTGCATGGAGAGCTGGTTAGCTTGTCTTGGATTTGCCTAGAATGCCTAAACTGTTCCTTTTTTAAGAAAAGAAAAATCTTGATCTCTCCAGGGGTGGTGGGATGGAAAGGGAGGCAAACATGTTTTAAGAAAACATTCTCGCCAACCCACTCTGAGTGGACTTTACAACACCCACCCCTAAAAGAACTCCACCAGCCACTCCTTTTCTTGACCCCCCTTCCTGTGGGCGTGGGAAACTTATCCCAGGATAAAAGGAGGAAGGAACCAGACCTTATTGACAGGGCCTAGAACAGTGTCTGGGCCACAACAGGTGCTCAGCAAATTCCTACGGAATAAAGTTGCCACATTCAGGAAAACAAGAGGAAGAGCGCAAACCTTCACCAGGCCCCAAGGGCCGCCCTCTTCACCGGCCTCCTATTTGGGGAGTGGCTGCCTCTTTGGCAGAAGGATTTTTGGGCGGAATGACTGATCTGTGCCCTGGACGCCGGGAGCCCAGCTTGAGTTGTTCAGGAGATAAACGATTTATCTTGGCCGCTGTGGAAAGCTGGGTTGAAGGAAAGGGAGGAAGGAACTAGTTTGTTGTTGTGGAATGGAATGTGAAACATTCGCTGACAGCCAACAGAATGCCTTTCTCAGTTATTTTTTGGCTGTCCCTCCCCCACCCTGAAATTTCAGGGTAATGACAAGTTATAACCTGGACAACACACGACAATTCAGGGTCCTTTGTTTGTTCCGACTGAATAGAGCAGGGCCCAGGAAATGCTTTCCCTCGGTGGGGAGAACCGTGACGGGTCTGGAGGATGGATGAACCACAGCCTCACTCAGGGCCTGTGGGAAAGCTCCTTTCTCAGGAAATCCAAGAGGACGAGGGCACTGAAAAAGCCACACCTTAAAAACCATCCTTAAACTTTTCCCTTCATGCCAAAGACCTACTGGGCATGAAATGTTTAGCTTCAAAGGGAAGTTACAGCCATTCATGTTAAATAAAGGAAATGAAAACAAGTTCTTCATGGACACTGAGAACAGACAAACTTCTTGAGGCTCAAGAGAAAGTCTGCACCTGATGCCAACATCCCTGCCACAGGGTAGGGCCAGGCAGCTCCTTCCAGTCAGTTCCTGGCACTGTCCCCACAAAAAGCACTGCATAGTTCTTTGGGAAACGAACAGTAGTGATCTCTTTAAGGCTAATGCTTTAATTTTAACAATAAAGGATAATCAGGGAACTCAAGCATGATAAGTTGCCCTTTGAACACTAAATAAGACTATTTTTATAAAGTCACTGTGCTGGTTTGAATCTGTTATGTACCCCAGAAAAGACTAGTTCTTTTAACACATTCTTGTGGGGCCAGACCTATTGTGGGTGGGACCTTTTGATTAGGCTACTCCAACTGAAATGTGACCCCAGCCCAAGTCAAGGTGGGTCTTAATTCCCTTGCTAGAGTCCTTTTTGAGAGGATTTAAAAGACAGATGAAATTCAGAGAGCTCAGAAAAGCTAAGAGATGAAATCCAGAGTTTATTCCAGAGAAGCTAAGAGAAGAAAAGCCCCCAGGGGGGGCTGAGAAAGCCATTGAAACCAGAGCCCAGGAGAGAAAGACCAGCAGAAGTCGCCATGTGCCTTCCCATGTGACACAGGAACCCTGGATGCCAGCAGCCTTTCCTCTGAGACGGTATCTTCCTCTTGATGCCTTATTCTGGACATTTCATGGCCTTAGAACTGTAAATTTACAACCTAATAAATCCTCATTGAAAAAATCAACCCACTTCTGCTATACTGCATTCTGGCAGTTTCAGCAAACCAAAACAGTCACAATGAACAAAATATAAAATTGCCTTAAGTTGCTCTCCCCCTAGTCCTTTGAGCTCAGGATTGTAATGGTGCCAACAAAGACAACAAGCAGCGCGTGGATTTCCTCCTCCTGTGACCTTCTTTAAGGGCACTTCATTCTTTCCTTTCATGTGTGAAGAGTCCAACGAGCTCATTCTCCACGGTAGTCTTTATACAACTCATCGGTAAGAACAAGATGTACATTCATATAGCTCTTTAGGTTTTCAAAGCACATTGTTAATCATCAGGCATCATTTGAAGTGCACAAAAAAATGATCCCAGGATGTGCTCTTGGAAGATGTTTTATCCCTCCTTTACACAAGGGGAGCTGAGGGGGTCACAGGCTTGTTCAAGGTCACATAGCTGGTCAACAGTAAGAACAGAGCTAGAACCAGGTGTGGGAGGCAGCTCTGTGTGTGGCCCGGCTTCCTAATGTCGTTAGGGATGGGAGTAGTAAGTAACTGCATTAAATACATCCAGTGGAAGCATGAGCACAAGATCTATCCTCTAAACATCAGCTCAGGAGGCAAAAACTCTGGGTTTCTACTGTCTTCATCTCCCAAGGCTGACCACCACCCAAGAGAGGAGAGAAATGATTCCAATGCCATGAAATAACTCATACAGGAAAAAAATTGACCAGGATTGTTTTGGTCTCTCTTTTGGCTGAAACCCAGAGTACTATTGGTTTCATCTGCTACAGACAACATATCTCAAGTTGCTTCTTAAGAACAGGAGTCAGAGAAATGGGCAGTTATTATTTACCGAGTATATGATTTTCTGCTTAGCAGTCTCAAAAGAATCAACTGAAAACTATTACAAACCAGCTAACTCAATAGGGTAGGCTGGTACAAAAATTTATATGAAGAAATTAATAATCTACATATATACAAATAGCAAGTTAGAGATATAATGGAAGAAATGACCCGAAATACACAGAAATAAACTCAACAAGGAAAGTGGAAGACCTATATGAAAAAAATTTTAAATGCTCCGGAAAGGAATACCCAGGAGTTTGAGAGGAAGACTCTCCACCATTCAGATGTATTAATCAACAAATCCATCGCAAACCAAATTAAAAATATCAAAAGGATATTTTTTGGTTTGAGTCCAGAATTCACTTAAAAAAAAATAAAAAAGCGCTTGGAAAATGCTGAAAAAGAATAGAAATGAGGGGAACTGTCCTACTACATATTAAAACATATTATAAAGCTACAGTAATGAAAACAGACTGGTAATGGCACAAGAATAGAGAGACAGGTCATTAAAACAAATTAGAAAATGTATGAAATAACCAATGATACTTAGCATACGATAAAGATGCCATTTTAAATCACTGGAGATAAGGTAACTAGAATGTTGCCTGGACTAAAAAAAAAAAAAAAAAAGAATAAATCTAGATCTCTATTATTCATTGCACAGCAAAAAATCCCAGATGGATCACATATTTAAACATAACTCATTAATTTTTTTTTTTTTCATAATCTCCAGAAACGGACAGTCTAAAACCCAGAAACTAAAATAGTCTAATAAAAGCACACAAGACTGGCTGGAGCCGTTGTGATGCAGCCACACAAGGCCCCGTGCACATGGTGTTTGACACCTGGGGACGCCAAGGCTCAGGGAGGGGACGGCTGGCTGCAGGTCAACAGGGATGGATGGGCAGGGCCCAGACCTTCTTATCTTTCCTAATCCAATAAGGCTGTTCTGGCTCCCCTCAGTGAACAGGAGCCTTTGCCACAAATAACAGGAAAACAGGCTGTGTTCTGTGTCTCCTTCTATTGTGAGGTTGGCCGCCGGCCCAAGTAAGGCGCCTGAGCTAACGGCAGCGGCACCTCCCGGTTACCGAGTTTAAAATCAACCATTTCATCCGGTCATCGCTCTGGCGAGAAGGCCCAGGCTGGGATCCGGGAACTGTGCCGCGTCAGGGGAGGCCTGGAGAGGAGCACGGACCGATCTGGGCACCCACAGCTGACTGTGAAGGGAGCACCCTGAGAGCTAAGGCAGGCACCCCTGCCCTGCAAACTAGTAACTAAAACCACGGGCTTGAAGCCAAGTCCAGGAAGTCACCCCTGCCTCATCCTGCAACTGGCTGTGTTCCCCTCTATAAGGGAAAGAGGTAGAATAAAAATAAAAATAATACTGACATCACAGGGTTTTGACGATGATGAAGGGTGTTCACAACTGCAAAGCACTTAGTGTGATCTACTGTCTTAAAAAAAAAGATTTGTGTGACTCTAAAGGGATGGCACACGGAAGTGTTTTGGGGTGAAGGAACTGCTCTGTATCCTGATTGTGGTGGTGGTTACGTGAATCTATAATTGTGTTAAAATTCATACAATGGAAAACCAAAATGAAGGTCAATTTTACTGCATAGTAATTAAAAAAATTAATAAGAGAAAAAAGACTCATGACAAATTGAGAAAAAGTTTGCTACCTTTAGTACAAATGGTTAATTTCCATTACAATATCAAGAGCTCCTACAAATGAAGAAAAATGGGCAAAGGATATGAACAATAAGTTCACAGAGAAATACAGTGGTTTTTAATATATGAAACTCAGCCTCACTCACTGGTAAGCAAAATACAAACTGAAATTATAAGGTATCGTTTTTCACCTAGTATACAGGAAGAAATCAATATGTTAAAAAAAATACATTAAGTTGGCGAAGGTGTGGGGAAATGGCACTCCCACCTGCCCACTGCTGGTGGGCTATAATTAAGGCAAGCTTAATTTGGCAGTAACTGTATCAAAATGAAAAACGAGCACAGATTTGACTCTGTAATTCCCTATCTAGGAATTTGTTCTACAGATACACTTACACATATGAGAGGTGACTAACATACAGGCATTTGTACAATGTACTTCTCTGGTTTTGTTTGTAATTAATAAAAGAACTGGAAATTGTCTAGAAGTCCTTTAATATACATCCGTTAAACAAATTATGATATATATTGACTACAAAAGCTGATATTAAAATGAATGAGCACCTCTTTATGTACTGATAAGGAAAAGCGTCCAAGATATATAAAGTGACAGAAGTGAGGCATAAATCATGTGTCTAGCAAACTACTACTTGTATAAAAAAAAAAAAAGGATGACATGTATTTGACATGTATTTATGGGTCTAAGTAAAATATTCTTAGGACAAGACACCATGAAACTGCTAATGGTGATGGCCTCTGGGAAAGGGAACTTTACTGAACCATTAGGTGGCAAAGACAGGGGACAATGTGCTTTTTACTTTATACTACTGAGAAACTTTGAAGTTTTGTACAATGTGCTTTTACTGCCGATTCAAAAACCAAAATTTGCTGTTTCAAAAAGAAAACAGAGTGAAAAGGAGCAGATCTAAGGAAAATACTACAGCTCTTCAAGTTAATGGAAATATGCAGGACTCTCCCCCCAAACAACAACAAAGCCTTAAGTTGACAGCAATACAGTGCTTAGAGGAAGACAAAAAGGAGACAAACTTACTTTTAGCGCATGTAACAAAATCAGGATTTTTGGAGTATGGAGACCCATGTTTACTAATGCACCCTGCAAAAGAGAAATAGTGTCATTTATCAGTTGTCAGTAGATGGGATAGATTTTAGAACTAGGACCCCAATTCTTAGACAGCTCTGGGAAGATAAATTATTCACATTTACATGGGGTGCTATACTCCTCCAATGCTAACACAGGTTAGCTTCTGTTAACAGAGAGAACACCTGAACACTGACCAACAGGAAAATGCTTCACCCAAAATGGCAGTACGGTATACTCACAGCTATCATGGGTTAAAACACATTATTTGCACCTACTCAAGCGGGTTCCTCCTTTTATTCTACAAATAAATCATTAAGACTATTTGGTAAGTTTTCTAACTGTAGTCACAGAATTACACTTGAGTTTCAAATGTCCCCACCAAGGAAAGAGTGTCCTTAATTTGAAAGTCAATCTGCTTTGGGGAAAGTTCCCTCCAAACTATTTGACATGCAAGATACAGCTTTACAATGGCTGTCCTACATGGGAGCCCAGAGGAGGGACAGGCTTGATTTTTTGAACAAGTGCATCCAGGGAGGATCTGAATTTTGAAATTGTACAAGATGGACCCTTCAGTAGGTTACTTATCCACGCACAGGGGAACATCAGCTACGTGAAAGAGATGGTATCTTGAGAATGGGCTCATCCGGAAAACGAATCATCCTTTGCCATCAAGAAACATACCCAACACATCCAAGGGAATGAGGCCCAGTGGAGGACAGAAACAGTGAGCCCTATTCCCCTACACAAAGCAGATTTCTAGCTGGGAGTGGGCAGCTTCTAGGCTTTCCGGGCCAATTTTGCTTGTTGCCCGAGTTTGGATTGAGATAAGGTACCTCTGAGAGGGTATAAGGTCAACAGAAAATTTACCAAAATGCACTTTAGAAAATTAAAAAGAAAAACTCAGGAATACATCTCTCTCATTATAAGTGATACACATCCAAAGAAATTTACAACTGTATTAATTAAATTAGCCATTCCCAACGGTACTCCAGACCCCTCTTTCAGAGAACCAGGGAGGTCAAGAATCTTTTCATGATGATACTAGGACATTATTAGCCTTTTCCACTCTCATTCTCTCTCAAGTATAATGCAGAGTCTTCCAGAGGCTTCATAACATGCGATCACATCACTGCTCTGACAGCTCATGGGTTTTTGTGCATTCTGGTTTTTCAAATTAATGAAAAAAAAAGTTTTTAATGTTTTCATGCAACATGATAAATATCAATAAATACAGCCTGCATAAACAAAAGCTCTTTGGGATCCTCAATGATTTCAAAAGTGCAGAGTCCTCAGACCAAAAAGTCTGAGAACCATCGAACTAAATCAATCATATTTCTAAACAAAAAGCTAAGTCTGGGATCAGAGTAGAGAAGAGATTTGCAAACGTAGGCATTAGTTTGAGGTTCAGTTAGCATGGATCATGATGGTATCAATAAACAAACAAGATTTTTTTGACCAGAGAGCTCCGGATAATTCCAAACTCACTGCATGATTAAGCAACCTTCCTCCCAGGAAGAAATTGGTAATGAGACTTGGACCAACTGGTTCTCCAACATGAAATACATATCCCCCAACTATGTCTGAAGGTCAACTAAAGAAAGGAGTGATTTAAACTTACCTAGGTATCTTGGATAAAAATATTCCTGTGGAAAAAAGGAAAAAGAAAGGGCAACAGTTTACTGGCACGATATGAAGCTTCTTCAAGAACATCATCAGTAGTTAATGAACTCAACCCCAGCCCTTCTTCCTTAGCACCCAGAAACAAAGACGTCGTCGAGGTGAGGGATTTGGGAATTCCTCCATGGCTGACTCACTGAGTAGCTGGGCAAGAACTGCACAGGACGCTACTCTCCGCCATGGAGACTGCGGCGTGAGGAGAGGAAGTGAGAAGGGAAAACCAGCAGAGCTGCTGACTCGGCTTCCACAGAATTATTTTTTGCAAAACTGTCAACATAATTGTGAGACCAGACTTTCCATAACAAGCAAATGCAATGCATTTATAGCTACTTAGAAAGTGCCGGTCAAAAAGAGACAGACTTTAGAAGCATGAGACTGGGGTCCAAGGAAAAACAAAGACTTCTCCACTCACTGACTTAAAGGGCATTGTTTGGCATTTACCGTATTTGTAAAATAAATTGCTGCTGGATGGGGAATGGAGGCTATAAATAAGGGGTCTTTTATCCATGAATGCAAATCCTAGCGAGCTATATTGTATCTGATTTAATGGAATAGCCCCAATTACATCTAGCCTACTCTCTGCTTGCAGTAGGTATCAGGTGGAAATGGTTTCAGACTCTTTTTGCCCATCTGCAAATTGTATAGCCCTCCCCCGTTAAAGGAGCCTCCACCACAATAGATTTTAACCTCCAGCTTAGGTTCAATCATTTAAGCAGTCTGACCCTAAAAATACATTGCCTAACTGAAGCCAAGACATTACAGAAATGGTAGAAATAATAATATATTGAGGGTCACTGCATGTTGGATGTGTATTTAGTATTTTTACATTATGTTATTTAATTCTCATAAACACCTCCAATGCTGGTATATTTTTAACTTCATTTTTACAGATGAGGAAACGGAGGCTCGAGACAGGTTGTGGAACTTGACCAAGGTCACAAAGCTGGGAAGGACTTCAAATGAAACATTGTCGTTTGAAACAGCATTAACCTAAGCTAGTTGGTTGAACTCTTGCCAAAAGGAATGCTTTAGAGGTGGCTTTTGTTTCTGGTACTTGCGGAGGCACTTCTCTCCCAGCCCCACACCTCCATCACCATTCCTCAAAACATTGCCAGCTTTATAAATTTGTTGTTGTTGTTGTTGATTTAAGAGTCAAGTGTTTTGTTTGTCCATTTCTTGCACTGGAAACATTCTTCAATGACATCCTTGGCCTATGATTTTTTGCCATAGTCCTTACTGACTACACAATTGCAACCACCCACTTTGTGGGGTTGTCCCTCTGTGTTGACTTTATAGAGGCCTACCCAGTCCCCTAGTTTCTTGTTGTCATCAGCCTTAGTTGGGTTGATTCGGTGTTCAACACAGAGAGCCTCCACCAACTTGACATATACGAGCTCACCACAGTTGGATGCCAACACACAGGATAGGCCTGTCGCTTTTTTGGCAGCTTCGCAGATCCCATGTGCCAGGCCACGGTGGATGAGGGCGGCCTTCAGCACCTCTCGTAAAGCGGTGTCAGTGTCCATTCCACCGTCAACAGCCAAGCTCTCCTCGGCCATGGCGGTGGGTCATGGTGGAGCCCAATTTCGAAGGCACTTAGCCTCAGCGGTGGCAGAGCAAGAGCTCTAAATTTGTTTTGACACCTCTATTTGTCACCTTCACCTCAGCGCTTGGCCAGAGCCCTCCCTTTCTGCTTTTTGTTTCAAGAGCCTAGTGAGTGGGTGGCACATGAAAAGCAATTGAGAGTTGTCAGGGAGACCAAGGTAGTGTTGGGAAACATTTGCTATGATGCATTTAGATGGGTTTTTAGAAAGTTCTGTTCTAGTAAAGCTGTGACTTAAAAAATACAAATTCATCACTCCTTTAAAAGAAAGGGAACAGTCAGAAGCAAGTTTGGTATTTAAGCTTGTGTGATTATTGTGAAGCCAATGCTCAGCGCAAATGTGACGATGAAAAGGCCAGGTTCCAGAAGTCAGACGCTAGAAAGTCAAGGGAGACAGTTACTCCCTTCTTGCCACCACAAGCCCCTCTTCACAGTCCCCTTGACAGCCTGACGGGATCAGCAAACTGAGGACATGAAAGGCCAGGAAAGCCACATGAACTTCCAGTAAAGCCTCTTGGAATAGCAGACAGACAAATGCTTATCACCTCTTTTACTGGGCTTAGAGAGAGGCTTGGTCACATGACTCAGAGGCTTGGTCACATGACAAAACACAAAGGGAAGGGCTTTCAGTTCCAAAATAAAATATTTAGGATGAATGCAAAAAGTGTTCTACTCAAGTCTAGGAAACCCACGATTAAGAAAAGACTGATAACAATTAAGAATTCGTGAGTAAAATATACCGAATTATGGATAAATGTTTGCACTGCCACAATTTTCTGGAATGGTGACATTTTTCAAAATCATGACTAGTAACATTAGTTAATACTTACATATAATGTTAAACATTCTGTTGCAAAAAAGCATTATTAATACACAAGTCATGCTCATTTCCCCTCACTTAAACATGCCTACGGGAATGTGGTTTTTGAAATGACAAGCCATCATCTAGTGACAGTTCATCCTAATTGTGTGCTTGATTCATCTAGGGTAGAGAATGGGGGCAGAAAGCACATGCTAATTTGTCTGATAACCTGAAGGGGACATGGGTAAACCCTGAATAAAAACAAAGCAAAGATAAACAAATATGCCTACAAACGCTGCACACACAAGAGAGGCATTTCAAAATTATCCTTGGAAGTGATGACCAAAGAAGGAACTGCTATGGAAAACACCAAAATGAAGGGAATAGCATGTTAATGTTGGACCTTCTGCCCTGATGTCACAGAATCAAATACAGACCACTTTCTTTTCAAATCGTCCAGACTCCCACCTGTGTGCCCAGTTTAATTCTGTCCAAAAAACCTGGCACTGCAGGCCAGGTTGACTCTCATGAACAGCACCCCATAGAAACAAGGACCCTGTGGGCCCAGAAATGGAGGCCCAACCCTGGATCAGGAGCAGCCAAGCCTCTGCTTTCCAAGCCTGGCAATCATTCTCCCGAGGGCTTTCCTTCCACTTCCTTTAAATAGCTAGAGAGAAAGAGAATTGAGCAAAACCACAGGCCACTAAACTATAAGCTTAAACTCCAAGAAAATAAGGACAATATCTATCTGCCCAGCACTTAGCCTGGTCCCACCAAAGGCCCTTGAGAACCATGAGCTGGATGGATGGATAGAAGGAATGAATGAATGAATGAATGGGCAAATGCTGAGTCTTCCAGTTTTCATTCTGTTGAGCAAAGCAGCAGAGTCATAATTTTATTTATATCATAAATAAGCATCCTGGGGAAAAATTTTACGTCAATGCTGTCAGTTTGTCTCTTTCAATGCTATGGGAGTATTAACAGTATGGTTTCTCTAGTTTACAAACTGCTGATCATGCTTTTAAAAATAGAATCCTTACTGCTAACACTTATATAACTTTCCCTTCTGCTCTTCTCCCCATCTCCTGCCACACACACACATATCTGTTTATTTGTGCTAACAATCGTCATCTTTATTAAGAAGCTCTGGAAGGGTCCATATATGCTGGCACAAGGTGTTAAATGCTTGGAAGAGTAAACAATCAAATTGCCTAGAAAACGTGTACATGATTTATCATTCTAGGAAGAAGATTGTTCAAAAGAAAAGTAGTATCCTTATTAAGCACACATACAGTCATACCTGGGAGAAAACCCCAGGCAGGTGCTTTGCCCCAGCTTCACAAGTTTCAAGGTGGTTAAGGCAGTTTGGATACCGACTGGGGAGCCAAGCTTTCCAGAGGACTTCCCTGCGTAAACCATGTTGAGTTTCTCAACAAAACCAGCTGCCCTGTGAGGATGCAGAGCCTATTTGCATTCTTGTTCACTTTGATTTTGTAATCATGGGGGGAACTTATGTCCAAAAGCATCTTTAAGGAAGGTGGGCCGAAGCTCAGAGAGGTGCTCCAGGCTTGAGGGACAGGGGCTGGTCCTTGTTAGTGTCTAAAGTGAGGCAATTTGTTCTAAAACTACAGAAAAGCATTTCAAGAAACCAATCCCCTCAACCTTAGGAGGCCCCTCGTTCCCATCTCTTCAGTTTCTCACTCCCTTAACTATAGACCCGCATTTTGGCATTCTGTTCCTATGAAGAGGAAAAGAAGAAAGAAGAACAAACGAGGTAGTGGGTAAAATCCTTGAAAATTCCCTCTTGTGACATTTCCCTAAGACCAGAGCCCTCCCCTTCCAGCTCCAGCCTCTGCCCCTGCAGCGAACCTCCGGGACTCACTGCCTGCCCAGCCAGGGTCTGCATCCTGGAAGCCGCCACAGCATCTTTCTTATAAAGCTGAAGGTCAAGAATCACAGAGGGCTGCACACCTGCCCCCTCCCTGCTGGACAGAGGGTCGGCCTTTCTGAGGAAAACTCCCTGCCCAGGAGAAGCTGCAGGGCACGGTGGTTACACGCAGGCTCTCAGGCCAGTGCCCAGGTCTCAAACCTCAGCTCCAAGATTAACCAAGTGACCCCGGGCACGTTTGCTAACCCCTCGGTGCCATGGTGTCCTCTTCTACAACCCAGATCAGAACAACACATGCCCTCAGCCCCACCACAATCCTGCCCGTTCATGCATGAGTCAAACAGAATTTAGAGACTAGAATCCCCTTCCAGGTGGGCCTCTAGTGAAATTCTTTCCCTGGTCAAAAATTTTTGGGGTGGCTCATCTATGGCAGTTGCTGCAGTCTGCAGGCCTGATGAGGGATTTCAGTGGTCATTGCACTTTTATCCTCTGAAGGCTGAATTGCTTTCCAAAAAATGGTCCAAAATGAGGTCAAACCTCAGATCCCATTTCCCAAATGATGGGAAACATCCCTGATGAGGGATTTCAGTGGTCACTGCGCTTTTATCCTCTGAAGGCTGAACTGCTTTCCAAAAAATGGTCCAAAATGAGGTCAAACCTCAGATCCCATTTCCCAAATGATGGGAAACCAAAAGCATGGTCCCTGCCACCATCCTCGTGTAGCTCACAAACAAGGATGTACACACAGTTCTGAAGGTTCTAAAATCTTAGCAATGGCAGCGTTTGAATGGTTGCTAAAAATACCTTCATCTCTTACACAGTCACTCTCTAAATCTACTTTATCCCTTTAGAGAGGAAGCTCCTGAAAGCCAAGCAACGTCTCCATACTCAGTAAAGGGCAAACAGGAACATTCGGCAAGAGGGTGAGGTTGGCGGCTTCCACTGTCTTTTCATCCAAGGACCAAAAGCTCCCAAAGACTGGATGTAGGTCAGCATTCCCACTAGAAGTTACAGAAGGAACTGGTACCGAGGTTTCCTACTTATCTTCCTTCTGGGCGTTCACTTCACTCAGTGGTAAATGTGTTCAGGCACTGAATCACAGCATTTTAGGTTAAATGCAACTTAAAATTATTCAACATCTTAGATAGACGTCCTTCCCCTGAGGAGAGCCCGTCAGGCCCAATAATAATCACAACCACCAGCAACAGGAATTCTCCGTTTGACAGTGAGGCAGCAGGCTGAGCTTTACAGATGAAAGACACACTGCTCTAGTCCTGACTCTGTTACTAGTTTTTATACAGCACCAAGCAAGGCATTTAACTACCCTGAACTCCTGTTTACTCATCCATAAAATGAGTTTCATTAAATTGCTTACTCCCAGAATTGCTAGGAGCATTAAACATGTTAATGAATGTGAAAAACACTTTGCGAGCATATCAACATCAGGTCTATATAAACCTTTTGGACATGGAATATCTAAGACTTTTATCTGGATTCACACAATCTAATGAGTAGTTAAAATACATTACAATATAACAAATAGTGTGCAGTTTTCAGCTAGTATACTAAAAATTTGTTATTTCCCCTAATACATAATTGCTTTAAATTGTTTCCAAAAGTCCGCAGAAGACAATGGAATGTTATTTGACAAGGTAGGCTGTGACTCTGGGCAATAAGTTTGCTTACTGACGTGATAAATATTTAAGATTTTTCCACAGGAAACAAGTCAAATAGAATTTACCAATCTGTTAACCATAATGTGCTTGTGTTGCCAGCAAACTTGACTTCTAAGCAAAAAACTCATCAAAATAATGTCAACTTTAGTCACCACTACTAGAGCCTTTTGCTTTCTAAGGGCCTGAAGAGTTCTTATAAATAAGGTTTCATTTTTTTCACAATAGTGTCTTGAAGAGACTCCATTTTGCAGACAGGAAAGCAAAGGCTTCTTTTCTCTCCTTCTCTGAAGCCCAACTTCTTAGCATCGCATTTAAAAGGTCTGAACAAAGCCAGCACAGGCTCACTCAGTCTCCAATGATTCCACTTCCAAAACACACCCACCCACCAGCTGCAGACGGCTGCACAGAAGTCCTTTGGGCTGTCCCACCTCGCCACTCCTATTTCTTTTCCCTTTGCTTGACAGGCTCATTCTGCCTCCACGCCCCTTTGTCCTGCTGTAATAGTAGCCATTCTTCAAGACCCAGGTGGAATGCCATGTCCTTCCAAGAGACTTCTCTTGATCTCCCGTGGTAAGCATGGCCCCTCGCGCTCCTGCAAACCTGGAGAACGCAGCTGAGTCATTCCAGACGCTTAAGACGAGGTTTTCTGGTACCAGTTTTCTTTATCTCTGCATTCTCCCCATCTCTCTTCACCCTCTTCTTGTCCTTCTCCCCCTGAAATGCAAGCTCCTTGGAAGCAGGGACCATGTCTCAAGCATTTTATATCCCCCACTAGTCCCAGCACATAGTAGCTGCTCAAAAGTATTATTTTTAAAAAAATGAGGCAAAATGGTTAAACAATTCTGCATAAAAGAAGCCCTTCCACCGTGGGATACTGGCAGAATGGGAACTGACACACAGCCTCCTGAATGGGTGGGTTAGGTTTTTATAATAGTGATGTAGAGCAATAATAACAAAATACACACACACTCCTCACTAGAATCTAAGTTTTGTGAGGGCAGCTTCCCCAATGCCTAGAATAAGGCCAGGTGCATAGTACAAACTCGATACATACCTGCTGAATGCACGAATGAATGTCCTTCCTCTTTTTCCACCAACGGTGGAACGATTTTGTTGCACATTCTTGACAGGTTACTATCTTTGAATTTTGCCAGATCCAGCTTCTAGATCCCTCTCACTGAGTTCTCATCATATTTTCTGCATGAACTAGGTGATTCCTTTATACAGGAACCAATTTCCAACATTTCTCTAAAACACGTCTTCTAGTAAATCTCTCTCCACTATTTTCTGTTTTAGAAAGGACTACAAAAACTCAGATGGTTTGAGAAGCAAATACCTACTACTTTTTGGACATTCGGTTTTTCACTAATATGTGTATCTTGGAGATAAACCTCACCACTCTCATTGTTTTACTAAAAGAAGTCAGCACTTTCACCTACACAGTGTTTTTGTAGCTCAATACAAAGGAAGCTGTTGCTCCAAGCTTACAAATGTGTAAAGAAGTGGTCCTAAACTCGGGGTGTCAGTACCCAAGGTGTCTCCAATACAGCAAAGAGAGTTAGTTGCTTTAAAATGTCCAACTGCAACTGCTTAAAATTTTAATTTAAAAAATCCTGGTTACATGGCATTTATGGGAGGGAAAGGAGTTCCAGTATCAAATAAAAATGGATAAAAGCACCGCAACTCAAAAAAGAAAAAAGATACACACACATAAATATGATAAATCCCCTAAAAGGTTGAATGGCTGGTTCAAGGTCATACAAACAATTAAAGTCACTGGATTCGGGCTCTTACAGTCCCTTAGACTGGGATTACTCATCTCTGTTCACCTTTTTCTACTGGTACATTTATGTCCTCCTTTCTTCTTTCCAAAACCAGCTTTTACCCATCCGCTGCTTGTCTCAAGCATCCTACCTAAGAGAAACTTGGCTCCTCTGCTGCTAAGTAGGATAACTGAAGGAAACATGGAAACCGTGCTTTCCCCAGAACTAGGTGGTCTCCCAGGCCAGAGGCTTCTAAGGCCCAGCTCCAGCACAGAACCCCCCCGGGGCCAGTCCTGTAAGGCAGGGAGGCCCCAGGGACAAAGCAAGTCAGCAAAACCAGCCAGACCGCTCAAGCTTTAATTATTTTCCCAAAGAAGGCAACGACTTGTTCACTTGTTGCTCTCCCTTCCTCAGACACTAAGAGTTCAATACAATTCCTCAGCTAACAATAAAGTGCCTATTTTGTCAGAGGGAGTTCCTGCTAGAACAAAATGCTGGGCGTTGCCACCGAGTCGCAGAAATGAAAGATGGGAAAGGCCTGTCACATCCCTGACCCCGTGGGGCTGGCTGCAGAGGTGACCTCAGCCCGCTTCACACTGGATCTTTGCAGATCTAACTCCCTCTTTTTTGTGTGTGTTGTTTTTACAGCTTTATGTTCTGAATGTTGGCTGCAATCAATGCACCTGTGGAGAGCAACCACCTGTCTGCACTTCTAATTATCTGCCTTTTATTTGCCAGGCTTGGACCCAGACACTGAATATAAAGCAATTCCAAGTAAAGTGTGTGCAGAGAGGCCCTGAGCCATGTCACACGGGCTCTCCTCTGAGTAAACTGCGTGGACTTTGTGACAGCTACTTTGGTTGATGACGACTGTTCTGTGAGTACTGGTCCTTGGCTGTGTTTCTGATAGGTGAACTGCTACTGTATACGTATTCATTAATTTCTTCACTCAACAAAACATTCATTACTTGCCAATTATGCGCCAGCACTGTGCGGGACCTATATAGACGAGTAAGACACAGCCCCAGCCCTAAACAGTCAGTCTGGCAGGGATGCAGGTTAACAGGTTATGATGCTGTAGTATGTGTGGCACCACAGGGGACCAGTGCAGATACTAGGGAAGCAGAGGGGAGGGTTATTAACTCAACCAAATATTTAGATTAGATTGCATGAGTGTATCTGAAAAGGCCTGTGTAGGACACATGCTATGCAGAAACTCTCCTGAGAATAGTTAACTGTAGTGCCTTTGCCAGCCAGGTACAAGCATTACATGGAAATATTCACTAAGGAATTAACCTCTTTTTTATAAGATTTGCTCCCAAATACATCTGCCCCCTATGACAGTGATTTGTGCTTGCCATTCAATAGCCCTATTTCTTCCCTTCATCCTAAATAATATAACTCTGATTTTATTCAGAGCCACAATGGGCCCAGCTAAAATACTACATTTCCCAACCTCCCTTGCCAACTTGGGCTGGCCGTGTCATTAAATTCTAGCCAATAAGAGAGAAGCAGAAATGTGAAACTGCTTGACTCTGGGGAGGTTGGACCTTTTTACTCTCCACCCTCTTGGCTGGAATGCAGATATGATGGCTGGAGCTCCTGCATCTTGCACCATGTATAAGGAGGCATTGAAGCTGAAAGCCAAACACCAGGATGATGGAACAGAAATATGTGTGTGTCTCTGACAACTATCAAGTAGACATACCAGCCCTGGACTGCTTGCCCCTTTTCTTCTAAGGCACTGTCTTGTTTAAATTCTTGCTATTTGCAGTTTTCAAATACATGCGACCAAAAATACCAGTCTAAGCTGAATTTGACAAATTAGTGCAAATAAAATGGTAATCATAAAATTATAAATCTAACAAAGGAGTTGAGATTTCATGTGTCAATAAGAATGTTTTTGGAAACATTCACTGCAAAGTCATTGACATGTAAAATTTTAGACTTATAAAAGAAGAGAAAATCCTCAAATATAATAGAATGACTCCTTCAAAAAAAGAATAATCTGGTTATCTAAGGATAAAGGAGGCCCAGAGAAATATGGATGAAGCCATTAAACTTTTTTTTTTGCAAAAATATCCCCATTTATGTTAAGAACGCTGATTTTTGAAAAATCATTATTGTGTTCGAAAAATTGTGCCCCACCCTCCAAAAATTCTTAATTCAACCTTTCTTTGTCCTAAAAGTTTAGTGCCTAAATGCATTTATAATAGGAATTTTATAAAACATGAAATAAAATAAATTTGTTTTTATAATTTAGTTTCATTCCTCAAGATAAATTTTTACCTTTACTATGCAATTTTGATGTCTGGTTTAAGTGAATTCACTTTAAAGAGCCTTTTATCCTGTACTCCGAGTGCTCTCCTAGCAAGGCCCTTTCGGACTGTTGGGTCCTCACTTCTCACAGCACTTGCTTGCTTGTTATGAATAGCTACGCATGCTCAAAAATCTCTTCTGTTGTCCACGCCAAAAGCAGAGCTTAACAATGGATGTCACTCACAGGTTATAAAAGCAGAACAGAGAAGTCAAGAAATAATTAAGCCCTTACTGGATGCCCCACTGTGGCAGGCCCTGCCTTCCAGAAGGCTGGCCAAATAATTCTTATTGTAGAAAAGAGATGCATACATGTGAATCAAAAAGAACTTTATTTAAATTATGGCTATAATTTATTTAGAGATTTCCAGTGCCAGGCAGTGTGCAGGGTCCCTTATATACCTCCGTGGAAGGCAGAATAGCTCCCTAAAGGCATCCATGTCCTAACTGCCAGAACTTGATCCACGTTAGGATACCTGGCAAAGGGGAATTAAGGTTACAGGTGGATGATGGTTGCCAATCAGCAGACCTTGAGATGGGGGATTATCCCGGGTTATCTGGGTGGGTCAAATCACAGGATCCTTATAAATGGAAGAGGGAGGAAGGAGAGAACCCGGGAGATGGCAATGTGCAAAAGATTCAGCCCAGTGTTGCAGGGTTTGAAGATCGAAGGGAGCCAAGAGCCAAGGCAGTTTCCAGAAGCTGGAAAAGGCAAAGAGCCCTAGTCTTCTCTATTCTCTAGAGCCTCCAGAAAGGAAACAGCCCTGCTGGCATCCTGACTTTAATCTTCTGAGACGCATTTTGGACTTCTGACCTCCAGAACTATCAGATAATAAAACCTTGTTGTTTTAAGCCATTTGTTTGTGGTAATTTGTCAAGGCAGCAATTAGGAAACAAATACACCTTCTTTCGTTTAACTTCATTCTCACAGAGATCACGTAAGATTGGATGTTACTACCTCCAATTCACGTTTGTGAGCACTAGGACTCCGCGGATTTAACTACCTTGCCCTTAACACACAAGAGCAAAGCCGGGATTCAAACTCTTGCCTCTAACTCAAAAGCCTTTCCATTACATTACACGGCCTTTAAATAAAAAACACACTCTGAAAGCTCCTAACAGGGTGCCTAACATGTAGAATACATTCAACAAATGAGCTTTGCTGGAGCAAAGGAACAGAGCAGGGAGCTTCCCAGAAGGTTCTGGACAAGGAGCTGGCTCTAAGTGAAGACCTGTGTTAGCAAGTGAAGATCCAACTTCCCATCAGGCCAAGCTGGGAAGTCAGGGCTTGACCCAAAACAACAGGGGAGTGACTTTTTGAGCATCTGTGGTGTGTGAGCAGCATGCATGGAGAAAGAGAGAGGCCATGGGGAGCAGCAGGACCCAGTCAGGAAGCTGTGCAGTCCTCAGAGCAGATGGGACGGTGCCTGGGTCCAAGGAGAGGCCGTGGGATGGCAACGGAAGTGATAACAAGAAACGCTACAAGGAAGATGTCTTAGGACTTGGCCACTGGCTACTTACGGTGGTGGGAGGAGAGAGAGGAGGCCAAAGGGACTGGCAGATTTTAACCCCAGGCCTGAGAAATCACAGCAGCACTGACTAATACTGAGAAGTCAGTCTGAGAGAAGGGGAGAGATGAGAAAAGGGGATGAGTGATAGGAGAAAGTGAAAAGGAAAGCACGGTGGGAAGTGGTGGTGGGGAGTGGTGCCTGGCCAGCACCCACCTTACAGCTCCTGCAGTCATCCAGTCATCACTGTACTTGACCCCTGCTGACCCAGGTGTCCTCCGTCCTGCAGCACCTGACCCTGCACAGGTGGTTGGGCCGCGTGAGTCATTCATCCTCTTTGAGTGACCAGAGGATTGAGTGTCTGTAACACAAGTAAATGGCTATCCTGCTTCTCTCTTCCTATTTCTTTGAGGAAAGCAAAATAGTATATCTTCTGATTATTCTGAACAGCAAAGTTAAAAACTGAAGAGAGTATAGGATTAACAATTTAAGCAGTTAAGAGAGAATAACGCAGACCCCAAGACAATCTTGATGGAAAATTTAGTTTTCCCTGAGAATAATAAGTTGTGTAGACACTTCCTTTGGACCTGGACTCAGTAACTTAGGAAGGTGTCAATCACTCCAATGTTAACATGCTAAACTTGGAGTCTGGAGATCAGAGTTTTCATCCAAGCCCTCCTACTAAATAGCTGACTTGGACAAGACCCTAAATAAATTCCTAGACCTCAGTTTCACAAAAGCCTAGAATTAAATGATGCCTCAGACTCTTGCCAGCCACAAAATTCTATAATTCTGTGACAAATGCTATTGTAAAGCTCTTGATTATTTCTCTGGCTTATAAAAGAAAAGTTTAAGTGCATCTTTGGCGCATCTCTGAATTCAAAGAAAGCTTCCTGAATGTCATCTTGTGACACAGGCTTTTCTGATGATTTTAAACATGTTCCAAATCCTTTGAAAGGATCTGCTTCATCAGCAAGCGTGACTCAATTTAAAGACCCAACTTCAAGGGTCTAAGCCAAGGAGAGGAAGCTCTCTGGGTTTCAGGGTTTGTTTTGCTGCCTCTGATGTATCACAGGCATCCACCCTTGCATCTCTACATTGTGCTCAGCCTGGCTAAGATAATTAAGCAAATTAAGGGCACAGGAGATGCACAGCCACGGGGATATGCCACAAAAGCAAACTGCCTGTGCTACTCAGTGATCAAGTCCCTTGAACCAAGCTAAGGAGACTTGACTAGCCGGTGCCCAATCAATAGTTGGTCCATTTTTTCCTTCAGCTTTATCCAAGCTTCTCGGCATGTCTGCAGCCAGAAGACAGATACCATGGCACTCAAGCCACCCATCTCCCTGGCCAATGAGTGGTGGCTGTGGTTCTACCTTCAATGGGGGACTTAAAACATGCTTTGTCTCTTTAGTGAAATGTTTCAGATTGAAATGGAAGACACTGCTGGACAGCAGCTATTGGCAGTTGTCAAGAGGCTGGGGCAGGGGATGTGGGTTTCTGCTCTTACCTCATCATGTTAGCAAAATTCAGCAGGTAAGAAACGCTCAAGCACAAAGGCAAACACCAACACTGGTGAAGTCGGTATCGGCTGCTCTGCAAACCCGGCAGGGAAGTGCTCACCGCAGACCGTATACCTGAAACCCATTCTCCTTCTTGAGTTACATGCTTGCATGCACCATGCTTACCCTCAAACTGTACTCTACCCTGATGTACCATACTATTAACAATGCCTTGCGTATATGCCATGCTTTCTCATGTGAATTAACATAACGCTCCGCTGGATGCTCATCAAGCACCCCCAGACCTAAGGGGGCATGGTTTCGTTTACAGACAGATGAGTGAAAGAAGGCTTGGTGGCATCAGGTGGCTCACCCAGATCCCTTGCTCTTCTCACTAACCCTCACTAGTAACAAAGGATGCTGATTAAGAGCGCAGGCTCTACAGTTAAAATGCCATGGTCAAAATCACAGCCTTCTCATTTACTGTGTGACCTTGGATGAGTTTCTCAACCTCTCTGGGCCTTAGTTTCCATATCTGTGAAATGGGAATAATAGCAGTAGCTATTACATAGGGCTGTATTGAGGATAAAGTGACATGATATGTGTAAGTACTTAGAACAGCGCCTGGCACCCAGGGTGTGCTGTTATGAGGATTAGATAATATTTTTCCAGATCATGATTCTCCTTCTATACTAACTGATGTACTTAGAGGACACGTCTAGGAATCATGAGTAACCCATGCTTTTTTTCACAGACCATTTTATTATCTTTTGATGGTAGTCAGCTGTTAAATTGTCAGTTCTGAAAAAAAAAAAAAAAGGAAGCCAATTGCCTATAAACGTTGTATTATTTCCCTGTCTTTCCCAAAAATATAAAAAAAAATACATACACACACATGTATAGGCACAGACAAAGTGTGGCACAACAAAAGGCAAATGGGGGAAGCCAGGAGGGCAGGTAACAAATTCTTCCTCAAAGCCACAGCTGATCAAAAACACACCACTCAGCATCCCCACCCCACCCCAAAGAGCAGCAGGTCTGGGCTGAGGACCTCAAGAGCTAATCAAGTAAAGGCAGACCCCAAGACCTCAGTGTGCAGGGAGGGTTCTAAGTATTCACCCCCAAATGCACTTGGCCCCTTGGTCCTTTAAATGCTGGGCTGGTGCATGGCCCGGGGGAATAGAGACGGGCAACGGGTCCCTGTCACAGCGGAGCGGAGGGTAGGGGTGAGGGAGCTCTGGGTCTAGGTCTCCTCTAACCGAACCCCATCTGCAAACTTCAGAGCCTATGCAGGAGGCACCTCCTGAGAAAAGGGGGAGCAGCCTTTCTGATGAAAACTGGTTTGACTGTTTGGTGACCAGCCAGTCAATTTGGTGGACAACAGCAGGTTGCCTGGTTGCCTGACATAACCAGTTTCCTCAAAGCCTCAGGTGGCGAACACCCTGGGGCAGAAAGGACAGGGCCGGATGGGGGGCCCCCGGGGTTGCTGAGGACCTGTCCTGGATGTGGTCAGTGTGGGAGCAAAAGCAGCCCGACCCGGGGAGTGGTGGGGGGCAGGCAGGATGCTCTGGGAGAGGAGGGATTTATTCCCGAGAAAGGAGCTGGAAGGACTGGGCTTCCACAGGGCAAGACAAGACCTTGCTTTACTTCCTAACGATCCTGATGGATTTTATGTCTGGTCTAACCCCTAAAGCCATAGAAAGAGAAATGAGAGTGTGTTGTGGGGGGTGGGGGGGGGTGAGGGGCTGCTACCGAGACAGAACTATCCTGGGCTGCTGCTCAGGGATTGTGAAATCGGCCTCAGGCTGTCACCTTCCCTGGCCTGGCCGGACAAACCACCCCACCGAGGGCAAGTCCTGCAGGTGTGACTCGGTCTCATCTCCTGCCACTTCCATCTCCCACCCTCAGACTGAGACCCTGCGTGTCCTCGCCTGCGTGAGCCTCTAGGCCACGGACACCCCGGCTGCTGCCTGGCGTCCCCAGAGTGCTCGCGACCTGACAGGGTGGCTTGAGGGGAAGCCTTCAGTCTCCATTAGGGGGCCCCTCCCCAAGCCATCCGCAAAGACCTTGTCATCTAAGTAAAGCGCATGTCCTTGATGGGCAAATGCAGCTCAAGAGATGGCCCTTTGAAACTGACTGCACCCCTAAAGCCCTCTTATACGGAAAACTTATCAGCTTCACAGAGTCCCATTATATCTGAGAGAGCTGAGGTGCTGAGGGGGTCAGGGGAAGGCGGCCCTGGGGTGGGGAGGGAGGGAGGGAAAGGGAGAGAACACTATTAGCAATATTTATATTGTAGCATCATAGCAATGATAATTAGCAGTATTGGCAATACACTAGCATTATTATATGAGTATTGTATTTTGTCTTTCAAATAGTAAGGATGGGATACAGACTGCAGCCCTGATTTTTTTTTTTTTTCCTACCTCTAGGTCACAGACCAAAGAGAGTACGTGTCCATAACTGCTAAAGCACAAAGCACTGTGAGATGAGCCTCATGCGCCAACAGATGAGTATCTGTGCAGCACATCTGGGGCGGGAACAAATCTTTTGTCCATAATCCTTTCTGGAAGCAAACAGTGATTACTGAGATTGTATCAGGCAGCCAGGAACCTTCCTTAAATCTGCTTTAGGAAGCAATGAAGTAAAAAGGCGACTTGTGCTGAGAACCCGGGCTGGGACTGAGAAGCATTAAGAAGAACTCTGAAAATTATCAGGCAGATACAAGCGTGGAGGGATTAATTACCCACAGTTCTCTCTGAATTAACCTCAGACCTCGAAAACAAGCGAGTCAGAAATAAAATGCCAAGAAGAGAGAATAACAATATAAAAAATCAAAGAAGATAAGGAGGGCGATAGGATTAACAGGCGACAATGGATGGCAGAGGGAGCAGCATTGTCATCAGAATAGACTCTGTACTCCCTGGGGCTTGAAAAGAATGTGGGTTAGAGATTACCCACCCCTCAGAATGCAGAGGGAGACTGCTTTGGCAGCAGGAGGGTTTGGAGGCTTAGGCTCACTGAGGAAGGCTCCTTTTCCCCTAACAAAACCAAAGTAATGGTCCGTGACATTTAAACCACAGGGTGTGTGATAACTGGCAGGAATCCAGGAAAGGAGATGCAATCGTTGCGCTTAGTATCTATTTGCGATAAAAGAGAATAATTTTGAAGACCAGGCACCTTCCCTTGCAGAAAAAAAAAACGGGAAAGAAATGCCAATGTGGAAGGATACGTGTAAGCAGGAAGGCCCAATGGTTGGCAAATACTAAGTGTGCAACAGATACCTGCTGAATGAGCAAACCTCCGAAATCCCCCAGGTGAAGAGATCTGGAAGCCCAGAGTGGGTTCCCACTGCCCAATTCTCCCCAGCTAGTTGGGCAGAGAGGGCGGGGCCCAGGGCAAGCTCTCCCCACTTTCGCTCCCTAAGGATTTTTCCACCGCAACAGTCTGGAACCACAAGAAAAACTGTTGTGTAGGGTGGGAGATGTAGCACTCCCTTCTTTGACAGCAGGGAGCAATCAAGCAGTGTTTGTCCACTTTCCACCAAACCCAGAGGTTGTGCAGGTGCTTTTCTTGTTTGTTTGCTTAAAAGGAAAACTGGGCAAGACACATGGAAGACAGGCTATCAGCTTTCAGCATCCTAAATCCTTACCAGCGCAGCAGGGCTGGGAGCAGGTGGAAGCACAGACCCTGAGGGTGGGCCCTGGGAGGACGAGGACTGGCATTTTTAAGAAGCCCCCTGGTGATACGGATGCAGGTGACTGTGGATCACGGTTCAGGAAATGCTGAATCTAGTGCAACCTTTTCATTCTTAAATATCAGGAAACCAAAGCCCACGGAGGGTGTACAACTCACTGAATTCACATAGCCAGATCCTGGGTATTTGGTGAACTAAGGCCAGGGCTCTTTATTCTATATCACCTTATCAGCCTCATTCCACAAAATATTTCACAGGTAGGGAAGTGTGGATTAATATTTCCCAGAAAGAGTATAAACATTTTTGGAGGGCAGAAACTCTCACACTGATTATTTCATAGCTCTGCCCCTTTCAAAAAGTGCTCTGTGATATTGATTTTTCCTTCACTAAGGTGCACTGGCAGTGAATTGTGTTTTGAGTATCTCCCAACCCCCCTTTAGAAGTGGATCTCCACCCTACAGTGTTGGAAGGATGGCCTAAAGATAAGGATCTCTGGATGGTGAACACCTGTCCTAAAAGCCCATGGTCTACTGGAGCAGAGTTGAGATTAGAACCAGTTTGCCTAACTCCTCGCCCAGGGCTATTCTGTATTCTGACATGGGAGTTTCAAAGGAGGCTGGAATTCTGGGAAAGTGCGGATAGCATTACTATGAGGAGGAGATTACAAGCTTCCGATTGTGAAAAGAGGGCTTTCTGAGGGAGACGTAGCAAAGGACCCAGGAAGTGAAACGCTTTCTCCAGTATTAAAACAATTCAACTGTGCAATAAAAAAAAAGCAAGATGGAGCCAAAACATTCCCTTACAAGGAAACAGAAAACCCTTGCACAGGTATTGATTGCAATAAAGCAATAGGATCATACTTCTTTCCCTTGTCTTCATTTCACACATTTTTGTAAACTGCTTCTATTGCATTTATAAATAATTACAATAAAACATAAAAGCAATTAAAATCAAAGAGGAGATTAGCACTCTGGGAAGAAACTGTGACCTGGAGGTCAGCCAGGAAAAGCCAGGGTAGGGTGTTTCAGTTTTGGACAAGCAGAGGCTGTAGCAGGGCAGGACTAGTGGAGATGGGTGGTGTTTTCAGCTCTTGTTACCACCTCCCAAAGAGCACAGGCAAAATTTTCTAGGTTAGGCATGGGAGTTCGAAGGCATTACACCTGCCACATACTCCCCAAATTGGGCAGTGCCCCCAGCATGACCCAGGTACCCACGGCCGGCCTCTAGAGCATCTAGGGATCTTCTACCACATACCTGATGCATTGGCCACCAGCACTCACCGTTAAAGAAACAAGGTGAGGCTAGGATAAAAAAAAAAATCAGTGAAATTGCAACATGATGCTGCCAGAGGGAGACAAGACTAAACCCGTGCTGTTGTTGACACTGAGGGTAAAGTGAAGAAAACAATCATCTCTATCGTACCTCAGTTACAGTAATAATTGTGCCAAAAAGAGAACTGCACAGTGGTGTGTTCATTCAATAGTTTTAAAGCTTGTTTGCAGAAAAGGAGATCCAAAAGGGATTGCAAAGTCAACAGATTAGAAACGTAAGTCAAAAGAAAAGTATATATTGGTTATACAGAACCACTCTTCTATCACATGTGATTTTTAGTTCATCTCAGAAGAATTCTTTAAAAGAAAAATTCCAGGAGTTCCAAAACATCAGCTGGAAATCACTCTGACCTCACTTTCCAAGATCATTCTTACTTTCCAATATTATTCACTTCCAAACAGAAACACACCTAGAGCTTCCAATAAGTCCTGCAAGTCCTAACTACAATCATTGTTCTTAAATAACAATCTCCTGAAGTTCTGTCTCTTCCTTTACAATCTCACAGCCCCTTCAGAGATACCTCTGCAGGCAGCCACTGCAGTTGGCCAGCCTCCCTGCCCCACACATACTCCAAGGAGATTATTAATAGAAATATGTCCTGGGCCAGCACATGTCAGGCCACAGTCCTGAAATCATCAGCTGCTTCTAAAAGAGCACCTTGGTAAAAGGAGCCCAGCACACACTTGGGCCCTTCCCTACTTTCCACACTGACCGCCCCCCATCCCTACCACACACACACACACACACACACACACACACACACAATTATATATATTCTTTTCCAAAATATTTTTGGATCTGCTGCTGCAACAATTCAAATCTTCAGTTCCTCTTTCAGGAAACCCTCCATCTCCACTTGATGAGGTCCAGGGGCCCAGTGGGCAGCTCCACCCAGAGGTCTAAGCCAGCAAAGAGGAGGGGAGGTAGGAAGCTGTTGGGGTTTTTAACCATTGTATTTCTTTCCCACTTTAAAAATGGAGTCCTGATTTTATTCTGGTGGAGAAGACTTACGTTGTGCATATTTTCTTTAAGTTGCTGCCTTCAGAGGCCTGCTACCAGAAGATCACTGCAGTGTCTCCAACCACCAATACTTAAGGTCACTAAGAAAACTGGGGGCTCAAAAGGTGTGGAGGGAGACGTGAAGATGACCTATTAGCTTTTCTCCTCTGCCACCTGACATCTCCTTTCATCATTTCTAAACATGATGGTTTCAGTGTATTTAGCAGTTCTGGGACAGGAATTGAGGCACTGTCCTTCCACATAAGGGACTCGCCGGTGGACTCGAGGAAGGGCACCCTGAGCTGCCGGAGGAATTCCAGAGTCTTCCCATCAGTGCAAGTAGAGATGTATACCCCTCAAACAAGGTGGTGTAGGAGTGCTCAAAAGGATCCGGTGCCCCAGGCGCTCCACAATCCCCATTGCTGCCAAGCCTCGGTTATGTGGCGAGGTATAAATTATTTACCTAACGGTCCCTTCTCCAAACACCTTCCCAAGCCAGGCGGCCGGCTGGGCCGGATTCCAGCGGCGGCCCCCGGTAGCCTCAAGGCTGCGCACCCCTCTCCCTCCCGCGCCCCCGCCCGGCCGGTGCTCACCGTCTCGGGGTCGTTCTCGAACACCTCCCGGGCCTCCTCCTTGTTGCACAGCTCCTCTATGCACTCCCTCTCCAGGTGGCCCTGCTTGGTCTCCTCGAAGACCTGGTAGGCTCGGCGCTGCCTCGGCCGCAGGAACTGCGCCGCCTCGCGCGCCCGCAACAGCACCGCTGCCCCGCCACGCCGGGCCCGCGCGTCCGCGGAGGGGAGAGGAGAAGCGCGCGGGGATGGGGCAGGGCAGGGGGCGAGGGGACGACCGGGGAAGAGAAGAGGACACACGGCCATTAGCCCAGGCCTGTCGCCTCACACGCCCGGCTGCGGGCACGGGCTCCGCGCCCTTGACCCGGGGATGCTGCGGCGGCGGGGGATGCCCCGGGCGCGCCGCAGTCTCGGCAGCTCTCTTGGCTGCGGCAGGGCGGGTTCGGGAGCGCGGGCGCGACGGAGGCTGCGGGCAGGAGCGCCCCACTGCCCGCCCGGGGTACGAGGGGTGCGTGGGGCAGGGGGTCTTCCCCGACAGACCCCATGCCGGGAGGGGAGCCCGGGCCGCGGGAGCGCGCGGGGCGGTACTCACTGTGCGAGGACTCGGTGGCCAGCAGGAGCAGCAGCAGCGCGGTGCCCAGGGCGGCGGCGGGGCCGGGCTGTGGCGGCGGCATGGCGGGCGGGGGCCGGGGCCGGGGTCGGGGCCGGGGCCGGGGCGGCGGCGGGGAGAGCGGGACGCCCGCGGCGGCGGCGCGGAGGAGCCGGGCGTGCGGGCCGAGAGCGCGCCTCGCGGTCAGAGCGCCCGGGAGGCTCCGGCGGGCCGCGGGCGCCGCGGGGGAGTCTCCCTTCTCATCTTGTCCAATCGGTTCTGAAGTTCACATCCCGGCGGCGGCGCGGAAGCGCACCTAGGGCGCTCCTCGGCGTTTCTGGGCGGCGGGCGGCGGCGCGGCCCGGGAAGGCGGCGCGGGGGAGGCGGTGCCCGCGCGGGGAGGGCCCGGGGGCCGCCGAGGGGCAGTCCCGGCCTCCGACGACAGCGCGTCCTGCACGGGGCGGGGGCCGGACCGAGCTCCTGAATCAGTTTGCAAAACCCTTGAGTTGTTTCCAGTCGGAAAGATCAAAAGATTGAAGAAGGGCGGGGGGTATAACACGCAATCAAGAGCGTGGCGATTTCAACACACTGACTGGTTAGACTAGTGTGTCCTAGGAGAATGGAATTCTCCCAAATCAATTACTGAGCTTATTTATTTGTGCTGGGGTAAAATTTTTTAAATTAAAAAAAAAGTAATACCCTAGTATAACGTAACCACTTACAATTTGACCGTTTACCAGGTACAATTTGAAGATTTAAACCTCTTTTCCAACCTCTTCTCCCCCCACAAAATAAGCATCTACCACATTCTTTTCCAGTTTTCATTCCTAGACACATTTTCTCAAGATTTAAAACCCACCAAAGGGAAAGTAAATTGAAGTCCAAATGAATTTTATTTCGGGTTCAGGGAGTGAGATTAATTTATTTTCTTGTGTAGTCTCTGTTTTCCTTAATAATGTTATTCAAAACCTTGAGGTTTCCCAAGTAGATGTTTAAGCTGAAAGCAACAGTGTGCTTATTCTCAGAGACAAAGACTTTCTGTCTTGTCTCAGAATATTTCACAAAGTTATAAGCAAAAAACCAACCAACCAACAAAACAAAACCAGAGCAGACAGCCCGCAGCGAGCCGGGCACACCCCGCGTGGAAGAGGGGCGCGGTATGGAGACCCCTGTTCCGGAGATCTCACGCACCCCCAAATGATGAAAACGCACAGCGAGTCACTCCCCACCACCGGCCCAAACAGCTGGTCATTTTGCTCGTGGGTTCAACACTGAAATCCCGGGGTCTCAGTTTCCCCTCGCCTTCTGCGGTGGGAGGATGAAACCCACCCCGCAGGTGCTGGTGGGAGTAAGGTCTTTGGTTTAAAGATGGTGTTAACCAGTATTCGTATGTTAAATTTAGGGAAATGAATGTCCACGTGAACGATTTTCAAAGAAGACTTAAAATGTTAATAGATAAGTCATTTCTGCCACTGGAGCTGAACTAGAGTTACAGGGCGCTGGTGGACTGCACTGAGAGAAGGGAACGCAGGCAGCGTGATGCAAGTTCCGTCGGCTGGTTCAGCCCTGCAAACAGCCTTGCGTTTAAAGGAATTTTTATTACATTAATTCACCTGTTTGGTGTTCTTAATGAGCAGTACTGGCTTAAAATCTGGGTGGGGTGATAAATTCTTTAGTCGTTCATCACAAGGCTCTTTAATCAGTTAATTAGTCTATACCTTCAAAGCACAAGGAGTTAATAGAGGGCCCTCTGGGTGTGGGGCAGAGGTCTAGAACTTTTGCATATTATATCTACGTGCTCTATCTACCCCAGCGGCCCATGAATAGACTTAAAGGAGTCAGTAAACTCCCTGAAATTGTATTGCAATTATTTTTGGAAACTTTGTTTATTTTTGGAGGAGGGAGTTTATAGAGTTTATGCAATTCTCAGCATTTTGATCCAGATAAGGGCGAGCATCACTAGATTCTATACATTATTCTGGGATAATCCGCTGGGCTCCTGGGTCCACTGCTTCAGATCATCAGTAAGGGTGCCCCGGACTGGATGGAGACTGTGAGATCCCCACCGGCCCTGCCGAGCTCCTTAGCCTGGACCTCATTCCCTTTCCCCATATTCCCAATCCCTTGCCCCTTTTATTGAGTTAGTATCCCAATAATCATACCTCCTATTATTGCAGAGATTTGGTTTAATAAAATGTATTCACATACACTTGCTCATTCTGATTTTAATAACTGGGAAACTCAGAAAGCCAATAGGGGGAGCAGTGGAGAATGTCTGACCAAATTATCCCAGCTAGTTACTGGTGCAGAAAATTTGTTCTAAGGCAGAAATGGAAAATAGGCAATTTGGATATGTTCCAAAAATGGAAAGCATTGTCAGGTACTATATTATATACCCTGAAATAGCAATGGTGAAGGTGACAGTTCACCTCTGCAAAGGGCAGTAGATTAGACCCAGAGCAACGAATGCTTTATATGCATGGTTAGCCAGTCTGTGGCTGGAAGGTGGAGAGCTGCAGATTTCCAAGGTGCTTTCTCTGCACAGGTCTCTCCTCTCCTGTACTCTCCTTGTGCTCTGTCCTGAAGTCCAGCCGCCTTGGGCTCTCTGGCCACCCAAGGAGTCCACTGGGCTCTGCTTGTGTTTTCCCTTGCTGCCTGGTAACCTGACAACTCCTTCCAGCAGTAAGCTGGAACAATCAGCAGGCTTATCTCATTCTCATTTGTTTCCTGTCTCTCAGGGTTCACTCTTATCTGTTGTCCAATGTCCAGTGTCTTGATATGTGTTTCATATGTCTGTCCAGTTTTTTTAGTTGTTTCTGGTGGGAGGGTAAATTCATTCATTCCCTGTCACTCTATCTTGTCCAGAAATTGGAAGTTCCCATATTTTAAGGATTTTTTCATTTAAAAATGTCTTGCAACCCACTTCCATTATTTGAAAAATGGAAAACAACATGTGTTGGTGAGGATGTGGAGAAATAGGAAACTTTTTTACATTTTTGGTGGGAATGTGAAATGGTACAGCTGCTGTGGAAAACAGTTTGGTGGTTCCTGAAAAAGTTAAATATAGAATGACCATGGGACCCAGTAATTCCACTTCTAGGTATATACCCAAAATAATTGAAAGCGGGGACTCAAAATGATTATTTGCACACCAGTGTTCATAGCAGCACTATTCACAATAGCCCAAACATGGAAGCAACCCGGGTGTTCATCAACAGGTGAATGGATAAGCAAAATGTGGCATATAATGTAATATTATTCTGCCCTAAAAAGGAATGAAGTTCTGATACATGTACAGCATGAATGAACCTTGAAGATACCATGCTGAGAGAAAGAATCCAGACACAAAGGGAAAATATTGTATAATTTTACAGATATGAAATACCTAGTATATGCAAATTCATCAAGACAGAGAGTAAATTACATGTTACCAGAGGTGGGCAGGAGGGAGTAGATGGAGATTTCATGCTTAGCAGGTACAGAGTTTATGTTTGGGTGACAAGAAAGTTCTGGTGAAGGACAGTGGTGATGGTAGCACAACACTGTAAAAGTAATTGGGTACCTCTGAATTGTTTACTTGAAAGTGGTTAAAATGGGAAATTTTATGTTGTATATATGTTACCACAATAAATTTTTTAACAAAAAGCAAAGCAAAACAAAACAAAAAATCGCTGAGCTAGAGTTCTAATTTATAGTCTTCAAAGAATTTTCTAAAAATAATGAGAGGTTTTCAGATCATAAAAACATACTTTAAACGGTTGAAACATTGGTGGTATTCTTTCCATAGCAGCCTATATTTATTAATCCCAGAAATCTTGATTCCAAATCTAACAACTTTGAGATATTTAGCACTTAAGTGGAATTAAACAATTATTTTTACCTCTGTTCGTGGCACATAAAGATGAGAAAATTCAAGTATTTTCCACAAACTTCTATTTTAGTTGGAAAAATTTTCAGAAAGTTTTGGCCTGTGTATGCCAGGCAGCTCATCCCTACCACTGTTTTAGCACATTGGACTTTTCTGGACATTTCGCAATCTGACATGTAACCAATAGTGATAGCTAACATCTATTTAGTGCTTACTTTGTGGCATGCTCTCTTCTAGTTAGTTTCTAACTCATCACCTTTATAACAACCCTAAAAGGAAGCTCTCTGGTAATTTCCATTTTACAGATAAGGAAACTGAGGCCCAGCTTCAGTTAAGAATGTTACCCAAGGTGCACAACTGGTAAGTGGCAGAGCTATGCTGTGATTTGAGGCTGGGGCAGTCTGTGCTCTTACCCAGCCCCCTAGAATGACTAACAAGTCAACTGCAACTCAGTATAGACAAAGTGAAATTATTTGATTTATCATGGCATATCGAGCAGGAATTCAAGGACTTAAGAACTTTAACTTTAGTACTCTCATGAAAAGATAAGAGCCACTTAAATTTCCTCCTGATTGTAAAAGCAATGTATATTATTTTAGAAAATATAAAAAATGCAGGGGAATATAAGACTAGAAAAAAGGCCTGTAATGACATTGCCCAGGTATAGCTGCTTTAAAATTCTAACACATTCCCTCCGTTATTTCAATAGTGTGTTCATCAGATCCTTTTTTATTTCATGTGCAGAAACCCAACTCAAAGTTACTTATGCAACAAATGGGGATATATTGGTTTATGTAACAAGAAGTCTAGTGTGTGACCTCAGGGGCAGCTAGAAATGGAGTGCCCATTTCCGGGATTTGCTCTCCTCTAGTTAATCTTTTCTTTGGGGAGCAGCACAGATGGCCCCCAATTCTCTAGGCTTGCATTATCCTCACATCTAATGATCCCAGGGGAGACAGTTCATCTTTCCCTAGGGCTCCAGCTAGAATTCCAGGGATAATTCTGATTGACCTAGCACAATTCCTGTTCCCATTCATAAACTGGGGTCACCATGAGAGAGAACTCTGATTGGCTAGCTCTGGGTGGTGAAAATGGGGCCATTTGATTGACATCCCTGCCAGCCCGGGGAGAGGCTGCCAAAAAGGAAAATTTGCTGGGCAGACAAAAAGCAACAGTTGCCCACTATCTACAAGAGCTTTTTGTATTTGAGGTTTAGATAAAATACCACAGTACTGAAGTTTCAAATTGTTCTTTAAATTTATTTTAGCGCTTCTGGAACAATAAACTTTTTTCCAGAAACTTTTTTCTTCTCTTCTAGCCAATAAAAGCATTTGTTAGAAAAATGTGCAAATTGTCCTAGAAGTATATTTTAAAGATTTGAATGCATGACAGTGTTTTGTGGGATTTGATATACCCCTTTCTTTGCTGCAGAGACCATTTAACAAAATCATGCTACATAAGAGATTTTTTTATCGCAGCATTGGCTGCTAACCTTTGTCTCTGATTAAGGGATGAAGAAAGGTTAGGTCTCCCCCATTTATTGCACTGGAAAACCACAGGTGGACTTTTAACTTTATTATTGTTACAAAGATATATTTTGCAAAGCCTAACAGAAAGTGCAATTTCTTTTGCTTCTTTTTGTACTCATTTAGCACCCAAAAGAAAATTTTGTAATGCAATAACTCTGCACACACTTCAAAACAATTTTAAATATAAACACAGTAACTATAAATCTTTGTTATGGGTCGACCATCAGTCTGTGGTTCATGAAGGGCTGGAAGGAACCAGGAGAGGCCTGGCTACGAATGGGCTTAGGAAATAGGGCCCAGTGAGCAGATGCATTCGGCAGGTTGTATCTCTAGGGAAAAGAAGGCAGCCTGGCCAGAGGGAGGGCCTGGACCACAGGCAAGAAGGAAGCTGGACGGATGACCAGCTCTTAATTGCTCACCGGGGTGGACCTGATGAAATCAAGTCACAAAGTAAGAAGCTGAGATGGGGCTTGAAGGTGTGGTGTGAGGCGATTGGGGGCAAGCTGGGGCCATGTAAATAACACAAGGGTATTTGGACACTGAGGCTCTGATGCCTTAAAAGGAGCTGCAGAGGATGCATAATCACATAGTTACACCCTGTTGCCACAATTGCACAGACTTGATATTAGCACGGTGTTTGTAGTGGGTTGAATAGTGAGCACCCCCCCCCCCCAAGTTCATGTCTATCCAGAACCTCCAGATGTGTCCTTATTTGGAGATAGGGTCTTTGCAGGCATCGTTAATTAAGATGAGGTCATACTGCAGTGGGCTGGGCCCTAAATCCAATGATGGTGTCTTTGGAGGAAGAAGAGACAGAAAGACATAGGAGAGAGGCGATGTGGAAACAGAAGCAGAGGCTGGAGCGGTGCCACTGTGAGCCGGAGATGCCCAAAGATTGCCGGCAGCCCCCAGCAGCCAGGAAGAGGCAAGGAAGGGTTCTTTCCCAGAGCCTGCAGTGGGAGCAGGGCCCTGAGGACACCTTGATTTTGGACTTCAGCCCCCAGAGTTGTGAGCGAGCAAATTCCTGTTATTTTATGTCATTGGGTTGGTGGGTACTTTCTTAAAGCAGCCCTTGGAGACAAATCAGAGTTGCTGACCTTCCACAATGGAAAAGCATCACATGCATTCATGTTGGTATATGAAGCGGCTTAACACATCTTTTTGCAATATAATGTAAATAAAATGGCTCGGAAGCACACCCACCACCTCCAGCCCTATCGTTGCATTGGTTCAGTGGTTCTCAACCGGGGACCATTTTGCACCCCAGGGAACACTAGCCAATGTCTACAGACATTTTTGATTTTTACAAGTAGGTGGTGGGTGCTGTTAATGTCTGGTGGACAGAGGCCAGGGATGCTACTAAACATCCTGTGAAACTCAGGACATCCCCCCCATCCATCCCGGCAACAGAGAATGATACGGCCCAATGTATCAATAGTGCCAAGGTTGAGAAATACCACGTTACTTATTTGATAGGAATGGTGATGTGGCAGGGGAGGCTGCAGGCAGCCTGGAAGGGGTGTGGGGTGAGCGGGCTGGTCCAGTGATTTCTGGTAAAGGTCTCAGAAACCTTACCACGGGGTAGCAGGGGGTAACGTCAGCACAGGCTTTCTATTGGCAAAGCTGACATCGGAAAAGGAGACAATCAATTACCTGGACAGTCTGGCAGAGGGGAGTTTTGCTTCTGTTTTACACAGAGGGTGAGATTTGAATGAGAGAGATGATTCTATTTTGCATCACAGATCCTTCCTCATTTCAGCAAGGAATGGTATAGCATAGACGATGAAGCTTAGGGCTTTGGACTCCGGAGGCAACCAGACCTGGGTTTGAATTCTACCTCCACTATCTGTGTGACCTTGGACAAGTTACTTAACCTCTCTAAGCTTCAATGTCTTCACCTGCAAAACAAGGACTGTGAAAACCATCTTGCAAGGTCATCATAAGGGGTGAAAACCATCTTGCAAGGTCATCATAAGGAGTGAAAACCATCTTGCAAGGTCATCGTGAGGAGTGAAATGCGATGGCACATGTTAGTGCCTCGCACGGGGAGGTCATCCAAGCCAGGCTTGGTCCATGGAAGCTGGACTGTTGGCCAAGTGTCACATCTCTCTCCTCCCCCTCACTCTTACTCCTCTTTTGCAGTTAATAGAGCTAGAAATATTTTCCCAAGCAGTTGTAAACAAGCTTATTTGATTGACTAGAAAGATAAAACCAGGATGGGGGTGGGGAGTATGGGGAAGAGAAGGGAGAGGAGAGCTGAGCTCTCTGTAGAAGGGAAGGTTGTCTCCAAGGATCACACCAACATTTGGGTCACTTGTCAAAAGCCACGTTATCAAATACAAAGAAAATTTGGGCAGTAATTTTTTTCAGGAGAGGAGAAGGGTGCAGCTCATCAGTTAAGATATGTTGGTTGGGAAATTATTTTGATGCAAAGGTAGTTCCAATTACACCACTAGGCACACACTCCCCAGGGACACGGAACCAAAAGATTCCCAGACCAACTAAAGTTGCTTGAATCACAGAGTCAAACACAGATATCAAATCAGTTTAAGGGTCACCATGAGAAGTAAGGGGTGCGACGTGGGGGCACGTTAACACATGTAGGATGGGGTACAAGTGGGCAGAAGATCCCCACCACCCTAGTCCTGGGGTACGCAGTGTTCACATGTCCTGTCTCACTTGTGGCCACCTCAGCCCATGCTGCTATTGGTGTGGTTTCCAAGATCAGAATTGGGGCTCAAACAAGGGGACCTACAGACAGAAGCTGTCTGGTGCCAATGACATAGACTTGTTCATTAGAGAGATTCAAGGACAAGTTTGCCTGGCCTCTGTTGTATCCCACCAATTAGTCTGCTGAACAGCCATGGATTTTTTTTTTTAATTCAGTTTTATTGAGATATATTCACATACCATACAATCATCCATAGTGTACAATCAACTGTTCGCAGTCCCATCATATGGTTATGCATTTATCACCCCAGTTAATTTTTGAACATTTTCCTTAGACCAGAAAGAATAAAAATACGAATAGAAAATAAAAGTAAAAAAGGGCACCCAAATCATCCCCCCATCTCACCCTATTTTTCATTTGTTTTTGTCCCCATTTTTCTACTCATCCATTCATACACTAGATAAAGGGAGTGTGATCCACAAGGTTTTCACAATCACAGTCACCCCTTGTAAGCTACATTTTTATACGATTGTCTTCAAGAGTCAAGGCTACTGGGTTGCAGTTTAATAGTTTCAGGTATTTACTTCTAGCTAGTCCATTACGTTAAAACCTAAAAAGGGCTATCTAGATAGTGTGTAAGAGTGCCCACCAGAGTGACCTCTCAGCTCCATTTGAAATCTCTCAGCCACTGAGACTTTATTTTGTTTCGTTTTGCTTCCCACTTTTGGTCAAGAAGACAGCCATGGATTTTAACTCCATTTCATGGGCAGAGTACATGTGGGGCCAGAATAGGACCAGAATGGGTGTCACCAGTGGGCGGTCAGGTTAGAGGTGACAGATCCATCAGCCCAGGGATGACATATCTGTGCTTTGGTCTCTCCAGCCCTTTGTATCTAGAAGTAACACTATTATTTCATCATATTTTCTATTCCTTCTAGATTATCTTTAATATATCTCAACTTACTACCTATATACTTAACATATCTTACAAGCTACTAGCTTACTACTGCCTCTGCTTCACACATCCATCCCATTTGTTTTTATCTTTATAACAGGATTGAATTTTCTCAACAGTATAGCAAATGCATATTAAAGATGGAACTTGCTGGCTAGTCCAAAGCAGCTGAGGGGTCTTTCATGCTGGCAAAAACTCTGCCATCACATCAGTCCTCTCCTTCCCCACAGAGATAGGAAGTAGCCAGCATGGCAGTTTGCCTGCTTTCACTGCCAAGGTTTAATTAGAGGAAGGGGGAAATGGCAGCAAGGATCCTTTCAGCAGAAAGCAAGTGATTTGGGGTTACTGACATTAGTTAAGCTGCCCTTTTACTCTCTCTTCCTGGGCAAGGAATCAGCCAGCTCAAAACTGAAAACAGGTACATTCCAGAAGCTTGAACAGATACCCTGCAGCTTGAGAATGTGCCAGTTTGGCTCATAACACCTAAAATTTGAATCTTGTGACATCATGAAATATGGCATTGCTTTCAAGGACAGGAAGCCCTGAATTGCTGTCCCCCCTGCGCCCAGCACAGTTCTCATTAAGGGTCATTTCCCTTTTTTTTTTTTTTTTTTTTCTCCTAAGACGCCAACATCATGTTCACTGATGGGCAGCAGAAAATACACACCAATTAACCTCAAAACATCCTTACCTGTAGGATATCTTTGTTGGAATCCTTTTCAGTTATGGTACAAAGTTCGGGGAACCCATATGTCCCAACAAGACCCAAAGCAATGTCATTTGAATATAGAACAAAATGTGAGGAATGTAGACTTCTTAAGAATGTCCCAAAGGACCAAATCCTCCAGCCTAGCACCACATGTCTGGAAAAGGTGACTTCTGGATGCTGCAGAAAAAAATCACATAACTCTGCAGTGTACTTAGTCGGCTGTCCAAGAAGACAGACATTTCTCCTTGCTCCCAGAGGGATTTAGCATATTCCCTCAAAGTCTAAATTCACATCCTTTTATTAAGGCAGGCTTAATTGTAAAAGTTATGACTCATAAGCTTATGATTCTGATCCTTCCAGACCGGGTAAAAACAGGGAGAAAAAAAAAATAAACAGTAATGTGTGGCATTCAACACAAAAGTTGGATTAATTTTGAACTGGGTGTTTTGCTGGATCAGTTTCTCAGAACTTTCTTTGCTGCTGATTATAAATGCCGCTTCCATCCCATGACTTTGCTGACTCCCCACCCTCAGTCTAGATATGGTCTCTCCCTCCTTTAAAACCCTTTGGCATTTCATTTATGGTCTTCTTTTGAAGAAATTGGGAGTGATGGGAGTGGGAGGAAGAAGTGCAGCAAGAGTGGGGAGGGTAGACAACCCAACCATATTGATTGGACTATCACCCAAGTCAGCCATATTTATTGGAGTGTCACCCAAGTCAGCTATATTTATTGGACTGTCACCCAAGTTGGCCATATTTATTGAACTCTCACCCAAGTCAGCCGTATCGATTGGACTGTCACCCAAGTCGGCTATATTGATTGGGCCGTTTTACATGGCGACCTGCAGTGATTCTCACAGGAGAGGTACTGACCCTCTAGAGGGTGCTGGGAAGTGTGTGGAAGTAATTTTTCTTGTGACAATGACAGGGAGAAGGGCAGAGCCAGGGATGCCAAACACCTGCCTTGTGCGAGACACAGCAAATTGCCCCATATAAAATGTCAGTTGTGCCTCTGTTGAGAAACTCTGGAATAGCAGGGGGAAAAAAAAACAGAAAAGGAAGGCTGGAGCCAGAAGTTTGGGGGCTTTGTATTCCAAGTTAAGACATGTTGACCTTATTTAGAGGTGTATGGGAGCCATTGAAGATTTTGAGGCATTAGAGTGACATCTTACTTGTTTTGCTGTAGCTGGGGAGTAGTAATCTCAGCCCCAAGCTTGACTTAAATGCCCCAGGCCCACCAAGGAAACTTTTGCTTTCTCCCTCACCGCATTAAACCAAGAGAAGTGCCCATGGGCGAAAAGAAAAATGTTAAATGATGGTTTTCTTGCACCCATCCTCATTCCACCAGGAATTTACTTTAAAAGTTTCCTTTAAGGCTTACCAGACCAGGCCTGGTACAAAATGAAAAGGAGACAGACAAGCGGGACCACCCAGCTGGCTGAAGGGAGACTCTGCCTTGTGAAGTACCTGGAAATGGTGGGAGGGCTGCCCTGGGGAGCAGCTGGACGGCTGGGATGTTTCACCACAACAGAAAGGAGGGAGATGCGTCGGAGGCGGAGTTTCAAGGGAAACGCCTAAGAACCCTGGTACCACTAGAAGAGTCTGGGGAAAATGACTTCTTGTTAGGGCTCCCTTTCTCTAGGGAAGAATCTTTTTTGATGATTAGCTATAGACATGGTGGTTCCAAGGAGGAGTTCAAGGGGAGCTGCTTTGAATTGTTGTTCCCAACAAGCACATTCTAAGGGAAAATTGTAAAATGGAGGAAGGAGCCACAGCTCACTCCGTAGGGATCTCTCGGAGCCCACGTGGGTCCCCACGGGCCTCACCCTTGCTCTAGCAAATGCCCCCAGAAGGCACAGCCGTGTCCATTGGTGACAAAGCACTGTGTCCAGTGATGGCTATGGTGTGACCCCACTGTGTAAAGAAAGGGGTCTACATGACTTGGGGGAAACCAACATGTTAGCAGAGGTTACCTCTGGAAAAGGAAGGAGAAATTTACTTGTTACTTTACTTTTGTATACTTTTTTGTATTACTGTACCTCTTGAATATTTTATAGTAAGTGTATATTCTGTTTATGACAAGTATATATTTTAAATATATAAATGACCCCTTCTGTGGATGAGCATACACTTTTGCATAAAGAGCCACTTTTATTGACATTTAAGGAGGCTTAAGCAAGTTTCAGAAGAAACTGCAGACTATAAAACCAAGAACACTCCATCCAGAGAAATATTTTACACATGTTTAAATGAAAATGTGTTTTTATTGGGCTGTCTCCTCTAATGTTCTAAGGCTTCAGCTGTTGGAAAGCTGTGTCTGCACGTGCATGTGTGTGGTATAATTAGTTTTTTAGACTGTTAAAAGCCTAGTTACAAAGATAATTAGGGTTGCTTTATTTGTTTGGGTGAATTATCAGATTAGTTTTCTGACTGTTCTCTTCTGTTTATCTGGAACAGCCGTCAAGATCTTTGAAAAGTCATATAACTTAGTTTAATCAGTTAGAATGTTATGCTGACAACCATCTTCCCTGGCAACCTGTCTCTTTTAAGAAGACTGAGATGGCTCATTTAATTTTTGTGAAAGCAATTTAGGAGGTGATTTCAATTTTTCTGAGGAAAGCACTGGATAGTACTTCTTAGACCCCAATTTCAGTAGCATAAGGGAGTCCTTGGTAATTTGGAGTTTTTTTTCGTTTTTGTGGATCTCTCTGGGAGAGAGAGGTCTATAGAGCTCGCCCCGTCCTCCTCGCCCCCGCTCCAGCCTTCAAGGAGACCTCGTTTCACCCTGGACCACTGTAACCAGGAGAAGAAGGCTGTCTGATCAACTTAACCCTGGCTGGGATCATGAAGAAGTATTGGCTTATACTTAGACTTGCCCAGTGAGGGCTACTGAGTTATTTAAAGTTTACATAATAGAATAAGTGATAGTCATGATAACAAAAGATATATGAAGTCCCTGAAATTCTCCAAAGTCCTTCTCAACTTTGACTCAGGAGGGGGCATTGTTCTCAGTGAAACCAAATTAAAAGGTTTCGGAGAGGAATGATAATTAGATCCCAAGGTTCCTCTCTTCCAGTCTGGTAGAAAAGTAAAGTTGATGTGATATGATAAAATCTGAACTATGGCCCCCATCGTGTACTTTAGTCCTCCCGGTCTTTTTCTCTAATAATGGGTGTTCTAGATGGGTCTATCTATGGAGAAGATGATGTAAATGTAGCTCCGAATGTGCAGCCATTGAGGAGAGAGAGAAAATGTTTTGGTCTCAACAGAAGTAACACTCAATGGGGATGGAGGATGGTGATCTTGGGACAAACTGAGTCATGCATGACCCAAGTAATGTTTAGCAAACTAGACTAATGTTGACAGAAATTGAATCCTGGATTATAAGTGCTGGTGATTATGTTCTCCTAAGTAAATAAAATTATTAAAAGGAAACTGAATAAACCATGGTGCAAATCTGTTAAATATTGAAATTTACTGAGCCCTAGTTTTAAACAAACTGACAAGCTTTGCGTTAATTAAATTTTTTTTTTTAACAACTGGTACCAACATGGAGTTTGAAGAGGTCTATAAATATCACCTTGGAGAGCTTCCAGAACATTTTTAGCAACCATGTGAGTCTTTAGAATTGACCTGGCTATTTTAATATACATGGGTTTGTTTTCTAACCTTCAAGGATAGGCTAGTTAGAGAGTGATCAAGCTCAAGTACATTGTCAGTGGACCAGAATGCCACTTTCAGCTCAGCCAACCAAACTCCAAGTCCTTAAGGAGGTCACGGACTTTGAGCATTAGAACAGCAGAGCTGGAAGAGATCTGATGGGGAAACTTGCCCTTTCCATTCCCAAGGTGAGATCCGTGACTGTCCCATTTCCAGAGGTTGCCTGAGCTGAGATTGGACCATTTTTTAGGGGCCATATTCTTTGATGCAATCTTGTGGGGCAGACATTTTAGTGCTGATTAGATTGGAATTTTTGAGTATTTCCATGGAGATGTGCCCCACCCAACCGTAGGTGATAACTCTGATGAGATAATTTCCATGGAGGTGTGGCCCTGCCCATTCAGTATGGGTCTTGATTACTGGAGCACTATATAAGCTCAGACAGAAGGAGCCAGCTTGCTACAGCCAAGAGGGACACTTTGAAGAAAGCACAGGAGCTGCAGATAAGAGACAGTTTGAAGACTGCCATTGAAAGCAGACTCTTGCTCCAGAGAAGCTGAGAGAGGACAAATACCCCAAGTGCAACTAAGAGTGACATTTTTGAGGAACTGCGGTCTAGAGAGGAACGTCCTGGGAGAAAGCCATTTTGAAACCAGAACTTTGGAGCAGACACAAGCCACGTGCCTTCCCAGCTAACAGAGGTTTTCTGGATGCCATTGGCCATCCTCCAGTGAAGGTACCCGATTGTTGATGCATTACCTTGGACACTTTATGGCCTTAAGACTGTACCTATGTGACCAAATAAACCCCCTTTTATAGAAGCCAGTCCATCTCTGGTGTTTTGCATTCCGGCAGCATTAGCAAACTAAAACAGTAGTCTTTGCAGGGCTTGTTAAATGATGCTCCAGTATGACATTGAAAGGCCATGTTGCATGCTGTTTGGCCTCATTATCAAGTTTTGGATATTTTTCTTAACATAAATAATAATACCCTCTGTCTGCCATGAGACCACTGTAGGTATCAGAAAGTATTTTGGAGTACTGCTTTCATAATGTAGGCTATTATTATTAGTATCTAATATGTCCTATACTAGTGGCTGTAACAATGATTCTAGACAACAAGAAAAGCCTGTCATCAGGCCAAATTCCTTTACAATGAAATTCCTGATTTTCAAATTTCAACACTGAGTTGGTAGTCCACTTTAGGCAACAGTGTGGGGATGTAAAAGGATCTCTTTGATGGACAGTCTTTATTTGTTGCTTAATAAAGAATAAGGGAACTCTTCTTGAAATTTCTGTCTGGAAGCCAAGCATAGACACTTAGGCTACTGGATCTATAAAACAAATTTCAGGTACAACAAACAAATTTGGTCAAGTTCTTAGAATTCATAAGAGAATCAACCCACCCCTGTCACACAATCATTTGTGCTATGCTGATGGGATTTTCCTATATTTTACAGACAGGGCACCTCAGACCTAGAAAGGGACCCTTCCCTAAGTCATCCAACTCAGATGCTCCTTCCTCCTAGTTCCCACTTGAGCAAATCCCCTCACCAGTCTGGCTATCATGTATACGCTCTGGATAAGGCATAAGCCTAGAGCATTTGCTCCCTCAGGGTCTATTTCCTTCCTAAAAATCTGTTACTATGAGTCTTGAAGCCTAAAAGGGAAGTGAGTCCATACAGGTCAGCATTTCTCATTTTCTTCAAAGGCAGAATTATGTTCCTTGAGAAAAATGTACGTCAGTTCTCTTATTCCCGGAGTCTTTCCTCGTAGAAGGTGCTTTGGCATTTAATCACCCTTTCCTCTCCCTTCGTCCCCCTGCCACACACACACACACACACCTCATGAAATTCAAGGGTTTGCAAGGACATAGACTTCTTGAGAAGTTGAGCAGAGAGCAAAATTGGCCAGTCAATTTAACTTGTTTCTAGAAAGGTTGCTGATGCCAGTCTTTACATAGCCATTACCCAGTTAACCATTCCAGGATAAGTGAGAAGCAGTCGTTGGAATATTGCTATGATTTGTATACTGTGAATGCAATGAGGAAATGATCTGCAGTTATTGAATAGTAAAGAAAAGGCAAGAATTATCCATCTCCAGAATACTGAAGCTTTTTCATTCCTGGTGTTTATGATTTGGGGCATCCATGATTTATGCATCACACAAATGGATCTACTTTTACTGGGTTTTTATTGCAAGAAGCAAGGAGAAAACAACCAATTAGTTATGTTCAGTTAGAGTTGCCAAATCCCAAATGCATCACAGAGGAGAGAGCTAAGCAAGGCTTAGGAACACATTTCATTGGCCCCAAAGACGTGGAGATCAGTATATTTTAATGCAGAGGGTGAGCTAGTGATGTCCAGAGATTTAATATAACAAATGACTTGTTGAAATTATACCCACTATATGCATGATTTGCTACGTTTTGGTGGGAGGGAAGGAGCCAAAGGAGACAAATACCTACTTTCTTCTCTAGACCATGGATGAGTCCAATTTTCCTTTTCCGCAACCTAAAAGGGATCACTTCGAAGCATAACAACACTAATTTATTACACATTTGTCAAAGACCATGGGAAGGCAGAGAGAATTTTAAAAGTAAACTTCATTTCATGCATAGCCAGGCTTCTGGAACATTGAATGCAAATTGAATCATAACTGAAATGCACAAGGAAGGATTTAATGTTATCCCTGTCTTGTGTGTCTTTGTAAAATATGAGAACTCCCAGGTTGACTCAAAACTTGAGCTGAAGATATTGTCGAGCCTGTTACTACCACGGTCATGTACGTATGGGTGAGTGCTTGCTGACCGATGGTCCCAAAAGCCACAGCAGTTGTTCTAGTAAGTTAGAGACCAGGGGGCAGTGGTCCACGATGGGCCTTGCCATTCCTTGATCTTACTCAACATAGAGCATCATTTTGAAGTCTCTGGATCCAGGGGATCTGCCGTGAGCTCTGTGGTGAGGCTCCTTGAAGAACCAGGTGGCTCTCTACCAGATGGAAAGGACTCAGCCTCCCCTCTGCCTCCTGGACACAACTCCCAGGAACACCTTAGGACCTCCTCCAGGAGGGGTGTTCTGGTTTGCTAATGTTGCTGTTATGCAAAATACCAGAAATGGATTGGCTTTTATAGAAGGGGTTTATTTGGTTACAATGTTACAGTCTTATGGCCATGCAAATGTCCAAACAAAGGCATCAACTGTAGGTACCTTCACTGAAGAACACCAATGGTGTCTGGAAAAACTCTGTTAGCTGGGAAGGCACGTGGCTGGCATCTGCTTGCTCCTAGGTTGCATTTCAAAATGGCTTTCTCCAAAATGTCTCTCTAAGCTGTAGCTGTCCTGAGGTCCTTCCGTCTGTGAGCTTTTATAGGGATCCAGTAACTAATCAAGACCCACACTGAATGGGTGGGGCAACATCCCCATGGAGGTAATCTAATCAGAGATATTACCCACAGTTGGGTGGGTCACATTTCCATGGAAACAGCCCAATCCAAAGATTCCAATCTAATCAGAGCTAATACGTCTGCCCCCACAAGATTGCATCAAAGAACATGGCATTTTGGGTGACATAATACAGCCAAACCAGGACAAGGGGTGACCGTGAACCCCTGGATGCTGGTCTTACCAGAGGTTTGCAGTAGATGGGGTGACAGCTTCTTCCCCTGTGGGCACCATGGCTCCTAGAGGGGGCAGCCCCAGGCAGGGACCTGGTCCCCATCCTGCAGGGCCACAAGGCTACAGACACCTTCCCCTTCAGTCCACTGAACCTGCGCTCAGTCCACTGGATGATCAAGAAGATCAAACCCTTTTGCATGTTGCGAGGCTGGACTTCAGAAGCCCCCTTGGTCACTCCAGCAGAACACTCCCATGGAAGCCCAGATTGCCCAGCAGCTCTGCAAGCATGGCTGCTGCCAACCCATAGCAATGAGACAGCCTTTTAAAGCCATGCAGACATCTTACCAGGGGGCCAAGGTGGCAAGGCGAGCGCTGGGTGGTGCCAGTCCTGCCTCCATTTTCAGTAGCTGTCACAGCTGTGGGGAATCAGCCAGAAAGACCCTCCACAGTAAAGCAGCTGTCAGGGCTGCTGTGTCCAGATCTGGAGGCTGACAGTGGGAAACGGGAGGAGGCAGAAGAGGTGGAGACAACTCAGGAGGTGCAGGTTGCGACGGAGGTGGAGGACGATGAGCTGGAGGGTAGCGAGACCTTCTCAGCACAGCCAGGTAAGAAGGCAACAGGAAGGAACATTTTAGCTCAACTCTCAAAAGAAGGGCTTCTAGGTCAACGACTGATCTTCCTAAGATACTTGTCTTAGTTTCAGTTGCATAGTTTTCAGTTTGTCTTTATAACACAGTCTCAAGGAACGTTCCATTTATCTCTGCCCCAGCTCCCTGCGACTGAAGCTGGAGGCTGCAGGGCATAAGGAGAATTCTTATGGATATATTCCTTATCTATATATTCTATTTTTAAAAATGTTTCCTGTCTAAGAGGATGTTGCCTATTGTCTCCATCACCAAACAGCACTGAGCATCTCTTAAGTGCAAAGATACAAAGAAACAGTGGATACAGAGAAACACGGCATTGTTCACAGTTGTACAGGTAAAAAATACACATGTGGAGAGAAGCAAAGTTAAGGGTGGCTAGAGAAAGGATTCTGGACTATTGTTTCCATTGCACAAACTTTTTTTTTCCAGTTCTTCAACATTTTAATAAATGCTTATGTACTCTTAATTGAACACACTACTTTCTAACGTCATAATAAAAATAAAGTGAAACAATATAAAATAGTCTTTGAGAATGTAATTATCACAAATATGTTTTTTATGAATACATTTACAAGAAGAGCATATCAGAAAGAGTAAATTCTTGAATATATTCAGGAATTATTCTTGAATATGAAGAACTCTTCCAATGTATTCTTGTGACTGGCCATTCAGCAAATCACAGTTTGGCAAGTTGGCTTTCTGTCCGTTGGGGGAGCTAGGGGAAATCGCTGGGAGAGCTCCCGCCCTCGCCCCCCACCCCTTTTCATTTTGTCTTCTCCTTTCACTGTGGTTTTAGAGCAGGTCCTTCTTCCCCCTGGTGGAAGATGTGCTGATTCCTGGGGAGAAGGGAGGGGGTCAAACTCCACTGTCTGGTTGGGGCTGGGGGGCTTTGTCAGAAAACTCAGACTCAGAAAACAAAAGGGAAAGGCTGGGCCCAAGGAGGAGGGCAGGAGAGGAAGGGAGAGGCTGAGGGAGACAGTCTAAAGGAAAGCCGCTCTGCAGGACCCTGGAAACAGAGAAACATGGAACAGAGTCCAATTTCTGGCCTCCAACCAAGAGAGGGGATCTGTGGACCGACCAACAGACGGAGGGGACACTTATCCATAGACGTGGGGACAGGGGAGGGCCAAGCTAGGAAGGAGGGAAAGTTAAAGCGACACATCACCTCACTCACGAGAGAAGAGGGCAGCTGCCAGGGACATCTATTATGCCACTGTGATAGCAACTCCTATTTGTAAGAGTGCTCATACTTCTATTGCTAATCCTTTTCATGCACAGGTTTTTCCCCACTAAGTCTTGCAGGGGTTACATGGCTACATGGCCTGCGGTGATGTGGAGGGGGAGGGGAAGGAGACAGAATCTGAAGCGGGGCAGATCAAGGCAGCGGTGATGGCCCACGTTGGGGTTCTCCCTGACATCCTGCGAGGACACTGCCTCGTGAGGGGTGGGGGGCTTTCAGGAGGGGATGTGGGAGGGTGTTCTTGGGGTCCCTGCAGAGGGAAAGGAGGAGCCATGGCTGAGAAGGAGCCTTGGCTTTTGCCTCAAATCCTTAGCGCATGTCTACGTGCAGAGGGTTGTGGGTTTGCTGGGGATGACATCAGAGACATACAAACGGGACAGAATCACTCCCAGGGCTGGCATTAGGGTAAGGTGAGTGTGGCACTGACCCCAGGCATGAAACTTAAGGGGGTACCAAAAAAACTCAATAATGCACTAGTCCAAAAATAAAATATTCTAAGATGGAAAAAAAATAAAAAATTTAAATAAAGACAGGATCTGACAGTGCACTGCTTAGCCATGTTGGAGCCTGAGGCAAGAGGAAAAAAAGTGCACCCCATATCCACATTTTTTGTATCTTTTTTTAATGGTTAATTTTTTTCTAGAAGTGCATTTTGAAAATATTGTTGATATGCTTGCTGCCATTAAAGCCAGGAAAGTTACATTATAATAAAGCTTCTTTTTGATATAAATAAGATGTTTAAGCTTAAAATAATATTATGAGTTTTAATGTACTTGCTTTTCAATTTTTTCAGTATTTTTCTACTTTAACGTTTGGAAAAAATTAGTAGTCATTAAAAACAAGTATATTTGGGAAAACTCATATATAGGGAAGCACATTTTTCCTTTTGTCTCAGGCTCTAATCTTTTCAGTTTGGCTCGGTGTGGCACTGCTCACTCCAAGGGGTGCCAAGGGGAAGTTTGGGGGAAGCTTCAACCTGCCTCAATAATCTCTATCAACCTCCTTAAAAGACTCCTAAAAGACCCCTCTCCACCTCTTCCTACTAATAATAATATCTGACAAGGACAATTGATGTTTTCTCAATCTTATAAAATTTAAGAGAAGTAGCATGTTTGTTTGCTAGTCATATGCAGCTTGGAGCTAAGTGTCCAAGTTGCCTCCTTCCAACAGGTTTGCCTTCTCCAGTGCCCCCCAAATGGAAATTCTGGATGAGCCACCGGACCTTTCCTGATGTGAAAGGTGAGCCTCAAAACACGCTGTGGGGGGAGGGGGGGGCAAGGCCTGGGTCCTGGGCCTCCACGCACTCTGGAGAAGGACCGGGAAGCGAGGAAGAACTAGCCCAGAGGACAGCAATGCCAGGTCAGATCTGTGCAACTCTGGGCCCGGTGAAGCCGCGTCCAGCTGGGCAGCGAGCATGTCCCCGGAGGCCAGGGGTGGCTAGGCGGCACAGTGGAGCCAGGGGTCTGGCGTCAGACGCGTCCTAGCTGGCTGGGTGACTAGCAGACACTGCAGACGCCTGCACTTCTTTCCTCAGCCCACCTCTTGTTCTGCAGCTACAGATGACAGCTTTATGCATCTCAGCCTCTCGCCCAGGGTCCTTCTTCAGCACTAGACAAGCTTGCTCATGCGTCTGCAGAGCACCCCAGAAGGGTCAAACATTTCCTACCCTCAGGGCAGCCCTCCAACCGTGGAAACTAGAAGCTGATCCATCCCTGGTATGACTGTTCCGAGTCTCATTCTACATGAATCCTCGGGTGTGTGGGGGGGTGGGGTGGGGGTGGGGGGTTCCCCAGTAGAAGTGACCCTCATTTGCCCACAGTGGTAAACCACTCATTAATTCACCCTCTATTGGCTTTTCTCCCTTCCCTGCCTCACTTTCTCCACTTTCTCACTTGGGGCAAATAAATTACCCAAACCCAAGTTCTTGTTTCAGGGTTAGCTTTGGTGGGGGTGGGGAGATATAGACAGTGGTCTTGGCTAGCTCACATCCCTTCACCTTAAAAAGAGGGAGTAGAATTAGTAGTCTGTAGGGTGTCTTCTAGCTCTGTGATTAAACCTACTATTAATAATAATAATAACATAGCTAATGTTACTTAGTACTTACTATGTACCGAACAGCATGGCAAACACTTAAAATGCATTATCCCATTTGATCATCAAAATGACCTTATGAGACGGATACAATTATTATCTTCATTTTAAAGATGAGGGACCAGAGGCTCAGTGAGGTTAAGAAACTTGCTCAAGATTACACAGGATATGGGTGTAATGATGGCAGATATTTTCCCACCAACTTCTTCCCCATTAATAGACTCTTATTTTCCCAGTCTTTTAGTCAGCGAGATGTGGCCATGTGACTAAGTTTGCACCAACAGAGTGGAAGTGAGGGATTGAGACTTCTGACATTGGGCATGCCCTCCTCCGTGCTCTCTTCCCCTTCCAGAGAGGTGCCCACAACCCAACTTCCACCACATCGACGAGAACTGGGCTGTAGGAAATGGGAGAGCACTAAGATAGAAAGGCCTGGGTTCCAAATGGCTAAGCAGAGCAGAGTCATCCCAAAAACCTGGTCTGCTCATCTAGGATCTCTAAGTTGACCAAGAAATGATGTTCCATATTCTTTAAAAGTCACTGTGTACTTTGGGGTCTCTGCTATAGCAGTTTAGACTTTATCCGGATCAATACAGTTGCAGAGCTGGGACTTGAACCAGGTGTCTTTGAATCAAAGTACGTGCTCTTAAGATGCTACACTGTCTCTGCTCTTTCAGGTGCTCTGAATTATGGGGGACCACCAAGCAGCCCTCATGCCTTTTTATGCTGAGCATGTTGCTTCCTCCAGTTCAACAGCCCCAGTGCATGTCTCACTTGCAGGGCAATTAATGGGCTGCTTTAGCTCCTGATGGCATTCCAATCTGCTGGCTGGTATCTGCCTCCTTGGCCTTCTCTGCAAACCTCAACAATGAACTGATGTCACAGTTCATAGAGGTTGTATTGGGAGAGGCCACTGTTGGAGAGTTTATTTGGGGTCATGTCTGTCAGTTGGGGTTGCAAAGATGAAGGCTGCATCCTGATCAAAGTCTCATTTGATGCTTCCCGCATCTGAAAGATGGATGAAATGTAACAGAATAAGAGTAAAAAAGGACATTTGACATTTGTCAACACTTTTGGGACATGTGAAAGGACAAGCTTTAATGGCATTTTTTTAAATGGAGGAAAATGACTATAAAGATTTTACAGTTTGTTTGACATTTTGTATGCTGGATTTTTACAACCCGAGAGGGATTCGGCCTCTTGGCTTGGTTGTGTTTTTCTGACAATGACTGTGAAAAATGCATCCCTTTGAGAATCACAAGACCGATTTCCTCCAGTGTGGTGCCATCGAAACCGCTAAAATGTTGCCCTGTGCCTGGTCAAAATGCTCCTTTAGCCTTTCCAAAATAAAGCCAGGTTCTCAAGCCAAACAAAAAACGTGGAACACTGGCTAAGGAAACGTTTTTTGTCCAACTCTGCTTATCTGATCTTACCACATGTAACTCCATTTTATCATAACAAGTTGTTTCCTCTGTTAAGGGCAAGAGAGCGTGCTGATAAACACGGTGAGCTGCCAGATTTAGCAAAACCCAATGATGCCGAATTTCTTGGTTTGGGGGAACGGTGACCATCTCTCTTTTTGGCAGTCATGGAGGATGAGATGACGGTTTTGGGTTTTGGATTGTGAAGATGTAAACACGGTGTGACACCGGTAAACCATGCAAACCCAAGGGCTTACAAGATGGGCAAACATAGATGTGCTTTTATCATTATTTGGAACTTTAATTTATGTAGTGCTTTTTTTCCCTCAAAGTAGTTTGAAGTACAACGTGTACTCCATTTGATTATTTCCAAACTCCCCTAAATATTGTAAAGAGTGTCTGAAGAGTGTTACAGAAGCAGAAAATGAAGGCAAAGGACTATAGAGATAGAAATGGAGAGGGCACTTAAAAAAATAATCTATGGCCCAGTAAGGCTTAAGATTTAAATAGAAATTTATTGCAGATAAAAATACCATTATAAGATCTCCACATTTTTTTCCTTCATGATGAGAGATGTGTATCAAACATGTTACTCAAAGTCACATTCATAAATTTCAAGAGGTGGATTAGAGATGTTATACTCTCTGTCACAGGTAGTTAACTGGTAAGAGATCACTATAGGGAAAACATTCACAAAGTAGTATCATATTCACATTTAAAATGTTTACTATGGAAACTTTCTGACTTACACAAAGTAAAGAGACTGGTATAGTGGGCCCTTAGATCCGATCACCCAGCTGCAACAATTGCCAGCCCATGGCTAATCTTGTTTCATCTGCACTCCACCCACTTCCTCAGTGGATTATTTTAAGCCAGTCCCAGACTTCATGTGATTTTATCTGTAAACATTTTGGAAATCATTTCTAAGATAAGAACTTAAAAACATAAGCACAATTCCATATTCATATCTCGAATAACTGATGATTCCTCAAAATCATCAGATATTGTTTGGTTGACTCATAATTCTTAAAAATAGCTATTTTTCCAATCAGACTCTCCTAAGTCTTTTTTGATCTTTCAGTTCTGCCCTCTTTTTTTTTTTTTTTTTTTTTTTTTGCTTTGTAATTTCTTTGTCTTTTTTTTACTGCAGTTTCTGATAGTCATGGTGTCTTCAAAATGCTCCTGTCTTACCTTTAAACTGGTAGTAGAACTTGAAGCTCAATCTCAGATGTGTACAGGTTTGATTTTGGTGAGAACATTATATAGTTCTAAAACTAACAACAACAACAAAACAAACAACCCACTTTAAAAAATGGGCATAGGCATTTCCCCAAAGAAGACATACAAATAGCCAATAAGCACATGAAAAGATGCTCAACATCATTAGCCATTAGGGAAATGCAAACCAAACCAATGAGATGCCAACTCACACCCATGAGAATGACTATTATTAACAAAAAGGAAAAGAACAAGTGCTGGCAAGGATGCAGAGAAATAGGAACCTTAGCACATTTTTGGTAGGAATGTAAAATGCTGCAGCTGCTGTAGAAAAAAGTTTGGTGGTTCCTCAAAAAGTTAAACATAGAACTACCATTTGACTCTTCCCATTTCTAGGTATATACCCAACAGAATTGAAAGCAGGGACTAGGACAGGTATGAACCAATGTTCATAGTGGCATTACTCATGATCATCAAAAGGTGGGAGCAACTCAAATGTCCCTCAACCAATGAACGGATAAATAAAATGTGGTATATGCATACAATGGGATATTATTCACCCATAAAAAGGAATGAAGTTCTGAACATGCCATAACACGGATGAACCTTGAAGACATCATGCTGTGTGAAATGAATCATACACAAAGGGAAATATGTTGTATGTCCCATTTATATGAAATACCTAGAATATGCAAAATCGTAGAGGCAGAACGTAGACTACAGGTTACAGAGATGGGAAGGGAGGAGGGAGAATGGGAAGTTAAAGGTTAACAGGTAAAAGGTTACTGTTTGGGGTGATGGGAGAGTTCTAGTAATGGATAATGGTGAGGATAGCACAATATTGTGGATGTGATTAATCTCACTGAATTATATGTTTGGGAGTGGTTGAGATGAGAAAGTTCTTGATATAATATGATTCTAAAATTTTAAGAAAAAGAGAGAGAAAGACTAAAGAGACAATAATGCAGTGTAATATATGATCATGGATTAAATCTAATAATGGAGAAGAAAGTGCCCGAAAGGACATCATTGGGACATATGGAAAAATTGGAATATAGACATAAGCTTTATATCAGTGTTAAATATCTTGAACTTGGTAACTGTACTTAATGTGGTTACATTAATGAATATCCTTGCTCTTAAGAAAAGTACATGGAAGTATTAAGGAAGTATTAAGTTCAAGGAGCATGATGTATACAACTTACTCTGAAATGTTTAGAAAATAGAGAAAGAGAGAGAAGGGAAGGAAGGAAGGAAGGGAGAGAGGGAGGGAGGGAAGGAAATGGTAAATGTGATCCACAAGTTGGTAGATCAGATATCTGGGTGGGAGGCAGGAGGTATGTTGGAGTTCTTAGTATGGGGTTTGTATTATTTTTGCAACTGCCTTCTAAGTCTAGGGTTATTATGTGTGATGGTTAGGTTCATGTGTCAACTTGGCCAGGTGATGGTGCCCAGGTGTCTGGCCGAGCAAGCACTGGCCTAACCATTACTACAAGGACATTTGCGGCTGGTTAATAAACCAGAAGGCTAGTTTATTAAATCATCAATCAATTGATTGCATCTGTGGCGATTATGTCAACAAAGGGCATGTCTTCCGCTATGAGAGAATTCAATCAGCTGGATTTAACCCAATCAAAGACTTTCAAGGGAGAAAAGAGAGAACTTGCACTTCTTCTTCAGCCAGCCTCTCCTCAGGAGTTCACTGAACACCTTCATCAGAATTGCCAGCTTGCTGCCTGCCCTATGAATTTGGACTCATGCGTCCTGCCCTATGGAATTTGGACTCCTGGCATCCCCACAGTTGTGTGAGACACTTTTATAAAATCTCATATTTACAGCTGTCTCCTGTTGATTCCATTTCCCTAGAGAACCCTGACTGATACAAGGCTAAGGAACTTGTTCGAGGCCATACTGCTACTAGAGGGCAGAAGGACGTTTGGAAACCCAGGCTCCCACTCACCAGAGCTGAGACCCACCTTTTTTTTTAAGGTTATGTGATAAAGCTCTTATGACAGGTTTTTTAGAGACAAAAGTGACTCTGCTAAAATGAAAAGGACTGATAATCCCATGTGTTGATGAGGACATGGAGTAACTGGAACTCTCATGTATTGCTGGGTGGAGTATGAATTGGTACAACCACTTAGAAAAAATAATTTGGCAGCATCTACTAAAGTTGAACATACACCTACCTTATGACCCAGCAACTTCACCCCTAGGTATGTAGCCAACAGAAATGCTCCATGCGCTCACCAAAGGCATGTACTAGAACATCCAAAGCAGCATTGGTCATAGTAACCAAAACCAGAAACTGGGAGCAAAGGACCAACAGAAGCCAGCCACATGCTTTCCCAGCTGACAGAGGTGTTCCGGACACCATTGGCCATCCTCCAGTGAAGGTACTCGATTGCTGATGTGTTACCTTGGACACTTTATAGCCTTAAGACTGTAACTGTGTAACCTAATAAATCCCTTTATAAAAGCCAATCCATCTCTGGTGTTTTGCCTAATGGCAGCATCAGCAAAACGGAACAGATTTTGGTACCAGAGAAGTGGGGTGCTGCCGAGTTTGCAAATACCAAACATGTTGGAATGTCTTTTTAAATGGATAAGGGGAAGATTCTGGAAGAACTGTGAGAAGCTAAGATATGTTTGCCCCTGGAAGAAGTTAAGAGCCGACAAAGACCCATACACTTGGAGATGCAGATGAAGGACGTTTGGAGATGCTAAGCTAAGAGATGAAGCCCAGAGTTTGCCCCAGAGAAGCTAATAGAGGACTCCCAGAAGCTTAGAGAGAAGCACCCCAGGAGAACCAGAGAGCTGAGAGAAGCTGAGAGAGACAGAAGCCCAGAGACATTTTAGAGAAAGCCATTTTGAAATGCAACCCAGGAGCAAAGGACCAGCAGATGCCAGCCACGTGCTTTCCCAGATGACGGAGGTGTTTTGGATGCCATTGTCCTTCGTTCAGTGAAGGTATCTTCTTGTTGATGCCTTAGTTTGGACATTTTTAAATGGCCTTAGAACTGTAAATTTGTAACCTAATAAATCTCCTTTATAAAAGCCAATCCATTTCTGGTATTTTGCATAGTAGCAGCATCAGCAAACCAGAACATTATGAAATAAAAATTTTATATATAAAAAAAAGAATGCAATAAAAATGGTGTTCTCTATTTCCATAAAAAGGACCCCAGTTTCCACATATTCATTGTTAGCCTATAGAAATGTGATCCTTGCCTTGCCCATAGCATTAGAGGGAAAGCCTTCAGTGTTACACCATTAAGTATGAAATTAGCTGCAGGGTTTTGTTTTTTGTTTTGTTTTGTAGATTCTCTTTATCAATCTCAGTAGTCCCCTCTAATTCTAATTTGCTGGGAATTTTTATCATGAATGGATATTGGGTTTGGTCAAATGCTTTTCTGTAGCAATTGATATGATTTTTCTTCCTTAGTCTGTTGATACACTGGATTACAATGATTGATTTTCAAATATTGAACAAGCTTGGCATACCCAGAACAAATCCTTCTTGGTCATTACGTATAATTCTTTCATACATTGCTGGATTTGATTTGCTGATGTTTTGTTGAGGATTTTTGCATCTAAGTTCATGAGAGGTTCTGGTCTGTAGATTTTTTTGCACTTTTTTTTGGACTTTTGTATCAGGGTAATAACTGGCTTCATAAAATTAATAGGGAATTGCCCCCTCCTTTTCTTTTTTCTGGAAGAGATTGTGGTCAAATTGGTATTAATTCCTCTTTAAATGTTTGGTAGAATTTTCTAGTGAAATCGTCTGGACCTGGAGATTTTGTTCTGGGACCTTTTAAAATGCAAATACAATTTCTTTAAAGATTATAGGACTATTCAGAGTATTTCACATTATTGAGTTGGTAGTTTGTGGCTTTCAAGGAATCTGTCCATTTCAGCTACATTTTGGAGGTCATCTTTGCTCCCACTGCAAACTCTCCCTTTGAGCGAGTTAATTCCTGTTATTGGTGATTTGTGTCCTCTCTCTTTTTGATTTTGTCAGTGTTCTAGAGGGTTATCATTTTATTGATGATTTCAAAGAATGAGGTTTTTTTCATTGATTTTCTTTCTATATACTTTTCCTGACTTTAATTTCATTGATCTGCTCATATCTTTGTTCTATCCTTCTTTATGGATTATTTAGGAAGATGCTGTTTAATTTTCAATGGTTTAGACATTTTCCTTTTGTCTTTCTGTTGTTGATTTCTAGTTGGATTCAATTATGGTCAGAAAATTTACCCTGTATGCTTTTAATTCTTTTAAATTTGTTGCGGTTTCTTTCATGACACAGCGTACGGTCTGTGTTGGTGAATATTCCATGGGCACTCAGAAAAAAATGTGGATTCTGCTCTGTTTTGGGTGGAGTGTACTGTAAATATCCATTAGGTCCTGCTGGTTGCTTGTATTCTTTATAGTCATCCCAAAGGGAAACCCACACCCATTAAGCTGCCACTCTCGATTCTCCCATCCCTTGCCTTCCAGCAACACTAATCTGCTTTATATCCTTATTTGCCTATGCTAGATATTTTATATAAGTGGAATTATACACTACATGAAATTTTGTGACTGGCTTCTTTTATTTAGCATCATAATTTTGAGGTTCATCCATGCTGTAGCATGTATCAGTACTTCATTCCTTTTCATGGCTGAGTAATATTCCACTCTATGGATATATCACAGTCTAAAAATCCATTTATGAGGTGATGGACATAAATATGTTGTTTCCATCATTTGGTAATTATGCATATTGCTGCTACAAACATTTGTATAGAAATTTTTGTTTGAATACTTGTTTTCTAGTCTTTGGGGGTATATACCTAGGAATGGAATTGCTGGGTCATATGGTAATTCTGTGTTTAACTTTCTGAAGACCCACCACAGAGGCTGCACCATTTTACAATTTCACCAGCAATGTATGAGGGTTCCAATTTCTCTACATCATTGCTAATACTTTTTATTTTCTGTTTTTGTTGTTGTCGTTGTTACCATCCTAGTGGGTGTGAAATAGTATCTTGTGGTTTTGATTTGAATTTTCCTAGTGATTAATGAAGTTGAGCATCTTTTTATATACTTAATGACCATTTGTGTATCTTCTTTGGATAAATTTGTATTTCCTGCTGGCTTTTGATTAATGATTGCACGGTAATCTTTGCCCGTACTTTTACTTTCAACCTACTGCTTTGTGCACACCTTCTCCCAGTTATTGAGGAAGGGATCCCCTGCCCTAAATAGAACTAGATGGCCAAACACACAACACCCAACACTTGACAGATGATATGGACAGCATTTTATTAGTCACATTGACTCACAGCTCAGGGGATGGAGACGCCGCGTGCCATGCAAGGTCAACAGGGGTTGCTCTTAGGAGCAAAGTCAATCAGCAGGGGCTATGGGAGGCAGGCTTTGCAGTACCAAGAGGGTGGGGTGCTCCCTGGTTCCCATGAGAGGTTGCTATTGGTTTGTTTTCATCATTCCATGGGCTGGCAGGGAGGTGAAACCCAGTAGGCTGAGGACTGGGTGGCGTGCAGCCGACAGGGGAACTAGCCAGCTGGGGAGGAGGGGGCCTTATCTGGCAAGAGCAGGGGAGCACTCAGTCAGGTTTTGGGGGCCCTGTGAGGGTCAAAGACAGCACATAAGATTTCAGGTGTTACAATACACCTACTAATGTCATTGAATTTGAAGTGAGTTTATTATAGACAGCATACAGTTGGGTCATGTTTTTTTTCATCCACTCTGCCTTTAATTGGTATATTCTAACCATTTACATTAAGGTAATTATTGATAGGTATGGGTTAATTTATTATTTGCTTTCTGTTTCTTTCCTCTGCATTGCTTCTCTTGCTATCCGGTGGGTTATATGAACATTTTTAAGGATCTCTTTACTTTGTTCTTTGACTCAAAGGTTAGTTAGAAGCAAATTTTTAAATTTCTAAATATCTGGGGATTTTCTAGATCTTATTTGTCATTTCTAATCTAATTCCATTGTGGTCCAAGAACTTAATGCATTTACATATTTTGAAATTTTTTGAGATTTATTTTCTGGTTAGCATAGTGTCTTTCCTGGTAAACATTCCCAGTGCACTTCTAAAGGGTATGCATTCTGCTATGTTGGGTATAGTGTTTCATTAGTATCAGTTAGGTCAAGTTAGTAGATACCGTTGTTCAAATCCCTATCCTAACTTTTTATCTTGTTCTGTCAATTACTCAGATTACTATCGAATACTATTCCCTGTAAAACAAAGTCCAAATTCCTTAATTAGGCTTTTGAGGTGCCTAAGTTTTTTGCTTCTTTTCCCACAACATGACTCCATTTATCCCAATCAACTATTTTCGCACTGTAAGGAAATCCTCAGAGGAGAATATTCCAGGGCCAAGTAGAAGCCCTGAGTGTCCCGAGCAGCAAACTACTTCTTCACGTCTACTGATTTTGTATCATATCCTGAATCATGAGCATGAACTATTGTACAGTCTCTGGGCTCTGTTATATTTTTTCAAAGAATGATGATTGCTTTTTGGTTCTTATTGTTTAGTAATCGTTAACTGGGCTAGACTTAAACTCCAAACTCTAATGGTGGCCAAGGCTGAAATCCTGGCTCAGTTCTTTCAGTCTTAGTTGGGCTGCTTGCAATCTTCCCGTGTATGCGTAGTTCAGGGGTCAGCCGGATATTTGGGGGTTTATTTGCCAAACTTGGGGCTCTCTTTCTCTGGTTCTCTCCTTTTTGGGATTGCACTTCTCCCTTTCCAGCTGCTGTGGTCACCCTGAACAGAGGCCTCTAGTTCTTTGTGCTATCAAGATGCAGGTTTTTAATCCAAGTTTGAGCCTCTCATGTGGTCACTATTAAAGCTTCTTCTCAGTCAAAAGGCCCCAAATTAGATAATTCCCCAGGGCCATTTCCCTCTTCTAAGAGTAGATGACCCCAGATGACCCCATCCTCCAGCTTTTGCCAGCTTTTAATCATACCCCAGTGCCTTCAAGTAGTTGTTTTTTTTAATTTGTCCAGAATTTATAGTGCTATCTATGGAAAGATTGATTCAATGGATTCTTTTATATTTGACTTGTAAGTATTCTTTGTACATTATGGCTATTATCTCTTTGTCAAACGTAGTGATCCGCTCCTCTGACCCCCAGTTTTTCATTTATTTATCATATTTATTTCCATGAAGAGTTTAAGTTTGATATAGTTTATTTTATCAGCCTTTCCCTCAATGGCTTCTGGATTTTGTATCCAGATATGTGTCCAGAGTTTCCTTAGAACAGTCCTCTTCATTTTGAGATTATAAAAATATGTATTTTCTCCTATTGCTTTTTCCTTCCTTTTTTCTTCCTCCCTCCTTTCCTTCCTTCTTTATTTCACATTTAAATCCTGGATCCTTCTGAAGTGTATTTTGATATATGAAATGGAAAGTAAAGAGTAGGAATATTGTTTTACCCACATGGACAACTGATTGTCCCAATATAATTTATTAAGTAATGTATCATTCACATATTTTATTTTGTATCTTCAATATTAACTCTGAAATGTAGGCATTACTATTTCACAGATGAGCTATCTGACATCAAGTTAAACTCAAGGTCACCCAGCTGGAAGAAATATCAGCATTCAAACCAGATTCTGCAAACTCCACAGCCCACCTTCTTTCCCCTTCCCAGTCTGTAAACCACATTTTCTAACATCTAGACATAAAGGACCACGGGAGTCAACTAAGCCATAGTCTCTTGGGAGCCCGTGATTTTGAGAAGTTGCTGGCCCATCTGGGGTTACTCAGCAGAGTGAGAAATCTTGAGTCTTTTAGTCTAGCGGTGCATTACGGAAGAAATTATTTCAACGAGAAAGTCCTTGTGGTACTCAGACAACTAGACTCCTGGGATGAGCCAAGTCATCTCAACTTATTCCAAATTTGGCTTCATTTTGCACTAAAAGTTTCTATTGTTAATATCAGGATCATGTATTGCCATTTGAAGCTCATAAATTGGCTTCAAGTGGGAAAGAATTGGAAGCAATAGGAAAGTTTATGCTTCAGACAGAGGAGAGAGGGAGTTGGCTGGTAGCTGCGTTTCCGTGCATTTCTTCATTTCACCCACAGTGGTGTGGTGGGGAAAAGCCTGCTGTGCAGAGAAGTGAGAGGAGGAAAGGCAGTTAGCTTGGCAGATGAGCTAAGGGTGATTTCTCCCAACTGGGGCCTGCTGAGGGAACAGCTGACCCCTTTCATGACCCTTCACATTCCAGGAGGGAAATCAACAGGGAAATAGTGACATCATGCCAGTCCACGAGCAGCTGGAAGAATCTAGGGTTCCTGACCCACGGGAAAAGAATGTGCGGTTCAAATGGGAAGCTGTGCGTGGCCACACACTGTCTTCTCTTCACATTGTTTCTCTTTGGCAGCCCCCAGAGAACAAAACCATGCAAAACCCACCTACTATATGCCAGAGCCCCTGCAAGTCTCCTTACCTTAAAGCATCCACGGTTAGTAGGGACAAGGAGCACAGACTCAGGGGCTTTCCACTTTGGGAAATGCTGACCCATAGAATTTCCAGATCAAACTGTCACTTGAAAAAAATGATGCTTTTTGATTTTCTTTGCCTTACTATAAGAGCATTACCTGTTCATTATAGAAAAAATATAAAATGTAAAAAAGCTGTAGTGGATAAAATGATAATGACCTGTAATCCCACCACACAGGAATAGTTACTAACTGTTATGACTATGCTTATACTGTTAAAAAAAAGAAAAAAAAGGTAATTAACTTGGAAAAACTGGGCCAACCAAACAAATCACCATGTAAATGTCAAGGTGCCTCATGGAGAAAACATGGCTTAGCCACAGGCATTCTCCCTCAGATGTACAGCCTGCATTATCGAGAATCAATCTACCAACTTCCCTCCAACCTGTCATTCCACAGATATTTTTGAATGAGATGGTAAAAATCACCTGCCCATTTTGGGTTGGAGGTTTGAAGGAAGCACGGTGTCCTTTTTCTGGGTCCCGCCTGGAGACTGGGAAGACATCCTCATGAGAGCAGGGGTGCCCCTGGGCTGTTGGGGGGCTGTGGCTTTCCTGACTTAGTCATTTGACTTCAGCTGGGCCTCACATACTCTCTGCTTCACTCACCAGGCACCACTCACCGGAGCTTCAGCCTTAACCCCAGGAACCTCGCACAGCCCCTGCTCTGGGCCCCTTGAGTTTCCCATTATCTGTATATTAAAAAAAAATGTTACCTATGGTTCTTTCTGTTTTCTCCTAATTTTGGTAGGAGCCCCAAAGCTAAGGACAAAATATAAGCTAAGGAAAAATATAAAGTGAGGTCTGGGATCTGGGTGGGGGGCATCCCAAAGCCCCTTCTGGTGACATTAGCCCATCGGCTCCCCAGACTGTGTAAGTGACGGAGGTTCAAGCATTGGGGGCACATCTTTTGAAGTGAGTTGGTGGTGGTCTGTACGTTCCCCCCACCTCCTGCCAAGGAGAGGTGCTTTCCCAACTTCAAGCTGACAGAAAAGGGGTTCACTGAAACAACACGGTCCTCTGGAGAGCAAGGCCCACCCGGACTTGGTTCTGAGTCTGAGCCTGAATATTCTACAGGTGAGAAGCGGGGCGGCCCTGCCTGAGGTCAGTGAGCCGTGCTGGCATCCACAGTGGAGCAAGGAGCATCTTCTTTGGTCAATCAGATATGGATCCCATGGACAGGAGCTGGTCTGGGGCCAAAGGGACCCTGCCCCAAAGAAAAGCCAGGAAGGGAAAAGAAAATCCAAAGAAGGGATTGTCTGCCAGAAGCTGAAGGTCTGAGCCATTGCCCTCCTTTAGGAGCTGGTATCTGAGACCCCCAGCCTTTGTAAGGAACATGGAAAGGTGTCCCAAAGGACTCTGTTGCATCTTGAACATGTGCACTTTCCCCACAATCTCTGCCTCCCTAGGCTTCAAACAGTAGAGATGAGTGGGGAGGAGGAAGAGTTGAGCCACAGTGGCCTGACCCACATCTTCACCCTTCCATCCAGGCTGCCCCGCTTCGGGGGACCCCAAACACAGCAAGTACCAGAGAAGAAACTGGCCATGCGCCCTCCACCCCTGCGATCCCGAGCCTCGGGGCAGCAGGGAGACAGGGGAGCTGTAAATTGGGCAAGTGGTTCATTATTTAACGTTGACATAGACAGTAGGAGACAGGAGCTGGGGTGGGCAGAACAATGGCCCCCTGGAGAGCCACATCCTAATCCCAGAACCTGAGAACAGGTGGCCTTAGGTGGCAATAGGTACTTCACAGGTGTGATTAAATCAAGGCTCTTGAGATGAGATGATCCCAGGTTGTCGTGTGGGCCCAACGTCATCACAAGGACCTTTTTAAGAAGGAGGCAGGAGGGTCAGAGTCAGAAGAGGAGAAGTGAGGACAGCCACAGAGGCAGCAGAGGCCAGAGAGAGAAAGATGGCGACCTGAAGACATTACACTGCCGCTTTGAAGACACACAAAGGGGCCACAGGCTGAGGGCTGGGAGCTTCTACAAGCAACTTCTAGGAGCTGAAAATGGCAAGAAATCAGATCTCCCCTAGCTCCAGGGAGAATGCAGCCCTGCCAACAGCTTGCATTTAGGCCTGCTGAACTCCAGAACTGTAAGATAATAAAATTTGTGCTATGTGGTGATTTGTTGCAGCAACTACAGGAAACTGATACAGGAGCTATATGATTATTAGACTCCTATACTTTTTATTCTTTCTATTGTCTGGGTGACTGGAAAAGTTTTGAAGTTTACCCAATACTTCACACAGGAGTAGAAAGTACCTAACCTACAGAGTGGATGTGAGGAGACAGTGGGAGAAAAACAAAGCTAGTATTTGCTTGCGTCCTACCATTCCAGCTCATTCAATAAAATGCCATTTTTATGACATGTTTTATCATAAGCTGGGGGCAGTCTACCAGTTTCCCAGTGACACCCACCTTCCTTCTGACCCCCTTGCCTTATAGCAGTGGGTGTGGGGAGGGAGCTCTACTTAGAAGACACATTTGGCAACTTGGTCCTTGTCTGCCTCCTTCTCGAGGCTGGCTGTGCCTGTCCCCCCCGCAACACCCCCACCTCAGACAGACCACTGACAAACCCTCCGAGTGAGGCAGTGAGGAAAGCGTTCAAGAAGGTCTCTGCTCAGCAAGAAACCTCAGACCAGCTGAGGCTCGCTACTATCCTTCACTTGACACTTCATATCTACTTTCCAGCCCCCAGCCCTTTCACTTCACAATATTTTCCGCACCTCCTCCTTCCTTTGTCCCTGTGGCCAAGCTGTCACTCTGCGGAGGCAAGCCACAGTCTCATTGATCTGTTTGGAAAAAGACATTCTGTTTCCAAAGGGTTTACACAAAAGGTACTTGTTCCTTCCCATTTTGGCCTGGGGCAGGCATGTGTTTATATGAAGGGGTATAGAAAGAGGCTGGGAATGATGGCATAGTTGACAAAACCCTTTCGGATTTTCCATGTTCTTTACAATTCCCTATGAAATAAGCAAAAGGGCATTATCCTCTCTGTAACTGAGAAATTAAGGTAAATAATTATGATGACATAGATGCCTTTTCCTTACTTTCTTGTATATTGTAGAATAGCCAGATTACAGAAACAATAATGGTCTCAGCTGAAGGCCATCAGACTTCAACCATCAGAATAAACCAAGAACTTCAACAAAGCAGACGTCAATTCCAATAGAAAAATGGGCCAAAACGGGCCAGATTACTGCACCTCACTAAACTGTAATCCAGCAGCCTCGATCTCTGATAATGATTGAATACATTATCTTGTGATTGTGAAAACCTCGTGACTTTTGGCCCTGTTTGACCCCCTTACCTGTTTTACAACTTTGAAGTCTTATGATTGCAAAGACGGCCCCTTAATTAATGAAGGAACTTGAGTCAGCCCAGAACTAATCCACCCTAATTTGTAATCTATCTAACTAGGCAAAGCTAGATCTGACCAAAATTGGTTCACCTGACATGCATAGTAGCTTAAATCTTAACCCATAAATGATCTATACCTCATTATAATACTAGAAACCACATCAAAATCAAAAGTTTCTATTCATTAATGAACCCCATGAACAGAGTTAAGAAGTAAGAAACAGTAATGGTCTCAGCTAAAGGCCATCAGACTTAAACAATCAGAATAAACCAAGATCTTCAACAAAGCAGACATCGATTCCAATAGAAAAATGGGCCAAAACAGGAAATTTACAGAAGAAACCCAAAAAGCTAAAGAGCAAGCAAAGAGATGCTCAAACTCCTTAGCAGTCAGGGAAATGCTACTAAACAACAAGCAGGCACCTCGCCCGCATTGGAGCAGGAGACACACGGGCTGCGTGAGGTCAGGCGGGCTGCACGTGGACAGGCAGGGAGCTCCTGCACCGCGGGTGGGAGTGGACATCGAGGCAGCTGCCCAAGGCCCACCTGGCTGGACTTCGTCACCTCAGAGACAGGCGCCCCAGCCCAGCGACCCGCCCGGGGCTCCAGTCCAGAGACATGCTCTACGAAGCGATTGCTGCAGGGATGATCGTGAGGAGAGGGATTGGAGGCAGTCTGGATGCCGTCACCAAGGAGGAGGTGGTAGAAGAAGGCAGGTTCAGAGCACGTGGCCCATTGAAGGTGCAAGGGGCACAGAGTAACATGGGTGAGCCTTCCGATTTGGTGCTGAGGGGGAAAGAGTTGGAAACAGAATGAAATACATGGTACAATAACATTTAGAGTTGGAAACAGAATGAAATACATGGTACAATAACATTTATGTCCATTTAAAGTTGATGCAACTGGAACACTACACATTTTGCAGGAGCATGTATTAAACACCTCAAATGGGTACCCACTGGCCGGGGTGATGGTCAGTGTTGAACCGCTGGCACCCACCAGACTGGGCTGAGTGAGCGCCGAGACTCCTCTGCCAGGATGAGGTTAAACTTGGGGGGCTGTGAGGAAGGGTGTGAGGAATGGGACTTAGAGGGAGTAAGTAAGTGAATAAAGAAAGAAAAGGGCCTTGCTGGACCATGATGATAATGTGGTATAAATGGAGGGGAATCATTCATTTCATCCTGTGTGACCGACAAAATAAAATACAGAGAAATTAAATTACATTTAAAAAAAACAAAACAAAACCAGAATCCAAAACGAGACCATCGTCCCTTTAGCCCCCGCTTCTGGGTGGCCTTCCCACACAGGCCCCTTCTGCTGGCATCCTCCCACCATGGCGGGGGCCTTTCTGCACCCATTCAGCCTGGGGATGGGGAGAACTCAGCACCTCTGCTCCCACCAAGCTTTTCCCCTTGAGTTGCAATGGAGCAGCTCCAGCCGGCTCCTCGAGGTCAACCTTCTGTCCATGACCCGGACATAGGTCTCCATGTCCTCCAAATCCCAGGGGACATAGCTCCCCAAGTCCTCACGTGGCTGAGTTAGGGGGATGGAAACTCCCTCTCCCTGGGGAGAGCAACTGGGCATCCTCTTCACGACTCGCCTCAAGGCAAGCACAGGACCATGGATCCTCTTTTATGTTCATGCTTTAGTTCTACCTCTAAGTCACTGTGCGGCTTTGAGTTAGTCCAAATCTCTCTGGATCTGTCCATAAAGTGAAGATGTTGGAGTATATCAGTGTTTTCCAGTGGAAGCCAACAGGTGATATGTGAAAAAAAGATTTCTGTTTTGAGTGAGTGTGGGAAACCCAAGGTCTGCAGGACTTCTCAGAACCTTTAATATGCTATTAGGTATTAAGAACCTTTCCAGGGGGATTGTCAAGGTTCATTGCTGTAGACAATAGAAATGGACCTGATATTAGGTAAAAGTGGAATTTCTTAAAGAGGATATTGGTGGCTCACAGGCAGTCGGAAGGCTGGAGAACCAGGCCTGGAGGATGTGCTGCAAGAAACAGTGCCCACAGAGCACTGAATAAAGAAAGAAAAGGGCCTTGCTGGACCGTGTCTCATTAAGGCAGTGTTGCTCTGCCACCGAGCGTGACATGCAGTAACTTGCCACAGCTTGCAGCAGCTTGCATCACCATGCCACTGGCCCTGAACCCTGGATACGGCCACTAGCCCCACTACCACTGTTGCCCTGGAAATTGGAAATGGGATCTTGTTGCCCAGAATAGAGCCACTGATTGGCCAACCCAGGCACAATGACTGGACTTTAACTGCAAGGGAGGCTGGGAAAGAAATGCCTGCCATTTTCTGCGTCTCTGATAGGAGGTGGGTGCTGCCTTCCGACAACACAGAGGGAGGGGGTTGGCAGCCACAAAAGAACATCAAATGTCCCCTGTGGAGGCTTAATGGGCAATGTTTCCCAAGCTATTTAAACACAAACCACCTCTTATTGTGAAAGCTCTCAGTACTGGCATTCCAGAGAATATACTCTGGGGAATGTTGGACGAAATTTTCTCTAAAGTCTCTGTGTGCTTTAAAATTATTCTAAGATTCTCCAACCCAGCAGTCACAAAGGTGGCCCTGGAATTCATGTTTTACTCCCTTTCTTGTTAGCCTTCAAACTGAGGGCATGATGGTCTCATCAGGCCCCTCTGGTCTCACACCTAGGGCTGACTTGCGAGTCTGAGGAGGGGTGTGTGTGTGTGTGTGTGTGTGTGTGTGTATATGTGTGTGTGTGTGATGTGAATGCTGGGGGGCACAGGGTGACCTGCCATCCATTCATATTTATGATACACCCGTAAAATGCCCAGCCTTGTGGATTCTCATTTTAACTGGCCCGTTATACTCAATTTTGTGAGCTTTCACTTTTCACGCCTTTCTTTCTTCTCAGTAAACAATCACACGATGTGTTTAAATTCCAAGACATTCAGGTCACTGCTTTATTTAAACTCTTGGGCTCAGACAAGGTAGACGTAATTTAGATTGAAATAGCAGGCAAAAATTTCTGAAACACCCTTTCACATGTCATGTTCTTTACCAAAAATCATTTAGAAGCCCTCTAATGCCTATAGGATAAAAGTTTAACCCCTTGGCCTGGCAGGGAATAAAGTTCAGGTGAAACAATGGAAATAATCTAGTTAGACTTTCTTTCATTAGGAAAAAAAATCCTTTCCATTAAATTTTCCGGAGGAACTCTGCTGCTGCTCCTTTTGGTGTTTAGGGCCGTCATAGCAGACATCACGTGTGTCTTGCACTTGTGTCCCATCTATGAGCTCACCTGCAGCTGTGACAAATTGGTCCTGTGCACCCTGAAGGCGTCCTGCTCCCAGCACCTGCTTTCCAGCCTTAGGCTTTTCCCAAAGCCTCTGAATATCCCTAATCTCTCACATGGGGGCAGCCAGAAAGTCAAGGGAAGATAATGGCTCTGGGGAACCCCCATTAAATGATAAGGAGCAGGAGTGAGGATAAATGCCTCCCCCTGGATCTTCTGAGGGTCTACACCCCCTGCTGAAGGTCTCAGCAGGGAAGAGCAGCTGTTGCCCGCAGTGAAACCAGCTCAACACCGCACCCTTCATTTGCTCTCACGCCTCCCTCTCTTGCCCTCCCCACCCCCTGCCTCTTGCTTCCAGGAACCTCATCTCAGGCTCTGCTTTGGGGAAACCCAAAATAAGACAGTCTCCACCATTCACACTGTCATCCCATCTAGAAAGCTTGGAGCTATGCTTGACTTCCTTGGCTTTCTCATGTTCCATAGTCAGTCATTTAATCTCTGCCTGAACGTGCTGTGTGGTAGGCAACTAATATCTTCCATTTTACTTTCTCTTTTTATAAATATTTGCTCGTGAAATGATCTCCTTGCTGCCTCTTAGGAGCCTGGTTTAGGTAATATTTTTTCCTGGAATGATTTATCTCCATTATTCATCCCACAAGGATCATATCATCCTCCACTGTAAAGCACTAAACAGTCACCGAATGAATGAACTCTGTCGTTATTTAGGTTATGGAATGAAGCAACCATGTAGGTATGTGGCAGGCCCTTAACAAATACTTGTAGTAAATGGAATAAGTAAAAGAAAAATGAGCTTTAGAATCTAGAACTAGAGGCAAATTGCAGGTTATCTGCCATAATTATTTCCATTTTCCAGGGAGGAGGGGGAGACTCTGAGATGAAGTGTCCTATAAGTCACATCACCAGTAACTACCTTTTTGCCGTAGACTTACGTGGTAGCTGCATTTATCCCCTTCTGTTTTGTTACCATCACCCATATCTAGATCCATGCACCTTGGTCTGTTCCTGATTCCCTCCTGCTCTTGTCACCCATGTTTGATCAGTCAACAAGTCTATCCTTTCTCCTGCAGACTTCTCCACCTGCACCACTGTAGAATTTTCCTCATTGCTCTCCTTTCTCTTCCTATTTATCCTCACAAGGCTGCCAGAGTGATATTTCAAAAACACACAGCTGGTTCTGCGTTGCTTTTCGATTTGAAGCCTCTGATGATTCCCCTGGACTGCAAGTGTGTTTCTCAAAGTGTGGTTTGCAGAGTCCCTGCTGCAAAGTTTCCTGGGCTTATGGAAATTCAGAGTCCTATGTTCTGAATCAGAATTTCTGAGAGCAGGTCCTGGGAATCTATATTTTAACAATCACTCTAGGTAATTCTGATGCACAGTAGAGTTTAAGAACTACTGGCTTACAGGGTAACTCGGAAGTTCCTGGCACAATTCAGAGGGCCCTTCAAAAATCAACTTGACTCTTCTAGTCACTGCTTCAACCGCTTTCTTCAAATCCACCCTTGGCACACCTCTTGTGTCCCTAGAGTGCCCCTTCCCATTTTCTTCCTGGGTACACTCCTACTCATTTTCAAGGGCCAATTCAAATATCACCTCCTCCATGAAGCCTTTCTAGATGGCCCTACCTGATTTAGTTACAAGCCGCTGAAAGCCTCTCTACACACACTGTGTCTCTGCTAATGGGCCGTCACAGTACTGGAATTATTTTTTTATGTATTGAATCAGATAGCAAGCACAGCAAACCCAAGCCAAACTAGCTTATGTGAAAAGGGAATTCATTCATTCCTTGTGTAACTCAAAAGCCTGAGGGTAGAGCTGGTTGATGCAGAGGATGGCATTATGCCCAGGACTGGTTTCTATCTTTCTGTGGTTTGCCCTGGGGTGGCTCCATCCTCAGCCAGGCTGCCTTCAGGTTAGCAGGATAGCTAAGGAGTTCCAACCATGCCTTCCAGCTCTCCAGGGCCAGCCAGAAGGGGAGCCTCTTTCCTGCAGGGTCTATGCTCAACCCTGACCCCATCACTGTGGCCTGGGGAGGGTGAGGTACTCATTGTACAGGGCTGGGGCAGGTTGTCCCCAGGCCAGGAGGACGGAGGGGGCAGGCATGGGTCCCCAAAATAAAACCAGGTCTATTTCTGGGAGAAGGGGCACTATGTAGAGGTGGGGCAAACAGAGAGGGCCAACTGCACCCATCTCTCCACCCACTTCACACCAGGATGGGAGCTGTTCTCATGGTAGAGAACAAACAGTGCCTTTCGCCCTCGGTGTGACACCCTAGTGTTTAGAGTAATGCCCAAAACATAGGAACTCTTAGCAGAGGCAGACTAGTTGTGCAAAATAAATCACTCATCCATTTATTAATAAACTTAGAAAGATAACTAACGCAGATTTTTGCGATATTTCAGGAGGTACAGCATCTCAGTTCAGTGGTGTTAAGGAATTTTAAAGTCGGATGGAATCTTAGGGTTGCAGTCCAGCATGAAAACCTTTGCCACCCTGTCTTAAGAGAGCACAGCCATTGCTAAATGAGAAATAGATGTTTAAAGTATTTTCATAGGATTAATAAGATCTGCTAGCATTCATTGTGTGCTAGTATGCTCCATGCACTGTCCTGCAAACTTTTCATGAATTAACTCATTTAACCCTCCCAACAATCTCATAAGACATGTATTATTATTATAATTATTGTTATTATTATCAACTTCATTTTACAGATCAGGATACTGAGACTCAGTCTTTTTTCTTATTTTTAGCTATCCTAGTTTTGACTAAGAAATTTAAAAATATAATACACGACTCAAGGCATACAAATCTACACTATAGGACCATACATTTAAGGTAGTCTTCACTTTATTTGGTTTATTCACATGCCTGGAAAAGAAGCATGAGCTTGAAGAACAACTTTTCTGATTTTTTAACTCCTAAACAACCATTCAGTTTAGAACATGTCAAACCGCAAAGGGAAGACTTTCTGGACTTGGCCGTTAATTAATTCTAGACTCATGGCTTGAACAATCTCAACAAATCTAGACGTGAAGGACAGCATCCAGCTCAGCCCTGTGACAAACCCGCAACAACGGCACACTGGCCCTTGTGAGCTGTATCCTAGGTGATGCTGTAGTGGAGTTTTGGGGGGGGGTGTTGATAAATGCCTGTGTCTTGGGTAACGTTTCCATCACGCGACTCCCCCACGCCACCCTCTATCGCAGAGGCCGCGGTCGGCTCCCTAAGGGGACCTGGAGACGGAGGCGAAAACGCCAGCATGGAGGGAGGGGCTCAAATCGCAGCAGACCACACACTCTTTAATTCAACTGCTGCCAAGCCATTGCCCTCAAGAGATTTTTTCAAACAAGCAAACAAACAAAAACAACTAAAGTTTAATGGGTTTGGTTAATGGGAAAAAGTTATTTTTGAGGTTCTCATACATATTATTCATTATTACAAGTTGGGGCCTAGGTAAAATACAAGGAAGGAAGCTGTTTGGAGGGGAATGCTTTTCAAAGAGTAATTCTGACAGTTTGGAGATTTCAGTGGAAATTTTGGATGAGAACAAGCAAACAAAGAGGAAACATCAGGAAATTCTTAGCAGGGACAGAGCCTCGGCATTTCTGCTGAAGCCAGTCATTATTCCCACGTGTGGACGGGGTCACCCTGATTTATCTGCCTGTTTGTTATTTTGGTTCCATCCTCAGCACACAGCGACCACATGGGGAGTGAAGCACCGTCATAGGAATGTCAGGTATGGAGCTCCGTGACCTACGATCCCATCCGCCCAGAACCCAGAGCAGAGCACCTGGCCCAGTTGAAGCCTGGGGATTAGGGATCAAAGGACTCAGGCACAGTGTGTAAATAAAACACGATATAACACCATCAGCTGCTCTGTTGGGCTTAATCATACTTACCTTGCCTTCCCTGACTTGGGTTCCTACAGCTCAGTAGAAGATGTACCAATACACATTTTCTCGGTGCTAGCCCTTTGATTGAATGAACGAATCTTAGTGGACCTCATTCCACCCGTTTGTCCCAAGCCATCCATCCTCTTTACCTCTTCACCCTGGCCTAGAAACTGTTTCCATGGAAGGGTATCAAATGACATCTCCCCTCTCCTTTCCTGACTTCAGTCCAGTTTGCCCAAACAGCAACCAATGGGAACTTCTTGGAGTACCAGCTATGGGCAAGACAATATGTAGGATAAAAATCCTCCACAGAGCATGCACAAGTAGTTCAGGAGAAAGCCCAACACGGAACCAGCAAGAATAGCTAACATTTATCGTGGAAACTTTGTCCTCAAGCAAGCCAAGGAGGTAGGTTTTGTTTACTTCTTTAAACAGATAAAAAGCTGTGATGTGGTTATGTAACTTGCCTGAAGTCATCCAGTTAAGTCACAGAGTCAGGATCTACACACGTTAAGTTTTGTTAGCTACAAAGTCCTTCTGCTTAGGAACTGTACTGTTCTGCAGTGAACAGTGAACCAGAGAGAAGGTAATCAAGTGCTAAATTTCAAGAGGTAAGATCTACAAGAATTCAGGAGAGTCAAGAATCTTTCCAGTACTTCCTGCCTCTATCATTCATTTGGGCACCCATGCTACACCACTGGTTATCATTTAACCATGTTTGGGCAGTGTGAGCCACCTTCCAGATAGGATCCCCGAGGAGAGCCTCTCCGTGTTTCAATTTCTGTTTTTACAAAATAGCACTAGTAGCACAGCCTTGAATATTTCATGGAGTTTTATGACGATCAAAAATTATAACATAAGTGAAATCATTTTGTAAAGAATAAAGCATCATATAAATGTCAGATATTTCTCTCTGTGGTGCTTTTCCTGCATAAAAGACCCCATTTTGAGAGACCCCTGTTTTCTGAACCCAAGGAGGGGTGAAAATCTTCCTTCTTTTCTTAGTTCTTTGGTAAACCTCTCAGATCGCCTCCCATCTCTCCCTCCCATGGGGCGAAGGTCTCCAGATCGTAGTTTCCTTTCTTTCTGGAAGGGTGCAATAGAAGGAGTGAGACACAAGGGAGAGGGGAGATCCCGTCCACCCTCCATGTAAGGACCAGGCTGGGTGGGTTCCTTCGTGGCAAGACCGTGCCTGCCTGACGGGTGCGCGTGGCCTCGCTCTGCAGCTGAGGGGTTCGGTGGAGAAGGAAGAATGGCAGGGGACAAATGAGACAGACAGTTTCATGTGCCCTCACTGGCGGGATTAAGGAACAGTTTCTCTGGTTTGTTCAGACTCCACACAGGCAGACATCTTTAAGAAATAACTCATATGAAAATCCAGTCAAATCATGTCATTATGGACGTAACTGAAACAGTCATTTTGCTTTATATAAAAGAATATAATTAGGAAAGTCTCTCCTTGAGGCTTTTCCTTAATCCCAAACTTAAAACAGGTTAAGTTAGGGAGAGACTTAAAGGCACTCTGCCTTCCGTGATGGGTCCACATGGGAGCAGGACGGAAACATGAACTGAGAGCTACGAAGAAGGCCTGATGTGAGTAATTTTGAAAGGACCTTTTAAGTTCAGTTACTTGTCCAGGGTGGCCCCAGGGCAGGGCAGGGGTGATGGGGCCTCAGGCAGGGGCCTTGGTGAGTGAAGCCTGTGGAGATGGCCCTGGAGGATGCAGGGCATGGTTCCTATGCAGAGGGGCCCAGGTTTAGATGAAGAGGTTCAGAGGCTGAGAGGAGGCAGGGCTGCTGTTCCCGCTACCCCCACATTCACAAATTGCTGCCACCGTGTTAAGGAGCTGGGCTAAGGGTGGCCTTGATGAGCAAACCACACAGGAGGGCACAAGTGGAAGTGTGGTCAGAACTTGGGCTTGGCATCTGTGCTGCTTTGAATATATTATATCCCACAAAATGCCATTATCTTTGATGCAATCTTGTGTGGGCAGATGTGTTAGTGTTGATTGGATTGTAATTCTTTGACTGAGTGTTTCCACAGAGATGCAACCCAACCAACTGTAGGTGATAACTCTGATTGGATAATTTCCATGGAGGTGTGGCCACACCCATTCAGCATGGGCCTTGATTAGTTTACTAGAGCACTAGATAAGCTCAGATAGAAGGAGCGAGCTTGCTACAGCCAAGAGGGACACTTTGAAGAACACACAGGAGCTGAGAGAGGAGCTGCAACTTACAGAGACATTTTGGAGATGGCCTTTGAAAGCAGACTTTTGCTCTGGAGAAGCTAAGAGAGGATAAATGCCCCAAGAGCAACAGAGTGGTATTTTTGAGGAGCTGCAGCCTAGAAAGGAGCATCCTGGGAGAAAGCCATCTTGAAACCAGAACTCTGTAGCAGATGCCAGCCATGTGCCTTCCCAGCTAACAGAGGTTTTGGCCATCCTCCAGTGAAGGTACCCTATTGTTGATGCCTTATCTTGGACATTTTATGGCCTTAAGACTATAACTTTGTAACCAAATCAAATCCCCTTTATAAAAGTCGATTCATTTCTGGTGTTTTGCGAAAAGGCAGCATTAGCAAACCAGAACAGCATCCAAAGGCAAAGGTGAGCAGAAGGGACCAACAGTAAGTGGATCTGGCCAGAGCAGGACCACCTGGCTCGGATTCCCAGACACCGGCTGCAGAGTTTAAGCGGCCTCCGCAGGGTGGGCAGATAGTGGCCCAGAGTTGCTGTCTGCTCCTGATGCTGCATGTTGGGTGAGGGTCTGGGCCACGTGTCCAAGAAGCATTTACATTTCTGATCAGAATAATCAAAAACTCTCTCTTTGCACTCAGCCTTTGCCAATATGTCCCCATCCCTTCCCGATGCATTTCTCTAGTTAATTCCCATCCATCCTGTCACTGACGCCATTCAGAGCAAGACTTAAGGGGTCAAATTGTCTGAAGTTGAGGTTGTCATTTGTCGATTTACATTTGGCATGCCCCTTAACATTGTTCATACTGCATTAGGAGTTGGGATGTTGGGCCAGTGGTCCCAGAGTTACCCAAGGCAAGAAACTGCTGAGAGATTTATGCAAAGAGCTACGGCAAATGGAGAGAGGACCAGCTTTGCTGTTGGCTGGGGCTGGCTGCATCCCCGGTGCAGGTCCTTGGGGGGCTGGCTGGAGTCCGGGACCAGCACTAAAGGCCCCTGCTGGTGGAGGGGGCTCCCTTTCCTCTTCAGCTAAAACCTGGCTGTGGCGGGCTGCTTGACAGGGAAGCAATGTCTCCCCGAGGACAAGGGTCAGAACCCAGTGGAGAGAGCAAGCCAGAGCCAGCCGGGGTCTACACAGGAGCCAGGTCACCTTGTCTTCAGCTAGATGGAGTAGCTGAAGAGAAGAGAGGTCCGCACACTTTGAGTCTTGCAATCCTACTTCATGGAAAGTGGGAAGCAGAGACAGCCCTATGCACCTGTGCAGAACATTTAATTAATTTTTTTTAATTATAGAAAATATCAAACACATCCAAAGTAAATAGAAGAATATAATAAATACTTTGCAACCAAACCCAGCTTCAGCTTCAGTGGTTGCCAACATTCTGCCATTCTCGTTTCATCTATACCTCCACCCACTCCCATTCTATTCTATATTTGTGCTTTTATTTGGAGGTAAAACTTACATATAATGAATGTATACATCTATCATACTAGTTTGATAAATGGCTACTCCTTTGTAACTCTCACTCCTAACAAGACATGTAGAACATTTCTTTAATGCCAGAAGTTTCCCTCCTGCCCTTCTCAGTCAATTCCTGCCGTCCTGTCTTGCACTACCCAACAAGAGGCAATCACTCTTCCGACTTTCCCCACTAAGATAAGTTTGGCCTATTGTTGAACATCATGGAAATTGAGTCACGCAGCAGGCATTCTCACATCCAGTGCTTTCCCTCAGCATCATATCTGTGAGGTTCATCCACGTTGTTGTGCAGAGCATTTTAATACTTGTGAGGAAATGTGGCCCAGTTAGCATCCAGTAATCTGATCCAATTGGACAGTATTCCTCTGCATTACAGATTATTAGAAAATAGATACTGTTCAGCCAAGTGGATGATGAGTTACCCACTTTACTCAAGAGGTTGGGCAGTGTCCAGGGGTGAAGGGTCAAGCTGTGGTCCCAGGGGCCCAAATTGAATCACCACCTTCTAGACCTGCAGTGTCAGCTCCACTAGGCCAGTGAGCTGACTCACCATTGTGCGTGCAACCTCTAGAGATGCCTGGCATAGTAGGCCCTGAATGGCCAGCTCCAGAATAAATTAATGAATGAGAGACTGAATGAATGAATGAACAGTGATTGAATCACTCCCAGGAAACCCGAAGTTTGAAGCTTCTCCTGGCATTTTGTTCATTAAGTTTGCCAGAAGTCAGGAGTGACCAGGTTGTTGGATTCGCCTTACATAGGAAGGCTGATTCTCTCAGAGGGAGGGATTGGTAGATGGAACCACTGCTGGGACATCTCAAGAAATAAAAACAGAAAAATGCTTTGTGAATGTTCAGAATTCTCTTAAGCAGTCTCTAGAAATAGATTGTTATTGTTGAGCTTTAGTCTGTCCTTACAGTGAAGCAGGAATTTACATGTTCTCAACTACTATAAATAAGCCAAGGTTGTTGGCTTATTGTGGGGCCTGGGGTTGAAAGGGCCTGAAATACAAATGCATCATCACTAATTGGATCTCAGCCTCCAACAATGAGAAAAATAATGCTTTATCCAAACCACCCACAGGCTGGAGGAAGATGAAAGTCCTCCTTCTAAGATTAGGGACCACAGGCGGAGCACCCGTTAGCTTCTAAAACCCAGAGGCTCCTGGACCGTTGGAAGTCAGCCCTGAAGATCACAGAATCTCAGATTTGAAGGGACCATAAATGTTCTTATCCAACCTGTCACCCAAGGTTCCCTCCACCACCCCTTTCTCACTCTCCTACATCCTCACCTGCAGCTCCAACAACACACCCTGCTTTTGCTACTAACTCTACCTAGAACCTTTTGGGTAATTTTAGGAAACAAAATGTATTAAGTGGCCCAATGGAGAAGCAATAAGTAACTGAGAATTAGAGCCAAACATCCAGAAAAATGATGTGGGAAATTATCACACTTCCTTTGGATTGTCTGGGAATACAGTCCCAGTGCATATTTAGCATTTTTCTCTGTTATTCCATTGCAACCAGTAGTAAACATAATTTGATTTGAGCTTTTCCTGAATTATGACTTTGTGACTTTTAGTTTATGTCTCCCTTCCTATCTTCCCCCACCATCACAATTTGTGTCTTGACGAGGCATGTGCAAGTCAGAATCTCCCAAAGAGCTTTATCAAAATACACATGCCCGGGTCTCACCCGAGGCTCACTGAACTAGAACGTCTATGAGAAGGGCCTTCACACTTGCTGAAGATGTATATTCTTTCTTTGTCTTCTTTATATCTTTTCAGCAACCAGTTCATGGTGAGCAGATGGTAGATACTCCATAAATATAGAAAAAAATCACAACCCTCATGATGTACTTTTCTTAAATAACAAACTATCCACTATTGAATATTTTTTTGCTCAACTCTTCAAAGTAGGAAAACAAAGTCCTTCCCCAAACTCTCCAACCAAAATGGAAATGTTTCAGTAATTGAATATATTTTATTTACTTGTAAGCATCAGTTTGGTGTAAGAACAGCCAAGCAATATATATCAAGAGTCTTAAAGACAGACTCTGACTCGGGCAAGATGGCGGCATAGAGAGGAGTGGAAGCTAAGTAGTCCCCCTGGAACAGCTACAAAAAACCAGAAACAACTAGTAAATAATCCAGAATAACTGCAGGGGGACAAACGAGACCATCCATTCATCATACACCAACCTGAATTGGGAGGAAAGCCCGAGAACACAGCATAAAATCTGTAAGTAAAACCTGCGGAACCAGGTCGGGAGACCCCCTCCCCCATAGCCCAAGCTGCGGAGCCGCATGGTGCCACAGAGAAGCTCTCTCCCAGCAAGGGAATACAGCTCAGCTGAGCTCCAACTGGGATTTTAAGTAGTGAGTGTGAACTGCTCACTACAGGTACGCAGCCCCAAAAAACAGACAGAGGCTTTGGGTGACGACTGATCTGGGAGAGCCAGAGGGTTGCCTTGGACTGGGTCTGAAGGGGACTATCTGTTTCTTTTTCGGCTCAGTGGAGAAAGCCCCAGTCATTTTCAGTTTCCAGGGCTGTGACTCCGGGAAGGGTGGAGACAGCGCAAGCAGAGAGTGAGACCATTGAAATGCTAATGACCTCCACCTGAGGGGTCTGTCTTCTCCAGGAGGAAAGGGGTGGGGCCCTTTCCATTCAGAACCAGACCCCAGAGCCTGGGGGAACACAGCCATACCTCCTCACACCAGTCAAGAATTATAGGCTAACAGGCGTCACCTGCTGGGCAGAAAAAGCACAGTGACCCGAGGCATCAAAGGGTGGAGCAATTTTCTAAGACACACCCGCAGGGAAACCAGATACTGAATATTTCTTCCCTCTGGGACCTGAGCCTGTTCTGGTCTGGGAAAACCTGATTTGGATAAACAAGGAAACCATGCCTAGACAACAGAAAATTACAACCTACACTAAGAAAAACGAAGTTATGGCCCAGTCAAAGGAACAAACGTACACTTCAACTGAGATACAGGAATTTAAACAACTAATGCTAAATCAATTCAAAAAGTTTAGAGAAGATATTGCAAAAGAGATAGAGGCTGTAAAGGAAGCACTGGACATGTATACGGCAGAAATCAAAAGTTCAAAAAACCTACTAGCAGAATCTATGGAAATGAAAGGCACAACACAAGAGATGAAAGACACAATGGAAACATACAACAGCAGATCTCAAGAGGCAGAAGAAAACACTCAGGAACTGGAGAACAAAACACCTGAAAGCCTACATGCAAAGGAGCAGATGGAGAAAAGAATGAAAAAATATGAGCAACGTCTCCGGGAACTCAAGGATGAAACAAAGTACAATAATGTACGTATCATTGGTGTCCCAGAAGGAGAAGAGAAGGGAAAGGGGGCAGAAGCAATAATAGAGGAAATAATCAATGAAAATTTCCCATCTCTTATGAAAGACATAAAATTACAGATCCAAGAAGCGCAGCGTACTCCAAACAGAAGAGATATGAAGAGGCCTACGCCAAGACACTTAATAATGAGATTATCAAATGTCAAAGACAAAGAGAGAATCCTGAAAGCAGCAAGAGAAAAGCGATCCATTACATACAAAGGAAGCTTGATAAGACTATGTGCGGATTTCTCAGCAGAAACCATGGAGGCAAGAAGGAAGTGGTGTGATATATTTAAGATACTGAAAGAGAAAAACCGCCAACCAAGAATCCTGTATCCAGCAAAGCTGTCCTTCAAATATGAGGGAGAGCTCAAAATATTTTCTGACAAACAGACAATGAGAGACTTTGTGAACGAGACACCTGCCCTACAGGAAATACTAAAGGGAGCACTACAGGGTGATAGAAGACAGGAGTGCGTGGTTTGGAACACAATTTTGGGAGATGGCAGCACAACAATGTAAGTACACTGAACAAAGGTAACTATGAATACGGTTGAGAGAGAAAGATGGGGAACATGTGAGACACCACAAGAAAGGAGGAAAGATAAAGACTGGGACTGTGTAACTTGGTGAAATCTAGAGTATTCAACAATTGTGATAAAATGTACAAATATGTTCTTTTACGAGGGAGAACAAGCAAATGTCAACCTTGCAAGGTGTTAAAAATGGGGAGGCATTGGGGGAGGGATGCAATCAGCATAAACTAGAGACTGTAACTAATAGAATCATTGTATTATGCTTTCTTTAATGTAACAAAGGTGATATACCAAGGTGAATGCAGATAACGGGGGGATAGGGGAGACATGTTAGACACTTGACATTGGTGGTATTGTCTGATTCTTTATTCTACTTTGATTTAAGGTTATTTTTCCTTTTGCTGCTTCCTAGCTGTCATTTTTTTTTTGTTTCCTCTTTCTTTTGCCTCTCTACCTTCTTTGACTCTCCCTCCTGCCTTGTGGAAGAAATGTAGATGCTCTTGCTTAGTATGAGCAGAATGTTCAATTAGGATGAACTTAAATGTTTGGAAATGAACAGCGGTGTTGGTAGCAAGACATGAGAATAACTAACAGCGCCGAATGGTGTGTGAATGAGGTGGAAAGGGGAAGCTCAGAGTCATATATGTCACCAGAAGGAAAGTTGGAGGTCAAAAGATGGAAATGTATAAAACTGAATCCTATGGTGTGCAATGTCCATGATCAACTGTACAAATAGTAGAAATCACTTCATGAACCAGAACAAATGTATGACGATACAATTAGAAGTTAATAATAGAGGGGCATATAGGGAAGAACTATATACCTATTACAAACTATATACTACAGTTAGTAGTATTTCAACATTTTTTCATAAACAGTAACAAACGTACTATATCAATACTAGGAGGCAACAATTGAGGGGGTTGGTTAGGGATAGGGGAGGTTTAGAGTTTCCTTTTCTTTTTTTCTTTTTTCATCTTTCACTTTATTTCTTGTCTGGAGTAATGAAAAGTTTCTAAAAATTGAACAAAAATTAAGTGTGATGGATGCACAGCTGTATGAGGGTACCCAGGGGCAAGTGATTGTACACTTTGGATCTTTGGATAATTGTATGGTATTTGAACAATCTCAATAAAAATGAAAAAAAAAAAAAAAGAGTCTTAAAGACATTTATGTACCTTGTCCCAATATTCTACTTTTTGGAATCTATCCAAAGGAACTAATTCAAAGTACAGAAAAGCCTTTATGGTCCCAGATATTCATCATAGAATAGCATTACATATAATAGCAGAAAATGTAAACTGCCCAAATATCCAACAGGGAGATTAAGTAGACAGTGGTAAATCTCTTAATGGTTGTTCATAAACAATAAAAATTGATGTTTAACTAGAGTTAACACCATCAAATTATGGAAAAGTGTTTTGTATAATTTTGTTCTAAATGATATAAAATTTTATATATGATATATGGGAGAAAACTTTCATTTTTGAACCACAATATAAAAGTTCTGGAAGACAACATGACAGAAATGTTCATTATAGTTGTCTCTGGGTGAGTGGACCTCATGTGATTTTTTCCTTTTTTAGTTTGTTTTTATTTTCCAAACTTCTTATAATGAGCATATTATAATGAAAAACTCCCAATAAGATACTGACATTAGTTTACATGTTATTTCCTACTTGTGTATAAGTTGGTGCAGTAGATTAAATCATGCCCCACACAATTAGATCAAATCCTAATCCGGATCCTGGGGGTCTGGACTCCTTATAAATAGAATCTTTAAAGACACCATTTAGATGAGGCCAATTGTACCAGGGTGGGCCTTAATCCAATATGACTCGAGTCCTTTTATGGACAGGAAATCTAGACACAGACAACTGAGCAGGAAGAGAAGAAGCCGGAGGAGGAGATGTAGAGACAGACTGCCATGGGACAGAAGCAGAGAATGCACCCCTGCCAGAATGCTACAAACTTTGGAGACAGCACGGCCCTGCCAATACCCTGATTTTGGACTTCTAGCCTCCAAAACTGTGAGCAAATAAACTTCTACAGTTTAAGCCAGACAGTCTGTGGTATTTTGTTATAGCAGCTCAGGCATACGTAGACAGTTGGTTCTGTTGGTGTCATTTCTCCACTACATACACTGCAAATTCCTTGAGCAAATGGATAATGCCTTTGTGGTCTTGAGGCCTCAGCGCTCTGCATGCTGGGCATTCAGTTAGTGTATTTAGAACAGCGTCAAATGGCTTTCCAGGAGTATTTTCCCCTCTACGATAAAGAAGAAGGCACAGAGACAAAGAGAAGACCCATAACTTGCCAAAGAATACAGCACTAGCAGAGCCAGGCTCGTCACTACATCCCACATGATAAACCTCAGTGGGGGGATTTTGTGTTTTGGGTCTATTGATGTGATTCCTGGAAATAATGTGACTCATTCCCAAACACCTCCATTGTTTCAGAGCATATTTTCTTTGGGAGGTTGCTGTTGATGGCCAAGGAATGTGTACACTATAGCAAAGTTCACACAAATTTCCAAACAATAGCCCCTAATTGTTTGCCTCTCTGGCAAGAGGGAAGACCTGCTGCAGCTTTAGACTCACTTTCTCCCAAATATGCGTACTTTCAAAGAGAGAGTCCCTCTCAGTGCTTTTAATAATTGGAGTCCAAGATAGCATGTCACTCTTGCAGCATTTCAAGCAAGAAATAGACTTCTAAGAAGATGGCCAAAAGGATACCTTTTCCTAAGCTAAGCAAACAGAAAAAGCAAGAGCCAATGGCCAAACTAAAGGGCAACGAGCAAGAATCCAACAGGGACTCTCCAAAATAATAAGGGAATTCAATAAAAAGCTCATCCCTGATCCAATCACCCCATCTCCATTACTGCTTCATGGGAGGTGGGGTGAGGGTGGGGGGAGCAGAGAACAGATGGAGAGACCTGAAGTAGGCCCACGCAACGCTGGGGACTGCAGCTTCAATTAAATGATGCTATTCAAGGGCATCTTTTTAAAAAAGGGAGAGAAAAGCAATTGTCTGTAAAGGTGAGACAAATATTCAAGTACTAAGCTTGCAAACCTAGTAGAAATTTTAAAAGATAAGCAAAGAGGTAATGGCGGTATAGTACACCAAAAGTACTGCAAAATTACATAAAGATGATAACCGCAAAGGAACTGGTAGACTTCGAACCACTGAATTGTGCAGGTTTCACCTGCAAATACTAGAGGTGATTGTAATGGTGGTAGCAGTATGAATGCTAATGATAATATTAAAAATGATGAACAATAAGCCAACAATGTTGAGTGCACACACTCCCAGCATCCTGTCAAGACCTAGACATACGTTGTCTCCTTTAATCTCACAATAACCTAATGGGTCAGATAATTTTGAATCGATTTTACTAGAAAGAAAACTGAGGTTCGAAGAGATTAAGAACTTGTCCAAGATCACATGACTAATGAGCAAGCAGGACCAATTTGTAATCCAGATATAACTTTCAAGCCCTGACCAGCAAGGTGGAAATGAATATTCCAAAGATTAATTCCACAAGGAGTGAAGTCTAATACAAACTACAGACTATGGTTAATAGTATAGTATAATAATATTGTTTCATCAAATGTAACAAGGGTGCCACTGTAGGGCAAAATGTTCATGATGGAAACTGCATGTGTGAAGGGGGCAGGTATATGGGAGCTCTGTACTTTCTGCATGATTTTTCTGTAAACCTACATCCGCTCTAATAATTAAAAAGAGTACCAGGAAGGACAAATAAAAAAATTAATTTGAAAGTTCCCTAACTTGAAAGTGAATCTTAGTATTGATATTATAGGCAGCAAGTTTTGCCCAAAAAGCAATTTTAAAAGAAATGCTCCACCCCACCTCCAACCCAGGCATCTACCCATCAGTTCTAAGATTTTCAAAAAGGAGAAATGATTATATAAACATCCATGAAGAAACAAAAGGTGATATTTAAATGCTTTGGAGTTCATCTCTTAGACTTTGGGGATGAGGATACCTTGGAGAAAATGCTAAATAAATAAAATTTCAGTATATCAACTATCTACTGCATATTCCGCATGGGTGCTACAGTGTAACATAGCCGAGACGCCGCTCTCCATTCCCCCTGCAGACCTGCCCTGACCCTCATGTTGTCTCCATTCCTGTGAGCTGAAGCTCCATGGAGCCAGGTGCTCAGGGTCAGCTTCAACTTCTCTCTTTCACTCACCCCACATCCCATCCACCAGTGAAGGAGGATTCCTGAGCCCCCAGTTTTCTCCAGCTCCAATCGCTCAATCAGGCTAATGAAAGGGACACCCACCAACAGGAGGTCTCTGGAATCCCCGCTGATGTGTTGGAAGTCCCAGGCAACCACAGGACCCAGCATCATTCCCATCAATACTGGAACCAGAGTGGAAAATTGCCCACAGGTGGCATCGGACTGTGGCAGGATCTGCACCGATGTGGCCTTCTAGTGGTACAGGATGGCCCCTGTCACTTAACCGCACAATAATGCAAATCTACATTTCACCTACTTGCAATTTGGGGACCGACTTATGGTGTTGAAGTGGAATTTTATTGCATTTCAAAATTGTAGTAATTATTTTAAAAAGTGATTATAATTGACTCTAAGAAATAAAGAAGCATTTAATAAGCTACAAAATTTAAGTGCATTATATTACAATAATTTTGAAAATAAATTAGGAAAACAAGGATATAAAGGTGCCTAAGCAAAGGGAATTTAAGAATATCTTCTTAAATGAAATTGAAATTGCACATAAGTAGAAAGCACTACGAAAAAATATTTAAAACCAATGAAAATACAAATACAACATGCTCTATTCATAACATGAATTTCAAGCATTATTTCATATAGAATGTTTCCCAAATTTTAGTCTTTTGCATACCAGTTTCAAAGTTTTGTCATATCCATATCATATGAACTCTCATTACTTACTTAATATATCTTTAATTTTATCATCTGAACTCTCATTACTTACTTAATACGTCCATAATTTTAAAATTAAATTTAAATACATTTAGTGCCGCCTGAAACAATATCTGTAAAATCACATTTGTAGTGCTGGCTGTAATTTTTGTACAACACACTGAAATAAATTAGTAACTATTAAAATTAAAAATATTCATTCATGCACCACCTAAAACCCTTTTGCATGAACCCTCTAATCTTCACTCACACTTTAGGACACAAAGAAATGGATAAATACTTGTACTTTCTCCTATGAAAACAAAGGTAGCAATGCAAATAAAGAGCCCAAATAGATCCATAATTTCAGTCAAAAAGAGAAAACATTGCAACTTTCTCTACCCTCCACCACTGGGGCACTTGATATATGGTACCAAAAACATGCTAAAACATCAGAATGTCAGTACTTTATCCTACTCATTTTATTAGGGAACTCTTCAATTAAAAAAATCATAGGCAAGTCTCACTTGACATACCTAAAACAAAACTATAAGTGAGTTTCACTTAGAATCCAAGGTCATTTCCTATCATAAGAAAATTCTTCCTAAAACAGGACCTCTTATGATACAGATCTAATATATTTCACAGAAAGGTAGTAACTTAATTTGTATTAACACTGAAAAATGTAAGAATAGTATAAATATTGGAATAGTAACCAAGATGACACTCTTTAAATTTCAAACAATATTGTAACTACAATTAATCATTTTTTATGAAAGTACATGTATATTGTAGACAACGTGAAACATAAAAAAATACAAAAAAAGGAAATAAGTTCATCCAGAGATAACCACTGTGAGGAATTTTCCCACGTTCTTGATATGTTTCACTCTTAATATGTATATAAACACGTAATTACATGTTTTATAATATAGACACATATTTTGACAAAACATGCTCATACTGTGTGTGTATATATATATGTATATATGGTTCTGTAACGTATTTCTATTTAGCAATACTGTTGGCCCATTTCAAATTTACTAAAAATCTTTCTAAAATATCATTTTAAATGCTACATGATGTCTTTCATTGGAAATTATATTTAGCTAGTAGCCTATAGAAAGATCTTTAGAATTACTCTAATTTTTCTCTACTATAAACAATGAAGCACAGATATCCTTACACATAAATGCTGATGGACATTCCAGTTTCATTAGAAAAAAATTCTAGGGGAGGAATTAGTGAATCAAATAGTAACTGAGATTTCCTGTTGAGTCTCTCTGACATGAGTAGTAGAATATCTTTTAATTGAATTTAACCTCCCTGTTCCCTAATTCCCTGTCGAGGGTGCTGACAGATACGAGTGGGAGTCTATCGGCCTCTTGGAGACCCAGGCCTCCCTCTTCCACTGGGTGAGTTGAGAGCTTAGCCAGAATCAATTGTGTTTGTCCCCAAACCTTTTTATGTCCTTTGCACTTGTTGTAAACACTTAATAATTAAATCTGACTCAAGAAGGAGTTGAATGTGTTGGAAAGACTTGATGAAGATACAGTAATAAAAACTTTTTTTAATGCTACAAGACTAAATGTATGCAAGAAGACTGTAAAAAATTGGAGGGAAAAATAAAAATCAAAAGGATTCTGTACTCAGATTGCTATGAAAGTGTCTCTAGTTCTCGCCTCAATTTAAGGAAATTAAAACTTGAAATCACAAGTGCTGTATTCTAAAACATAATTTTTTTTTTTTAACCAGGAAGAGACAGAAATTCAATGAGACCAGCAAGGTCTTTGGTCCTACATCAAAAGGACGATGACTCAATTCATGTCCATAGATTTTTAAGTTAAAATGAGATGTTTGAGAAATATATGTATTATTTTTGTAATTCTCTGCTTTAACTGTTTTTTTTTCCTCTTATTTGACCAAATATTTCAATGAATAAAAGGGTTTTTAAGGGTGTAATTTGTGTTTCTGCACTCAGTCATATCTTTTTTTTATGCCCCTTAGTTGAGTTTTACATTTTTCAGTGTTAATACAAATTACATGGCTACCTTTTCATGAAATATATTAGATCTGCATCAGAAGTGGTCCTGTTTTAGGAAGAATTTTTTTTGTGATAGTTGGTTTTCATGATTTGATAAACAGACTTTTTATTTTTTATGGAGTACTCTCTACCAGTCCTTCTGCCTTCTGCAGTTGATATTATGCTTATATCTCTTGATTTACCCACTTTTTTTATAGTCCCTTTAAAAATTTGTTGCTTCAGCTGTAAGACAGAACGAAGACATGGAGCATATAACAACTTGGATGAATCTTGAGGACATTATGTTGAGTGAAGTTAGCCAGAAACAAAAGAACAAATACTGTATGGTCTCGCTACTATGAAATAACACTAATGAACAAACTTTGAGGGTTAAAAGCTGATAACACAGGCTACCAGGAGATAGAAAGAGGGTAGAGATCGGGGATTTGATGCTAAAGGACTACAGAAGGATCAGCAGGATTGATTGTATAGATCCAGAAATAGATAGCATAATACTGTATGATGGTAGCACAATATTGTAAGTACACTGAAAAAAGATGTCTGTGAGTAAGGCTGAAAGAGGTAGGATAGGGGGATATATGACAGCAGAGGTAAAGCTAGATGATAAAGACTGGGACTGCATAACTTGGCAAAAACCGGAGTGGCCAATGACTGTTACTAAATGTACAAACATAAAAACGTCCTCACATGTGGGAGAACAAATGAATGTCAACAATGCAAAGTGTTGAAAAAGGGATGATATTTGGGAAAAAAAGCGTAAAGAAAGCAAACTGGAGTCTATGGTCAACAGTAACATTGTAATATGCTTCCATTAAATGTAACAAAGGCAATATACAGAAGTTAAATGTGCATGTGAGGGGGATATAAGGGAGAGATATGGGATTCTTCGTGGTGGTGTTGTTTTCTGTCCTTAATAATATATTGTAGTGCATGACACTTTATTTTTAACTTTTTTATTATTCACCAAAAAAAAACTTTTCATAGTAATCAATATGTTCAAGTGCTGACTGTACAACTATATGACGTTACTGTGAACAACTGATTGTACACTGTGGATAATTGTATGTTATGTGAATGTATCTCTATAAAATTGTAGGAAAAAATATAAATAGGGGTAAAAGTGCTGGAGAAAACATGGAGAGAGGGATATACCTATTTACTGTTGATGAGGAGGCAGAATGGTGTAGCCTTTCAGGAGGTCACTGTGGTGGTTCCACAAGAAGCTAAGTATGTGGGGGCCATAAGGTCCTGCAACCTCATTATGGGGTATGTACTTGGAAGATCTGAGAGCAGAGACATGAATGGACATTTGCACATTGGTGTTTATGAAGGCAGTATTCATGATTTGCAGTGAGTGGAGGTGGCCTAAGGGTACAGTGACTGAGGATCAGATTGGTGAACTGTGGTGTATGCATGCAATTGAATATTGAGCAACTATGAGAAGATTGAGCAACTATGAGAAGGAGTGAAGTTGTGAGACACACAAGGAGGTGAATGGATCCTGTAGACAGCTTGTTGAGTGAAGTACACCAGAAACCAAGGCAAACACTATAATGCCTCACTAATATGGACTGAATACAATTTGTAAACTCAGAATTGAATCTTAGAGCACGGCCTAACGGGAAAATGATTATTGTAGTGGTCCATAGACTGTAAGCTCTTACAGCAGTCAAATCTATTCCTGAATTGTAATGGCTGTCTCCAAACTCTGAGATGTTGATCCCTTGGTGTATAACCTGATTGGTCTCTGGAACATTGCGTATCTCTGTGACACCTGAAACCCAGAGCTAGAGCTCGGCATATATGAATGTCAGTATTAATGCATACAGCAACTGTTAAAAAAAAAAAAAAAAAAAAAAGCTGAAAGAGAGCCCAGACTTCAATTAGAGATATGAATGAAGCAGATCTGGTTAAGACTAGGGCAAATTGGGCCAAAGGGTAAAGGTTGAAACTGACTGTGTGTTAAAACTTCAACTTCCATTGAGGCCAAGGGAAGAAATGTTTATTTGGTGTAGAATCTATATTTTCTAAACAATATAACTTCTATAGTCAGTTTGTTCAAACACCACAATTACATGGAACTTTGAATAGGAAGTGAGATATGGCAGGTCTGTATAGGTTAAGTGAATGCACCTCAAAGTAATTTGGGTGGAGAATAAAAATATATATTCGGGGACCCCTGAGGAGCTGGGGGAGGATGCAGAGGTGTTGGACTTCCTCACCTGGATAGTTGCTGATGTTCTCACAAACACTGGGGACTGATGGCTTGATGTGCTGAGCCCTCTGTCTTGGGGCTGGCCCCTATGAAGCTTGTTACTGCAAAGGAGAGGCTAAACCTGCTTACAGTTGTGCCTAAGAGTCTCCTCCTGAGTGCCTCTTTGTTGCTCAGATGTGGCCCTGTCTCTCTCTAAGTAAGCCACGTTGGCAGGTGATCTCACTGCCCTCCCCTCTACGTGGGACCTGACTCCCAGGAGTGTAAATCTCCCTGACAGTGCAGGATATGACTCCCAGGGATGAATCTGGACCCAGCATCGTGGGATTGAGAACATCTTCTTGACCAAAAGGGGGATGTGAAATGAAACAAAATAAAGCTTCAGTGGCTGAGAGATTTCAAACGGAGTCGAGAGGTCACTCTGGTGGACATTCTTACACACTATATAGACAACACTCTTTAGGTTTTAATGTATTGGAATAGCTAGAAGCAAATATCTGAAACTACCAAACTCCAACCCAGTGGCCCTGACTCTTGAAGACGACTGCATAACAGTGTAGAATTCAAGGGGTGACTGTGTGATTGTGAAAACCTTGTGGATCACACTCCCTTTATCCAGTGTATGCATAAATGGGGACAAAAACTCAATGAAAAATAGGGTGGGATGAGGGGATGATTTGGGTGTTCTTTTTTATTTTTATTTTTTATTCTTATTCTGATTCTTTCTGATATAAGGAAAATGCTCAACAATAGATTGGGGTGATGAATGCACAACTATATGATGGTACTGTGAACAGCTGATTGTACACCATGGATGATTGTATGGTATGTGAATGTATCTCAATAAAACTGAATTTAAAAAAAAAATTGTTGCTTCAATATAAATTTTGCCAACATTTCTTGACCCGATTAATCCTAGGAACTTAATGTATTGTGTTTCTATTTTGAATGGACCCTCTATCCTCATCATTATTTCCTAATCGGTTACTGTTAACATCTGGGAATGCTATTGATTTTGTATTTCAATTTCTTTGCCATTGTAATTTCCTTTCTTAGTTCTATTAATAATTTTGAGTGCAGTCTTTCTGGTGTTCGAGGAAGTCTGGAGGCTAAAAGCTCTGATATGGAATCAGTCAGCCCTGTGTTTACATTCCAGATATATCGCTTACTAGGTGTAAGACTCTGGGCAAGTCACTGATCTGAAAGGCTCAACTTACTCATCTGTCAAATAAGTGTAGTCAGCCCTACCTAATGGAAGTATGTCAGGATGGCAAGAGAGGATATGTTTTTTAATAAGTGTTACAGTTCCAGGCACATGGTTATTATTAGACATGTGTGTCATCTGAGAATGGTGGTAGTTTTATTTATTCTATTCCAAAATTGTATTTTTTATTTATGCCTTTTTTGATCTTACTGCACTGTGTAGAACTTCTAGAAGAATGTCGAATAACAGTGGAGACAGAGGATCTTACTTGCCTTAGCACTGATTATACCGGGAATGTCTCATTTTGTTTCACCACTAAGGGTGCTTTTTGCCAGCCCTATTTCATATTCATTATTATGAATTCTTCGCCCCTCCAATATGGCCTGTGCTAGGGTTTCATGCAAACTTGACAGCTATCTTCTATGGCAGATCTGGGGAGCCTGAGTGACCTCCATCTATCAATGAAGTCCATGTACCCCTAATGGAAGGAAGTCAGAGAGCCTTTTAATATTGAATGGATCAGATATTCAATTTCAGATATGTTACAGTGATTGTGCTTGGCAGGAAGTCCAAAGGTGGCATCTAGGGCCTGCTTGGCTCTGAGTCCAAGTTCCACCTGGAGGTTCCACTGGTGTAATCTGCCCCTGCAGGGTCCCTCCTGCCTGTTCCCTCCAAGTCTGCTTTTTGTCTGTGAGTTTCCATCCACTGGACTCCACCCTCTTCCTCAGCCTCCTCCTCCTGCTCCCAGCAGAAGGTCTGCACTGAATGTTCAGCACAACCAGTATAATGAGCTATCTCCACCTCCATCCCCCCACCCATCCCTCCCTGCCTGCACTTACATCTTTATCTAAAGTGATGTTGAAATGTGTTGGGCAGACTTATCCAGGCAGCTTCCAGGTAGAAGCAGGCGTGCCTTCGTGGAAGTGATTTATGCTTCCAATGTACAGCCAGGAGCGGGGAATAAAAGCCATCATGTAGAAAATACTCAAGAGACTTTTCTAGTACTGAAGCAGTTTTGCAATCTGAAAGTAAACACTGATTGGTCTTTATGTATTATTCTTTTACTAACATGACTTTCTCATATTTGATTTAGAAATTTCTTTTTAAGTTTTTACAATCAACTTTATTGAAGTATAATTTATGTGTAAAAAAAAACTCCATCAATTGGAATGTACAATTTGATGAGTATTGACAGTCGTATGTAACTGTGAAATCACCACCACAGTCAAGATTCATTCCAATCATCCCCCAAATTCCTGGTGGTCCTTTGCTGTCCATCCATCCCTCCACCTGACCCCTGGCCATACTGAAATGCCTTTGCTCAGTGTATACTCATTTGAATTTTCTAGAATTTTCCATAAATTGATTTATACAGTGTTTATTCTTTTGTGTCTGGCTTCTTTATCTCAGCATCAATCTTGTGATTGATTCCTGTTGCTGTGTACATCAATAGTTGCTCCTATTTATTTATTTATATTTGCATTGTATGTATATACTACATTTTGTTTATCCATTCACCTGATGATAGACATTTAGGTCGTTTCCAGTTTTAACTATCATAAATAAAGATGCTATGAACATTCATGTACAAATATTTGAGTAGACATTTGTCTTCATTTCTCTTGGGTAAATACCTAGATGTGGAAAGGCTGGGTCATATGCTAAATTTATAAGGAACTGCCAAACTCTTTTTCCCAAGTGGTTGTACCACTTGTGAGTCTTCCAATTGCTTCATTTCCTTGCCAAAGCCTGCTACAGTCAACATATGAATTTCAGTCATCCTAGTGGTTTCTTATCAAGGTTTTAATTTGCGTTTCCTGATGACAAATGATGTAGAGCATGTATTATGTCCTTATTTGCCATTCATACATCTTCTATAACTGTCCAAATCATCTGCCCACTTTTTTTTTTACTGGGTTGTTTGTCATTTTATCACTAATGTAAGAGTTCTTCATACATCGTGGATACAAGTTCTTTGTCAGATACATATATTGCAAATATTTTCTCCATTCTGTGGTTTGTCTTTTCTGTTTTCTTCATGGTGTCTTTCCGAAAGCAAACGTTTAAAATTTTGCATAGTTTATCAAGCTTTTTTTGTGTCCTAAGAAATCTTTGCCAGCTTCAACATTGCAAAGATTTTTCTCCTGGAAGTTCTACAGTTTTTGATTTTACATTTAGGACTATGGTCCCTTTTGAATTCATTTTTGTGTATAATGTGGGAAGGGTCAATATTCATTTTTTCTCCATATAAATATCTAGTTGTTTTATCTTACCAATATTTGCTGAAAAAACTTTCCTTTCTCCATTGAATTATCTTGGCAGCTTTGTTGAAAACCAACTGACCATATATACGTAGGTGTAGTTCTACCAATATACAAAAATACAAGTGATTTTTTTTTACATATAAATGTACACTTTTTTTTTTGCCCCATTTTTCTACTCATCCATCCATACACTAGACAAAGGGGAGTGTGATCCACGTGGCTTTCCCAATCACATTGTCGCCCCTCATAAGCGATATTTTTATACAATCGTCTTCAAGATTCAAGGGTTCTGCGTTGTAGTTTGTTAGTTTCAGGTATTTACCGCTAGCTATTCCAATTCATTAGAAACTAAAAATAGTTGTCTATATTGTGCGTAAGAGTGCCCACCAGAGTGACCTCTCGGCTCCTTTTGGAATCTCTCAGCCACTGAAACTTATTTCATTTCATTTCACATCCTCCTTTTGGTCAAGAAGATGTTCTCCATCCCGTGATGCCAGGTCCAGATTCCTCCCCAGGAGTCATATTCCACATTGCCAGGTGTATTTTTACACCCCTGTGTGTCAGATCCCACATAGAGGGGAGGGCAGTGATTTCATCTGCCAAGTTGGCTTAGCTGGAGAGAGAGAGCCACATCTGAGCAACAAAGAGGCATTCAGGAGGAGACACTTAGGCACAATTATAAGTAGGCCTAGCCTCTCCTTTGCAGCAACAGTGTTCCCAAGGGCAAGTCCCGTGATTGAGGGCTCAGCCCATCAAACCACCAGTCCCCAATGTGTGTGAGTACACCAGCAACCACCGAGGTGGGGAAGCCCAACACCCTTGCGTTCTCTCCCAGCAATGTTCACATTAGTGGTAGCATACAATATTTCTCTTTTTGTGCCTGGCTTATTTTGCTCAGCATTATGTCTTCAAAGTTCATCCAAGTTGTCATATTTCACGACATTGTTCCTTCTTACTGCTGCATAGTATACAATTGATTTTTATACAGTAAAAGGTGTATCCCGTGACTCTGCTAAATTCACGTATTACTTCTGGAAGTTGTTTTGCAAGTTCCTTAGAATTTTCTAGGCAAATAATGATGTCACCTGAAAACAGAGGCAGTTCTACTTCTTCCTTTCTGATCTTTATGACTTTATTTTTCCTGCCTCGTTGCAATGTTTAGGACTTCTGCATTGATAGAAGTGGTAATAATAGACATCCTTGTCTGTTTGGACCGTAGATTTTTGTTCCTCTGGTCCTTCTTTATGCCTTCTTTAAGATTATTTAAATAATTTTTAAAATTTAGTTTTAATTTATCTATTCATTTAAAAACTCTCTCTCTTCGTATTAGTTTTTCAGTGGTTGTTCTTGAGGTTATAACACACATTGCATATAAAAGTGTATAACCTTAATCTACTTGAGGTCACTATTTTACCACTTCACATAGAATGTAGAAATCTTTGCATTTATCCCCTCACCACCCTTGATGTCACAGTTGTCATATATATTACATCAATGTATATTATAACTACACAGCATGATGTTCTAATATTTTTTTATTTAAACAGTCATATGTATTTTAAATAAATTGAGGAAGAAATTATTTTTTCTATTTACCCTGATATTTAGTTTTTCCTTTACTTTTCCTTCCTGGAGAGCCTCGTTTCCCTCTGTTATTTTCTTTCTGCCTGAAGAACTTCCTTTAGCATCTCCTGCCATGTAGGTCCTGCTGGCGAAGAATTTCCTTAGTTTTCCTTTATCAAAAAATGTCTTATTTTGCCTTCATTCTTGATTTTTTATTTTCCTTAGATATAAAATTCTGGGTTAACAGAGTTGTTCTGTTTTGTTTTCTCTTTCAGCATTTTAAAAATATCTTCTGGCCTCCATGGGTCCTGAGGAGAAGTCCGCAGTCATTTGAATCATTGTTCTCCTGTACATAATGCGTTGTTTTCCTCTAGCTGATTTAACATATTCTCTTTGCATTTTTTTTCTTTTTACCAGTTTGACTATAATGTGTATAGCTGTGGTTTCTTTGACTACATCTGCTGATCTTCTTACATTTGTAAATTTATGTCTTTAACCCAAGCTAGAAGTTGGTGGCCATAATTTTTATATTTTTTATGTCTGTTTTCCCTCTCTTCTCCTGGGAGTGCCAATTACCCATATGTTAAACTGTTTGAAATTGTCCTATGGGTCTCTAAGGCTCTGTTTACTTTTTCTAATTACTTTTCAATTTAAATGGTTTCTATTGATCTCTCTTTAGATTCACTAATATTTTCCTCTACTAAGCCCATCCAGTAGATTTTTAATTTTTTAAAAATTAAAGGTTTTGCATTTTTTCAGTTCTAAAATTTCTATTTGGTTCTTTCTCATGTTTTCTATTTATCTGCTTGGATTTTCTATCTTGTCATTCATTGTAAAGATATTTTCCTTTACTTCACTGAGCACAGTTATAATAGCTGCTTTAAAGTACACACGTGATAATTTCCATGGCTTGCTCATCTCAGTGTTGGCAAGTGTCAATTGTCATTTCCCTCGAATATTTCTCTTATTTTTTTAATCTTCATGTGTCAAATAGTTTTGGATTCTATATCAGATATTGTCAATTTCATAATGTGGTGGCTCTCAATTCTGCTATATGCCTCCAAAAAGTGTTGGTGCTTTTATTTTAGCAGTAATTAATTAGACTCAATTTCCAAACTCTGTCATGCCTACAGTGGACAGGGACTGAAATCTCAGTTCACGGTGCTCTCAGCTTCTTCACACATGCATGGCTCATGAGTCAGCCAGGGACTTGAGAAGAGCTTTTGCACAGAATTTTGGATTTCCCTTTTCTGGATCTCTTATTTCTATAGTTCCCCCATCACCAAATCTTTGGTGGCCCTAGTTGCCCTGAGCTCCTTTCCCTGCTTCCTCTGGCCAGAAAGATGGAGGCCTTCTACCAGCTGCCCTCTACCACTACCAGGACCGTGGCCATCCTCAGTGTAAAGCCATAAAAATGTGAAACTCACTTTATGTCACTTCCCCCAAAAAAGAATTGAGAATTTTCAGTTTAGCAGCTGCTGCGTGTACTGATGAAGACGAAGGTGAGACCAGAGCTAAGATGAAACCTCTGAACTTAAATATACCCGAGGAGGATAACCCATGGAAGGAAAGGATTGAGGAGCATTGCATTATATTAACATGGAGTCATATTTGGTAAAAATGTTATTACTTTTAAAATCTCTTCCATTTCTGCAGCTATACCCTTCTTCACAATCCCCAAAATGTAATGGTTTTACCTCTCTTTTGATATTTTAATTCTCCAGATTTTTCTGTTTTTAGCTAAAACTCATGATTTGGGTTTTGATGATATTGTGTCTGAAATGCTGGCAACATGTCCAGGTGGAGGCAGAGTGGAACTGGACAAAGTCATCTGAGGATGAGTCATCTGTGAGTGACCCTGTAGGTGAGTCACTATTAAGAAGGATGAAGTCACTGAGGAACTAAGTGGAGAGAGAGAGAAGAAAAGAGAAAAATGACAGAACATTGGGAAATGCCAACATTTGGACACCAGAAAAGAGAAAGGAGGAAGCAAGGCAAATAGATGCTGGACATTTAGAATGGCCAGAATACAGACAGGGGAAGTTTGTAAAATAAAGAGGTGGGTCAGTTGAGTAAAATTTTGCAGAGAGAAATGGACTAAGACATACCTCTTGACCTCAGTGGTTGCAAGGTGGCTGCTGAGGTAGTGAGAGCAGCGGTATCGGTGGGCTGGAGCCGTGACTTCACCATAGGAGAGAGATCAGCTGTGATTGGAGAATCATTGGGGGATAAATGTTGGGACGATTGGGGAGTGATGAGGAAGTAATGCAGACCCAGACCTCACATCACTTATTGAAAGAAAGACAACAAAAAAAGATGTAAGGTCTCCGAACGACATCGATGAGTTAAACATTAAAATGCATCTCTTGAAAAATACTAGAGGAATAGAAGAAGAATGCATTTGCTGTTGATCAAAGGTAAAGGGTTATCATGAGAGACAGGCAGGGAAGGCCTGGAGCTCTCTCACAGATTTACCCTGACCGGCCCTGGCCGCCCTCCCAGGGGCACCACAAGGGAAGTGCAGGCTGAGCCCCACCGGAAGCCTCCTTCACCTCACCATTATGTCGGGTACTTTGCATGTCCCAGCAGGGAAGTTACAGGATTTGGAGCCTACATTTTTGTGTTTTATCCCACAGATAAAGGGGCTGAGAACATCATCTCTCAGGACAGGGAAGACACTCGATCTTCCCTCAGTTCCTGGAGTGATGGCTGCTCCACAGTCTCTCACGGCGTGATCCTTTATGGGGTCTCTTGGGGAGTGAGAGGCCATGGTGGACAAGCACTGCTCTGGGACCAGATGCCTGGGTGGATTCTGGTTCTGCCACTTACTAGATTCAGATATCAGGCAAGTTACTTACCCTTTCTCTGTCCCAGTAACTTTACCTGTAAAGTGGAAGATAAAGTAGATCTTACTTCATAGGGTGGTGGCAAGAACTGAGTACGTTAAATACGTAAGGCCTCAAGAATGGTGCCTGTTCAAGCACTCAGTACCGTTATGGTGATGGTGATGATGAAAAAGAAGAAGATGATGATGATTTTATTTGTTATCTATTGCTACATAACATAACACAAATTTAGCAGCTATAACAACACACGTTTATTATCTGGTAGGGCCAGGAGTCTGAACATGGCTTAGCAGTACCCTCTTCCACAGGGTCTCTTACTTGGACATGGGAAACTAATGTTTGATGAGCATCTACTGTGGGTCAAGCTTTACATCCATCAGCTCTCATTTACGGTAAAATCTTGCATGATCTGAATGTTAATTTAAGGATAGAATACAAATGGCAAGACTATGTTTTGTTCTGCTTGCTGAATAAAGGGAAAACACTTTGGCAAGACAAAGGAAAAGCTTCAGAGGTTGTTCCCTGCCTGTTGTTTCAGCCTTACCTCCCACCTTCACTGCCAAGTACTCTGCTCTCCACCAATCAAATAGGGCGGTTCTGAGTACTCCATGTCCTTCCATGCCCCCAGCCTGAGCACGCACTGCTTCTTCTGCTTGGAATGCCCTTGGGGATGACATTAGCAGTCCGAATTCATCACCTTTAGAGCTCCTATCACACAGCATTGTAATTTTTTCTTACCTGCCTGTAATATGTCACGTGATATTAGTCAGGTTAGGCGAGATTATACTGCAGTAACAAACAACCCCCAAATCTCTGCGGCTTAGAACAACACAGGTTTAGTTCTATCACATGGTTTCTGTTCTGTGCAGGTTGTTGGACGTCTCTGATGATTGTAAATACTCAATTCTGACTGGCAGAGGCTCCATGTCACTTCCATGACCAGCAGAAAAAGAGTGCTGGAGAATGTCGCCCAGCAGAGCTTCTGCTTGAATTGACACGTGACACTTCCCCTGACATTCCACTGGTTGAATAAAGTCACATGTCTATGTCTAATCTCAAGAAGGCAAGGAAGTATAGTCCCACCATGTGCCCAGATAGAGAAGAACTAGAAATCCTGGTAACCAGCACCTACGAATCCCACTCCAAGGGAAGAACGCTGTGCCAATAACCTTAACCCCCCCTAGGATAGCACTTGGCTCATAGTATTGGCTCAAACACTAGCTGAAAGTTCACATGGCATCAGAGTTCACTGAGAGCGTGTTAATCTCTGTTACCAGAGGTGTGCATTCCTTGATGACCTGAGCTCATAGATCATCCATCTCTGCATTCCCAGCGCAGGGCAAGTGCACAGTAGGTACACAATCAATGTTTCTGACCATAAAGTAAGGAAAGGAATGCGGACAGGTAAGAGAGGGTTTTCTGAGCAAACCTCATAAACATGGTAAAGTGTTTCGAGTGTTCTTACTTTTGTAAGAAGAACATTTCATGAGCTACTGCTTTGTGTTTGTTCTTCCTGAGTGTCATGCTCTCAGTACCAAGTTGCTGGGCAGGCTCTTCTCTTTCTATAGTCTCACCTCTTTCCATCTTTCATAAAAACCTGAGAGTTCCTGGGAACATAGTTTAGGCTAGAGGAGGAGACACTTGACATGGCCTTGGTGCGGGGATGTCTGGTGGAAACGGGGGGCAGAGAGGACCTTGACTCCCCTATTGCCTGGATGTGGGGGCAGGAGAGGGAGAGGGACCACAGAGCCCTGGGGTTTGAGCCTGGGTGATGAGGTCACTTGTGGTGCCAGAAAGAGAAAGAAGGAAGTGAGGGGAGGAGCTATTTTGGGGAGAAACATTCATTTAGTGGAATACAATGACAGCTGACAGGCGCCAGGCACTGGCCTAGGCACTTTATAATCCTATGGAGTAAATAACATTTTTAATCCCCTGTCACAGAAATGGAGAGTGCAGAGCCAGGGTATAGACCCACTGATGCATACTTCACCACTGGTTGACATTTAAAAAATCCTGGCACAATCATTTTGGAGGCTGTGTAGCCTTCCCACAGACAGAAAAGAAAATGGGCATAGCCATTACCCAACACTTCCTGAACATGGCCTGTCACCCACGCTGTGGTTTCACAGAACTCTGAATCACCTTTTCTTGAAGAACCTGCCTGTACAGCCTTCCTCCACAGGCCTTGGTGTGATTCTTTTTTCTATTTCTATCCCAGTGTAAGCAACATGGTGAAAGTAAAGGAGACACAGAGATTTTACACCAAAGTTTTAAATACACCCAAAGCCTAGTAACAAGGTCCAAGTCAAAGGGGAGAGATCCAGGAGCAGGGTGCCCCCAGTCTTAGGAAGGTGGTGCAGCTGAGTACTTGTGTGGAGTCAGGTCTGAACAGAGGCAGGACTGGTGGCAATTTGCTGGGCCCAGTGCAAAATGAAAATGCAGGACTCCTTGTTCAAAAATTAAGAATTTCAAGATGGCGACAGCAGATCGTTAAACCAAGCATGGGGTCCTTCTAAGGTGGGGTCTGTGTAGCTGCCTGGGTCACTCACCCATGCAGCGGGCCCTGAAGGGATGGTGACCATCCCCTGTCTCTGTGGTCCATGTCAGCCTGCTGGGTTTCGAGTACATTGTTCTGAACTGTTTTCTCAAGACCTGTAGCTCCTAGAGATTGATTTTGGCAGCAAAGGCTCTGGTACCAGAGCAGGAAACAGAAACCAAGGAGCACTTGAGGACAAGCTGAGAACGGTGGTTTGGAGCCCCAGCCCTGAATCGTGCACCTGCTCTTTGCTCTTTATATCTGTTCAACACAGGTCTGGGTCCTTCCAGGAGACCTTCAGCTGAAAGACCAAGTCAGCTTTCAGCCAGAGCTGAAGAAATGCAATCTTGTAGAAGGTTCTGAATGCCCCTTCCTTATTCTGGTCCTTGGTCACCAGTGATGGGTTGCACCTTCTAGCACAGACCTCAGGGAGACGTGGTGAAACACTGTACCACGCCCAAAGAACCTGCTCATCCCTCAGTCCTATGTCCCTCCTTCTGTTAAACGCACCCTCCATATTTTTTTTCCCCAGTTCCCCATCTGACACGTGTTTCTGGAGGCTATTTCCTAAATTGAAGACAGACTACCTGGCCCAGGGTTGTCTTATTGTTGGTAAAATTTCTGACATTCTGGTGATAAATATATCATAGGTCTATAGTGGTCCAGTTTCTCTCAAAGTTCTTTCCTTTTTAGGAAGCTGAAGCACAGTCCAGAGGATTTTATTGTAATAGTCATAATATACACAGCAATGATGATAACACTTCATTCTGCTAGACACAGTTCCTAGTGTCTTATATGCATTATCTCATCATTCCTCTCAAGAATCCTGTGAGATTATTATCCTCTTTTCTGGATAAGGAAACTGAGAGCCAGAAACGTCAGGCACCTGGCCTCAGGTGACATCCTTAGTAAATGGCCAGCATGCTATTTGAATTAAGGTGATGTTCCTCCAGACCCCAGGCTTGCAACCACGACACTCTATTCTGTACTAACCAATCAAGGAACCACCTTGAGGACCTACAGAGTTCAGGGCAGAAGTAAAGCCATGCCAGCAAATTTAAGAGGCTTGTATGAGTGAATTCTGATGCCAAGAACATCCACAGAGCACATCCATCAGTGGGTATAGTAAGGAGAACGCTGAAGAGCTATTTCTAGGCTCTTGTCCACCAATGGGCGGCATGCGAGTAGATGCAGCTGAGTTTATACTTCCTTTCCAGCCAAGTATTTGGACTCTTAGCATATCAAAAGTTTTAGAGGTCTCAGCTTTTGGAGCCACAAACTAAACACAGGCATATTTTTGAATCACTTTTACCAGGTCGGTACACGGTTTTTATGTGCTAATATTGTTTAATGGAAGAAGAGCTCATGCTTGGTGCAAAAAAATCCTTAAGTTGGAAAGAATGCATCTATCTTGCCATCTGTTGCTGATCTTGGTGGGGTAAGAATGCTGAAAGTGGAGCACTCGGAGTGTCTGGGGTGGCCATGTCAGGAGAGGTTAGCTACTAGCAGAATAAACATCCTCAGTAGCAACTGTGTGCAAAACCAACTGTTCTTGTGCTTAGCAGTCTTAATAGCATCTGTTGTATGTTACACGGCCTCATCAGGGCATTTTCCTCTTGGCTGAAGATAAATCAGTTACTTATTGTGGTTGCATTCATAGAATCATCCAATTTTTCCTCCTTGGTCAGAATGCCTTTTCCCTTAAAAGGGCAACTCAGAACTTTAATTCCACTACTTACTCTGAGAAGATCAAGCAAGTCCTAATTGTACCTTCGGCATGAAGCAGAAGCTCTAACTTTCTGCCAGGATGCCCTTTCTCTAGAATCAGAATGCCCAAGACTTTAGTTGACTTAGAGTGGCATTTACTGGGGCCCTTTACCAGTTTTCTCTTTCCCAGAAGGTGGTTGCTTTTTTTGGCCTACACCTCTGTTGTAGCAAACTACAGAAGGATTTTTAGATGAGCAATATGTCCTTGACAAGTAAGGTAGATAATCTTGATGTGTTTCTGTGACTTCCTCTTTGCTATTATAGTTCCACCTTGTTGTAAGTATTTTCCTGGGAAACAAATACCAAAATGTTAGGAGAACATGAAGGGGAATCCCTCATCATTGGGTTGGTATGGAGTGGACAGCTACTATTTATTCAGATTGTATGTAGAGGCTGGCTGTTCATGACAAATTTCAATGACCAGGCAAACAACATTAAGTTGCATTCACTGTTCAGTGTTGTATTAGGTACTCGAACAGCTATAATAACAACACACTTCAGAGAATGCCACCTCTTTCAGCTTACCATATGGGGCGAACACTTGTAAAATCTTGAAACTTCACAGGTGACTTTACAAAAGTCTTGGTAATACTCAAAAAGGCACCAGTTAAGCAAAGTGCAGGGTTACAGCAGAATTTAATTATCCAACGGTGGGTTTAAGGACAGTTACAACAGAGGAAGACCATCAAGTTCAATGAATTATACATTTGAGATTGCATATTTGGTCTCAGTTTTTCTCTTCCTCGAATTTCCAGCAGTTTAGAAAATTATCTCAACTAGCACATGAATGTTTACAAAATGATCTAACTAACCTGTAATTTTCAAGAGGGAATACTAAAAATTCTCCTGTCCACCAACTTGGAGGAAAGGGAAGGAAAACTGAATTTTGCTGCTTCCACAAATATTTATGGATCAGGTGGTTGTACTTATTTAGTCTTTCCTTCCCACTGAAAAAGAAATCAGACAATCTGGTGGAAGCCTCACATTGCCAATGAAGTCAGCACAGAAGTATAGAAATAAAAGAAGAAATGAGATGGATTCTCATATTCTCCCTATGTGAGATATGGATGGATTATTGTGGACATAACATATGCTATGTGAACTTGGGAACCCACTACTTTATAAGTCAAGCCCTCGATATTGAGGCTGGCTAGTGTGAAACTTTTGGTCATAAATGGGAGGCTAGGCCCACTTATAATTATGCCTAGGAGTCACCTCCAGAGAACCTCTGTTGTTGCTCAAATGTGGACTTTCTCTCTCTAAGCCTAGCTCTGCAAATAAATTCAACACCCTCCCCCCGAGGTGGGACAGGTCCCCCAAGATGAATGAGCCTTCCTAGTGACATGGGATATGAATTATGGGAATGAGCATGACCATGTCATTGAGGGATTGAGAATGCCTTTTTGACCAAAAGGGGGGAAAAAAAGACAATAAAATAAGGTTTTAGTGGCTAAGATAAATCAAATAGAGTTGAGAGTCTGTCCTGGAGGTTACTCCTATGCAAGCTTCACCCAGATATGCCCAATGGCCACAATATGATAAGCCCAAGTCAACAGTAATCCCAAAAAATGAAGGAAGGAAGGAAGGAAGGAAGGAAGGAAGGAAGGAAGGAAGGAAAGAAAGAAAGAAAGAAAGAAAGAAAGAAAGAAAGAAAGAAAGAAAGAAAGAAAGAAAGAAAGAAAGAAGGAAGGAAGGAAGGAAGGAAGGAAGGAAAGAAAGAAAGAAAGAAAGAAAGAAAGAAAGAAAGAAAGAAAGAAAGAAGAAAAGAAAGAAAGAAAAAGAGAGAAGAAATCAGGTGCTGTGAAGATTGTAAACATAAAGAAGACAAAATCCCAGGGCCAAAAGAGCTGATGATCTGGCTGGGGGTTGTTCTGCTCCCTGAATGGAGTGTGACTAAGTTCTACAAACGGAGCATGTTGGGCACCCCTGGGAGGACAACAAAGGCCGAAAGCCTGCTAGGGAAGTTGGGAAAATGTTATAAAAGACGCCTTTCGACCCGGTAGATTAGCTGTCAATGTCCTCAGCAGAACCGCCCTCAAAAGACGTTCCAGAATGCAATGGTCCTGTACACCCTGAGGCTATGAGGTGGGGTTTGGGGCTAGTGCCCTTTTGACATTGCCGTATGTGATTCAAGCACAGCATGTGCTCTTGGAAAGCAGTGGAAGGGTGCAGAAATCATGGTAATACTAAACCTTACATCTGTAGAGTACTCTACAGTTTGGAAAGTACTGTCACATTTATTAACCTATTTGATCATTACCATGACCCTACCAGAGTGAGAGGAAAACAATTTTTAAAAACCTGCTATGAACTTACATTTACTTTGTACCCCCTGTATGCAAAGCAGTGTGCTCTGTGCTCCAAAAACTTTTTCTTAATTAATTTTCACCATAAAACCATGAGATACTTATTTATACAAATGAGAAAACTAATGTTCATAGTAGTTCATTAATATATCCGATATTACTTTGCTATAAGATATTAAATTGCCCTTAGGAGAATATGGGAAGTTAATAAAAAATGTTTTAAGACAGCTAAGAAATGCAGAATTCAATCAATTACAAGGAACCTAACTGCAATCCTGGAGGCTCAGGTTTGGGTCCATTTGAACCAAATGGAAGATTTGCACAGGGCTCTAACTTGGATCCAGGGAAAACCAACCTAAACCTGAAGGTTTATGGACTTGTGGCTATTGTAACAATGGCTTTAAAAACGGCTCAGGGACATCAGTGACTGAGGTAGAATTACCCGAGGCCTTAGTCGGGTCACCCCGTGTCCGGGGGACCTGGTTGGAATGTCTCTGGACACTACCTTGCTGGGGGTAGTGACCGTAACTCCCAGGAGATGGTGCTTCTGGTTTTTACTTTTTTTTCATCACCGGGAGGGTCCAAAATAGAGACACTGGACCAGGGTGAATTGAGCCTATTAATACTGTTTTGTTAAGTTTAGGACACATTAAGATCATCTGTGATTTTAGAGAGTTTAAAAGTTTATAACACCCCAAAGATCTTGAGATTCATTGTGTTATTTTAAAAGACCCATTAAAACCTAATGGAAAGGTTTTACCGAAGTCAGGCATTCAAGCTTAAAAGTGAAATAAAATATAAATTCATTTTGAAACATCAAAGGAAATTTAACGGCATTTATAGTAGAATTGATTGTTTAAGGACTTTTGTTCAAGTTGAGTTAATCAAACAATGAAAGGAAAAGTGTAGGTCTTTGTACTTGTTTATAGGTTGAATTTGAAGTCTCAAGGAAAGCTAGGTTTTTAAATTTTGTTTTGATAGTTGTATTTTAATAAAAATGTTTATTTTTAAATCCAAAAAAAAAAAAAAAAAAAAAAACCTGCTATGACCAGAGGTATTGCATCAGACCCTTCAGTAAACACTATCTCGCTAACTCCCTCAACAATCCAGCTAGGTGAGCACGATATGCCCATTTGGTTGAGGAAACCAAGGTTTGGGAAACTTATAGACTCACTCAAGTCACACACGATGGTAGGCTGATTGATCTATTGTTCAAGTATCTACTGCCTCTCCTGATGAGGCCTTCCAACATGCCCCCCTGATGTCAGGTTTGGCTACATCATTGCTTCAGTGAATGAAATGTGTCTCGTTTCTGAGAAGATGTTTTAAGTGCCATCATAAGGTTCCCTGGCTCTGCCATGTTCCCTTTCTGAAATCTCTGCCTTGGGATCACGGCTTGTCAGCTGCCCCTTCAGTCTGGGTCACAGAATGGAGACAAAGTGGAGCAGAGCCCCAGGTTTCCCACAACTGACATATAGTGTGAGCAGAAATGTCTCTGTTGTTGTAAGCCCAAGATGTTGAGGTCTTTTTTGTTGTTGTTATTGCAGCATAATTTAGCTTGAGCTGACTGATACAGAAACCAAGATTCAAGTCCAGGTCTGCCTGGCTCCAGAGGTACCATTCCTACTGTATTACTTAGGGTTCTCTAGGGAAAAAGAATCAGTGAGAGATATCTATGCATGTAAGATTTATAAAAGTGTCTCATGCAACTATGGGTATGCATGAGTCCAAATTCCATAGGCAGGCAGCAAATTGGCAACTTCAATGATGATGTTCGATGAACTCCTCAGGAAACGAACTGGCAACTTCAACGAACTCCTCAGGAAACACTTCGCTGGGCAGCCGAAGAAGTGAAGGTCCTCTATCTGTCTCGCTTAAAAGTCTTCAAGTGATTGATTGGATTAAATCCAGCTAACTGCATTCTCTCAATGTGGAAGACACACCCTTTGTTGACATCATCAGTCATAGCTGCAGCCAGTTGACTGACGATTTAACAAACCAGCCACAAACATCCTTGCAGCAACGGTTAGGCCAGTGCTTCCCTGACCAGATAGCCAGGTACAATCACCTGGCCAAGTTGACACATGAGCCTAACCATCACACCTACCATACAACACTGGGAGGGAGGAGACATTATTCTCCAGATGTTACAGAACAAAACTTGGTTTCAATGATTTCAGATGATTTGCTTAAGGTCAAACTGTTCTTAGGATCAGAGACAGGAATCAAACCAGATTTTCTGATTCCAAACCTAAAGCTTTTACCTGAGTACTCGGATAGCGAAGGGAATATCAGAGCGACTCTACTGAACACCTCCAGGGGACACTGTTCTCTTATAGTCACTGAGGCCTCGTCTGGGCTCTGGGGCCAGTGCTCCCCTGAAAGTTCATGGACTGGGCATTTTTGTCAATCCAGTATACTTTTCCCTCCCCTTTCTTTGTCAGGTAACAGAACTTCTTTTCAGATGAGAAGCCCGTATGGTTCAAGTAAAATCGATCTCTTCCTTCTGTTCTTTGCTGCAGATGTGGGCACATGACCCAAGTCTGGCCAATCAGAGTTTCTCACTTATTTGTCCATAGTGACTGGTTCAGAGATGTGCACATGAGGCAAGCTGGGCCAATCAGAGTCCTCTCTCAGACTCCTGTTAGCTTACTGGGAAAGAAGTGCTCTCCTTAGATTGAGATATTTGCTGCGAGGGTGATGTAAGCCCAGACATTTTGTGGCCACTTTTCCACCAGGTGAGAAAAGTTTTCCTGAGAATGAATTCAATCCAGAGAAAGGCAGAGTCCAGAGATGAAAAGAGGAAACTCGAGGTGGTTGAAATGACATTTTTGAGCTCCTCAGTCCAGCCATGCCTAAAGCCAGCAAGATCTACCCTTACACTTTTCAGCTATATGGCAAAGAAAGTCCTTTCCTGTTGTTGCTGTTTAAGCTGTTTTGGGTTGGGATTCTGTCACTTGCAATCAAAGAGGGCCTAATAATTTTATAAAATGGCACTTCTGAAATGCTTGGTGTCCTTTTAAGCCTGATGGATCCCCTCTATCATTCATTCGTTTTCATTACAGATAGGTCCTAGGCAGATAGCAGGCTCTGTCTTACTGGGTTATTAGAAACAGATGTGACATAGCATTTCCATGAATATTTTGAAGGCATGATACATTTTATTGGTTTTGAAATACAATATTTCATACCTGGTAAATATATCAAAACACAGTTCATGCTGTGCATGCATACCCACACCCTCACAAACACAGCATGGGGCAGCTGCATGATGGAACTTCTGTACTTACCACAGCATCTGCCCACCAGCAGGAGGACAGAGGGGAAAACGCCCTGGCGATCAGCCACTGAGGACCGTTCGTAGCCTGTCCCGGCCCGCGGGACGATCAACCGAGGCTCCAGCTCCTGCGAGGGAAGAATGGTATGGGACAAGAGACACGAAGAACGACAGCAAGACAGGTTTCTGATCAAGCTGCAAAACTTTATTGAAGAGGCAGGGTATATATACCCTAAGGTAGAGGGAGTGGCTAGTACGAATGGGTGGCGGCCTAGGATTGGTGGCTGCAAAGGCGGGTGGCGGTCTAGGATTGGCTGCTGCTGTTGCTAGGGCGGATGGCAGATGTAAGGCTAGCACAGGATTGGTGGCTACTGTTGCTGGGGTAGAAGGCAGGTAGTAAAGCTAGCACTCTAGGTGCAAATCTTAGGCGGGAACGGCTATCACTTCCGTAGAAGGCTGAGGGCAACTTAAGCCGTTATTGCATCAGCCCTAGCGGCCATGTTGCATATCTCCGGCATCGCTGAGGGTGGATTTTATACATGCTACCTTAATCGTCCCCAACATCTCCTCCCTTTGTTTTTCAAAAGGATGGAGGAAGAATGCTGATCGAGCACTCTTTTGGCATTAACCTGCTGGGGGAAATAGAGGCCTCATTCCCCAAGTTGTTTGTGGCTCTGTTTTTCTGGGGAGGGGAGTTTTTGGCAGAGCAAAACCCCTATGCAAATGAGGCATATTTCTCAAGGAGCTCGAAAATGGCCTTTAATTGCTTTGGCCCTCCTTTGCAGTGTTTTGCCTCGCACCCAGCGGTACCAATCACAGCATACGCTAGAAGCATATTTTCGAGTTATATGCTGCTCCTGTAGGAGGGGGTTTCTTACCCGTAAGGGTGGGTAGCAGTCAGATGATCTGGATCCGAACCCTGGTCAGCGAGGTGAAGCCGGTGATAATGCACTTGAATAGGCTTGCTTAGGGCAGAGTCAATTTGGTCCTTAACTAGCTATACTATTCTTTTTATGGCCCAAGGTGCAAAGGATATTATAAGGAGTATGGTTACTAAGGGGCCTAGTATAGGAAGGAGGTAAGGGAGGATTCCATTAAGTCCCCAGGAGATACCTCCTTGGGTTTCTCGCTCACGTTTGCGGTTTTCAAGTCCTTCCCTAAGTTTGGTCATAGAATCCTTAACTATGCCAGAATGGTCAGCGTAAAAGCAACATTCCTCGCCCAGTGCAGCACAAAGCCCTCCTTGCTTAAGGAAAAGCAGATCTAAGCCTCTCCTGTTTTGGAGAACAACCTCCGATAGGGACGTAAGGGATTTTTCAAGATGGGTAATGGAGGTTTCAATGCAGGCTAAATCTTCGTCTATAGCAGCTCTTAGGTGGGAGAAGCCTTGGTTTTGGAGAACGATAGAGGCAATTCCGGTGCCTAGGCCAGTAATACCTAAAAGAGAAGCAATAGTAACAACCGTAACAAGTTCTCTTTTCTTTCTCAGCGTGGCTGGAGGTTGCGTGACCAAGTGGTGATAAAGGTCTTCCTCTGTATGAAAGAGGACATGGGGTAACACAGCCACTAAGAGGCACATTTCCCCTGTTTCAGTTAGGGCTTTTGCTGATACGCAAGGAGTAAGCCCCGTAGAAGAGCACAGCCATTTTGCCCCTGTTAGGGGGATATAGAATTTACCAGGCGATGGAAAGGACGACTGTGCACAGACTGTTTTTAAGGAGGCAGAAATATTACCAATACAATGCCCAGAGTGAAGAACGGATTGCATAGTGAGACCGACTTTTCTTGCATTCCAAGGGCATCGGGAAGGATTGTCTTCATTAGAAGTATTAAATGTAACATTAAGAGCTATAGCATCATAATAAGGAGGCTTGGCAGAGAAACACAGCCAACAACTACGAGTAAAATTAGGCTGGGAGGAGTTTAGAGAGAGAAAGGTGGCTTGGAGTAGTGGCCAAAGCGGGCTATCAAACGATATGAATGGGCTTGAGGATGACAATATTGGAATGTTAGTAAAAGGGGGGGTAGTGGGGTGAATTTTGGAAAGATTTGTACTGGGCGTGCTCGGGACAGGAGAGGTAGCTGGAGGCGCGAGCACTATATTTGGTCCAATGGCAGAAGGTTTTTGCTGTACTGCTTCCTTTTTTATTACGATAAGAGTTCCTGGGTCGGTTGATGAAAATAAGTAGATTCTAAAGCCCCATGTCCGACCATTTAACCAAGAGTTATCAGTGGGGAGTTGTACGGTGAGATTTAGTTTTTCACAGTTTGAGTCACCAAATGTAGATAAGGTGGTGCGTTTACCAAGTGTGCAGCCAAGGGGGGACCATTTTAAAGTTAGGTAGTGATCAGGGGCGGAAGGTTTCCAATTGGTAGCTAATGTTTCACACCCCCAGTATGCACAATAGTACTGGTTGGGAGTATCGCAATATTGTTTTCTGGGGTTGGAGGCCGGGCACATGTAATATTGGGCTTTGTTAAGGCATGGTGTGCCGTCTGAACATTTAATTAGATCACTGGCATAAACAAGGAAGGAGGGGCGTCCTGCTGTAATTTGGGTTTGCACAATTTTGGAATCTTCCCATCGTGCTAGGGTCCATTTCCAAGGCTGGTGGGGATTGGGATCAAAGATAGCGATACTTGGCTCACTAAGCATATTTTGCAAGAGAAAATGTAAGGTGGCAACTTTAAATAGCAGTAGGCTTAACAAAGCCATACTAATAGAGGCTATTGGCTCTTCTTGTTAAGGGAGACAAGCTAGCAAAGTAATACACCCTACGACGCACAAATATGCTATAGAAAGCAGGAATCTTTCTAACGGATTCCAATCTTTTGGGGCAACGGTTGCTAATCCGGCTGCAAACAGCAAAGCCAGAAAACCAATTAATAAAAGCCAATAGTAATTCAAGTGGTAATTCATGTGATTAGTGATGGAATAAACCTGTAAGCAGGACTTCTTTCCACTTCCAGTTGTGTGCGGGCTGGTCGTCTCCGGATGGGTTATAGCAGGAGTTATTGATGCGCTGGAAGAGAAAAGAAAGATATTTTTCTCAGGGAGAGGCTTCTACCCTGGAAAGGTTATCATTAAGAGGAGGGGAGGGAAGTGTCTCAGGGGTTTGTTTCGGCAATGAGGAATTAATGTTTTATCAGCCGTTCTGGAAGCCAACGAGGACCTTCCCTTTTTTGATCGTATATGCAAGCAGAGCCTCGTCCCCAAATAATCACGGGGTCAGGCCCATTCCATTCTGACGTTAAGGGGTCACGCCACATAACAGTGGCTTGTTGCGTTTGTGTTCTGGGATGCCAATGTCTGTCAGCTGCAGATTGTCCTTCATCATCCAGAGTTAGGAAGTTAAGAACAAAAAGAGCATGATGTAAAAGGTCTCGAGGTCGTTGTTTTGTGAGATTGAGAGTGCTTTCGCCCAGGTGGCACAGGGCATTTTTTAAGGTGCGATGAGCTCGTTCTACTATTCCTTGCTCCTGGGGGTTATATGGTATTCTCGTAGTATGCTTAATTCGTAATTGTTGACAGAAGGTTTGAAAATTTTTTCCAGTATATCCAGGCCCATTGTCTGTTTTAATGATTTTAGGTTGGCCTAAAGTAGCAAAGCAGTGTAATAAATGAGAAATAACATGCTTCGAAGCTTCTCCTGTTTGCAAGCTAGCTTGAGAAATGGCCAGGTTGCTTACAATTATAGCATGTTGGAGGCTTTGCTTGTGCCGCGAAATTTTTGTGCTGCGCTGCAAAATTTTGAAGAGCGGCACCAATAGCTATTCCAAGGGTTTGAGTGGGCCCGATGCCAGAACAGAGCTTTATGTAATTATTAAGATTGGTATTACGAAAGGGACGGATTGCTGCTTGGCAGGCAGCGTTAGCATTCTCATAGGCCAGGTGCTTGATAAAATCACTTTCGTTTTCGCTAGCCCCAAATAAACGCTCAGCCATGTTTTGCAGACGGCTAAGAAAATCGGTATATGGCTCATCAGGCCCCTGTCTTAATTTAGCGAGAGAGGCAGTGGCGGCGCCCTTTTGCGGAAGTTTTTTCCATGCTCTAAGCGCAGCCGTTTGTATTTGCGCTAAGAGACCTGGGGGGAATTGAGCCTGCTTATCATTTTGATGGTAGGGACTTTGACCTAAAAATTTATTTAAGGTCCAAGTTTTAGAAGTGGTCTTACAGGCATTATGGGTGGCATATTTTTTACAATGCTCCTCATAATCAGATTTCCATAACAGGAAATCACCGCCAGACAAGGCAGCTCTGGCTAGCTGGAACCAATCGTTAGGAATAAGTTCCTTTTCACTAAGGCTTTCCAGCAGGGCGAGCGTGAAGGGGGCGGTAGCACCATAATCACTCACTGCCTTTTTTAATTTCTCTAGATATTTTAGACTAAGTTTTTTATATTTAGCTGTTGAGGTGGAACTAGCTTCCTCCTGCTCTCCTTCGCTAGAGTCGGGGGAATCTGATTTATTACTCTCCTCGCTATCGCTACTAGAATCGCCATTTTTGGAGCTGGCGACACCATTTTGGGAGCCGGCGGCGCCATTTTGGGAGCCAGCAACGCCATTTTGAGAATTTTGAGTCTGACTACGCGTAACCGGAAAAGCATAGGCACGGCGAGTACAATGGAGGCGCGATGAGCGGGCGTTTTCTGGAAGCGAAAGGGCTGCAATGCTTTGAGTTGCCGACTGGAGGTCGGCGAGCAAATCGGCAGCATGCTGCTGCTCCTGTTTAAAAGTTTCTCTAAAATTATCGGCGTGTAGCCGGAGATTTTCTGTGGCTTCTTCTAAAGCGCGAAACTGAGATAAGGATGTGGCTGGATAAAAATGAGAATATGGTTTGAGAAAATCGGGTGCGTAAGGGGGTGGCCGAAACGGAGGAAGGGAGTTATTTTCTAAAGAGGGAGAAATTTTAACCTCCGGTTCCTCCAAAGAGGGAGAAATTTTAGCCTTTGGGTCGATTTCGTGCTGATCGGGCGACAAACTGACTTGACTGGTTGGGGTATTTGGCCTATCCCTGTTAGAATTTTCGTTTAAGGGATATTCAGGCATGTTAATAATTACTGAGCTGCACGCTGAAGCAGGGCGAGAGTGCTCTCTCAAAGCTTCCTCTCCTAATTTACAGAGGTTTTGAACGTCTGGAGCTGAAGAGTGGACTTTTAGAATTTCATTAATTAGGTTCCAATAAGAAAAGGCAGTAACCGGGACCTTTTCAGGACCAAAGGTTCGAAAATAATCTTTTAAACAATCTCCAACTCTTAGCCAGCACTGGTGGTCTATAGTACCTTCTCAAGGGAACCAAGGGCAGGTTTTTAACAGGAAATTAAAAAAGCGCGTGAGATCTTTTTTCTTTACTCGTGTTCCTCGTGCCTTGAGTGATTGCTTAACTTGACTAACATATAATTCGTGTTGGGAAATTCCTTGTCCCATGATGAGGGTGGGGGCTTACCTTTTGTTGCTTTCTTTTCTTCTTCTTCTTTCCTTTCGCCGGCACTGATCGACTGCTGAACGGATCTGTCTCGCGAGCGCGCTTCCCCGCGGCGATCCCGGGTGCGGTGAGTGTGAGAGCTCTCTCCTTGAGTGCGGCGTTCTGTCCCTCGCAAAGCTCGAGCCCCACGTTGGGCGCCAGTTGTCCCGGCCCGCGGGACGATCAACCGAGGCTCCAGCTCCTGCGAGGGAAGAATGGTATGGGACAAGAGACACGAAGAATGACAGCAAGACAGGTTTCTGATCAAGCTGCAAAACTTTATTGAAGAGGCAGGGTATATATACCCTAAGGTAGAGGGAGTGGCTAGTACGAATGGGTGGCGGCCTAGGATTGGTGGCTGCAAAGGCGGGTGGCGGTCTAGGATTGGCTGCTGCTGTTGCTAGGGCGGATGGCAGATGTAAGGCTAGCACAGGATTGGTGGCTACTGTTGCTGGGGTAGAAGGCAGGTAGTAAAGCTAGCACTCTAGGCGCAAATCTTAGGCGCGAACGGCTATCACTTCCGTAGAAGGCTGAGGGCAACTTAAGCCGCTATTGCATCAGCCCTAGCGGTCATGTTGCATATCTCCGGCATCGCTGAGGGTGGATTTTATACATGCTACCTTAATCGTCCCCAACAGTAGCCTCACTGCAATCGCTAAACCACAGAAGTTTCAGTCCAAGATTCCATGTGAAGAGACACCAACCAACACCCAATCCCTGGCTCCTGTGGAGAATATAAATGGATTCAGTAGCTACAATACTAGCAGCTAATAAGAGCAAGTGGAATTAGCAGAGCTGCCCTACTTGAGAGAAGCTTTGCAGAACTCCATCCTGGAAAAAATAAATAGACATATAGTTCTTCGCAGAGAGACTAAAACAAATGTGGAAACTAAAGCAGCATCAAAGTACCCAACTGCTCTGATGGAACTGAACTGCATATGTCAAGAAGGAGAGACCCCTTGGGCTTACACCACGATGACCATGGTGTCCCACCTTATCAGCAGAACCCTGGAAACGTCCCGAGGAGCACCCAGTCCCCAATTCCCAGCCTCACTCTGGCATTAGGGTGCCTGAAAATTCCTTGCTCGTGGTCCTTGATTTTATGCTATTAAGTGTCCTCACTTAAACCTTGAGTTACCCTTTAAGAAGCCAGTTCTCTGAGAGTCACTAATATAAGTGTGCATTGACCAGTCTCCTTCTCACCTCCTGGAGTAGAGACAGGCTACCTAAGAGCCTTGGGGAGCAGCAGCTTACTAAAGACGCTGGGGAGGAAGACACATGGCGGTGGCCCCAAAGGCCATCCTTGTCCAGCATTATCACTTTCCCCAGTGGCAGACCTGGTCACCCAAGGGTCACAACCAGGTATTTCATAGCTTGTGACAAGGTGACACCCAACCCGGCTCTGCCCTCCCCAACTCCAGCTGCATTCGGCTGCTCCTGTCTTCCAGGCCCTGCCAAGAGGCAATGCAACATGATGGTAAAGAGGGTGGGTCTTGGAAACAGACTGTCTGGGTTCATATATTAACTTTCTCATTATCTAGGTGGGCTGCGGCACATTACTTAACCTCCCAAGCATCAGTAAAATGCTAGGTTCATCTGGGTCATTGAGGGGGACTAAAGGAGGTAATATACAGAAAGTGCTTATTTAGTTCCTGGCACGGAGTAAGTGCTCAATGAATTTCACAGATTATTCCAAAGATTTCTGTCCTGTTGAGGCTGAACCATTTTAAAAATACATCTTGTTAATCTTAGTGAGTCTCCCAACAAATGCTCTCACCCTTGTTTTTAATGCACGCCTGGGAGCTGGACACCCAAATATGGAGAAGCTGGAATCTCTTGGAGGACAAAGTGTTGGTCAATTTTCAACCCAGGATGTGCCCAGCATACCACAGAGTGCCACGGAGAGCTGGGAGGAATGGAAAAAGAGTGCCCACTTAGGTTCTAAGATGGGGGCCTCAAGGATCTTCTGAGGGGAGCTGCTGGGGCAAGGACCACCCCCTAGCACTGCCACCCCCAGGTCACCCCCCAGTTTCCCATCAGCTCAGAAGGAATCCCCAGGGGCCCTCTTTGCTTACAGTCCCTGGGACCAGCAGTGCAAAGTGAATGGGTTAGTGCTGTGTAGACTTCAGCCAAGCTTCTGAGCATCTGCATCCAAGACCCTTGATTAAAGCTACCCTTATGCCAAAAAACCAGGCATGATTATTTTTTCATGCCAGGAAAATCCACTTTAAATATTGTATGTTGCAATATGTCTCAATTATTCTTTTTTGCCCTTCAACTCCTCCCCCACCCTCACCCCACTAGCTTCAAGTAAATAGCCCTAAGTTCTGGTTTGGAGATTTTTGTTTTTCCGCAGACACAGCAGTATTTGGTTCATTTTGAAACTCGACTCCTTGCTACTCTGATTCTTCCTGATGGGGCATCATGCCGCCTGCCTGGACCCTTTTCCTTCTGCCTCTACCACTTTTCTTAAAGTCCTCAGAATTTCCCAAAGGGAAAGGGGTGCCCCCACCCCACCCCCTTTTCCTTGCCGCCGGCTTGGCAGGGTCTGGCCACAACACCCAAGAGCTATGAAAGGGGTGAAGTAATCTGGCAAGGAGGCTGAAGCCAAGGTTGGGTCCAAGTTAAACTTTCAAATGTGCACAAGAGATTTCCTTTTCTGGCTTTTAATTGGTTTTTAAAAACGCATATTTCCTAAATGCAATGTGAATCCCCTCCCCACCCCGGAGAACACCTCCACGCCTTACGCGGCCCAGTCAGGCTGTCGCCTCCTCCAGGAAGCACTGACTCCTCCCTCCTCCCTGCCCTTCCTGCCGGGACCGCTAACCCTTTGGGGCCTGACGTGGTAACGTTATGAGCACCCAAGCTCGGCCCGGCCCCCTTTGTCAGCCCAGGGTGTGGACTGCAGGGGGCCTGCAGGAGGGAGATCACAGGGAGAAGAGTGGCTTTGGGCAAGAAATCCATTTGAAAATTTGTCTGCTCACTTTTTTCTTCAGGGGATATGGAATTTAATCCAACAGATATTTATTAACTGACTTCTGTATTGTAGGGGACGTGCTTGGTTCATCACCATAAGGAAGGACCTGGATGTGATTATCGAGAGGTGAAATGTTGGGAAGGATGAGAGCAAAGAGAAGGCACAATTGGTTGGAAGACTGTCTCTCCAAGTCCACTCCAGCCTATTTACGGGACAGGACCCTCACCCCTGGGAAAGCTGGCTCCTGGAGGAAGGGGCGGGAGAGGGAGGAGGGCTGCAGACCAGGGAGGGGGCATGCATGGTTAGAGAAAGCCCCCACACGTGGTAATGGAATCCCACCTCTCTGAGGCATTTCTTGCTCCCTCCATCCCCCTTCTCCCTGGAGAACTGCCGAGTTAAAATTTCACAGGCTTCGCTGGTAGAGATGAATTGCATGGCAATCACTTGGAACAGGTGAGGTTTTAATTAATACGGATGGGGTGGAGGTGAGCTCCCTCCCTACAGAGACATAGAGCTCCAGAGGCTGAAGTTTGGTCTCCAATGAGGAGTTTGGTGATTATTATATTTTGCTGTGCTTGGCAAGTTGGGCAGGGATCGAATTACAACTTTGAGTTTTTACTCTGGCCTGAGCCACAAGTTTCCTCTTGTGCAAAATGGATTTACTAACTAGAGTATATGAAATATCAGCTTTAACATTCTCTGATTCAATAAATTGGATAATCTTTATTGTTAAAATATTTAAGATGCAAAAAGTTGCTCACTTATTTTTTTTTATTGAGATTGTTCACATACCATACAATCATCCAAAGATCCAAAGTGTACAGTCACCCCTGTCACCATCATACAGCTGTGCATCCATCACCACAATTATTTTTTTTTTCAATTTTTGGAACATTTTCATTACTCCAGAAAAGAAATAAAGACAAAAAAAGGAAACTCAAATCCTCCCATACCCCTAACCACCCCCTCCTCCATTGCTGACTCATAGTATTGGTACAGTACATTTGTTACTGTTGATGAAAGAATGCTGAAATACTACTAACTGTAGTATATTGTTTGAAATAGGTATATTTTTTCCCTATATGCCCCTCTATTATTAACTTCTAGTTATAGTATCATACATTTGTTCTGGTCCATGAAAAAGATTTCTGTTTTATACATTCCCATCTTTAACCTCCAACTTTCCTTCTGGTGACATATGTGACTCTGAGCTTCCCCTTTCCACCACATTCACACATCATTCAGCACTGTTAGTTATTCTCACAACGTGCTACTGTCATCTTTGTCCATTTCCAAACAATTAAGTTCAACCTAGTTGAACATTTTTCTCATGATAAGCAACCGCTCCCCATTCTTTAGCCTCATTCTATATCCTGGTAACTTATATTTCATGTCTATGGGTTTACATATTATAATTAGTTCATATCAGTGAGACCCTGCAATATTTGTCCTTATGTGTCTGACTTATTTCACTCAATATAGTGCCCTCAAGGTTTCTTCATCAACCCATTTTTTTAAGACTGTTTTGTTCTACATATCATACATTCCATCCTGAGTAAACAATTGATGGTTCCCTGTATAGACATGTATTTATATATTCACCATTATCACCACTATCTATATAAGGATATCTCCATTTCTTCAATAAAGCAGGTGGAAGAGTCAAAGAAGGTAGAGAGACAAAAGAAAAAGACAAAAGAAAGAGAAAAAAAAAACATGACACCTGGGAAGCAACAAAAGGAAAGATAGCATTAAACTAAAGTAGAATAAAGAGTCAGACAACATTACCAATGCCAAGAGTCCTATACCCTTCCCTTATGTCCCCCTCTTATATGCATTTAGCTTTGGCATATTGCCTTTGTTACATTAAAGGAAGCATAATACAATGTTTCTGTTAATTATAGTCTCTAGTTTGCATTGATTGTATTTTCCCCCAATACCTCCCTATTTTTAACACCTTGCAAGGTTGACATTCATTTGTTCTCCCTCATGAAAAAACATATTTACATTTTATCACAATTGTTGAGCACTCTAGGTTTCACTGAGTTATACAGTCCCACTCTTTATCTTTCCTCTTTCCTTCCTCTTTCAATCACACTCAGAGTCATCTTTGTTCAGTGTACTTACATTGCTGTGCTACCATCACCCAAAATTATGTTCCAAACCTCTCACTCCTGTCTTTTCCTATCTGTCTGTAGTGCTCCCTTTAATATTTCCTGTAGGGAAGGTATCTTGTTCACAAACTCTGTCATTGTCTGTTTGTCAGAGAATATTTTAAATTCTCCCTCATATTTGAAGGACGGTTTTGCCAGATACAGGATTCTTAGTTGGCGGTTTTTCTCTTTCGGTATCTTAAATATATTACACCACTTACTTCTTGCCTCCATGGTTTCTGCTGAGAAATCCGCACATAGTCTTATCAAGCTTCCTTTGTATGTGATGGATTGCTTTTCTCTTGCTGCTTTCAGGATTCTCTCTCTGTCTTTGACGTTTGAAAATCTGATTATTAAGTGTCTAGGCGTAGGCCTATTCAGATCTCTTCTGTTTGGGGTATGCTGTGCTTCTTGGATCTGTAATTTTATGTCTTTCATAAGAGATGGGAAATTTTCATTGATTATTTCCTCTATTATTGCTTCTGCCCCTTTTCCCTATTCTTCTCCTTCTGGGACACCCATGACACGTACATTCAAAGATTTCATGTTGTCATTTAATTCCCTGAGATGCTGCTTATATTTTTCATTCTTTCCCCCATCTGTTCTTCCATGTGTAGGATTTCAGGTGTCTTGTTCTCCAGTTCCTGAGTGTTTTCTTCTGCCTCTTGAAATCTGCTGTTGTATGTCTCCATTGTGTCTTTCATCTCTTGTGTTGTGCCTTTCATTTCCATAGATTCTGCCAGCTGTTTTCTCAAACTTTTGCTTTCTACCTTATGTATGCCCAGTGTTTACATTATATACTTCATCTCTTTTGCCATATCTTCCCTAAACTTTTTGAATCAATTTAGCATTAGTTGTTTCAATTCCCTGTATCTCAGTTGAAGTGTAAGTTTTTTCCTTTGATTGGGCCATACCTTCATTTTCTTAGAAGACTGACACACGCTGTGAGGCCTCAAGGCACTGTGCTTTTCCTAACTTGCCCAGCAGGTGTTGCCTGTCAGCCTGTTGCTCCTGACTGGTGTAAGGAGGTGTGGCCTTTTAATTCTCAGCTTAAGTTGTTTCTGGTTTGATTATTTTCCCCCAGGCCCTGGGGTCTGGTTCTGAATGGAAAGCTGGTGGCAGAGCTGGGCACCACCTCTTTCCTCTTAGGGAAGATACATCCCCTAGGGAATTTTCATTCACATTTAAATAGGCTCTTTGTCTCTCTGATTCTGCTATCTCCACCCTTGTTTAGGTCAGAGCTCTGCGAACTGAAAATGGCTGAGTTTCTCCACTGCAGAGCACTGTAAACTGAAAAAAACTAGAGTCTTAAGATAGGGTTAGAGATTTTCTTAAGGTTCTTCACAAAATGAGTATGTAAACTTCAGCCTACATTCTCCCAGTATTCATAATCCACTCAACTTCAGAACACGTTCTCTAACTTGCTCTGATGATCAGTCACCAGGTTGTCCAATAGCAAGTTCTTTTGGAAACAAATGAATTCTTTCATGTCATCATCATGTCCATCATGCAGTGAAAGGGCTATTTTACCAAACGGGTGCTGTCAGGATTAACTAACTGCTTCAGTGGACACTGGGCCCTTTGTGAAGTCAGGTTCATCTGTAATCATGTTTTACCCACTCTTTAGTCTAAGTAGCTCTGTGGTTTAGAATCTGCCATTTGTCAAATAACGCACCACATTCATATCTTTTAAGAACTCTGTAACCTGGAGTAACAACTAGGTGTCAGGACTTCCAGACAGGTGACTTGCTATCCCTTCCCCTGCCTGGGGGTGGGAGTGGGGGACAGGGAGCTAAATATCTCACTAATGGTACTTGTGTTACCCACCCCCATCATGAGGCAGGCTCTGAGACAGGGACTTCTGGGAAGCAAAGGAAACAGAGTAGATAATGGGTTCAAGGAATGGAAGAAAGGAAACTAAGAATTCATTCAGCAACATGGCATGCCAGTTTTCCTTATACACAAACAGCGGTTACACACCGCACAGAGCAGTTCCTACTTCTGCTAAAGTTCTCCAGTTGCCTTGTGTTGAGAACAGATGACCTGCTACAGGGGAAACACGCTTTCAAGATGAAGCGTGCAGCACTATGTTTTGAATGCCTGTGGGATTTTCTTGGTCTTACGCTCCAGGAAAGATGCTAATTAGCCAAATGCAAATGGAAGCGTCAAGAGCTTTGGCGAAGCTTTCTGTCCCCATCCCTTCAACTGCCCAACACCTCAGAGAAGTCTCCACAATCACCTCATGACTGGCTTCCTTAGCACCACTGTGAAAACTCCTCAGAAGTTTCTCTTGAACTCCTTATCCCTAACTCAATGGACTTTTACTCTGCCTGATAACTACTTGCCTCTCTGCAACTCTGTGCCCTACTGAATAACTGATTTCTGTCTTTGGTTTGAAACATTTCATCGCCTGGTTCCTGGATCACCCACTCTGCCCTGACTCCCTCCCAACTCTCTAAGGGCTACTTCCTCTTACTCCTCTTCCTCCCACACCCTCCTTGCAGATATCCTCAGGCTCTCTCCTTTGCCCTGATCTCTTCTTGCTCAATACTCTCTCCCATGACAATCTCATCCATTTTGACAAATTCAGTTGCCTCCCTTTGCAGATTGCAACTGCCTTACTGATAGGTTGGTTTTACTCTTCCAGGTGAAACTGAGTGAATCCAATGGATGAGTTCTTTTTCGATAAGGCATGTTCTAGTCATGATTCTCTTCTGCAAGGCAGCTCCAAAGGTCTCCATTCCTCAGAACAAATTACATAGCCTGACCAACAAGGCTTTCAATTTTCTACCTCTGACAAGCTTGTCAGAGGATCTCCCACTCTCCCCTTATCCATGCTCCTTGGTCCAACTCCAGCCAGCACTGGGTGAGATCCAGTCAAGTGTCATCTATTGAGCTTCTACCTTTTGCTCACTCTGTTCTCTCTGCCTGGAATTCAAAGTCGACTTGAAGACCAGCAAATTTCCCTAATCAGAAGTTCTTCAAATTCACAAAGCATCTTCTCTGTGCCTCTCTTACAGTTCTTATGACCTTATGCCTTGTTGTATAGTTACTAGTAGATAGGTCTTATCTGCCCTACTAGCCTGAGCAAAAGGTCATCCATCTTTGTATTTCCTGTCCAGTCCATTATGGGCAGAAAATAGACATCTGTTAAGTAAATGCATCAATAAACAGTCTCTATTAGGCACTGGCTATAAATGTAACTGATAGTGAATTCATGATAAATTTGAATTGCTAAATGTTTGATGAGTTAACATTTGTTAAACAAATGAAGAAAGAGTATTATGTTTATGAGTGAATCTATCTTTACATTTGCAATGTCAAGTTACTGAGATTATTTCAGTTTATAAAGCAGCACACCCTACTCTAACTTCTCTTTAAAGTCTGTGTTCTTATTTTGGTGCCATAATCAGGGTCTTCAGGGACCAGATCAGCCCTAGAGGCCAAGGGCAGCTGAAGATCCCAGTTCTTGGTGCTGCCCCAGGAAGTCTGAAGAGCATCTGGCCATCTACCTATGTCTACTCTGTGCCTTCAACCTCCAGGGCAAGGTCAGAAGCATGGTCCTTGGGGCTGCAGCCACCACCAGCAGGTAATGGCAGCCTCATGCAACAAGGAGAGTAGCAATTGCTCGAGTGGAGCCCTTGGACCATAACTTCAGGCTTTCTGCCCTTGAGGTGGGGAGGTATTAAGGGATGCTGGCTCATGAAAGGAGCATATGGGATGGGCTCCATTATGTGCAGGATACAATGCTTGGTGGAGCTGCTGATCCCTGGCTGGAGTACTTGGAGAAGACCTACTAGACCTCCGAGGCAGTAAGACGGCAGCCTATAAAGTTGTGCTTGCTTCAGTTTGTTCTGTCTTCAGGCCATCTTCACCCTTCCTCCCTTCTAAAATCTGGACTGGAGCTGAAACTCCGAAGGACAAGGTCTGGGCCTTCTCTCCCTTTTCCCTCCTCCCCTCCTCTTCTAGCCCTACTGTAGGCCTTGTAGATGCTTGCCTTTGGTGTCTGTAAGGAACTGGTGAGGGTGGCCCATGTCTCACCCCCCACCAAGGTGACTCTCCCCCGGCAGGACTCACATGTCTCCACACACACCACCAGATCCTTCAGTGGGCTGAGCGGAGCTCCAACACTGGCAATCTAGGCCGCCGCCATGCATGCGGTCATCAGTCATTTCTGCTTCAATAAGACCAAAAATAATTGATAACTATGACTAACTTAGAAGATGTGGTCATGTCTGAATTTGCCAGAATTTCCAGTTCCTGAGGCCAAGTGTGGTATCACACACACACTAACGCCAGCTAAATGGCCCCAGATGAGCCCCTGATTTAAGGTGGTCATTTTATAGCAGTGGTTTGCTGTACTGGACTTGGATGGACCAAACCCCATTCCTCATCCAACTTTGTCACTACACCGAGTCTCTTTTGAAAATATGCACATGTGGCCCCTGACTCCATGAAAAGTACAGTCCATTGGAGTTATGTAAATCTCAGGCCCATTTTCTACTGATAAAAGAATGTAGCTGATAAGTTTTGTGGTAACCCACAAAAACTCCACAGAGATTCTTGGAAGAAAAACCAGCTGTATTCCTCCAGATGTTTTGAAACGTTACCTCTCGTTGTGGCCCAGAGTATCGAAAGGGGAAATGGAATTTTTGCTTATTTTTTAAAGTGATGACTATTTATCATGCCTTCACTGCCAGAAGCAGCCTCAGCACTATTCAAGAACAAATTAGGTGCAAGAGACTCTTGCTCTAAATCACAGCTGGGACAGAGAGTTTACCATTTGAGAAGGTGATTACATTCCTGAGGTATGAGCTTGAGGATTTTTGTTTTCATGGAGTCTTTGAAGGGAATGATACATGGAAGAAATTTTCTTGGATAAAGTCAATGGTCAGGAGGCGTTTATTTGCCAGAGGAAGAATGGGATGGGGGTTGATCAAGGCTGGCTTTTGAGAATGTGGCATCCAGGCCTGGTGGAGAAGCTTCTGGAGCCCCACTGCCTCCTCTCGCCAGAGGGCTGTGCTCACAGATGCTTCCCCTGGAAATTCGCAGAGTCACCCTTCCAAGGACAGGCATGCAGCTGGGAGGCCAGTCCAACTCACATATGGACAGAGGCGAAAGGAACGATGGCCTGAGGCAGAGAGTCCCAGGAGATAAAAACAGAACAGACCCAAGGGAAGGAGGACAACAAGGGGGCAGCTATCTGTCCCAACTTCTGCGTGGTTGTCATTTTTCCAAACGCATCCAGCAATCTGATCACTACTAATCACAGTAAGATAATAGGATATTTAACCTCTGTCAGCCTGAGTTTCCTAATTTCTTTTATAAAATGAAGATTAAACGTATACCCACCTCAGAGGGCGGTTGCGATGATCTGCGTGGAGTGCTTAGAAAATCCTTATCCGTTCTAATTGTCATTGTGTTGTTATGGCCTTAAATGAGAATGCTTCGTTATAAAAGACATCTGTTGCCACCTACCTTCCTAAGAAGGTTTGCTTCTAATATTGCTCTTGGTCCATTTCTTTTAGTGACCTTTGACCGTGACATTGGTTGCCACAGTCCCTGGGTCATCCACGCTCCACTTCTAAGAAAAGGCTGCCTGCCAAAGAGAAAACCATGCGTTTGGTGGGGGAAAAGTCAAGGGCTCTAACTTTGGGAGGCTTGGACTCGGGCCAAGGTCAAAGGAAGTAAGTCCTGACTATACTAGCCAGAGATGGCCGGGATCCAATTGCAAGACGCTCCAAGCCCAGGGAGGAGGTTTAAAACCGCCATCACCACAAAAACTCGGGGAAAGCATCTCAAGAAGGTGACCTTCAAGCTGGGGGGTTCTGTTTCTCGCACTCTGCCTATCCATAGTCCATTTTTCAACCTCCCCCACTCCTAGCCTCCACCCAACACACATTCAGACGCTGGCCAGAAAAATTCCAGAACTGCAGAGAGGGCAGGTGGAAGGCAGTGTTCTGGGAGTATCTGCATCACGGGCATATTAGTTCTCAAATGTTACATGAGAAACAGTCACTGCCTGCATTTCTATGAGTTGATTGTTTGGAAGATTGTAAACAAGGCCTTCCAGGAAGGAGGCGTGGTCCCTTTTCTTTTCCACTCTCCACCATGTCCCCAGGACTAGCCCAGCTCGAAGCAGATAGTGGGTGATCAGCAAATACTTACTGATAAAAGTGCTGCGTCAGTCGCTTAACCAACCAACCAATCAATCCCTACTTCTTGATGCAAGCTATCCACCCCACTCTTGCCTGTATACAACTAGATGTTAATAGCAAGGCCAGAATTACATTTTACTCTGTCCATGTGCTATGTCAAGAGCCTGGGTGGGTGGATACAACATGAGATTACAAAATCCAGCAAAAATGATTTCAGCTTCACCTATGATTTTAATAATCTCATATTGCTTCTCCTATCGAGGCCTCTACTTGACTGTGAGGGCGTTGAAGCAGAGATTTTGTCCTCATCTTTGTTTTTCTGATATTTAGTCCATTATTGAGTGTAGGTACCCAGGTGACATGTTGAAAATGCATACATTGTACAATATTGATAATGAAGAGTTGGCTGTCCATATGAAAAAGGTTCAGGGGTAAAAAAAAAAAACATTTTTATTGTAAACGTATAGTATAATCTATAATATAATTTACACCCTATCTTTGTGGATAGCGCCCCCTGGATTTGTGCAGTGCACAGCCAGCCAGGCTGGGATTAAAAAGGGCTGGGAGGGACCCTTGTTGCCCTCGAGCCTACTGTCAATTCTGTACCAGGCCGCTTCGTGGACGTTTCTCCTGATTCCATTAGGGGAACCCAGGAGTGTCCTAAATTTCCATCTACCATATTTACCAGTCTCGGGAAGTTATTAATTTGCTTACCTATGTTAACAGTGTCACAAGTGCTCCAGCCATAGTCTTATTTCCCTTCACTCTTCTCTCAGCCCCTCTCCTTTGCAATAGTGTGTGCCCCACTGATGGAAAAACAATGTTCTGTCTTGCCTAAGGGCCTGGGTCTAAAAGAGAGCCCTCAGCTCAAGTCTGGGAGTTCCCTCAGAGGTGGGCTAGCCCTGCCAGGCTGTGGGGCAATGTCAGCAAATGTACTTATTTAGGAAGAATAGTGAGCCTAAAAAGCCACCCTGCGTTTTGGAGAAGTTTCTAGTGGTTTTCTGTCCTGTTCATTTATCCTGCTTTACTCCACAGTGGCTCGTGTTGGACAGTGAGCCCTCAGCCTCCATCCACGAGGCACTGGAGCTCCTCGACAAAGCCGGCACTTACCTGGAAAACAATCCCACTTCTTGCCATGGTCTGAGGCTCAGGACCAGGTGTTGGGGTGTTTGTCTTCCATGGACCATACGCTCCCTTGTCAAGCTCACAACCGGCTACCAGTCAGTTTGACCATCAATAAGACTTAAACATGATTCTCACACAAGGAATAAGATCACAGGCTCATAAAATGGACAATCAGTCAAATTAAACACAGGAACAAACCAAAGCCCAGAGTTAAATGATTTTCTCTCCATCGCTCCACGAGGCAGCCTCAGGGCAAGGCTAGCTCACCGTTGTCCTAACACCAGGTTGAAGGATCTTTCCTCCAAATCTGGGCTTCTTAAACTTCACAGGGCTTCTGAGTCATGTGGAGGGCTTGTGAAAACAGATTGCCAGGTCTCATCCCCCAGGGTTCTGCATCAGTAAGTCTGGGGAGGGGCCTGAGAACTTGCATTTCAAACATGTCCTCAGGCACTGCCGCTGCTGCTCCAGGAACAATGCTTTGTTCTAAATGACACCACAATTTATTTACTGGGTAGGTAACCTTGGACTACTCAACATCTCTGAGCCTCAGTTTCCTCATCTGTAAAATGGGGATAATAGCAGTACCCACATCAAAAGGGCCTTGGGGGATTACATGTGATATTGCATGTGACATCTAAACACAGCACCTGGCACATGCAAGCTTTGCACACATCTTATCTACTATGATATTACTGCATCTCCCATCTCCCTCGTGCCCACCATTCTCCGACCACTGCTGCTAGGATGCGCGGACCTTGATCTGCTGAGCAAAGCTCCCTTCTCTCCTCTGCCTCCATCCAGGTTTGTGCTGCAGCTTACTGCACAGAGCAGGCAATATTGGAGGGGAGGAGATGACGAAGGAGCTCGTTCATACTATTCCTTACTGCTTGGAACGTTTCCAGCTGAAGCACATGAAGGAGCTGCCATCCGTGATGATGTATGAGGCAGTTCACAGGAGGGATTAGCTGGGGCAAAAAAGGCACCCCTGGATGCCGGTTGAATGAATAATCTCAATTCCCTCAATTGTAAAATGAGCATAAGAAGAATCTCTATCTTACTACATAGCCATCTTAATTGTTAAGAGAAGCCATTATCGAGGGCTATAATGCCAGTTACGGAGGGATGTGCTTTCTCATTCATAATTCACCTTTTTTCCAAAAGGATTTAAGGCAATAACAAATAATAGAATGCAGGGTAACAAGACTAAGACGTAGGTGAGAGAGGGAGGGGAAGAGTGGGGAGGAGGGGATAGAAAATGGAGCAGGTGGGGCTAATGCCAAAATGAGCATGGCAGCTCAATGCTGGGGACCAGAACAGTTAACAGATTCAGCTGGAGGGTTAGGCTTTCCTATTGCCAGGGCTATTTCAACACCTTGTAGGCAGTGGGAGTAGAGAGAAAAACAAACATCCGGAGGAAATAAAGTTAGCAACGGAGGGTAGTTGCACTCTGTTATTTTGTAACTGGTTTGCACTCCCACTGATTAAAAAAAAAAAAGAGCATATTTTGTGTTGGTTTTTCCCTCATAATGAACAAGTGTCTCTGATTCTGTGCCTGGGTTCACGCGTGTGGGTTTGGGGCTGGGGTAGGGGATCTCTTTGCAGCTGAGGCGGAAAGTAAAGGCACTGGGTTTGGGTTCGAGCATGGCTCAGCTTATTTCCTGGTGACCCCCATCTCCTGAAAGCCATCACAGCTCTCTTGTGGATCTGTTGGACAAATATCTGACCAATATTTGAGTGCCTAGTGTTTACTTTCACTCACTGCTGATAATACAAAAAATATATAATGCAGCATTATCTCTTCCGTGAAGCTGTTCACTTTCTGACGTCCAACAAGAAAAAATCCTGGACGTGTCAGACAAAATGACTCGGCCATCCACACCTGCTTCCAAGCTAGCCCCTGCTCCCTCGGTGGCCATTTTTATACTGCAAGGCATACCAGCCCCTCTTCCGGGTCAGAGTACATGGCCTGAGAACACCCCGCCCACAGGCTGGCCCGACCCAGGACCTTTGACCTGGCTTGTAAAGATGAACTGGGCCAATCAGAATCATTCTTACTGGGGAGGCTGACTTAAGCAGCAGGAGAGGAATCTGCCAGCCAATGAGGAGGGCTCTTTTAACTGACCGGCTCTTAGGTGGACTTGGAGCTGAAGAGGCCAAGATGGGCCATCTGCAAGCAGAATTTAGGAGAGCAGACGCTGCAAGGAAGTGGAGGAAGCAAAGAGAAGCAGACACGTCGTGTGTGGCTGGGTCACTTAGAGAACTAGAGGGAATCTCCGTGCGTGTTTATGGCTGAGGTCTCTAGGGCTGTCTTGAACCCCTGACCACTCACCAGCACCAGCCTCCATTCTCGGCTTTTTGGAGGGCCCTATCCCCTGCTGCTCCATGTCTCTTTTTACAGTAAATTCCACCTCTGTTCCATGCCACCAGTGGACCCTAATTAAACACGAGACCAGGATTGGCGTTGTGTGGTAAGTACTCTGGGTGATGCATGCACCAAGGGCTCTGGGAGTGAAGACAGCAACTCAGCTCAGCCTGGCATGACTCCAGGGGGAGGTGACCCCTGAGCTGGGCTTTGAGGGTTAATCAGAAGCGCTCACTCTGGCCTGGGCTGGGGGAGAACAGGAGGCTCCTCCAAGCAGAGGGCACCACATGCGCAAACGCAGGGAGCAATCGATAAGTATGATGTGGATAGACACAGGGCTGAAGAAATAAGGGAGGGATGGGTCATAAAAGGCTCTCAATGGCACACTAAGTTGGACTTTTATTGGAAGCTCAAGTGGTAAAAGAGTTAAAGCAGTGTGTGTGTGAGAGAGAGAGAGGGAGAAGGTGTGGCATGAGCAAGGTTGTACAGTTGAAAAGTCACTCTGGGTTGAAGTGAAGGATGGATTAAAGAGAGATCAGTTGAGCAACTTTTACTTATGCACATATGTATTTATTTATTTGGTGAAAATTTCCACTAAATATTTAGTGCATTAGGTAGACAGATAGATAAATAAAGAGACTGATAGATATCCTGTAGCTACCACCCAGATTAAGATATAGAACATTACCAGTAGCCCCAATTTTCCCCCATACCCTAGTAAACGCCCACTCTTCCCAGGGGTAACCATTAGCTTAACTTTTATCACTAAAGATTAGTTTTGCCTGTTCTAGATCTTCCTATAAATAAAATCAAACAGTGTATATTATTTTTTGGTCTAGCGTCTCTCCTTTAACGTTATACCTGTGAGATTAATTTTGTGGTTTCTTCCTTGTCGTTGCATAGTATTCCGTTGTATGAATGTAACAGAATTCATTCATCCTTTCTCCAGCTGGTGGACTTGAAATTGTCCAGGCAAGAGAGGACGAGGCTTTGAATTAAGGGAGAGACAATGGGGATGAAGAGAAATGACTATTAAGGAGGCAGAATCTCCACAGCTTGCTGTTGGGAGAATCCCTTTAGGTGGTGGATATGAACGTCCTTTGTAAACCATAGCGGGCTCGAAAATGTAAAGCGGTGACTGCCGTATTATTTTTTCTGCATCATTTCCCAGAAGTAACATAGAAATAACAGGTGGGTATATTACCATCACAATTGGAGATCATTTATTTTGTTTCTACTTTTTGTCCATGTTTTTCAGCTTTATTGAGATGTAATTGACATAAAGTAAACTGTACCTATTTAAAATGTACAATCTGATAAGCTTGGACATATGGATACACCATAAGATCATTACCACAATCAAGATAATGAACACATCAATCACCTCACAAAGTTTCTCCTGTCCCTTTATCCCATCCCTCCCTCCGTTCCTTGTCTCCCACCACATGCCCAGGCAACCACTGACTTCTCTGTCACTATAGATTCATTTTGCATGTTCTAGAATTTTATATAAATGGAATCATACTGTATGCACTCTTTTATTGTCTGACTTCCTTCATGTAGCATAAGTATTTTGAGATTCATCCAATAATTCATACCTTTTTATGCTGAGTAGTATTCCATTGTACAGATATAATTTGTTTATCCATTCACCTGTTGATGGGCATTTGGGTTATTTCCAGGCTTTGGCTATTACAAATAAAGCTACTATAATATGTTTTCATGTCTCCTGGACAAATGCCTAGAAATGGAATGGCTGTGTGTGTTTAAATTTTAAGAAACTGCCAACCTATTTTCCGAAGTGGTTTTACCATTTTACATTCTCACCAGCAGTGTCTGAGAGTTCCATTTGCTCCATATCATCTCCAACACTTGGCATAGTAAGTCCTTTTAGCCATTCTAGTGGGTTTGTAGTAGAATCTCACTATTTTAATTTGCATTTCCCTAATAACTAAATGACGCCAAGCATCTCTTTGTATGCTTCTTTGCTATCTATATATCTTCTTTAGTGTGAAGTAGCTTTCATATAGTTTGCCTATTTTAAAAATTAAATTGTTTGCTTATTAAGAATTCATAAGACTTCTTTATATATTCAAGATAAAACTACTTTTTGGATATATGTTTTGCAATTACTTTTCCCACTCTGTTGTTTAGCTTTTCATTTTCTTTACTATCTTTTAAAGGGCAAAGGTTTTTAATTTTGATAAAATTTAATTTATTGAAATTTTCTCATATAGTTTGAACTTTCTGTTTCATATTTAAGAAATCTTTGCCAAATTGAAGGTCACTGTGATTTTATCTTATATTCTAAAAGTTTTATCCTTTTAGTCAACCCATTTAGATTTCTGGGCCATTTCAAATCAATTTTTGTATGTGGTGTGAGGTGAGGGTTGAGGATTTTTGTTTCCCTTATTTTGCTGCATATAGAAGTCCAAATAATACAGCATCATTTGTTGAAAAGATTATTCTTTCCACATCGAATTGCCTTATGACCTTTGTCAAAAATCAGTTGACCCTATATGTATAACAATATTTCTGGGCTCCCTATTCTGTCCCATTGATTTGTTTGTCTGATATGATGATTGCCACACTGTCTTTCTTACTGTTGCTTTATAATGAGCCTTGAAATCAAGCCTTATAAATTCTCTAACCTTGTTCTTTTTCATTTCTTTTGGTTATTCTAGGTCCTTTGCATTTCTCCATAAACTTTAGGATTGGGTTGTCAATTTCTACAAATAAAAGCCTGCTGGGATTTTGACTGGGGTTATGTTGATTCTAGAGATCAATTTGGGGAGTACTGACACCTTAACTATATCAACAGTCTTGAGTCTTCCATCACGTGGGCACAACATCTGTTCATTCATTTAGTCTTCTTTCTTTTCTCTCAACAATGTGTCTTAGTTTTTAGCATACAGGTCTTGCACATCTTTTGTCAGTTTTATTTCTAAGTATTTTTTATTTTCTAACTTGTAATTTTGGGCTAATTATAGAAGTTGCAAAATAGTACAGAGAGGTTCCTCGTACCCATCACTCAGCTTCCCCCCAGCTGGCATCTTGTGTAACTATAGTAAATTGTCAAAACCAGGAAATTGATATTGGCACCATACAATTAACTAGACTGCAGACCTGACTCAGATTTCACCAGTTTTTGTATGGACTTATTTTTGTCTTTGTGTAATAATTATTTGACATATTATCACGTGTATAAATCTGTATTATCACCACCACATTGAAGATACAAAATTGTTTTGTTACCAGCAAGGAAATCCCTTATGCTACCCCTTCTCTAACTCCTTGCAACCACTGATTTGTTCTGCATCTCTATTATTTATTTCAAAAATGTTGTTTAAAATGGAATAGGGTCTGAAATCTTTTGAGAGTAGCTGTTTTTTTTTTTTTTTTTGCTCAGCATAATGCCCTTAAGATCCATCCAAATTGTTGTATGTATCAATAGTTCATTCCTTTTTATTACTGAGTAGTACTCCAATGTAAGGATGTACCACAATTTGTTTAACCGTTCACCCATTGAAGGGTGTTTGGGCTGTTTCCACATTTTGGCTATTATGAATAAGATTTGTGTACAGGTTTTTTCATGAAAATAAAATTTTATTTCTCTAAGATGATTGCCCAGGAGTGAAATTGCTGGGTCATATGATAGTCATGCGTTCTGGTTTTTAAGAAACTGCCAGTAGTTGTATCATTTTACCATTTTACATTCCTACCAGTAATGCATGAGAGAGCCAGTTTCTCCACATCCTCGCAAACATTTGGTTCTATCCATTTTTTATTTTATTTTGTTTTTAGAATGTCTAATAACTGTAGACTGGTATCTCATCATGCTTTTAATTTGCATTTTTATGATGGCTGATGCTGTTGAACATCTTTTCATGTGTTTATTTGCCAACCATGTATCTTCTTTGGTGAAGTTTCTGTTCAAGACCTTTGCTCATTTGCCAATTGGATATTTTATTTCTTACCATTGAGTTTAGAGAGTCCTTTTTGTATCTGGAAATAAATCTTTTGTTGGATATGTGATTTACAAATATTTTCTTCCAGTTGGTGGCTTGTCTTTTCATCCTCTTAACAGCGTCTCTTGCAGAGCAAAACTTTTTAATTTTCATGAAGTCCAATTTACCCATTTGTTCTTCTGTGGATTGTGCTTTTGGTGTCATGTCTAGGAACTCTTTTCCTAACCCTTGGTCATCAAGATTTTCTCCTACATTCTTTCCTCAAAATTTTACAGTTTTATATTTTACACTGAGATCTATTATCCATTTAAAATTGACTTTTGTATAACACATGGATATTTAGGTTGAGGTTGAATTTGGTGGGGCCACTGATGCCTAGTTGTTCTAGCACCATTTGTTGAAAAGACTGTTCTTCCTCCATTGACTTACTTTATCAGTATCTCATATTTTTTCTGCTATTGCAGATTATACTGCTATTTTTAAATATCAATTTCCAATTACTTACTGCTATCATATAGAAATACAATTAATTTTTACATACTGATCTTGTGTCATGCAGCTTTTCCAAAGTCACATATTAGTTCAAGTAACTTTTTTGTAGATTCTATAGAATTTTCTAAATAGTTGATGATATGATCTGCAAATAAAGACAGCTATACTTTGTCCTTTCCAACCCGGATGCCTTTTATTTCTTAACATTGCCTTATTTCACTAGCTATTACGTCAATACAATGCCTAATAAAAGTGGTAAGAGTGGACATCCTTGCCTTATTCCTGATGTTAGAGGGAAAACATTCACTCTTTCATCATTAAATATAATGCTAGCTGTAAATATAGACACCTTTATCAGATTGAGGAATTTCCTTTTGTTCCTAGTGTGCTGAAAGTTTTGATCAGGAACGAATGCTGAACTCCTTGCAGTGCTTTTCAAATGCTTTTTCTGCATTCTGTGAAATGATCATTTGGTTTTTCTTTTTTAAGTTTAATATGTTGAGTGACATAGACTGTGATGGTTAAGTTCCTATGTCAACTTAGCTAGGTGATGGTGTCCACTTGTTTGATCAAGCAAATACTGGCCTGATTGTTACTGTGAGGGTATTCTGTAGATGAATTAGCATCTATAATCAGCTGATTGCATCTACAGTTGATTGCATCTACAATCAACAAAGGAGCTTACCCTTAGCAGTGAAAGGAGTCTCTTCATCCAATCAGTTGTAGGTCTTAGAGCAGAACTGATGGTTTCAAAAGTCAGAAGGAATTTCTCCTTCTTCTTCAGCTAGCCAGCTCCTCCTGAAGAATGCAACTTTACCTTCATCAGTGTTTCCAGCTTGCAGCCTGCCCTACAAAATTCAGACTTGCCAATCTCCACAGTCCAATGAGCCAATTCCTGTAATAAATCTCTATTTCACCTGCTCTGTAGAAGAATGACTCCCCCTGAAGCTTATGAAAATGCTGCTGCTTCCTCCAGGAGAGGGAGCTGTGGGACCCTATTTAATAGCCATGGTCATTTCCAGGCAAATTCTGTGCCTGTTTTCCTCTAGGAGCAGTTTCTGAGCTTTTGAAACTTTAATCCATTCACTTCCACAACTGCTCCCAGAAGCAGAAGTTGAATTAATTTAAAAGAAAAAGAAAAAAATCAAGCACTGGAATGTATTATTTTGATGCAGCCCCATGACTATATTAAAATAATTTATGATGCCATGACAGTTCCTATAAAATAGAGGATCCAAAATTCAAAAATATCACATCCCAAGGACACAGATTTTTCTTTTAAAACATACACAGCACAGTTATTAAGTTAAGTATAGCTTGGAGTCACAATGTAGCAAGAGTATTGGATGGTGCCTTCACTCTGGGCCAGCCCCTGGGAAGCCAACGGGGAGACCCCAGGCCCATGCCCCAGAAAGCTCTGGGGTGCTGGAGCTAGAGAAAGGAGGGGTCTCGGGGTAGCTCATGTCCTCCTCTTCTCTCCCTCCCACACACTCCTTAAGGATGGCCATTTAGGAAGGAGAGAGAGGCTGCTTTACCAGCCCCAGCCCCACACTTCCACACAATATAATTCCCTGCTTCAGCGTCCATGAAGGTATCTTCAGTTTTGTCAAGTTATCATATTGCTACAACTGTCTCTAATAATGCAATGCCCAGAGCAAAACCAGTGTTAATTCTCTTACAAGATTAGGGGCATGCCTTAGAGTGTCAGGAAGGGAGAAACGAGGCTGAGAGAAAACACAGGGGCAGCACACACACACACACACACCACACACACACACACAACAAACACACACACACATCCGTGCGCACACACACTCCACATGGAAACACATCAGCAGGATGTTGCAGTGGCCAAACTCTCAGAAATTCTTGTTTTAAAGTCAGAAATAATTCCTATGTTCCTTCTGTTCCTCCAGGGCTCTTAACACTGGCTGCAGGTGGAGCCCTTTGAGCAGCAGTTGTTTTGAACATTTGCTCGGAACAGTCGTACTGTATGGTACCTGGGTTGATCTGGGCACAGGGACTAGCTGTGAAGGGGGTGACTTGAGTGCTTGTTGGATGAAGATGCTCTCCTGAGAGTCATTCCCTGGTGAGCTAAAAGAGTTGGGTTTAGGAGCTCAGAGCACTGAATGCTGGAATCCAAACAGAATAGACTAAGGTGCGCAAAATGCAGAGGCCAGGACTTAGGATCCAGGTTTGCAATTTTCCTTTCAAAAGTTACTTCAAAAAAAAAAAAAAATGTGAATAGAGGGCCAAGGTCAGGTTTCCAGTTTTTTATGTGAATATTCCTGGTCATTTCTCCACTTTTCCATTGTCAGTGCAGGGAAGGCCAAACGTCTCCCCTGGAGCATCAAGGTGCATGCATGCTCTTTTAAAGTGCTTTAAAGCAGATTTCATCATGTCATTGCCCTCCTTCAAAATCTTTCCCGGGATCCCAGTTAACTCAGGGTAAAGTTCTTCATTTTGGTCTGGCATTCAAGGTCCTCAGTGGCCTGGCACTAACTCAACCATTCAACCTAAACTCTGTCTGCTCCTATGGGACCCTCCAGCTCTAGCCGCTGGTCCCAGCCTTGTCCCACCATCCTCCCCTGCAGGTCTTGGCTCACCTGGTTCCGGCCCGGGCAGCAGCGCATTTGTCTGAACCTTCCTTCCTTCCAACCCAGCCCAGACCACACCACCTGTGTAGAAGCTTCCATATGATCCCAGCCATGGGCCTCTTCCATACTGGACAGATTCCTCTCCACTGGAGGGGCCCTACAACTGGGTCTGCTCATCGCCCTGCCACTTAGCTCACTGGGCCCCACCCATGTTTGCCTGAGCTATACCCAGTTCCTAGTCTCCAGAGGATCCAGTCAAGCCAACGGGTATTGATGGATTTACATTTGAGTTCATTCAAAAAGCATTTGCTTCGTGCCTCCCCTTTTGCTACTTGCCCTCGTTTATGGTCTAGTGGAGGAGAGCAAGTATTAATACCCACTAAGCAGAAACCAACCAGGGAAGAATATAATATAAAGAGTAGCCCAAGTCCTAAAAGGTGTGGCCCCGACTGCCATGGCCCTGGGAAGAGGCGGTTTTTCCTCCCAAGTAGTGAGGACTTGGTGGTGGACACCACAGGGTGATGGCAGGTTGGCGTGGGGAACGTCTCAGAGGCTCAACCTTGTCCACCTACTCAGAAGAAATAACACATTCTTCCTCTCCTCCATATTTAAGCCCTTTGCTTTGTTTTTGACATTAAAAGTACTCTTAAATATCACCCCCTTGCCCAGCCAAAGCCCAAGAGGAAATGGGAGAGAACGTTGTCCTGGCCAACCCAGAGCGTGGGCTTGTCACTCTAGCCTCACCGTGGTCCCAGGGCTTCCAGGTGTAAGGGCCCTGTCCCAGGCAGGCAGCGGCGCCTGCCAGCCTCGTGCTTTTGCAGTGCTCAGCTCCCAATGTTCTTGGCTGTGGAAGAGCTTCAGCTGCCTGGAGAAAAAGTGGAAAATAGCCTCTCAAAGCAACTTTCAAGAATCACTACACTCCTTTGGCCCTGAGCCATATATATTTTTTCTCCCAGCAAACTTGGCCCCCATGCACTATTAAACTAATAAAAATCTGGCCTCTGTCCCCCCTGCTGTGAAATACTGGCTCTAGCCCAAGTTCAAAACAAACAGTGCCTTGGGGTGCCTGGCCTTGGGGAGCGGAGCCTGGATGGGCCAAGAACAGGCTGAGGAGGCTTCTTGACTCCATCAGCCCTTGCTTTTGTTGGATTTCAACTTGTCCTCTTAAATATCTTTTTAAAAATCAAATTTCCTTCCCTTTAATGAGGACAAAGATTGGTAGAATGGGTCTCCTGATATCTCCATGGTAGCCAAGCTGGGTTATTGGCAACACCAAGTCTGTCTGTCCCATTACCTATGGAAACCATTTGTTTTGGGGTAAATTATATCCATTCCCTCCAGGCTAAAGTTTCCATTTTACGATGTGAGCTTCTCCAGGCTGGGGTCACATCATCTTCCTTCTCTGCTCCAGCCCACCAGCCTCTAGCAAAATGCCTGGCATGAAGCAGGGACTTAATGAATGCTTTTTAAAAGAATAGCAAATAGCCACAGTGCCTCCCACGTGCTAGGCTCTGTATGCCAAATGTCAGCTACAAAACCAACTTAATAAATCAGGAAAGCCTTGAGTCAAATATCATTTAAAAATCTTTATGTGGTCAATGGAATACTACGCAGCAGTAAGAAGGAACGATGGCATGAAACATATGACAACATGGATGATCCTGGAAGACATAATGCTGAGCGAAATAAGCCAGGCCCAAAAAGAGAAATATCATCTATTACCACTAATGTGAACACTGTGAAAAATGTAAAATAAATGGTATATATTGTAGAATGTAGGGGACCTAGTGATAGCAAATAGTGAAGGGGGACAATAATCTAATAAGAGCAGATTAAGTTATGGAGAGTAAACAATGTTCTGGGAATGCTCAGGAATGACTGCGGTTTGTTAATTTCTGGGGGCTTTGGTAGGAACAGGTTTGCAGAAATGTAATTATTTTAGGTCATTTGTTTTTGTTATTCCTTTGTTGGGTTATAGTCTATTTATTTTCTTGGGGTAGTGTAGGAACATGTTAGAAGCAATGTAATTGTTTTAGGTTATTTGTTTTTTCTTATTCCTTTGTTTTGGTTTTGTTTGAAATGTTGGTTTTTTGTTTGTTTTTTTCTCATTTTTTGATAAAGTTAAAAAAAACCAATGAGTGTGAAAAAAAGTAAATGAACAATAGGGGGAGGAGGGGAATGGAATGTTTTGGATGTTCTTTTTAATTCTGATTTTTATTTTATTTTTTGGAGTAATGAAAATGTTCAAAGATTGTGGTGATCAAAGCACAGCTATGAACAACTGATTGTACACTTTGAAGGATTGTGTGTTATGTTAATATATCTCAATAAAATTGCATTTAAAAAAAATCTTTGTATGGTACTGAGATGATAAAAGAATGCAGGATTCTATCAAGTTTAAAAGACACATCTGTTAGGTTTTCATCAGTTCAGAAGTTCAAGAGTTATATAGAAAAGACACACCTTAAAGAGCCCAAAGAAATGCAAGATTCAATCAGGTGACACACTGGGAAGTAGAAACAAGGGCAGTACATAACACTGACTCCCTGGAGGGTGGCTACAGGACCGCCCCCACCCCCACCCCCACTTAAAGATAAGGAGTAATTGACGTAATAAATATAAATAGTGTCCTGTGTGTCCCATCAAGGCCACCAGCAAGAATCAATCAACATTATGGCCTGAATGTCTGGCTGTCATCCAACCTCAAGCATGCTGAGAAGACAGCCCTTAAAATGGCATGAGTTGTGATCGTTTCCTTTGTTTGAGGTGACCATGGTTGGCACTGGATGTCTGCTGCTCTGGATCCCAGACTTAGCCAAAATCTCTTCTTGTCAATGACCTCAGTCAGCTGAGATGAACGTCATCTTCAAAAGTGAGTGTAATTGTTCCTGATTTCTGCTGTTTAGTGACCATACAATTTGTAGCATAAGGCAACTCAAATTTATTATCTCCATTCAGGAGACCAGGAGGCTGAAATGGATCACTGGGCTAAAGTCAAGGGGTTGACGGATCTTTGTTCCTTTCTGGAGAGTCTAGAGGAGACTTAGTGTCTAGAAGGTGCCCCCATTCCTTGGCCCAGGGCCCTTCCTTTCTTCCTCAAGCCAGCAGTGTAGCATCTCCAGTATCTGTCTGAATCTGACAGCCCCATCTTCTTATCAGGAATTTATGATTACTCTGGGCCTAACCAGATATTCCAGGATAATCTCCCTGTTCTGGTTTGCTAATGCTGCTGTCATGCAAAATACCGGAAATGGATTGGCTTTTATAAAGAAGGTTTATTTGGTTACAAAGTTACAGTCTTAAGGCCATAAAGTATCCGAGGTAAGGCATCAACAGGGTACCTTCACTGAAGGATGGCCATTGGTATCCAGAAAACTTCTGTTAGCTCAGAAGGCACGTGGCTGACGTCCGCTTGCTCCCAGGTTGCATTTCAAAATGGCATTCTCCAAAATGTGGCTCTTGGGGCATTTTGTCCTCTTTTAGCTGCAGCTGCTCTCCAAAGTGTCACTCTCGCTTGCCCTGTGTCTGGGCCTGTGTGGATCTTTTTGAATTACTCCAGTGATCCAATTAACACCCACCCTGAATGGGTGGGGTAACACCTCCATGGAAATTATCCAATCAGATGTTTCCCTCACAGTTGATTGAGTCATATCTCCATGGAAACACTCAGTCAAAGGATTCCAATCTAATCAACACTAAAACATTTGCCCCCACAAGATTGCCTCAAAGAACATGGCGTTTTGGGAGACATAATACATCCAAACTGGCACATTCCCCATTTCAAGATTCTTTTAATTTAATCATACCTGCAGGGCCTCCTCTGAAGATGTAAGGTAAACTATTCACAGGTTCAGGGCTTGGGGTGCAGTTGTCTTCGGGATGGCATTATGCTGCTTTCAGCAAGTGGGCATGCTTCTCCCCTTGAACTTGATGCTCTAGGAGTACAAACCTCATAATAATTTCTCCAAACACAAAGCAGTTCCCTGCCTCCAAGTCTTAGCTCAAACTGTTCTCACTGCCTAGAACTTCCAAACAGTTTTTACCTGGTTAACTCTCATGCCCCTTTTAAAACTCAGCTTAGACATTCTATTCAGGAAGACTTCCTTAACCCCGGGAGGGACTGCATGCCCCAGGCCTGTGCCCCCACAGTGCCCTGAGCATACCTCCAGCAGAGTACCTGATCCTACTGAAATGGTCTGTGTCCGCTTTATGCCGCACACCCTCTTCCATGACAGAAGTCCCCTTGGCCGGCTCCTAGGACAGAGCCTGCTATATGTTTGGTGCTCAAGACATTCATTTCCTTTTCATCCCCGTTACAAACTCTAAAAAGGTAGGATTCAAATCTGATTCATCTCTGTGGCCTCTACAGAACTTACTTAGTAATGGAGACTTCAGCACTGCCCGTACCTGATTCTCTCATTCCTGGCACACAAGAGGATCCCAGTTCCCAGCCCCTGGGACTTAGACTGGGCCACACGACTAGCTCTGGCCAGTGGGCTAAAGAGTCTGGGAGATCTCCACACTCTTCCCTGCACCGTGGTTCTGCAAACCACATGCATGTTCTATAGGGTGAAGCTATAAGATGCAAGCAGCCTAGATCCTCAAGTTAGAGCCTGAACGGGTGCTGTTCTGGAGAGCTACTAGACTAGCGGTGGGTTTTGTGTGAGTAGGAAAAAACCTGTATGTGTTAAGCCCCTGAGATCTGGGGATTTATATGCTACAGCAGCAGAGCCCCACCCAGCCTAACAAATCCCCAGCCTTTATACAGGGCAGGTGCTCAGCACTTGCTCTCTGGGTGGGTGATCATTCTATACCCTTGATTAAGGCCTGGCCCTCATGATTTATGGAATCCTGTCACAGTGCATCTGCTTTCCCTGTACTGTTTCATGACTGTGCTGTGATCCTCTCCTCTTTCTAGTTTATTCAGGTTCCCTGGAATATTTTTGTAACGTTCACCATGTTTAAGTAACTAGGAAATAACCTATTGATTTCTAAATATTTACCGCTAGGACTTTGCCTGGTTTACTCATAGAGGGTTCTCTGGAGGAAGAAAAACCAATTCAGCCTGGAAAGTGAGTATTTAAGTGGAGCTGATGGGCAAGCTGGTCAGGGAGACCCAACGGCTCCCGGCACCTGGCCCAGCTTTCCTTCATAGCAGCCTCAGACACATTTTGACCCCCCAGATGCAGAGTCTGTCAGGGAACCCCGCAGTTCTGAGCCAGCTACAGGACAGGCAGCCTGAGACACAAAGTGTTAAAGTGACACAAGCAGAGCTGGCACAGCCGGGCTGGAAAACCAGGGCCACCCAAGCCCTGGGGGCATGAGCACGGTGTGGAAGGCATCTGGGCATGGGCTCCAGCCGTCTGCCACTCTCCCCTGCTCTAGCTGGAAGCTGGGAACCCCAGACAGCCCAGCGGACATGCCCAGCCCTGGAAGTGCACATCCCAGTGTCAAAATGAAAGTGTCTGATGTTTATGGAAAAGGAGCAGAGCTGTGACTTAATTTTAAGGAATTCAAGACCTTTCCACCTTCTCCAAATTCCCCCCTATTCCAAACAGCCACCAAGTTTCTCTAACACAGAGACCATTCGGGGCTGCTTGTCACTGGGCTATGAAGGACTAATGGTCAACACTGTGGAGCACCTGCTGTGTCCCTGGTACCCAAATGCCAGGCCCTGGCCCATATGCTTGCTTACTACATTGTCACATCTGTGAGGTGGGTACCACTAGGACCCTATGACCTCTGTGGAAACTGAGGCTCCAAAATGTCAAAGCCGCCCACGTGACATTGGAATGGCATTCAAACCTGGCCTCTAGGCTCAAAGTCAGATTTCAGTCTCATACTTACCGGGGCCTAAGAGCTGTCTTTACTCCTCAATGGTGCCTCCCAAAACTTCCCTAACAGACCCAGACCAGAGGGGGAGGTTGAGGCTCGGAAGCTTTAAGTTGCCCTCCTGCAACGCTGTCCATTTGACTTCCTTGGCGTAGGACACAGCGCTTGAGTTTTGCTTCCTCCCCTCTCTCTAGTCATTTCAAAAATTGTCACCTGCAGCTGTGTTGCTGTCATACCACCTCTGAGCTAGAAGCTTCTGGAAATGATGGGAGGCCTCATGTTAAGCCTGGGAGAGCTTCGCTGTCTTAGAGCCCAGGTTGGCAGGCGGGAAGCCGTGCCCCTCCAGGCCTGTTTCTCTGAACTCACAAACCCGTGGGGAAAGAAGCCCCAGACGTGCCCTCAGTGCAAACAGGGCAGCTGCAAATGGGCCCAGAGTGAGGGCTGCTTCTCCCGACCTGGGCTTCTTGTCGGCATCGCCCCTCTACCTTCTGAGAGGAGCCAGTGCCTTCCAGGCATTGCCGTGTGGTGAGCAAATGTGGAGAAGAAAAGCCCCCACACTCAGCAGCCAGGGTCACCAGCGTCAGAGCAGAGCCCGGTAGCAGGAGCTAAATGACCCTGACCAAATCTAGTAAATCTGGATCCCACCTTCTGCTGGCCCCTGGTTGTCTCCCACCCCTACCGGTGACCCTTCTGGAAGCTTCTGCCCAAATGGACCTCTCCTCTGCCTCTCCTCCTTCTAACCTGGCCGTTTGACTCTGGGGCAGAGACTGAGTGATATCTAGAGCCGGCAGCGGGGTTCTGTGCCTTAGGGAAGGCTGAGCCTCTGCCTTCATGGGCTCTAGGTTGGGAGGCTTGAGGCTGTCTCAGTTTCCTCAGCTGTAAAATGGGCACCAACACAAGCCTGAGACCTACAAGGGAGGCAGTGTTCAGGCTCTGGCAGACTGCATGGCTCAGACTTCCAGCTTCACCTTTTATTAGCTGTGTGTCCTTGGCTAGTTTATTTACCTCTCTGTGCTTCAGGTCCATCATCTATAAAATAGAGCTAATAATAATGCTTATATTATAAGGTTGACATGAGAATTAAATGGATAATATATTTAAAGTGTTTGTATGTATTAAACACTATGTATTGCTAAAAGAAATTAGCCTGAATTAGAAAGAAGACAGGTACCATGAGGGTAACACACCATTAATTAACAGCACTGAGTTATATATTCAAATGTGGTTAAAAGGAGGAAAGCTTAGGTTGTATATATGTTACTAGAATAAACGTTTTTTAAAAACCATAGGACTGTACAACACAAACAGGGAACCCTGATGAAAACTACAGGCTATAGTTAATAATACAATTCTAATAATATTCTTTCATAACAACTATTCCACAGCAAGGTGTTAATAATGGCAGGGGGTGGTGGTGGAGTGGTATATGGGAACTCTATTTTCTGCATGATTTTTCTATAAACATACAACTTCTCTAATAAAAAAAAAAAAAAGAAAGAAAAGGGAATGAGGAAAGAAAATGCAGATGCTGTGTGGGCTCAGAACTGGTTGTCTTTTCTCAGTCGTGGTTCTGATGCAGGTGGACCCAGGAAGAGCTGGTGAGAATCTGGGGCCAGAGGCGGCCTTCAAGCCAGCTCAGACCAAGGTGCCTGACCCTGCCAGACCCTGCCCAGGTTTCCCAAAACCCCTGCCCCAGGGCTGAATGGGAGCAGTGCCCTTCGGACGTGTGAGCAGCGTTCTGCAAGCCAACCCACCTTCTGGTTTTCTATTTATTACTAAAAAAGGACATGAAGTATGTGACATGGGAAAGAGGGAAAGTGTTAACCCAAGAAGGAGCTGAAGAAGCAAGGGGGAGAGCGAGAAGGGAGAGGGCAGGGAAGTAGTGGCTGGTACGTGTGCCAGGAGAGCTTGTTCCATTGGAAACAAATATGCAGGCAGGTTCGAGCCCAGTGGTAAGGCCAGGCCCACGTCCCAGCCCCCGAGCCAGCTCTGCAGCAAAAACCCTTCACCCCACCCCAAAGAAGCCATCGTGAGGCCTGGAAACCTTTTTTGTTTTAAGCTTCCCCTCAGAAAATGCTGGGCAGAGTGTGTGCCAAACCATTGATCCCTTAGAAAGAACTTTCTTTATTAACACTACCTGGAAATGTTTCTGCTCTTTAAATAGAAAAGAGCAATGAGGGCCATGCATTTTGGAATTCTACAAAACCACAGGATGTTCTGGGAAAGGGTGCTGCAGATATCACTTTTACAGGGCTGGGCTGCCTCGGTTTCTCCATGTGTAAAGTGGAGCTAGTAACTCCTGCCTCACGGAGTCACCTTGACAGCTGTCAGCAAGCCTAGCCCTGTGCCTGGCACAGATGAGTCCATGAGTAAGACAGTTGCTTCCTTGCTCCTTCCTTCGCTCCTTCTGTCCTTCTCAGCACCTTCCCTCTCTCCCTTGGGAGCTCAGCTCAAGGATCTAAAGGGGAGAGTCACCCTCACTCCTGCAGCCTCAGCGAGGGCCCTGCCTGAGTGCCCGGGGCGGGGGGGCTGCATTCGGGGTCTCAGCCCCAGAGCCGAGCTCACCCAGGACCAGCAGCCGCACGGGAGGCCCCCAGCAGAGGCCCGGCTCACCTGGGCAAGGGGTTTGCCCTTGGTCTTGACCACCTTATCGATTTTCTTTTACAAAAGTTATTTTAACCCCTTTTTCCCCTTAATATTTTTAATCTCCTCTTTGAGCATTTACTTTTAAAATGGGGCCCAAGTTCTTGGAGAAGTGGTTGATCCACCACAGGCCAGAGGCAAGAAACGTATAAAATCACCCTGGAACATCTCGTGGAGCCAGAATGTAAGGTAGTGCTCCCCCCAAAATTAATCAGTTTACAAAACGGGGGCTTGTTGAAAGAACACAGGAGCTACCCTGAAGGAGCAACTACAGGCCAAAGCTGGAAGAATTTGAGCAACAAAATAAATAACAATGGCCCTGGATTTTAACCCATAGAATAAAACAAATATCCATGTTTTCCTGTGTGACTGAATATATTAAAAAAAATCAATGGAGGCGAATGGAGAGCTCTGCTTTTCAGTAGAATTCCACTTAATACTTGTAGAAGGAAATAGGGAACTAGAAAATCACCCATTAAGCACATTCCACAGTACCAGTTGTTGCCAACAAGAACCACCGGTGGATGCTAAAATTAGTGGGCCGGGTTTAGGAAAAACGGGATTCGCATGGCCTCAAAGCATCTCGCCCGAGGTGATTATTAACTACAAAAAGAAAGATCCTGACTTGGCGGTGGAGACACTCAGCAGAACCCACCTTAGCTGAGTGCTCAAGGGCAACCTCCCCAACAGTGAGACACGCTGACCTCACGAACCCCTTTACATGGGGCTCCCAGCAGGCCCCGATATCTCTGTGGCGGTGTTCTTGCCCAAAACCTCAGTCCAGTCATGAGAAAACGTCAGACAATCCCAAATCCGAGGACTTCGACAAAATAACTGACCAATATTCTTTCAAAAATGTCAAGGTCATACCTGACTCCCAGGGGTGTAAATCTCCCTGGCAACGCAGGATATGACTCCCAGGGATGAATCTGGACCCGGCACCATAGGATGGAGAACATCTTCTTGACCAAAAGGGGGATGCGAAATGAAACAAAAAAAAGTTTCAGTGGCTGAGAGATTTCACATGGAATCAAGAAGTCACTCTGGTGGACATTCTTATGCACTATATTGATCACACCTCTTCGGTTTTAGTGCATTGGAATAGCTAAAAGTAAATACCTGAAACTACCAAACTCCAACCCAGTAACCTTGACTCTCGAAGACGACTGTATAACAATGTAGCTTACAAGGGGTGAAAGTGTGATTGTGAAAACCCTGTGGATCGCACTCCGTTTATCCAGTGTATGGATGGATGAGTAGAAAAATGGGGACAAAACCTAAATGAAAAATAGGGTGGGATGGGGGGGGTCTGTTTTTTTGTGTGTTTTTTTTAATTTTTATTTTTTATTCTAATTCTGATTCTTTCTGGTATAAGGAAAATGTTCAAAAATAGATTGGGGTGATGAATGCACAACTATAAGATGGTACTGTGAACAGTTGATTGTACACCATGGATGATTATATGGTATGTGAATATTTCTCAATAAAACTGAATTTTTAAAAAAAATGTCAAGGTCATAAAAGACAGGAACAGTCAAACCATTACCAATTGCAGGACACTAAGGACACATGGCAACTAAATGCAGTGTGGGATCCCAGATGGGTTCTGGGGCAGGAAAAGGATGTTAGAGGAGCAAACAGGAATTCCAGTAAAGTCCAGTTGAGTTCATCGTGCTGTGCCAGTGCTCGTTTCCTAGTGTTGATCACTGAGTTACAGTCATGTAAGATGTGCCCATTAGAGGAAGCTGGGTTAGGGGGATTCAGGAATCCTTTGTTCTGTTTTTTTGGAACTTTTCTGTAAGTATAAACTTAGGGCAATACAAATGTTTTGAAAAAGAAAAAAAAGACTATCTGAAAATCAGTGTAGCTGAGGAAGGGGTATGGGGTGAGGAATATTTGGTCAGACTGGAACAATTGGTCTTGCTCCCTCTAGCACCCATTACCCTGGCAACTTCACAGACATGGGGGCTCCTCTCCCACTAGCCTCGGACCTCCCCAATCGCAGGCATTTCTTTGGGCCAACTCATGGTAGACACTCACCAGCTACTAAATGTGTCAATATTAACAGCGGTGTGCACCTCTGGGCTGGGACCAAGACAAACAGTTCCGCCCAAGGTAGAACCAAAGGGGCTGGGTAGACGGGCAAAGCCAAGTCCAAGGGGCCAGAGGTGCTGGAGACAGCAAACAGCCTTGGGGTGAAGAAGAGGGGGCCCAGGCAGACTCGCTGAGGGGCCAGACCTCTGCCACTCCCCTGGGTGGAGAGGGTGCTATGCTGGGCCCATAGGACAGGACTGATTGCCATGGGGGAGGTTAGAATGGCTGGCTCCAGCCTGGCTCTGCCCCTTACCTGGACCTCTGATTTTGAATAGCTCTCTCATCCTTTTTGACCATTACCTTCCAATTCCAGGAAATGCCTTAAGAGACTGCCTTCTGTCTGGAAGACAGTGGGGTGGTTCCACATGAAGCTAAGTATGTGGGTGCCTTAAGGTCCTACAACCTCATTAGGGGGCATTTACTGAGAGGATCTGAGAGCAGGGACCTGAATGGACATCTGCATGCTGGCGTTTATGGAGAGAATATGCATGATTTGCAATGGGTGGATGTGGCCTAAGGGTACATCGACTGAGAAAGAGAATGGTGAACTGTTGTGTGTGCACACAATGGAATAATGAGCAACTGGGAGAAGGAGTGAAGCTGTGAGACATGAACCAAGGTGAATGGAACATGTAGACAGTATTTTGAGTGAACTACATCAGAAACAAAGGCAAACAGTATAATGCCTCACCAATATGGACTACCTACAATGTGAAAACTCAGAATTGAACCTTAGAGCACAGCTTATCAGGGGAATTCTTATTGTAATGGTCCCTAGATTGTAAGCTTTTACAGCAGTCACATCTATTCCTGAATTTTAATGGCTACCTCCATATTCTAAGATGCTGCTCCCTTTGTGTATAACTTGATTGATCCCCTGGAACTTTGGGTAACTGTATGACACCTGAAACTCAGAGCTAGAACTCAGCAGATATGAATGTCAGTATTAGCACATGTAACAAGTATTTAAAAAGCTGAAAAAGAGTCCAGACTTCAACTAGAGATACAAATGAAGTAGATGTGGTTAGGACTAGGGCAAATCGGGCCAAAGGGTAAAGGACAATACTGACTGCATTTTAAAACTTCAAATTCCATGTGAGATCAAGGGAAGAGATGTTTAGTTGGTGCAAGATCTGTATTTCCTAAACAATTTAACTCATACAGTTTGTTCAAATACCATCATTACATGGAACTTTTAATAGGAAGTGAGACCTGGTAGGTTTGCATAGGTTAGCGTGAAATAGAGACACATCCCAAAGTAATTTGGACAGAGAATAAAAATATACATTCAGCCCCCCCCCCGCCCCCCGAGGAGCTGGGGGAAGATGCAGAGGTGTTGGGCTTCCTCACCTGGATTGTTGCTGATGTTCTCACAAACATTGAGGTCTGGAAATTTGATGTGCCGTAATTGTGCCCAAGAGTCTCCCCCTGAGTACCTCTTTGTTGCTCAGATGTGGCCTCTCTCTCTAGCTAAGCCAACTTGGTGGATGAACTCTCTGCCCTCCCTGCTACGTGGGATCTGACACCCAGGGGTGTAAATCTCTTTGGCAATGTGGGATATGACTCCTGGGTATGAATCTGGACCCAACATCATGGGACTGAGAACATCTTCTTGGCCAAAAGATTTCAGTGGCTGAGAGATTCCAAATGGAGCCGAGAGGTCACTCTGGTGGGCATTCTTATGCACTATATAGAGAACCCTTTTTAGGTTTTAATGCATTGGAATAGCCAGAAGTAAACAACTGAAACTATCAAACTCCAACCCTGTAGCCTTGACTCTTGAAGACGATTGTATAGCAATGTAGCTTATAAGGGGTGACAATGTGATGGTGAAAAGCTTGTGGAGCACACTCCATTTGTCCAGTGTATGGTATGGATGGATAAGTAGAAAAATGGGGACAAAAAAATAAATGAAAAATAGTGTGGGATGGGGGGGATGATTTGAGTGCTCGTTTTTACTTTTATTTTTTTATTCTTATTTTCACTTTTTCTGGTACAAGGAAAATGTTCAAAAAATAGATTGGGTGATGAATACACAACTATATGATGGTACTGTGAACAATTGATTGTACACTTTGGATGCTTGTATGGTATGTGAATATATCTCATTAAAATTGAATTTAAAAAAAAGAAAATTTTCACTACTCCCAGCTGACATGACTTTCTACAAGATGGTCTATAAGAAAATCTAAAAGCTTCTGCAGACAAATTTTCAGAATGAGTAACAATACAGCAAGGTGGCTAGATATAAGATCAATTTTTAAAAAAAGAGACTGCCTTGAAGATCAAAAAAGTAATAATGGCGAGTGTGCTGTGTGAGCTGGAATGTGCTGGACAGATGGGAGGCATATTATTCATCTGGACAGCTTGGTTCCCATGGTGGCAGGGCTGACACTGCCAGCTGGAAGAGGTGAGAGTTTGGGCCTCCTTGGCAGCAGGGAGCTAAGTGGAATTTCTCAAAGGCCCCAGCCCCTTTGGGATGGCATGTATTGGTCTCCTGTTATTGAGAATTCATCATCTGCCGGGAAAGCACAGGGCAGCTACTTCCACATAAGTTGATTTCTTTAGCCCTCATGTCAGCATATGAGAGTTACTGTCCCCATAGTACAGGTAAGGAAAATGAAGTAATGTGCTCAAATTCCCATAGCTACTGGGTGACAAAGCTGGGACTTGAACTTGAGACTCTTGGCTCCAGAGGTCTGTCAGCTCCCCACGGTTTTTGCTAGAGGCTCCGGCCAGGGGTCTTCACTCTGTAGCCCAAGGAATGGGTTTGGGAGAAGTGTGCTCTTGGAAGCTTTTCTTTGTCTTGACCAGAAGTGCAGGGTAACTTTTATTTCAGAGATGAGGAGGCCCCCAGTCTGGTGGGAGAGGTGGAAGGTGGGGGAGAGCTGGTGTTCCTTCCCTCAGGCCAGATCCCAGCGTCATGGCACCTGCTGCCACCATGATAACAGTGACCATTTGCACTTCCCAGGAGGGACCCGGATGTCAGACATGGGCTGTGCCCTTGTAGTCCTGCCACTGGACAGTCTTCCCCAGGGTGAAGAGGGAGAGGAGAGAGGACAGATAGTGTCTCTCAGCATAATGGAGAGACTTTAGAGCCATGTTCCCATCAGGGTCTGCCAGTTTCCCTGTCCTGGGAAGAGAGAAAGAAGGAAAGCTAAACCAACAGCTCACCTGCACGGGACTGGATGAGGGGTGAGAGGAAAGAGCCTTGCAGGAACCAGGGCAGATTTGGGGTGAGAGAGGACAAAATGTCAAAGAAGGGGAAAATAAAGCCTTTGGGCAATCAACAAATTATATTAAAAACAAATTTCAGCTCTTTTAAATTTGTTTTGAGGATCAGACTTTCAGTGTGTTCTGGAACCTCCTGGCCCACAAATCCTCCGTTTCCTGGAATTTTTCACCATCCCCTGTCCCTTTGCCTGAAGTCCCCCCAGTAAGGAATTCATTGGGGTTAAGAAATTGATTCTCAGAAATGCTAAGAGCACTGGAGGGCAAGGGACATCAATCATTTCCAAGCCCCATCATATTTTTGATTTCCACTTTATTTAATTTGGCAGAAAAATCACTGACACAGAATCCAGGGCACCTGGTGTTGGCTAGAGGTGAGGAAGAAAAGGTAGGAAGGACATGGAAGGACTCAGGGTGGTGGGATTATGTCTATAGAAGACTTTGGGTGGCTGTGGAAAAGTAAACTTTGGGATTTTGTCCTGTGCACGTTTCCATGCGTTTCTTAAATATTCTGCTCTGGTATCTTTCCTGCAAACAGTCTCCATCTCTGAAGAGCTTTCAGAGCAGGAAACCATATGTTACTCGCCCCCCACCCATTTGCAGGGAATGGCAGGAGTGCCCGGGGGTCCCTCAGGAATGCCCGGGAGTCCCTCAGGAATGCCCGCACATCTCCGCTGCCCATTTCTTCATCCCTGCCTGTGCCCCACTAGCAAGCTCGTGGAGACCGTCAGGAAACAGGCTCAGTCACAAGAAATCTGCTAACTGGAAGCCTGAAGAAGTCCTAGGACTTGGCGCGTAACTCGCTCTTTTCTGGAATATTTCCCTGCTCTTCTGTGAACTCTGGTTGTGCCAGAGCCCTGGAGAAGTGATGCACCGCCGTGTGTTTCCCAGAAGGGCTTGTCCCATCCCTGGTGGTTCCTGGCCCTCCCAGATGGGCTGCTCCGGCCTCAGCTGGGAGCGAGCCAGCTTCGGGGACCTCCTGAGAGCTGGAGACCCTCGTCCGCCTTTGCCCGGTCCCCATTGTTCAGGGACTTTGGGAGGTCTTGGGGCAGAGAGAGCAGCCTGAGTCCTGAGTGACCCCAAGGACGAAGACCCCAGCTGGGTCTGTGTGACGGGGCCAGGTGGAGGCCAAGCCTCCGGAAGGCTTCCCAGGGAGGTGAGCAGTGGGGAGCTCATTTGCTTCCAACAGAGCTGAGCTGATGTGCTTGTGAGTGTGGACAAGGGGAGCATGACCAGGCTGGCAGCAAAGCCCCAGGCAGCCCTTCCCTGGCGCTTGCAATCAGGGCAGCTCTGAAGAGGACAATACACCATCGCATGTTGCCAGAGTGGGGTCAGTATAAAAGGGAAGGACTCAGGGCCAGTTTCATCGTTTGCTTGGTGGAAGAAAATGGGTGGGATTGTCTGCCCTGGGAATGTCTGCAGAGACACCTGGGAGCCCCTCCCCACCCCGCCCCAGCCTGGGCCCAGCCATGCGGCCTCCCCTCTCCTGACTCTTCACTTCACATGCTGAAGGTGCACTGCCTGGAGAAAGCACAAAGAAGGACACCATTGTCCAGAGCCCGGCCCAGTTCCAGGCAAAGGCGGGGGCTTAATAAGCACCTTTCAGCACCATCCCCTTGGGAGCCACATGCAAATGTCCCCTTCCCCAGAGCCTTTCATCTTAGAAAATCTTCGGGGACGGAGGAATCCTGTGGCTTCTGGGGGTCTTTTGAGTTAGGCAGTGCAGGGCTCAAGCACATTGTTACAAAGGCAGCACGTTCAGCAGGGAACTAAATAATCCAGCCAGGGCCCCGCACAGCACCCTGCAGTCCCCCCTCCAGCATGACGCTGCCGGCCAGCACTGTGGTGTCGGGGAGAGGACAGGATCGGAGCGAACAGCAGCTCCTCAGCAACCACAGGGTGCAACTGTGGGCCAGTGACTTCTTCCTGGAGGTTGTTGCCCATCCCCTACTGCCTGGCTTCATTACCAGAAGCTGATGTTTCACAACTCCAGGCCCGTCTTCTTTCTGGAATGTTCCTCTCCCCTGCCTTGGCTCCCCAGGCAGCAGGGGTGGGTTAGGAGGAGGACAGGGGTTTCGTTCTGAGCATTGTGGTTTGAGTCCCTACTTGGCTGAGTGTCCTTGGACAAATTGCTTAACCTCTACGAGCCTCAGCTTCTTCGTTTGCAAAATACCTGCTGTTCTCATCTCAAAAGGTTGTTGTGAGGATTCAGTGAGATGTTTGGGAGTGGACAAAAAAAAATGTTAGCGTCACTATTGTTAATAAGATTTTTATTAACTGATGATAGTTATTTATTGTTAAAATTACTTTTATTAGCTTCTTATATCTGATACTTAAATTCGCCTATCATGTTGTTTTTATTAGCCTGTTATATTTCATGTCTGAGCCATTCTTATTCCAGTCATCTCTTTTTGGTTTTCACCCATATCTGGTCATCCCACTTCATCTTGGCTCCGACTCTGAGAGAACTCCTTGTCTGAGTAAAGCAACAACACCATAAGGCGGTCTCCTTGCATCGGTCCGTCCCTCTCCTGCCCAGACTGTCCTCCAAAAGGCGGCTGCCAAGGGTGTTTTCCTAAAGCCTGAGCGCACTCCCGTCACTGCTTGCTGACACGCGGCCGTCAGCTCCCTGCAGCCAGCAGGATCACGATCCCATCTTAGAAGGCACACAAGGGTCCTCACACGCTGGTCGCGTCCCTCTCCACCCTCAGCTTCTCCTGCTTTTCCCTAAACCACCGTGGCCCAACCCCCACCCCATCTACACTAGTGGCAAAAGCCCAGGCTTTGACAGCCGGCAGACCTCTGCCTCAGTGTCCCAGTCTCTACAACAGAGCCAGTAATCCCCATCTGCAGTGTTTGACAATGCAGGCAACAGGGATTTGCGTGGAGCCTGACGGGGGTTTCTGGTTTCCTTCCTTCCTCACTCCCAGAGCATACTGACGTTTCACAACCCCAGGCCTGTCTTCTCTCTGGAATGTTCTCCCCTGCCTTGACCCTGCCCATGCTCATGCACCCCCTTCACCGTGATGTGTTCCCTGATTCCCCAGGGCCCTTTGCCAGAGCCTGCCCCTGCCCCTCCTGCCATCAGGTTACAGAAGATCTGTGAGAGGACTGGCTCCTCCTGGGTGAGGTGCTCCCTGAAGGAGGGGCCACAGGCACACAGGAGGCCCTTACGGATGGTCCACTGGGGTCAGCAATGTCTCTGCCTTCCTCCCTCACACGCACCCTCCCATTGGAAACCAAAAATTCCGTTTTAATGGACTTCAACTGAAATATCTCGTGTGGGGACTTGGGAAAAGCCAGTGGAAGTTTCTGGTAGATTCACTAATGGGGGTAGAACATGATGGAAGCCAATCTCTGCTCCAGCCCCACTTCTTCCGGCGTTGAGGGAGGGGTTACTCTCTTCTCTGGCAGCTTGTGAGGCCGGTTACCTGAGTAGAAAGTGGATCTGAAGGTCTCAGAGAGGAGCCTCCCTCCCTACACAACCACTGGCCCAGCTGCCGTTGAGGCCTTGAACTCCCCCCTTGGCTCTGCCTTCTTGGGGATTATGAATACTCAAAGGGCAGACTTGGCTTCCAATATACCTCAAAGCTTCCTCAGCCAAACCTTTCACCACAGGGGCTAATTAAACTTAGGTGAAGTTCAAATAAAGTAAAAGCTCAAAAAAGAGAAAGGTAAGTGGGGCTCTGAGTTCAGACAAGGTTTATGGTTTTACGATAACAAAAGCTTAGTCCAGGATGTGAGTTGAAAGTCTCCATCGTTACTCTAGAGAGGAGAGGTGAGGGGGCCATACGATTTATCATCTGAATCGGGAAAGTTTGAGAGTGGAAATACTGTCAGGTCAGCAGGTGTAAGCTGGGATACAGTCCCCCCACGCGGAAGCACAAATGGACGTGAGGCTTTCTAAAGGACAGCTGCAATTTTTATTTATTTTTATTCATTTATTTTGCCTGCCCTGCCTTTCTTATTTGGGGGGAAGCTCCCTTTCTACTTCTGAGTTCACATGGTTAAGATGAAACTGAATCCATATACAAATCCCCACCCCCAGCTACAGGCTGCAGCAGTGATCACGTGACCCAGAGCTGCCCAATCAGAATCCATCCTCCTAATCGCAGTGACTGGTTCACACATGGTCACATGACCCAAGCCTGGGCTAGCTGGCCGTGAGGATAAAGTGTGCACCATCTTTGTCATTGTGCAGAAAGAGTCTTCCGGAGAATGAAGACCACTTGGAGGGAAGCAGAGCTGAGGGATGGGGAGAGAGTCCTGATGGCACACATTGGAGCTCCTGGATCCACCATGTCAGAATCCAGATACACACCTGAACTTCACACTCGGTTACATGAACCAGTAATTTCACTTTTGTGCTTAAAGGTATATAAGTTGGATTCTGTCCAAAGAAGCCTATCATTACAGCTTTCAGACTCCAAAGCACATACATTTCGGGTTCTGAGATGAAGAATAAATAAAAAGTTGAAATTCAACCAACTTTCATGCAGGTGGAAAATAGGAATAATATCAATTGGCACCCATATTCAGTCAACATTTTAAACAATTGTCTCTCCCTTCTGTAGCAAGCGTTTGTAATATTTGTGGCTGCTCATGAGTATTAAAGAGCTTTTTCTAGATGATGCTGTTTTCCTACATAATGAGGCCTACCTTACCAAGGCAGGAACCAGAAAAGTTCTTTCGCAGTCTCCGTGGTGCCTAGGATACCAGCATGTGACTTATTTTCTGTCCTTCAGACACACTCAATGAAAATATCTGTCCAGAGAAGAATGGCGTGAGGTCCCTTCTGCTGATGGGGCTGGTGGCAGCACCAGCGTCCTGAGCTTGGCATCCTGTATTCAACATCTCTGCTCAGCTCATTGGGGTGCCCAGGGCCCATGGGGGAGGGGCCATACGTCAGTGGTGCGATTTGAGTGTCGTTTCTGCTGTGGGGCCTTTGAGCCCAATTCACTGACTCTGAGGGCTCAAGGATTCTGGAGTTACTTAATGAAACTTCATAAGCTCCCTCTGCTACTTATTACCACTAGAAGGGATTCTGTATTTTGCAACTAAAAAGCTTGATGGATAAATCCCCCAATCCAACCCTTTTGGGGGCTGCTAGTAAAGTAACGCATGGTCCAGTTTGAGTTGTTCCTGTCTCTCTCAGAACAGATTGTGCTCATCTGAGAACTGGTGGTCCCTGAGCCTTCTGCAAGCTCTGCTGATGTTCTGGCTCCCATGAAGCTTCGCAGGCCACTCATTAGGTGCGTCACCCTGGACTAGCAGGAAACAGAGGCACCATCAGAAGAAACAATTGAGGGATGTTTAATAATGGGACTATTTATAACAGTGTGGGCAGAACTAACAGAAACGAGCAAAGGATTATGAAGCACCCTGGGGCCAGCAACAGCAGGGAGCTGTCACCACCCTAAGGTTGCCAAGCGAGGGCTATGTCTTTGGTAGGAAAATAGTGCCCCTTCCAAACCGATCCTATAGGAACAGTGCCTGGGGAAGCAACACCCAGACCTTACTCTCCTCCCGCCCTACTACCTCAAACACACTACAGTGGTACACATAAAAGGTAAAGGACTACCCATGGCTTAAAACACTGAACCATCTTCTCATTGAACTGCCTGTGAGGAAAACAGACAAAAGAAGAAGAGAAGAAACCAGGTGTGTTTCACAGTGGTGTCTCCATTCAGAAGTACCGCCCCTTTCTAACTCAAAGTCTGGAGTTTAGTTTTTTAACTTGCTTTAATTTGAATTTGAACATTTTAAGATCAAGCACAGCCAGAATGCCAGAGATGGGTTTTGGACCTCGGAGCTAAGCAATTGCTGCATCCCAACCTTGCTCGCTGGTCGAGATACCTTAGTATTTTTGCACAGATATCCAGGGGCATTTTTCTTATTTCCAAAGCCCCCAAAGGGTATTGGGGGTTGGGTGGGGTCATCCTGGACTTTACAATCATTACCACCAGGCTTTTGGCAGTGGATGTGCTTGTGGATTCCATGATAGGAGCAGAGGGCTGGTCATCAGGTTTCCAGGAAAGCAGCTTGAAGCTTTGGCAAAAGCTTGGCTACTATCACAGGGGTGAAGCAAGGGGTCTGGGGTTTTATTTTTATATACAGAAACAGAAAGTTACCTTTGTTGTCTTCTTTATCCTGGACTGGAATGGTTGGAGAAGACCATGGCACACTGTGTACATTTTCTCATGTTTTAAAATTCTGGGTGAAATGTTTTACACTTTCTGCAAGAATTTAATGAGAAAAACAAGCTGAGAAAGCTACTTTAAGAAAATCCTCAGTGTTTTTTAGTGGTGAGGGGAAGGAGATAGAAAGAATTTCACAAGTTGGAAGAAAATAGCATCTTAAGAGCTACTTCTAAGAGCACTGTCTCCTGTTTGTGTTGAGTCCAAAGATTTTCCTGAACAAGACTAAGAGGTCAGAGGACAAGGCTACACCCACAGTAGCTGGTGGGTCTCGGGGAAGTGGTGGCTGGTTAAAAGAACCTTTGTTCTGTCCTAGTTTGCTAATGCTGCAGAATGCAAAACACCAGAGATGGAAGGCTTTTATAAAACGGGGGTTTATTTCACTACACAGTTACAGTCTTAAGGCCACAAAGCATCCAAGGTAACACCTCAGCAATCGGGTACCTTCACCTGAGGACGGCCAGTGGTGTCCGGAAAACCTCTGCTAGCTAGGAAGGCAGCTGGCGTCTGCTCCAAAGCTCCGGCCTCAAAATGGCTTTCTCCCAGGACGTTCCTCTCTAGCAAGCTTGCTCTTCTTCAAATAACATCACTCACAGCTGCACTCCCTTCCTCCCCCTGAGTCAGCTCATTTATGTAGCTCCACCGATCAAGGCCCACCCTGAATGGGTGGGGCCACGCCTCCATGGGAACATCTCATCAAAATGATCATTACCCACAGCTGGGTGGGGCACATTCCAAGCAAATCTAACCAGCACCAAAAACGTCTGCCCCACACAAGACCACAAAGATAATGGCATTTGGGGGACACAATTCACTCAAACCGGCACAGGTTCCTTAAACTACCATTCTGAATACCATTAAGAATATTTTTTAGTCTCTACATTTTGCACAAGGCTATGCCAAACCTTCCAGAGAGATGAGAAAACTCTAAGTTTATATAAGTTTGTGTATGTCTATAATGTCACAGTCCTTTCCCTCAAATAATCAAGTTTCTTAATTTCTCTGGTTTCCTTATATTGTAAGATGGGCAGAATAATAGTACCTTTTGTTAGGAGCACTCAATGAGCTGTTTAATGAAAATGCTTAGCCTAGTGTCTGGCACATGGTGAATATTCAAGGCATTACAAAAAGTGTAGCCCTGGCCCCTCTAGATTGGGCCAGCACCCCATCCCTGCACTATGCCCTCTCCTAGCACCCTGAGCTGCTTCTTCAGTGCACTTGTCACAATTTTAATTAAGTTATTCATTGTCTGATTTGTGACTTAATGCCTGTAGGCAGCGGCTTTCAGACTTTTGGGCAGTGGCCCACACTAACTAAAGCATTATACACGGTGACCCAGGACACACCCCTATATGTAAGCATAAAGCTTCACAAAACTGGGTTCACCTTAGAATATTTTCTATTCCCCTTAAATGCTGGTCTCAATTCAATGAACTGCTCTCCCTGCCCACTAACACACCCCAGCCACAGTTTGAAAACACTATTCTAGAATAGAAGCTCCCTAAGGGCAGGGAGGATGTTTGTCTTACTTCTCCACTGCTGGCCCTGCTGTTGCATGAATCTGAGAGCAAGTGTCTCCTTGAATTTTATGTCCTGGGCACCTCAGTTGCCTCACCCTGGCCCCAACTGTGGTAGCCAGGGAGGCCACCCAGGGAGACACACCTCACTGGAAGCCTCAGAGAAATTGTCACACTGCAAAATTTGGCCCTTGTCCCAACAGTCTAAGAAACCTGGTTTGGTCCATGCTGGGAGAGGAGATCTGAGTCTGAGCCATTGAGATGGATGCAAAAGTAAAGACCGCAGATCACTGAATCACCATGAGAAACATGCCTGCCCAAGAGCCTCCCTTTACCAGGATCCTGCTCATCTCTGGCTTCTGTTTCCACCAAATACCAGCTTGCTCCTTAGGCAGTCAATGTCTTAGTTTGCCAGGGCTGCTATAACAAACACTGCAGATCAGTGGCATAAACAACAGGAATTTATTGTCCCATAGTTTTGGCGGCTAAAAGTTCAAAATCAAGGTGTTGGGAGAATCACTTTCTCTGAAGTCTGCAGTGCTCTGGTGGTGGCTTGCCAGTGATTATAACTCAATTCTGGCCGCCCCTCCATGGCCGTCTGTCTCGCCTGTCTCCCACTCCCAGGTCCACATTTCCTCTGCTTGTAAGGATGTCAGTCATGTTGGTTTAAGACTGATTCACTCTGGCCTCATAGTAGGATCTTCAAAGACCCCATTTACAAATGAGTTCACATCCACGGGACGGGGTTAGGACTTGAACATGGCTTTGTGGGGAACATGATCTAATCTATAGCAGTGAGTTTATCCGCTGTTACGGTAACACTTTCAGTTTATAGAAAGGTTTCCCCTATATTGAATTGAAATTGGCCCCTCTGTAACTTTTACCTTTTGACACTAGTAACACTGAAGCACAATGGTCTGAGCTACCAAGGAAGCGTCCTTCTGATGGTTACCTGACGTCCCATCAGTGTGGCTTTTCCAGCTAGAGAAACACCTCGGTTTCCTCAACTGTTTCTTACTGGACAGGATTTCAGCTGCATTGTCGTTGTGTCACCTCTCTGCAAATACCCTCTGGCTTATTGCCATCACTGTTGATGGTTTCAGTTGTAACTGTGATAACAAGGTACATTACTGAGCTGGACGTGCACCTCCGGAGATGGACATGTCCTTCCTGGTGTGTGATGGACCCTCCAGGCAAATAGCAGGCAATTACCTCCTGCCTTCTCCCCAGGCACCATATTTCTATTACTGCAGACACAGTGGCCCTAAGGTGCTCTGACATACCACAGCTCACACTGTGCTGAGTGAGGTCCACTAAAACCTCCAGGTCTTTTTCATATGACCTATTGCCTAGTCAGGTCTCTCAGGCTGGGTTCAAGTAAACTGAACTGTAGCTCATTTATCTCTATGAAGCTTGATTGTAGGTTCATTCTTTCATCTATTGAGAGATTGTGAATCCTGAGTCTGATTTTCTACACGTTAACCCTCTCTTTTAGATTTGTGAACATTTCTGAAAATTTCCAAGCTTATATTCTCTGTTTTTATCTAATGTTATATGTGATGGTTTGGAACCTTTATGGACACCAGAAAAGCATGTTCTTAAAGTTAATTCATTCCTGTGGATGTGGACCTATTGTAAGCAGGATCTTTTGCTGAGTAGGATCTTCAGATGTGAACCACCTCATTCAGGGTCGGTCTTAATCCCTTTACTGGAGACGTTTATAAGAGAATGAAATTCAGGCAAACAGAGAGAAAGCCACAGAAGCAGAGAGAAAACCATGGAAATAAGAAGTAGAAAGGAAGGAAACCTGGAAGAGGAGGGAGAGACCAGCAGATGCCACCGTGTGCCTTGTCATGTGACAGAGAAGTTCAGGATCATCGGCAGCCTGTCTTCAGGAAGAAAGTATCCCTGATGATGCCTTCATTTGGACATTTTCATGGCCTCAGAAGTGTAAGTTTGTAAACTAATAAATTCTCATTGTTAAAAGCTAGCCCATTTATGGTGTATTGCATTTTGGCCGTCTAGCAGATCAAAACAGCATAGGATAGGAGAGAATGCAGAGCAGAAGCCAGTGGCACAAAAATGGACACCTCCTCACCTCGAGGTTGACATTTGCTGATAAGTCACTGCTCTTGGAGAGGATGCTCAACCTCTAAGAATCTGGTTCACTACATTCTGATATGCAGTAGATGTCCGTGAGCTGTTACCTGTTTGCCATGAGATAAGTGTAAAAGACTTTAATGATTTTAATAGTAATTTGAAATTTGTTGTCCTGACAATTTTATCTTATTTTACAAACATGTCAATCCACAAAGGAATGGAATTTCCAGTTTTGTTATTATTGCTGTTTTAAATCCCTCTAATGTCATCTTACCTATGCCTCTCTCTGTGTCCAGCTCCCTCCCCTAAGCGTCTGCCAGCTCTTTGGCCAGGATCCTGGGCTCCGCACACTACAGGTGTTCAATGAATGAATGTGAAACATGAGAGCCATCAAAGGGGTATGGCAGTGAATGTTCTACAAAAGCTTGTTTTAAAAAGTGTGTACACACACCCTTCTGCAAATAGTTTAATGGGAAGAAAGTTTATGTGAATATATGTGGATCTGAGAATTTAGGGCATGATTTCTCAATGACTGACAACGTGTGTCAGATAATTCTTAGTTGTGCACTGAAGTCTGTTCGGCAGCACCCCTGACCTCTACCCACTGGATGCCAATTGCACGCCCTTCCATTTGTGACAACCAAAAATGTCTCCAGGCATTGCCAAGAGAACCACAGGTCTAGAAGGACTTGGGATACGGAGCTCTGAACTAACCTGAGCACCAACCCACAGCTAACTCACATGCGGGGCTGAGGTTGTTTTGCTGCAGTTGTAGCGTCTGTTTGGGGGAAGAGGTTATAACCTAACAGAGCAGTTTGTGCAGAGATTCCGAAGATTGATTGCTTTTAGCAGGAAGACTGCTGGCAAGGGCAGCGTGTGCTGAGAAGGCCTCCAGCAGCCGTGGCTGTGCCAAGCTGTTCCTGAGTTCATCCAGATGTGACAAGTTCTCCCTGTACTTGGGGCTCCTCTTCCCGCTCGGGCAGCTCCATCATGGGTGACATTGGGTGCGGTGCCAGCAAGATGTAGAACTATTTTGTTGAAAACACGGAAACCACACAGCAGTGCTCTGAGGCCTTTAACACTGACCCCTCCTTGGGAGCCGGTGCAGATGGAAAGAAGAGTTATGCGAAGACCACCTGGCTTCCGCTGTTTCTAGCTCTGTGAACTTAGACAAGTTACCTACCTCTCTGAGTCTGTTTCCGTATCCAAAAAATGAGAAGAAAAATAGTTCCTAGCTCATAAGATTGCTAAGAAGATTAAAGGAGTTAATAAATGCATAAAAATGATAACACATTTTTAATAAGTACTATTACTTATTTTTTCATTTATTTAATCATTTTGGCTGCAGAAAGCTTTTTGTTTACGTTTGGTTCACAGCTTGCCAGTGGGCCACAAGGTGTTTGGTTCAAACCATGCCTCCTGGTTGGAGGGAGGGGCTCAGGCAGAAGACTGGAGGCCAGCAGGGGAATACAGGGGGCCCCCAAAGGTCTCTGGGCTCCTGAAGCTCCTAGTTATGCTTGAGGGTGAGTCTTTTGAAGAGATGCAAACCCAGCCTGGTCTGCGGGCCAGCCAAGCTGCAGAGATTGGTCAGGGGTCACCCATTTTCTTACTGAGTTTCACCTCCTCGCCTAGGAAATTGCTTTCCAGGAAGTCACAGAGATGAGGGGCTCTGTTGGCAGAACCCAGGGTTTTCAGATACAAAGGAGCCTGGTTCAGGTTCTTCTCCAGGGCTATGGCAGCTTCCAAGGCTTCTTATTCATGGTTCTCCAGATTAAATCAACCAGCTCCACAACAGGCTCATCACTGAAAAAGCTACATATCAAGATGCCACATTTTTCTTCAGCAAGGGAGTTAAATTCTCTCCCTACCTGCCACAGTTTATGACAACACCAAGTGTGCACTGTCTGCAAATTCTTTTCCACTCTATGATCCTGTACATTTACTTCCTACAATGATACAACCTTTAAATCTTGTGATATGTTTTTGTTCTGAAATGATAAGAGAATGCAATTTGGAGATGCTTTCTTCAAGATTCCAATGCAAAATCGAGTGAGTACTATGATAAAGAGGTCTGTAGTGATACTGAAAAAAATGTGAAGCCTGTCCACATATGGTGATTCAGCCATGATTTCAACTGCCAGTATCTTTATATTTTATCTCTTGGCTACTGCCATTTTGATTTTCATTTCTATTGATTATATGATGGTGGAAGTGGAAAGACCGGTGCAAGGTAAGAGTAGCTGTTTTTTTTAAGTTCCATAATGTTGCTAGGACATATCTTCAAGTATTTAGGCAATAAGAATGATTTTCAACCATGTTCTTGATCCACATCAGGGAATAAAACAGACTCCAAACAGGGGGTCTGGTCAGGAACAGTTTAATAACAATTTGGGGTTAATAAAAGGAAGACTCAAAACCAATTTTAAAAAAAACAAAAAACAAAACTACATTCACAGGCCAGAAACTCTTTTGAAAGTGAAGGCTTCAAATGGAGGGATGATTTTGAATTATTCTGTTTAATAAAAATGGGCTTGAATGTTTGCTTTTCTGGACTTTTTGGATTGAACTGAATTTTTACTTCAGATGTAACCTGTTGGAAAAGAGAGGAGCCATGGAAAGTACACCATGTTAACCAAGGTGTTAAACGATACGCAAAGGAAAAGGTGGTAAAGACTCAAGCAGACTCCCCTGTAGCGGATATATCTGAGGGGGCTGCCCCACCTTCAACAACCCGAATCACTGAGGACTGCTCCCATGACAACGGAGAGCCCCCTGGCAGCCAGGCTTCTTTCCACCAGTGACTCCATCCTTTGGGTCCCAGCCAGTTGTACCAGGGGCAGGACCATTTGGGAGCCATCTATTTTTCCCTCCCAGGAATCTGGAATTGGCATGGAGAAAATAGGCCCGTCTGGGTTGACTTAAATGGAGAATATGCAAAAATACAGAAATGGGGATTGGCTCACAGGAGATTAAAGATAGGAGAATAGTAGATGAGAAGAAAGATAAGAGACAGAAAGAATTCTACTGGGTCCCTGTTGCCTTCCAATCACCAGGCTGCAATGCCTCAGGGTCTCTGGTGCCTTGGGATTTGAGAAGACATCCCCCATCTTCTCAATAAATTCCTTTTTTGTACCCCTTAAGTCGATTAGAAGGGAATTTCTGTTGTCTATAATCAAAAGAACTTTGATCAAGTCAAGGCAGTCAAGATTCAAAGCAGACCAATTTAACACCACACACATTTACTTAGTGTCTACCCCCAGGGTGCCAGCCTGGGGAAGTAGAAACAATATAGGGGCCTCCTGAAAGGGGCCCCCAGGACAGTGGAGGAAGCAGACACATAAACCAGTGAGTGGATGGGGGTCGAGTGTGGAGCACTGTGGGGCTGTGGGGGCGTGTGGAGCTCAGGGGTCAACTCCTCTAGGCAGGCAAGGAAAATCTTCCCAGAGAAGGTGACATTTAACCTTAACTATAATTGGAGGTTTGCTCCACAGTCAAGTATAGGAATGCAAGTCATTTGGTGTGGCTGGAGAGTAAGGAGGGTGCAAAGCAGGGACTGGCAGGGGATGGGGCTGAAGAAATACACAAGGAGGCATGTGGTAGACTGAATTACGTACTCAAATATGAACTGTTCTTAATCTGAAACCCCGTTTCTCCAGATGTGAACCCATGCAAATAGGATCACCCCAAGATGTGATTTTTATTAGGTGTGGTCAACTGAATGAGGGCAGATCTTAATGCAGATTACTGGATGCCTTATGAAGAGGACCAGAAGTTACAGATGCCAGAAGAGAAAGGAGAGGACATTACCATGTGACAGGAATGAGTGAGAAAAGCCAAGGAGTTCCAAGGATTACCAGCAGCCAGCTCCAGAATACTACAGATATGGCAGAGAAAACATGGCCTCACCAGTGCCTTAACTTTGGACTTCTAGCTTCTGATACTGTGAGCCAATAAATTCATGCTGTCAAGCCAACCCATTGTGTGGCATCTGTGACAGCAGCTCAGGCAGACTGAGACAGGGATCCATGCACTGTGGTCCTGCCAACACTTCCTGAGGGCCACCACGTGTGAGGCCTTGGGCTGGGCTCTTGGAGGGGTCTGCAGGAGAGTGGGTCAGGGCCTCCCTCTCAGGGACTGGCCAGATGGGAGGGTGTAAAGGAGCAGATAGCAACAATTAGCAACAGATAGCAACAACTCATGACTCAAGATGGTGAAGGGCCACAAAAGAGGCCCATGAGATGTGCAATGAGGGAGGTGGGGACATTGCAGGTATGGGGGATGATGTGGGCCGAGGCAGCACACGGGGCGTGTCAGGGCAGGTAACGAATAGGCATTAAGTCTTTACAACTTTCAAGATTTGGGGATCCTTGCCAGTTCTGGGACTCTGGGATTTGTGGTACACCAAAGCCACCTCCTTTCTTCTTGATCTCACAGCCCACATCTGTCTCTGCGAAGTCAGGTCTGTATTTCATATCTTCTGGTTGATTAGGTTCCAGGACTTTACGGAAAGATCTATGGAGAACAATTGATTCATTCATTTATGTATCAAACATTTATTAAACCCTGCCATTTGACAGGTGCCATACTAAGTATTGAGGATACAGGGGTGAAGATGAGGCCCCTAATTGTCAGGAGGGGCCTGCAGTATGAGGATAGAAACAGAATCAGAAGGGGGAGGAATGCAAGCAATGACCCCAGTGTAAGAGGGCAGATGAAATGTTAGGGATGTCAGTGAAGAGACCCCTGGCTGAAAAGAAAGGTGCAATGTAAGGAAGTGGCAGGAGAGGGGGTGATGGGAGTTGGTTGGGACAAATTTGTGGAGGGACTTGAGTGGTGTCTTGGAATTAATTTAAGAGGTTGAATTTTAATTTCTCAGACCCAAGGAGCCTTGGAAAGTTTCTGAGCAGGGAGAATGATAGGGAGCATGGCATTTTAGGAAGCTTTACTTGGCAGTAATGCTCACAGTGGACTCAATAAGGAGACTGGAGGAAGAAAATCAGACAGAAAATTGCTTCAAGCCTGTTAGTAAAAAGAAAGGGAGGGAGGGAGGGAAGAAAGAGAAGAAAGGAGAGGAGAAAGAAAGAGATGAAAGAGAAGAAAGACTTGAAAGAGAAAGAAGGAAGTGGTAATGGAGACTGGGGACGTGTAGCTAATACCGGTTATGAATCTTCTGAAATTTGGGCAGGTGAATGAAATACTGATTACAAATCAAGAAAGGAACAAAACCACAATTTGGAGCATAGTTTTTCCCCCAAAGTTACCCAATAACAATTTGATCTCACTTTTTAATTCAACTTTTAATATCAATGTTCTTGTTTTCATGGGCCTACCACCCCCACAATCTTCTTGTGAAAAGGGAGTGCCCTTATCACAGATTTGTAAAGGAAACACAAGGGATGAAGGCAGATAAGTGGCAGCTGTGAGCTGCTTTCCTTGCAGTCAAGGTCTTCATTGCACAAGGACAATGGCAGCCCCGAAACAGTCAAGTTTTCTGGATCCTCAGGGTTAAGCCCCAGAGAAAGCAGGGCAAATAGATGACTCTGTGAGAGGAAAGAAAGATTGGATGCCATGGGAGCTCCCTCTGGCTATAGTTTCTCTCTCAACTGGGGCAGCAGTATAGCCAGATACTTTGGAAAATATCTAGAAAAAAAATAGCCAGTGCCCCACCCCATGTGTTTAAAGGGCTGAGCCAGGCTAATTCGAGACATGTTAGCACATCAGAAGAATGCACAGAGGAGGCGTGGTATCTTTTTAGAACCCCAGAGAGGCACAGGCCTTGAAGAGAGGCCTTGAATAATTTGAATCAGCTCAGGGATATGCCCGGTGGTATGCTGGCAAATGTTTAACAACCTGCTCACTGGGAGAAAAGAGTCCTGATTTGCAGTGTTTGTCACTTTCCGTGGTATAGATCCTCCTACTGTGGCTTATTCAAGGTACCAATGAGATGTCACGGAACGGGGATTTGAAAAGAGATCACACAGTCAGCTCCTCAATGCTATAGCAGCTGCCTCCAGGACACTCCTGGATGTGCCCCAAAGGCTCTCTCCAAGGCCCCTGAAATGGTTTCCTAGCTGTGAAAACAAATACCCTACAAGGGGCTGGCTTAACAACAGGAACATATCGGCCCACACTTGCAGAGGCTACAAGGCTCGCTTCCTCCCAGGGTCAGTACCATCTGGCTGGCGGCATTCTTTGGGGTTCCTTGGCTTTTCTATCACACGGTGATGCACGTAGTGATGTCTTCTCATTTCTCATGCAGGTTCCATTGACTTCCAGCTTCTGGCTACTTCCCGTGGCTTTTCTCTCAGTTTGACTCTTACTCTGCATATAAAGGACCCCAGTAATCCAGATTAAAGCCTGACCTGATTCAGTTGGATCACACCTTCACTGAAGTAATATTGTGAAGAGCTCTTATTTACTGTTTTGATTTGCTAAAGCTGCCAGAATGCACTATGCCAGTAATGGGTTGGCTTTTTGAATGGGGTTTTATTAGGCTACAAATTTACAGTTCTAAGGCCATGAAAAGGTCCAAATTAAGGCATCAAAAGGAAAATACCTTCTCTGAGGAAAGCCTGCTGGCATCCGGGGTTCCTTTGTCATGTGGGAAGGCACATGGTGACATCTCCTGGTCTTTCTCTCCTGGTCCTGGTTTCAATGGCTGTCTCCAAAATGTCTCTGCATGTTTCTCTCTCTCTTGTCCTCAAAAAGGACCCCAGTAAAGGTATTAAGACCTGAATGGGCTGGGTCACATTTCAATTGAACCAAAAGGTCCACCCACAATAGGTCCACCCCCACAGGGATGGATTAAAAGAACATGATCTTTTGTGGGGTACATAGCAGCTCCAAACCAGCACATTTGCCATGGGTCATCTCCCAGCAGAAGGTGGACCAAGAACATGTCCAAGCAATTCAATCCACTGCAGCCCCGGGGCATTTTTCCTCCTGTTTGCTCCTAGAAGGCACACATGGCATGTTGGCATCCAGAATACTCACAGGTCCCATGGCGTCTCCCCTTCCTCTCTTCTTTCTTCACCAGGAACCAGAGAAGGGCCCAAGAAGCTTACTCTAGCTCCCTCATTGGTGGGTGAAGAAACCTGTATCCCAGAGCTTATGACTTGCCTGAGGTCTCAGTCGGTTAATAGCAAAACTGGAATGAGGATTTGGGCTTTCTGACTGGTTCTCAGTCGTCAGCAGAAGACAACATTCTGATAAGGCAAACCCAAGTACGGGAGGATGTCCAATTTTATCTTTTTTCTTGCACAACTTAGAGTGACTAATGGGGCATTGCCTCCGGCCCCCGAGGCTCCTGAGTCCACTGCCCAGAGCGGACATTCCCTCTCCTGGCTGTGGACCTGCCCCCCAGGCCAGGGAAGCTCAGGATTATGGAGAGAGGCCTGTCCGGTCGCGGTGAGGAGGGACCACCGGCAGGAGGCCAGTTCCGACGGCAGGGGCTGGAAGTCCCAGCCAAGGGCGAGCATCTCTGCAGAGGAAGCGGGATGGGGAAGAGGTACCAGGTTTATGAAGTTAGCCTCTAAGGATAGGCAAAAAGAATCAAGTTGATAAAATTAGTATGGGGCATGATGACTGGAGCAAGCCTGGAGGTAGGATTGTTTGTGGGGTTGGAATGGGGTGTGTCTGGGGTGCCAACCTGGGCTTAAAAGCTGGGCTCATGCCTGGGCTGGGTCAGTGCTGCCCGGGTGCCTAGCCTGACCAAGGGCACCAAGAAATCCAGAGCTTCCAATGGGGCTGGCAACTGGGGCCATTGCCACTCTACTTAGGCTGCTACCTGTTTAAAGAAACAGAGGACGGGCTGAGTTTTTACTCCTATTTCATGTGTGTCCCTAAGCATCAAGTACAAAACGGCTTCTCAGCTAGCAGGAAGCTCACTTTTCAAAAGTCAGTTCCATTTAGGCTTATTTATTGATTTCAAATGACGGGTACTGGGAATAGGGCTCAGACAAAGCAGATGTGAGAAGAAGCTGAAATTTTGAGCCCTGGAAAGGCCCTGGGAGAGGAACCCATGTGGAGACAGGGGGATGCCATGTTTGAACGCCAAGGCCGAGAAAAACTTGACGAGAAAACCAAGGGCTTAATTCCCTTGGCTGGGACACTTCCACCTTTTTGGCCAATGTGTACTTACAAGGGACACCCCGTCCTCTCTGCTGTTGGCTGGGGGCCCCTGGCAGTAAGTTGTGGTGGGTTTTTTTTTGTTTTTTTTTTTGGCTTTTTTTTTGGCCGACACAAGCAGATACCTGGACACATTGCCAAAAAGACGAGAAGCTAGGGGAGGCAAAATTCAAAAGGAACATCCGCTTTAACTATTACAACCCTACACTGCCAGCCAACTCTCAATCACTTTGGCGGAATCCCCCATTCTTCTCTTTTCACATCTGCAAGTTGTCTCTCAGATGTTACCGCTTCCCCAAGGGACAATTTGTTAGGCTCTTCTGTTGAGGGATAAGATTGTATCTGTGTGATTTGGGGAATGATTTATGCAATTCTGGCTCACTTCCTGCCTTCATAACTCTGAATTATCAGGTGCTGGACTACTTGTCTCATCCTGTTCTTTCCGAGAATTAATATTTTAGCTTTGAGAATAAAAGAGATACTGAATTCTGAATGCTTCAGAGAGCCAAGCCAGGCAACGAGGCAGGTTTCAAGCAGCTTTTACAATCATCAGGCTCCAAATCCCGTTCTACAAACTTGTGTGGGCATCTCTTAAAATTCTCAAGAAGTGTTCTGAAATTCTTAAAATGCTGCCCAAATTTATATTCATAAGTGAAATACCATACACAAACCAAAAAAAACAAACGATTCATACATGCAATATATGGATGAATCACACATCATGTTGCATGAAAGAAGCCAGCCACCAGAGAACACACACGGTGTGCTTCTATTTGCATGACTTTCAAGAATGGGTTAAGCTGTTCTGCATAGTACTTCCTTGGGTGGGGGGCAGAGGGGTTAATGATTGGGAAGGGGCAAGAAAGAACCTTCTGTTTAATATTTTTGGCACGAGAAATGTTAAATAATTAACGATAAATTTAATAAAAGACATGTCAGATGTATACATTGAAAACAATAAAACGTTGCTGAGTGAAACTAAAGAACTAAATAAATTGAGAGATTTGCTGTGGTCATGGATCATAAGATGCAACATTGTGAATATGTTGTTAATTCTCCCCAGAGTCATCTATAGATTCAATGCAGGGTTTTTTGTAGAAATTGACAAGGTGATTCTAAAATTTATATGGAAATGAAAAGGACCTGGAGTAACCTAAATAATTTTGAAAACTAATAACAAAGTTGGAGAATTTCTATTACCTGATTTCAAGAATTATCATAAAGCTATAACCATCCAGACAGTATGTTGTCGCATAAAGATAGACTCATATATTAGGGAAAAATAACAGAGCCCCAAAATAGACCCACACATATATGTTCAACTGATTTTAACAAAGTTGCCAAGGCAATTCAGTGGAGACTGGAGAATCTTTTCAACAAATATGTTGTAACAATTAGATAGAAAAATGCAAAAAAGTGCATCTTGACCCTTCTCTCACACATATACAAAAATTAACTTGAAACGTATCATCTACCTAAATGAAGAAACCGACCTCTTCTAAGTAGAAGAAACCTAGAAGAAAATCTTAGTCACTTTGGTTTGGCGATGTTTCATAAATATAACATTGAAAGCAAAAAACATGAAAAAAAATTAATACATTGAACTTCATCAAAATTAAAAACTTTTTACCTTTAAAAGACACCATTACAAAAATGAAAAGGCAAGCAACAGAATGGGAGAAATATATATTTAAAACATATGTATCTGAAAAGATTTCATCTAGATTTTATGAAGAACTCTTACAACTCAACAACAAAAAAAGTTCAAACCAATTAAAAAGTGAGGCAACAGATTTGAACCAACAAAGATCACAAAGAAGCAGATGAAAAGATGTTCAACATCATTAACCATCGGGAAAATGTAAATTAAAACAAAATGAAATCCCACTCTACCCCCACTGGGATGAATGAAACTTTAAAAAATTACTAAAATTAAAGTTCAAAGGATCATGCCAAATGTTAGAGAGAATGTGCAGGAGCTAGAGCACTGCTGATGAAAATGTAAAATGTTAAACCAATTTGGGGTAACAGTTTGGCGGTTTTGTAAAAAGTAAAACTTCGATAGACTGTATGACTCTCCCATTCCATTCCTAGGTATTTATACAAGAGAAACAAAAGCACATGTCTTTATAAAGCCTTATATATTCGAATGTTCATAGCAGCTTTATTTTTCATAGCACCAAATTAGAAACAACTCAAAAGGGCCTCAACAGGTAAATGAATAAACAAATGGTGACAAATCCATATTGTGGAATACTACTCAGCAGTGAAAAAGGAATGGACTCCTGTTACACACAACATAATGAATTATGCTGAGTGAAAGATGCCCAAATAGAAAGAGTACATTCTGTATGACTCTATTTATTTGAAATTCCAGAAAATGCAAACTAATCTATAATGACAGAAAGCAGATTAATGGTTATCATGGGAGGAAGGGATGGACTTGAGGAAAAAAGAGATTACCAAGAGGCCAAGGAAACTTTGGGGAAAGATGGATATGCTCACTGTCTTGGTTGTGGAGATGGTTTCACAGGTGTATACCTATGTCAAAGCTCATCAAATTGTACAATTTAAATATATGCAGTTTATTGTATGTTGATTATATTCCCCCAAAAAAGTTTTAAAAAGACAGAGACCAAATTTGCTTATGACTACAACTTTGCAAGTTTACATGTTATAAGATGAAGTAGATGTCATAAAGTACTTTGTGAGAAAAGAAGGCCCCAATCTGATATAGTAAAAATCACGTTAAATAATGAAGCTGTAATAAAAACTGAATGTGTTCATAGCAAGCAAAAAACAAATAACATAATTGGATATGTAATTT